>NC_054867.1:45779854-48179854 GCF_018320785.1 Cheilinus undulatus
AGAATAGACTTGTCTGTATATAAATGAGTCATGTCTTGATGATGAATTATATTCAAACACATCACAAATGCTCTGTATTATCTTAAGAAACATAAATGACAAGACTCTGAAGTTAAATGAATACATGTTTTGGTTTTGATTTTTTGTGATACATGATGTGTCAGACATAAAATGTGCATCGTTTCACAAGAGCTTTAACTCACCAACAGCTGTCAGGTGCACGACTGCATTGCCCAACACCTCTGACTTCTCCCCATAGTACCTGACAGACAGCTAAAAAAACAAAAGCTCCAGTCATTAACATGCACAAAAATGATATTTAACAGTTATTCAATCTCAAAGTGACATACAAATGTTAACTATATGCAAAAAGCTCTACTTCAGGGTCTCAGTGACCACTTTATTAGGTATAGCTTGTTAGCACAGGGTTAGACCCAATTTTTTCTCTCAGAATAACCATAATATGTATGCAGCGGTTTGGTCTTTCCATGTCTCACTTCTTCAGATATTTTCAAATCTGTAGCTTCATATCCTCTAATCTCATTAATTTCCCTTCACAGCCCCATGAAACACTCCTAGATTCAATCAATATTCTCAAATCATCCCAAAAGAGAAAGATAGGCAATCTATACTCCATATTAGTGGAAGAAAGTTTTACAAATCTCAACTCTCTTAAAAGCTAGTGGAAGGGAGATCTTGGTATAAAAATTTCTGAGACCTTATGGTAAAAGATGATGGGAGGAATATATACATCTTCAGTATGTATGAAACATACTGTTATGAAGTTGAAAATTTTCCATCGACTGCACTGGACCAAAGCAAAACTGTCTCAATTTGTATCAAACATAAACCCCATATGTGACTGCTGTAAACAATCCTAAGCCACTTTGATTCACGTGTTTTGGGAATGTCCCAGGTTATCTAATTATTGGTTTTTGATAGTTGAGATGCTTCCCAAAACTATAGGCAGAGTATTAGAGCTCTCCGCATTCCCAGCCTTATTTGGTGTTGTGACACAAAATCTAGCTGTGAGTAAATACTCAAAAAATCTCCTGTCCTTCGCCACATTTGTAGCCAGAAGACCGATTTTGATTAGACCGTAACCCTCCAACGTTCAGACAGTGGATCAGAGACATGCTTCATTTTAATAAATTAGATAAGATTAGGTACACAGTCAGGGGGTCAGCTGACAAATTCTTAATGACATGGCAGCCTTTTCTGAGTAATGTCAATGTTTTAAGCTCTGATAACTTCATGGATGAATAACCTTTAGTGTCCATGTATGTAATAAGAAGAAAATAAGAAATAACTGGAAAGATCCCTGAAATGTCCCTCTAGTCCATATGTTGCTGCTCCTTTCTGTTGTGTATTTAAATGCCGTTTCTGCCCTGGAGTGTGAGATGTGCTGCTTTAGACCCCCAAGCACTTGTTACTACACGTTTTACTTTATCTGTCTTTTTTGTGTTCTTATTCATTTATGTACTTTATTCTATTTTGCCTTCCTTTTTTTAAGATAACTCATCCTTGTATCTTTTAACATTAAGGTTATTCTTTCTGGATGCTATCAGGGTTGGGGAGGTGGGGTATTTCTTTTTTCACCTAACACTACTGGGACACCATTGTGAGTTGTTGGAAATGTACTGATAAAAATTCATAAATAAACTTTGTTCAAAAAAGACTTACCATAATACTTATAGACAGATGGATACATAGATCCAGTAAGGCACTGGAAACATTCATTAGAGATTGAAATCCATATTGACATAATTATATTCATCCTTCATTTCACCACATCCCAAAAGCACTGTGTTAGATTAGGTCACTGTAGGCCATCTGAGTACAATAAACTCCTTGTCATGTTCAGGAAACCAAAGATGAATTGAGGGATGTGATGTGCTGGGTTATCCTGCCATCAGATGATGGGTTTGCTGTGGGCATCAAGGGATTGACATCCATCTGTTATCAGCACCATCTGTCCCTTTAGGAGTCATGGGGTGTTGAACCAGTACAGTTTGGGCTAATTAATTAGCCTGACAAGCATGTTTTTCAAATGTCAGAGAGAGCTGTAGTGCATGGACACCCATGTTTGCTCTGGGAGAGCCCACAAACTTCAAAAAGAAAGGCCAGATTCCATTAGCTTCTGCCATCCAATTGGCTGATTAGACATTACCTTAACGAGGAGTCTAACAGGTGTACCTAATAAAGTGACCAGTGAATGTATAACTTAATAAATAACCAAAAAAAAACTGGAAAATGGTACAAAATATTATTTTCCCAGTGGAATAAACTCTTAAACATAAAACCTCTTCAATAAATATTCAGATCAGAAATTCCATATTCTTACTGTGCTGTTTGGTACCAGGAAAATCACAAACCCTCAGTAATTACTTTATCTTAATACCAATAAACTTTGACGTGTTTTCACATGAACCTGACTCATATCCTGAAAGTACATTCTTGTTAACAAGCAGCACATTTCCTGGAGCCGTTCTGCTGCTTATTCAGCACTTTTTTCTAATAAAGGTTTGTTTCCTACTTCACCTTGTTGTCATTTTCATGAGCACTGGCTTTTTTCATGCCAATCAGCAGCACTTGATTTGCATGGAGGGGGAGGGGAGACAGGTGGGAAGCCACCGAAGGCTGAGGGGTGATGCTGTACTGAACATCGGGGGTGCATTTCACCGAGAAGAACCTGGAGCCAGGAGGGGCACACCTGGGAACAAGGAAAAAAAGCAGAGAGTTAAATCAGGCTGTTTTTTTTAGTATACTGGAGAAAAAGGGTGAGGCAAGTGCAGAAAAGCAGCGGGCTTGGATTTCACAGATGAACAGATAAAGTGAACCAGACATTTTTTTATGCTTGGATGCTCTTTTAAGGAGAAGTGAACAACACATTCAACAAGTAGTTAAACTCCATGCTGCAGGAGCTCAGCTTTACTGCATCGTCATCCATACCCTGCAAATGTTTAGATGGTTCTGAACTTATATATTGCCCATTGTTGTGTAACTCGTGAATAAAAACAAACAGCAATGCCATCATTAAAAAAAAACACACAAGAAAGGGTGATGATCCATGTGCATACTGTGTTTAACCATTTTTTTTTTAATGAGGATGTTCATGAAAATGAACTCCAGAATGAGGAGCTTATGGCACTTTATTGCATTTTCTCTATTGGACACATGCCCTCTAGGGTGCACTTTATCAGGTTTCATCTACAGAGAGGTCACCCTGAGGGTGTACTGTATCACTTCCTCACTCAAAGGGCACTCTAGAGCAGGGGTCCTCAAACTTTTCAGCCTGCAGAAATGGGTTAAAAGTGTCAAGAATAAGATATAAGTGTCAAAACATAGGGGAAAGGTGGCAAAAATGAGTGAAAATGGCAGACGCACAATGAAAAAGTGGTAAAAGGAGTTAACAATGGCAATATTGGCTTAAAAGTGGCAGAAATGTGTGGAAAAGGGAGAATATTAGCTTCAAAAGTGGCAGGAACTGGTTTAAAGTGGCAGAAATGTGTGGAAAAGGTGGAATATTAGATTAAAAATCGGTAGATATGGGTTTAAAGTGACAGTAAGGGGTGTAAGTGGCGGAAACAAGTGGAAAAGGTGTTGAAATGAGATTAAATTGTAGTAAAATTTGGTTTAAATGGGCACAAATCTGTTTACCGAGGCAGAAAAAAAGCAGAAAGTGGCAGAAATGGGTAACCTGGCAAAAATGAGCATAAAAAGTGGTGAAACTAGTGGCAATAATGGGTCAACAGAGACAACAATAAGTAGGAAAAGTGGTGGAAAGGGTTTAAAGTGACAAAAATGTCCTACAAGTGGAATACAAAATATGCTTAGTTTTTTAAGGCATCTGGCAACCCCATGTTGACAACCACTGCTCTAGAGGCCATTTTTGTCCATTCTGAGGGCATCCAGTGTGACTCCATTGTGTTTACCAATAAAAGGAGCATCCAAAAGGACACTTTCCTGTTTTTTTTTCTTGAAAAAGGCATTACGCCCCCTTATCTCTTTGATATCCAGCCCTATATGCAAAGGTATAACCCTATCTGCCGCCAGCACTCACACCAACTATGTGAGTTGGGCATTGCCACATCCTAGACAACAGTCAGTGTTTTAGACGGCTTTTCAAACAACAATGCTTGTCCACAAGCAAAATATGCCCTATCTACGGGTGTCAACATTTACAGTTTGTCCTGCACATAAAGAGACCAGTGAAGCCCTTAAAGTGATAGACTTTATTTCTGGATTAACCTGATACTCCTCAGACCCCTTGAGGGGCTGACAGTTGGAAATCTAGCCCTGCTCTGCTATGATGCATAGGCTGGTGTTTGGCCAGTAAATACAGTCTACAGTTTTGGGACAACAAAATGTCTGCTGTTGGACAGAAGACTGTTGATTCTCTGCACAACATAAAAAGAGAGCTTGATGTTTGGCATCACCAGGATCTGCATACTAATGCCACCCTCCCCAGTGTTGCCAGTGTGGGCCAACAATAGAGCTCTTATAGTCAGCGAGATGTTTATTAGGTACCAAGTTCAACTGCTATTAACACAACACTGCAACATATTAGTTATAGTGGTTAATTTGTTGTTTGACTTGATGTTTGTCGAACTTCAGAGATAGTTTCAAGTTGTTAATGCCATAGATCTAAACCCCATTATTGAACTGATGTAATGTAGTTATAGTCTGCAATCATTGATCCATATTTCACGACACCATCACAGTATTAGTCAGAAGTGCCATAAATGTTGACACAACAGTGACCATAACAGTTACATCAGCTCTTCCAGTTTAATCAAAACCAGAAGAGTAAAACTTCATGAAGTTGGTGATTCCTTTAGTGAATTTTTTCCTTGATAACCTTTACCAGAGTTGCAGAACTTCCTGTGTCATGAACTGTAGCTACTGACCGTTATAGTTCTCCTTTAAAGGGGACATATTTTACCCTTTTAAGACAAGTTTATATTGGCCTCAGAGGTCCTCAAAACATGCCTGTGAAGTTTATTGCTGAAAAAAACACTCCAGTATTGGATTTTTGCATGCCTAAAAACCCCTCGGTTTCAGCCCTACTCAGAATGAGCCGTTTCTGTGTCCGTGGCTTTAAATGTAATTAGCTGTATGACTCCGCCCCTGACCACACCCCTCTCAGGAAATGGATGTGGCACTCCTGATGTTACAGACACTTTTATCCAAAGTTTAGGACCTGACTAGGACTCAAACCATCAATCTCCCTGACCGTAGTCAGCAGGATAACCCACTGAGCTATCCGGCATCTCAGCTGGTAGCAGAGAGGATCAGTAGAGGAGGGCAGAATTTTCCTCCAAGTGGGGGAGGGCCAACCAAACCTGGGGGCAGGTGATTACACCCTATGTGAGGTCACTAGGTGTAAAATATGAGAAAAGCTTGTTTCAGCACACATTTTCTGAAAGGTGGAGAAAGAGTCAGGGAGAAAGAATGGATATTTCTGTTACTTGAGGGGGTTGTGGTCATATTTGTGTTAGAAAAGCCTGAAAAAGTGATTTTTGCACAATACGTCCCCTTTAAATATGCACATTTAAAACCCAAACTTTCATCTCTTGATGCCAAGTCTGTGTCTCCTAGTTCACTAAGCCACTGCTTAATGATACTAGGGTGGGGTACCCAGATACATCTACACATTTTAATCTCTGATTTACTTTATGCATTTAAGGTGGTTCAAGAATTTTCTCATAAGTTTGTCTTTCACCTAAGACAAGTCTTTTTAATTAACATTGTGAAAAATCACAGATATAAGCTTGAAAAAAATGTTAGCTACATAAACAAAGTTATTTCTTTTCTTAATACAATAACATTATATTGTACTGTAGATAAATGAATTTTGACCACAAATTGCTGCCTGGGGTGCAGATAGTCTCATCCCCGCTCTCTTATTTTCAACTCTATCCATCGTCCTACTGTCTTGAAAAAAAAAGAAAATAAAATGCCCCTACATATATCTTTAAAATAAAACAATAGTAATTAAGTGCTGCATAAATTTTCACCATATTGCTCCTGGCTGGCTACTTTTCCACCCAGGCTGACTGCTTCAGATGTCTGTGGAAAAACCTGTTAACTATTGTCTGAACTAAGATATAAATGATAGATAACATATATCAGTGTGTCTCGGCACACCATTTGAGAACCACTGGAACAGAGAACATTTACCAAAGAGTAAATATTATGACTCACTTTAAGTAAAAAAAAAAAAAATTAAGTATCAGAAAACACTGCAACGGTACAGACACTACAAATTAAATAGGTGCATGTGTCTTAACCTTTGACCTTTTCTTCCTTACTCTATTTTAAAACAGTATCGGTTTTGAAGCCTGCCTCAGGGGTAATAAAGGAAATAAAACCAAAATGACAGGGTGTGAAAGAAGAAGGCTGTGACACACCTGAGCACAAATGAAATCCCTAAAAACCCTCTAACAGAGATTCCAGATCATTTTGTGTGGGTGGGTATGTGAGTGACTTTAACCAATAGGCCGTCTAAAAAGTCGTTGTAAATCTAAGATTTAAAATACCCTGTAAAATAAAAAACTGCACCATTAAAAAAAATTACTAAGCTTAAACAACACAGATGACCACAGACATAGAATGTATGCCTGTTTTTTTTTTTTTTAAACATCTTTAGATTAAAAATGACAAAAAAATTCAGCTAGGACAGTAAAACAGTATGAACAGCCTACCTGCTCAGGTGTATGTTTAATTCCGTGCCCACCACGTGCAAGAGATTGGTAGCTGTGTCGATATCTATTCTGACAGTCCGTGAGTGAGTCATGTCTGCTGTCCTCGCGCGGTGTGTAACGGAGGAGACAGACAAACCCCGTTATATACCGAGAGTAAAACAACTGACTGCTGTTCCGTTAGCAGGAATTCACAGGAACAAAGGCAGCGTCTGGGCGGAGGACAACGAAATAATGATATCCCGCAGGTACACAGAAGGAAGAGCCAGTGTCTTCACTGATTGGTCAGGCAAGTGCCAAGCCCCGCCCCTCACACCCTCAGCCCTGTCATACATCCTCTTTCTATTTGTGTGCACATGACCTTAGTGGAAACGAAACTGAGCTCTTTTGTCGCCTTAAAAAATGTCCGAATTGTATTTGGAAGCTATAATTCAAACAGGGAAGGGAGCAAAGCTGGCATAAACAAACCCTTTATTTAGGCCTTTAGAAGCCCATAGATAATGTCTGCTTTGTTGTTTATTCCAAACGTACAGTTACAGTAGTATAGTGGTATGTCGTGCAACGGACAGGAGGTGGCGCCAGAGCTACACTTCCTCACCTACAACCTCCTAACCTCCTGCCCTGCATACATCATCTTACTACATATTTGCATGAATTTGATCAATTAAAACCCAAAGATTTAAATAAAGGCTTTAAAATGTGGCAAAACGGTTGATTTTTATGTCTTTTTTCCAACAGCTGGATAATTTCTTGTTCTTATATATATATATAATAATAATAATTTACCACTGAGTTTTTATGCAAAGATGTCATCCAAAAAACCAACAAAACATGATTATAACCACAGTTATACAACTAAGAGCAAAATAAAAGTTTGAAGCATGGGGGAAATAGAAAATGAAAACTTTGAAAAAAAAATCACCAGGTTCATAAAACAACCAATAGGATGATATAGTTTGTTTGCTTGTCCTAGCGCTGTATAATCACGTTTGATCACATTTCCTATCTGAACATATTATTTTCTTTTTTTTTTCTTTTTGTCACAGCGCCCCCCTCTGCCAACAGGTAGGATTTTCTAATAAATTTTCCTCCTGATTTTCTGCCTTTCTTCTCTGTCATGTTGTACTCTGAAAATCTGAACAAATCCAACAAAGCGTCCCCCACACAAAACTAGCAACTTCATTTAGTCCTAAAAACATGCCAACTCCAGAAAAAAAACCCTTGATGAGAAACACTGCTTGTCTCCAACACGACATGGAGATGGCATTTGGTTTTCTGTTTTCGGAGGCGATATATTTAAGAAAGTTCACCCTCTCTGTCTCATAGACTCCAGGCAACAAAAAAAGTGCACCCACATGATCCAGTGGCCGGTTTTTGGCTGGGCAACATTGGCCACTGTTTGAGGGTTATTGTAAAAAACTGTTCTCAGGTCAGATTTCAGTTTAGCAGTTTGTATTATTTTTATTGTTGATATCACAGATTAAATGAATTTAAATTTAATTTTGCCCAGATTCATTTTTCTCAGTGTAGCATGCGATTGATTTCATATCCGTCTGGGCAACAGCCCATCAGCGGTGTTGGAAAAGGGTGCAGCCTTAAAATAATTCAAAGGGTGGTTGGAGGAGTGTTCTGTCTGTTATAAATCAACAAAATCTTTAACATAGGAGGCAAAAGCTTCATAACACTAGCTCAACAGGCAACCATTGTTGTTCACCTTGCATGGACAGTGAGTGTTGAACTCTTGCTGAGGTTGGTTGGGAGAGGTGCAAAAACATCTTATCCACTGAGAAAAGCCACCAGTGTGGTCCTCTTTAAATAAAGAAGTGTTCAGTTCTGATAAAACTGACGCTATAGCTACATTCACAGTTATTCTCCATTGTTTACAGCATTACAGTATCATTAAACCACACCCGTAGCAAACACCTCATTCTATTGAAGTGACACTGACTGGTCTGGTCATTCCCTGACTGGAAACAAGTATTTCAGCCTGAAGTGTGGCATGGTGGACATTGAGTTCTGGCCAGTCCCCTGGCTCTGCATGGATATACAGTGAACAGTAAACTCAGTGTTTTACATCTGATGTTGGACCTGCTGCAACACACTGCACACACATTCATTAACATTCATGTTGTGTAAAGAGAGCAAAGCTAACCAGAGGCAAATACCTCACATGCTTAAACATGCCTGGCCAATAAAGCTAATTCTGTTATTGTTAAAAATACCACAAATGCAATGCAAAGAGTACATTTTGACAACTTAACAAAATTACTATGAGAATTAAAAAGATGTCAAACAAATTGCTGAGCTTTTCTGTTAACCATAGAAAAAATCCAACCATTCAGTTTCTACTCTGCTTATCCCATTCGAGGTTCCAGGTGGCTGAAACCAATCCCAGCCGTCATTGGAGGAGAGGACTGGCTGCCAGTCAGGTGACATACAGAGACAAACAACTAGGCATACTCACACCCAAAGCCAAGTTAGAGTCACCAATTAATCTAATAAGCATGTCTCTGTTAGAGGAAACCTGGAGAGAACCCACGCATGCATGGGGAGAACATGCAAAGTCCACGCAGAAAGGCCCTGATCAGGAAGCAAACCAGGAAGCTTCTCGCTATGAGACGGTGCAACCCCCTATAGAAGTTATGCCTGATCTGTTTTTTTTCTCTTTTTGTTTCTTTTTGTTTTGTTTTTTTGTTTTTTTGTTTGTTTGTTTTTTTGCAGTGAAACATTTCCTGGAAGAAAAATTAACCACAGAAAGCCTACAGACACACCCAACAAACACAACATTCACATGATTTATGACTGCATAAGAACATACATCGACAGACAAATATTCTACCATTCTTAGCAAATTTGGGGGTGATGCATTGCAGAGTATTGCATCAGATATATTTGTTGCCTTTGCTATCCAAGTGGAGGTGATTTAGAAGCAGGTATTAGCAATGGAGAATGACACATGAATGGGTTTACCTGCATATACCGTGCACTCATCTTCTGCTTATGCATCCTGAAACATTTACTTCATCAACAAACATAGATCAGCAGTTTTTCTAAATTTTATAAATAATGTCACATTTTGTTCTTTTTCTCTTTGTTTGATTATAACTTGATACTATGAAAATAAATTTTCCATTTTCCACCAGGACAGTAAAGCATATAAACCTGATTTGAATGTAAGTTAAAAGTTTTATCATTATAATTGTGAAAAAACTTCCAGATGCACAAGGAAGAAAATGAAGCAACCTACTCTGAAGCAGAGAAACCCCTCCCTCACCAACATCTGGACCACTAAAGCATACTAGCATTTTGATCAATTTTTGTCAATTATTCAATCACAGCTTACCTGTTCAGATTAGCCTTCAGACATGTGCCAAGAACATGAAGAACATTCTGTTTCTCTTCTGTATCCAGACGAAATGTCCGCTGACACTCTGGGCCGACTCTCTTGTTCCTGATTGAGAAATCAGCTTTATCCTTGTTGGAGAGCTCTTTAGACATAGCTGCTTGCTGGTGCTTTGCCTCAAGACTTATGAAAGCCCTGCAATGCCAAATATACCCAAGCAACAAGTTTGTAATTTGAGACAGGTGTGGCAGTAGTCAAACTAATCTTCTGGCAAACAAAAAAACCGTGGTTGTCCTATATTTCCACGCCCTGGTGAAACATGTGACTGCAAGTTGTTTTTTGAAGGTGAAGGATGAGGCCTCTCAAATTTTAAAGAAGAATTTATGAAATAACGCTACAACGTGACAAGCATGTTTTCTTCAAGTATCTCAGGTTTTAAGAGCTTGAATTGAGTATTTTATTTCAGGGACACAGTCTTTTTGTATTGTCTTACAGTGGATAAAATGTCTACACACCTCAAGTAAATGTTCAGGTTTTTGTGGACTTTTTTCAACTTTTATGTGACAATCAACTTATCCAAATAAAACAAAAAATATCTTGGTTGCAAACATACATTATATTGACAAATTATTCACTCACCCATTCAAATAATTGAAATCAGATGTTCCAGTCACTTCCATGGCCATAGGTGTATAAAATCAAGCACCTAGGCATGCAGACTGTTTCTGCAAACATTTGTGAAAGAATGGGTCGCTCTCAGGAGGTCAGTGAATTCCAGCGTGGTACTGTGATAGGATGCTATCTGTGCAACAAGTCCAGTCGTGAAATTTCCTCGCTCATTAATATTCCACAGTCAACTGTCAGTGGTATTATAACAAAGTGGAAGCGATTGGGAATGACAGCAACTCAGCCACGAAGTGGTAGGCCACGTAAAATGATGGAGCGAGGTCAGTGGGTGGTGAGGCGCATAGTGTGCAGAGGTTGCCAACTTTCTCCATAGTCAGTCACTACAGACCTCCAAACTTCATGTGGACTTCAGATTAGCTTAAAAACAGTGCGTAGAGAGCTTCATGGAATGGGTTTCCTAACCGAGCAGCTGCACCCAAGCCATACATCACCAAGTGCAATGCAAAGCGTCGGATGCAGTAAACCACGCCACCACTGGACTCTAAAGCAGTGGAGACGCGTTCTCTGGAATGACAAATCACACTTCTCCATCTAGCAATCTGATGGACGAGTCTGGGTTTGGCCTGACTTCAACCTGAAAGAACACCTTTGGGATGAATTGGAGTGGAGACTGAGAGCCAGGCCTTCTCATCCAACATCAGTGTGTGACCTCACAAATGCGCTTCTGGAAGAATGGTCAAAAATTCCCATAAACACACTCCTAAACCTTGTGGAAAGCCTTCCCAGAAGATTTGAAGCTGTTTTAGCTGCAAAGGGTGGACCAACGTCATATTAAACCCTATGGATTAAGAATGGGATGTCACTTAAGTTCATATGCAAGTCAAGGCAGGTGAGCGAATCCTTTTGGCAATATAGTGTACATGGCTCTTCTGGTGCACGCTGGAGATGGATGCGAGCACAGACAGTGGAATTACAAAGATTAACCAGAGAAGGGCAACTTGCTCCACATTGCGCTTCATGAGCAGATTGCAATGCAGCCGGTATATTTTGAAACTGGAGGAACAGCCTGGCTAAGTGGTCTAGTTTGTGCGATCATAAAATTATAAGGTGAAGAATCATTTGAAACTGTCCTTACACCTGTGGTATCCTATGTTTTTAGAATTGCTTAAGAATTGAAAATAATCTAGTGTTTGGCCAGCCACAGAGACAAGACAAGCCAAAACTAAGATAAAATTATTGATTTCGAGCAATTCATCATTACACAAATCGAATTAGCTCATTTTATCTTTATCTTAGCTTGGTGTGGTGATATTATCCCTGTAGAAGTCTGCAGACCCACACAGCTGATCAGAGGATATCAGTGCGGTGCAGAAGGAGACAAAATGGCTAAAGCTGCATCTAGTTGACAATAAAAGGCTTCCCCTATATTTCTTACAAATACACAGTCATGGACGAAAGTATTGGCATCCCTGGAATTTTTACAGAAAATACACCATTTCTCCCAGAAATTGTTGCAATTACAAATGTTTCTGGTATACACATGTTCATTTCATTTATGTGCATTGGAACAACACAAAAAAACTGAAGAAAAAAGTCAAAATTGACATAATTTTACACAAAACTCACAAATGGGCTGGACAAAATTATTGGCACCCTTTAAAAACTGTGGGTAAATCATTTTATCTCAAGCATGTGATAATCATTTAAACTGACCTGTGGCAAGTAACTGGCAATATAGAAATCACACCTGAAGCCATAGTTAGAATGTATAAAAGTTGATAAGCCTTTGTGTTGTGTGCCTGTGTGTGTCACACCAAGCATGGAGAAGAGAAAGAAGAGCTGAGAATTGTTTGAGGACTTAAGAGGTAAATTTGTGGAAAAACATGAATGATCTCAAGGTTACAAGGCCATCTCCAGAGATCTTGAAATTCCTTTGTCCACCGTGGGTAATATAATCAAGAAGTTTATATCCCATGGAGCTGTGGCTAATCTCCCTGGACGTGGACGGAAGAGAAAAATTGACAAAAGAATGCAACATAGGATAGTTGGAATGGTGGATAAACATCCTCAGTCAACTTCCACACAAATTCAGGCTGTCCTGTCCAGACTCAGGGTGCAAAAGTGTCAGCTCAGACCATACGTCGTCATCTGAATGTGATGAAGCACTATGGCAGGAGAATGAGGAGAACCCTACTACTGACAAAGAGACATAAAAAAGCCAGACTGGAGTTTTCAAAAATGTACCTGAGTAAGTCTCAATCCTTCTGGGAGAACATTTTGTGGACAGATGAGACTAAGGTAGAGCTTTTTGGAAAAGCACGTCATTCTACTGTTTACAGAAAACGGAATGAGGCCTACAAAGAAAAGAACACAGTACCTACAGTCAAACATGGTGGAGGTTCAAAGATGTTTTTGGGTTGTTTTGCTGCCTCTGGCACTGGGTGCCTTGACTGTGTGCAAGGAATCATGAAATCTGGAGACTATCAAAAGGTTAGACTTTCTTGTCTTGCAAGAGTATTAGAATCACTTGTTAATCATGTAGGGCCTAGTGTCAGAAAGCTGGGTCTGTGTCAGAGGTCATGGGTGTTCCAGCGGGACAATGACCCAAAACATACCTCAAAAAGCACCAAGAAATGGTTGGAGACGAAGCGCTGGAGAGTTCTGAAGTGGCCAGCAATGAGTCCACATCTAAATCCCATTGAACACCTATGGGGAGATCTCAAAATTGCTGTTGAAAGAAGGCACTCTTCAAATCTGAGAGACCTGGAGCAGTTTTCAAAAGAAGAGTGGTCCAGAATTCCAGTTGAGAGGTGTAGGAAGCTTGTTGATGATTATGGGAAGTGATTGGTTTCAGTTATTTTTTCCCAAGGGTGTGCAACCAAATATTAAGTTGAGGGTGCCAATAATTTTGTCCGGCCTTTTTTTTTTAGTTTTGTGTAAATTTATGTCAATATATACTGTAAGTGATAGCTTGATTACTGGAACTTAACGTATGCATAATCGACCATGTATGGGCTGTCACTTCAAACAATAACAAAAGATGACAAGTAGGATGTGCACTTTTAACAGCTTTTCTCCCTCACTATGTGAAATTCATACACGAAACCAAAACGTTGGCTTGTTTATTAGTAAAAACAAGTTATAGATTGCCATTTTCATTGTCAGAGTCCTCAGTTCAAAACCAGAAGTGGTAAATCTACTCTCTACTCGACATGGAAATGCCTAGTGGGGCAAACGGGAGCTACAAAGCAACATCTATGGTAGCGTTTAATAACTTTTCTGATTACATTTCCATGAGCTTGGAATTGAGTGCGCTTAACCATTAATTTGAAGAGAAACTTCTGAGCTAACAGAAAAATTAGCCAAGAAGTGGCTAATGTTAGCTGTTGTCTCCACAATAAAAGGTATCAAATCCTTCTGGAGCCCCTGGCCTCCATTTTGCTTGGGAAATCCCCTTAAAAATAAACTGTCAACTAATGTGGCTTTTAATTACTTGTCATTGACCTTCACATTCTCCTACACTGCTGGTCTTCTGATGTTATATCTGTTTAACTACTCACATTGCTGTTGTAAGTTCTGGTTTAAAGGGGAGGAAAGACAGAATGATGTACTCAGCTAGAAGTGTTGTGTCTTCGAATAAAATTAACTTACATAGAAGAACATTTTCTGGGGAATGGTGATAGAAAGGCTGGACCACAATTTTTTAAGTTTTAGTTTTTTTAGATGCTGTATAATATGGCAAAAGAACAATAATTTCCTCAAAAATTGCCTGATTAAAATTAGTGTTTTTTTTTTAATTAAAAAGTACTAGTAGGCCTACACAAAAAGCTTAAAGGGGTAGTAAAAGTAGACGTGGCACTGGCCCGGAGTGGCTGTGGCCCCGAGGAGTGCGGGGCGTCCCTTATTTTTATGCACACAAGTTGGCAACCCTAATGTTGGCCAACTCTCTTAAAAAGTGGACCATCTCTAATGCTAGCTAACTAGCATAAGTAAGTGGTTTCTAATCTTGGCTAACTTGTACTACAAGTGAACCATCTCTAATGTTAGCTAACTAGCTTAAGTGAATGGTTTCTAAAGCTGACTTACCCTCTTAAAAAGTGAACCATCTCTAATGTTAGCTAACTCTCATATTAACGGGCACACTTTAATGGCAGCTTACTGACAGTAATGTTAACATACTAATTCTGTTAGCAAGCCAACTGTAATAGTAGCTAACTTATTTTATAGGTAGTTAACTACTCTGAGTGAGCAATTGAAGTGAGCTATAGCTAATGTTAGCTTTAGCTCTAATTTAAGTGAGCAATCTGTAATGTTGACTAACTAGCTTTAGGATAAGTGAGCTATCTCTATGGTTAGCTAACTGGTATAAGTGCGCTATTTCTATTGTAAGCTAACTTTTGTAATAGAAGTGAGCCATCTCTAGTGTTAACTAACTAGTTCTAAGACAAGTGAGACATCGCTAATATTAGCTAATTAGCTTAAGAACGATTTTTAATGTTAGCTTACTCTCATAAGTGAACCATGTCTAATCTTAGCTGATTCTCCTAAGAAAACTAAGCTATATCTAATGATAACTTTAGCTCTAAGATAAGTGAGCTATCTCATGTTAGCTAACTAGCTTAAGCGAGCAAATTCCCTTGTTAGAAAATGCTGACCATTGGAATACCTGATTCGTTGCTGAGTAGGAATTACACTGTGACTCATCTTGAAGTTACCTTTTAAATGATTGTGTCACTGGAGCCGTTTTAAAGGAGGGTTATATTTAAAGGCACTGTGTTGCTTGAAGGTAAAACTAGGCAGGTATGTATTTATTCGTACATATCTGCCCCAGAGAATAGTGATACTGTGTGGAATCCTAAACATAGTACACATGAATACAGCTCACATCTCTGAGCAGAGAGGCATTTCCCTGTCATTGGTTTGTTACCCAAAAAAAAAAGCAAACGTTTCATTTTAGTTAGAAGAATACGAGATTTATTGCAAATACATTTGCTATGCTTTGATAGTGTGTACAAGTACAAATAGTTTGAAGGCAATGGTCCAAATGCAAAACAACAAATATTTAGTGACTTTTAAAACTTTTCAGAGCTACAAATAGAACAAAGCAGCATTTTGCGTTTGATGCAACAGAAAAATGGTATAGAAACAAACCATGAAGAGACATTTTTGGTAATAAAATACAGCATTTTAGCCTTTTAAAATGATTTAAAGACATTGTTCGAATGATTTTCCGCTGGACTTTGGAAATGCTTGAGTAGATGAAGTGTGTCCTCTTGTGGCTTTATGTCATTATAGCACATTTTTATGTACAATTCATCTAATCGTGCTTGCACAACAGTTGGTTTTGAAACCCAAGGATTGGGAGTGAATCATCTATGTGCTCAGTTAAAGTGATTGTATTTCTGTTCTTGTCCACAGTCTGCTTAAGCCCTTGTTCAAAAGATTTCTTTGTAAATATAGCTTTTCATCTTTTTTTGTAAAACAAGCATGCTCTGACCAAGACCATTAGGGCGAGAAACCATTCTAATCCCTGGTTTAAAAATAGTTTATCTGACAAATTATACAATCGAGACAAGGCATGGAAACGTGCTAGAGAGACTGGCTTAGATAGTGATTGGCAGATGTTTAAAAAGCTAAGGAACAAATGTTCTCTCCTCATTAAACACGCAAAATCCAAAGTTTTCATTTTCCTATATACTTCTGCTGAAAACAACCCATCTTAATTTTGGAAAACTGTAAATTCTCTCAAATCAAACACTGCTTCATCTTCTCCTCCTCAAGTTATTACAGAAAATGGCCCTACATCCGATAAGCTAGAGCTGGCTGATGAAATGAACAACTACCAGCCCATCCCCAAACTTTCCTGTCTTGCAAGAGTATTACAATCATTGGTTAATCATTAACTGTGCACCTAGCTTCAAATAACATTCTCTCTCCCTATCAGTCAGGGTTCAGATCAGGTCACAGTACAATTTCAGCAGCATGTCTTGTCATAAATGACATTATTACTTCAATTGATAATGGTCAGAAATGTGTTGCCCTGTCTGTTGATCTGTCAAAAGCCTTTGACACAGTTGACCATTCTCTTCTGTTATGTAAGCTTTCTAAAATTGGTGTTGAAGAGACTGCATGTACCTGGTTTAAAAATTATTTAACAAATAGGACTCAAGCAATTGTTGCAGACAGTGTAAGGTCTACCTTTAAGGTGGTCAGCGAAGGAGTCCCCCAGGGATCAATTTTGGGTCCGCTTCTATTCACATTATATATTAATGACATCGCAGGAAAATGTAAGTACTTAGAGGTTCATCTCTATGCGGATGATAAAATTCAGTACTCCTCAGCACCCTCACACAGTCAAGCTTTGTCCCAGCTACAGTCTGATTTTAACATATTCCAACAGGCACTAATTGATCTTAAACTAATGCTAAAACCCATTAAGATTAAATTTATGATCTTCTTAAGGCAGACTACTGACAATCTTGATGCCACCCTGTACAAGTTAAATAATGTAAAAATTGATTGTGTTCATCAGTTCAAGTATTTGGGTATATGGCTAGATCAAGATCTGTCCTTTAAGTCCCATATTTCTAATTAAATCAAGAAACTAAGACCACAACTTGGTTTTCTGTACAGGAATAAATCCCGCTTGACTGTGAGAAACAGAAAAAAGATAGTCCCGGTGACAGTACTGCCAGTTTTATAATATGGAGACATCCTCTACACACATGCAGCTGCTTCTGTTTTGAAGCCATTGGGTGCAGTCTATCACTGTGCTCTTTGCTTTATTACTGGTGACAGTTTTCGTACTCATCATTGTGACCTGTATTGGTCTGTTGGCTGGCCCTTGTTAAGTCAGCATAGAAAGCAGCACAGTATCCTGTTTATTTACAGGGCACTTGTTGGTAAACTCCCCCCCTACCTGACTTCTCTCTTATCTATAAACTTATCAACCCATACTTTCAGATCTCAGGGTTGGATCACTTTAAAAACACCAAGGTTTAGAACCGAATGGGGTAGGACTGCTGCTGTGGTTTACTACATTAAGGCTAACAGTTGCCATGTAGGAACAATTGTAGAAAAAAAACATGGGTAAAAAAATAAGAGTAGCTTTGGGATTAACTTGTACATGGTTGCTGATTTTTTTAGTGAGATAGAAGAAGGCTTTGACGAGTAAAATAAACCCCATCCCTATGACTTAAAGATGCTTTGCTTTCTTAAAATATTAAGCATACTGAAAAGCCCATCCCCATTTATAGTAAAGGCCCCCTTTACATCTCCATGTTCCACCACTTAAAGTTGAACGGCACCCTGCGGGTGTTGGAGCCACAGTGCACCTCTCCCTGCTCTTTGTGGTAGGCGGCGAAGTCATCAATGAATGTGCAGCTGAGACCCAGGCCCTCCAGCAGGGATCTCGTCTCAGCCTCTATAGCACAGCTTCCGTTCACCTTGGGGCCGAAAGGCTTCGGGATGCCGAGGTTTTTCCCCAAGACAATCATGTTCACCTAGAAATACACATAGAATGAGCCCTTTATGCCTCTTTAAATGGAAAAAACTCATTCCAGCTTAGAAATATCTCTGAACAAACCATGTCAGGATAGAAAGCCATTGCTTTGAGCTTGTTTCCAGCTAACTCAAGCTTGAAGAGGATCGGCAGGTCGATGATATCGGCGTCCTCCAGGCCCAGCTCTCTCTTCAGTACATCTCTGTTCCAGTCGATGCAGCTCTGAAGAGAAGGTGGTCATGGTGCACATTATTATTATTATTAGTTATTTTGGTAGTTTTTTTTTTTATTTCATACAGTAACGCAATCCAGTTATAGTAAAACTGACACTGTGCCAAAGCTACATCCAAGGAAATCAACGCACAGAGGCAGCCATTGGAAACAGTTTTGAATGAAACTAAACCCCAGCCATCGCTACCGCCTTGTCCTCCTCAACTGATGGTGATTGTTCCAAACAGTGTGCAGTACAACACCAATGTTGTGGATTGGAGCTATCTGGAGTCTTGCAAATCCATCTGCCTTGCAAGGATAACAGAGCATGGCGTTAGCGGAGGTCCACTATGCTCCATGAACCGCCATTAGATGTCACTACTCCTCCGCTGAAAGTACAGAATTTATGATAGGAAAAAAACAAAGGACAAAATGAGTCTAAATATTTATATTTACCCATTATCCCAATAAAACAGAGTAAAATAAAAGGTATGTTGCGTGTTCGTCATAGACTTTTGCCACCATTTTTTTTCCAGACACACATTCATGACCCCATGAAAACTGCTCTGCGACCCACTTCTGGGTCCCGACCCAGCAGTTGAGAACAACCGCTCTAGAGAATGACCACTGAGATATTACACTGCTCTTGTCAATATAGTACTACCCCTTTAGTGCTGACAATCTGTCAGATCTTTTCTTCTCCCTGATTGAACAGCAAATTAAAAAATGGATACAGAAAATACAGACTGAGAAAGGACTTTGCTTCATGTAAACAAAGAAAAAAAATTGATAAGCCACTACTTTGCCACCAGCAGAATACAGGTAATCTTAACAGTCAGCCATGCCCTCATCAGCGTTTGTGTTTGAGAATGCAGATCATATCTTTATTGATTATTAATATCAATCAATCTTGAGGACTTTTAAATGGACCTGATATACACTGCTTTAAAGAGGTATTCACCCCTTGGATGTTTTACCCTTTCATTCATTTTATAATCAATCAAGGTCAATATAATCAGTTTTAAAAATATAAAAACAAAACAAACAATCTTGAATGTCAAAGAGGAAACTGCTTTCTACAAAGTAATGTAAATTAAGGAAGAATATGAAGTGATTGCATAAATATTCACCCCTTTAAAGTGACTGACATAATTTAACAGCAGTCCAGCCAGTTGGTGCTAGTAGTCTCACAATTAGAGAAAAGGGGGTCACCTGAGTGCAGTGAATGTGTCTCGAATTACTCTAGTATAAAGACACCTGTGTCTGGAAGGTCCAGTTGCTGGTGCAGTCACTATTGCTGGCTACCATTACACCATGAGGACACAAGAACACTCCAAATATAAGTCAGAGAATGGATACACAAAACTTCCAAGGGGCTGAACCTCCCCCAGAGTTCTGTTAAATCCATCATCAATAAATGAGATAAATATGGCACATGTGTAAATCTGCCTAGATCAGGCTGATCTCACATAGTGAGTGACCATGCAAGGAGACTGGTGAGAGGCCACATAGACATCTATGACTACTCTGAAGGAGTCACAAGCTTCAGCAGCTGAGATGGGCGAGACTCTGCATACAGCTGTTGCCTGGATTCTTGACCAGTCAAAGTTTTATGCAAGGTAGTGGCAGCATCATGTTGTGGGGATGCCTCTCAGCAGTTGGCCTCAGGAGGCTTGTTTAGGTAGAAAGTAAAAATGTATGTGGCAAAATATAGGAAAATCCTGGAGGACAATCTTATTCAGTCTGCAAGAGAACTATGGGTTGGGAGAAGATTTATTTTCCGAAATGACCCGAAGCATACAGGGAATAGTTTAAAGACAACAAGGTGAATGTTCATGAGTGGCCAAGTTAAAGCACAAAACTCAATCCAATGGAGAATTTGTAGCTGTTCATGTCTGATCCCTTAGCAACCCAGCAGAAATTGAGCAGTTTTGATAAGAAGAATGGAGTAAAACTGCAGTATCCAGATATGTGAGTCAGATTGAGACCCATCCAATCAGACTCAGTGCTGTGATGGCAGCCAAAAATGCTTCTACTAAATACAGACTTGAAGGGGGTGAATATTTATGCAGTCACTCAACTTACAAAATTTTATTTCATTTACAGTCTAACCCGTTTTCACTTTGACACAGTTTTTTTTCTCAAAAAAGCCAAACTACATTATATATTATATCATATTATGAAATCAATAAAAGGGTAAAACATCCAAGGGGGTAAATTATTTTTATAGGCACTGTAGAACTTAATCAAAATATTTATGCCTGGACAGCTGTGTAAGACCAACCATTATTTAGAGTCATTTCCACTCACCTGCACATAGTTGTTTTCAGCTTGGAGACCCTCATCAGCAAGTATTTCATCAACTGATAATTTTTTTTCTTCCTCCAGATCTTTTTTTTTAAAGCAGAGGGAATGTTAAGTTTAAAAAAGAATAGATGACAGAAGACTTTTAACTAACAACACACCTTAATACAGACATACCTTCAAACAGTCTGGATTTACCGTGCCCATCATTCTGTAACTTTTTGAAGAGTTTGTAGCCGGCATCTGGGCTTGCCAGCAGCAGCCTGAACCCCTGTGCACAGAAACACAACAGACAAGGGATGCCCCACAATCCAAAAGGCTTATAACTGGACATGAAATATAATGCTGTAATATGAAGACAATGTGTTATGAACTGCCAAGATGAGTGTGAATGCCATGGGTTTATTATTATTATTATTATTATTATTATTATTATTATTATCATCATCATTATATTTATTGATTTATTTTGTTTTTTTAGCTCTTTGTTCTCTTCTTGTTCTATTTTGCTATTTGTTTGTGGTTGTTGTTTTTGCTTGTTTTCCTTGTGCAAGAATGTAAACATCGTTTGGATTTGCTTACCCTCTGAATGAATGTTAGAAATTTATATATTATTGTGAATATGGGGTATACGGTACACACTGTAAAAAAATAAAAGCATAAAAAGAAAAATAAGCCAACACAGCTACATAGATAACCCATAAAGCTTACATAGCTGCTTTGTGATCTTATCTTTAGCTACAATAGCTATGTAGTTCAATGATCTATAGTTAAGTTAGCTCTAGCAATGTGACCTTTAGCAATGTGAGCTTAAGCAAATGTAGCTAAAGCTGACTTAGCTACACAGATAACGTAGATATGTAGCTCAAATAACTGCTTTGTGACCCTAGCTTGAGCTACATTAGCTAAGTGGCTCAGTTATCTACGTAGCTTATGCAGCTAATGGAGCTACATGTGCTACGCTGGCTGCGTTATTATTTTCATGGAGGGCAAGCTTTTTCCCTGACGTTTTGTAATGAGGTTTTTGGCCCTTCCCCTCACTCTCTAAGTTTAATCCATTTTTGTTTCGTAAGGTAAGGTTAACTTTTTTTTTTTTTTTTTTTTTTGGTTTCAGCATGTATTTTCATTCTGAGGTGTACAGCATCTCAGATGAATGGTCTGAGAGAGTGGTTGTCAGAAATGAACTGTCTGCAGTCAGACTGTCTTGGAAAATACAGGTAGCTCAGTAAACCTAGAAAAGTTTAAGCTTTTACTTTGAAAGGAACACCAGAAGTGCTGCTGCATTCACTTTTTAGGCCCAGGACATGCTGATAGATGTAGTACGGTGCTTACAGAGTGCCGTCAATCCAACTTTGACCCTTTAAAGGATCAAAAGCAACATTAACAGTTAAATTAAAGTTGCACCTGGGCAGATACTTTGCCACAATCAGAAAATGGGATAAGGTGTATACATGCCACTGTAACCCCTTTTCTTTTGGAGTTCTCCAGGTAGCACAACAAGGTTCCTCAAAACTGGGATAAGGGCTTATACCTGTTCCTAAAAACATATGCATATATATACAGAAGCAGAAACTGGGATACATAAAAAAACTGAAAGATATCAGAATACTAAAGTTTATGTAAACACAGTGTTGATAGCAGCATGGCAGCATCAGCTCCGAATAGCTGAAAGATAACAGCAAATTCCAGGTATTTTTATGAACTCCTAATCTTTTTCTTCAGTTGTTTAGGATGTTTTTTTGGACAATCTTTGATGACTTTCTTTCATATAAGTCATTTTGCTGTGTGCATCTGGGTCCTCTAGGTTAGTCCTCAGCTGTGAAAGGTGTTAGTGGAATTTTACCTTTCTGTCAGGTGCAGGAACAAAACTCATGAATTCATCGACATGTCCAACAAGGAGCCAGTCTGAGTATAAAGCCACTGGTTCCTGAACCTTCTGAGCCCAGAGGAAGTCCTGGATAATCTGGGTCATGTTTCGTCCTGTAATTGTCCTTTAAGAAAAAAACAGAGCTTTCAGAGAGCTGATTCATCATTAACATAGAACTTCAAAGTCAGGGATCAGATCTGGATCCGTTATGAACTTACGTGGGAAAAGCCACTCCAATGAGGATTCTACCCAGGGGGTAGTGTTTTCCATTCACAGTGACCGGAGGACTCACTTCAAGATTACCGAAAGAGTCCAGATCATTTGGTTCTGTACTGTCAGGCGTTCTTGTGACATAGCCGAAGTCAGGGCCCTGAGGAGGTGAAAAAGATTAAATATCCTCTCCAGATAAAATAAAGAAGATATTTAACTCTTTGTCTCTTCTTGTCGTACATGACTACATCTGTCTCAGAGGATTAACAGTGCCCATTATGAATAGTTAGATTTGTAAGAAACTTGATGATTTTCCCAACAAAACTCAGTGAAAATTCACCCCGCTTGAAAATAAAGGTGACCTTCCTGGTTTGCACTGCAAGTGATCCCAGAATGCTCTACATGTAGCTCGCAGTGAACTACAGCTGTTCTCCCTCATTATGTGAAAATTTTAAGTGAGACCAAAATGTCATACACTGAAACAAAGTATGTCGATACATTTTAATTTCAGGAACACAGAGGTTAGTTTCTCACCAGCAGCTCATCATATGCAAAGTCACCTAATTTTCTGTCTCGAGGAGAGTCCAGAACGACGGGGAACTGATGATGAGGTGCGTCAACGTAACCAAACTCCATTTCATCCTGAAAAGCAGAGAGCATGAGTCATTTTTTCTATTTATTTTGCATCATATGTCTCTTTTTAAGTCTTGTTTTTTCCTTTTCTCAACAGGATGTTGTAGATGTGAAATCAACTGGCTTCTTCAAGCTTGTCCTTTTCAAAGAAGCACATATTTCTCCTTTTCAAGAAGCTTTCACTCACTCCTTTTTCCTGTTAGATTTCATAATGTAGGGGCGATGAAACACAAGCCACTGTTACAGTAAAAGTGGTTTTAGATGGTATAGATTATCAGATTTGTCATGACTTGTTCTCTGCAAAATACACGCTGAATTTCATAACAGAGAAACAAAAAAGGTTGTATTTGGGTTCTCTTGGACTTATGACAATTCAAATGACAGGCAAAAAGGGCTTCTGTCTTTGAAAAATAACCATTCAATTAAAAAAAAAGTCTGATTTCCAAGAGCAAGATATAAAAAGAAAAAGATTGTCTTATGAGGTTTGTTACCTGTATCCAGCGATCTCCTCTGTTCTTATACTCAGGGAGAACCTTCAGAGTACATCCACTCTTTTCAGTAATGTTTTTCATTTCTTGAACGAATTGCCTGTTTTCCCTTATTCTGGAATGATGAGCACAGACACAAAGAAGGTGTTTAATACAATATCTTAAAATTCTCTTATTTTCGAATGCAAATGACAAAGAAAAGTATAGGTCCATAGGTGTTGTGAACAATGTTTTGACATAATGAGTGTAAAATTAGTATGAATGTGTAAAACTGTCACCATGTTGACAAACACTATATTGCCAAAAGTATTCGCTCACCTGCCTTGACTCACTTAGGAACTTAAGTGATATTCCATTCTTAATCCACAGGGTTTAATATGACGTCAGTCTACCCTTTGCAGCTAAAACACAGTGTCACGCTGGAATTCATTGAGTTCCTGAGAGTGACCCATTCTTTCACAAATATTTATAGAAACAGTCTGCATGCCTAGGTGCTTGATTTTATACACCTGTGGCCATGGAAGTGATTGGAACACCTGATTTCAATTATTTGGATGTTTGAGTGAATACTTTTGGCAATATAGTGTATTTGTCACCCCAACTCCTTTATTATTCATCAGTGTGCTCTCACCTGCAGACATACACCTCCAAAGGCCTGAGGGTGTTGGGTGTCATGATCCAAGGAGCCACTTTAAACACGACTCTGTCGGTGAAGATAGGCGTCTCAGGGATACCCTGAAGAAACATGAGATCACATGCAACAACTGTAAACACTCCTCTTTGTAATGCAATTAAGAGATGTTTCAATTCTGTCTTTTCCTTCCCTTTACCAATACCAAGGTGTTGGGTATCAGTCAGGACTGAGTACTGATCCAATACCTGTGTGAACTTTCTGGACTGACTGTACAGACTAGCAAATTATTTTAGACACATATTTGAGTCAGAACATGGCCAAAGAAACAGAATTACAATGTACAGCATCTCTGTGACCTTCAAGTTGTTTTCTGCTGATTATTGTGAGTTGTACTGCTAAATATTAAAATAACAATTACGTAAGGGCTACATCACAGGCTCTCTCTCTCTCTCTCTCTCCCCATTATGCTCTATTCAGGCAGCATGACCAGATTACGGAACAGCCTGCCATTTGCTGACAGACCCTCACAAAGGATAAACAATATGATGGTTAGCATTAAAGCTAGCAGTAATAATTTATCGGAATTGGATTTAGATTGATAAAAAAGCATTCAATATCAGGTTAACTGGTGTAGATTTAATCATTAAAGTCCCCAAAAGTCAACCGAGTTCCAGGCTCGCTTGAAAATGCTGCTGCAAGGGATTCAAAGACATCCATAGTGTCAATGGGAAGGCACAACAGCTAGCTTCAAGAGGAAAAACAAGTAAGAGGCAAAGATTTATAGTTCAAAAGTTATTTCAGTTTTGATAAACTGTGTCACTTCTCTTCTAGGCTTTTAACTTCTAAGTGGTAGTTCTAGCTTCTTAATCTTTCTTAACACCTCAAACAGAGTTTAAAAGATGATTTACATAAACAAAATTGGAGGTTGTGGTAGAACACAAAATAAAGACAGTTAAACTGTGGATGAAGCAGATTTTACCCTTGCAACAGAGTCCAACAGACTGAGGTTGATGGTGATGAGCCCATCGAAGTCCTTGTCAGGAAACCTGAGACCCTCCACATAGAACTCCAATTCTCCGTTTCCTCCAGGGTAAGGCACCTCCTTAATCAAGACTTTATCGCTCAGAACCAGAGGATAGTGCTGCACAAACAGGTTGTAGAGGTAACTCGAGGCTGTAAACAGATGAAGAAGAGAGGTTAAAACATCAGCCAGCTGGGTTACTTTCATGTTTCATCATCCCTTCTGGAGCTCTCTCAATCTTCATATGTACTCACGAGCAGTGTTAGATCCAGGGGATCCAGACCTGAAGACTCTGATACAATCTGAATCACTTTTAGTGATGTGCATGCTGAGCTTGTAGCCATCAGGGAGCTTGGCAGGGCCTCTGGTCCGCAGGATCATGAGAGACATGTCCTTCAGATCTGTATGTCCACAAGGAGTCATTTGAAAGACAGTAAGAAGTCTTTAATGGTTATGACAAATATCTAATCAGCCAGTCACATGATGGCAACCAGTGCACTAAAACATGTAGACAAGGTGGAGATAATCTCTTAAGCTGAAATCAAGCATCAGAATGAGGAAAAAAAATGGGTGTTTAACTGCAATATGTAGAGGTTTTGCACTAAAATGTCTACATAAAAAATTTACCACTCCAATGTTACATTATTCACCCTCTTTGATGTTTTACTCCTTTTTTGATTTTATATATAAATCATAGTTAGTGTCTTTAGGCTTTTGACCTCCATTTCTACAAAGTAATTAGATAAAAAAGAAATAAGTCATTACATATAAATTCACCCTCTTTTAAGTGACTGACCTGATTCAACAGAGGTCCATCCAACTTGTGCTAGTAGTCTCACATTTAGTAAAAATGGTATCACCTGAGTGTAGTGACTGTGTCTCAAGTGATAGCAGTATAAAGACACTTGTGTCTCAAAGGTCCAGTCACCGACTGAGAGACTGAGAGAGGCCCCAAGACACCCATGACTACTCTGAAGGAGTTACAAGCTTCAGCAGCTTAGATGGGAAAGACTCATAAAAGACTGCTACATAATGAAGCATGTAACTTCTGCAAGAAGCTGCTGTTCTGTTGCTGCATCTTGTTTGTGTTTTGTGCTGCTTACTTGCAATGGACCACATTTATTCTCTGCCATTAGATGTGAGTTCAGTTGCCAGAGCTCACTCCTGTAATGTCTAACTCCATCACCCAACACAGATAACATAAGCCCTACTTCTTATTACCTCCGCCAAGGAGGTTATGTGATCGGGTGGGTTTGTTCATTAGTTTGTTTGTTTGTTTGTTATCACAACATAACTCATAAAGTCATGGACGGATTTACATGAAATTTTCAGGAAATATCAGAAATGGCATAAGGAAGAACTTATTCGATTTTGGGACTGATCTGGATCACCGTCTGGTTCCAAGAATTTTTTAAAGGATTCTGTACTATTGGGAGATAGGGCTAATGGCGGGGGTCTGCAATGTTACCACTTTACACCAGGAGATGGCAGACATGAGTAACTTATTCAAAGTTTCTGAGTTTATGGAGTTTGAAAGATACGACGAGACGAGTCGGAGAAAAACAGAGAGAAAGACAGCGAATTGTAGCGAGAATACTCACAATGCTGGGAGGAATAGAGGAATATTCCCCCTCTGTTATGACTTTCACACGTACAGAAGCCAATGCTTTGCCTCACCATGTCTCCATCCCACCGGAGAGGGAGCAATCAGCGAATTCGATTTTGGGAGTGATCTGGATCACCATCTGGATCCAGGAATGTTTTTAAAGGATTCTTCACTATTGGAAGATAGAGCTAATGGTGGAGGTCTGCGCTCTCTGAGTGCTTTTCTAGTTTTCAATCAAGGAGTCTGTTCAATAAAAACTTCACTCCATAAGGTGTATTTACTAAACAGAAAATTATGGTTTGATGTCATGGATGAATTTCTCATAATGGGTGAGAAAAGCTGTTAAAAGTGCCCTTCCTGGTTCGGACCATGAGTCAGCCCACAATGGACTTTAAACAGCTTTTCTGAAGAGAGCCCTCAGTTCAAAACAAGAAGTAAAAAGTGGTGGAGCTGAGCATTGCATCTCTACTCATCATATCACTTTTACAAGTTAATCGACTTCAAATGTGTGACTCTTTTTAACTAAAGTTAAATGTATTGTTCTATAATATTAGGGCACGATCACTACAGGGAAGTACAGACACACTCATGATTAAAAACAATGATCTACTATTTCAGCACAGCTGGTTTGTCTAGTGCTCATCAAAATGACCTACTTCATCATCCCCGGCCTTTACACTCAAACAAAAGTCTCAAGGTTTGTAGACTGACCAAACTGGTCTCACATATCACCAATGTAATCTGCTGACTTTGCAAAATGAGACATGAGTAGGCTTTCCATGCTGACAATAGTAATGGAAACGTTTCTGGTAAAAAGTGAGGAAGAAAAAATGTTCAAATTAACAAGAAGATGGACTAGTTTTACCTGACACTTTGGTGATAGACTTTTTCTCAAGGTCTGGTTTCTTCCGGTATGACGTCTCAGAGTCACAGTTGACTAATAGAATCGCTCCATGGCCGTTAGGACCCCATTTCCAGGAATCCTTAAAGGATTTCGAGGGGTTTGAAAAAACACTTTAGACTTCGCATAAAGGGTTTTTTCTGAAACTTATCACAGTGCAGAGAAAAACATGAAAGTATGATGGCCCTGGAGGTCAAAACACAAAAACATTTTACAGAAAAACAAACAGTTGAAACAATTTACACTTTTGTAATTTTGTGTTTTGTAATGTTTCACTTTATGAAGTAATGTTTTTATTTGTTTAAGTGTGTGTTTTGCTAAATTTGTGTGTGTTTTTTGTCAAATAATGTGTTTAGTTTTTTAAAATGTTAGATTTTGTAAATTTAATTTCTAAACCACCTTATTTCATAATGTGAAATTTTGCTGTCTAAAAAATGTTTTGATGAATGTTGCTGTTTTGGAAAATAAATTTCGTTGTGTTTTTTTTTCTTTTAATTTTTTGTAATTTAATAGTCTTTTAAATGTTGTGTTTTAATCAAGAGCAGTCAGCATTAATGCATTAATCATAACATCATAAGATCTAAAAAGAAGAGCAGTAATCTTTTTTTTCCTGGTTATAACGTACTTTTTGTATTTTTGGGCAAACTTAAGTTAGCAAAATGTATTTATAAAACACTTTTCCTAAACATGAGTCACAAAGGGCTTTACAAAACTTTAATACTGACAGCAACGCACTAGCTTCAAAAGTCATCGCAACACAGTAGAAATCACGAAGTAAGAAAAAGATTAGACTGTCACATGAGCCACAGAAGAGAATATCAAACACCAAATGCTTTAAACAATATGATACACAGTGCATTAAAATTACCTGAACACCTGCCTGTGCAGGTGTACAGGACTGACTTTTTAAATCACTAGAAAAGACAGGAGCAGATCATGTCAAAGTTTCGGAGCTACAGCTTGTAAGGCTGGGACATTTGATCGTTTATGGATCTGTAAGGATATTAAACTTGATTCTGAGTGAAATGTGGCATCAGTAAAGGGATCTGGACAAGCAGTGATGTGAGAGTATTTGTTTCACCTGTTTTGTACAGTGTTTTACACTGACTGGAGGTGTTTTGGGGCAGACATACAAGGAAGGAATGAGGGCATGAGCAACTCAAGTTCAACCGAGGAAACTAGAGATCTCAGTTTATTTGTATTTTCGTAGATGAAAAAATCATGATTTGGTGAGCTGCTCAAAATTAACTCTGAGGTTGTGTAGACTTGGATAGACTGCGTTGGAGAGGGGATCCATATTCTGCAACAGAACAGATCTATCTTGAGCAATGACTAAGAGCTCTTTCATCAGCACTGAACTGTAAGTAACATCAGTGTTTAAAAACACTATTTATCCACTGCAGCGTTGCTGTGAAGCCACTGTGATGAAAAAAAGGACACCACTGTACCATTGAATGTCTCATTTCCCTTCAAAAACTCACAGACAGCTCAACAGACAAGTCAAAAGCAATCTGCACCCTGTGGTATCAAACAATTCACCTTTTTACTGCTCCCTTTGGCCATTTTCATGTACTTTTTGATCCTTAACAAGTAATTTTTCTTTGGTTAAGTTAATTATGTAACCGTAGATCCATCAGAAGTTCCTGATTTTCTTTGATTTTTCAAAATAAAAGCAGGTTTGTATGCAAACAGGAAATCATGTGCATTGAGCTTGGGACAGTGCTTGCAAAAATCCTTTAAAGGAAGCTCTATGAGTGTGGATGGCAGTTTACCGAAAAACAGCAGCTCTGGGAAGCAATTCTGACATCCTCAAAGGAAATACAACCAGAAAGTATACATGGACTTACAAGTTCAATGGATAAGAGAGTTGTTCAGGTGTTAAAAAAGAAGGGCTCCAATGTTAATATGAATAAATCTGTAAAGATGTTTTTGACTGAAATATCACAACATCACAAAAGATTTCTATTTTCAATCCTTGAGAAACCACTGAGTGTTTTGAAACTCTGTTATGAATATTAATTTAGAACCCTGCATTTCAAGTTATTTTGCCAAAAAAAATGCCATTGTCATCATTGGTAGTTTTGTTGAATATAATTGTTGAGGAATGAAAAATCCTGTTATATAGACCATTCAGGCAAAAATGAACAAAAACAGTTTATGCATAATTTGGAACACAGTACAGAGAAATTCATAATCAAACAGGATTAAAAATCAAACATATGACATCCCTACCTCTAGATAATGCTGCAATTCTTGAAAGTTTGTGTTTGCAGTTCGCTCACTTTTGAAAATGTCTTGTTATGCGAATTGTTGAGTTTTGTGTAAGGTTCTTTCAGTGAAATGCAGTTTTATCCCATATTTTTGTTGCACTGTTTGGACACAAACAATAAGGAGCTCACCTTATTGGGGTTGTCTTTTTCCACTTTTCCATCTCTGTCAGCGTCCACATCCAGAGAGATCTCTGTGTGACACACATTTTGTTTATCACATGACTGCTATAGTCCCGACAGTGGTTCAAATCACAGCTATCATTTTCAAAAGGCTGTTTCTATCCTAGAATAGACTTCTCTGTATACAAATGAGTCATGTCTTGATTTTGGAGTTAAAAACATCACAAATGCTCTGCTGGTCTTATGTTACGAAACATAAATGTCAGGAGTTTAAAGTTAAATGAATGCATGTTTTTTTTTGTACTTCATAATGTATCAGACATAAAATTCTCATTGTTTCACAAGAGCTTTAACTCACCAACAGCTGTCAAATGCACAACTGCATTGCCCAACACCTCCGACTTCTCCCCATAGTACCTGACAGACAGCTAAAAAAAAAAACAAAAGCTCCAGTCATTCTCATGCTCAAAAATAATATTTAACGGTTATTCAATCTCAACGTGGCATACAAATGTTAGCTGTATGCAAGAAGCTCTAATTCAGGGTCTCACTGACCACTTTATTAGGTATAGCTTGTTAGCACAGGGTTGGACCAAATTTCTTCTCTCAGAATAACCATGTTACTTCATGATATAGATCCAGTAAGGCATTGGAAATATTTGTCAGAGATTCAAATCCATATTGACATAATGATACGCATCTCCCATTTCACCACATCCCAAAAGCACTGTATTAGATTAGGTCACTGTAGGCCATCTGAGTACAATAAACTCCTTGTCATGTTCAAGAAACCAAAGATGAATTGAGGGATGTGATGTGCTGGGTTATCCTGCCATCAGATGATGGGTTTGCTGTGGGCATCAAGGGATTGACATCCATCTGTTATCAGCACCATCTGTCCCTTTTGTGGTGTTGAACCAGTCCTGGCTGTCTTTGGGTGAAAGGCAGGGTACAGTTTGGGCTAAATATCGGAGGGAGCTGTAGTGCATGGATGACACCCATGTTTGCTCTGGGACAGCCCACAAACTCCAAAAAGAAAGGTCAGATTCCATTGGCTGCTGCCATCCAATTGGCTGATTAGACATTACGTTAACGAGCAGTCTAACAGGTGTACCTAATAAAGTGACAAGTGAATGTATAACTTAACAAATGACCCAAGCAAAACTGGAAAATGGTACAAAATATTATTTTCCCAGTGGAGTCAACTGTTAAACATAAAACCTCTTCAATTAAAATTCAGATCAGAAATTCCATATTCTTACTATGCTGTTTGGTACCAGGAAAATCACAAACCCTCAGTAATTACTTTATCTTAATACCAATAAACTTTGACGTATTTTCACATGAACCTGACTCATATCCTGAAAGTACATTCTTGTTAATAAACAGCTCATTTCCTGGAGCTGTTCTGCTGCTTATTCAGCACTTTTTTCTAATAAAGGTTTGTTTCCTACTTCACCTTGTTGTCATTTTCATGAGCACTGGCTTTTTTCATGCTGATCAGCAGCACTTGATTCATATGGAGGGGGAGGGGAGACAGGTGGGAAGCCACCGAAGGCTGAGGGGTGATGCTGTACTGAACATCGGGGGTGCATTTCACTGAGAAGAACCTGGAGCCAGGAGGGGCACACCTGGGAACAAGGAAAAAAAGCAGAGAGTTAAATTAGGCTGTTTTTTTTTATTATACTGGAGAAAAAGGGTGAGGCAAGTGCAGAAAAGCAGTGGGCTTGGATTTCACAGATGAACAGATACAGTGAATCAGACATTTTTTTTATGCTTGGATGCTCTTTTAAGGAGAAGTGAACAACACATTCAACAAGAAGTTAAACTCCATGCTGCAGGAGCTCAGCTTTAGTACATCGTCATCCATACCTGCAAATGTTTAGATGGTTCTGAACTTAAATATTGCCTATTTTTGTGTAACTCATGAATAAAAACAAACAGCAACGCCATCATTAAAAAAAACACAAGTAAGGGTGATGATCCATGTGCATACTGTGTTTAACCATTATTTTTTTGATGAGGATGTTCATGAAAATGAACATCTACAGAGAGGTCATCCTGGGGGTTTAATGTATCACTTCCTCTCTTGAAGGGCACTCTAAAGCAGGGGTTCTCAAACTTCTCAGCCTGTGACCGCCAAAATAAGGGTGCCAGAGATCGGGGACCCCCACTACACCTGAAGTTGGTTGAACACAGCCATGCAAATTCTAGAATTGTCATGTGCAGACAAGGCCGCCCATAATGGGTGGAAAAAGGGAAGAGCTTCCTGGGACTCAGCAAAACTGGGGGACCATGAAGGTCTGCAAATCATCCATAGTAAAGTTAAGCTGTGATAACCACAGCTTATATTTAACCTTAATTATAACCACTCTCATCAAAGAAACAATGTCACTTTTAATTCATTTGTGCCTTCGTGTATAGCTGTCTTAAATATAGAAAACCCTTTTCCTAAAAACAGAATTAAAATGGGTTAAAAATGGCAAAAATTGCCAGAAAAGGTGGTGAAATTTAAAAGTAAAAGAAATGGGTTAAAAGTGTCAAGAATAAGATACAAATGACAAAACATAGGGGAAAGGTGGCAAAAATGAGTGAAAATGGCAAAAGCACAATTGAAAAGTGGTAAAAGGGGTTAACAGTGGCAATATTGGCTTAAAAGTGGCAGAAATGTGTGGAAAAAGCAGTGAAATGAGATTTTAAAAAGTGGCATGAAGGGTTTTAAGTGGCAGAAAGGGTTGAAAAGGTGGAATATTAGATTAAAAAGCAGTAGAAATGGGTTTAAAGTGGCAGTAAGGGGTTAAAGTGTCAGAAACAGGAGGAAAGGGTGTTGAAATGAGATTAAATTGTGGTAAAATTTGGTTTAAATGGACAAAAATGTGTTTACTGAGGCAGAAAAAAGCAAAGAGTGGCAGAAATGGGTAACCTGGCAAAAATGGGCATTAAAATTGGTGAAACTAGTGGCAATAATGGGTCAACAGAGACAACAATAAGTAGGAAAAGTGGTGGAAAAGGTTTGAAGTGGCAAAAATGTCCTACAAGTGGAATACAAAATTTGCTCAGTTTTTAAGGCATCTGGCAACCCCATGTTGACAACCACCGCTCTAGAGGCCATTTTTGTCCATTCTGAGGGCATCCGGCGTGACTTTACTGTGTTTACCAAAAAAAGGAGCATCCAAAAGGACACTTTCCTGCTTTTTTTCTTGAAAAGGCATTACACCCCCTTATTTCTTTGGTATCCAGCCCTATATATGCAATCATGCAAAGGTATAACCCTATCTGCTGCCAGCACTCACACCAACTGTGTGAGTTGGGCATTGCCACATCCTAGACAACAGTCAGTGTTTTAGACGGCTTTTCAAACAACAATGCTTGTCCACAAGCAAAATATGCCCTATCTACGGGTGTCAACATTTACAGTTTGTCCTGCACATAAAGAGACCGGTGAAGCCCTTAAAGTGATATCAGACTTTTGTTTTTGGATTAACCTGAAACCCCTCAGAGGGTCTGACAGTAGGTAATCTAGCCCTGCTCTGCTATGACGCATAGGCATCATAGCAGAGCAGGGTGTTATGGGACAACAAAAAGTCTGCTGTTGGACAGAAACAACAGAAGACTGTTGATTCTCTGCACAACATAAAAAGAGAGCTTGATGTTTGACTAGGATCTGCATACTAATGCCACCCTCCCCAGTGCTGCCAGTGTGGGCCAACAATAGAGCTCTTATAGTCAGCGAGATGTTTATTAGGTACCAAGTTCAACTGCTATTAACACAACACTGCAACATATAAAGTTAGAGTGGTTAATTTGTTGTTTGATTTGATGTTTGTTGAACTTCAGAGATAGTTTCAAGTTTTTAATGCCATAGATCTCAACCCCATTACTGAACTAATCTAACGTAATACTCTGCACAAATTGATTCATATTTTATGATACCGTCTCAGTATTACAGAAGTGCCATAAATGTTGGCGCAACAGTGACCATAACAGTTACATCAGCTCTTCCAGTTTAATCAAAACCAGAAGTGTAAAACTTCATGAAGTTGGTGATTCCTTTGGTGAATTTTTTCCTTACTTACCTTTACCAGAGTTGCAGAACTTCCTGTGTCATGAACTGTAGCTACTGACCGTTATAGTTCTCCTTTAAATATGCACATTAAAAACCCAAACTTTCATCTGTTGATGCCAAGTCTTTGACTTCTAGTTTATTAGGCCATTGTTTAATGGTGCCAGAGTGGAGCACCCAGTTATATCTACAGCCACCCAGATACATTAAGAAAATTATTGGGGGTTTTTTTGTACACTATTTTAAAAATATGGCAATAGAATGATTGCATGATATGTAATGCATAACATCTCTGCTGCAAAAAAAGTTCTAAACTGGTATTTTATTACACAAATGACAGGTTAAAGAACTATTGCACCTTCTGTGATTTGAAAACTGCAGCAGGCCATACTGTGATTTAATCTAATTTGCGATTAATTGCCCAGCCCTAATCGTGCTTCCCTATGTCGGAAGCTTATTGTCTGTCTGGCTGTCTGTTAACAACTACACGTTTGATATAAAAAATAGAAAGGAGGAATTGGACAAAAGCTCTCCATTTTAGCGCTGGTAACAAAAAGAAAAGAAAAGAAAAACAAGAGTAGTTTACAAGAAATCGGTTGTAAATTTCAAACACAGTTTTGGAAGTGTTTAGGTTTGGCTAAAGCATACAAGGAATATGTTGCAAAATCAATGAGTAATTGTGTTCTATAATCATGATTTCAATTTCATTCAAAATGAGTGATTTTTCCCATAATCAAGCATCCCTGGAGCAGTGGATTTACCACTTCTTGTCTACAACACACTAAAGCTCAAGCCAAAATCTCAAGGCTTTCCATATTCCTGCCCATGGGAGACAACCTTTTTAACACACATTACAGTAGAATATCTTTAGCTGTTTTATAGATGCAGTATTAACTTAAGGTTGTACAAATTTGCACGACACACCTAGACTTGCCTCAAAGCACACTAGTGTGTCTTGGCACACCATTTGAGAACCACTGGAACAGAGAACATTTACCAAAGAGTAAACAGTATGACACACTCTAAGCAAAAATAATAAAAAATATCCTAAAACAATGCAACAATACATACACTGCACTTTATAAATGTGATTGTGTCTTAACCTTTGACCTTTTCTTCCTTACTCTACTTTAAAATATTATTTCAAAGCCTGCGACAGGGGTAATAAAGGAAATGAAACCAAAATGATAGGGTGTGAAAGAAGCAGGCCGTGACACACCTGAGCACACAAATGAGATCCCCTTTAACCAATAGGCTGTCTAAAAAGTAGTTTTTAATCTAAAATTTAAGATACAAAATAATTGCACCATTAAAAAAAATCGACTAACTAGCTTAAACAACACAGATAACCACAGAAATAGAATGTATGCCTGTTAAAAAAAGAACATCTTTGAATTAAAAAATGACTGAACAAAGCTTTGGAACGCAGACAACTAAAATTCATCTGTGACAGTTCTTGAAAACAGTATGAACAGCCTACCTGTTCAGGTGTATGTTTAATTCCGTGCCCACCACGTACACGAGGTTGGTAGCTGTGTCGATATCTATTCTGACAGTCCGTGAGTGAGTCATGTCTGCTGTCCTCGCGCGGTGTGTAACGGAGGAGACAGACAAACCCGTTATATACCGAGAGTAAAACGACTGACTGCTGTTCCGTTAGCAGGAATTCACAGGAACAAAAGCAGCGTCTGGGCGGAGGACAACGAAATAATGATATCCTGCAGGTACACAGAAAGAAAAGCCGGTGTCTTCACTGATTGGTCAGGCAAGTGCCAAGCCCCGCCCCTCACACCCTCAGTCCTGTCATACATCTCCTCTTTCTATCTTTGTGTACACATGCCCTTTGTGAAACCTAATCTGAGCTCTTTTGTCGCCTTAAAAAAAGGTTTGAATTGTATTTGGACGCTATAATTCAAACAGGGAAGCGACCAAAGCTGGCATAAACAAACCATTTATTTAGGCCTTTAGAAGCCCATAGATAACGTCTGCTTTGTTATTTATTCCAAACGTACAGTTACAGTGGTATGTCGTGCAACGGACAGGAGGTGGCGCCAGAGCTACACTTGTTGTAGACTTTCAGAAAGAGGAAAATTTCAAGATTCTAATAAAGTCCAGCAGTAAGGGCTCACATACAGCACCAGAAACTAGCCTTTTTACTTTGAGGAAAACACAGGAAAAAATCTAACTCGTGCTTTGTGCTGCCTTTCTTCTCTGTCATATTGTAGTCTGAAAATCAGAACAAATCCAACAAAGGGTCCCCAAACAAAACAAGCAACTACATGTAGTCCCAAAAACACACCAACTCCAGAAAAAAACCTTAGTGAAAAACACCTAACCACTGGAATTTAAATGCCACACCTAACACCAGGAAGTAAATTAATTAAAATATACACCTACTCCAATGAGCTACCCCTAAATCTAACAAGTGGAAATTAAAATGCTAAACCTAACCTAAAGCTAATTAAGGCCTATCTGAACTAATCTAAGTTAACCTTAAACTATGCAAATAGCACAAGTGGGCGTGTTTTGTACGGTACTGCAGTTGGGTATTATTGAGAATGCGAGCTAGCTGACAGGAAGTTACACTCAATCGGCGGGCCATTAGGTTGAGACAAAGTTTGGTTGAGGCTGTGATTTCAATACGGAAGCCACTGTAGATTGGCCTCAAGAGCTGTTTGAGTCCATCTAATGTCAGCAGATGGCTGACATCACCAAGGGTTTGTCCAATTCTTTCTACAGTCTATGGGATAAACTTTGAAAGATTGGCTTAAATTACCAAAATTATTCTTGTTTAGGAAAAAATTCACAGTGTCTTGAATTTTTAACAAAAGAAACTGACTACAAAATTAAGTGTATTTATGTCAAACTAGAAACTTGGATTTTAATTTTTAATATCACAGATTAAATGAAGTTAAACTAACTTTTGCCCAGATTCATTTTTCTCAGTGTAGCATGCGATTGATTTCATATCTGTCTGGGCAAAATCCCATCAACAGTGTTGGAAAAAGGTGCATCCTTAAAATAATTCAAAGGGTGGTTGGAGGAGTGTTCTGTCTGTTACAAATCAACAAAATCTTTGACACAGGAGGCAAAAGCTTCATAACACTAGCTCAACAGGCAACCGTTGTTGTTCACCATGCGTGGACAGTGAGTGTTGAACTCTTGCTGAGGTTGGTTGGGAGAGGTGCAAAAACATCTTATCCACTGAGGAAAGCTGCCAGTGTGGTCCTCTTTAAATAAAGAAGTGTTCTGATAAAACTGCCACTATAGCTACATCCACAGTTATTCTCCATTGTTTACAGTGTTACAGTATCATTAAACCACACCTGTGGCAAACACCTCATTCTATTGAAGTGACACTGACTGGTCTGGTCATTCCTTAACTGGGAACAAGTATTTCAGCCTGAAGTGTTGCATGGTGGACATTGAGTTCTGGCCAGTCCCCTGGCTCTGCATGGATATACAGTGAACAGTAAACTCAGTGTTTTACATCTGATGTTGGACCTGCTGCAACACACTGCACACACATTCATTAACATTCATGCTGTGTAAAGAGAGCAAAGCTAACCAGAGGCAAATACCTTATATGCTTAAACATGCCTGGCCAATAAAGCTAATTCTGTTATTGTTAAAAAATACCACAAATGCAATGCAAAGAGTACATGTTGACATCTTAACAATTATACTATGAGAATTGAAAAAGATGTCAAACAAATTGCTGAGCTTCTCTGTTAACCATAGAAGAAATCCAACCATTCCATTTCTACTCTGCTTATCCCGTTCGAGGTTCCAGGTGGCTGAAACCAATCCCAGCCGTCATTGGAGGAGAGGACTGGCTGCCAGTCAGGCGACATACAGAGACAAACAACTAGGCATACTCACACCCAAAGCCAAGTTAGGGTCACCAATTAATCTAATAAGCATGTCTCTGTTAGAGGAAACCTGGAGAGAACCCACGCATGCATGGGGAGAACATGCAAAGTCCACGCAGAAAGGCCCTGATCAGGAAGCAAACCAGGAAGCTTCTTGTTGTGAGGCTGTGCAACCCCCCCATAGAAGAAATGCCTAATCTTTATTTTGCAGTGAAACATTTCCTGGAAGAAAAATTAACCACAGAAAGCCTACAGACACACCCAACAAACGGAATATTCACATGATTCATGACTGCATAAAAACATACATTGACACACAAATATTCTAGCATTCTTTCACCTGCGTATACTGTGCACTCATCTCCTGCTTTATACATCCTGAAACATTTATTTCAGCAACAAACATAAAGCAGCTGTTTTTCTAATGTTTATAAATGATGCCATATTTTGTTCTTTTTCTCTATGTTTGATTATAATTTGATACTATGAAAATAATATTTCCACTTTCCATTAGGACAGAAAAGCATATCAACCTGATTTGAATATAAGTTAAAAGTTTTATCATTATAATTGTGAATAAACTTCCAAATGCACAAGGAAGAAGATGAAGCAAACAACCTACCCTGAAGCAGAGAAACTAATCTTCTGGCAAACAAATAAACCGTGGTTGTCCCATCATTCCACACCCTGGTGAAATGTGTGACTGCAGGTTGTTTTTTGAAGGTGACAGGTGAGGCCTCTCAATTTTAAAAGAAGAATATATGAAATAAAACTGCAATGTGACAAGCAAGTTTTGTTCAAGTATCTCAGGTTTTAAGAGCTTGAATTATTTTATTTCAGGGACACGGCCTTTTTTTAATGTCTTACAGTGAATATAAAGTCTACCCACCTCTAGTAAATGTTCAGGTTTTTGTGGATGTTTTTCAACTTTTATGTGACCATCAACTTTTCCAAATAAAACTAAAAATATCTTGGTTGCATACATATGAAAGCCCTTCGACTTGTTCTTCATTAAAGTATCCTTTGATTTCATTGCATCATCCAGTCTTTATGTGTTACAGTCTATCAGAGAAACCTACTGTGACATGGCAAACTGTTACCCTTTTTCTTGTAAAATCACTCAAAATCCATCAGATTGTGAGGGCATTTCCTGTCCACAGATTTTCAGCAGAATTCAGGTCTGACTAAGCCAGTCTTCTAGAATAACCACTCCTTTGTAACCTTGCAAAGCAGATGGATACGCCCATTTCTGTGTTTCTCACTGGCGAATCCATCTTGCAAAGCTCCCGTCTGAACCGTTTGGGCCCGGTTAGAAAGTGACAGGACCAATCAGCGACGAGGGGCAGTACTTTTGGGCACTTTAGAGTCGTGACATAAGCAAGCAGCAACAAGAGGACGGTGCAGATATAGCAGAAGACAATAGCGTGGATGCTGCTAAAGCGCCATTTTCATCAGAACTTGACGACATTTCTTTGTTAAAAGACAAACAAAGACCAGCATTGAGTTGTTTTCTTTTCAAAAACGACAAAAGTAGTGTACTGACATGTCTACAGTTGCCATGGTTCATGTTATGGTAGCTGCGCACGCGTACCTCAGCAGTGACAACGTCTCGTGTTTTGTTGCTCTGATTGGCCTGTAAAGACAGAACTTTCATCTAGTCACCCTCCAGGTTTTTTTTTAAAGGCTCTGCTTTTTTCCAAACACTGTATATCGAAGGTTTTCCAGATGGATGTGTATCCATCTGGTGTGTCAGGTTTATTCCTTTGTAGATCTGGATATCTGTCACTGATTATTAACTAGCAGCCCGGGAGCCACATCAGGCCCATCACAGCTTCCCATCTGCCCCCCAGCAGATCATCAAATCACAAAATGTGCAGAGGAGTATATAATGTGGTATTTAAAAAAAAAAATCCTATAGACTTTAAAATGTTGGCATAATGTTGGATCCATTTTACAGAGATCCATCCGTCAGCCATGATTAGTGACTATGATGCATGATAAATACATGGTCTGTTGCTGATTAAAGCTGCTGTTTCCCACGTCAACTTTCCACTTCAGACACTTTTAGGTATCAATTTTTCCTGCCAGAGAGCCACAACAATAGATTGGGTTCCTGCCCATTTTTCCCACCAGTCACAACACAGCATTTTAGCATCAAACCCAGTAATGGACAACCAAAAGCTCACATCTAAATCTACAAGAAGACGGCTTCACCAGAAGAAGATAAAAGTATAAATCCAGAGCTGAATCCTGCAGAAAATCTGTGGGGTAACCTGAAGAAGTTAGTGTACAGGAAATGCCCTCACAATCGGACAGATTTTGAGTGCTTTTGCAAGGAAGTCGTGATAGGTTTGACAGACTCCAACCTTAAAAGTCATCCTTGTTGGCAGATGTTCTGAGGAGTGAGAACTGAATCTCGACGTCTTCCAGCCATAAGGAGCTACATAGATGACGAGCTGAGCTGGGAGGCAAAGCTCTCAATTTGCCAGTTGACCTACCTCCCAACCCTCACCTATGGTCATGATGAACTCTGGGTAATGACCGAAAGATTGAAATCATGGATACAAGCAGACAAAATGAGTATTCTCCGGAGGGTGGCTGGGCTCATCCTTAGAGATAGGGTAGGGAGATCAGACATCTGGAGGGAGCTAAGAGTGGAGCCGCTGCTCCTTCACATCAAAAGGAGCCAGTTGGGGGGTTCAGGCATCTGGTCAAGATGCCTCCTGGTCGCTTCCCAGTGTAGGTATTCAAGGCACATCTGTCTGGGAGGAGACCTCTGGCAAAACCCAGAATGAACCGGAGGGATTGCATATCCTGTCTGGTCTGGGAACGCCTCGGGATCCCCCAGAAGGAGTTGATGAGTGTCGCTGGGGAAAGGTACCTCTGGCTGGACTGGCTTAGCCTTCTACCCCCACGACTTGTCCCGAATAAGGAAGATGCATGGATTGATGATGCCACAAAGCTCATACAAACAACTGTTATAGAGACTGGAGGAGCTACTCAGCTGGGTGAGGATGAGAATCAAGCCAGCAAAGTCCAGAAGCCTTTCAATACAGAATGAATCCAGGAATCAAAATATCACCTTCACTGTTGGAGGAGAGAAGATCCCACTTGGTCAGTGATCCCAGACTTTGCACTGCCAGTGCGAAGTCTGGGAAGGCCATACAGATAAGTACATGGCTCAGTCCATCATTACACAACTCTCATAAGGCCTGGTTAAAGATGCACCAAAGCCACCTCCCCGAGAAATTCAAGACCTGGTTCTATCAGTTCACCCTTAACCATCGCCTTATGTGGCTCCTGAATCTGTGTAGATTTCTGCAACAGCAGAGCAGTGAATGGATTTAAAGGCAAACTGCTACATCCCCAAATGGCTTGGGGGGAATGCATGTCAGCTACCACTGAAGTCCTTCAGCCTTGGCTACAAATTGGACAAGGTGAAACTCTTGTTCAAGTTGAGAGAGTCAGCTAATTCAGTGATACAACAACAAACCAAGGCATTTGTTTGAACAGGGCACAAATGGAGAGTGGATCAAGTAAGTGACCGGGCGAACAGCCAACTCCAGCATCAGGAGATAGTTGGGTGGTTGCAGCAAGGCAAGGCAGGCCTGGGATGGAGACCAGACCCTGGGTCAAAAGCAACCAACAAGAAAAAGAAAGAGTAGGTGGTCTTCAAAGTAGGCAGTATGGAGGACAAAACACTGAAGATCAAAGCAGTGAGCCAGTGGCAACAAGGAAGGTGGACAACCTGTTGAGCAACCATCACAGGTCCATAACCTTGGCTGACTTGTGGAGAACTCAAAAGGCAAGGAGCTTCCAGGTCAGATCCACAAACAACACCCTTCCAAGTCCCCAAAACATACATCTTTGGTATGGCTCTGATACAAACTGGACTCTCTGCATTACCCAGAATCCCAGCTTGCAGCATATCCTGACTGGCTGCAAAACCGCTTTGGCACAGGGCTGGTAAAGATTGCACTATGGCCAGTTGCCCTGAAGGCTGGCAGAGGTGTTGGAGGAACAGCCAGTCATCAGCCAAGCCACAGATATGCTTCAGATATGATCTGAACCAGCAGTTCAATTTCCACTGTAAATAAACACAAGCATTCTGTGCTAATCATACTGTGACCTATCTCTGCCAAGACAAAAATCAAGGAGGAACAAACAGCCCTGTGAGAAGAAACGATGGAGGCTGCCATCAAGAGAAGGAAAGACTAGTATTGATGCTCTGTTATACACTCTTAGCCTCTTGTTTCAAAACATTCTCATCACTGAAAGTAAGTTTAAACATATACCTCATATTTGATGCACATCTACGGTGGCTGAAGGTTGTCTTTCATGGCGTATTGACCATACCTTAAGACCCCCCTGTATCTTAGTATATGTATATTATAACATAAATCATAAAATCTTAATATAAATATGCAGAAAATGTGCAGCTAAGAGTATTCTTACAATTGTGCTAATCTGGGATGACATTTTGCTCTTTGTGTGTTAAACTTCAGTAACTGAGTATCGTGTGAAATCCTTTACATTAAATCAATAGCCAACAACTCTCTTTATTCACTTTTAATCCTCAGTATCTTATTTGAGGGTGTAGGAGTAAAATTTGTTGACTTTGCTGTATTACCTGGTTGTAATTACATGTTGTGCAGATTAGATTGTTCTCTTACAATTTAAAGTTTGAATATGAGGATGCTGCACAAATAAAGTAAACCAATACAACCACCATTACTTGTTAAAATTATAAAATAAATAATAATTTAATGCCCCAGAAAATGTTGCACCACTTTGCAAACCACTACTCTTTATATAATTTAAAATAAAGTAGGCATGGTGAATTGAGCATACACTATCTATTCAAAGGTATAGGCGACAACTGTAGGAATAAAACTTTATACAATTCTATTCGGGACATTGCTGATATAAACCACAGGGCTGTTTCATACAAGAGCAGTACAGAAAGTTTTCTGCTGCGTACAGGCGACCACAAAAACATATTAAACTGATATCCAATCAAATTACTGTTATTGTTTGACAAGCGTACTCACGGACCAATAGAATTGCTGTAAGTATGCTGGAAAGGGGCGGGATGTAAGATATCCTATGTCATCAACTCAAGGCGCTTTGTTGTTCTTTCGGCAGAGAAAACGGGTAAAAAGTACAGACAAAACAAACGCTCTAGTGTAAGATAACGCTTTATTTGGTTCAATATAGTTAAAGTCCGACCAACGGTGAAGTCAGACTGATGTCGCCGGGTGAAAAGTGGAGAATTTGTGGGACCAAATCAGCTCAGCGGTGAGCTAGCTTTAGCCTCTCCGGGAGGAGCGGAAGGAATTCAAGGCACTGGGAAGAAGGGAAGAAATCTCTGCTGGGATGCCTAACGCAAGTTGGGGAAAAGCTGTTTTTTTCAGTTCCGCCTGGTATCATGGCACTATACAGATAAATTATGCATTCTTTTGACTTATATCAAACTAAAGGAACACTTTAATGGTTATTTTCTAACTGTTAAGGTGCGAGTTTAGCGAGTTAGCCACGTAGCTACGTAGCCTTCAATAGGAAGTCTTTTAAAATGGCGGAAGGTTGGCCCATTCCTTCGGCTGTTGTCTTCATGCTGTTGAGTTTGAGTGCCTGGGCTGTTGGGTCTTGTCCTTCTCCATGCTCGTGTTACAGAGGACAGGATGAAGTCCAAATTCTGGACTGCAATAGGAAAAGGCTGTCGGTGTCTCCAGTGGACCTGCCAGAAGGGATAACACAAGTGTAAGTACACAACTGGACCGACGCAAACGTGATGAAGTTTGTCCTGCATTGATTTGTTGCCCAACCAAGGTGTGCATCAAAACAAAGAGAGAAACCACGTTTTCATACATTTTAGACTAAAAAACTCACTTTTAAATGAAGTTCCATGGAACTAAAGCTATTAATTAGTTTATCATGACCGATTTGTCTTGTTTTTTTATTTTGTCGATGTAAACAAGAGTGGGAAATCCATTCTTCAAACTTTCCCAGGAATATAAACACAGAATTCAAAGCCAATTCAAGGGTTATTTGGTAAATCCTGGAGTTTTAGAAGTACTCTCATGGACTGTTAAAAGTGTTGTTGCAGGTTTATGGTTTCTGTGAATAAGTTGTGTTTCACATGATCGACCTGTCTATAAGTCAGGAATGTTTGCTGCATCCAACATACTCACGTTTACAACTTGATTCATGACTTATTAATATTTTTATTATACATGAGAACAAAGTCAAGTAATTACCAATATAATCCTTTAATCTCAGACATCTTTAATTTTAATTTAGAAGTTGTATTGTCTCTGATATTACGTTTTTCTTTTTGAAAATGTGATGCAAATAACAGCTTCTAGAAGGACTTTTCGGCACAAAAGATGAATATTTTAACAAATGCTGTATTACATAGCACAATTATTGAACATCTTTTTAAAGAAACAGTGCTGCAGCTTGTGTTTCTGGCTGAAGCCGTTTTTTTTAACATCCAACAGACAAAGCCAATAACATTTACTGTTTGCTCCTGGTTTCAGTCAACAAGCACTGCAATACATATTTCCATCAAATGGATTTAACTTGTGTGTAATTGTATTTTTAATTAGACTGCACATAGGGATGGATGATGATTTTACTGCTATTTGAAAGCAGACCAGCGGAGTATGGAGTGCAATTGCACCGGGGCATTGAACAGAACAATTTTACCTGGTGCAAAAGTACCTTAAAACTACTTTTCTGTTCATTGTAGGGTTGACATGATACCAGAATTCTTATTTTTCATATGATACTAGTAAATAAATTTAACAATATTGATACCTGTTTGGAAAGCATGGCAACAAAAATGGAAGCCCTAGGCAGTAGTATTAGGTTATTTCTTATTTTCCATTATCAGACATTGGTAAAAATTTACTATGACAGTTTACTATGAAATGTCACTTATGTGTTTGTGCTCTTTAGGCAGTGTCTTGTATTTTGCTTGCGGTTTTTGGTGGATTAATACCTCTGTTAAGCACTTTTGTTATTAATTGGATCTAGTTTACTTGAATTTTGTCACTTTTTGCTGTTTACTTGTGACTGCAATCTTCATGATGATAAATTGGTGCTTTGTTTTTGGATTTATGTATTTTGATTGTAGGTTAAATTTCCTAAATGTATTAAGATGAGGCATAATGAAGAAGCTTAATCCCCGTAAACACTAGAGATCATTTGTGATATCCTTTATATTATTATTATCCTCCCATTTGCCAAGGTTTCTTTAAGTTGTGCTTATTTGTCTTCTGTCATTGTTAATGTTGTCAGTGTTAATGTTTATTTAAGTGCTGTTGTACGTTTTAAAGAGGAATGGTAATAATAAGGTTGATTAAGGTTCTCATGAGTGAAAAGGAATAGTGAAATCCATATTTCCTATGATTTTTTTGCTCTTTTTGCAGTCATTTAAAATCAGACACAAATGGCCGTAATGTTTTAATTGTTTTAGTCATGGTGTTTATTATGTTTATTTCAGCACTATGAATCACAACGAGCTGGCTGTTTTCCCCTTTCTTGGAGACATTTCCCCAAATGTCACCTCGCTGTCATTGTAAGTATAGAAGAATGAATTAACAGTTTCATCCTTTTCATGCCTTATCGTTGTTGTTCTATTATGTCATGTTGACAAAAATGTCAGTCAAAAAACATTAGTTAGGTATTACAATGGATTGGTTCACAGTTTATGACATGAGTAATAACTATTCTTAAGACTAACACCATAATTATGTTTATGATTCAGAGTCCACAATCGGATCTCAGAGCTGTCGATGCACCAGCTGCAGCCGTACGTTTCACTCGAGACTCTGGACCTGACGTCTAACTCCATATCTGAGATCAAAGTCGGATCCTTCCCCTCCATGCAGCTGAAATATCTGTAAGCAAACATTTATTATTTTGGTTGTGTCATTTGTACTTCAAAATCAAGGATAAATCTGTATGAATGGCCCTAACAATACAATTTTTAAGTTGAAGAAAATAAAGTCAAAGACTAAGAAGATGGTTGATCTACCAAGGCTGGTAAACTGAAGATTGACTGCTAAACATTTTTTATGTTGAAAAACAAGGTCTGACTTGCTGTTTCATTAAAAAGTAAGATGATACTTTATTCATCTACTCGTTAGAGGAAACTTAAAAGAAATAAAATAAAAGCACAAGGGGAACACTAAAGTCACCTTGTGATCAGTTTGTTTGCAAAAGTCATCTTAATGTGGGCTTGATTCATCCTAGTGTGGATATTCACACACCAACGCATTAGGTGGTGTAACTGCAAGGCAAGCATAAATTCTCTTTCCTGATTTTGCACTAATGTTTCTGCTCTTTTACTTCGTAGGAATTTGAGTAATAACAAGATCAGCGTCCTTGAGCCTGGCTGCTTTGAAAACATCTCCAACTCTCTGCTGGTGCTGAAGCTGAACAGGAACAGATTAGCTGTGCTGCCATCCAAAGTCTTCAGACTTCCACAGCTTCAGTTCCTGTGAGTATCACATGAAAGATTTTCATGCTCGTCTTATTAGTGTTACTATTGTAGGAGGACAAATTGACTCTGCTGATTCTGGTTAGAACTCTACATAGGGGGCTGTAATGTTGATTGTGTATTTTTGTTTTTGTTGTTTTTATTTCTATAAAACTCTGACATGTAGGTGCATACTATCATTGCAGTGAAATGAAGCGCAACAAGATCAAGATCGTGGACAGCTTGACATTTAAGGGAATGGACTCTCTGAAGTCACTGAAGATGCAGAGGAACGGCATCACCAAGCTCATGGATGGAGCCTTCTTTGGGCTTAACAACATCGAAGAATTGTGAGCAAATAAGCATTTTTGTGACACTAGAATTGTAAACGTAGATATAATGCAAGTTAAACCCAGACAACATCAACACCAGGAAAACAAATATAGAAGTCCTAAGTACTTAATATTATAAATGCCTTTTTGATGAATAAAACAACAGTCAATCTCCTGCTCATGCTCTGAGTTTGCACAAATAAACAAAAAGATGCCAATGTATGTGTGAAATTTAAACAGTTCTGTCACATTTCTTCTTTTCTTGCTGCAACTTTTAGTTGAAAGTATGTCTAAATGTCTGGCTTTGGCACTTTTTGATGCTATCAGTCTTTAAAGGAACTGAGATTTTACTGTTATAAACTAATAGAATCAAGAAGTATCAAAGTAATGGAAACATTTGACAACTTAAAAGCAAACTCACAATTTTTTGTAGCAATGGTGAAAATCAGTAAAAATACCGTCAGAGGAAGCTATAAAAGCACTTAAGCCAGAATAACATGACCCCATCTTTGTTTTAATTCAATTTTTTCTCTGTGCTTGCCTTTGTCTCTGATCACTCTAGCAGAGTTTTCAAACAAAACAATTTCTTTAATGAGATTTGTTTTTGTTAATGCCCTTTTGTCTCTTCCATCTGCGTCTCAGAGAACTGGAGCACAACAACTTAACCGAGGTCGCCAAAGGTTGGCTGTATGGCCTGCGCATGCTGCGTGTGCTGCGGGTCAGCCAGAATGCTGTCGGCATCATCCGACCAGACGCCTGGGAGTTTTGCCAAAAGCTTGAAGAACTGTGAGTGTTTTTGCTTCATTTCCCTAAAATCCCAACACAGCTGAGAGTCCCCGCTTTCTTTGATCAGCCCTGGGCTATGAAATTCAAAGTGTGTGCTCAGAGATGTTGCTATAGTCTTTTTACAGTTTTGTTGGCTCTGTGGAGCTGATTCTCTGCTGTGTTACCTCGGGTCAAAATACTGGATGTGTTTTTACAAATTTTCTTACATTTCCCCCTTTTTAAGAATCATTTTTGAATGAGCAGTCACTTTTAAGTAATGATGTCCTGATAATCATCGGCCATTATTGGCCAGTTTCCTTTAAAATACATAATCATAATTAATGCTAGTCACAGATCACCTTTAGTTAATATCCTGGTGTCTGCTGCTGAGAGAAACACTGTGTTGAGCAAATTTGGGAAATTGCAAAACTGCAGTTGAATTTCTAGCCAATAAGCCAACTAAATTTAAGCACATCAGAATTGTGAATGAAAAGAAATCAAGATGCAGCAACTTCAGTTTGGAAAAAACAAAAAAACACTCAAAGCAGTCATTAAGATCCCCTCATCTTTGGTGTAAGCCATTACTCTCAAATAGAAATTCAAATTATAAATTTGGTTGAAACCCGCAGGATAAAAGCTATTTAGCTAGCTAACATTAGGTAAAATGATCATTACTATTTTGGATTTGGCTACAAATGTATAAACTTTTTTATAGGTGAAAGTTAGTTTTATTGGTAATTAGGGCTGTCAGTTGATTAAAAAAAAGAATCTGGATTTATCTTGGAATTTCTATAGCTAATCAATCTCATTTTTGTTGCATTTTCAAATTCCACCATTTTGCAGTTGAAACTTTTGTTTAATTCAGAGTTTTGTACTGTCTTAAACTAAGGGCAGTGGGTGTCCTGTTAAGATAGAGGCTTGTTTTTAGTTTGAATGAAAAATAAGGGACTTGGGGTAGATGGAAGATTGTTTGATTAACTTAACCATGGAAAAAATGACTTGTCGTAGATTGAAAAGAGCAAAGGTAATGTTAAAAAAAGTAATTCTCAAGGCAAAGATGAGTTTTTACTTTTCCACTGAGCTGTCTGAGTTTTTTTAAGGGAAATAAGACAATAAGGAGCAGTGGTGTATGTTGTTTACATCACTGCTGCAGGGAGATGTTAAAGTGTCTTTACCAGTGTTTCCCATGTGTCTGAATTATTCTTGTGGTGGTTGCCAGTGGAAGGAGCCAACATTACACACAAGCACATAAAAGTTCACTTCTATTCAAGTATCTACCAATACTTCGAATTTAACTCCTTTGTTTGATCTGTGCCAAAATTTTCACACTTATATTTATCTTACGTAACTAGTTGTCCCCAGATGATGGGATGAATGAGACAAATGGCCGTTTGTTTACAGGGGTCACCAAAACCAACACTAAAGTAAAGTTTCTCACGTTAATTTTAACTTTTGGTATAATCAGTCAATTTGACCTTCAGTTGTATTTTCTCTAGCATCATGGAAAAAGACTGTAACCGTTATCTCTGATCAACCTGATATTGTCTTTTAATTGCTTATTTTCAGTGTCTTAATGTCTGATTGACTCAACAGTATTATTATTATTTGGATTATTAGGAATTATATTGTGTCTGATTGTATTACACATCAATATTAAGTTTAGCGTTTACCTTCCTCTAAACAAACAACATAAACATCAACGAATAAGGTAGAATTTTAACACTCATCCAAAAAATAGGCTTCATAACCTTATTTGTAAAGGAAAAGATTATTTTACAGCATTATATTATTACTTCATTGTTAATGGGGCTGCAAAATACCTTCAGATTTTTCATCTTCTAGTTGTATTAATTGCTCTGTATTCTTTGAACGTATTGATCACAACTTCAGTCTGCTCACCTTCAGTTATATTTTCCAAACACTCAGCTCGTACCTCCCCCCCTACACCTCTCTGTGAACTTAACCACTCTCAGCAGCAGCAGCATGTTTAATGAAGCTGTTTATTTACAACTCGTGTGCGCCTTGAGGAACAGCCTCTTTATGATGTAAAATGAATGAAAATCATCCAAACATCTCTGGACAGTGCGAAAAAAAAATCTCTGGACAGTGCGCATCAGAAACTAAAACTACAAGAGTGCAGAGAAAAGGGCAATTATGTCAGGCAGTTTACAGATTGCAAAAGGCATTTGTGTTGTGGTTCCCACAATCCCACACTAAAATTAAGACTTATACTGGAGAAATTAACCTATTATGTGTTTTCAGACTGGAGTTAGGGGATCTCCTGTGCATGGAAGCTAACGTGTAGAATGTAAACTTGAAACAAAAAGTAAGGCAATTTGTGTTTGGTACATTATTTCTTTGTTGTAACAATGCTTCTTGGCAATAAATCTTATACCGTTGGAAAGCCTGTTTATCATTATTCTTTTAAATGGTGCCACATTTGTAAGGATCATGCATTTGTGGGATGAGCAGCAGAGCTAAGTATGTGGGTTGCACCCATGAAAAATGTGCCAAATGTTCTCTGCCAATTCCAAACAGCTGATTCCGCCATTGACTCTTGTCTGGTGTTTGGTGGATTGGATGATTGAAGATTGACGAAACAAGACATTGACAATTTAACAATATGTATTTAACAAACAGAAGCCTCAATAGTGTGTAGAAGAACCATACACAGCCACAACAGCCTGGCTTCTCCTCCTCCTGCTGGTCACCAGCCTGGTCACACACTGCTGTGGGATGGCATTCCATTCTTCAACCAGCATTTGTCGCAAGTCAGCCAACGTGGTTGTGTTTGTCACTCTGACACGAACAGCACACCCAAGCTGATCCCACAAGTGTTAAATGGGGTTAAGGTCAGGACTGTTTGTGGGCCATTCCATCCTCTCCACTCCCAGATTCTGGAAGTAGTCTCTGATAAACCCCGCTCTGTGGCGGCAAGTGTTGTCATCTTGGAGGTTAGAGTTCTTTCTGACAGGGTGAGAAAACGGTATTACTGGGGTGTTGTCTTCTTGGGACTCCCACTTCGCGGCCTGTCTCTGGCATTCATATATGGAACTTGGTCTTCAGTTTGGAGATGGTACTAGGGTTCACTCCAAACAATGCTGCAACTTGGTTTTGCGGAACACCAGCTTGAAGTTGCCCAACCGATGGGCCCTATCCAGATCAGTCAAATGTGGCATGCCGATTCTTGAAGCAGACATCTACTGACCACTGTAGCAGGGCCTATGCTCACAAGTGCTGCCAATCAGGCACCTGATTGGCAGCACCTGGGGGTACCAGAAGCTCAAAACAAGAGTCAATAGCAACAGCAAAATAAGCTGTTTGACATTGGCAGAGAAGATCTGACACATTTTTCATGGGCGCAACCCACACACTCAGCTCTGCTGCTCATCCCACAAATGCATGATCCTTACAGATGTGGCATCATTTAAAGGGTAATGAACAGGCTTTCCAACGGTATAAGATTTATTACCAAGAAGCACTGTTACAACAAAGAAATAATGTACCAAACACAAACTGCCTTACTTTTTGCTTTGAGTTTAGTAGGCTCAAATTCTGGCGTATAGACAGCGGACAAACAGCTTTCTCACGACATGTTTAAATATGAAATGCCAGAATCAGACAGGCGTCAGTATACTTCAACGGGCTGCCCAAATATAGCCTATGTGTGGGAACCACTGCTTTCACCTAAGTGTGCTGAAAGGAACAATAAAGCATGTGATCAATGCTCTTCAAATAATTGATGCTCTGATTATGGACCTTAATCCCAGGCAGTTACTACATTACTGCTGACACCCTATTAGCGATATTAAATAATTGCGTCAGTTACCTGATGCAACTGAGTTAATGTTCTGAGAGCACATAACATGGTCCTATTAGCTGTGGATTAGTTGATTAAACTCATTATTGATCAGTATCGAAAACGTGATCAAAGCACCCCTAACATTAGAGTGCTACATTTCTGTGCCTATAATATGTGTTTGAACTAATCTCGATCATATTTGACTGTTCTTTTTGCAGAGACTTGTCCTTCAATCATCTCACCAGACTTGAAGAGACAGCGTTTGTTGGACTAGGTCTTCTTGAGAATCTGAACCTGGGAGAAAACTCCATCAGCCATTTGGGGGAGGGAGTCTTCAGTGGCTTGGCAGGTCTGCGCACCCTGTAAGTACTGCCACTTGAGGAAATCTGTCCAAGAAATGCCATGACCATTTGATCCTAAAGGGGAGTGATAAAGCTTAGGGTGAAAAATAACCAAGTCCTGACTTGTTCTCGGCCCTGTGCAACCTCATGAAGGCTGATCACCACAGTAGGTTCTTTTGTTTCATTCTTCATATGTAGCTATCGTCCTGACTTAAATATGTTTTCCCAAGTAATCCTTGAATGTTTAGTCATATAACAGTAGACACTGGCAGTCTATTCAGTCTCAATCCTCTAATGCAGTCATTGTTTCCCTCTAATCCTGCTTGTCATTAGTGATCTGTTTACTCGTAGATCTGGTCACCCAGTGTGTCATTTCTATAGACTCCTTTTCGCTTTCTTCGTGTTGTCTGTGATTGCTATTCCCCTCTGCATGAAAATAGTGAATTAGAATTTTCAGACCTTATGTCCAACAAGGAGTCTCTTGCTGGCTGGAAATGCCAGACAATCTTCTGAAAATGGCCCGTTTAGAGCACTTGAAATCACCATTGGAGGAGCATTACTTCTTATACCGGTAAGAAGATGATGCCACGAAGTAGAGTATTTTCTGTGGCTTTTGGTGTGGATGAAGGCAGGGTATAAGCAACAGTATAAGACAGAATTAGGGACCTGCTGTAGGAATTTGGTGTTTTTTCATATTTTGGCCATTTAAAAATGATGTCATTTATCTGTCTTAAGTTATTTTGTATAAGAAATGGTCCACTCTTTTTTTGTTTGAATTGTAAGTATTGCATGCATACCACTGGCATATTTCTGCATATGTCACAGAAGAATTATGTGCAGGATGAGTGAGGCTGCAGGAAATTCTCACTTTCCCTTTAAGTGATAGATTCTTATTCTTTTAGGTTTTTTTTGTATGTGTAGTTTTAGCGTTTGATGTTGTTTATATATTTTTAAGAAGGAACTGGTAGCTACCAAAAAGTGACCATGTTTTAACCAGGAAGAAAAGGAAAGGTTATATGCAGAGAGGACTACTAGGAGGGACTACTAGAGGATCTGTTATAGCAAGCCAAAAAGAAAAACTGTTGGGCAAAGCCTGAGAGACATTTTTGTGTGGCAATGGACTTGTTTGATCCTGTTTAAGATCCACTGTCCCTGTGCCAAAACAGCTGATTTGATTTTGAACTTTTTTCATTGTTATTTATTGTAAAGGATAAATCTCCACTGCAATTTCGCTACAACTGAGACTGTTGAGTTTAAGTTGAGGTAAAGGAGAAGAAGGTGGTCTCTGTTAATCCCTAAAGGGGTTTTACTGGAACACCAGTGTTAATTTCACCAAGTAAAACTATTTATGAGGAAAGTAAGACTAAGACAAGCCAATAAAAAGATCTTTGGTGGCAAAAATTAAAAAGTACTTAGTTTCTGTCAAGGAGATTAAATTAGACTAAAATGTTCTTTTTGTCAGATATTCCAAGTCTGTGATATGAGAGAGGACAAGCTGTTAGGTCAGATGAGTCTGTAGCTCTTCGAAAATGAGGATACCAGGTTCTGTAGGGTGATTTGCACCAGAGGTTTTGACTAAAATGTTAGGACCTCTGTTGTCTAGGACTTGGCTAATATTTTTTGTGTTTTTGTCAACTAAAGCTATAAAGGGTCAGTGTTTCCCCTATCATTCTATTGGGAGGGCGCCCTGCCCTGCCAACGGCACCCCCCTTTGAGTCAATTTTATTTAATTGTTTTTTCTATATAGCGCCAGATCACAACAGAAGTCATTTAAGAATAACTTTCCTATAGATCAGGTTTTTACTTGGTTCTTTAATTTAACAACAGAGCTAAGCAAACTGCTCACTGAGCAGAGAGCCCTGCCCCCTCCTCTCTGTGTCAGAGCTGCAGTCACTCAGTATCATGAGAGAGAGAGTTCTCCAACTGCTTTATCCTCTAAAGTTGTGTATGAACCGATGTCCTGGTTGTTTAACGTCTGAGATAGTTACACAAGTGCTGAATTTTTGCGCAAGATTGCAGCAATTGCGAGCAATTTATTAAATTCTCACTACATCTTATACTTGTAATGTAGGAAAATCCCCCATATAAAACGCTGCAAACTGACAAACCAGTGGGAAACGTAGTCAGAATCAGCGACAGTGGGTTCATGTCCGCACCAGCTCCCTCCTGGTCTTCTCACCTCGGCAGGTAGAAATACGCATGACTGAGCGGCCCCTCCGTGGGTCACCTGATGATCATTTTAATATTTTAACATTCAATCATCAGGGATCAATAAACTGGTGGATGATCCCTTTTGTCCTTTTATTCCTCATGTACATGTTTCTCATAGCACCTGGCACTATTGGGGATATTTATGGTCGTTATTTACACTTGTAAATAAACCTCTTCAACGTGCAGGTTACGACAGAAACTCTTGAACCTTTATAAGCGTAGGAGTGTTGACAAAAGATCACACAGGCATAGAGACAACAGGAGGAGATGGAGACATGTATGTGTGTGAATGGAAGAGAGAAAATGAGTAGATAAAGTCAGTGGAGAACAATCAATCGTAATTGAGAACATTTACCAAAATACATGATCTAACCTATTATAAATATGTTACATGCTACAATAAACAGTTAAATAAATAATTAAATAAAAAGTTTGTTTTGCTTGTTAGTTAAATTTTTCAGATGTCAGACTCATTTGCATGTAGTGATGCCTTTTTGACAGCATAGGTAAACTTTACACTAATTCTGGTCTGATACAGTTCTAAAGTTACTCCTGATGTGGTAGGAAGGCCAAAAACTTAATTTCTAGATAGATAAATAGATAAAATGTTACATTGACAAATCACATGAACACCATGATTCCTGTAAGTGTTTGTGTTGGTGTCCGGCTGCCCTCCCCCTTCCCGGGCCAAGGCTGTAAAACTAGGGGAAACACTGAGGGTAGAAATGACTAAAATGTGGCTGAAACTAAAAATCATTTCAATCTAAAGACTTATTATACACTTACTTACACTGTTGTTGAATGTTACATACACTGGCTGAAAAACATTCACATGTACAAGATCTCGAGAACCAGCTTCTCTTCTACATTGGAAAAATCTTTTAACCCAATACTGGAAGAAGTTGATACCAACCGGTGTACTGGTGTAGAACAAAAACGTAATGCTTAGCATTCCCACTTTTTAATTGTAGTTTTGGGTAAAGACACTGTACTCCTATTGCAATGTACGTATTAATTTGCTAACATCAGAGAGGAAAAACAATAAGGGACAAAGTGCAGCACCAAATATGTTCTTTATTGTCCTAAACCCTGTGAAGTATTATACCTCTGTCACATTTCAGAGGTATCATACAGTTGATGCAGAATCTGTATTATTGAAATTAGCGGTTTTTAAAGTCTTTTTGCCCATGGCACACTTGATAACAAGCCAAACCAAAAGGCGCACACTATTTTCATATGTATGCAAAATAGCCACGCTAAAACATAATGCAATCTCCTTCTTGTTGTTGTTGTATGATTTTAGTCATTATGCATGTTTTTTCATGCATTTCATAAAAAATTGCCCAGGCACACTGCAGCAGTGGTATTTCTGGTGTCTCATAAACCCATGAGGGTTTGGCTTTTTGTACATGACACTTCAGAGTTCAATCAAGTCACACCTAGACCTGCCTAAAGACACACCAGTGTGCCTTGGCACACCATTTGAGAACTGCAGATGTGAACCAGTTACATAGCATTAAATAAAGCTTTATTTATGCAGCACTTTTGAAGCACTTGGTTAGAAAGCGCCTCACTGATTAAAACAATCAAAATCAGAAGGAATTTTTTGTGCATCATCAAAGATTGCATGATAAGAAATGGTTTTATCAAAAAATGCAAGATAATCATCAGAATTTGCAAGATGACTTTTTCATTCAAATGAGTTTTTGAAGCGCCTCGAAGTATTCAAAAGATCTGTTTTTTTATTGAAGTTTACAATTCCAGTAACATGGTGCTAAACATGTGTGAGGCTTTGTTTTGCAAGTTGATAGTGGGATGGAAAGAAGGCTGAGATAAATGCACAAGGAGTGAAATAAGGAACAAAGAAGTCGATCTGTAATATCTATTTGAGGAGACAATTGACTGATCCCTTCATGACACAAGGCAAGAGGGTAAGAGAGGCTGAATCTCTTGTCACAGTTGGCAGAGCAAGGCTTGTTTGTGTGATGGGGTTTGTCTTTTCTTTGCCTTTTAATATTTAATGAGGCGGGATAATCTAATATCAACATATGATTCACACATTTCATTGTCTTGTCAACAAATAACAGCTGCACTGGATTTGCCAGAGGGAGGCTATCAGACATGTTTTCTGGTGTTTACTGTAAAAATGTTGCATGATGCTCTGTTTATTGCCATGGGATCAGTTCCACATAATGTAAGTTATCTGTTACAATAAAGTTATGCATGCACCTCATATCACTACCACAGAACAAATAATTTCCAATTGTGGTCTAAAGCTGCTTCTTTCATCCTCTTCTGCTCACAGACTTTGTGTGCTTGCAAAATAGAAGATGACAGTTCTGAACCGTATTAATGCCACCACAATAGCTCTGAAAATGCTGCAGCTGTGGCTTAGAAAAGCATCATAAATGTGTCTGTTAGGGACTCATTATTTGCCACACTGAGCTCTGCCTCAGTCTCAGAGCTGCAGGGAGAAAGGGGTCATGTTTTGGAGCTTGACCATACTGGGAGCTTTCATGGGAGAGGGGAATCGGAGAGTGCCGGAACTCTTTCAGAGGTGGCCAGGCATGAGGAAAGTGAAACAAAAGAGCCCATGACCCATCCTGTAAACACAAGGCCCCTCCGGGTTTCCAGCGGACCCACGAACTGTCCCGGTGCTAAACAGAGCCAATTAATTTCCCCTCATCAGAGCAGCGGGGGCAGCGAACTGTGACACGCTGGGGAAGTACGGTGTCTCAGATAGTTAGTCTCTGAACTGAGTGTCACTGCAGCTGACAACCAAAGCAGACATAATGTGTCTTTAATGCCATTTTTTTCTAAATAAACTTTTCAAGATGAATCATTTAATCTTCAGTAAGAGTAGAGAGTGTTCAATGTGTAAAATGTGACCTTTTTTCTTTCTTTCTTTTGAAGTTAACTTTTCAGGATGAATCATTTCATCTTTGATTTATGTTGAGAGTGTTAAATGTCTAAAACATGACTTTGTTTTTTCCAGAGATATACGTAACAATGAAATCTCCTGGGCCATTGAAGACTCCATCGGTGTATTTGAGGGGATGAAGAAGCTGAACACCCTGTGAGGACCTCTTCACACTCAGACATACACATGTTGATATATAATTTCTGTTTGTTACATGTTGTAGTAATTCGGTCATTTTATAAATGAATTTATGGGATTTATGCATTAAGATACACTGGCTTCCTTTCTTATCCCATACTCAACTGGCATTTTATAAAGATATTTCTGTGAATCATCTTCGATACCCAGACAGCTATTCATCTCCTGCTGACTTTAAACACACTTTTTTCCTCTTAAAAGTAATGGTTCTTGCATTGTTTAGGCACTGGCATCAAAAAGTATCAAATGAGATCCAGTGTCCAAAAAAAAAAAAAAAAAAAAAAAAAAAAATATACCCATCCCTACTGAGAGCTCAACTATAATACTGTAGCAGTAGACAATGAGGGTTTCCCTCACAGGCAACACAGCTGCACAGATGTTGCATATTGTGTTTTTAAGTAAATGAAATGAAAATTCTCATGCTCAGTGACTGTTTTAACACCTTTGGGAGACCCAAAAAACAGGCTGCGACTTATAAAACGGGTATATGTGTGGCACTACCACTGCTGCAAAGAGAGATACACGCTGCAAACAGGGAGAATAGCAGCTCACCTTGAGTGACTGTTAAAAATTTTGGTGTGAAAGTTTTCCGTATCATTGCCAGTAATAGGTCATCTTCATTGACATACTTTTGTGCCAAAATATAAAGCAAATGAAATCTAAAGCTAATAAAATCCGAAACTAACAACCCGACTTAAAGATGCACACACCCACATACATTTACACGTATGGAGGAAGGATACAAACAAGTAAGAGAAGCTTATTCTCACGCCTGCCAAGGACTCAAAAACATGCATATTGTTACATATAATTCACATGTGATTGTTAAATACAGGCCACTTGCATCGGGAATTTGCAAAACAAACCGAACATCTATATTTAACCATAAATGCTGCTAAATAAGTCCAGGTGTTGCAAGAGGAAGCCCTTAGGTTCCATGGATGTATATTTTAAATAATTATTGTTGCATCACAATATCCACGTCTGGATAACAAAAACAGTGTTGAAATTTAAACATTTTCTATAAATACGTTTTGATACCTTGATGCATTACACAAAGTTTCTGAAATACTGCATATAGTTACACTTAAATATCTGTACCTGTTGTGTACAACACCACACCACGAGGAACAGCTTTTACACTGCAGCATTTATTCTGTTAGGTCATTTTGTACTTCTAGGGTTTTAATTTACTGCGACATAGCTCCCACTGTCTTTTTTAACTTGCTTTGCAAACTGCACAATAAATTGTAACCCAGTATGAGATCTTGTCGATTCAGTCTCCATAATAGCTCATCTTTGTTCCAGGATTCTCCAGAGGAACAAAATCAAATCAATCACTAAGAAAGCGTTTGAGGGCCTGGATGAGCTGGAGCACCTGTGAGTAAAAGGCACCTCACACTCACAAGGGCACTGTCACACACTGATGCTGAGCTCAGTGGCTAAAGATATCAGTGTGCCTTTGTCTTATTCTCGTGAAACTGGAATGCAATTTTGATAGAACCCCATTTAAGGAGTGTTTTTTTTCATATTTCTGTGCTCTCTGCAGAGATCTCAGCAAGAACGGCATCATGTCGATCCACCCTGAGGCCCTGTCCCACTTGAAACTTAAAGTGTTGTAAGTAAACACACACACACACACACACACACACACACACAAAAAGTTCTATAGTTCTGATGAGCATTTTTAGAGTTCCAAAGTTTTATCTGGTCGGGCTGGTTAATAGCGAATTCATGGAAAGACAAGTACAATGGTAAAGTAAGACAGCACTAAAAGGATATGGTCAGGAAATGAATCTTGGTTATATAACCATAAGTGTTGTTGATTTTCTGTAGCTTTAAAGGGGATTAAGAAGCCGTATATCTTAACTCTGCAAAGCCCTAACCCATTTTTATAATGGTGTTTAAAATATTCATTATTTCTGAGTCATTGGATATCTCTTTTTTTATTAAAAGCATACATTTTTTGCCCAAGCAAAGATTTGTGATTCAGCTTTCAAGTTGGAGCATCAACATCTGTCTCGGGCAACTGTTTGTCATGCCTGTGAGAAAAAAGCAGTCAAAACATTCAGTATCTCCCTTTTTTTGGGCAGTTTTGATCAGCCCAGTTAAGGAGCGTCAGTCAAGCAGCAGCCAACAGAATATCTCAGCAGCTGTCAAACTTAGGAAATATATTATACCCTGCTCATATCCTGTTATTAATGAGTCTGCTGCCGTAATAGAACATAGTGCTATTTGCATGTTTGATGAACAGATAATGTGTCTCTGCTTTCTATATCAGAGAGAAGGAAAAACTGGCAGCAGCCTTATAATTAAGATTTATTTCTGTGTAACGTGTAATAAAGAAGTGATTCAGGAGGCAGTGAATCAATTTTCCTGTCTATATTAAGATTATTTAAAGTCTAATTCTTGCACGCTCAGTTGAATTTGATCCAACTGACTGGTTTGCATAGATGCACTTGTATATGTTGGTTATTGGTTAAAGATGAGAAATGATCCCTTTTGGTTAACTTAGTTTGATATTTACAATAGTTTTAAGTAGCTGCACTTTGCTTCTTGTCTGTACTGTGTTTGTGTATTAGCTTTCTGTTGGGATTTTTGAATTCCTTAAATCAGTAAGGTTTGGACTGATATATATTTACTTGTGCTAGGAGGTTTGCGGTTTCTTAAGCAGCTAGACTCCGAGTGGATGTGTTTCTTTTGTCCAAGTACTTTAAGGAAAACCCTAGTTTGTGCTTTTAAATGGTAAATAATACAACACTGCTTTGATAATTTTGAGGAAACTGTATAGATTGATGTAGGAGGTTTGGCTATTATTGTTGTGGGCCTGTCAAGTAAGAATAGGCTGGTTAAATATCTGCTCACAAAGATGACAGATATATGGGCATCTCTGTCATAAACATAAGGATATTAGAGGAGAGGAGCCATGACTTTTTGCTTTTTGGTTGAATTATTTTATCAAGTCAATAAAGGGAAAAGTAGCAGGCTTTAACTTGGTAAGTAGTTAACCATTTGGCTAGCAGAAAATTCCTGCCATTCACTGTGTGTTGTGAGTGCCACTATACAGCTCAATATTGTTTTGGGATACATGGCAGTCGGCGAGTACAGTTGCAACGGCACTTCTCAGCATCTCTGTTTCTTCAAAAACCATTGTATCTGCAGCATGGGCCCATTTCATCCTCTGAGCTGCATGGTAGATGGAGAAGTTAGAAAAGGGTCGTTGTTGATGCCATAAAAATGTTGTGGCAGGATTGACGCCACTGCTAGCATGAAACATAAAACATTGACACCCAGCTGATGACCTTAGTGGTTGCCATATTGCTGCTTCTTCTTTCCTCTTTATCAGTATCACTGTGTCAGACCATTTACACACACGCCTGTGCTGAGGCACAGAATGATGTTACTGATGTGAAAGCAGACCTGAGGGGGTTGCAAGCAAACCAGGGCACAGTACATAATAATCATGCTTAGTGTGAAAGCAGCCTTGGCCTAAATATTCAACAATATTATCATGTGGTCTTGGTGTGCTCCATGTCAAGAAGCTGTTGTCCCTGGAGCTGGCTGCTGGGGTTGCTGAATGTCCCCACTCTCCCTCTCCAGAGTTTCCAACTTTATCCACTGTCTTATCTGAATAAAGGAATAAAGCTTAAAAAAGATCTTTAAAAGGCTGTGTGGTCAACAAGCACATTGCCATTAGTGCTCCTACTGTAAACACTTCCTACTGAATTTGAGGCCTTGCATCTGTGTTGTTCTTTTCCACATCAACATAAAACATATCCATAGTCGGATATTGTTTCACCTTATGTCCCATTTGAAAATGTATATCCGAATAACTTTATGTATTTTCCACATGGCGTAGACAGATGGTCCTAAAAGAGCTAAACAGCTGCACTGAAAAAGCAGCTTGTGATCTTTGCTGAATTCAGTGGGAATTATCATGCAGGAAGGCGGTTTAAACCTGCTCCCCTGTGGGGAACCCCCAAAAAACAGATTGTGTTTTATGAGCCGGTCCGGCTTATATTTTGGATTTAAAATCAAAGATTCAACTTGTTCACCAGGCTTATGTCATCCTTTTCTCTCTACAGCAGTTTGATGATTTAATCTAATGTAACACAGTCTCATCCCATACCTCTTTGATCACCTGTCTCTTCTCAGCGTGCTGAACACGAGCAGCCTGCTGTGCGACTGCCACATGCAGTGGTTGGGGCCCTGGCTGACTGACAGCCCGTTCCTGCAATCTGTCTCCGCTGTTTGTGCTCATCCCGCCAGCCTCCTCGGTCGCAGCGTCCTGTCCATCAGCCCGGAAGAGTTTGTTTGTGGTCAGTTCAATTTTTTTTTTCCTAATGTGCTGTTTCCCATCTTTTCCAGTGTACATGCTGTGTTGTAAAATTAAGTGATCAGGGAATTGTTTGACAATGAAAACAAGGTCAGAGAGTTTTTTTTTACAGGATCTTTGGTATTCATTAAAATAAAGAGCAGAAAAATAGGGGATTATTACAGTTTGGAAGTAAAGTTTTGAAGTTTGGGATATGCTTTTGTTCTGTCCCAGTATGCTTCTTGTGTGTGTATGGTTAATTAATATCTCTTGCATTATGGTCTAGATTTCTGCTGTAAACATTTATTTATTTTCCAAGAATAAATAAACAGTAAAGATGTTTTCATAAGATGTGTCCAATCTCAGAGATGTGATTTTCTCTGGATAATTAATTCACAGAACATTGATAAATTTAATTTCCTCCCTTTTATCCTTATTTTCCCAACTTTGTGTCAAAATAAAACATTAAAACTTCTTACAAACTTCTTTTAGTATTTGTTTTCATGGCCTTTTCGTGGCTTTTTACCTCTTGTTCTCAGATTCAGTGTTTTATGTCTGTATTTTTATAGCTGTCTCTTGGGGGAATAAGTGTTTTATAAGTCAATCCTGACACCAAAAATCAGGCTGAGTTTTTTTATTTGTGGTTTAAAATAAAAACTTTCTAAGTCCTCTTTTGATTATTGTGACAAAGAAGGTACCCAATTATTTTCATTGCTTTTGCATCAGCTCATGTTTCTTTTGAAGCAAAACAAAAAGGACAGTACTGAGGTTCAAGCTTTGTTCCTCCACAGATGATTTCCCCAAACCTCACATCACGACTCACCCAGAGACATCCGTGGCTCTGCGAGGGAACAACGTGACCCTGAGCTGTATCGCATCAAGCAGCAGTGATTCTCCGATGATGACAGCTTGGAGGAAAGACGGCGAGGTTCTGTATGATGCAGAAGTGCAAAACTATGCCCGCTACCAGGAGGGAGAGCTGATCTACACCACGGTGCTCCACCTTCTCAATGTGAACTTCACTGACGAGGGGCGTTACCAGTGTGTGGTCTCCAATCACTTTGGCTCCAACTACTCCAACAGAGCCAAGCTGACCGTCAATGGTGAGGTTTACTGCATGGCAAAGAAAGTTTTTATGTTTCTCTTATTTTATAAACTTCATTTTGCCGATTCCAGGGATCCATTTTTTTCGTTTAGCATATAAAGATGTGCTTTAATACTTTTTATTATCCCAAAACACAGAGCATTATAATATACCAGTGAAACAAGTATAGCCTACCTGCTTTAAAAGAAGAGACTCTCTCCATTGTAACTGTAGTTATAGCTCCAGTGCTACACACTGCTCGCAGTTTAAAATTTGCCCATGGGGGAAGGCTGTGGGGAATACAGTCCTAATGCATATTTTATTTTATGTTTTAAATCGTCCTGCATGTGGACTGATTTTCAACTGACTTGTGGGGTACTGTCACACCATTAGTGTAGCCCCATAAGATTTATATTCCACTGATTTATTTCCAAAGTCTGACAGAGAAAATGCATGTCTCTACTTTTCTAAACCACCCCTGACTTTCTGTCCTCTTATCTTTCAGAGCTGCCATCCTTTCTAAAGACTCCCATGGACCTGACAATCCGGACCGGGACAATGGCCAGGCTGGAGTGTGCCGCTGAAGGCCATCCATCACCCCAGATTGCTTGGCAGAAAGACGGAGGCACTGACTTCCCCGCTGCCCGGGAGCGCAGGATGCACGTAATGCCAGATGACGACATCTTCTTCATTGCCAACGTGAAGACAGAAGACATGGGAGTTTACAGCTGTACGGCTCAGAACGCAGCTGGCAGCTTGTCTGCAAATGCTACTCTCACCGTCCTAGGTGAGTCATGCACCGGATTAACAGAGCGTATTACTGATGTTTTACTACTGGGTCATTTCAGCTGAGTCACTCTGCCCATATTGGCTGCTTGTTTATGTCTTTTTCTCATGACACATCTTTCTTTTTTTAGTTTCCTCCTCAATGTTTTTAACTATGGTGTTAATGCAAATCTTACTTTCTCATGTACTGAGATACTTAAAACCTAATCCAGAGTGTACATAAAATAAATGCCTAAAAAGTACAAGAAATAAGCTTCTACCAAAACTCATAATATTCTCCAGTAAGTTTAAGTTCAGTCTCCTAATACTGGCTTTGAGTTGAAATGTGTATACTTCGATATTTGGTAAATGGTAAATTAATCACAGCTTCTCACTTCTCTAACTAGTACAGCAGCAGTAACATTAGAGCTTTGTGCTAGCGATGGAAAGTAACTAATAACATTGACTCACATTACTGTAATTGAGTAGCTTTGTTGTTTACATGTACTTTTTTAAGTACATTTTGAAATCAGTAATTTTACTTTTACTTGAGTAGATTTATTGGCCGGTAATTGTAGTTTAACTTAAATTTTAACCACAGTAGCTGTATTTTTACTTGAGTACAATAGTCTTGTACTTTTACACCTCTGCGTTTTGCACTTTTACATGTTGAATGCAGGACATATGTCCTGCCAATCTGTCCTGGCCAAGTATCAGTAGTAGCAGTTGTTGAGTTGTCTTTCTCCTCTTCTAGGGTTTAGTAACAGTCATTTTAGAGGAGATGGCAAAGATTTTTGCTCTGTAATAAACTGCACAAGCAACACCACAGTGCTGTATTTTAGCTTGGTGTATCTGGGTGAAAGCTTGATATAGGCTTACTGTTGGCTCTGATATGGAAACCAAAGGATTTAGTGTCTTCAGTGATCAATTAAAAACAAAAGTTCCAAAAACAAAAGTTCTTCATCAGTTCAGCTTAGTAAAACAAAGCAGCACTACTCTGATGATCATACTGCTGTTCATGGGGAAAAGACAAGACAAACCAAAACCAACCTGCCACAATAAAACTGTTAAAATTTAGGATACTTCAAAACCTTTTGACAGCAAGTGTTTTTAAACAATGTACTTGAGACACAGATGGTCTAGTGGTTTGGTCGTGCCCCAAGTTCACAGACACCCCAGCTTCAAGCCCTGCCTGTGGCTCTGTCTCGCATGTCCTTCCCCACTCTCTGAGCTGTTTCCGCCTCTATCCACTTTCCTTCTCTTTAAAGACAGGCGTAAAAGATAATACTGAAAACAGCAAAACTCATATTTTAACCAGAAGCTGATACAAATCCTTTTATTCACTACCAGATCACTTGGAAGTTATCACAGACTGATCACTTTTTATCAAAATTTGGAAACTTTTTAGAGTTAATCCTTCAAAAAATCCAAGCACTTCCGGCACAACTGTCTAAGAGATGATCTTGCTGTTTCAGCTTGCTTTGGCAGATGCATCAAGTTGCATCATGATGTTCTTGTAAATGTACTTACCTACATGCAGTGCATGTTGCCTCTGGAGGACACACCAGAGGTCTTGGGCCATAAGAAAGTGTCAGATGTCTGGGATATAAACTACAAAAGTGGAGTTTTTTGTAGTAGTTTTAACCTTTCATGCACATGAAAGTCCCAGTTTGTCCATGCGTATTGTATCTGTCCATTAATAAACTGCAAAGAAATAAAAAGAAGGAAAACAGTATCTAATCTGCACAAATATGACAGGGCATGTTTGTGCAACCTAGACTGTTGGACTGACTGCAGGGATTTGCTTGCATTTTTTGGAAAATAAAAACAGGCATCATTGTCATTTGATTTTTTTGTAAGCATTAAGTCAAAGTTTAGCATTTCAGTATCGTTAAAGCCCTGTGCTTCACCTACACAGTCTGAAGAAATGATCTCAACAGCAAAATAAGCTGCGTTTTTAATTTGGATTTCTATCAAATATGCAAGTTATTTACAGATGTAATGGTGTTTTTAGTGAGACTTTCAACTTCTTACATTATATGTGTGTTTTATTACTGCATGCTGAATGTAAAGAGGCTTTAAATCTGGCTGGATGGAACTGCTGGATCAGATTTCTTAATAGCTCTGCTTCTGAGATTTTATTTAAGCCATAAGCTTGTATATAATCGATACCTCATTTAAAGTTTGTGATCAAGGCTTAGCTACGACAACGAAAGAAGGATTTACTCTAGAAATAACAAACTTAACCTCTAACATATCCATAGTAACAGCTTGGCACAAATTCCAAAGGGGTAATCCAGTTTAAATGAAAAATCAATGAGTCCTCCTCTTTCAGAAACTCCATCCTTCATGCGGCCGCTGGAGGACCGAACAGTGGCCCGCGGTGAGACCGCTGTGCTTCAGTGTATCGCCGGAGGCAGCCCTGCTCCCCGTCTCAACTGGACTAAAGACGACGGCCCTCTGGTGCTCACAGAACGCCACTTCTTCGCCGCAGCTAACCAGCTCCTCATCATCGTCGACGCTGGTCCTGCTGATGCTGGAAAGTACACCTGCATCATGTCCAACACTCTTGGGACAGAACGGGGCCACATCTACCTGAGTGTGTCACCGTCGCCAAACTGTGACACCGGTACAGGATACGACCAGGACGGCTGGACCACGGTGGGCATCGTGGTGATCGTGGTGGTGTGTTGTGTGGTTGGAACATCATTGGTCTGGGTCATTGTCATCTATCACATGAGGAGGAAGAGCGAGGACTACAGCATCACTAACACAGGTCAGCAGATAACACACAACTATCATAAAATGCATCTAAAACCTTTCAATTAAAAGATGAAGTCTGATTGGATCAGATCAGTATTTCAAAAAATCCACAAGGGGATCAAAGGGAAAATTAAAACAAAATAGAATTATGTGAAAGTAAGAACATAATATAAAAGATGTTGTTAATAATTCTTAATTTTATTTTCTTTTGAGTGTTTTAGTTATTCACTTCTGTGTTGTTTTGCTAAAATGATATACACAATTACTGATAAATAATCCGTCTCTGTCTACCATAGTTTCAGAGCTCAAAAGTTATAACTAAAGTAATACCTTCCCAGTAAACACAGATTTACAGACTAGCCAGAGTACTTCTTCTTTTAGACTTTTTTACATTTGTGTACACACGGTATTTGAGCTTACTTTTTCCAATTAAGGTGCGAACATCTGAGACAGCAAATTTGAAAAATGTCCTGTGACATGACAGTGTAGGTGCTTTATGAGACCTTTACAAAACAATAGATGTGGCAAGGGAATTTTTGGAATGAATTCTCATAATTCCAATATCAGCCAGGTTGATAATCTGTCAGCCCATAGTACAAATCTCTGTTGGACCCAAACTGGACTTTGCATTCTGCTTTAAGCTTTGACCCAGAATTCAAACTGCATAAATGCTAAGCATAGCAGAAGTGGCGTTGTCGTCTGCCCTAGTATGTCACGATAACCTAGGGCAGTTGCTCTCAAATGGCGTGGCAAGGCTGGTGTGCCTTGAAGCAAGTCTAGAGGTGCTGAAGGACTTTGTACAACCATGTGTGACTACTATGACTATACAACTATTGAAAAAATAGACAGCCTCTTTGAAAACAAAAACTTTCTATAGTATATCTGGTATTTTCTTACTGTGCTTTTGTTATATATGCATGTTTTTGGATAATTTGTTGTAAAAATAAATAATAACTGGTGCAAAAATTTTTGGATTTGTCCCAGCATATTACTTTAATCAACATGAAGCTGATATAGCCGAAATGTATTTTGCAGAAATATTAATTTTTGCATGTTTTTGTGTGACCTAGTTAATCCCAAATGGTGAAGTATTGTAAATTTGAGCAAACACGGGTTATTACTACAACTATACATCAACTAAAGACACTGTAAGAAAAATTAAAAAGGGAATTTTGCATGGATTTCAAGATAGTGTGCCTTGAGATTTTGGCTTTAACGTTCAGTGTGCCTTGGGCAAAAAATGTTTGAAAATCCCTGGCCTAGGGTGATAATGTGCATCATATTTGTCATCATATAAGAAATGCACAGATATGTGGAGGCATTCAGGAAAGAAGGAGGTGAAGACATGTAAACATTAAAACACAACTCTGTTTTTACTGGTAAAGGAGAAACATGACTGGTTCAAATAAAAAGCTTTACCTAGTAGGGATTGCTTTTTGGAAATTGTTTTCATGTTAATGCCACTGTCGTGAGAATAACTTCCAAAACTTAATTCTGTGTAACAAAGAATGTCTTGTGTTTGTTACAGATGAGATGAATCTGCCCGCAGACATCCCCAGCTACCTCTCCTCTCAGGGAACTCTGTCTGAGCCTCAGGAAGGCTACAGTAACTCTGAGGCCGGCAGCCACCAGCAGCTCATGCCTCCTCTCTCCAACGGATACGTGCACAAAGGAGCAGATGGTGAGTAATCCCAGAGAATTCACCATATTTACTCAACAAAACAAACTCTTGTCTAATTGCCACAGATTTAGATATTTTTTTTGCTGCTCTTTCTCATGATCAGGAGTAATTATCCTGTGATGTTTATATTTACACAAAAATTGTATTACAGTGTTTATGATGCAGATTTGCTATCATGTTGTAACAAGTTTGGTTTTCTTGCCTGAAATAAGCTCTCCCTACCATGACTGTGCAGATGAGATAATGTCTGTCCTTATTATTGCCCAAGCTTTGTTTTTATCAGCAGCAAGCAACAAGGATACCTCCTGCAGCTTAAGCCAAAAAATACTTCTTTTAATTTCCGTTTGATAGTTCTACTGGGAGTTGTCAGCGTCTAGCTTTGAGTTGAATGCATAATGATAAAGGACACTTTAATGAGGTTGTGTTTCTGTGGTAGTCAATGATTCATTAGTTTGCAATGTTTGGCTTCAAGTAGAAATGAAGAAATATGATAAGGATTGACGACTGGATCATTATTCCAAAGCACCCTCTTTGGAGTTTTACCTAATCCTTTGGGTGATGACAGCCTTTTAAAAGGAAAACAAAGCTTGTTATGTCAACAACCCCTGGAAGGATACTGGGAATCATAAATGAACAAAGCACACAAAAAGAAAAACAAGGTTATTGTGTGACTACAAGACATTTCACCACCTCTAGCTGTCTTTAAGAGTTGTCTGAGGCAGGAAAACATTGCTTCTTGTTAAAGGTTTTTAGACACTTCCCTGTGAGAATATGTGTCTTATTCTTGATGTTTTTAGTATCATGTCTTTGCTGAAATGAGAAACTGACTTGTTTAAGGTCTGTCAGGTGTGTGTTATGGAGACACAGGCAGTGAGGTGGAAACTGAGGGGAACGGCCCGCTTCACTACAGGGTCGGCTCTCTTTTCACCGGCCGCAGCAGCTTCCATCCAGGAGAGAACCGAGAGGGATTATCAGGGCTTAATGCAGGTAATTGTTGGTTTCACAGGCATGCAAGTGTGTTTTTGAATTATTATAATTATTGCTTTTTCTCTACTCTGAGAGTTTACTTTTATCTCTAAACTTTAATGCTTGTTAAGTGGACTGTTAAGTTGGGTATTCAGTGTGTCTCATAGGTAGGTAGGCTGAAGAATACAACTACTACATCTAATCTTACTAAGATTATGGGTGAGAGTATCTTAGTGTCCAATATTGATCCAATCCAGACTCAGATACTCAGATTGGGTACTGGTGACAATGGGCAAGTGACCTATACAGCTTGATATCACATGCCTGAATGAACATACCTCTTTGCCCTCTGTGCCTCTCTGTTCTTACCTTCTCTGCAGCCTCTATCCATGCTCATTGTTTTATTCACAGGTCTGCAGATATGTTTTATGAAACCTCTTTGTCATATCTTAAAGACACACATGTCAAAGTTAGTGTCTGTAATGAAATAAAAGTAAAAATGCAATACCAATACTCCATTAAAAATTTTGTGATGTAAAAAGGGACTGTGAAAAACCATTAACCGTACAGATAGAACCTCTTACCAAGATACTTCTTTTCCTCCAGGTGGTGCAGGTCCGCTGGTCATCTGCTCTGACTGCTACGACAACGCCAACATCTACTCTCGAACACGAGAGTACTGCCCCTATAACTTCCTGGGAGAGGATGATCAACTGGACAAGACCCTGCCAGGCCTGAAGGAAAGCTTCAGCGGGCACGCTCAGCACGAGGACGCGACACTGGAGAGCCTTATTAGCAACCAGGACTCCTCCGTCTTTCTCACCTCACATGAAAAAAGGCTGAGCAGCCACACTCCCCCGGAGCACTACACTAATGGTGAGAGCTGGAGACAGAGTGTCTAATTTTAACTGTAGGAAAGAGATGGTGACACTATCCTTTGTCTGAGTTCAGCTGTTAGTCAGGTCCCACATGCCCAGGTTCTGGAGGGTTTATACACTTGTAAAAAAAAAACTTTGAGGATGTTCCAAATCCCCCTAACTGTGGGGAGGATGTTAACCTTTGTATAAATAACTTATTAGAGGCCATTTAACAAAACTTCCCTGCACAGTTCTGCAATCAGGTCTTTAAATTGCCCTCATAACAACCACTCTCAGTAACCGTGTTTGGCTGGCATTAATGTTCATATATTTAAGGTGTGCACCGATTTACTTCATTTAACATATCTTACATGCACTTAATGCAACAATAGCATACCTCTTTATAGTCTGCATGCTGTTTTACATTTTCCCCAAAATGACAATTCTTTGGTAGATAATGATGCATCCTTATAGTTTCACTTACATCTGTAAAAATAGGAACATTGTACATCATTTTCTACATGAATGCACATGTACATAGTCCCCTGTTACTGCTTGTAGAGAGGTTTTGGACACATTAACACCTCTTCATTTCAAGTCAGTCATTACTTTTTACCTGTTGATTCAGGTACCGAGATGAACACATTTACCTGGGAATACAGGTGTTTGATCATCCTAAAAGATAACAGCTGCAAACATCAGCTGGTCTGTTCCCTGATGTAGGCTTAGAAGTTGCTCCTTGGAAATAGAAAAGAAAGCAAAAATGATGGCCTTGTTGAAAGCTCTGTCTTTACTTCATCATATGATAAGATTGGACATTGTCTTTGGCTTTCTATGTAATTTCAGAACTAAAACCCACCAGCTTTGGTGAATAAACTCTTTGTTTTGCAGCCTTACCCTGGGCTGAGAGCTCAACCACTGTATCAGTAGCCAATGTGATTGCAAACTCAACACAGCCAAAACAGATGGTAGTAGAAGAGCTGCACAGCTGTACAGAAGCTGTGTGTTGTGGACTTTGCTGAACTCAGTGGAAATTGTTACCCAGTTAATGATGGCTAGATTTGTAGGAAATGTGTTGATTTCCCCACAAAATTTGGTGTAAATTCACCCTCTTCATTAGGAAAACTGAGTGCACCTGTGATTCCTACTCCCAGCTGACTGTTACTGATTAGGTGATCTGGGAGGCTTTAGGGAGCAGGTTGTTGCTCAGTTCATTTGGGTTGTGTGTGACAGAGAGTCAGCACCATCAGTTGGCTCTCATTTGAGTAGGATTTGAAATTACCTTAGGTTTTGAATGCCTGCTTTGTTTGAGTGTGGGTGTCACGTGACTCCCACCTTTTTGTGTTGGGTCAATTTTGATGTTCATCTATCATTTTGATAGAATTTGTGGGTGGCAGTGAGGAACTATAATACCACAACCCATTTTTTTTTTAACTCCACTTTGTTCTTTGTGCAGTTTTTGTTTCCTCATTGGCGACCTCTGTTATTTAGATTTGTATTGTTTTCGGGGGAGGTTAAAATAACGAGGTTAGCCTAAAATTTGTGACACCTTCATTGCTGGAGCAGTCAAATAGGTCTCCCTTGTGCTTTTTGACCGTAGCCAGGACTCTGCAGCACATAGTTTTTCACTTTTATCAGCAGCTTCAAGAGTTTAGAAGTTTAAGGACACACCAGTGTTTCATAGGCCAACACAATTATGCTACTAGGCGTCGCTGATTCACATACAACTCTGAACAAAGATGGAAAAGATGTGAGATGGCTCACTCCTCATCAAAACTCCACAGAGGAAATCAGTGTCATGTCAGTGCACGTTGATGTAAGCAGTGAATAAACAATTGGAATCCCTTACTTTAATGCATCCTTTTTGTTATCAGATGTGTGTTAATGCAAGGTCGAAACAGTCTCTTATATACTAGTGCAATTTGTATATGTAATTGTCCAAAAATGTTTAGGAATTACTTTCTGTATGAAAATGTCCTGATGGTATAATATACGGATGTAAAGATAATGATTTTCATCTTTGTTTACAGACTCTGAGATCCATGGGGAAAAGGTGAGAAAAACAGTAAATACAAACTATAATAGCTTTTCTGTCTTTTCAGATTCTCTCAGTAGATCGTTCTGGGGAGAAGGTGAAGATCTGTCCTCGAAGCCCCACCTAGGAGCATCCCAGCACCCAGTGACTGTCCACAGGACACCTCCTCTGAACTCCACCACTGACGGAGCGGAGGAGCAGAGTGAAGCAGAGCTGGACTGTTTACCCAGCCAACACACAAACGAGCACAGAAGTGCCTCTAATAGGACTAACCCTCAGGAGCATCCAGCTCCCACATAGGTCTTCAACACTTCACCCACGCTCTGCCTCAGACTCCTCTTAGCTGCAGCCCCCTTACAACCCCCACCCACTACCTCCAAAGAGACTTGTCACTCTCTGCCAAAGATGCTCTCTTCTATGTTTACATTCCCTTCTCGCTCAAGAGGACATAAAAACGGTCTCCACTGTGGAACGACTGCTGTGTCTGATGGGAGAAATGGACCTGTAATGAAAGTGACCTCCTCCTTGACACCTCCACCTCTGCAAGACGCCTGTTTCTTCCGCTCCTCTTTGTTCTCTTCCAGGAGGAGGAGATGAATGTATGCTTTAAAGAGCCGGGTCGGATGCTGCCATGAGAGAAGACATGTCTGTCTTTACAAGCTTTCTGCTCGGTTCACACTGCTGCTTTTGGGATGAAATTAGTCTCTCTAGACCTGGTACGGACACCTGCTGGAGCAGCGTACATCTCTGGGAGAAAATACAACCCTAGCTTTGGAAAAATGGCAGATTAAAATGGGTTGTTGTTCCCTGAAGTTAAGAGGGAAAACATACGTCCAGCATTCTTGCAGCAATCCCGAATGACTCTAAACTATGCTATCTGCTATCCTATTATGCAAATCCCAGAGACACTGACACCAAACTGTGGTGTATATTATAAATATATATGAATATATCCGATATCATCTTTATCTGATCTTGTTTTGTCCTATGTGAAGCGCAATAGTTGAAACTTAATTTTTGTCTTTGTTATGAGCAGGGGTGGGAGAAAGCGTACAGTTTTTTTGCACATTCGACAATCTCTGTTTTCTGTGGGTTGTCCATCTGATGGCCTTTATCTCAAGCATCCTCAGTAACCTCTTTCAGATGACGTTATATTTACCACATGCACTGATTTGTTTTCTTTGACCATATCTTACAGGCACTTAATTTAATGGTGGCAAACCTCTCTATGCAGTCTGCATGCTGTCTCAAAAAGCTCAGATCCTTCCGTAGATGATGATTAAGCCTTATAGTTTCACTCGGGACTGTGAAAAATGAGAATGTAATGTATTATTTTATACATGTATGTGTACATAATGTTAGTTATCTATGAAATTCCACGTCCTCTGAGTCTGCATTCAGAGAGCATTCAGACACAAGCCGCAGTAATCTGACATCTCTATATTTCTGACTTTTCTGCCTTTTCCAGAGAAACTTTTACCTGTTGAGTCAGGTAACTATGAATGCTTTTACTTGGGAAATAATGTTTTTAGATACCCAGATGATACGAAAAGAGTTAGTCTGTCTCCAGATGACAGCTTTCAAGTTGCTCTGAGGATATAGACAGAAAACTGGCCGTCATTTTGAAAGTTCTGTCATTGCTTCATCAAATCTAATTAACTAGTTGTCCTTGAAAATTCTCCAGAGTTGACCTGTTGGGCTTCCTTTTGGAAATTTTGTGATTTCAGAATCTTGCATTGCTTGATTCATCCATCAAAACACACTCAGTTGCCATTTTATTTGTACACCTGCCTGCTGCAAATGCAGTCTAATACAACAGCCCTTTGAAAAATCATACATTCAAGATGTTTATCAAAGACAAAGAAGTGAAAGTGCTGCAAAGTTTTTGTAGTAATCATATATGCAGTAGATTCTATTTTGATACTTAAGGTTAACTGTTGATGAGAACAATTGATCCTCAATTTATCCTCATCCTTATGTCATGTAAATTAAAGGCATTTTAATTCTGTACATAGCTCAGAGTGGTAAGGTTGTTTTCAAAGGGCAGTCAAGAGTTTTTACGTTTTGTTTGAAGTAATTTTAACGTGTGCACCCACCATCACAAAACAGAAGTTTATTTGTTAAATTGTGTTTAATAGTTTTAGAGAGGTTTTTTTTAGATTATATTAATTTTGGAGGCTGTGAAATGACTTTTATTGAAGTGTAATTTCATGTCAACATAAATTAATGTGGGATTTATTGCAGTTCTTTTGCATCATCCTGCATTGGTGTGACTAAGAGCTCCATCTTAAATGGCAACTGGGTGTTTTTCATACATTTTTAAAGAACAAAATTAATGAAATATTCAAACTTGTTTTTCTTGCTCTGTTATGCAGACAGAATTTTAAATGTAGCTGTGATACTGATAAAAATCAAACAATATTGATATTTTTTTTAATTCCACAGCAACAAAATAGAAATATTGCATTCATAATATTAGGAACTTTATCATTTTCATTATGAAATATGGCAAGCACTGTGCTGCACACGATTGCCAACACATTACTATGTGCAGGACTTTGACTTCACTGTCTGATGGATTCATTCCTCTCCTGAGCAGCTTTTTATGAAATAGATGATTTTGTTGTTAAAGCTTCTGTACTTTCCTGTTCTATCTTTAAAATAAGATAAACCGTATCATTTTAAAGTAAGTGGCATGGAAAGTGTAAAGGTTTGAACCTTCTAGGAAATGTTGAAATGTTCTCTGGGTTTGTCAATCATGTTTTTTCTTTTAATCGACACATTCCAAACCTGTTTCACCAAATGTTTTATTACCAGGAAATTTATGACCAACAGCTTTAGTTTTTAAGCCAAGAACTATTCAAACATAACCGTCCTATGGATTTGAAACACTCCCTGATACATGTTTTTGTTCCCTGACTGGTTGCTGCGATCAAATTCCTCCTAGTGAATGCCTATTAGTCGGAAAGAGCTACATGTTTGGGCCAAGGTTGTCATTGTACTTTGATACAGCACTAGTAGAAATCAAACTTTAACAGTAACCACGATACCTGTTAGAAGTACTAGGCTCCTGATATTTGGTCTTTTCTTGTTTTTTAGCATCAGCAAATCCAGGGAAAACTCTTAGAAGCTGTCTAAATATGTTGCTAAGCCATGCAATGTGCAATTTAGCCTGCATGTAGAAGTTTGCTCATTGTTGCTGATGGATTGAGTCCTCTCAGAAGTTTCTGGCTTATGAAATAGATGTAGTTTTTAAAGCTGTAGTGCTTTCTGATACTAGATCAGTAAAATATTGGAGATTGTTTCATTCAAAAACATTTGACGACTATTACGCAGAAAAACTGCACTACTACAGGGTGCTCTTTCATTCTGATCATTTCTGTCTCTAGTTAGCGGTACGCTGAGTGTTTGATGGTACTGAGTTGAGACACTAAAAATCAGTCATGCTGAATAATGAATCCACTGTTTGCTGGACGCCTTATATATATATATATATCGATCACCTTTAACATGTGAAATCTTATCGACACACCTCTACCTGCTCTGTGGTACGTGCGGACATGAATCCTTGCCATATTACAGAGCGTCTTCCTTTGGTTTTGACTCATCAATCATCCTTTCCTTTTAATTCCCAGATCAGCGCATTCCCAACCTGTTCTCTGAATTATACCCCCACATTTTCCAACAGGTGTTTTTCAAGCTCAGACCACATCAAATATAACATTTCTGAGTTCCTCTGTAGTGGAAACGCTCCTTACTAAAGAATTAACTTGTTTCCGATGTTTTCTGGCTCTTGTCTGAGGTCGAATTCCCCCTTTATGAGTGATGAAATTAAAATACTGCAGTCATAAGTCATTCTCAAAGAGCTACATGTCAGCACACATCCAATTCTTGTTAACATTTTCAGCCATCACAGCAGATTAAAATGTGCATTGATATTGTTTTATTCTCTGAACGTCCTCTGTGACTTTATACCAAAGTTTAGCAGTAACTGCTCTGGCAATATTCCAATGCTGCTTTTTTGTATTGTTGTATCTTTGCATTTAGTATTTTATGGACCTTGTTTGCCTGTACATTCTGTAAAGCATGTCTAAAGAGCCTTTTTTTTTGTTACGTAGCAATTATTCAAAATATTAAACATGAATTCTGATAAATGGGTGTGGATCTTGACTGTCTTATTTAAACCTCTGGTATTCTAATTGTACTCAGGCCTGCCTGTGGAATTAACTCCCCATTCATGATTTATTGATGATATCAATGCATGTGTGTTGGATCAGTAGCACTGGTGCTAGCGTCCTGGCTAATAGTTAATAGTTACCTGATTTTGGAGCTGAAAGTGTGCCAAACTATCACTGGGTTCTGATATTCAAATGATTTTTTCATTTCCATTTTCAAATTTGTTTCACCCATTTTTCCCACTTTTATCTTTTTTTTTAACCCTTTTGTACCACTTTAGATGCATGCCTTTGCTTCAGTGGCCCGTTGTTGCCACTTTTTCACCGCTTTTCACCATTATTTTCTGACCATTTTTGCCCCTTCTTGCCTTTTTTCTCCCATTTTTTTCCACACATAACCCACTTTGCCACTCTGTACATACTTTTTTACCATTTTTTCTGCTCATTTTTGTCAATTTTCAGCTTTTTTTTTTTTTTTTTTTGGCTTTTCAGTTATATTGATTTTTCCTTCATTTATTTCAGTTTCTCTTCCTCATTCTCTGGCATCCTGACCTTTCTGAACTTCAGCTTAGCCATGAAGTCTCACATATCTTTCCTAATGGTTTATACCAGTGTGCCTATTCACATTGTTATCAGCAACATTGTTACAAAATAAAAACTGAAATATCACATTTATAAAGTATTTAAGTCCAAAACCAGCAAAAATGTAGCCCAGGTTCCTCCTGTTTTTCTTGGATCTTTGCTGAAATGTTACTACATCTTGATTGGAGTCCACCTGGGGTAAATTAAATTGATTGGACATGATTCGAAAAGGCACACACTTCTCTATAGAAGGCCTCACAGCTTGCGATGATAACCAGAGCAGAAACCAAGCCACAAGGTCAAAGGAACTGCCTGCAGAGCTCAGAGACAAGATGGTTGCAAGGCACAGACCTGGGGAAGGCTACAAAAAATGTCTGCTGCACTGAAGGTTCCCAAGAGCACAGTAGTCTCCATAGTTCTTAAATGGAAGAAGTTTGGCACAACCAGGAATCTTCCAAGAGCTGGCTGTCAAACTAAGCAAGCAGGGGAGAAGGGCCTTAGTAAGAGAAGTGACCAAGAACCTGATGATCACTCAGAGTTCCAGAGGTCCTGTGTGGAGATGGGACACAGTTCTAGAAGAACAAGCATCGATGCAGCCCTCCACCAATCTGTGCTTATGGCAGTGGCTAAACAGAAGCCTCTCCTCAGTGCAAAAAAAAATGAAAGCCCACTTGGAGTTTGCAGAAAAGCACCTGAAGGACTCAGACAGTGAGAACAAGATTCTCTGGTGTAATGAAAGCACGTTATATCTGGGGGGAACCAGGCACTGCTCACCTGTGAAAGATCATCTTAAACAGTGAAGCATGGTGGTGGCAGCATCATGCTGTGGAGGTGTTTCTTAGCAGCAGGGACTGGGAGACTGGTCAGTGTTGAAGGAAAGATGAATGGAGCAAAGTAAAATGATACCCTCAATGCAAACTTGTTTCACAGAGATTAGGACCTCAGACTGGGCCAACATGACAATGACCTTAAGCATGCAGCCTAGACAATACAGGAGCGGCTTAGTGACAGCTCTGTGAATGTCCTAGAGAGGCTCAGCCAGAGCCCTGAATGTCAGAAAATCCCCCAATCCAGGTGCTAAGCCTTTTGCCAAACATGCTTCAACTAAGCAGTGAGTAAAGGGTCTGAATGCTTACAGTATGTCAGTGTGATATTTGATGGTTTCTGCGTTTACTGACAGTAGTGAAAGCTTTAAGACAAAAAAAGATCTTGCAGAGTTGGATTTAGATTGTAATACCAGGCACACCGCTCTTTACCACTAAAGATCTATGGGCAAACCATCCCATGAATTGTTTCTACTGAGTCATGTCCTGCTCAAATCCAGCTAATATGAGCCTAAAAACAGCCTGTCATCAGTTTTGACAGTAGGTAAAGTCCTCTAACATAACTCCAGCCGAATCAGTCTGCCTCTGTTTGTTTGGGTTCTTTCTGCACTCTCTATCCTCATCAAACACACGATAGCATCGTTAATCTCACTCTACAAGATGATAAATAATTCAGCGTGATGTCCAGGGGTGAAACAAGTCTGTATTTAAACACAGACTGATACCTCTCACAGCCAGACAGCACAGACTGCTGCTTCATAAATACTACAGAAGGTGTGTTTCTCACCTCCGGTTATAGACTTCATTATCTCAACCACATGTCGATGACATATGACTCTTGTTCCTTTGAGTCAGTGCACCTAAATCCATCACACTGTTTTAGGAGAAAGTAAACCGTGCGTCATCTATCACATGCTGTGAAACACATCGAACACGAGTCTCCAGAGATGAGGCGACATTTATAGCGTTTAATTAACTTTCAAAGCTTCACTTGAGCATCTCTTTAGAGTTGGGCTCAGTTTTTCATCAAGTGTTGCTGCAACACCAGGGCTAAGTCACTTAAATGTTAACAGATTGAAACTTGAATAAATCAGGTAGTCTTTGAAAATATATCAACTGCTTTACAGGAATACATGAAAGCGATAAAAACTAGAACTACTGTCTGGTGTTCATAAACCTCCACAGTGGTAGGACAGGAAGTGCTGAAGTGCTTTCTGTGGAACTCAAATTCATAAAAATCCTTTGAGCAGGGAATAAACATCAGCCCTATTCATCTTCATATTTGGACAAAAAAAAAATGAATCAGTTCATCTGTGAGTCAGATTGGAAAAAGAAATACTATTGAACCATTCTTGACTATCATGATCACATGCAACTGATGAACTTGAGGCCCAATGGCCTAGACCCTCAGCCCCATTATCTACTCAGGTCATTATTGTGTCAGAGTGGACATTTGTGCAATGCTTGAAAGAAAATCTCTCAAAGTGTCTATGAGCACCCAGCGCCCTGTCCTGGGCCTCATCCAGCTCACTGGAAACTGGGTGCTCAGCACCTGGTGGGCTGGACCAGGCCTTTGGGGCATGCACCACGGTGGGCTCCCCTTGGAGGATAGGGCATGGGCCTGGAAGATGGCCATCAGGAGGCTCAGTACAGAGCCAAAGTTGACAGAGTAAAGTGCCAAACTGGCATATGCTTGACCTGACCTGAGATAATCATTGAGAATAAAAGTCATTTTATTAAACTGAAATGTGAAAAAGGTTTGGTTATTTATATTTTATGTATTTAATGATAAACAATGAATATTTTGTCTGCAGGTGACATGGTATCTTGTCACTTGTTAGTTTCTCCTGTCCCTCTCCTCTTCCTGCTTTTCTCCACCCCTACCCCTCCTTCTAGCCCTCTCTAACCCCAGTGAAGCTTCAGCAGAGAGCTGTCAGTATGAGTCTGGTCTGCTCCACGGTCCTTTAATGATTAACGCTGTTATGAGTCTTTATCATAATATGCTAATGATGGGCTAACATGGTGATTTTTTATACGATGGTCTGTATCATAATATTAATGATTAACGCTGGTCGTTATTATAGTCTTTATCATAATATTAATGTTTAACGCTGGTCTTTGTTATACTCTTTATCATAATATTAATGATTAACGCTTGTCTTTGTTATACTCTTTATCATAATATTAATGATTAACGCTGGTCTTTGTTATACTCTTTATCATAATATTAATGATTAACGCTGGTCTTTTTTATACTCTTTATCATAATATTAATGATTAACGCTGGTCTTTATTATAGTCTTTATCATAATATAAATGATTAATGCTGGTCTTTGTTATACTCTTTATCATAATATTAATGATTAACGCTGGTCTTTTTTATACTCTTTATCATAATATTAATGATTAACGCTGGTCTTTTTTATACTCTTTATCATAATATTAATGATTAACGCTGGTCTTTATTATAGTCTTTATCATAATATTAATGATTAACAATGGTCTTTTTTATACTCTTTATCATAATATTAATGATTAATGCTGGTCTTTTTTATAGTCTTTATCATAATATTAATGATTAACGCTGGTCTTTATTATACTCTTTATCATAATATAAATGATTAACGCTGGTCTTTGTTATACTCTTTATCATAATATTAATGATTAACGCTGGTCTTTATTATAGTCTTTATCATAATATTAATGATTAACAATGGTCTTTTTTATACTCTTTATCATAATATTAATGATTAACGCTGGTCTTTTTTATAGTCTTTATCATAATATTAATGATTAACAATGGTCTTTTTTATACTCTTTATCATAATATTAATGATTAACGCTGGTCTTTTTTATAGTCTTTATCATAATATTAATGATTAACAATGGTCTTTTTTATATTCTTTATCATAATATTAATGATTAACGCTGGTCTTTATTATAGTCTTTATCATAATATTAATGATTAACAATGGTCTTTTTTATAGTCTCTATCATAATATAAATGATTAACGCTGGTCTTTATTACACTCTTTATCATAATATTAATGATTAACGCTGGTCTTTATTATACTCTTTATCATAATATTAATGATTAACGCTGGTCTTTATTACACTCTTTATCATAATATTAATGATTAACGCTGGTCTTTATTATAGTCTTTATCATAATATTAATGATTAACGCTGGTCTTTATTATACTCTTTATCATAATATTAATGATTAATAATGGTCTTTTTTATAGTCTTTATCATAATATTAATGATTAACGCTGGTCTTTATTATACTCTTTATCATAATATAAATGATTAACGCTGGTCTTTGTTATACTCTTTATCATAATATTAATGATTAACGCTGGTCTTTATTATAGTCTTTATCATAATATTAATGATTAACAATGGTCTTTTTTATACTCTTTATCATAATATTAATGATTAACGCTGGTCTTTTTTATAGTCTTTATCATAATATTAATGATTAACAATGGTCTTTTTTATACTCTTTATCATAATATTAATGATTAACGCTGGTCTTTTTTATAGTCTTTATCATAATATTAATGATTAACAATGGTCTTTTTTATATTCTTTATCATAATATTAATGATTAACGCTGGTCTTTATTATAGTCTTTATCATAATATTAATGATTAACAATGGTCTTTTTTATAGTCTCTATCATAATATAAATGATTAACGCTGGTCTTTATTACACTCTTTATCATAATATTAATGATTAACGCTGGTCTTTATGTATCAGACTCATTATCATAATATTAATGATTAACGCTGGTCTTTATTACACTCTTTATCATAATATTAATGATTAACGCTGGTCTTTATTACACTCTTTATCATAATATTAATGATTAACGCTGGTCTTTATTATACTCTTTATCATAATATTAATGATTAATAATGGTCTTTTTTATAGTCTTTATCATAATATTAATGATTAACGCTGGTCTTTATTATACTCTTTATCATAATATAAATGATTAACGCTGGTCTTTGTTATACTCTTTATCATAATATTAATGATTAACGCTGGTCTTTATTATAGTCTTTATCATAATATTAATGATTAACAATGGTCTTTTTTATACTCTTTATCATAATATTAATGATTAACGCTGGTCTTTTTTATAGTCTTTATCATAATATTAATGATTAACAATGGTCTTTTTTATACTCTTTATCATAATATTAATGATTAACGCTGGTCTTTTTTATAGTCTTTATCATAATATTAATGATTAACAATGGTCTTTTTTATATTCTTTATCATAATATTAATGATTAACGCTGGTCTTTATTATAGTCTTTATCATAATATTAATGATTAACAATGGTCTTTTTTATAGTCTCTATCATAATATAAATGATTAACGCTGGTCTTTATTACACTCTTTATCATAATATTAATGATTAACGCTGGTCTTTATTATACTCCTTATCATAATATTAATGATTAACGCTGGTCTTTATTACACTCTTTATCATAATATTAATGATTAACGCTGGTCTTTATTACACTCTTTATCATAATATTAATGATTAACGCTGGTCTTTATTATACTCTTTATCATAATATTAATGATTAATAATGGTCTTTATTATAGTCTTTATCATAATATTAATGATAAACACTGGTCATAACTTTGGTTATAAATTGGCACTGTACAATCACAGACTGACTGAGTGACTGTGACTGGTCACTAAAATGTAACCTAAATTCACATTTTTTTGGGATAAACATAAACCTGAGGGTTAGGTTTAGGGTTAGGGATAAAGGTTAGGAATGGGGATAAGGGTTAACCCTCTTTCTATTATTATTATTATTATTATTATTATTATTATTGTTATTAATGTTGTTGTTGTTATTATTATTATTGTTGTTGGTGTTGTTGTTGTTGTTATTATTATTATTTTTATTATGTTATTAGGACTGCCAAGATGAATCACATTAATAATAATTATTTGAACTATTTTTATAACTGTAAATGTTTCAATTATTAGAATTATTAAAATTATTAAAATTATTAAAAGTAGATGTAGTAGAATTATTATCAGTAGTAGCAGTTGAAATATTATTAACATTATAAGATCTATTATAAGAAGTATGTTATTGTTATTACTTTTATTTTTATTTTTTATGATTAATTGTTGATGTTAGCCACCTTAAAATGTGTATTTTGCTGAAAACCCAAATGTATCAGACAAGTAGTCAAGATATGAGTTTTAAAATCTGGATTAAACACATAGTTTATGCATTTGAGCGTATAGCCAGATTAACCTTGAACCTGTTTATCAGATCTAATCCTATTTCTGTCTGTAGTAAAACCCATGAATGAGATTAGATCCTTTTAATGACATCAGATTTCTTTTGAACATCTAGGCCTTGAAATGAAAGACAGCAGAGCAGTCAGACTGTAACAGCTCAACAGAAGAACACAAGTGAATGAAAATGTATGAGCTTATGTAAAACCCTGCGTGCTCTGAGGCCATGAATTTCTCTTCATGTAGGTGGGAGCACAGTTTCCCCCTTCGGTTTAAAGGTCAGATATTCAGCTGCAGACCTACTCCTATGCAGCTGATTTATGCATGACCAGGACTGAGGCGGCTGCATGTGCATTTTCTGCATAAACAGTGAGCAAACAAAGCTGTGGATAACAGTCAGTCAGTGACAATTAACCATTAAAATGAGCTCAGGCGTGCTCTCGCAGGCCATGCATGGATGGAGGCGGACGGATGCAGCCGGGCGTGATGCTCGCTGTGTAGGTATGCAAGTGCAAATCAAAGACCTGAGGGAGGGATGAACTGGAGCAGCAAATTGTGGGAAATCTCCCGTTGAGCCAGCAGGGGGCGCTGTACAGACACTAAATAGCCTCCCTTAAGAGCGCTCACCTCACTGTATGCAAATGAAGAGTCTTAATGAGGTGTAATTTGCTCAGCATGCTTCCAATTAGGATTACATGCTCTGTTATTTTTAGTTAGTCATTTATTCTGCCTAAAATTGAAGACGAGACACAGATCTGTCAGTGTTTTGGACTGTGGAGTGGTTTTTACTCTGGAGTTTGCTATTTATTTAGGTTGTTTTTTATGTCCTTTATGTATTTCCTCTCTCATCCTTTAAATCCATGATTTTTTTGTTATTTTTTTAGTAAAGAAAAATGCAAGTCTCACCTGTAGAAATATATACATATACACGGTAAAAGTTATGAAAGAATAGAGCAAAAACAATGTAATCTAACCCTTCATTTTGACCGGGGTGGGTAGTGGCCTGTAGTTTTGGTGATGTAAAACACTTTACAGGTTGGACATTCCAGCTTGTAAATGACAAATGTTGTTTAACAGTTAATGATATGATTAATTGAGTATGGTTTGTGTGAAGAAGAGTCCAAAAATGTTTCTGTCTGTCTGACATTACTACAGAGGTTGTACTGCAACCCCATCCTAGTATGCATAAGTCAGAATCTTACTGGCAGCAAGCTGCTGCAGAAAAATGTCAAAACAACAAAGTAAGCAGCTGAATTTCTAACATGAAATGTCACTCCATATTGCATTTATGTATAAATGGGCACTACTCATGTTCTTGTGTTTCAAATACATGGGCGTGGCCATCAAACAGGCCCCGTGGATCTGACACCATTTAGTTCCTAGAGCACCTCCTCTTTTTGCAGTCTTCATAGGGGATGGAAATAAAGTAACGTTGGTTCAGCACATCAATCGAAGGTGATTATATATGGATTTTAAAAACAATAATTAAAAATGGTCAGCAAATATACTTGGGTGACTGTAAATATATCACAGTGGCCCACCTCAGTATTATCAATGTGTGAGAAATACTGAGAGTACCTCAGCTAAGGTCCTGTGGGACTTCCTGATCCAAATTGACAGCCTGGTGGTGCCTAATGAACCAGACGTAGTGGTGGTCGATGAACAGCAGAGGAAGGCAGTGGTGATAGATGTGGCAATCCCCAGAGACAGCATCATCAGGATGAAGGAATGTGAGAAGACTGAGAGAACAGCTGGAAAAGATGTAGGGAGTGAAGACAACTGTGGTACCAGCGGCGATCAGTGCACTCAAGTCCGATCCGAGACCTCTGTCCCGAGGAAGAGCTAAGATACTCTGCAGAACCCTCAGGCTCCCGGACCTCAGAACTGCCAAAACAGGAGTAAGAAATACATCAAATCTACTGATATTTTTATGACTGGAATATTTAGAAAATATGTGAAAATAAAGTTGTTTTTGTGTGATGAGAGATGAAGTATCAACATGCCCACTCTTGAGCTGAGTAATGCCACAGCGTTCAGGTAAAATGGACAAATACTGGTTTCATATGAAATCCTTCATTTTAAAGGTCACATATTTCACATTTTTAAGACAAGTTTATATTGGCCTCAGAGGTCCCCAAAACATGCCTGTGAAGTCTGTTGCTGAAAAAAACACTAAGTTTAAGTAAGATTAAGTTGCCCCGAATGTATTCAAACAGCCTGGGTTTTAAGTCCAGCATGTGGACTTGAACCCATAACTAAATAGAACTTAGTAGGTTAGGTAGATTGAAGATTATGGCATTATCTTGACTATGGAAATAGGAACTTGTTATGGATTTAAAAGGAAATAAGAGAATAGTTAAAGATAAATCTTTGATGTCACAAGGCTCAGGTGATGTTCGACTTGTCTACTGAGCTGTCCAAGAGTTTTTAACGCGAAATGAGACATTAAGAACCAGTGATGGGCTTATTTTAGGGGAGAACGGGGTTGGTTGTCACATGGGTTGGTTGTTACACTCTTTATAGTATCTCACCACTAAGAGAGCAGTCTCCCGAAACTGGTATGGAATTTCCCAGAATTGGGATCAGAGCTCACCTACATAGTCTTCTCTGGAGTAGGACAGCTGAAGTTGAGGTGAGAGGACTTTTTGTGTTTTTCATGTCAAATTGTAAATATTCAACTCCTCTGTATTTTTCCTCTAGGCTTTTACACAACAGGTTTTTAACAAAACAATTGTTACCCTTGAAAAGAGTGAAGGGAAAGCCATAGCTTAGATTGCTGTTAGACAGCTAACCAGTTGTTAGACAGTTGTTAGCCTTGTTGTTTGCAAGATGTTTCCAGTTGGGGTTGGTTGTCACATAATAGTGAATACATGTAGCCTAGCTGAATAGGCTATTATTGTTAGTCCTATTTGTTTTGTTCATTATGTTGCTGTAGGCCTATAGGCTGTTCATGTTCATGTTCCTTGTTCGTTTTGTGTTTAGTTGTATTAAGTTATCTATTTTTTAACTTGTCAATGTAATTAAACTTTCGAATAAGTTCTGCCATCTTGCCTTTTTCTCTATTAAAATAACATTGTGACAAACAACCCCACAGTGTGTGACAACCATCCCTGTGATGGGGTTGGTTGTCACGACATGTCAGTGTCTTTGACAGTTAATTACCTCTTTGTTAAGATAACTGAGAAGGGATACACATTTCAAGCCGTCACCTTTCAGCTTCAGTTAAATATAGGAATGATTATTGAAAGATGTTTTGATGATGAGCAAGTAACACTAGAGTAAAAAGTGTGACCAGCCTGATTCTCCTCTACATCACTGTGGCAGCAGGGAGACGCTGCAGTGGTGGAACCAAATTGTGGTGAAAAGACAATAATGCATGATATTTATTTAGTTAAGAAAAAATAATGCACTAATTATGGAACATAATTAATTCAAATAATGTGTTAATGCTGAAGGCCCTGCTTAGAAAAGTAAAATGGACAGAGACAGCAACTTTACCAATAAACCCTTAAACTTGCTAACCACCCAAAGCATCTGTTGGAATTCTGTGTAAAAGCTCATATTGATGTGGGCAGTAACCTGAAAATTGTGGGCTATTTGACCTAACTGGTTCAGCTAAAATGGGCTGTTGTCTAAAATGTCCCCCCCCCCCCAAAATCACATTTTCCCTGATTTTAGCTTTTTATTTTCAACCCTCAGGCATCACCAGGGGACATTTTTGTCCATTTGGGAAAATCTTTCCCCTCCTCTGCTCTCCATTTTGGCTGTGTTAGTCCATATGGTCTAATTTTTTGCAACAAAGTTTCTTTCAAGGCAAATTTTCAAATTCAAATTTTAATTGATCCAATATGTCAGGGGAACACTGTGAAACAAATTTAATACCCTTTAAAGCCATTAAGGACAAAAATGTCCACTTCTAAAAAAACTTCTATAAAAACTGAACAATTCATGTTTTTTTCAGTTTTTTTTTTTTTGCATAAATCTCTTAAACAACTTCAGCTGTGCTCAAAACTACCAAACATTCAATCATTTTGAGGATTTTAACCCTTTAAATACCAGTTTGACTACTTTAAGTCAATGTTGTTTTTTTATGAAAAAAGTGAAAAAATGTGAAATCTTCCTTAAACCAAATGTTAGATGGCTGGGGTATTATTTCTAAACCCAGCTTGGATGTCAGTGATTAGCCAAAATACCGACTTTGATGCATTTTTAGTTTTTGTGTAACATCCGCTTTAAATTTTACTACCCTTTCGAGTGAATAAGGAAAAAACGTCTGCTTCCACAAACGGCAATAAAAATAGTATACATTAATATTTTTTTCTGCTTTTTTTGGTCAAATCTTTTGATCAACTTCAGTTCTAACCAAAACAATTGATTATTGAATAATTTTCAGGATTTTAACCCTTTAAATGCCAGTTTGATTACAGGATGGTCATATTTTTTCTAAAAAATCACACAAAACTGTAATTATTTTCCAGATAGTAAAATCAGTCCTGGGTATGTCAAACTTTAGCCAAAATATTGACTTTGATGCATTATTAGCTTTTGTGTGGCATCTAATTTAAAATTCACTTCCCTTTCGAGTCACTTGTGGATAAAAACGTCCCGTTGACTCCCATTCAAACCACATTTTTTTGATCTTTAAGTAATCAAACTGGTATTTAAAGGGTTAAAATCCTCAAAATGATTGAATATTTGGTAGTTTTGAGCACAGCTGAAGTTGTTTAAGAGATTTATGCAAAAAACAAAACAAAAAAAAAAAAACAGAAAAAATATGAATCTCGTAAGTTTTTATAGCAGTTTTTTGAAAGTGGACTTTTTTGTCCTTTATGGCTTTAAAGGGTGGCAAATAAATTAAAGTGATGCCTGAGGGTTAAGAACCTATTTGTCGACTTTAGAAAAGGCATGGGTCCTATTTCTGTACACTTTACTTCTTCCTATACGCAGGGGTGTCCAAACTTTTTCCTCTGAGTGCCAGCATGCATAAAGTATAGGGCTGGTGGTACCACTTCCTTAAACTCACCTCGAAGATAACTTAGTAAAACCAATCTGATGTAGGTTAAGATATGCCCAATGATTAGGTGCACACCTACTGGATGACAAGTAAACTGACACTCATTTTAAGGATTTTGGGAAGGCCAATCAGATTTCAGGGGTCTGGGCCAACCCTGTGCACCACTGGCTCTGCCCTTGGAATGACAATGATGCTACTCTTTACTACAGGGCATTATAAAACAAGATACTATTATTATTCTGGTTAACAATAAGTTTATCATTTACAAAGTCATCGCAGTGTTGAAATGAATAAAAAACATTTAAATAAAGTCTTGTGTCAAAATATTTGTTTATAGAAGGAGTGTGGTAGCGCTGCTTTGGGCTGAAACTGAGAAATACAAGATAATCACTGAGGAGCTTTGCGTTCTAATGTGGGCCATATGTAATTCAATTTTTAAAATTTGCTATGGGCCATCCAAAAATGTACCGGAGGCCACATTTGGGCCCCCCAGCCACTGTTTGGAAACCCCTATCTTAATATAATACTTTGCCCCGCCCATAACAGCCACCTTAAGCCAATGAAAACAAGCCTGTTTCATATTGAAAAGGAGTTATTCAGCAGTGCGAGATCAGTAATTGTGATTGGAGGTAACATTTTTAATTGCTATGATTCTTCAACATTACCTGTCCCATTTTAGCTGACAACACCCAATTTATTTAATGTGTTCCCTGAATTCCTTTCATTGTTCATTCAGGTGTTACTTTTTTAGTGTATTTGACTGTTTTTGTATAATTTCAGTCTTTATTTATGTGCCAATGTTCCAGCTGTCATGTGTTTGTTTGACGTAACAACCACGTAGATGGCGCATTGTTGAATAAATTTATTTAAAGAAATAGTCCCTTACCTGCTCAGGCACACATGCATCATGCACCTTTACATTTTTAAAGGGAACAGAGTGACATAAATCAAACATATAGTTGACTGTTTTTAATCTTTAGTACCACATCACACCGCAGGATGGAGCCAACACCCCTGCTGCCCTCTGAGCGTAAAAAGGGGCGTACCACAGCCTGGCAACATCTCTGTTGGCGCTGCCAGGTGTGTTCAAACCTGTAGCAGATGTCTGTCCTCTCAGTCATCGTGGGCTGGATCCTAACAGCATAAACCGCCTCTTGCTGATCGCTGCCGCCCATCTATTTTCAGCCTGCACACAGGTATGTGGGATTTCTCTCTGACGCACCACATCTCAGCGACAGACACTTCACAATCCACCGCCGAGTGAGTAAAAACGCTCTGTTTACATTTTGTTTTGACTGCTTCACGTCAGGAGGATCTTTCAGAGTCGAGTCACAGCGTGGATATGACTCCACGGAGCGGAAAACGTGAAGTGATCGCCTTTTAAGCCCGTCTTGTCGCTAACAACTCTCCTGTTTTACGCACAAGGAGCGCTTGGATTTATTGCAGCCAAGGCAACTGCGCGCACACCGGAGGAGCGTATGCCCGTGGGATGACGGCTCTGAGCGGTAGATTCGCGCATGAAAAGCAGCCTCTGACATGTCAGGGAGATGAAATCCCCAGCAGGTTGGGAGAAGAACTCAGGAGGGTTTATTAGGCCGCGTCACTCCGCGTTTATCTAACAACAGCAGAACCGAGGCGACTGTAACCAGTGAGATTGTCTAGTTGTTTGACAAAAAAGGGAGGAACCATGTCCAGAACCCTGAAGAAGAAGAAACACTGGTCCACTAAAGTGGTGGAGTGCGCGGTGTCATGGGGGAACCTGGGGGATTTTGGCTCCGTGGTGGAGGTCTTGGGGGGTGCGGAGCTGGGTCAGTTCCCCTACCTGGGCCAGATGAAGCTTGACGTGCTGGTGTGTCACGTCGGGAAGCTGCCCTACTACGGGGACGTTTTGCTGGAGGTGAACGGGACCCCCGTGAGTGGACTTACAAACCGGGACACCCTGGCTGTCATTCGCCACTTCAGGGAGCCGATTCGCTTGAAGACGGTGAAACCAGGTGCGTGCCAACTATGATTCTCTGTTCCCACAATGCTGCTGTGACACCTGAGCTCTGTTTGTTTGTCAGATGAGCATGCAGATATGAGCAAACCGTCATGGTTATACATACAGTCATGTAAGCATGCACAGAAACACTGGTAGCTACACAGGCAGACTTAAACGAACATCCAGAGACATCCATTTATTGATTTCACTTCACAAACTCCCTTCAATACAACCCACAACCCTTCCATGTGCCTCCCCGAGGAACATGCATGCATAAAAAGGAGTTACATCACGTTTACAGGATTTTCACTACTAGCAAACTATGAGGAGTGCCAAATAAATGAGTTATTTTCACTTTCAAACTAATATCAAAAATAATTTTACATTTAATCAACTCTAAATACCTAAATTTGTTGACTAAACATGACATGCATTCCCAAAGGTGCTGCTCTTTGTGTCAAATGATCAGAATAATAGTGACCATGCTGATATTTTAGATCATTGGTTTGACCTAGGGCTGGGCAATGTGGACCAAAAATCACAGCTCAGTATTTATGAGCTGAATTGTGACATTAATATTTTCTTTACCACTGCAACAAAATAGAAATCCAAGCAGTTTCTTGATTTTAACTTTAAAAAAATGCAGACAACCTGGGCTGCACGGCGGAGCAGGGTTTAGCAGAGGCAAGAAGGTCCCTGGTTTGCTTCCCGGTCAGGACCTTTCTGTGTGGAGTTTGCATGTTCTCCCTGTGTATGCGTGGGATCTCTCTGGGTACTCCGGCTTCCTCCCACCACCAAAGACATGCTCGTTAGGTTAATCTTGGCTGAAAGGTTGATCTTTTCTCAGATCTGATTTTTTTTGTTTGCCTGTTCACACTGCACTCAACTTCCAAAAGATCAGATTCATATCTGATTTTGAACCACGCACCCAAGTGGCCTGAATCTGATTCGAAACGGTCAGATTCAATGTGACTTAAGCTGTTCACACTGTCAGAAAAAAAAATCAGATACTAGTCACATGTGAGCAAAAAAATCAGAGTCAGGTCACTTTTAACTTTAGCTGGGATAGACTCCAGCCCCCCTGCGACCCCAATGGGATAAGCGGCACAGAAAATGGATGGATGTTTGCAAACAACCCTCCACGTTTCCATCCATAAAGGCTGTGATCAGTAATTTAATGGATAAGTGGGCATCCCATCAGGCTAAGGATCACCATACTGGCTATCCTGTTGCATATTTTGTTCACATAAAAATGGGCTCTTAGTATTTAAACATTCTCAATTGTCTTCCGCTACTTCAGGGAAAGAGGATCATTACTAAAGTAATGACAAAAAGACCAGATTCTACTATGGATGCACAAAATTATTGGCCTGATATCAGTATCAGCTGATATTAGCTTAAGAAAGCAAATATCAGATTTTTACATCCAATATTTTGACAGTGAGTTGATATCAGCATATATCAACAGTCAATGTTGCACATAACTGATAACATAGGGGAGTTTTAGGCTGGACCAACAGACCTACAGTTCATCAGTTGAGGTCTTTTTCTTAATTTATCTGCCATATTAAAATCTTTACAGTAAGTTTTAAACATTAATGATTGTTTCTTTGTTCATCCTCAAACCTCTAAGTGTGTTTAAAAGGCTGAAGCTTTAAGTCTGAAAAACATATTTTAATTTCAGCATTGGCCAAAATGGATCTGTAAATATCAGCACATGGAATATTGGCAAAAATTCAATAATGTGCATCCCTAGATTTTATCATCACCTCAGTCACACAGAAAACTTTTAATGAATTAAGAAGCACTAGTGTACTTGGGGGCTGCACGACGGCGCAGCAAAAAGGTTCCTGGTCTGCATGTTCTCCCCACTCTCAGGCTTCCTCCCACAACCAAAAGACATGCTCATTAAGGTTAATTGCTGACTCTAAATTGCCCGTAGGTGTGAGTGTGAGTGTGAGTGTGCCTGGTTGTCATATGTCAGCCCTGTGATTGACTGGTGACCAGTTGAGGGTGTACCCTGCCTCTTGCCCAATGACAGCCAGGGTATCACCCCCCCCCCACCCCACAGGATAAGTGACGTAGAGATTGGATGGCTGGATAATGTACTTGGATTATGTTTTATTGTCTTTGCAATGGCCTTTGGAGACTGAAAATGAGTGGGTAAAAAAACCTTTTACTGGCATATACCCTGCATTACACCACCAATTGTCATAATTTACTTGTTGGCTCAGTCCTATTTCAGTACTCCTATCCCTCATTTTGCAGTGCCCCCTTCCCCCTTGAATGAAAAGGCGATCTTCCATCAAAAGTCTCTGGAACTTTTAGCCCTGGGGAGTTCTGTTGTCTGCATCTCCACCAGGAGCTTAAGTCCTATGTGCATGGTGCTGGCAACTAAGTCTGAAATCCTCATGGCAGGTTTTACCATACTTTATTAATTTTTATGATTTATTGCTATTTAAAATTGGATGGCGTCTCACAAAGACAGAAGAGGGGGCTGCAGGTAACCCCTGGGCCAATAGTTGCCCATCTCTGACCTAAAACTGCAAGGGGTGGAGGGGAAATCTTTTCCTGTGAAATTGGTCAAGTCTTCAGGCTCCTGGTACGTCATCAGTAGTATGTATTCATCAAGGTTGCAGTGAGGCTGACAGCAGGATAGGATACCTCCATGGAGTCTAAACACCGGGGGTGGATGGATATCTGAGGGGGTGAGTTTTCTTCTGGGTCTGTGAGCTGAAGAGATGGCTCCAATCTGGGATTTTCAGGCAAGCGGAGTGTTACCTCCATGGGTGGCGCGTCTTAAAAAGTTGAGCTGACATGTAGAAGGGACTCTTTTCCTCTGACCTGAGCAGAGAGCATGGAGGTGACACACTGAAAGGACATCATGTCTGTCAGCCTAATTTGCAAAGGAACTACCAATATTAGTACTTCTTTTTTTTTGATGGTGTGGAGTTTGTCTCTGGAAAACCTCCATTTGAAGGGCCATGTTCCCCGGGCATTTCCCCCTACCCTTGAAATTCCAACAAAAATCAGAAGCCACAACCTCAAAACATCTGGGTGCAAAGCCTATGAGAAGAACTAAGTGACAGGGTTAAGGGGTGTTAGGATGGCATTGACTTAAATCTACATTATTGCAATGATTTTAGTATCATAAAGTACAAAAATTTCAATCATCCTCAGTCATATTTTAACCCAAATAGAGAGAGAGAGAGGACATTGTGGAAACTGTGGAAATGGTGAGGATTTTGCTGCTTGCCAGTTCCACCCACTTTTCCAAATGTTGCCAATATTTCATGTCTGGGACTTCTATTTTTGTTGCGGTGGTGTTGAACTGTTTCAATAGTTCTTGCTGTTCCTGTCTGGGTGGAGATATGTTCTCTGGACATGTAGGACAAACAGTCTGAAAAATTATTTCATCTGCGCTGCCGTTAGCCTTTGCATTGCTTTATATTTGTGTTATTTATTTGTTCCAGTAATTTTTCAGTTTGATGTACTTTGCTTGTTATTCTATGCATATTTCCTCAAGCTTTGAACCTTTATCGAATATCACTTGATTTTTACTGTTACAAATGTTTCTAAAAGAAATAATTAAATGCATTTTACAAAAACATAAACTCAATTGATATAAGCAGCATCGTCTAACCCTTTATCTCCTATGAAAATATATCAGTGTATCTTAAAAACACAGTACATCCACTAAGCTTAGTGTGACTTGAAACTAAGATGTTGTGTCTTGGATGGATCAGGGTGCACACCTCTTAGAGGAAACCCCACACTTAACATCCAATAGTCCACCTCCCTCCCACTTTCTCAGGGAGATCAAATAGTGATAATGGTAATGATGGCATGTAGCCCGGCTGGATCTTTCTAGACTAAGTGCACTTACATGCATAGAAATCAGGCCTAATTACATCCTCCATTATTCAGTCTACCCTGCTGCACATTGGCCACAGAAGCTGGAGTGGTTCGCCATGTTATATCCGCCTGTTGTCCCATCACTCTGCATCTAGCCCTCAGAGGGATGCTGGCTGCAGCATCCGCACACTCTGATAATGAGCTTTAATGGCTGTGATGGCTTTGTTGATGTTTCTGCTCTATGCTTTACTGATTCTGACTCAAGATGAGGTCTAAGGGTGTGGAGATGTAGTAGTGTTTGTGTTTGAGGCTGAGGGAGGTTCCTTACTTTATATTTATATCAGGCCTGTTAATATAAACACGTTAATGCTTGTGATTAATCTGGAAAGCTTAACGCGTAAAAAAAATAATACTGCAATTTAATCATATGACTAAGTTTGACCACAACTTCCTCCCGTAGTCCTCCTGATGTTTACATCCCTGGGGTGAAAAGGTTAAAGGCGGGTCAAACGCAGCCAGCAGTGATGAGTGAGGAGACAGACCCAGGTCTGCTTCACGGCAAATTTTGATTTAAAAAGCTGCCTAATGGAAGTCTGGATGAAACAAAGTTGTGTGTACATACTGCAGTGATGAACTGTCTTTACGCCGCAGCACGAGTCTGAAGGACCACCTCCGGGCAAAACACATCATTGCTAATGTTAGCAAAGATGCTAACAACAACACGGGATCAAGCCATGATAGCTAATGTTGCTAATGCTAGCAAAGATGCTAACAACAACACGGGATCAAGCCGTGATAGCTAATGTTGCTAATGCTAGCAAAGATGCTAACAACAACACGGGATCAAACGATGATAGCTAATGTTGCTAGTGCTAACAAAGAACAGAACAGAATAGAATAGAATAGAATAGAATGATTCTTTATTGTCCACCGAGGTGGAAAATTGTCTTTGGCTCACCAGCACAGGAGACAGAGAGCACTAAAGTACAAACATTGTCATACATAGACACATATAATAAACACAATAAAAAAGAGGTAAGATAGTAAAAATAGGAACACGAGTAGAGGTAAGAGGGGATCTTGTAAAATAAGTAAAACACAGAGGTAGAGCAGTTCAGGTCGTTTGTGTGGATTGGTCACTTTGTAGAATTCAAGATGGCGATGGCGTTTGGTATAAAGGATTTTTTGAAATGATCTTTGGCCAGAGGAGCTCTGTAGCGCCTCCCAGACTTCAGAAGCTCAAACGCTCAAAGACGCTAACAACAACACGGGATCAAGCAATGATAGCGAATGTTGCTAATGCTATCAAAGACGCTAACAACAACACAGGCTGAAGCTATGAGAGCTAATGCAGCTAATGCTAGCAAAGACGCTAACAACAACACGGGATCAAGCTATGAGAGCTAATGCTGCTAATGCTAGCAAAGACGCTAACAACAACACGGGATCAAGCCATAACGCCAAGCTACACCGGCGCAGTCCAGCAGACACAGATTTGTCCCCAAAACGACAACATCTAAGCTAACTGATGCGATCACTAATGGGTCGCCAGAGACTGCAGACCATCGACATCGTTGATGACAAGGGGCTTCAAGACATCATCAGGGTCACCTCAGAAGACCCGTACCACAGAACACCTATGAGAACTACTGTCACAAGAATCCGTGAACTGCATGACAGCTAAAAAGGCAACTAAAGTGGAGCAGCTGGCCCGAGCTACATTCATTTCACTGACGAGAGACAACTGGACATCAGTCAGCAACTTCAGCTACCTGGGGGTAACAGCACACCTGATCATTCACTTTACAGCAGAAGTTATTTAGTACCTGATGTGTTTGTCTGCTGGGCTTGTCTGCAGTTTATAAATATTATTGCTCAGTGAATTAAGACACTCTGATTTACAAGCCACAAATAAGTTTAAAAACTCTAGTTTGTTTAATATTTCTTCATTTAAACACCATACTTGTACTAATTTATCTCAACCAAAAATACAAGTAAATGGTAGTATTTTAAATGTTAATTTAAAGATAATTATAATGTTATAATAATAATAAAAAAATACATTTTTTTTAGTAAAAAAGGCTTTTAAAGTGTTGTACATAGTGTAAAGTTAAAATTAAGAAAATAAACACTTGATAATAAGAACATTTGAAAATCTAAAAATGACTAAATCTAAAGAAATGCTGTGATTAATCAATCAAACCTATCTGGCCCTATGTGAAAAAGTAATCACCCCCCCATTAAATGATGATTTAACTGTGATGAACCTTCTTGTAAAGCTGAGTTCTGAGTCTATGATGGACACAGATGTCTGGAGAGGCAGCACCACCAAGGTTAGCACACCTTGTTTCTAAATCCTCGGCTTATTTCTGGGTCAAGGATTCCTCACCATGAACCATAATAGCATCACATCACATGTGTAGTGTCAGAAGTTTCCAGCTGTTAGATAATACGGATATTTTCCAATCATACTTGTGTTTAGGGGTGGACTTGCTCGAGGTATTGCGTTTGAATCCATATAAGGAGGTTAATAATAGCATGTGTGCCTCTCTAGCTTGTTTAAGTGGAGCTGTAACGTCTAAACAACAACTGAGACTGTACAAAAGGTTACATCAGCATCAGCAGCAGCAGCTGAGTCCCAGCTCCTCAGGCCAGGATCCCTGAACATCAGCTGTATGTGTTCATAACCTCCTAATGGTGTGTATGCTGTCATTTCTTAGGGGGTTTCCTGCATATTTTACCATTTTTTTTTATTGATGTTCATACCTTTTTATAAACAAACAAGAGACAAATGAAAAATATTTGCCAAGATTTATGAGTGTAGGTGCCCATTAGTGTGCTTGACGCTCATGAAGGTGTGTATTTTTTGTGTGTGTGTTTCATGGCTCCTCACTCCCAAGAGCTCCAAACACCAAGCTCTCTGCCCCACTAACCAAGGATGATTAATAAAGGGCAGGGAGGAACGGGGGGGGGGGGGGGGCACAAAGAAACAGAGGGGGGAGAGAGAGGCAGGGGAGAGAAAAATAAAGAGAGATAGGGGAGAAAATCGGCTCTGCCTTATGCTGCAGGCTTAACTCCCACGCAAGGCTGTTTTTGCTCTTTAAAGCTCACTGGGAAGTAATAGGTGGCAGAGATGGCAAAATACCTCATCGCCCTTTTTCCTCAGTCATCCTCACCAGTTTGGCCTAGATGTCCCTTTCCTTTTTAGTCTTATGTAAGCTCCAGTTGTTCTATGAAAGATCAGGAAGGATGGCACAATGTAAGAATAACACCCAATCTGTCATAGCGTAACAAAATAAAGTGCTATAAATAAACCATAAAAAAAAAAAAATTTCAGTAAAAGTCATGGTTTTAATGACTGTTTGTAGTTCTTTATTTTTTATACAATACTTTTGGTTGCCTCATGTTCTCCGTAAATCCAACATAAATCCCAAAAGCTTATTTTCTGACCACTAACTGGCATCAGTTCAGTTAAGGGTAGATTTAAGCTTCATCTGGCAAAATCATAGGGATGTACAAGCATGACCGTTATACTCAGATCTCCACTTAAAGATCAAATATTCACAGGATTTACTCAGAAAGACTCGTTTGCATCTGTAAAATATTTATTGCAATAGATCCAAACTTTGTTGTGTGTGTCTTCCTAATGTTTCATTGGAATAAAAATGAATTTAGGATAAAAAATGCAATATCAGCCTATATTGGCTGTAGATTCAAGTCTATATCAACATTAGATATCGGCTTTTTTCAACTGTAAAATCAGTCAGTATTGGCAGTAGATATTGGCTCATATAGACTGTAATATAAGCTATATCAGCTGTAGATATGGGCGTATATCAGCTGTATTTACCAGCATATATCAAATGTAAAAATTTGCCAGAATTGTCCGTAAAATATCAGCCTATATCAGCAGTAAATATTAGCCAAAGTTGTGTGTAAATATTGGTCTGTATGGACTGCTGGTATAAGTCTATATCAGCAGCAGACACTGGCTTATATTGGTTGTAATATCAGCCTGTATCAGCTGTAGACATTGGCTTACGTTAGCTATAAATGTCAATCTATATTGGCTGTAAACAGCCAAAAATGGGTGAAAATAGCAGTCTATATCAGCTATAGATATCAACCTTTATCAGCTTAATTAGTTGCATATATATGTTGTAATATCAGCCTGTATCAGCTGTAGATATTGGCTTATATCAACTTTAAATATCAGTCTATATCGAATGTAAAGATCAGCCAAAATTGTTTGTAAGATATCAACCAAAACTGGATGTAAAGATCAGCCTTTGCCAGCTGTAACATTGACTTAAATTATCTGTCTATATCAAATGTTAATACCAGCCAGAATTGTCTGTAAAATATCGGCATATTTCTACTGTAAATACCAGCCTTTATCAGCTGTAGATGTCAGCCTTTATCGGCTAAGGATGTCAGCCTATATCAGCTGTAGATATTGGCTTTTTAGGCTGTAAATATCAGCCTACAACAAATTTAAAAATCAGTCAAAAATGTCTGTAAATATAAACCTACATTGGCTTTAATATCAGCCCATATCAGCTTTAGACATTGGCTTATATTCTCTGTAAATAGCAGCCAAAAATGGCTGAAAGTATCAGTTTATGTCAGCTGTAGATATTGACCTTTATCAGCTGTAATTGTTTACATATATAGGCTGTTATATCAGTCTTGGCTGAAGCGATTGGTCTGTATGAGCCATTGATATCAGCCTATATTGGTTGTAAATATTGGCCTTTTAAGGCTGTAGACATCGGCCTATATCAGCTGTCAATATTGACCTGTAATGGCAGTAAATACTGACTGTTACGATCAGCCTAAATCTGCTGTAGATATCGGCTCTTGATATCAGCCTATAACAGCTACAGATATTGGCTGTAGATATGATATGGCCCCATGAAGTTGTAGGTCTTAACTATTTTTATATCTCAGTTATCAGCATAACTTATATTGGTAAAAATCCAATACTGGGAGTGCAGATGGCCTAGCAGTAGGCTGTGCCTCATCTATGTGGACAGCTTGGATTCAATTGTAGCTAATGGCTCCTCTCCTTCATGTCTCATCCCTAATTTCTGAATATCTATTATCCTCCCCTCCAGAAAAATGAAGGCATAAAAGCCCAAAAACATATCTTTGAAAATGCCATACAAGACAACAAACAGCAGGTTTCTACGTCTCCTTTCCTTACATGAGAAATCAGGAAGTTCAGCTGTTCAGCTAAAATCAGCTTCTTTTAGCTGCTCTACTTGTTTTAGGTGAAGTTCTCTCCCATGCTCTGAGACAGCACATACAGCTATAAACATAGATGATAAGTACTGAGCTGTTGACTAAAAAGAACATTATTTTTAGATGAAACTTTGGACTTTTTTCATACCTTTATTCAGTGCAGTGGACAGAGTCAGAGACTGGAGAGAGAGAGCGAGAGTGAGGAATGATGGGGAGAAGGAGCCACAGCTCAGATTTGAACCCTGGCCACCTGCTAAAGGACTACAGCCTCTGTATGAGGGTGTCACGGACTAACCACTAGCGCTCCTGAATAATGTTTGTTTATTGATTGCACTGGTTTCAGAGGGGGATTCAGTACCAGTAAATAGCCAAGGCCATGTACTGTTGTGGTGCAGTGAAAGAAAAAGAGATCAGAGAATCTCTATCTGCTTGTTCTGTTTGCCAAACAGCCTCACAAAGTCCTTCCAGGCATCAGCATACAGATGGGCTTGTTGTATTGTATGATTACGTATTGTGCATGTGTGCACCTCTGCGCAGTATGTATACATTGCTGTGTGGTCGCCTCATGTTTAATTCACACCTCTTGCATAATTGACTTGGTGAGTGGATTTTCTCCACTCTGACGGATGCTGTGGGCCTTGGGGATCAGCTGTTAAGCAGGAAGCTGCGATGGCATGACAGTGGCCGGCAGCGGCGGACAAGCTCTCTGGGTCAACCCCAGATCTCCTCCTGTGCACTTCCCAAGATCCTCTGGTGCTTTGGCTGTCTTTCCCTCTGGAGCTGGTTGGCTTCCGGTGCTGCTGCTGCTTCTCACAGCTTAGGAGGAGCGAGGAGGGAAGTCTTCAGTTGCATCCCAGTTGCCCCATTTTGCACTAGATTTGGAGCCTAGCCATCTATGTTTCAGGCTTTTCTGAAGAGAATAGGATTTCTCATTCCTCACAGGGAACCAGGGTTAGTGGTCAGTCCTCTAAATGTCCCTCAGAATGAGGTCTTTTAGATTTAGAGCACAGACTGTGTCTAAAAAGGGACATAACCTCTTCGTTTTAACGGTGAAGCCATTCTGAGAGTGAATTATTTGTGATGACCAGCAGGGGGGCAACTATTTTGATTGCAAAGGAAGTCTGATGGTATAAAACCAGAGGAGCAAAATTAGCCTTCTCCTTTTTGAAACAAACAAGAAAACCTCAGAGGGACTCGCTTGCATGTAATGTTTGAGTGCAACAGATATAGGGATGAAAGACAGCAGATGTTTAGGGAATTATCTGAGTTGGGATTTTCTTCCTTTTCTTTCAAATCTTTATTTTCTTCTGACGCAGACTTTCACCTAATTGGGAAAGCGATAATTCTTTTTCTCCGGTCATCTGGACTATATCAGAAAATCTAAACTGGATGGACTAATCTAACCTGTGGAGGGCAGCATTACGCTTTCTAGTCTACAGCCTGCCGGAAAATCACTGGAAGAAGAAGAAGAGGGACTCGCTTGATTATCCTTTTTGACCTTTGACTGAATGTCTGGCCCTTCTTCAGCGCTGAAGAAGACCATGAGTCGAAACGCATCTGTTGTGCCTAACTTCAGTAAAACTGCTTTAGGAGACTTTTTTTTTTTTTTTTTGAGTGCTGATGTCTCGTTTTCCAACCTTTCAAATTAAGAGCCTGCTTTAGCATTCCTTTTGAGAAACTTTTGTTTGTACAGGATGCCTTTATTTTGAAAAGCTCCCAGCATGGTTCCACTATACACTGAATCAAGCCCCTTGTTGGAGGTTTATTGCAGTAAAAATTATGAAGAATAGAACAGGGCAGTGGCAGGAAGGAGGCGTGGCCAACAGAGAGCACACTGGCACGAAGTTTGAAAGCCTGAGAGAAAGACACACCTTGTAGTGGAATAGCACACCTTTTAAAGGGGACATATTCTACCCTTTTAAGACACGTTTATATCGGTCTCAGAGGACCCCAAAACTTGTCAGTGAAGTTTGTTGCTGAAAAACACTCCAGTATTGGATTTTTGTTTGTCTAAAACCCCCTCTAATTCTCCACATGACATCATGAGGGGAAAATCTGAGAACGGCTTGTTTCAGCACACATTTTCTAAAAGGTGGAGAAAGAGAGGGGGGGAGGGAATGGATTTTTCTGAGACTAGGGGGGGATTGTGGACAGGCCAGTGGCACATATTTTTGTTAGAAAAGCCTGAAAAAGTGTATTTTTGCATAATATGTCCTCTTTAATAATTTATATTATTGATTAGCAGCAAAATAAAATGCTAATGCTAATAATTAACTAAATGCCAAATATCAGCATCAGTAATTGTTCCTCCCCTATTGATTAATGCATACCTGTTTCTAATATCGGTTACTGGTCTCATGAACTACTTCCCATTGATGCCAGTACTGAGAAACAAATATCAGTTAACCCTTAATGTCTGGGTGCTCTGGCTTCCTGCAGAGTGTGGATCATCAGGTTAATTAGAGACTGTAAATTGCCTGTAGATGTGATTGAGTGTGAATTTTTGTCTATCTCTCCATGTCACAGCCATGTGATTGACCAGGGACCAGTCTAGGGTCTGCCCTACCTCTCACTCTATAACAGCTGGGATTGCCCTCCTTCCCCATGTCTTCCAATGGGATGAGCAGTATATCATGTATGGATGATTCAGGGAAGAAGATCAGAAGTCTCCTGATGGACAGACTGATGTGTTTCATAGTCTCACATGATTGAGAATGTTTGAAGTGTTGGAGTCTTTCAGCACTAAAATGATGGAAAACATCACTATCAAAATTGGTAATCAGCTTAATTGCTGTTGCAACAGTCAGCTCAGTTTTCCTAATCAGTGCATCTCTATTAAATTTCCATGAATGCTTTGCATTAGACACAGGTGTTTTGGGCATAAGCCAGCATCTTATTATCATACAAAATTCCAGTGTAACATTCGAGTTAAATGTGAAAGCAAAGGATCTGATAGCTAAATGTGGAATTCAGTCTGTTAGACGTCTACAAAGCTGAAAAATACTGCAGATGCTGCAGTGACTGCTTTCAATCTTATCTCTTGTGGCTTCATTCCTAAAGTTGAGGGGACTCCAGAACTCAGAGTAAGGCTGTTAGGGTTTGGAGAGGACTGGGTCGGAGAGTGTGGATGCAAAAAGCAGAGGAGGAGATTTGAAGTAAAGAGAGAGACAGAATGCAAGATGCATGGAGTCTCCATGGAGGCTATTATCTATCTCAGCCATTGATCGAGAGAAATGTGAGCTGAAAGAGTCGCACACAGCACTTCACTTACTTTCCTACCGCTGCTTCTGGTGCATCATACATTCTCCAGGGACTGCTGAGAGTATTCTCTCACATACACAGCTTTGAAACAAAGTTCACACCGAGCCTACGCCGAGACTTCATGGCACACGGCGGGCTGGCTGTGCTCATTTCTCGGTATCTTTGATTAAGAAGGGAGATGCCTCTATTAAAAGCTGCGCGCTCGCTACGCTAATCTATTTCTGCCGGTTACCCCCAGCTAAGTAACGGAAAGGATGCCTGATGAAAAGAATCATGACTGCCATCCCGGCACTGCTGCGCGGTTACTCTCTGCTTTGCCTCCTATATGTTTACAGCTTCAATCAAAACATAGACAACCTGTAGCCATTTGTATGCAGCTGGATTGAGGATAGCTCTGACATCAAATGAATAATTCTCAGTGTGGTACACAGCAGATCTGCAAATGCCTTTTTAGATGATTAGTATTAGCTGTATGAAACCTGTGTATACAAGCCCTCTCTTTAAAATGGATGCACTCTGCTGCTTTGTGCCTCACACAGATGGGTTTGTATCTTATGAAATGCAGCAGATTGCTAAATGAAATGCTAATGAATTGAGATACACAAACACCTTAAGGGTGTGTGGATAACATTTTACAAGCAGATTATTGACTTTAATGGTTGTTAAATGCTGTTGTTATAACAAGAACATATTAAGTCAGCAGAATGATGTTATTATCACCTGTTTCTGTGAGCGATTCAGGTTTCAGGAGCTAATTTTCTTCTTAATCATCTTTGAAATTTGAAGCCAAATTGCATAATTGAGTTTGCATAAAGCAGACTTCTAAAGCGACTCCAGATTACATTCTGAGTCGCTGGCTCCTGCTCTCACACACACATCAGTGTATTTTCCATTACCTGCTGATCGTGCCAATAGAGAAGAATACAGAGTGACATGAGCCCCTAAGCCCCTGTATCAAACGGCAATAGCGAGTGTGGGTTAATCACATTAATGCACCTCTCATATCAGGAAGTGCCTCTCAATGGATTCATCCTCTTGACAGGCGATGCTTTGTCACTGCGAAGAGATTTGCAGTCGGCTGCAGAATAAAAAAAAAAAAGCTGGGGATTGAGGAGAGAGAGAGAGAGAGAGAGAGAGAGAGAGGGAATACGGCAGCCCAGAGAGCTCGGTCAAATAAATAGAGACATCTGTTCTCGCCTTCGAGATGTTCCCGACAATCAGCAGAGTGGTGCAGGAGAGCCATCACATACACCGCCACTCTGCCAGAGAACTCATAACAAAGTAATTTAAGGCTGAAAGGCTCTTTTCTGCTATTTTTATGCAGATTCAATAAGGTTTCAGCCATTTTTTCCCCCTCCTTAGATCTCTTTAGGCACGGGCGCCCATCCAGCTGTTCTGCAATTGGATTATCGACTTCTGGCTGCTTATGTAGCTACTTTGTGATTTTAATTGCACTGTTGCCGAGTTTGCATGTTATCATATGTTGTCGACAACTGTCTTAATACCGCTTTCTGGGCCAGGCGTCCCTCGGAAAACAAAAACAATCTTAATCTCATTTGTGCCAACTGGCTGCATGAAGGCTGAAAGAACAAATACACACAGAGTTAAAATGATTACTGTACACACAATAAACTGTAGGTGGGACTGAACTCTCATAGGCCTCATTAATAATTTAAAATGTTGGCTACGCAGGCTGTAAAGATAAAAATTGGCAGACCTCGAGAGGGAACATAAGCAGAGTGTTGCATCAGAGACTTCTCTGCTGCTGTGTTTATGAAACGGCTCTGATGTGCTCCTACAAGAGCTTTAAGTACCACACCAGGGGTTTTCATGTTTCACACCATTAACTGCAAATATGTATGCACTGTATTACTGCTGACCATTTTCTAAAGCAAGCTGTGGACTTTTAGAAAGCATAATAGGCTTTTTCTTTCCTTCCAGGCTTTTATTGTTGTGAATTCATTTCAACACAACATAAAAAATCAACCAGCAGAAACTTTCATTTAGGAAATGCATCACAGCGGACATTATTCCTGCTTTGATTGTGGTCGTTAGATATATGCTCAACTTGCACCTTCCTCTCCACATAGTTCGTATTTTGAAAAAACTGCAGATAATTTGAGGAAAAGTGTTTGACAGTACACCAGAAATCAAAGGCCTGAAGAAACTGTAGGATGAAGCCATGATGCAACAAACCTCCAACATTGTGCTTTCTATAAAGACAACAGCAGAGATTTTAAAAGGCAGTTCAAGACTGCAAAGTTTAAAAATTAATCTTCTAGGGATGCTTGTTGGCCTTCATATCAATATTGACAGAAATCAGCCCAAAATAACAGCCGTATGCAGGAGAGGGGTCCAGCTGCAGACCCCTCTGATCTCAGATGTCATCTCTTGCAGACAGTGAGACACCGCCTCTGTCTGTATATTACAGGTTACTGATTGTAGAAGTTGTTTTAAAAATTTACTTTATTCATGTAGAAAGTCTGGTAGCTATATTCATGAAATAACATTTTATAAATAAAATAAAATAAAGGTCAGAGGTCAAATCCTGGGTTAAATTATGTTTAAACTTGGGCTGTCAATAGATTAAAAATCTTTAATCGCAGAGTAATCCCACTTTTTTTGTCTGTTCTAAATGTACCTTACAGGAATATTTCTCAAGATTTAGGCCCTGTCCACATGGAGATGAAAATGATACGGTGCCGTCTTGTTTTGAAAAGTTTTCCGTAAAGACGGCATCATTTCAGGAAATGTCTGCATAAGCAAGGAACCACTGAAAACACTGTAATGTATATGCCAAGCCTGTATGTGGCACTGTGTTGCTGCCACAGAAATGCACCAAAAGAGAAGAAGATTACAGAAAACTGACTCTTTTAGTTGCTCTTCTGGTTGTTCCCCACGTTGGATTTAAGAACATATGGTGTGTGTGTTTCTCAGTGGTGGTAAAGGAGCATCAGGTTTTGCTGTAAAAGCCATAGCAAGCTCAGTAGCTTCTGCAGCACAAACACAATCCTGTAATCCGCCCATTGTTGTTTTGGCCGGACCTGCGCAGGTGTTTTAAGAGAGCTATGCTATGTGTGACGTAATTGTTTCAAGAAAGATGCTGTCGGCCGTCCACACAGAGATGAAACGGTAGTCGTTTATGGATTTGTGCACTCTGGGACCTTTTTTTCAAAAAGTATCGTTTACAGTCACCCAAAGCGCCGATTCCGTGTGGATGAAACGCCGATACGACAAAAAACTTTTGCGTATACTCCTGAATTAGTCTACGTGTGGACAGGGCCTTAAATACCCTTATCAACACAAGTGGACAAAAATGCTTTCTTTATGCAAATGTTTGTTCATGTCAACAACCCAAAACAAAGACAGATAATGTCCAAAAATTCTCTAGACTAAGCTCAAAGATGCTGAATGCTCCAAAAATATGCTGAGAGCATAACAGGGCAAGCTCAAGCCCAACAAGGACAACAGATGGAGATACTGACCTTAATGTAACATTACTGAATAATACCTCAATGTAGTGTCTAACTTCAGACTTCTAGAAGTTTACTATGTTGTTCTTAGCTGCTTAACACAGAACAATCTAATCATCACACATGTACATGAAGAGCATAGTCAGTCAGTAGCTTTGTTAGCTTTAGCCTTAGCTTTGTTAGCTACATTAGAATGTTTTCATGGAGGACAAGATTTTTCCCTGTAAGCAGACTGTTTACTCAGCTTTATTAAATGTTTGGTTATCAAGTTTTCCAGGTCAGGTTTTTTTCACTTTTAGCTTTTGGTGTCATAACCCTTAACTTAACCCTTACCCTAACCCTAACTGAATATTTAATCAACTCTGATGTTAAAAAACCTCCATGTAGCAGGATGGATGACTTTGAGGGCCTAAAATATAAATGATCTTTGTTCAGGTTAAACGTCAGTGGTTGCAATGGTAGCCCCCTAACCAGTGGGCCCAGGCACAGATTGATGTCACTAATGTGAAAGTAAGCCAGCAGGGGAGAGGGGAAGGGAGCAACCGTGCGGTTCAAAACAGTCGGGTCATGTATGAAAGCACTCTTCGTCATGAGCCAGTAGGCTGAACCCTTTGTTAAAATATACATTGTGCAATGTTGCCGAGTGAACATGAAGATCATTTTTAAAGTTCATCTTTGTTGTTGGTGCAGCTGGAGGGAGAAGAGGACCATCAAATTAAATGTGATCAAAATGTATCATCTGTAGACAGTGAAGCGCTCTTCAGTTTTAAATTATAGAAGATATTTCACTATGAATTAAAAACTCTGGAGCCAACCCTTACTCTCGAAAGAATTGTAATGACACTCTCTTTTAAATACTGATGAATATTAAATGACAGCATTTAAATGTATGCATAAATCACATTCCAGTCACGCCTGAGTCATGGGGTCAATCAGGGTGCATGGAGCTTATCTAATTAAGCTCATGGAGGTGCTTCAAACGAGAGAAAAAAGCTGCGAGCATCACTTTACAGCGCACTCACAGCAGGTACTGATGATATGACAGCTGTACCTCTTACCTTTACCTGTGTTTGAGATGAGAGGCAGTGAAAACTCTTCTCCACCGGGCCAGCGGCGCGTCGACATGCTCATTATCCAGCCTGCGATTTGTGCGTGCTGAACAGCGACACTTAAAGCAAGGCTGCCATGTGTGTATGCATGAAGAGTACTAAAGCAGCAGATGACGATTAGCAGGAGTGTTGTACTCTTCACCTGCTGACCTCACCTCATTAATGCCTCACTAACTTTCTCTGCAGTCTCTTACCACACTCCAGCCCATTTTAATTCAGAATCATAACACACTGATAATGTAGGTTTGTAAAATATTTCCATTGATGTGTTTCCTTTTAATATATTGTTAAAAAATGGCCGCCTTTTGTCTTAAAGCTCTTCGTATACCCCCAAGAGTGGAAGAAATGCATTTTAAAATACTTAAATATATCTCACATAGTTATAAAAGAAAAATGTTCTATTCCTATCCTCTGTTTTTCATCCTTTCTATTTATTTCTCTGTAAGCACTCTATAACTTTTCTCCTATCTCTCTGGCCTTTCACTATATCATCCTGCAAAGCATTTTGTTGATATACAGCGTGTTTGTCCTCTGTGACTCTCATCAAGCATCTCCCATATGTGCCGGAGGCAGCTGTCAGACTTGTAGTGAAGTGCTTCCCGGCTTCACATATACACAAACACAGACCGACACTGGAACAAGTACACTTAAAAAGAGAACTGAGACTGATTTACAGAGTCACACACCAAAAATGGATGTCTTATTGCTGTCTCAGGAGTCTCAGATAGGGTTGTCAGAAAAATATTAAACATTAATTAGCTAAAATTGAAAGATAATGCTAACTGCATGGAGTCATGGCAAGAAAAAATGTTTTGAGCAGTCAGCTCTGTTTAATTACTTGGTAACCTTGCTACTATTTGCAGCCACTAATTGCACTTCTAGAAACAGGATAACTACAGAAGATTAATGTACATTGACATTGATTCGATGGTTGGGGCTTAGCTGGTGTCTGCCCAGTGGCATCCTGGGAGGAAAAAATATCATGCACATAACCTGTTAGCTGGTGGCTGTTCAGCTTTCTATCTTTGAAATAGGTTGTATGCAGATGACATAAGACACTGCAGCTCTAGATAGGGGACAAAAAAGGATGTCTGCAGAGAGAATTATTAGCATTTGCTTTTTATGACTGCACCAATTGCACAGAGAGAGGAGAATCAAGAGTTAAAATGAGAGTCCCAAAAGTAGTGGTCACATCATAGTGTATAAGCTGGTGAAGTATCGACAGCTGAAATGTATCAAAAAACTTCTGGAGGAGTCAGACATACCCATGCATGGTTCTTGTCCACCAAGAAGTCTGGTCTGGTTCAGCACAATACAGTTTGGCAGGGTAAACCCTGATCTTGTCTGCTTTTTCAGTCTCTCCATGTATGTAATCAGGCAGATCCATCTAGCAAAGCTCCAGTCTACAACAGCTGTGCCAGGCCTGAAAACGAGTGTTGCCAATCAGTGTCATTTGAGGAGGACAAGGCGGTTGCTACACTAGTGGTCTGGTTTTTCTGGAAGCAATAGCAATGGCTGCCTACGGTGTAGCGATTAGCTTGGATGTAGCTATAGTATAGCAGTTTTCTTAGAACTGAACCGTTTTTCTATGAAGAGCAAAGAACAGCAGAAAAACTTTTCCTGTTTCCTGTTTTCCCTCTTCTTCTGACCTTCAGCATGAGTTTGCATGGGTTGTTCTGTTGGTGTATACAGCGTTGTAGAGCAGTTTACCTACCTTGGCAGCGTAACCACCAATCCACTGACTGTGAGACTGAGATCAACCACAGACTTGGACTCACGCACGGGATGATGGGTTTGCTGAGCAAGACAGTCTGGCATTCCAGGTATCTGAGCATAGGGATGAATGTCAGAACCTTTTGGTCCTTGGTCTTTCTGGTCTTACTATACTCTTGTGAGGCCTGGATGTAGACTAATGGCCAGAGATATCAACTTGACTCCTTTGTGACAACTTCTCTTGGACATATCTCTGGGTGTCATTGGCAAGATGTTGTGTCTAATCTAGATGTGCTCTGGAGAGCAGAAATGGAAAGCTGCCTGACATGAGAGCAGCAGCTGCATTTTTACAGGCACCAGGCTTGCTTTCCCAGGCCTGATCAAACTCACCAATCCTGGGTGCCCAGGACCCAGTGGGCTGGTCCAGACGCCAGGGGTAGCCATGCATGCCGTAGACATAGACTGTAGAAAGAATTGGGCATAGCCCAAGTGACCTCAGCCATCTGATTACAAGTGGCGGACTAAAACAGCTTTTTAAGCCAATCCGTGGTGGCCTCTATATTGAAATTGCTGTCTCAGCCGAACTTTGGATCAACCTAACGGCAGACAAGAGCCCGCCCACTGAGCTCAACTTCCTGTCAGCTAAGCTAGCACTAAAGCCAGCCTTCTTGAGGTAGCATCTGCCTGTCAAGCTATCTGTTAATCAAATTAGATGTGCCAATCAAGTGACCACTTGGTCGTGGAAGGGGCAGCTGGCATATGCTCCCATACCAGACCTGACCTGTATAAAGGGCTGGACTGGCATACAGGGCATTTTTCCCATTGGCTGATGCACTTTAGGGCCAGTTTGATTGTCTTTTTTTCACTAAGCACTGGACCATAAAGCAGCCTCTCACCTGCCCACTCTGCTCTAGCTCAGAAAGTGAAAGTAAAGTATGAAACAGGTCCATGGGATATGTAAATAGTTGTCAAATAGATAGATTGTCGATCAAGATTCTGCAACGGTTATAACGACTCTGCAGTCCATATAGCAGACGTATGTCCACCATTATCATCTCTGACCATAAGACAAGAGTTAAAACACACCATTAGATTTGTCTACGCCATGAACCACTGAGCTATGTAAAAGGTTGGCAAAAAAAAATTGGTAGCTTGACTTATAAAGGGGGACAAAGGAATGGTGCGGACGTCATATTCAACCTGTTGTAAGGGGCTGGTTCGAGCAAAAAATGCCAGGGTCAAAATTTTCTTCCCCGTCCAGCCCTGCCTGTATGTAAGTGATGATGTAGCTGTGGTATAGTGGCTGTTCTATCAGAGTTGGACCACATTTCTTTAAAAGAAGAGCAAAGAACCACACTGAAAGCTTCTCTTGGCAGGGATGATGTTTTCACATCTCCTGACTCTGCATGAATTTGATCTTACTACATGAGTGCTAGCCTTTAGAGCTTAGGTTAGTTCTGGAGGTGAGCATGCTGACTACCACCCAGTCACTCTCCTGCCCTTCTTAAATGCTTTATATGGGAGGTTTCCAAAGTGAATGTGGAATAAATCCATGCAATGTATATATGAAACATTTTATTATGCAGGTCAGGTTAATAATGTCCTCTTTTATACTGAGATCATATAGCTAAGCAAAGTTTTCAGAGTTTTTTTTAGCTCCCAAATGGCTCATGTGGTTCCAGTTTGACTTTTTAAATGTGTATTAAAAATTAAAAAGATTTAAAAGTAAACTTTCATATTAAACTCAAATATTTGGTGCTTTTTAGTGGATGAGGATGAACACTTAGCAGCAGAGATGTTTTTCTGACATTAATTTCCTATACCTTTGTTGATGTATTGTGTAACAGCTGAGCAGTGGGTGTACTGGGGGCTGCTGCTGCTGTCTCATGTTATGCTGATTGACGGGGGGCGGCATGGCTCCAAATGCCAAGGCTGATGTTCCAGTCAAGGCCTAGCAATAGATGTATAGGATATGTGTTTAAATCAAGCAATAAAGAAGGAAAATTTACCTGAAATCAAAAACAGGTATTCACAATGTCGGATTTTTGCTGATATCCAACATGCCGTTATTTGCAATTTATTCTTAGCCATTACCGATATCAATATTGATGTATAAATGTATGTTTAAAGTGTTCAATAACATCCCTAACATATCAACACACCTTAAAGCAAGCTAAATACATGCTTCAAGGTGTATTTTACCTGTGAAACATTGCACCCCCCCCCCAACACTACTAAGAAGCAGTGCTTCCAACACCCCATAGCGTCCTAGTCTGGAGCCCCCTCTCTCATGCCTCTCAGTGTTTGTGGGGTTAGACGAGGGGGAGTCAAAGGGAGGAGTCATAAATACGACTACAAAACAAACAAGCGTAAAGTTGCTCCCAACCCTACTCCACATCCTCAATAATTCATCCCCACTAGAGCCGGATACTCCACTGATGTGCATGTGCGTATCAGTGAGTGGGAGCGTTCGCCTGATAACTGGTGATATTAGAGTAAAGCGGTGGAATGACAGTCAAAAAGCAAAGCATGACTCTCGCTCCTCAGCACGCAATCATTATTCCCACTTTAATCAAATTGGCGGCGCTCTCCTCGCACACTCCAGAAGCACCTGCAGTGATTACAACCTAAACAGCGTGTTTGATGAGGAGCTTTGGAACCGGATCTGTACATTTTGACTTGATTATGAGTGCTATCATGATGATTGGCTGGTGATTTGAGATGTATATACAGCTTCATGGCTCTAGGAGGTCTACTGGGTTTACATCCAGTGAAGTGGAGAGGCGGATAGACTTACTGGAAGTCATGATTTCTGGTTGTTTTTTCCAAGTTACAGAATACACCATAAAAATATAAACAGCATTTTCTGTTGAGCAGTGGCATCTTTAAGCCATGTCTATTTCATTACGAACATAGACGGTCCATCCATAAGAAGCAGACATAGCCCTTGGTTTCAAAAGTGAAGAAGTGTTTAATGGCAAATAGATTTGTAGTGAAAGTGAGCCTGCTTCTCAGTGCTTTATTTCTTCAGATACAAAATTTGCATCTTTTGATCTGTAAAATCAATGGATTGACTCTCGGGGTTGGCATGTTGCTACCTAGATGACCTGTAACCATGGATTAGGGCTGTCACCATACCAGAATGTGACACTTCTCTACACGATCCTCATTAAAATCAAAGGTTACCCGTCCCGATATTAATGATAGCTCCAGTTGAAGTCCAGGTAAAACCTCCAGTAGCTCTGAGAAAGACATTTTATCTGGTCAGACTGAAGCATTCAGACATTTAGTTAGAAGCAATATATGAAGTGCATTTATGATGTGATTGAAGATTTAAATGAAAAGCCACTAAACTCTGAAAATAACCTTCAAATCTACAAGAAAAGCAAAGTCAACGGACCAATTTTTAAGACTGTCATAGGTTGTGGGTGTAGCCAAGATCAGTCACAGTACCAGAATATATATCTTCAGTTGGATAAAAAAAGAAAAACATGTAGGGTGTTGTCACTGCTTCAAAGGTGAAAAGCGGTCACATCATATCACATATTTTTCTTGCCTTTGACTGTAATGGTATTATATCGCAGTGTTACAAATAAAAATGAGATAATGCTTTTATATCCAAATTCAAGTGTTATAAACTCCCTTCTCCCCCTAAAACCAGCATTTGATTGCATAGTTAATTTATGCCTAAGCATAGGAGCACAGAAAAAAAGTGTACTTCTTTCTAACTGCGCTCCAAGTTTCACTTTTCATCTCTATCCATGGTGTGTTAAGCTTCTAATGACTTTCCTGATGAGGGCGTTCACAATAAAAGCGTTTCAGAAAAATAACAGCTGCAGACTTTTATTGTGAAGTGCTTGACAGAAGTAGTGTGTTTAGTAGGGCTGAACGATTTGTGAGAATAATCTAATTGCAATTTTTTCCCTCAATATTCCGATTTAATATGCTATTATTTTTAGGTTCCTCGTCTTATGTATTGTTCAACAATCTTAAGCAATAAATCATTCTATATTATAACCAGCAAAATATTAGATAAATTCAACTAGCGATGAAAGATAAAAAAAAAAAAAAAAACCACACACACACACACACACACACACACACACACAAAACCCCAATTTGGCTCATATAGCAAATTTGGTATCAATTGCTATGCAGAAGGGGATGACCATTTTTTTTATGTTATTCTTATTTTGATTATGAAAATCACATATATGAACTGGCAGAGTAAGATTTTTGCAACATCTCTAAAAAAAAAAAAAAGACACTTGAATGTTTCCATAATGTGTAGAGCATAAAACCTCAGCAGCAAAACAACGTATTAAACTGGTATTTTGACATATTTCAGGCTAAGGAAACATTGCACTGTCTGCGATTTGAAAATTGCAGCAGACAGTATTGCGATTTAATCTAATTTTCTATTAATTGCCAAGCCCTAGTGTTTAGCATTGATTTAGCTTAACTCTGGCTGCTGTATCGGTGAATTTTTGCAGCTAGTTTACAGCTGCTTCTCGGATCTCATCTGACGTGCCAGCCTAGATCTTTGCCTCATCGTGGACTTAGAAAAGAAAGTCATAAGTTTAGAACAAACCTTTAGATGGCTTTTTAAGCTGTTGTAAGATGAATAGCTGCAGCACTGTGCTCAGGACAAACTGAGACCAGCCAAAGCAGCACTTAGTTTGTGTTTGAGCCCCAGGTAGGCTGACGGAGACAACACACTGACTCTGTTGTGGTACAGCAATCAAACTTTGAGATGAAAGAACATGCATGTTACCTGTATGGTGTTCCAATAGCAAAAGCGGGTGCCATTCGGTTATTACCTTGCTGCACGTAGGCCTAATGCTAGAGCAAAATGTACTTCATGACTTGACCCAGCATGGCTTTCTGTCACAAATCACTCACTCCGCCAGCTGTGGGAGCGGATATGCCTCACTTGTGCATCACAGCACAACGTAGGCATTTAAACCGGTGATGACAGTGTTGCAACTTTCATTCGGTGGCATAAATTTTACTTAAATTTTTACTTAAAGGTCACATATTATGCAAAATACACTTTTACAGGCTTTTCTAGCAGAAATATGTGCCCCTGGCCTTTCCACAGCCACCCCAAGAATCAGAAAACCTTTCAGAAAATGTGTGCTGGAACAAGCCGTTCTCGTGATGTCATGTGGGGATCGGCCCTCCCAGCTTGGAAGAAAGTTCCACCCTCCTCTCCTGATCCTCCTCTCAGCTGCCAGCTGGCATGTTTTGGGGACATCTGAGACCAATATAAACTTGTCTTAAAGGGGTAAAATATGTGACCTTTAAATCTTTGGTATTTTCATTACAGCAAAAAATTCCAATACCAGAGATTACCATTTCTTTAATACTTGAAATTAAAATGATTTTGACCTTAATAAGGATAGAGGTGTAACAGTGGCTGCCCCATAGAAGCAACATGGTGACGGCTATGATGCCAAACTGTGTATTGATGTCAGACTGGCTTAATCCACTCAAATTCCACGAGGAAGACTAGTTGGTAAACTTCCATTTCAACTATTAATAACTGGATTTCCTGTTCAGCCTGAAGGTCTTGGGTCATGGATCTGAATTTTACAGCTGGATTGTGCAGTAAAACTAAAATGAAACTAATAAAGAAGGCTGTAAATTTCAGTGTTAATGGATTAATCCATCACAGTCCCCTGTATTCTCCCTCAACTCGAAGGAAGTATGCCATGTCATTGTTCTGAAGGTTATGGATGAAGAAGTGCTTTTAGTGTATTTGAAAAGGAAATTGTAGCTCTTCAACAGCATGATGACTCACTGGAGGATGAATTGAAGGCCTTGATTTTTTTTTTATTTATATCCTCACATCATAAATTACTTTGTCATGGGGAGGCGTTCGGTCAAGATCAGGGGCATATTACAGCGTGATCACATATCCTGGGATCTGAGGGTGGCAGATGGAGGTCATGGTATCTGTGTGTGAATGAGTAATGAATGTGTGTTTAGGGGATCGGGGGTCATGTCAGGAAAACCAAACAATATTATCTCTCCAGTGCAAGTCTCAGCTACAAGGAATGAAGGCTGACAGCTAAATATATAAGAATTAACCCTCTAAATGCTTTGTCTATATAAAGAACATAGCATAGTCTGGGGCTGCAAAGTCTAAGAATAGCATTTGGGTGTCAACAGTAGGATTAACCTCCTCTGGGATGCTTTTTTTTTATCAATGGGGAGGTTCTGGGGGATTCACTTCCTCACTGCCCTCAGTCCCTGTTCCAATTAAAGACCTCTTTGTCGTCTTAAATGCTCGCTAGCCTTCATACTGTGCTATAATGACTCGTTCTAATCCTAGCCCACTAAATATGTATTTATTAGGTTTTTTTTTTTAAATCATTTGTTATAATTTAGTTGTATGTAGGGCTCCAACAGCGGAAGCTAATTTGCAGTTAAGAGAGGGTTTCGCTGCTAACTGCACGGACGAGGAGTAATGGGTATGAAAGTGGTTATTTTTGTTTTGATCTGCATCCTGTTTGCCCTCATTACCCAGTGTTCATTCTGCCGGCTTTGTGGAGAGCTCTGCTTTTCTCCGCTCCCATCTGCCCATCACTGCGGCTGTGAGACGTCGGCTGTATTCTCTAACAGCGACACTCTCATTTCTCATTCAGCTCTCTTTTCTAAATGTAGGAGATCTTTAGTTAGCTCATGTTTGCATTACAGTTGAGCCAATGATGCTCAACGCTTGTTGTGGAAAATTAGCAAAGATGCCAGTCATGTCTACCATAAATATGTAATTCAAAATATGTTTTTACTTCTGCTTACTCTATTTTTACTTCTTTTTTCCCTTATATGTCTGTTATATTTGATATTTACGCCTAAAATAACCCTTAACCCAACACATTTTCTACTTAAAATCTTGGTTCTAAACATATTTGGCCTTGAATCTTGAATATCACCACTGTAACACCTCAAATCATGTGTTTTTCCTCTCAAAACCAGCAGCCTATTGACCTCATTGCTAGCTCCCATGATGCCTTGCGTGAATTCTGGTAGTGACCTCCTGGGCCTGCTGTCACTGGATGAGGAACTGGTGTTTTCCACAGTAACGAGACGCTAATCCTGATTATTAGAGCGATTTAGAGATAAAAATGTGTGAAGATCATCCGTTACACCTCAAACAGGGTAATATGATTATTCCTCTGCCTTCTACTATGAAGGGATGGGAGGACAATGGAATAATGGCCTCAGATATGGACAAAAGTATCTGGCCACCAGACCAGTACACCAACAGGGACTGTAAGGACGTTATATTCAGATACTTTGGTCCTCCTTTTCTGCTCTTCTTGGAAGGCATTCCACAAGATTCTGGTGAGTTTTGTGGGAATTTGCACCCATTCATTCTGTATATGAGGTCAAACACTGATGTTGGATGAGAAGGCCTGTCTCACAATTTCTGTTCCCATTCATCCCAAAGGTGCTTGATGGGGTTGAGGTCAGGCCTCTGTGCCTGCCAGCCAAGTCCTTGGCTTGTGCTGTGTGATGCAGTCATGTTGGAATAGAAAAGAGCCTTCCCCAGACTGTTGCCACAAAGTTGGAATAATAGCATTGTCCAAAATGTCTTGGTATGCTGAAGCATTAAGGTTGGCCTTCACTGGAGATAAGGGGCCTAGCCCAAACCCTGAAAAACAGCCCTACGTTATCCCTCCTCCACCAAACTCCACAGTTGGAACAATGCAGTCAGGCACGTAATGTTCCCCCGGTGTAGGTACCAGATGTGTCCAGGCTTACAACCCTCTGTATGTTTGGCAGTGATGCTGAGGGTGTGAGAAACATCATTTTAAATTAAATATTTTAATTCTGTGACATTTCCTGTCTGAAATGGCCATGACTGCTGTTTGCTTTTGCTGTTTATCAGAATGATGATCTGTGATTGATATCTTTAAAAATATTTTAACAAGTGTGAGAGAGCAGTTTACTGATGAAAAGCAATCAATGACACATTAAAAATGTTTTCTTTTGCTTTTTATAACCTGTATATTTTTCATAACATTATCTTTCTACTATCAAAAAGTTAAAACATGGGCGTGTAGATGGCCTAGCGGTCTACAGCGCTACCCATGTGCGCGGGCAGCCCAGGTTCAAATCCGGCCTGTGGCCCTTTGCCGCATGTCTCTCCCCACTCTCTCCCGTTTCCAGCTCTTTCCACTGGCCTCCTCTTATTGAATAAAAGCATGAAAAGCCCAAAATAATAAAAAAAAGTTAAAACTCCTCTGACTGCCAAACAGAGAAACAAGATTCTCATCCCTCCACAGAACACGTTCCCACTGCTCCACAGCCCAGCATCAGTGTGCTTTACACCACTCCATCCAATGCTTGGCATTGGACTTAGTGATGTGAGGCTTACATGCAGCTGCTCAGCCATGAAAACCCATTCATGAAGCTGCTGTTGCACAGTTTTATTGCTCAAATTAATTCCAGTGGAAACTCAGAACTCTTCATCAGACCAATACCGATTATTGGTAGTTCAAGAGACAGATAACCAATATTGGGAACCGATATGAATTTTGTTATGGCATACAAAAATGTACTTAAAGACCCTGTAAAGTGATAGTAAATCTGTATTTAGGTTTGTTGTATGACAGGCCACAGTGTTATGAACCCCCGGGTTAAATTTCAGTCAAATAAAACATCTCTAAGTTTATAAGATTAAACTTCAAAATCATGAAAAATAAGTCAGTAAATGTGCTCCAGGGTGGTGTGGGCGGGTCTGTTGAGTGAGCTGAAGCCACGCCCACATCAGCTAACATCAGACTGTACTGAGATGAACCGCTCAGTGATTTTACATCTGAGACTGAAGCTTTAGCGAGGCGGGGTAACTCGACGATGTAAGTTTGGAAGTGGATTGTTGCCAGACAACAGAAACATTCCCTTTACAGAGCTGCTGTGATTGGCCAGGTATTATCAAACTATGCGTGATTGGCTGTTGAAAACCTAAAAAAAAAAAAGAATACAAAAGGAGTTCCCCTGCAGCTCAGACACAGATTCATTCAAAGGACCACTTTGGTTGTAGTGTTGCCTGTGATGTGCAATGACAAGCAAAATTAGACATTTTTAACCATAATTTTCCTGCACTATTATGATAGTGTAGCTTTAATTCTAGGTATCAAATCAGTTTTTGGATAGAAAAGTACTCTCGGCACTCTTCAGTATCCAAACAGCAGCTGTCACCAGATATTATCACAGCACCCCTGTAGCTGTTTGAATCATAAAAATGGATTAAGTTTGACAATTCAGCCCCTTGAAACTGCAGAAACCCCTAAATATATAATCGTTCAAATAGAATCTTCACAGGATCCCAGCAATCCCTGAAAGATGTTTCCGTGCGATACAGCTCCATCTGAGAGACTGTTTATCCCCTGTGTGAGTCTTGTTTGCTTTATCCCACTGTCTCACTCTTCGGAGCGCAGGAGTCCCTTCGTGTTTATGTGAAACTGAATCGAGGAGGGCGTCTGAGGGTTGGGGGGGGGTGCTGCACGGCCAGGGTCCTCTCTGGGTTGAGCATCATCTCTGTCAGCGTCTTGGAGCAGATCGGAGGAGACGTTTGGTGAGGAGTCACTCCTCTGTCTGAGCGCCGTGTTTGTTTTACCAGAGGCACGGCAGCCATACGGCAGCTGACTGACCCCGCGCTGTCATGAAGGACGGTATCTTTATGCAATGCTGATTGTTACACGCCATCGTCCCTCCACTTCCCTTTCAGCTGTGATTGCATACTTGGCCGGCGTATCACAAGGCACTTTCCTATTATCCAGATGTGCATTATCCTCCAACTGGTGTTTATCACTGGGAGATAGGGGCTCAGGTCACCTCCAGACAGCTCACAGGTAATGGGCCTTGACATCTGAATTAGTCTGCTCTTTCAAAGGGTGATTAGCAAGCAGCTTAGGATTCTGTGGGGATGTTGATAGGCACACATAAACAGGCAGGGCCGATGGGCCGCTGGGGCTCTGCCTCTCTGTGGTGCATGATGGGAGGCTTGCCAGTAATACGGCTCATCATGAGGCGGTCACGCTGTGGTTCTGCAGATGACAGAGGGCGGGATGGAGGGGGTGACCGAGGCTGGTGCGATTATGTGTTAGCACTGTTGATGGAGCTACTTGAAGAAGGTATTTTATTTTCATGAGCTGACAGCCTACCAAGCTGGCGTCTTCATAAACTTTATGAATAGTCGAGCATTTAAATTTCATACTTAAATCTTTTCCCTGCCTCTGTTTCTTGGTTGTGTGAGTGGCTGGTCCAGCTGTTACCCCCATCCTTTCTCCAGCTCCTTTATTATTCCTCGCCTGTGTGATTCGCTGTGTGCTTGTGGCGGCAGGGGAACGGCTGGCTTTGTAGAATCTTAATAGCGGCGGCGAGCGCCAAGCTTTTCCCTTCGCCGCTTGCAGCAGGCATGTGACTGAATGCCAATGAGACATTAGGGTTCAGGCAGGATGGATCAGGCCAGGCTGAGGCAGGCAGGATCTGAGGCTCTGTAGAGCCCTTTACCAGGTGAGGAGCGCACATGTCTGCTCTTTGAGGCTGCACGGAGAGAGGCGCTCTGCGTCTCACGGTTATCTCAGCACACCTAATCGGCAGGATGCGCCCTCTCCTGTGCATCTCTGTGAAGAGGGAGATAATCTAAGAGCATTCTGTTCGACTTTGACATTCACACGGCTTCCTCTGTAACATAGTGGCCCAGAAATGGAGGCTGTTAGATTAGACCTGTTACCAGCCTGCTTCAGGGAGGACACAATGACGGATGACACTGAGAGCAAGGACACAGCTTAAACACTGGGCTTTAACAACAGAGGTACGACCTTAGACTTGCCTTTACAGCCTGACTGATATAACATCTGACTGATATTATTGAGCCAGTATTGAACTTTTATACAGTAGATATATCAGTATCACATTTTTATTTTCCATTCATTTTTACATTGTATGTTAGATGATTGGAGCCACCAGGCTGCTCCATTATTGCAAAAATCTTATTATGATTGGGGGTAGACAGATTTTGACCTGGCTGATCAGCCAATCAGCTCTGAAGCCTGGGTGCCCCTGACACCATTTGGTCTCATGAATCACTAATAATTGGTATCAAATCGGCCCTGAAAACCCACTATCAGTTCACCGCTAATCAAAATTATTTGTGTTAAAAATGAAGTTGCAGTTATTAAACAGGAAAAGTAACTGAGTATACAGCATCTGCATCACATGTATTCATCACACTTTTACACTTAAAATTTTAAAAAGCAAGCAAAAAATAAAAATGAGTGAACAAAACCATGTAAATATATATTAATGAATCAACATATGGCAGTTGAAATGTTTGCCACTTGATGTGAATGTGGTTGTCTATATGCTGCTGTGAATGTTTGGCTATTTTTTTTTTGTTTACCCAATTGTTTAGATTGTTTAAATAAGGCAGGGTAAACTGTAAACTGAATTGCCCTTCGGGGATTAATAAAGTCGTCTGAACTGAACTGAACTAAATCTATGGACACACACACTCGATTACCTTGTTTCCATGATCGTGGCAAAGTCTGCCATTTGCAGACATTAAAGTAGCTCATTCAGTGGGTGTTTTCCATCATGTGGAGGAAAATAGTGTATCCTGGGCTTGGAAAACCATCACTGAAGGGGATATCTGATGTGATTATGAACTAGCTGGCTGTGTCTTCTGCTGCACCGCAACAATAGCAAACTCTAAGCTAGTATTACACTCAGAATGAACTTTACGGGAAAGTTGTTTTTCCAAAAGCCTTGAATGTGTTCAGTTTGTTTACATTTTCTCATTTCAGTGCTACTTGAAATTCTTTCCAACTAGGAATGGGCAGTGGTGAGCTAATACCAAAACCCTGAGTATTAAAACATTTTACTGTTGATGATAACAGTGTGGATGGGCATATTGAAGTTAATCATCTGTAATGTAACGTCAGACTTTACGGCTAAGCTATGATGTGCACCAATGTCAGGGTGCCAGGAGGTAAAGCAGAAAATACTGAGACAACTTTTATAGAGAATAATTACTTGATGGTGAAAAGGGGCTATACTGTTGGCTGAAAAGCTGCAAGAGTGGGTTAAACGTAGGAAAAAAGGCAAAAATGGTTTAAATATGATAACAAAGGTGGCAAAATGGCCAGAACATTGCAAAAATGGGTGAAAACTGGCTAACATAGCTACAATGTTGCAAAAATGGGTTAAAAGTGATTAAAAGATGGGAAAAATGGGTTATATCACAAAAAAGGGCAAAAGTGGTTGAAATATGCTGAAAAAGCTGGCAAAATGGTGATAAAGTTGCAAAAATTGGTTCAAACTGACTAAAAATGGCTATAAATCTGTAAAAATTTGAGTAAAACTGGCCAAATAATGGCGCTAAAGTTGTAAAAATAGGTTTGAACCTGGTCAAAAATTGGCTATAAATTTTCAAAAATGAGTTAACACTGGCAAAAAGAAGTGGCAAATGTGGGCAAAAATGTGAAAGAAAATAGCAGCAATGGGTTAAATGTGGCAAAAATGGACAAAAATGAGAAAAAAATTGGGTTAGAAAGGCAAAACAGTGGCAAGAATGGTCATAAAGTGAACACATTTTTAAAAAAGCGGCAAAAAGAAAAAAAAAACAAGCATAAGGTGGTAAAACAGCAGCAAAAAATGGGTGTCTTGGGCAAAAGTGAATGAAAAGTTGGGAAAAAATGCAAAATAGTGGCAAACGTACCAGTTAAGGGCAATAAATAAATAAGTAAATATAAGTTGAATGTGGCAATATAGACTTAAAAAAGGCAAAAAATTGGTTTAGGGTGGAAAAAAGTTGCAAAACAATGTCATTGGTTAAAAGTGGCAAAAAAGTAGCTCAAGTTGGCAGAATTGTGTTGAAAAGGGGTTAAAAAGTTGCACAAATAATGAATTCCAAACATTAGAACCCAGTAAGAGTTTGTCACATATTTCAGGTCCAAAATTAGGTAGCAAGCATGCTAGCAGCAATGCCTCTGGTTGGATCCAATACACATGCACTGATGTCATGATGAATCACAAATGGGGAGGGGCCTTCCTCTGGGGTTTTTCAGGGGCCCAGCCAGTTCTGTAGGCAGCTCTGGTTAGGCAGTACTATGCTGCCCTGGAAACCCCCGTACCACCTTCCACCTGATGTGGGGAAAAGATCCACACAATCTGTACCTTTAGAATTTAAAAGATGTTTATGTTTGATTTTTGTTTGTGTCGTATCAGTGTTTAACATTTTGATGGCATGAAAACTCCTGGAATAACAGCCACACCAAAGGCTGCTTTCAAACAGAATACTGATACTCGTTTCAATACCATAGCAACAAAAACAGTCTTAGCCATTCAATGGTGTGTATTTTCTTTTTTGCAAATGCTGCAAACTGTCTGAATTTCACAAATATGTTGGAATATTTTCTGTTCTACAATCTGTCAGGATATTTGTGCAAAATGTTGCTAAATATTTGTGAAATTCAGACAGTAAGCAGGAGTTTGCCTGCATATTTTGGCTTCTCTGAAGCACCTGTCTTCAGAAATAAATAGCTTTGTTAAAGCTTTGGTGCATATTCATGCTTTTGTACCGTTTAGGAATGTGGTTTTAAAGTACTGACAACCTTCATGGTTATATTGCTCTAAAACAAAGCAGATTCACTGTCGAAAAGCTCTATCTTTATCTACATTTTCTACACTCTTGTTATATTTGTAATGCTTGACCTTTACCCTCCAAAATCTCTTTGATATCGGTTTTAAAAATGGCATTATAGTCGAGCTCCACCTCCCTCCTCCTCTTTTTTTCTCTCTGTGATTATGTAATCTGCACTCTTCCCTTGGGGTCATGCAGGGTGAAAAAACATGATGATATTTTTCTTAATTTCCAGCGTACGGCAGCATCTGATGTTTTTCTCTTCCTCATTTCTGTTGCAAATGCCTGAATGTAATGTCTTATTCAAGCCTTACTTGTAATGATTTATTTATGCAGTGGCTACTGGAGCTTTTATTTCAGATAGCATCCTCTCTCGGTCATCACAACAGAGCATTAGTGAAGATGAAGGCAAACCTAATTAACAGTGATGCTGAGGTACAGACAACAATAGAGAAGACATGTATAATAAATCAATAAAAGAGGAGAGGAGCTGAAAGGAAGAAAGCACACATCCACAGATAAAGTGTACTGTAAAGCAGCTGCATTTCTTTTTCATCTTGTATGTATATTTCATGCTATGCTGCATGTTTCCTGTGTGGTGGCATGCTGAATCACGTGCGTAGTTAAACGGCTTAAGTGTACATGTTTGTCTGTATTGATATGTGGCATGGTTAACATGCAGCCTCTTTATTTGTGACGGTGGCATCGACAAGGCAGGCTGTTAGCAGACACAGGACCTGTTAGAGTAAAATAAACGCAGAGCTGTGATACTAGCAAATGCACACCCACATTCACACACACAGACAACAGCACATTAATCTGTCTCTTTCGCAGCATGCACATGGTTCTCCACATGACGCAGATGTTACTAACAGTGGGATGGAGTGATGGGTGGATGCAGAAGCCCCAGTCACCCAGTCTCTGCCTAATCTGATTACAGACGGCTTCACACGGTCGTTCCGGCTGCTGTTGAGAGAGAGAGAGAGAGAGAGAGAGAGAGAGAGAGAGGGCATGTGGGAACGGACAGATGGACTGTCAGCAGCTGTGGTTAACTGTGTTGTGTAATACGCAAGCATGGTGTTCAGGAAGAGAAAGGCATGTGACGGCGCTCCACAGCATTATATTGTGATATTACTATCAAAGATTATCCATAACAATGACGACACATGACAAGCCACGCCATGAATACAGCAGGGCTTTTGCACGATACAGGCACTGTTTATTGTGGCAGCTATTTCAGATGCTTGTTGGTTTCAGACACATTTTTAATAGATTTATTTAGTGGCTTTTTGCCTTTATTTGCAGAGGATAGGACAGTTGATAGGAAATCAGGGAGAGAAAAGTGAATGTGGTTCCTACGCCACATCAGTCCTGCCTTTTCAGAAAATATTTTTCAAAGCGGATGTCTGTTTGAGCTAATTAAAGGTCATAAAATGCAGATTTTCATCAGCTTGGTGCAAATATCAGAAATAACACCAGCACTGACGTGTTTTATCATAGTTCAGTCAGATACCTCAGTGTTCAGCTGAAAGAAAATTAAAGTGTTCACTACTTCTTAAAGCAGGAGCAGTGCACCTTACTGCTATTCCCATGCAGAGAAGGAGAGCCTAAGGCAGGAAGAGAAGCAGCAAAAAACCCAGAGCAAAGCAGGCATCAATGATAACTGAATGTCAGTGATTCAGAGTCTGAAGCAAGATGAAGGAGGAGCTGGGGTGGAGGAGGGTTAACAGCAGCTTGAAGAGAGAGCAGTAGAGCTTAGCCAGTCAAGAGCAGTTTAAACTAGATCAAAATTGCAATTTCAGCTGAAACTGTGTGGGGATGCTGAGAGCTGAACTGTGGAAGAACTGCTGAAAATAGCCAAAATCACAAAAATAGCTGAAAATAGCATAAATAGAGCATTAAATAGCATAAAATAGCATACAATTAGCTGAAAATGGCATTCAATAGCTCTTAAAAAGGATAAAAATAGCGGAAGTAGCCAAAAAAAAGATAAAAATAGCCTAAAAATAGCTGAAAGTAGCCTTAAAATAGCTGAAAATGGCATAAAAATAGCTGATTTTGGACTTAAAGTAGCTGAAATTTGCATTCAGTGGCTGAAAAAACAGAATTAGCTGAAAATAGCACGAAAATAGCTGTATTTTAAAAATGATAAAAGTTAGAAATGAGAAAAGTCATAGCACTCGAATGACAAAGAAACATATTTTTTTTTATGTTTAAACGGTGTCGATACAAAGTTGAAGGAGGAGACAGCTGGTGAAGAAGAATAAACAAAATGGCCGACACGAATATCAATAGTGTGGATGTTCAGCATCACCACTAATAAGGCAGCATGAAAGCAATAAGCCAGGAGTGTGCTTAGAGCAAATCAGCTGGCTATCAGCCTATGAGTGCTTGTGTGAGATCAGCTGATTTCAATTAAGTCCAGAGCGACCACTGGCTCCACCCCTGGAATATTCTTGGTTCTGCTATTTGCTGCCGTGAGCCATCAGAGAGTTAGAAAACAAGATGTTATTGTTTTTTTATTTTGGTTGCTAATATGTTTACCATGCACACTGTTGTCTCAATTTAGTCATGTTCAAATGGGGGCCATATTTCATTTTATTTCAAGAATTTGCTGCAGGCCCACCAAAATTGGACTACGGGCCACATTTGGCCCCCTGGCCATGGTTTGGAAAGCCTTGCCCTAGTGATACACCATGTCAGGTTGTTGATGATACTGTCTTATTATAGTGTTACAATATGATTGAGCTGACACTTTAGTCCACAGGGACATTCTTCACGAGTTAGTACAGCACAAGCAAAGACAAGAGGAGACAACATCAATAGAAGCCACAAAGTGCTTCAAGTCTGATTGGACAAAGGTGCTGCCATGCAGTGCCAAAGGTTGTCCACATTACACATGGTGTTTAAGTATTAGTCATGCTATTATCTCTGCTTCTGATCCCAGTCTGAGGTTGCAGGGGTCTGGAGCCAGTCCCAGTTGTCACTGAGTGAGAGGTTAATCACAAGGCTAACATGTACAGACAAATAAGCAGCCACACTCACGCTCACACACACTCATTTAAGTCACCACTTAATCTGCATGGAGAAAGACTGAGTGAGTGAGTGGAGAAGGACTGTCTCTAAATGGGCTAAAAGTATCAGACATCTCCAGTATTTTTTTAAGACTAGAATTTATTTGTCTTTAAGAAGGGGAAAGGGTCAAACTTTTGTTATCAATAGGTAAAGAAAAATGTGTAATCCTGGATCTGCACTGGTTCCTCCTGATTTCACTCACCAGTGTAGTGCTGCCATTTTCAATACACATTTTGACTCTGGATCTCTATTTTTAACTAACAGGACTTACTACGTAGTTTGAGAGTGTTTACCACTACTTTTTTGAGTAAGGTTGAGAAGGATGACTGTACCACAGCAGGTCTACATACACAGATAAACACGCCTCCACCTTCTCTTTCTCCTCTGTTTGGGTTTTGAAAGACAGAATATACACACAGGGCGACTGTGGCTAAGTAGGTAGAGTTGGCCGTCTTACAGTCAGAAGGTTGTTGGTTCCATTCCCAGTTCTGGGCAAGACACTTAACCCCAAACTGCTCCTGCTGCTTCATCCTTTTTTTTTGTAGATGGGTAATGATGCATTTGAATGGTATTAGCTAATACTGATGACCAATTCTCCATAGCAACCACTGCCATCAGTGTATGAAAGTGGAAATGATGGAATGGATGGGTTGGTGTGACCTGTGGTGCTACAAGCTCAAGTTCAGACAGTCTCAATGTTGGGCAAGTACTTGTTTCCAGTTGTCAAACTTTAAAAGCAACCTCTTCCATGGCCTATATTTCACAACTCTGAAAGATGATAGTGCAGTTTGAACAGTGTGCAGGAACTGCTTGCAGGTTTTTAATGGATCCATACCTTTTGTAAGGAATGTTTTCCAAAAGCTTTGGTACTTTTTCAATGGACAATGGAAGTTTTATCATTTTAAAACACGTGAAAAGGGTCATGCATCAAAATATCTGACAGTCGTTTTAAAAAGGCAGACACTTCCTGCAGCCTGAGAAAAAGTAGGTTCGCTTTTAGTTAAAGTAAAAAAGCATAAATGCACAAGTTGTTAAGCATTACTTGATCAAGTTGAAGTCCTGTGATTTTTTTCATGTTTATTTGGCTGATAAAAGACTTTGGCAGCACTCAAAGTTCAGTGCCAAACACAGACGAAATATTTGTTGCCAGATTTTGAAAGAAAGTGAAATCTGTGTCAGATCTGAGAATTTTGTTCCTGAATCACAGAAGGATGAAAAGCTAAGCTGTCTGTGTGGAAAAGGCTGTTTTAAGGTCAGAACAGGAGGATATTTGTGATGTGTAAATCACAGCCACAGTTATTTTTATTGGTTAGAATATGCACTTAAATTCTCCTCTTCTATTTGAATGGATTGACTCTGTGTAATGTAAGGCATTAGTTTCAGGGCTCAAGACTAATGTGGTATTTCTCCTGCTGCAGAGTTTCATGGTACTGACTTTATGGTACTTATTTTATCATCTATTATAATAAGATGATCATCTACAAAGATTAGATGAATCTAATTGTGATTTTTCACCAAATAATGCGATTGCAATTTAATATGCAATTATTATTAGATTCCTCATCTTGTATATTTTTCATCAAATTCAAGCACTAAATCAGTCTATATTATAACCTACATTCTGTCAGGAACATGCTCATCATACATGTAACCATGTTATTGCAAATAAAGATATGCATTTTATCTAAGCAGAGAAGAATCTTGTTAAAAATGCTCCCTGGGTTAGTCAGGCATCATGCTTTACTTTACAGGGAGTGCACAGCTAGAAGCCCCCATATGGACGGAGACATTTATGACAGTGTGTAATGAAAACATTAAAAACGTTTCAGAGGCAATGAATCCACAGGAGCATGAATCTGAATATGAGGGTGCAAACAGCTTTAAGTGATAAAAGAGGAGGCTGGGGTGGAGGAGGTGAAGCTTTGCCAGCAGCAGCGTGTTGCATCACAGGGATTAGTGATGTCATATTTAAATGGACCGCTTGCGTAATGTGCGTAAAATCTCTGCTGCTGCAAAAATGACTATACAAACTGTTTATTTTTAAATTTCAAGTTAAAGAAATATTGCAACTTCTGAAATAAGCGATTGCAATTAATTGCCTAGCCCTAGTGCATGGTTAGCCTAGTGGTTATTAGTGCAAGTTACATAGCAGAGGTTTTTTGTCCTTGACAAGAGTTGCCCTGGTTCAGATCCAGCCTGTGTGTCCTCTACTACATGCCACTCCCTACTCTCTCCTCAGTATCTTTCTCTACTCACTGTTAAATCTGAATAAAAGACAGAAAGACCAAAAAATCAATCTTGGATCAGAGAGACGAGTTATGATTTAATATATCCCTATAGGGAAATATGTATCAGATTCTATCCTGTGGATACACAGAGAATAAAAAAACACATATTCTCCATTTAAGCAATATAACACATCACACAACAGCAGAAATTCAGCATCATGCTGTGCTAAAGACTAAATAGCATTTGAGACCATTATCTCATTAAGACAATTTTCAGAAGTAAATCAACTTAACAACTGTTGGAGTCTTCCCTGCTGGACGTTTGCAGGATTTCACACATTTCTCACCGACTATCTGCAGTTAAAAAAGAACAACACTGAAATTCTAGTTTTCCTTATCATGTAGTCCTAGCAGACAGAACTTTAGGAGTCATTTTTTAGAGTTATCTGACCTTTGACGAGTTAAATTGGGAGAGTTGTGCAGTTTTTCTTTTATCAACTACAATTTCTAATAAAAATCAAGTCATTTTTATCCATACCTACTTTCTTTTGCATATCTGTGGTTGGGTCATGGTGTGACAGGCTAAGCAAGAGATTCCAAGCTATTCTAAGGCTTGATGGGATCCCTCCGGTGAGTTTTAGGTCCGTCCAGGGGTCTCATCCCAGTTAGATGTTCCTAGAAGATCTCCAGAGGAAGGCGACAATGAGACATCCTGATCAGATACCTGAACCACCTTAGAGTCCTCCTTTTGATGCTGCAGCTTTACTCTGAACTTCCTCAAGCTCCTCGCTCTAAGTCTGAGCCCACATACTCTCCTAAAAGATCTCATTTCAACCACATCTATAGATAATCTCATTTGTAGCCCCTATTTGATTTCTGTTTACAGATTCTACATTGGAATGAATCTGTACACAGGCGTAATGATTTTCCTTCTGTTAAGTCCTCTGGTTTCTGTTTGTACTACATTTTAGTCCTGGCTGTAATTACCAATCATCTGTCAGCAGGCTTTAGTGTGCACAGATGAAACATTTTGTGTTGACAACACTGAACAGGAAGGACGTTGTCTGCGCTGATGACAAACCAGCTCACATCAAGGCTATTCCTTTGATTTATTTGTCTCTATAAACAGATATCTGCATCAAAGTACAGATAACAGTCTGTTATAAATCAGATATTCAAACTTCAGCCTCAAATGTGATTTTACATTTTATACCTTCCTTATCTGCATTGCAAAAGAAAGGATTAAGCCAAACTCCTTTTAAAACATGCAATTTAAGTTTTTTCTTTTCTTAAGGAGGGCCACAACAAAGCTTGACTCTTTGCTTTTTAAAAATCTATATTATGATGCTATTCAGGCAAACTTAATTTTCTTTAATTGTGAGAAAATCACTCAAGAAAATGACTGCGGTAGTGAACACAGGTAAAGCTGTGGTATCTTACATGCTTTCAGCCGTGGACTGTTGAGATGTTTGGGTAAAAGAGATTTATTATATGTTACACTTATTCGAAAGAGATTATCCGTACTTTTGTTTCATTTTATTGAGAAATTTGAAACTTCCTTCATATTTGCATTAGCCAAAAAGAGACAGAGCAAACAAAAGGGCTAGTTCAGGCAGGCCAGGGAGTTAAGCGCTGCTATATAATTTCTCACATGCCCTCGTCAGCTGATTTGCTCTAAACATGCTATTGGCTAGTCGCACTCATGCTACCATTTTTAAAATATGCCTTCCTGCTCCCTCTGCAAGCTGCTTTTTGCAGTCCTCCTCCACGCCAGCTCCTCTTTTATTCTGCTTCTGTCTTAATCAGTGTCATTCTGTTATCACTGATCTCTGCTCTGCTCTGGAGTTTTTGCTGCTTCTCTCCCTGCCTTAGGCTTTTCCTTGTAGGAAAGGTAGAAAATGTGTGCTGTTCTTGCTTGATGCTTTTCATGTCAGCTCGTGAAAGGGCAGGGGGATCCCAGTACAGCAAACCACCAAATACAAATAATAGCAATAAGTGAAAATGAGTAACTGCTCATAAATAATCACAAATCATGTGTGCAAGAATTTGAACTGATGCTACATGTGGAGATTATGTTATTGCTATTATAGTGCATTGACTTGTTGAAAATTTAACCCTCTCATTTGTCTATTTGGTTGCTTTAAATGTCAAAATTTTGCCTCAGTGATGAGGTTCACAAGTTGTAGACAATAACTGTTAAAATCAGACTCTAATGAGCCACATTTCCCATCATTTGCATAAGCAGTAAGCTCATCTGAGAATTTCTTTATTAAATGTGCTCCTAATGTTAACTTTCCTCGTGGCACAGAGAGAGTAAAGCAGGAAGAATGGAGTGTTCGTCAGACTGCATATCACACATTTCACCGCTGATTAATTAAACTAAACAAAATCAAGAAGCCGAGTGGCTCTGATAATTAAATCACGCTCATTATGTTCTTTTTCTTAGCCTCCCCAGCCACCCCCACCCAAAATTAGATCAAAATTAGACTTCACAGCGGTTTGTGAGAGGAGCAACCGGAGCTGAGTGCTGGCAGCTGGTGCTGGAGGAGCTCAGGGGACCAACGTACAGAAAATGTGCTTTTTGGTCTAAATGTAAAGCAGATATTCAGGAAATTAAAAGGTAATTATCCCAGCAGACTGATTGAGTTCTAATCAGTTCATGAATACATTTTCCACTGTCATCTGAAAAAAATTAAAGCAGATAAGGGATTAAACTCACTCAGGAGCAATTGTGGTGTTTTATGCTACAGTATTTCACATTTTAAAATCATAAAAGTATTGATTATAGGACACACTGTTTAGTTTAACTACTTTTTTGATTGATCAGCTCCAAAAGTGAATCACATTTTTATATATGTATTGAATTTTGAGCTATATTTAAATAAAAAATGACAAATTTGATCACTTTTAAGCTTTTTAACATTTGTAGTCAACCTAATCCTAGCCTACAATAATGTTAGCTAGCTAACAATTCAGCTTGCTAACATTGCTAGCAATTGACAGTATCCTAGATTGCATTGCTGTCAGCCAACTACCAGTGCAGTTGTTTGACATAGAAAGTGGTAAAAACAAAACAAAACAAAAAATAACTAGATTCTAGCTTAGCTACTATTTGCTAGACCTTAACTACCAGTAAGCTAGCATTGCTGGTATCAAACTTCAGCTGAAATTACTGTTACATATTCAAAACATTGCTTCAAAACAACCAAATCTTAGCTAGCATTATTGTTAGCTAAGATATGGATTAGACAGATCTGCACAAATTTGGTGAAGCTGTGTTGAACAGGGAACCACCACAAAAAAACACAAGAAAACCAGTATCTGGAGGTCCTAGCTGTCTTCATTTTCAATAAAATAGTAATTGTCCCAGGTACCTGCATTACACTGCTTCCCCAAAACTGCATGACAGTATGATCCAGATTTTTCCCGCAAAGTGAGTGGAGGCGGTTTGCACCTCCATCATGATGGGTAGTCAGTGAACACTAGCTAAAACACAAGAGGCCAGCTAATATAACCCTGAGCAAGAAATTTATGCCAAATAGCCTACAATAGCTTGGTGATTGGGGTGCTAATGAAGAAAGTTTGGGAACCACTGAGCTTTCATTGCTGATAGCCCACTAGCACTAGCTTACATGCTGATAGCTAAAGCTAACATTTCCTTTGGCTAGGGAGTTATACTAAAACTAATAGCCCTATGTACCAGTTATCTGATGACATGGTTAGTCAAGAAGCTCTAGCTTAATTGTGGTTGCCTTGCCAATATAATCCTGAGTTAGGAATTTATGCTAAAAAGCCCAGGCTTCTACACAAGTCACAGTTAGCTTGGTAGCTGAGTGCTAATTAAGAAAGTTTGGGAACCACAGAGCTTACGTTGCTTATAGCCCACTAGCACTAGCTTACATGCTGATAGCTAAAGCTAACACTTCCCTTGGCTAGGGAGTTATACTAAAACTAGTAGCCCTATGTACCAGTTATCTGGCATCATGGTTAGTCAACAAGCACTAGCTAAAATGTGATTGCCTTGCTTATATTATTGTGAGCGAGGAATTTGTGCTAAATAGTCCAGGCTACAAAAGTCACAGTTAGCTCAGTAGCTGAGTGCTAATTAAGAAAGTATGGGAACCCCTCCTGTGAGCTTACAAGGCTGATATCCTACTAGTATTAGCTAACATGCTGATGGCTCTTACTAACATCTCCCTTGGTTGGGGGGATTATACTAAAAGTAGCAGCCTTATTTTAAGATAAAATGTGGTTATTGCCCATCTGATAATCCTGAGATTGGAATTTATGCTACATAGCCTAGGCTACCACAGATGTGTTAGCTTGGGAGTTGGAAGCTCAAGCTAGATATTAGTAACTAGATTAATTTGGCAACCAAGTTGTTATGACGTGAAATATGGCAGGTTCGCCTTCTGGTTTTGCCTCTCATTTGTCCTTCAGTTGCTAACTAACCAAGAAACAGAGAAATTAGTGCAATTTTTCAGATTTCTTGGTGTAATATTCACTATGGCACAGAGCAGAAGGACATTTTCTATTTGACAACATCTTAGCTTTCTACCCTGAGCCTTTTGGAGGAAATTATCCACCTTGTAAATTTGATGAAAAGGCAATTTGAATCTTTAATTTTATGCTTATCGTACCGCAAAATACATCCAATGGCCCTCTTAGCAGTCTATTTCAGAGCTAATCATGTTTTGCCTACTCTGATGCATCTGCTCACTCGGTGTTGTAATATTGCAACACCTGCTGATGCTCCAATTTCATGAGCAGATCATCCGCCTACAGTTTGATCATACCTTCAGGATGTTTTTATTTATTTTTTTATTTATTTCTTAGCAAATGAACATGTTTGGGCCTCATACTAATCAGTTTTTCAGATTTCTCTGCCGTCCTGCTGTTGGCAGCTTGGCACCGCTGCATCTCCTCCCAGAGGCTTCATTCCCCTGAGAGTGCAGATGCCGGAGAATTACAGCTACACTTCATCAAATTAAAAAGATATGCTACGTGCGCTAATATACATAATGTGAGTGGATGTCTTGGCTTTGTTCAGGCAGTGTTTGTGCACTTGGCAGTATCAGCCAGTTAATGTAACGAGGTTGATATGGGGCTGTTTTATTTCTCTCTCTCAGATCTTGTGGGCCATGTCATCGCTGTGTGTTAATTTCTGGTCTTATGCCGCAGTTAGCAATGTGCAATTAATTTGCATCGATATTAATTCTGATTTAATTTCTTGTAGTGGATTATCTTATTTGTCTGTTGTTATGTAATGTGCTTTATGATGCTTTCGTGCCGTTAAATTAGGTCGAATGAAATAGAAATGAGTGAGTGTTATGAGTGTAAAGGAGCTGAACTGATTTCAAGACATATTTTAACAGGATGTTTCTCTTGTTTTGAGGTTTTTAGAGTTTCTCTAACATGAAAATCCAACAGTATTATCCTCTAAAGAGTGAACTTCCACTACCCTGCCGGGATAAAACAGATTTCCTCTGCTCTGACTGCAGCTTTAAAGGTTGAGGTCAATTCCCTGCAGTCGATTTAAAATGCAGTGTTAAACTGTGATTCATTCCTTATGTATAAAGCATTCATTCTTTATTAGTGCATTAAGATGATGAGTTTTACTTTATCAAAATGTTAGCCCAGTTTGGTGGTATAAAATAAATAATTCTTTGCAGCAGGTGGCAGCAGGTTCAAACAGCACTTCCAAAAAAAAGTTGGAACTTGTATAAAATGTGAATAAATCAGGATACAGTGATGTGTAAATCCTTTTAACCTGTATTCAGTTGACTATAGCACAAAGAAGAGATATTTAATGTTCAACCCATTCTGAATACAATGCCTCCAACATATCTGTACCAGTTGGGACCGATGCACTTTAAAATGTGCAATATATTTTCTTTGGGAGACCGGTAAAGACTGCAGGCAGAGCAGTCTAGTACTGGCACTCTTTTACTGTGAAGCAATGCTGTTGTAACTTGTGCAGAATGTGTGTTAGCATCGTTTAGCTGAAATAAGCAAAAACATCCCTAAAAAAGGACATCATCATCAGTGTTTCCCAAACTTTTTTTGTCGTCTGCTGCTGTCAGAGGATCACCCCGTCACTATAATTGCTGTCTCTTTGTATGATCAGCTCTGCACTAATGATCCTGGGGTTAAAATATGAAACTATAGAGCATGAATCAGAGCTCATTAATCTCCCCATAATAAATATAATTCATCAGGGGACGCTGTCATGGCCGTGGTGGCCCACTTTTTAGAAGTCGTCGTGACCCAATCCAGTTTTGGGATGTTCTGTAAATCATAACGCAGGTCAACTGTGTATAAATAAATGAAGCTTAGTGTTAGCTCATGCATGACGTGGATGTCATACACCCAGCCATGATCAGCTGGCGACCAGCTGATCCCAATTATTGCCTCCCAGCTCCAACAGTCAATCACAGCTCTCTCAACACGGTGGTCCATTTGAATATGACATCCTTCTCAATATTCTCTGCTTGCATTAATACTGCTGGCAATGCTTGACCTCCTCCACCCCAGCCTCCTCCTTTATTGCATAAAGCAGTTGCACCCCACTTAAATTAGTGCTACCATGGATTAATTGCTTCTGAACTGATTTTATTGTTTTCAGTATGCATTGTCCTCAATGTATCTATCCATATGTGGTTTCTAGCTATGCACTCCCTGGAAAGGCAAAGCATGCTGCTTGACTAACCTAGGGAGAATCTTTTGAGCAGAGCCTTTTCTGCCAAGTTAAACTGTATCCATTTTGCAATGAAATGGTTAAATGTGTGATGAATGTTCCTAAATTAAATGTTTTGGACCACCTTATTATTGTTTTACAGCACTGTATCAATTTTAAGACAAACCAATTTGAAATATTTGACAAAAGCATCACAACTTTGTATTCCACACAATGTTCTTTTTCAGTCTGTGCCTTTTGTGCTGTCCTGGCTGGTTGGTTGAATCGATGGTTGGTGCTAGCTTGGCTATGACTCACTTTGGTCTAGACCTGGCACTTTCTGTTTAACGAGACTTAAAGGGGCCACTTCACCTCTGCTACATAGGCTTTCTTCACAGTTCAACCCCTTGGGCCTGCAGTAGCTGTCTGGTCTGGAACAGTTGTTGCTTGTTTTATTAGCCAAGTGTCTTTTTTTTTCTTTTTTCAAGATTTTCTTTTTGAGCTTTTTCTTGCATTTATTTGAGAGATAGGACAGTGGGTGGAGCAAAAAAAAAAGGATGAGAAAGTAGGGAACGACATGCGGTGAAAGAGCCACAGGCCGGACTTGAACCAGAGCTACCTGCATGGGGCGCAACCTAATCACTTGGCCATCTATGCCGCAAACATCCACAACTGTAGCTCTCCCGTCATCCAGCGGCTGATAGTGTTGTTTTGTGTTTTATTATAGTGGCGAGGGTGAGTGTGATTGGGTTGAGCTCCCTTGTGTTGCTTTAATGGAGCCACAAGGGGGGAAAAGTAGGGTTGTTCCGATACCGATACCAGTATTGGAAATACGCCCGATACTGCTTGAAATGAAGGCATCGGCACCGGCGAGTACACGAGTTGTTGCATCTATCCAATACCGTTTGGTTTAACTTTACAGTTTGCTGTGTTTAGCTATGCTAACTGTGAGCGCTTTAAACCGGAAATAGTTTCTTCTTTGCTGTCACATGCTTCTGTTTTTAGTGCAGCGGCAGCGAAGAACAACCAAGGGACCTGCTGCAGCTGCAAAGAATGGAGGCTGCCTGACAGTTTTTCTCAGAATGTGGTCGTTAAAACATTTGAGACTGGCACTGTCGTACAAGACAAGAAGTGACACGGTTTATAAAAAGTGAAATATCTGTTGAACCATAAATTATTGCCTCTTGTTTTCCTCTTGAAGCAAGCCGTTGTAATTTCTCATTAATGCGATTGATGCCTGTGAATCCCGTGCGGCAGCGTTTTCAGCGAGCCTGGACCTCATGTGACTTTTGGGGACTTTAATGATTAAATCCACACCAGTAAACCTGATATTGAATGTCGTTTTGTCCATTTTAATCGAATTATGATCAGTTATTACCGCTAGCTTGAATGCTAACTGCCATATTGTTTCTCTCTGAGTGTCCGTTAGCCAATAGCAGGCTGTTCCGTAATCACGTGACGCTGCACAAAATAACAGAAAGGAGAGAGAGTTCAACGCACTTAATGATTTATACAACTGTATACATTTAGTACATATCGGTATGCAACGATTGTTAATATGCAAGTTGTAAGTTTTTTATTGTATTTGGAAAAGTGCACTAAAGTTTGTATTTTAAAAGAGAGAGAGAGATAGAGCGAGCCTGTGATGCATCCCCCTGTATTATTATTTTAATATTTAGCAGCAAAACTCAATAATCAGCAGGACAAACAACTTTAGGGTCACAGAGATGCTGTACATTTACAATTCTAATAGTTGAGCCATGTTCTGAGTCAAATATAGGTCTAAAATAATTTGTTAGTCTGAACAGTCATTTCAGATAGTTCAGACTGGTATCGGATCAGTACCGGTATCGGCCGATACCTAACACCTTGGTATCGGAATCGTACTGGGAAGGAAAAAAATGGTATCAGAACATCCCTAGGGAAAAGCTCCTGTGACCACCCAGACTTTGGAAGTAAGCGGTCCAGATGGAAGCATGTGTTGCTGGGAAGTATCAATGGTGCCTTCACAGATGTGCAAGTTACCCATGCCATGGGCACTAATACACCCCAACAGCATCACAGATGACAAGCTGACAATGCCGCCTCTCGCCCAGTGACATCTGGGACAGGCTCCAGGCCCCCATCACCCCAAATGGGATAACTGGTGTAGAAAATGCATGGATGTACAGTACTGTGCAGAAGTTTTAGGCATGTTTGGGCCAAAATTTGAGGCTGGAGAAAGGCGTGTAATGGCGAGTACGCCCACCTGAGGGCCCCATTGGGTGGGAAGGAGGATTGACACAACCCAGGTCATGCTCTGGATGTCTTTGTACATTATCAAGGGCGTGGGAAAATAATCTGATGAAAACAAAACAAAAACCACAGCTTTAGGGTGGAGTTTTGGGTAGATGTGGTGCTTAAACATAGCCTAGGGTGCTGTTAGGGTGGGTAGGAGGGTTGCCACAACCCCCCTGGTTGTTGTGTGTATGCTCTAAGCACCTGAAAACTGTTGGTGGTTGCTGGGCTTATTATTATTATTATTATTATTATTATTTGCACATTTCACAACTTTCCCAGTCTTCCCTTGCCCTTGTTACAATGTTTTGGGGAATTTGCGATGGACATTTAATTCAGGATGTCTGTGTATTTGAAGAATTAATGAAGTTTATCAATTTGAACATTAAATATATAGTCTTTGTGCTGTGTTTAATTGAATATAGCTTGAAAAGGATTTGCATATTAGTTTTCTGTTTCTGTTCATATTTAAAGCAGTGTCCCAACTTTTTTGGAACTTGGTTTATAAAATATTTCACAAGTTGCAATGTATAGAAAGTAAAAAGTGCATTTAGTGGACAGAGAGTGACTTACAGGTATGATAAAAGTGCTTTAATGGCACACAACCCAGTCGGTCAGTTCCTCCATTTGGGGATCATAAAAGCTTTCTTACTGTGTTTAAGCTTTAAAGACGGTCTACAACAATGAAGTCTGAGACGCTGGCTATCTTCAGCTCCACATTTCTGACTAATTCAGGCTCATAAATATGAGGGAAGCTTTCCCCAAAGTGGCCTGTATAAATAATGATATTGCAGTGACTAAGCCCCTGCATGTCCAGAGAAGCAGACCGGCCTCAGCATGCAAGGTACAACGATGAGTCAGGTATTTGCAATTTTTTTAAAAATTGCTTCTCCAAGCACCAAAATAAACAAAGGCTGACATCCAAAGGATCTGCGCTGATGCAAACAAATTCCCATAATGAAGGAAAGCAGGTTTTTAAAAAGCCACGCTATTTGTTTGTTCCTTGACTTAACATAAAAGCAGAGAAACATAAAAGTTAATCTCTGAGGTAAAAACCCCACAATATGCCTTTGAAAAAGTTTTCATAGTGTGGATTAAAAGAGAGCCAGTCTTGAGTTAAAATCCAGTCTGACAGCAGGCTGCAGCTGCCTCCCTTTTGTGCGCGTACAATCTGTGAGCGCTTTGAAGATTCGTTTCTCGCACTGGATACAACTTCTGATTCATCTGCATTTTTAAGCCAACATCAGAAAGGTGCATGGCTCTAAATATAAAATCTAACATGCATGCATACAGTGAAGGTGGAGACATATCAGCATTTCTAAATGAAAACATGTCTGCACGCTCATAACAGCCTGTGTGGCTGACAGGCTTTCATCCTGTCTGAGCTGCAAAGTGGACGGTTAAATTTAACAACCCAGTGCTCTCCGCTGTCAACTTTTCTCCCATTGTTCAAGGACTCATGGTTCTCTGCTCTGCTGCACTTTGGTCAGTGTCTGCAATTTCCTCTGCAACGCCAGTGATGCGTTCATAAGCCATGGTTTTACCTCTTAAATTTTGATACAGATCTGTTGACTCTGTCTGTGCTTCTTTTCTTCTGTCTTAGCTCACGTCTGCTGGGCAAGTCCAGGCCTGTTGTGATGCAGAGGAATGAAGTGGGAGTTAAATTATGTCACATTTCTAGTTATTTGTCTGGAAACATGTTTGAAGCCAACAAAGACATTTACCGCAAGAATTATAGCAGAGCCCGTGTGTAGCAGAGAAACAGGGTCCTAAAGGTAAGGCATTTAAGGTCAAGATACTTAATAGTCTGCCTTTCTACCTTATATAGAGTTTAGGCCTGTAAAACAATACATTTTTAATGCATTTCCACTTAGAATTACACGCTTTGAAGCAATGGAGCCTACTGCAGTTTTTTAAATTGCCAAAGGGGAAATAATTTTTAACCTAAAATGTGTGTCAGAATACCAGTGTAGTACACATTTTTACTGCAGAGCTGCTTTACACTTAGTGCATAATTTTAAGTGTAATTTTGTTCTAGAATAGTTAGCAAAAACTCCTACTTGCCTTATTTTTGTAAATGTTTTTCTTATTAAAAATAAAACCATTCATGTTTCATTTTAATCAGATATTTGTAATGTCTTAAATTACAAGTTGGCTTATTGACTTCCTGTTTGGGTACAGACCTGCTTTATTTTGAGAGATAATAAGGGACTTTGGTTAGATTGAAAATTAAGAGAAGATAAGATAAACTTTTATTGATCCTCATCGGGGAAAATTTGGTCATTACAACAGCTCAACATGAGAGACAGAAATTAGAAATATTTAACAAAAGTAGAAATAAAATGTGCCAACAATACTCAGATACAATATAGCCACAATTTGCAATTAAAAAATAATAATAATTACATATTAACATGTGTACACTTTGGCTTGTGGAAGGGCAAGACCAGATTATAGATAAAAAACACACACAGTGTGTGTGTGGTATTGATCTGAAAGAGGGACAGAAAATTCCAGTAACTTACAGCACAAGTTGAATCATGGAAAACGAATGTGTTATGGACTGAAGTAGAAATAAAGGAATAGTAAAAAGGTAAATGTTTGATAACACAATATGCAGATGACTTTTGACTGTCTGTTAGTTTTCATTAAAGTGAAATGATTGATTTATTGCACCAAAAAAATCACAACCATCATTTTAGCTAAGCCCATATTTTATAATCATATATCTAGAGATTCCCTCATAAGTTTTTCTCAGCCAACATCAATCATCGATGAGTTAGATCGCTCAGTACCAATCAGGTCGTATAGTTTAGCAGTGGTCGGTTTGCTTATGGCTGTTTCAGACTGGCAGCATGTGTTGCAGCTGCCATGTGTGTTCGCTCCGACACACGCCATCATGACTTTCACACCAGACACAAATGTGCTGCATTTTGGCCTCGTCTCCCTGCTGTCTGAGCTCAGTCATTCTTCATAAGTTTTACCTCAGTAAACTGTTGTGGAAACAGAAAGCTATACAAGTTTAGAGAACAGCTTCATTAAACAGACGAGTTTTAGCTCCTGGCCTTCAACTGGGCCATCAATGCAAAAAAAAAAAAAAATCAGAAATTTGCCATTTAGCAAAATGCAGGGTGGCAAAATTTCATCATTTTCAACGGGTCAGGAAAGGGAACCAGACTGAACCAGGAGACAGACGCTGAATGCACTGAGGCACTTCTGGGATGTGTGCTCCCTGGTGAGGTCGCGCCATTTTTCTTCAGGTTTCTGGGGGTGTGTTCATCACGCAGGTATGGGTGCCAGTCACCCCAAACTTCAGCCCTCTGCTATTAGTCCTTTTACCAGCCCCTCCTTTAACACATTATAATGTGACGTTATGTCCCTTTGTATAGTTGGTTCACTAGATTTTATCTTTCCTGTTTCAGCCCAGATTTCAACTCAGATTCCAACATGGGATTACAGATCTCACAGCAAAATTGAAGGATCTTACCTTGGCTATTTTTGGTAAATGAGGAGGATGACAGACCTGCAGCAGCAGGTGAGTTTTGCTAGCAGGCATAAGGTGCAGCATATCAGTTTAAATTGATCAAACTGTCGTGTGCTTAATCCTCTTTGGATAGTAATTAAATTAGACACACAGTTCTTGTCTGAGCTGCAGACACCAGAAGATAAACCACAGGTGATCTGTGACTGGAGACATTGCTGTATTTTCTGTTCCTGCCATGTCTCTGATTGTGTTTCATAAAAGCTAAAAATATTACACGCCTGTCTGGGAGGAAGAGGAACAAGAATCTGAAGTTGTGTTTCACTCCGGCTCTATCAATGAAACTGATTCTGTAGTCAATTCTCTTCTTTTGATCTCCTCTCTGATGCTGTATTTGAGGAGTCTGAATTCTCTGAGAAAGTCTCCTCCTGCTTCCCTGTAACTCTCTAACATATCACTGAGTGTAAAACTTTTCTGTGAAAATGTAAATGAAAGCTCTCCGTTTGAGTCTGACTTGATAACAGCAGAGAGAGAAATTAAAAGTAGCTTCATATTAACAGTCAGTCTTCTGCCCAATGGTCTGGTTTGCTTTTTGGGTCATACAGAAACATTCATATTAAATTAAAATTGTTTCATAACCACATCTCCTCCTACGCTCCACAGCAACTTTAAGTTTTTATAAAACTCGATTAAAAAGGCATCAAATGTTGACATACATTTTAACTTTCCATGTGAGAGCTGAACTTTGTGAAACCTCAGTTATCTCCCATCTCCGCGGATTTGTTGGTGTTCATGCCAGGTGTTGAGGCTCTGCTCTGGCGCTCCAGGCCAGATGATGCAGCGTGGCATCATGATCTCTCCTCTGATTCATTACAGCCAGTTTGTATTTTGACGAGGCTGACTCTGACCCCCGAAGCCCCCGCCTGTCTGCATGGCTGTTTTCATACCTGGCCGAGCAGCTCTGCCATTGGCATTCACCCACACATGAGCATTCCTCCAAACAAATCCAAAAAGACACACAAATACGAGCGCACAGTTGCACGCACGCAGCGCCACCGGCTTAGACGAGGTGAAGGTGGAAGTCAGAAGAAGGCGGTCCAGCTTGCCCGTCACGCTGAGGTTTATTTTCAGGTAAATGTGTGGGATGATGTATGCATTTCCTTTGAAATATGCATCACAGTCTGACATTAGCAATATTAATTTTATCACGGTGGATGGCGTGAAAGTGGCGAGCAGCAGCTTTGACATTTGAACAGTTAATAAAACAGAAAAGCCTTTCAACGTGGAGACCGATGCAGGCACCAGCCTCTGGAAGTTAATTTAAAATATGGAATGAAAGAGATGATGAAAGTGTCATTTTTAGCTCCCTCTGATATTGTAAAATGCATATTCACAGCCATCTAAACCTTGTTTAGTGCTGTCACTTTCAATAACGCATGGATTCACTTCCAAGGGTGCATTTTTACACATTATCAAATCAAGAGAAACAGCAACTAGCATGCCAGCAAATTAAAAACTCCTTCTTGTGTTTTACACCTCGCATGATATCCAGTTAAAGGCACAAATGAGGAGTTTTTGCCCTATTATATCCTAATATCTACTTAAGTTTAAAAAATGACTAAAACCAGGTCAAATTTATTCATGCACTGAAGTTTTGGGAAATGGTGTGCAAGAAAGAAGCCACAGGTCAGATTTGGACCTGGGCTGGGCACCTGGATGAGTAGCTTCCGTGCATGGGGCGTGACCTTACCCACTAGGCTTCATTTTTTATAACTGTAACGGCCCGTGTCCTGTCACAGCAGCGGTTATGACAGTTAAAACTTTTTTATTATTGCAGCGGAAATGCTACATGTTGCAAAAGGAAGAGTGAGCTGCTACTCGTAACTGCCATTCTGTTGCTGTACCTCAATCACGTTTGTGCTGCTTATTCTGTAACATCAACTAAGGCATGTCGCCCACTTCTAACCTCTGTTACGGTGTGGCCCCACTAGACATTTCCAAGCCAAGTAGAGATGCGCTTTTGCTTAGCTTACTTCTTGCTTGGATTTGAGGACAGTTCAAGAAAAACTGCATGCCATGAGGTAGAGGGCTGCATTGGGATTGGGTCCCGTGGGACCCAACGCAAATCTCGCGGGAGCAGGCGGTTTGAACTTTGCTGCAGGCGGGAGCGGGCGGCAAAAAAAAAAAAAAAAACACTGCGGGATCAGGATGCGGCCTAGCGACAGGATGATGGAGTCAACAAATGATGTAGAAAGGAAGCTCAAACAAGGTCTTTACAACAGAAAAAGAAAACAAGGCAAGTCTGACAAGTTTTGTTAATACAGACAAGCTCTGATGGAATAACAGATTGATATCTACTACTGAATACTAAATGGCGAGACAAGTACAGTTTCATAAATAATGATTTCAACTGCAAAAGCGGGTTTTTGTGTTGTGAACGTTAATGTTTATTCTTAGAGTGGCTAAATGTCCTGTCCTTGGTGCTGAAACGTGGCAGATTTGACTGACAGCTGCTGCTCAGAGAGAGAGTGAGGGAGAGAGATGCTCTTCGTCAATGGGTGATTGTACGTGTTTCTCTGCAGCTGATTCTTTTTCTTAATCATTTAGATTAATAGGTCGTTTGCACTTACATGATCTTCTTGGCCTGTTTTTGCACAAGGTACTGTTTTTCGTTTCTGATGTATTCCGTGACACTTTTGTTTCCCCTTTACCGCCGGAACAACACCCGGTCTGAATCTCTATTAATGGCCTATAAAATGATGTGTTTTCTCCTGCAGAACGAGAGAAGACACAAAATCAATGCATCTCTATTATTGTGCGGGAATGAATTCTCAGGGTTTTGCGGGTGCGGGCGGGAATAGACATACACATTGCGGGAGCGGGTGGGAGTGAAACACACACGTTGCAGGTGCGGGCAGTAATGGTCAAAAATTCAGCGGGAGCTGGCAGGAGCAGGATGAAGAAAACAGTCCCACTCAGGGCTCTACCATGAGGAACATTTACTAAGCAGTAAAGTAAAGTAAAGTAAAGTAGTGGTGGATGGTAATAATACCATCACCGGTGTTATTTCTGCCACAAAATAGATTTAAACACATATAAGAGTGCACTTTAAGGAAAAAACCAACAGCTTAGCTCAAACTAAGGCTGAGCAGTTCAATCAGGAGGGACTTAAAACGAGTTTAACAACAATATATTTTAAAACTGAATGTAAAAGTCCTTGGCAATTACACTCCACCGTGATGATTTCATGCATTTGAAGGGTTAACGAAACAAACAGCAGGAATTGGATACCCCCCTATGGAGTCAACACACTAGTGGTGTTGAGAGATGCAGGATCAGATGAGGAGTAGACTTCTTAGAAGCTGCCCAGGAACCAATGAGGTGTCATGGAGGAGGAGACTGAGTTATGCAGAGTGAGCTAAAGACCTGTGAGGATCTGGACTAGATGGTGATTCACTGAATGGAGGTGGCTGGGGTGGAGGAGGGTGGAGGACTGTCTGACTGTGAAAGAGAGATGACAGATTTAAAAGCTGACAAGTGCATGATGGTTGGTCAAACGGGGTTGTGGCAGAATCTGATTAGCTGAGTACTCAGGAGGGTGAACGCCCATAATCAGCTGATCATCAGAGCGGGGAGAGAGAAAGAATGGAAAAGGGAGAGGTGACTGATGAATGAGCAGGAACAGTCTTCCTGCTTGAACTTTCGCTGAAATCCATTTAAATGAAATTCAGATTGAATCTTAATATGGCCGACAGCAAATCACACACATCATTACACCTGAAATGTCATACTTTTTTTCTTTTAATGCATATTTTTCTTAATCAAAATGAGAATTACTTAAAAACAAGTATTTTTTTCAGTGCAACAGTTCACATCACATTTACTATGAGTCAAAATAATTACATAACCGTTCAGCCCTAGCTCAAACCACCATCCACAGTAGTGGGTAAATAAAAGCAGCATGACAGAGTTATACGTGAGAGACAACAGCTCAGATAAAGCTCTGTCATCAGCATGTTTCATTTAAACAGCTTTTCTCCCTCTATGGTCATAATCCTGCAGTCAAATATCACATTTGTTTACAGTAAAAGGTTTGTGTCACGCTGTTTTGATTGAAAAAACAATGAAAGACAGCAAAGACCAGTGAAGCTGAGCGGTGCAGCTTGCCAGCTGTCAGATCCAAGACTGAATTTTTGCAGCTATTTTGATTAAACTTTAGTCTAAGTCTTTAGATTAAACTGCCTTTTAGTTTTAAGCTGGTTTTCGCCTTTTTAACTCTTCAGAGTTTTGGTCTACATTTAGTCAACAAAATTAAAAAAAAATTACTCCAGTTGAACTCAATGAAGTCCTCCAATTTTAGTCCTTTTGTCAAAATATGTATTCTCTTTGAACTACTATAATTAACCATATTGTAAATTTTATATATCTGTAAAACACCTACATGCTCTGTCAGTACTTGTGTTACATTAATTATATTAAAGAAAATACTGACCTAGAATGCTCTGACCTCTAACCTCTGTGTCATGGATTTGGAATTTCCAGCAGTCTAGCACTAACATTTAGTCTTGTTTTAGCCTCCTTGATCAAAAAAATAAATGTACTTTTCTGCCGAGTTTTTGTTATTATTATTTTATTATCATTTTATCTTGTCCTGATCAATCCTTAAAGGTTAGTCAAGTGTCACTCTTGGTCATAGTTTTAAAATGAATCCAACACTGGTGGTAAATGTATTTACTTATCTATCATGGTGTGAGAGCTCAGCTGTCTTTGAGGCTACAGGTGATGAAGCTGCTGTCACAGATCCACCAGTGTGATGCTCAATTATGTGACGCTGATCTTAAGAGCAGCCGGGTAACTAGCCAAATGTCGTCCACACTTGTCAGAGTAATTAATGTGAAGTACAGCAGTCGGGTAAACGTGTGTTCTCTCCAGATTCAGTTTATGAAATGACAGCAACGTTCAGCCAGTGTGCTTACCTGGCAGAGCCGCTCTGTCGCTCCGTTTGTCTTGAGCCCGGTACAGCAGTGATTAGTGTCTCCATTCCAACAGCTTAAAAACTGTTTGAAGGTGTGTTTTAAGTGATGACCAGGGCTGAACAATTAAAAAAAAATTGTAACTAATGTGACTTGTATTGCAAATATATGCATATGTGTATAAACACATATGCATACATATGCAATTGTATACTCATGCATGCAACATTTAAACTACCAAACTGTGAAGGAGATGTTATTCTATGTTGCTGAAGAGGGAGGCCTTTTGGATTTATACTTTGGACATGCTGTCCCCAAGGGGGCTTGATGAGGACTTTGATCTTACGCCTTTCTATAATGATTGTCAGGTGATTCAGACTATACATATATGGAGGTGGACCCCCTGTGTCTGCTTATGTCTGATGAAGGGCTAGAACCCAAAGCGTCACATGTGGTGGTAATCTTCATTAAATAAGCCTTTGGAGCAGCTTCTGGTGTGTGAACTTATTATATATTTTGGTTCAGCATCCAGTACTCAACCTTATGGGATGTGTGTGCCTTACAACTTTTTTGAACAAAATGTACTTTTGCCATCTGTGCCCAAAGTCCGTCTTAAAATGGGTTAAAGGATTTTCAGGTATGCTGCTCTTGCAGGAATCTTACAGGAGACTGTGTCTGGATGAGCTTGTCTCTAAATTTTTAAAAGTAAATTAAAGGTGTTGGTGGATGATGCACTGGGTTGAAGATGTTCTGACTAATGACTTACTGCTCTATGACATGGATTTGTCTGATTTGTGCTTATAATAGTTTTTATATTCTATGTCTATAACTCTGTTAAATGTGCAGCTGCCTGTCTTGGTCAGGACTCTTTTGTAAATGACATTCTTGATCTCAATAAGGCTCTCCTGGTTAAATAGATTAAAATAAATTTTAGTAAATTAAATAAACAAATGTGATATGAAATGCTGCTTTGAGGGGAATGATCGTTTTTATGTCATTCTCACATTGAAAAACAATGTTTGCATGATGTATCGACTATAACTTGCTGCAAAATAATAATAATAATAATAATATCTTGACATTATATAGCGCCTTTCAAGAAACCCAAGGACGCTCTACAGGAACACAGAAAAAGAAATGTATCATGGATATGAACAGTCAGAACAGTCAACGTCATTTTCCGTTTTCTAATGTGATCATGCTCCATTTAGAGGAAAATAAGCCCTCAGACTGAATGGTGGGAGGGTAGGAAACAGTGGCAGCAACCTGATTAAAAGCCACTGAGTTGTGTTTTGTGCCTTAAACCAGTCATTTTTAATATTTTTTTGGCCAAAGCACACCTAAGAATAAGCCAAAATTTCAAGGCACACCAAAACAATATCTAGAAAAAATAGCCTCCTACATGTTACAATATATGAAGTGTAAAGCATTAGTTCAGGCAGGCTGTAGAGTCAAGCCCTGCCATATAACTGAGATCAGCTTATCTTATACAAACACTGATCAGCTGATGGCAAGCTAATTCATTCTAAGCACACTATTGGCTAATCACACTCATGCTGCTAAATTTAATTTTTATGGAATGTTTTCCCACAGAAAGGAGAGGCTGGCATCGGATGGGTTGCTCTTATCCATACTGTTATTTTGACAGCAGTTCTTGCACCCTCTGCCGTTTGAAAATTGTGATAGGACAAATTGAAATTTAATCTGAATTTTGATAAACTGTCCAGTCTTACTGATGGCTCACATGTTTAATCCTGATTCAAAGAAGTGGGCTGTGGCTCTATATGCCAGAGAAGCGGCTGTAAACACTGTAGCTCTGTACACTCGCTGATAAACGTAACTGGCATTAATGACAAACATCACAATAAAGTCTGAAGCTGTTCTTATGTTTGTGTGCTTTTATAGAGAACAGCCAAATCAGGAAATGTGGTGTTTCCAGCAGCTTAACAAAAGTCAGTAGGAGTGAAATGAAACTTAGAACCACAGATGCACACAAGTGCTAAGAATTGAACACAGAGACTTTCAGTATAAAAGCATCTTTATTTGTGATCACATGAGGTGAGCGTGTCATCCTGGGTTTGAGTTTAAGGAAGATGGATGGTTATATTGCCAGTGAATGCATTTAAATTTAGTAATTCTGGGATTTAATAATAAAAAACATGAAAATACAGTGATATAAATTTAAGGTAATGTCATCAAGCTCTACTTTTTGGTAATTTTACCTCACTGAGTGCAGCTTCTTCACACCAGAGTCCTTAAAAAAATAAAAGAAATGAGCAGCAGAGGTGGGTGGATCTGAGCTGTGCGCCTAGTCGTCATCTTTTGTCATTGTTTTGATTGAAAGCCCCCTGGTGGAGGAATTTACATCCTGTGCTTTTGACAAAGAAGGAGCGAGTCAGCAAGCTCGTGTTGTTTGTGAGCAGCAGACTTGCTCTAGGATTCCCGCTGTCTGTTGTCTGACACTGTTGTTCTCATGAATGTACTTAAAATTACATCGTCGTCTTCGTCTCGGCAGACAAAACTAATTATAAAAACCCCGAACTCACTCGAGCACTATCTCTCTGTTGGAAGTGTCAGCTGTGCGAATATCTCCTCACAATGAGATTATTTTTCTGGCACATTTTTCATTTATTTTTCATTTTTTGAAACCTCCTCCACAAAACAAAACATTTCACTTGTGGAGAGATTTCAACGAGGAAAAGAAAAATCCAATTTTGTATTGATAAAAATCCCATTTGTGGCGCGGCTCTGCTGATATATAACGGTGCGTCTGTGAGTCAGATGGCCTAGAAGGACCTCAGCGGTTTGAGATTCTGTTTGTATTAAGGGCAAAAGGATGCAAAAATTGAGAGAACAATGCAACTAAGGAAAACAGTCAGTCTGGTAAAACCTCATACACAATATCCCAGACTGAAACCTTCAAACCAAAGCAATTTTGTTCCTCTGCACAGAGAACATAAGAATTGATCTTTGTAAACAGACTGGATACTGTTGCACTGGAGGGAAGCACAGACAAATACATCCACTTATCCATCCATCTGTCCATCCATCCATCCAGGCAGACGTGGGCTTCCCTGACAGCGTTGTTTCTCTCGGTGTCAGGCTTATTGACAGGCCGGCAAAGAGCGCGAGATTATGGGACTGGAGGACGACACAGGTGCTCGTCAGGCCAAGGCTTACACACTGTCAATAGTCTGCACACACCTCTGTGGCATGCATGGCATCCACATGGCTGCACCTCGCCACACACAGGGAGTTTTATTTTGGCGAAAACCAGTCCAACCGGTGGCATATTTGGACATGCATGCTGCTTGTGTCTTATTTATCTGTCTCGCTCAGGATGGGACTAGATGTATGTGAGGTGGTTTAATTGCGTTGCTGACCTTTAAAAGAGAAAGAAAAAAAAAACAGTTTAATTAATTCATTTCATGGTCGAGCTGGTAGGAAGAGAGGAAATAAAACTCCTCTATACAGGAAGTGTCTGTTGTAAATTAAACTACAAAGCTTTGTAGGTACAGCTCTGCTTTAAATAGCACAATTGAGGTTGTAATTTTGAACACAGGGAGACAAATCTACTTTTTTTATAACTTTGCAGCCTGAGGGCGAGGGCATGCAGACAATTTCATATTTTCAAGAATTAAAGATTGAACTGTTTTGGAGGATAGAAAGGGATTAAGAACTGAAAGATAGACAGAATCAATCCGATCCTCAAGCCAGACACTTTCAGAATTTGAACATGTGATTCTTTTTTTTTAAACTAAACTTGATTTGATCCAAGAAATGTAACAAAAACGTGTCTGTAAGACCCTGCCTAGCATCTTTCTTTCTCATAGTTCTTGCTGCTGACAGCTTATTAAAGGGTAACTTGACCTCAGGCTGTATCTTAATAATGCAACCCTGATGAAATGTTTGAACTATATCAAACAAGCACGCATGCAATACAAATGGCCCTGCTAGAGTATGGATGTCAGGGTGAGCCCACACTGTACAGCTGCTTTACCACCATGCTGATGCGCAATGTTCCCCCACTCCCCACTACCCTTCTGGCCTCGCTCACATCAGCCTTAGCCGGGTCTAGTACGATACCTCTCATCATTCTGTAGTAATATGAAACACATGGCTCACAATAATCACGATAGAGAACGACACCGAGAACATGACTTCACCTTTCCTGACTTTGTGGTTTATTTTTTGTAGTTTTGGTCAGACATGGCCCTCTGACACTCCGCCATAAATTGAATCGTTTATCGAAAAACAGAGTGTATGCATTATGTGATGTGACATTGAGCACCTAAGCTTGTTCTTAGCTGAAGAGCACAACCTGACTCCAGGAGAGAGCCCACAATGTAATCTATCCTTCTTGCAGGTTAGCATTCACATTTTCATGCTGGTTTTTCTGGTCATTACGCCAGTTTAACCTGACATAGCCACCATACACTTCTACAGTGCCTACTAACATATTCACCCCCTTCAATGTTTTACTCTTTAATTGGTTTTATTAATAAATCATGGTCAGTACAATTTGGGTTTTTTTGGTTTGTTTTTTGACAAAAAAATCCCTAAACATTTGAATGTGAAAGTGTCTCAAGTAATCGTAGTATAAAGACACCTGTGTCTGGAAGGTCCAGTCACTAATTAATCAGTGTTCCTGACTCCCATTACACCATGAAGACAAAAGAACACTCAAGCAACTCAGAGAAAAGGTTAGTGAAAAGTATAAGTCAGGAGACTGATACAAAAAACTTCCCAGGCACTGAACATCCTCCAGAGTTCAGTTAAATCCATCATCAAGAAATGGAAGGAACAGGGCAGATGTGTAAATCTGCCATCATCACAAACTGAGTGAGCGTGCAAGAAGGAGACTAGTGAGAGAGGCCACCAAGACACCCATGTCTACTATGTAGGAGTCACAAGCTTCAGCAGCTGAGATGGGAGAGACTCTGAATACAACTGTTGGCCGAGGTCTTCGCCAGTCAAAGCTTTGTGGGAGAGTGCCAAAGAGAAAGACACTGTTGAAGAAAACTCAGTTTAAATCCTAACTAGAGTTCACCAAAACGCATGTGGGAGACTCCATGGCCAAGTGGAAGAAAGTTCTTTGGTCTGGTGGTCTTTGGTATTTTCTTGCCATCAGACAGGACACTTTGTTTGTGCACATCACCACAAACACACCATCCCCACTGTGAAGCATGCTGGTGGCAGCATCATGCTGTAGGGATGCTTCTTGGCAGTCAGCCCTGGAAGGCTTGTAAAGGTAGAGGGTAAAATGAAAGTGGCAAAATATCTGATATTTGTGGAGGAGAGCCTTGTTCAGTCTGCATGATAACCATGACTTGGGAGTAGATTTATGTTCCAGAAGGACGATGAGCTGAAGCATACAGCTAAAGCTACACAAGAATATTTTAAGACAACAAGGTGAGTTCTGGAGCAGCCAAGTCAAAGCCCAGACCTCAACGCAATAGAGTATTTGTGGCTGTACTTGAAAAGGGCTGATCTTGCTCGATTTCCATGCAATCTGACAGAGTTTGAGCAGTTCTGCAAAGAAGAATGGAGTAAAATTGCAGTGTCCAGTTGTGCAAGCGTGATTGAGACTTATCCACACAGACTCAGAGCTGTGATTACAGCTAGAGGTGCATCTACTAAATACTGACTTGAAGGAGGTGAATATTTATGCAGTCACTTATTTTACCGGACATTTTTTCATTTAAATGGCATTACTTTTTAGAAATATGATTTCACTTTGACATTTAAAAGGTTTTTTTTTATGCCAAAAAGCTAAATTATATTGACCATGATTGATTTATAAAATCAATAATAGAGTATAACATCTTTTTATAGACACTGCAGCCTTGATTATAACACTAACATGCTGTCCACATAAAAATCAGTCTTTTAAATTGTAAATCTGACGCTCATGGAGACATATCTCCTGTGACACTGCATGTTTTTATACATTCTTTTCAAAGTCTGTAGGCTCTGACAAACATACTCCCTCATGTGTTCGGACATTTTCTGCTCCTTGTTGACCACAGCATGGACGAGCGATCACATTACCTTTCATGTCCCTGCAGGGCCTCCGTCCAACCTGACACTATGTATGAGTTGCAACATTGTGGACACTACCCTGGGGATATTTGTCGATGCTGATGTTGTGTATGTGAGGGGACACTTCTGCATGTATGCATGCATCAGCTGATGTCTTCACTGTCAGTGTTTTCTCAGGGTTGACGTCTTAATTCATGGCTAATTGGTGTAATTCTTGAGGAAACACCTTGTTAAACGGGCTACACAGGGACACAGGTGTGTATAAACAGCTTGGATTTGTTTTCTGTCCCTTTATCCTGGAAGTTAAATTCCTCGACTTGTCTGAACCACAGGTGTGGTGAGGAACAAGCCGCAGCTCCAAAGCTCTGCCTGCCTTTGTGCACAGAGTGAGTTGAATCATACTGTTTTCTAAAGCCTGTGATTAAGGCATTGGTATTCAGATCCACCCAGACACACCAGTGATGTTCCCAAGCTTCATATTTGAACTGCACCCGCCTCGACAACAGATTTAAATCCCTGCCGAATCATCGTCTTCACAAACACAAACATGCTAAAAGCCCCCAAACAATATGGCATCCAAAAAGAACATGATTTTGATACATTTGGGGGCCATTCAGCAGGAGGTGAATTTGTAAAGCTAATACTGGAGTCATTTTGCGCTGCTGGATTTCACACAGTGAGGCTTCCAGTTTATGTCTGTGAAGCAATTGTAGCTGCGATAGAGCTGGATTTCATTTTCCAGAGGCAGCCGTTGCCCTCTTATCGCTCCTTTCACTCTGACGCCTGTTATAATAGCTTTACACAGACACGGGAAGAATCCCAGCAGCCTGTTACCCCTACCTGCAGTCGACTTACGTCAGCTCTGCCTCAAACGCTCACTCCATCCTACTCCATATAGCTTTACTTTCTTTTTTCTTTTTCATTGGTTAAGGCATATAAAGAAGGAAGGCTGAGAAAACCCTACAAATCAAGGAGAAGTGGAGAATTTATACAAAGGCTCTATTAGATCAAACATAAATTCTACACATGGTATTTCTTGGAATATAAATGGGAAATTTCAAACACCAAAACCCTTGAAAGTATAAAGTCTGAAGGAATCAGAAGAATAGAAAGCAACACAGTTGGAGTTCTTTTGCATTTTGACACTTGTCAGGTGAACCAGGTGAACCAAGACCCTGTTTATGGTTGAAAACTCAGCCCTCCCTGAACGTGTCCAAGTGCGCACTGGAGAAATAGAGAGGCTAAGTGCCTACAGATAATATACCTATCTCTAAGAAAAGATGAGTACCCAAGAACTCAGTGTGGCCATTAACAATAAAGTAATGCTTGAGGATCGACCAGTATTAGTTTTCAGAGAGGATAGTGATACGGAATATTAGTCGTGCATGTGACCGATCACCAATGTTTGGAACATTTTTTATGATAATTAGAATATACTTAAAGTGGCAAAAGTAAAACTACACGTTAAAGGATTAACCTTTGCCATATATGGTCACTTTGGTAAACTTCCTCCGAGGATGGACCTCCGTGTCTAACCCTTGTTGGGTTTTTTCTTAGTTTGTGTGTTATTTTTGATGCTACTCCCATTTACCCCCGCCTTACCCTAAACCTAACCTTTACAGTTCAGGTACCTAACCCTCTTTGAGTTTTCCTTAGTTTATGGTGTTTAAAATTTGAATTTATCCCCCTTGGTAAATTTGTGATTTTTATTCATAAAATTCTGCTGTTGTAAAAAATGTTTGTTATTCACTATGTCATTCTGGTTCCGGTTTGGGTAATGTATGTCATCTCCTGCCCCACAGTCAGTGTCGCCCCGTTGTAGAGGTCTGCAGCCAGATCATGAAGGTAAATAGGGGAAATGTCCTCACAGGTTTTGAATGCATAGGATATCTAGCAATCTCTGAAATTTAAGTTTGCAAAAATGGAGGAACCATATTCGGATACACACTTGTTGGTTTGAATCCAGACCTTGGCACTGTTTGGTGCGTGTGTTCCCCCACCCTTTTTGCCCACATTTGATATCCCAGAGTTAATGGGACTATTATATGAAATCAACCAGGATAACTTTAATGCAGATTACCTTTCCTTTAAGCAAGATTGTTCTTCTTTTGATGAGTGCCTTTCAGAAACACCACAGAAGGGTAGAATACAGTGCAGCAGGAATCATCAAACAAGAGTTTATACACACATCAGCTCTTCAAATGATCTGTACTAATATTTATTTTGTTCTTATGATTTAGAAGACATAATTTCTTTATCTTGACTTAATTCAACTTAATTCTTCTTTACAAAGTCACATTCTCTCTTTAAAGGAGTTTCTGACCACTTTAAGTCATGCTGCTGCTCTTCTTTTTTACTGTATTTAGACAGTAGACTTATGTGCAAAGTATGACATGAATTCCTGCTCTGTAAATAATTCCAGAGTTGTTATCGCACAAAGATGCTAATCCTCAGATGATGCGTGAAATGTCAGACATAAACATGGATTTACACGAGGACTCTGATGTTTAAAAGTCGACTAAGCAAATGTTTTATGAAGGAGGAAGCGTGTTTGTTTGACCTTTAAGTTACCCACAATGCACGCCGGTGCATAACACTGACCGACTGTTGGGTTTATTTACAGCCGAACTCCACAGGGTGCCTTTTAACAGCAGACTGAAAAACAGATTTAAATGACATTAACAATTTAAATGTATAATCAGGCTTTCTGCTTAATTATAAGCTGTGCAGTTGCTTTTATTTTCACTGTATACTTTCCTCTGCAGAGCTCGATTGATGGTTATATAAAACTTACAGCAAGTGCTTCAGGAAAGAAGAGTTTTTGTTTGGAGAGTGAGAAAAAGTTCTTCTGTGCCTGACAGATGTGTCACCTCTGCAGCATTCAAATGCATGAAACTAATGTATAATAAGTCTTTATGCAACTCAGTTTTACATTTCACTTGGATTGTCAGATACTCGGTCTAATGTGGCATCAACTTTGTTATGAAATCAATGAGATTGTTCAAGATCATACATCTTGATTTGCTGCATGCTCCTGCAGATCAATGCAATGACTTACTGCAAAGCAATGCAATAAAAACTGCAGCGTAACATAACATAAACTTTGATTTATGTCATAGAGTAGTATGTTGCATTTATTCAGCAAAGGCATGATCCACCTAAAGTTTGGTTTACTCCTGTTAAATCTGTGCCATTGTGAGCTTTATGTATGTATGCATTGGTGTGTCTGCATCGCTCTGCAGTACTCGGCAGTGCAGTTTTTATGTCAGTTTCTGGTCCTGCTGCTGCGTTTCCTGCTTGTTTATGTACAGGAAACCATGGTACATAAAACCAAGCGTATGTGTTGGAGTTGGCAGCAGTTGATTAAACAAAAATTACAGCAAAAGAAAAAAAGAGAAGAGACATCAGAGGACATGGAAAATATGACTGCTGAATCAGCTGAGGACAGTATTTATTTATTTATTTATTTATTTATTTATTGCATTTGTTCAGCCACTGAAAAACATGGAGGAGAAAACACAGGTCTGAAAATTTGAATGTCAGCTTGTAGGTATGACTGGTAGTATTTCCATCTGCAGCCATTAATCTCACTCTAGAGAACACACAGTCTGCCCATAGATCAAACTCAGTGGACCAATCCCAGGGCTTGTGATCTGTGTCATTCAACATGCAGGCTGTACATGCTGGCTATGTGCATAGGCCCTCATCCATCCATTCTTTTTTTTTTTTTTTTTAACGCCACCTGTCCCATTCAGGGTCCTATGGAGACAGGATCCTATCCCAGCTGTCACTGGATGAGAGGTGGGGTTACAACCTGGACTGGTCGCCAGCCAATCACGGGGATATAGGCCTCCATGTGCAAGGCTGCCCATAAGGGGGGATAAAGCGGAGCAATTTCAGGGTCCCAACCAAATGGGGGGCCTACGGAGGTCAGCAAATCATAGTCATCATCATAGTTCATTTTTTACAAGAATAATGGCCACTCTGATCAATGCAACAGTTTTTTCTTTATTTATTTTCCCCCTTGTATATAGCCTTTCTCAAAATGTAAACCCTTTTATTTAGACAGAATGATCTTTTTTTTTGGTATTGTAAACAATGTTAATTAAACTGAACTAGTTGAAAAGTAAAGTCATACTTATATCATCAGTCATAGTTAAGCTTTAATGTGCACAAATGTTTTGGCCAAAAGTGGCAAAATAGGGTTAAGAGAAGGAAAAAAGGAAGAAAAGTGGCAGAAATGGGTGAAATAAGTGATGAAAAGGGTTACAGGTGGCACAAAATCGGCACAAGTCATTAAAAACAAACTAAAAGTGTAAAGATTCGGCATAAGTTTTTGTCTAATATGGTTAAGGGTGGCAAAAATGGGTTGAATATGTGAAAACCAGAAAAAAGTGGCAAAAATGGCTTAAGTGTGGTAAAATGGGAAGAAACGATGGTGAAATTAAATTCCAAAGTGTAAAAAAATGGATTTAAAGGGGTGCAGATAGCCTAGTGGTTCAAGGTGCACCCAATGGATGCATGCCCCCCCCATCCCTGTTTCTGACTCTATCCACTGTCCTCCTCTATCAATAAAGGCCCAGAAAGCCTAGAAATAAATTTTTTAAAAAGTTGATTCAAATTAGAAAAATAGTCAGAAAGTGCCAAAATGGGTTTAAATGGGTCAGAACCAGCAGAAAAAGCTGTGAAAAGATTTTAAAGTGTGGAAAAATGGGTTTTAAGTAGCAAATTTTGGGTTAAAAGGAAAGACTTTGCAAGAAGTTCCAAAAATATAATGGAAATTGGTGAGTAAAAGTGGTAAAAATGGGCCAGAAATGGAAAAAAGTAGGTAAAGGGGGCAAAAAAGAGAAAGCGCAGAAAGGGGCTTAAAAAGTGGTATTAAAATGGATTTAAAGAGGTTAAAAGTGGCATAAAGTAGTTTCAAATAGTTACAAGTTGCAAAAATGGGCATAACAAGTGTGAAATTGCCTAAAAGTGGCAAAGATGGGCATGGAAAGAAATGAAAAAGGGTTTGAGTGGCAAAAAGATTAGCAGAGGTAAAAAGAGGCAAGAAGTGGCCAAAACAGGTTTAATGTGGCAAAAACTAAGAAAAAAGTGGTGTAAAAGGGAAAAAATGGACAGAAAAGGCAATGATGGGAAAAAAAAGAATGGATTGTGGCAAAAATTGGTGGGAAAAAGTGGCTTTAAGGATTTAAGAGTGGCACTTAGAAATGATTTTTACATCAGAACCCAATAACAGCTTGACACTCTCTGCACCTCCAAAATGAAGTAACTGTGAGCAGGATGCTAATGCTACTGATCCCACACACATGCGTTGGTACGGTCAGTCACAGCTGGGGAGGGTCTGTTCTCTGGGTTAGTCATGGGCAGGCCTGTCCTACAAATAAAATCCCAGATTTTAGAATACCAAACTAATTTATGATTTTAGTTGATTTTCTTACCTGCTTAATAACATGTATGTGTGCTAACTACTATATTGATCACAGAAGGCAGTGCTATGTAGAAAAAGAGAATAAAGATGCTTATATGGTCAGTAGATACTGAGCGAGCTGCCCAGTTATTGTCTGTGAGGGAGACGCCATATGTCAGTTGCCTCCACTTTTCACCGCACACCTGCTCAAATGCATGTATGTATTATGCATGTAGAGGAGGGGGAGAAAAAGCAAGCTGGTGCACAAATAGTCCGAATATTTCTCATTCTGACGAGGCGTTTCCAGCTAGTTTGCCTGCAATTCCAAAAGGAAGTTCAAGAGAAAACCTAGTATGATAGAATTGACCAATTTTTTATTGCCTAGTTCAGGCCAGGGCCATGCATACCTGCGGTTAGCATGCTGCAGTAAATATTCATCACAGAAGTACGTATCAAGCTTTGCTCTGCTTTTCATGGCTTGTTCTTGTTGGTAGTCAGACGTGACAGACAGATCCCCAATGCTTTGTTTGGGAGTTTTCCCAGATGAATGTGAAATATATCCATGCAATGAAAATATGAAACAGTCTATCTGATGTGTCAGGTTACAAGCAGCAGAAGTTCAGTGTCAGTGTGCAAACACAAAAGGCCAACTTTTATGAGCACCAAGTTTCTAACAGGCCGTTTGTCCTTTGCTGGAATGTCATGAAACATGTAGAGTATAGCCACTTTTGCAGGAACCTTTACACCACTGCATATAATGAACAGACAAAGAGATAGAGAAAGAAATATTTAAAAATAGAGCTATGAGAGAACACAATGTAGGATTATAAAAGTATGACAGGCTCTTGCTTTTCCACAACTCTCTAAATTAAACATAATTCTTGGTATAGTTCAATTACTAAAATGAAAGTATGCAACTTCTCAGAATCTCCTCCATCAGCACTCATCTCTATCATAGAGTCAATGTTTACGACCCTCGGCTTTGCATCTCCAACACATTTAAAAACAAAGCGGTAAAATTAGCTCCTGTTAATAATAAGTCTAGACTCAAGGTAGGGGTTTCCATGGTAACAGCAGCACTGAAGCGTGCTCTGTGAAACCAAAAAGTGAGATAAATCAAACTTCACACGGGTTTGTACTCAGCGCTCCGTGTTGTGCGTCAGTCTGCCGAGATGGTTAGCTCCTGTCGAGACAGCTGACCCCTGACTAAACCTCCTCGCCATACTTACGCATCATCTCGCATGCACGAGCTCCTCCCCCTTCATCCGGACATTTATGCTCGAGCATTTCTATTATTGGGCTCTCCTGCTTTCATCTGTCAGTGGATGCTCCGTGATACGAGGTGGCAGGCCGCAGAGGCACTGAAGCTTTTCCGCTCCAAGTGCCCTCTCTCCCTGTTTCCCCTCTTTTTTCTTCCTCTCTGCTATCATCCTTTTCTGCTCTGCTTTGTTTTTATTCTCTTTTTCCCATCTGCCCCCTCCTGCACACTCACATACTAGCCACACACTACTATAAGTCTAGCGCACACTCTTTTATTACCATGGGAGCTGTGCTAGGGTTTGTGTCGGTGTGGAACCACTTGCCCTGCAGTCAAGAAGCAGATCACTCAAGCATTACCCGTAAAGAGGAAAACACCATTTCCTTTTTGACTCTCAGCTCTTAATGCATGCTTACATTGTGCTTACAAAGATGGAATCAAGAGCTGCGTGGGTGCATGTTTGTGTGTGGAAGTGGGTGAATGAACATGCCCACATGTGTCCTGGGAGCTGACAGGAAGAGAGGGTTAGAGATAAATAGTCCATTGTCTGCAGCCGAGCTGGACCGGAGCGCTGTGCTCTGAAAGCAGAGGTGGAGAACTGCAGGAGCCTGACGTGCTGTTGATTTAGAGAGAGGCTGCAGGAGACACCTCGGGGCTACTTTGTGCTCTTCTCGGAGCCGGTATTTCCAGATCCAAGGCGTGCCGTTAACAGCACATGTGAGCACCCATGTGTGCTCTTCTATTTGTGTACTTAAGAGCAGTGCTGAAAGAAGTGCTTGGATACTTTAGCCAAAGAAAAGTAGTTTCATGTTTAAGACCCTTGGTTGTAAACTGGTGGGTTGGGCCCCAAAAGGGGGAGGCAGAGCCCTTTTCAGAGGGTCGGACATGTGCACCTAGAAGAATTATGCTGCAAGAAGCCTATGATGTGCTTCTTTTTGGAATTTTTTTTACATTTGAAAAGCCTTAATTTTGACTGATTTGCTTTTTCTAAACAATGTTTCTATTCCATTTTTTCACAATTATCTGCTTCTTAGGAAAAATCAGGCCTCCATCTTTCTTTTTAAAGATTTAACACAGAAAACTTCAGTCTGCCAAACCCCTGTCTCCTCCATTTGCTGCACATCAGGCTTAAAGGTCACATGTTTCACCACTTTAAGACAAGTTAATATTAGTCTCAGAGTTTCCCAAAATATGCCTGTAAAGTTTGTTACTGTAAAAACACTCCAGTATTGGATTTTTGCATGTTTAAAACCCCCTCTGTTTCAGTCCTGCTCAGCTGTTTCTGTGTCTGTGGCTTTAAATGTTACTATCTGACTCCGCCCCTGACTCCACCCCTCTCAGGAAATGGATGCGGCTTAATAGATGTGGTTCTCCTGATCCTCCTCTCAGGAGAGGGGGGTGGAACTTTCTTCCAAGCAGGGAGGGCCAACCTAACCTAGGGGCAGGGCTAACTCCTCACATGACATCATGAGGGGAAAATCTGAGAAAAGCTTGTTTCAGCACACTTTTTCTGAAAGGTGGAGAAAGAGGGGGTAGAGGGAATGGATTTTTCTGATTCCTTAGGGGATTGTGGACAGGCCAGGGGACATAATTTTGTTAGGAAAGCGTGAAAAAGTGTATTTTGAATAATATGTGACCTTTAAATACAGAGCTGATGGAGAAGACGGCAGAGTTATTGGACTGGGTGAAAAAAACATAAAAAGATATATACAATAATTTCATAGGAGCAGATAAATAAAAAAACGAAATAGAAACAGCCTTTTTGAAAAGTTGCATTTTTCCAGCTGCGTTTGTAAGCAGGATGCACTGCACTTTATGACAAATTCAAGGCTGCAGAAGCTAGATTTATCCCTAGAAAATTAACAATTCTCAGCAAATAGCTTTGTCATAACAAGATTGAGCTAAAAAAGCATTTTTGTGTTTATATGTGCCGTCAAACTGTGCTACCATGCTACAAAACTTTTGCCTTTTAATGCACGCCTCCTCCATCAGCTGCACATCAGGCTTAAACATGCAGCTGACGGACAGACGACTGATAAGATTCAGAATATGTGCAAATTTAAAAAAAATGTTAATTTGTTTAAATAATAATAATAATCTTGTTGTTTGGCTGTACTCATCTAAATCGGCCAAAAAGGATGTGTATAAATTACTGTATTCTGTCTTTCTTTACAATTTACACAGCATCCCAACTTTTTTAGAAATGGGGTTTGAAACTTTTCTAGGTTCATATACTGGGTAACTTCTCTACATGTATGTTTATTTTTTCTATGTTGAAAACATCTAAAAGTATGTTGTACTAAATACCTTGTGAAATCTGGTATTTACTCGTTAGAAACACAATGCTCCATGAAAAAGAAGTGTTTCTGAACTTCTTCAGAGAGACTATAGTCTCTAGTTTGCTTTTCTTTGCAGTGCAGTGTTAGCATTCAGGTTCAAGGTCAGAAATGGAATCAGCTTACAATGAGGGTTCATGAGTGAGCGTACTCACTGAATACAGGGACTTATATAATGCTCTATGTGTCTATACGTTATTGAGATGGTTTGTGTGAGTTTTTGCTGCCGGCAGAGAGGATGTGAAAGCTTCTCGCTGATGTTTGACAGAGATGGATGTGACTCAGTCACGCTCACGTTTGGGTCAACAGTCAGAAGTATTAGCATATTACTGCTCTTAGTTTTTTATTGATTAAACACAGCTCACAGGTTACATAAGAAACCTCAGGGACATCACGGTGTATTAGAGCATAAACCTATTTTTTCCCTCTCTGATGGTTTAAAGCAGTGATACTCAACGTGAGGCTCTTGAGCTATGTGGGCCATCACATGTGGCTCTTCTGTGATGATTTGTGGCTCTTTTATGTCTTAATTGGAAACTCTATTTCCCCAGGAAACCTTAAAAAACAAAATTTTACCTCAGAAATTATCTTTAGCAAGTAACATTGATCAGTTTGTTTTCCACACTTACACAGTACGCTTTAATTGTCAGACTTAATTGTCAACCTCTAGTTTTGTCTGCATATTTCCATTGCCATTATTTGCAATTTTTTGCTACTTTAATTCCATTTTTACTGCTTTTAGCAAATTTTTGACACTTTTATCCAGTCTTCTGCAATTTTTTGCCCCTTGAGTCACCTCTTTTGCCACTTTTTGCCCATTTAAGGTGCCTCTTGTGATTAAATGCCTTTAATTTCTCATTTTGTTACTCTTTGATGCTTTATGCCCATTTTTCCACCTTTTTTTTAATATTTTGCCCATTTTAGTCACTTTTCACTCATTTTTCCCATGTTTTTGCCTATTTTGGACCATTTTTACTGATCTTTTTTGCCACATTTCACACTTTTTTGCCACTTCTTTTTGTCACTTTTCTCCCCTTTTTAACACTTTATCCTGCTTTTTGCAATTTTTTGCCACTTTTCTTTTACTTCTTGCCCATTCAAGCTGCCTTTTGCAATTAAATGCCACTTTTTGACCAATTTAGTCACTTTTCACTCATTTTTAGCAACATTTTTGCCACTTTTAGCTCACTATTTGGTCACTTCCCACCCATTTTTGCGACTTTTCTCCCAGTGTTTTTCTTTTTTTGAACATTTTTGCCACCTTTAACTTATTTTAATTGCTGCTTTTTACCACTTAGGCTGTGGCTCTTGCAGATGTGTTTTTCGACAATTTTGCTCTTTGGTTGAGTAACACCTTAAAGTGTGTAAATAATGGTTAAAACATTCACTACTGTCATCTTATCCCGGCATGCTTTTGTTTAATTATCTGTGTGTTTTACACAGGCATACAGGTGTGTTTCAGGTAATTAGAATATTTTTAAAAGTGTAAATCCTCCCCGAGTGCATTCAAAAGGTTAAAGCTGTGATTTAGATAGGTAGATTTTTGTCTTTGCATTTTAAAAACACAGTGAGATTTTGTTTGGCTGTAACAGTGAACACAGTTGTCAAAGTGGTGGATAGAAATCCACAGCCCCAGGTCGTCCATCCTGCTGGGGAGGGAGCAGCTACCCGCAAGAAAGATGCTTGGTATGGCAGGTCTGTATTGGGTGCTCTTAGCCTAGCCTGGCCCGTTTCGCCCGCTCCCACCTTCTCACACAACGCTGTCTGTAGGAGTTATTCTGCCTCCACATTGTCCTCCTTTCAGTCTCCGAACGCCCCGTTCTCCGGATAATCTCCACGGGGAAAGACACGCTTCCTTTGCAGTAGTCAAGGAAGCAGTCTCTTGTACACAGAATGTCAGTTCTTGTATAAATGTATAGTGGTGCCGGCCTGTTGCGTCAAGCTTGTTGTTGTTTTAATTGTGATGATTGTGGCTTTAAGCTCATGCAAATCAGAAATCCACCATCTCAAAACATTAGATTATTACATAAGACCAATCAACAAAAGGATTAATAATACAGAAATGGCAACCTTTTAAAAAGTCTGATCATTTCAATATTTGGTTGCAGCTCCTTTGGCACGAAATCCAGAATCAATGCAGCATGGCCAAGAGGTTTTTAGCAAGCAGTGCTGAGCCCAGGTTGTTTTAATAAGAGCCTTCAGCTCATCTATAGCATTGGCTCTGCTGTTTCTCATCTTCCTCCTCACAGTACTCTATAGATTCTCTATGGGGCTCAGGTCAGGCTGATCGATCAAGCGCAGTATTAACATAGTCAGCAGAACAGTTATCATTACATTTGGCCTCACTATGAGGAAGTCCTGCTGGTAAAGGAAACAAAGGAATGAAGGACTCTAAAACCTCCTGGTAGGCGGCTGTGTTGAGCCTTGACATGATAAAACATGGCTGGCAGGTAACAAGGCATTTCCAAATCACTTTGTACCCCTGAGTGATGAAATATTCAGTGTTCTAAACCAGCAATGTTTCTAATTTTACATCCAAATAAATGGAAAAATGCAAAACAACATTATCCATACAGGAGCTACTACTAGCAGGTGGCTGCATTAGAGTTCATATGAGTAATTTCGGTGCTGACTAGCAAGGTGTCTGACTTTAACAGTGTAACTTCCCACATCTGTGGTCCAATTTTCAGATGGAGGTAATTCAGCTTTTAATTTATAAAGCATGGCCCCAGAGTCTGGAGGAAGAGTGGAGAGGAGTCAAATCAAAAAAGTGAACTCTGAAAAAGTGAAGTTTCTGCAGTCAGTGATGATTCAGGGTGATGATTTTCATGCAGAATTCTGCACCTGCCCCCAGTGCCAACCTAGCAACTGGTTAGCTGATCATGGTACTAGTGAGATTTACCTGAACTCCACCAAGGATCTATGGCTTATTGTGAAGAAGAAGATGAGAGACAGCAGACTGCACAGATGAGCTGAAGGCTGCTCTCAAAGCAACCTGGTCTTTATAAGACCTCAGCAGAGCAGCAGGCTGATTGCTGCTGTGCTGCACTGATGGAGTAATGTGTGCAGAGCCTACACCCGATGTATGAAATGTACTATGCATATAAAGTTGACTAGAATTGGTTTACTACAGGATAAGTTAAAAGTACATGATTTGAATTGAAACTGATTATGATGTTGTATATGCCTCAGGCATATCAAAGTAGTCCAGGAGACCATAAAAACAGGTACACAAATGAAAGCAGATCAACCACTGAAGAGGCAGAGTGCTGATGTTCATCTAGACATACAGCACCTGATTCTTTGTCTGCTCTAATAGTCAGTCTTTAATGTTTGTTTTATTTTATGTCATGTGCCATTTCTTAAAAGCCTACCCAAGGCAGGGAACTACAAATTAGCCATGGCTAGTAAGTCATTTGTCTCTTCTAATTTTTACATTCTAACTACATGCAATAATGTCCATGTGTTAAGGGTCGATTGTGATTGGTTTTTCGGGGATGATATCAATTCTGAATATAAGAAGTGAGTGTGAACAGTAACCAGTATTTAGAATTGATATGCATTTGACATGGCAAAACTAGTTGATGTGACAAAAGTAAAACTGCATGTTAAAGAAATTAAGGAAAATTAACTGTTTAGCTCTACCTCTGTCAACAGGAGATACAGTACCGAGTAACGTAGTAGCAGCAGGAAACAGGAAGTGATGCATCACACTTCCTGTTCCAGTTCCACTCAGTCCACAGTGCTGATTGGCTGCTAATAGTGTGACAAGAAGCCAGTCAGATATAACCTGACACGCCAGAAACCTCTAATAGATTCTGTTTTGGAAAGGGCAGACCCTTTAAAAAAAACTCGGAGGGTGATTTGATGAACTTTCTGGCTGTCAAATCTTTACGGGCCAATCAGAGCAACAAACGCGAAACATCGTAGGTGTGCCCTGCTATCGATGAGTAAACTCCACAGAGAACTGCATAACGCGAACCGTGGCGACTGTAGTCATGTCAGTACACGACTTTTGTTGTTTTTCAAAAGAAAAAAACTAACTGCTTTTTTTTGTTCTTTTTTTAACGAAGAAATGACGTCAAGTTCTGATAAAACTGGCGCTACAGCAGCATTCACACTAATGTCTTATGCCATAATTGCACCGGCCTCTTGTTGCTACTTGCTTACATCACAACTCTGCTGCGCCCCAAAGTACTGCCCCTTGTTGCTGATTGGTCCTGCCACTTTCTAACTGGGCCCAAATTGTTCAGATGGGAGATTTGTGAGATGGATTCGCCAGTGAGAAACTCAGAAACTGGCGAATCCATCTGCTTTGCAAGGTTAAATCAGATAGTGATGTAAGCGGGACATTATGTGAGACTGTGGAGAGGGAAAACTAAATAAAAGGGGAAGACACATCTGGGAGAGGAGCCAAAGCAGGACGCCTTTGAATCCATTGATTTTCATAACCACATTAATTAACAGTAATTGTTTAAAAGCTGGATTTTGCCTCACAGCAAGAAGGTTCCTGGTTCTCTTTCCAGTCTGGGCCTTTCTGTGCAGAGTTTGCATGTTCTCCCAGGGTTCTTTACAGGTACTCTGGCTTCCTCCCACCACCAAATACATGCTCATCTACAAATAATATTTTTAATAAACTGAATTTAGACTTCTGTAGTGCTTTTCCAGTCATCTGACTACACCTCAGGTCATACCAACCCATTCACACCCACATCCATTCCCTGATGGCAGAGTTTGAAATGGAGAAGTGGCCATAATCTTATTCATATGCTTCCATAGCCCATTTACACGACACCGATGCAGCAGGAGAAGCAAATTGGGGTTGAGTGTCTTGCTCAAGGACTGCAGGAGCCGGGATTGAAATCCACAACCTTCCTATACAAGATGTCCGACTCTACCTACTCAGCAATAATTGTCCCATTGCATCCAAGGTTATTGGGAGCCATGATATCACCAGCGTGATTTCTGAATGCGCAGATATGAACATTTTTGCCGATATTTGCAGCCAGCATATCTGTCATACCAATGGTATAAAAACCGGCAAAATGTACATCTACCATCAGGTACAGGTGGTCGCCTAGGGAGCCACAAACCCAAGGAGGCCCATCATGAGCCTTGAAAATTTAGAATCAAGCCCAAAATGTAACACAACTCTCTAGACTGTCTACTTCCACACTCCTCTCTCAGCTCTGCTTGACTCAGCCTCCTCTTCCCAAAGCTGTTTCTTTTTCTTTTGCCATTCATGATTTAATTATTTGGTCAAATGGATTTCAAGAAGTTCTAAAAAGCTCCATCACAATTCCCTTAAGCCAAAGGGGATACTTTAAAAATTCTTATTTAGTCCAACAAAGAGTTTAAAACACGAGGAGTTTTTGATAAAACCACAAAAAGCAACAAATCTCTTGAATTTGAAGCTTCAACCAGCAAAGATCTGATTATTTGTTTTGAAAAATGCCTAAATAATAAATAATTATGGAATATTTGTTGATGAATGTTGTTTGTGGATGCAGCGATGAAGTATTTTTTTTTATGCAGCTTTAATTTGGATCAACATTCAAAGCTTTAACCAAAAAAAATGGAAAATATAAAAGTTCTTAATTAATCAGGGCGTTTTATTAACTTCAAAGTGGATCCAGAATTGAACCCACTGTTTTCATCCTCACCCTCACAGACTGTCTCATTAATTTGCAAGAAGTCATGGAGGCCACTGGCTTGATGCCTTATTCAGAATTAAAATAATGATATTTTTGGAAGCAGTAAAAGAAGGTTTTAAAACATGATCCTGACATCATACAAGTATCATAAGATGGCAGCCTCAGCAGACTTTCTTACAGTTAGATCTTCCTCACAAAGTTGCAGACTTATCAGATATATCCCTCCGTGATGAAAAATCTAATTTCCATCTGCTCCGTCAGGCTGCTAAGATCCTGCTGCAGATTTCCCGTCACGTACAATCAGCATGCTTTGAGCCACCGGCTCACATTCACTCTTTGAAGTCGTCTGCTTCTCACTCTTCTCTGGTCCCGTCTCCCATGCCAATTCTCCACCTCCAACAAAGCCTCCCTTCCCACCAGCCCCTGCTCAGAAGTGGGCCACGGCTGCTATTGTGCAGAGTTTTTACTCCAAGTAGTGCTGAGTTTACTGATAAATGCATGCATCAGGGTTTCCTCTCATGCACCTAGTTTATGATGTCAGTATCGAGCTCACAAACTCTCCATTTCTTGCTGCAGAGATGTGAAACGTCAATTTGAGTGTCTTCCCTCCGTGCGAGGCGGACTCTCAGGGAACATGTGAGACGGATCGTAGTTTTTGGATCAGCTCCTGAGAGGGGGTCTCTCTCTGTGAAGTGCTTAAGCGAAGAATTGATCTGTTTACTTCGCCCTCGAACACAAAACAGGTTCAATAGGAGCTCGAGCTGACGGCTGATCCCTGAGTCAATCGCAGCAAACTGAAAATCACTAACCTGTTACGTCTCACTCTCCTCAAATGACTTCTGTCAACAACCTTTGATGCGAAATCATCCATCAGAGAGAGGATCCGCTGTTTTATTTGATGTCTTTGTTGGATTTTAGCATGAATCAAATCTAATCAAACAGTTTTATTAATTCCACTAGGGACAAATCGGCTTTGAGCTGCTTGTACATAAAACATCACAAACACGACAACAAGTAATGATACACAAAAGCTACGCCATGAAAGAAGATCTAATGTGTACAACTAAAACTGATAAATTAACAGCCAGATAAACACATTTATCAGCATGAAAAATACATTTCTAAATAAAGATTTCAGTTCTTTTCAATGAAGAAGACTTAAAAAAAAACAGGTTTATTGAATATATAGAATTCAGTTTGCAGCATAATAAATCACATTTTTACCTCAATTTTTTTGTACTAAAATAACCAACTGACTCAGAGCTGTACAGCATGCAGCTGCTTATATTTATATATTATACATGGTTGTATCACCATAACACTTTATGCACTTTTACAGTACATGAAAAATACTGATAATATTTTTAATATTATTTTAGAATGATAATAAATGGGATCCACTTGTTTTAGCCTGTGCTGTGTAATATCTAAATAAAAATTCTGTCCTGACAACATACCGTCTATAATGACTGAGTGGAACTGAAAACAAGTGTGCAGGTCAGGATGTAAAGGAAGACTTTCAGGTGTCACAAGAAATTGCTTTCTCTTCTCTCTCTTCTCTGTCTGATTGTAACTTACATTAACATTAATGTGTGTATTCTGATGAGCCTTGATGTTAAAGGAAGTTCCTCTTAAATGAGGTTTTCCTACTGGTGAGTTAAACAGGAGGAGTAGGCTGTGACAGAGAGAGAAGCAGTGCTATCTTTGCACAAGCAAAATCCTACAACTTCCTGTGCATGTGTGCAAAGTTGTTTGTGTTTGCGAGTTCCTTATGGCGCACCGATGTGAAAATTATTTTAAAATGTGAAAATAACGTCTTATTGCTCTCTGTTGCTGCCTACTTGCAGCTTCGTCTGTCCGGCTAGATTTTATTTCAAGCTATTGACCAACTAATCACACAAACATCTTGAGGGTTTTAATCCTGAAATTTTGATATCTGCCCATACTGATATTTGCCTTTTTAAGCTAATATCTGCTGATACCAGACCGATAATATTGTGCATCCCTAGTATCATATTATGTTGTGTAGTACCCTACCATGATGTAACATATCATATCATACCATAGCATACTATAAAGTGTCAGAAAGTATCGTATTGTAAAGTATTGTATCACATCATAAAGTATCATGTCATAAAGTACTGTATCATGAAGTATCGGATTGTAAAGTATTGTAAAATATCATAAAGTATCCTTTATATTGTTTCATATCATTTAGTAGCGTATCATTAACTATCCTATTGTATTGTAAAGTATTGTTTCATGACATAAAGTATCATATCGCATCATAATGTATTGTATCATAAAGAACTGTATTGTTAAGTATCGGATTGTAAAGTATTATATCATAAAGTATTGTATGATAAATTATCCTATCATACTGTAAAGTACCGTATCTTGTTGTAAAGTTTCATATTGCATCATTAAGTATCGTAAAGTACAGTATTGTGAAGTATTGGATCATAAAGTATCCTTTCATATCATTAAGTATCATATTGAAAGCATTGTATGGTAAAGTATTGTTTTGTATTATATTGTATCATAAAGTACCGTATCATGAAGTATCAGATTGTAAAGTATTGTATCCCATTGCATGGTAAAGTATCCTCTCATATCCTAAAGTATCATATCGTATCATAAAGTATCCTATCGTTGTATTGTAAAGTATCAGTGTTAAAGTATTGCATCATCAAGTATCTTATCATAAAGTACCATATCATGAAGTTTCAGAGTGTAATTTTTAGTATTGGATCATAAAATATCCTTTCATATTGTAATCTGTTTCTCTTCCTCCATTATCAGAGGTCCCGCCCTTTCTTGGCTTTGATTGGTCAGTGAAAGAGCGATGAGCCCAGTTCTGTTCTAAAAGTTTGAAACCAGTCTCTCTTATGTTCCCTTCAGGAAGTACTGGTTTTGAACTGGTATAACACCTCTGTATTTCTTAGTCATGTTAATGGAACTTTCTTTTTTATTTATTGTGGATTTTCTGAACACTGTTATGTATTGTGCTTAAAATAGTAAAGTATTATAAATAACAAAATTGTTCAGATGTAAACTGCAGATCCCCGGAAGAACAGCCTCTAACTTCTGCTGAAGCTAGGATCCAAATGAACAAAGAAATTGTTGAGTGTGTGGGACTCTAAAGTGAAAAAAGAAACTTTTAAAGGATGTATTTACTGTTAAACTCAGTATGACAGTAAAATATAAGCAACATGTAAGTCTGTAACATGAAGAGGACCTCAAAGGCTTTCTGTCCATTGATTAGTTCAGCAAAAGGTATGATTTCTTTTTAATATAATTACAGCAACTCATTTCATTCACACACAGGAGTCCAACTTTAATCAGAGCAGATTTAACATTTTCCCAGTGTGGTTTAATTCACAGCCGGCCTGTTAGTGCCGCTCATCAGTCCTGCTGGACTCTCTGCTTATTGACTCGTGAGACTCAGAACATGACTCGCATAGCATACGTGTCTAATAGATTTGCAGGGAATCATTTCCGGCTCCAGCTGAAATAATTAAGTTGACATTCTCTCCCTGATGCAATTAACAATGAGCGCTGTCCAATCTGTGACCCGCTGGATGTTTGATTTCATGGACTGAGTCGAACATTAAAGACCGGCGCTGCAGAGTCCTCGCTAACAGGAGGCAGCATGTGAGAGTCACCGGGGAAAGCGCGGCGTTGAGAGGACGCTGCCTGTGAGGCGTGTCTGCTTCACTTAGCTCGCTTCTCAAGGTGTTGTGTGCTCGCCCTGCTTGTGCACAAATTAACGTAAGGTTGTGTGTTGTTGGTGTAAATTAGCAGGATTGTGCCTTTCACTTGGCACATGAACCGTTTGAATTCATGCCTGTAATTTATTGAGAATATGCGAGCGCGCTGTCTTTGTTGTTCTGATTAAATGCATCTGTGATTATTCTGTGTTTGTGTGTGATTTACCTTGATGTACAGTAGATCAAGCAGCCCCTCACATCACATGGAGCAGCAGAGAGCAGGATGCTGTGAAATTCAGATGCACCATGTGCTGGAAGAGAGGCAGCCTCTGATGTATTTTTAGACGGGCTAAATAATGAATGCCTGAAAAGACTGCGAGGACCCCAGCTGCCAAACTTTCCCCCCTCTGCTCACCTGTTCTTCTTGTGTGCAACTTGAGAGGAAGAAGAAGAAGGGTGTGTCCACCTTCACCAAAGTAGCCTGCTGCTTCTGTCAGCAGCGATCACTGAGGAAAACAAAAGATCTCAAACGTCTCATCTGGATTCAGTTTCAGATCATTACTGCTCCTAAAATCCCCAATGCTGGGCTCTCTAACTACCTGTCAGTTCTCCTTCTAACAGAGACATGACAACAAGATTGTCATTTAGAATAGATTAACTGGAGCATTAAGGGTTATTACTGTACCTACAGTCAAAGCCACCCATAAGGGGGGAAAAGGGGAGAACTTTCTGGAGCTCAGCCAAACTGGGGGCCATGGAGGTCAGCAAAATCATGATCCATTGTGAAGTAAAGCTATGGCAACAATATTTTATTTTAACCTGAACGATAATGACTCTTATCAAGCAAAAAGGAAGGAATTTTATCTGGTACAACATGGCCTTTTTCTTAAAACAGATTTATCTTTTTATTGGTGATGGGTGGATGGCACACTGACGTAGACTACTAGAACAGTAATGTCAAACTTCATAGCTGGGCTGTAACAGGATGCCAGAAAAAGTTAAGGAAACTGGGGTGTTTGGCACAAATTGGTTTAACCCTTTAAAGCCTGAATACACAAATTATTGCCAGAAAATTCTCAATTTTTTTGGAACTTTTTACTGAAATCCCAAAAAAATCAGAAAAAAAAAAAACAGTGGAGAAAAAACATTAAAAAGTGGTAAAAAGAAGCTACAGAAATAGGCGAAAAGTGGAATAAAGGGGAAAAATAGGTGAAAAAAGATAGATAAATGGCAAAAAAATGTGTTCATTTGACAAAGAAGTGGAAAAAAATGGGCAGGTTGAAAAAAAACCTTATATAAATGGGTTATAAGTGGTAAAAATGGGCTTTAAGTGTCAAAACTGTGTAAAAAGGGACAAAAATGGGCAGAGAGTGGCAAAAAACAAATGGTAAAAATGGACAAAGATGGGCAATAATGGGCAACAGCCCATTAAGGACTAAAATGGGGAAAAAATGGCAAAAAATTATTTTAAAAAAAAGTGGGGAACAAAATTAAAAAGGCAAAAGGTGTCAAAAAAGAGCAGCAAATATGGGTGAAAAGTGGCAAAAAAGTTGCAAAAATTGGATAGTAAACACATAGTACCGTAAAAAATTGCCAAAAAACTTATAAAATGGGAAAAAGCCGTAAAATTGGGCAAAAAGCAGCAAAGCATTGGACAGCTCGGTGAAAAAGCAGAAAAACTGGCATAGAATTGTGAAAATTTGGCAAAATGTCAATAGAGGATAGAAGGTGGCTACAATAGGTGAAAAATGGCAAAAGATGTAAAAGAAATGGGCAAAAAGTTTCATAAATGGCTAAAATGGGCCAAAAAATTGGAAAATGTGGGGAGAACGTTGCAAAAAAGGGCTAAAAGCTGCAAAAAGTGGCCATTTGCTGCTTTACCAGCTGCAGAAAATCTTCGTTCCCTAATTTTTACTTTAAGGACAAATTCTACCATAATAATTATACCAACAGGGATTGTAGTCAGGTAACCTTCTCCCAGCATCCTCCAAACCCAGACTCACCCATCTGACTGACAGAGAAGCGTGATTTGTCAATGATGATTGAATGAAGCTCTCCTTAAATAATTTTATGCACCATGCACCTTAGCAGATGTTGGCCCTGTTCTGTGATTTTACATGGTCTTCTGCTTTGTGGCTGAGTTGCTGTTGTTCCTAAATGCTTCCACTTTCTAATAATACTACTCACAGTTGACTGTGGACTTTCCAGCAAGGATGAAATTTCATGAACCATCTTAATTCAAAGGTGGCATCCATCAAAGTACCATGCTTGAAGTCACTGAGCTCTTCAGAATGACCCATCGGATCACAATAAGTTCACATTCTTAGTCTGGACACTGACAAACCTATCTCAGTTAGCGTGTAAAATTACATTCTCCACTGCTGTTTACTACATCATGACAACAGTTGAACACACATGCACACACTACATGCAAAAGTCTGCGTATAACTGACTGTAGACACTAGCAGAGTCACATTTGTATGAACTACTGCAGCTTGTCAATTGACATGATTTTTTGGCCTCTTACAACCTTTTCACCCTCTTTGCCTGCCCTGTTTGTCAACAGATTTACATGAGGAGGAGTAACAGCATGTGTTTTTTGACCGTGAGGTTGCTCTCACAGAGCTTCAGTGGAAGCCAAGGCTGAACTCACATATAATGCTGCTTTAAGTGATGTAGTGGAAGCTTCTTATTCCAACCTTTGTTTCCATTTTTAAATCCAGCACAAGCAGAAAAGTCTGCTCCATATTTCCTGACTCTGAGGCAAGAAAAAATCTTCAGCCTTCATCCTGAGCATGTAAGAGAGAGACTATTTCCAGCCAGTAAGGTTCGCATTGAGCTGCCGCTGATTGGTTACCCTTTTCCTTTTATTTTCTTTCAGTCTATGGATATCAACGGAAAAATCTTTGTAAAAGTAGCTGAAAATTGCATTCAATGCCTGAAAAAGCATAGAAATAGCTTTAAAAATTATAAAAGTTAGAAATGAGAAAAGTCATAGCAGTAGAATGACGAAGAAACTGAATTTTTTAAAGTTTAGACATGTCAGTACGACAAAGTATGAAGGAGGAGATAGCGGGCACAGAAGAATAATAATAAACAAAATGGCCGACACGAATATAAATAGTGTGGATTCTCAGCATCCCCACTAATAACTCTGCATTAGGTAACAGAATCCATGAGAATGTGCTGTTTAAAGTTTTCTGGTGCCGTAGTCTGACCTGCAGCAGGCTTTTATTGTCTGCATGTGAGCGGTCTGTGTGGAGAGCAATAGAGGCAGGAAACACCGGACCCCTTCTACTGAAGATTGATGATCATTTGGACCTTTTTAAATCCCTTTTAATGCCTGCAGACACAATTTGGTCATAGATTTCATCCCTAAAGTTACTCATTGGACTGGAAACAGCAATCAGCAGCCTAATGGGAAGGGTTTCCTTTAAATTCTTTGTCTTTTAAATCTGAATAACCACTGATAGCACATGAAACCCCACTTAAAAGTTGGCCAGTGCTCTTGCTCTGCCTTGCAGAATAATGTTTTGTCTGCAGCTTCTAACATGCCAAGAAATGAATGAAATATATTCAATACTATATAACACCAGATGTGACTTTAGAGCAGGGAAATCTGTTAAAACTGGCTGAGATTTCTGCTTTGGCAATATTTAAAACTAGGCTATTAAGGCAGTTTGACCATCTGGTAAGTCTCTAAATTTAACTTTTATTGCGTATAAGTGAAGCCATTTCACACAGTTGTAGTCTTTTTTGAATTTCAGAGACCTTGAAGCTGCAAAAAAAGGATCAGAGATATTTTAAGACGAGAGGATTTCTTTGGGTACCAAGTACAGAATTGACTCTGTGAAATGAAGACGCATGTATTTTTCTTAAGTGCTGAAATGTGAGAGGGTACAGCTTGGAGAGTTTTCACTAAAACATCATTAAATACGGCTCCTAAGATAAATATAATTTTTGTTGAAGTACTGATATCGTCCAAATTATTTTGAACAGTTTTGAAAACCAGACAGCGTCTTAATTCACTCCATGTTTATTTTTGCCCCGGTAAGACCAGATCTTATGTCAAAGACTTCTACATCAGGAAAACTGGAAGCTGCTGTTCTGTTGCTGTATCTCATTCATGCTTCATGCTGCTTTCTTGTGATGGACCTCAGCAGTTCTGGCACCTATGTCCCCTCATTTGTCTTGATTATGGTCCATTCAGAGTTTGTTTTTATTAGAGGATCTGGGGTTGGAGTGGCAGTGACTTACTCCCATTGTTCCTACAGCTTTTGTTGTTGTTTGATTGAGAGCCCCCTGGTGGCAGAGCTTACACACTGCAGTCAAATATCAAACCAGCTGAAAATGTTGCATTTCATTGCATCATCAATAAACCTACCTGAGCAGCAATGATGTCAAAAATTGTTATTGTGTGATTATTAGGAGCATTTCTGTTGTTAAAAGTTAAAACATGTTTGGTTTGATCATTAGAGGAAAAAAATGGATGACGCCATGACTTTATCTGTTATATTGTCAATGAAATTATGAGTTTGTCAGCCAGTAATCAGATTGGACCTGATCAGTCAAAGCATTCAATTAAAGCATTCAGATGCCAAGCAGACTGCATTTATGATCCACACTATGAATTAACATATGACTTCAATGACGACCTTCAGTTGGAACTTACTTGCCTGTCATGCAAGCAAAAACATAACTACTGTGGCACTGAGGCTTACCGTGGTTTATCTGGTGTTGGTAATGAGACTGAATCAGTGAGCAAAGAGCTAAGAGGCTAGCAGTGCCTCTTTAACAGCTTTTCTCCATCATGTTATCATAAAAGTGCTTAGAAAGTAAACTGTGATATACTTTACCGCAGGTAAACCCTGTAAAGTTGTAGTTAGATTAAAATTGTTGGTGGCATGTTGTTGGTAAATGAGCCTGTTTGAGAGCTGATATCCTTTTTTATGTTTTTGTAATTTCATACATGGGTCTCCAAGTTTTGCCATCCCATAGAGCCCCACATAGCAACAGCTTCTTAAGTTCACTGAACTCCTTGCAAATTTGGAAAGTAAATGTCAAACACTGTCTTCATTATAACATTATTTTATATTTTTTGTAAACATTAAACAGCATTTCTGTCGTTTCTGTCATATTTATCATATTCAGTTCATCACATCACAGCAGTTCTTATACTCTTGTAAAGCCAGACTCCAGGTATGCAGGCTCATAGTTTTAGGTGTTCAGTTCCTCTTTTTGCCCTTTGGCAGCTCAGTGATTTTCAGTCTGGTGCCTTTTTTCTTTTCAGAAATTCTTCCATTTCAAGAGGTATATTTTTTATTTAACCTTTATTTAACCAGGTTAGTCCCACTGAGATCAAACCTCTATTTTTAAAGGGAGACCTGACCAAGAAAAAAACCCCACAGTTTCAAAACTCAAACACATTCAAACTCAGACATTTCCCAAGTAACAGTAAATACAGTCGTAACAAAACATCAGCTGAAACAGCTGCATGAAAGTTTGGATTTAACAGATTTCACTTGGATAAGGAGTTTTGGGTGGTACATCTTTTATTTTATTCTGACTGACTAATGTGGTGTGTTTATTTTAAGTGGAAGGATTGGCAGAGGAAAATGGAGCACAGGTTTTAATATGCAGTTAAAAAATATCTAAAAATACATGCAATTAAATGTCATTTTCACAAAGAGTATCATTATTGGTTGTTATGTTGTTCCATCTTCCACCCCATTTTGCTTAATTTTTGTGAACCTCCTTTCCTCCCCTGGTGACCCCAGAGGGTTAAGGCCCCAGTTTTAGAAACCCTGGTTTAATTAATGAAGTAGAGCTGAAGTGGTACCAGAAGAAGTGGTGTTGGTAACAGAAAGACCAACTCTTCTCCTTGAGCTGTGCAAAATGGACCAGGTCCTTAAAACAATTCCGATCAGGTGGATGGACATAAATGTGCTTACTGGAGGACTACCAGAGTTTACTGTGAAATCTGATGTATAGAGGGTATGCACTGATGTCACTTTTAGTGTGCAACACGACTGTTCAGTCAGGGTGAGTGGCAAACAGTCCGGGACACTGCTGGCTGCTCAAAGAGAAACAGATTAAAATGGACTGATATCCACTTAATTAGGGATATTTGGGCTTGACAGAGATCCATACTGTTTACTACAGACAGTGTGGCCCATGGACAATCATATGTGGTCATAAATCGAGTTTCCTGACATTCATAATGGACCTGATTTCAAGTACACAAAGCTGAGCCTGAAGGTTTGCATCAGCCAGTTCATCAATGATGGATTGGAAACTGAATTAACTTAGATTTTTGATTTTTTTTTTTAACATAAAGTTTTACATCAGTTATTTCTGCATATTTTAGTGATTTCTTTACTTCTTTTTACTTAAGGTAATCTGTAGGAAGATTGCTCTGTGGTTTTCAAATATAATATTCGGGGTGCATTTCAAAACCAGATCCATGTACCCCGGCTGTCTTTCCTCATCAAGTTTAACCTTAACACCAGTTAAACCTTCATTTTTCTTCTTTAATGTGACAAATTCACCCAGTACAGCCCTCAACTTTTATATTATGTCATATAAACCAGTGGTTCTCAATGCTGGGGAGACACTGAGAGGGGGTCTTAAAAAAGGTATGAATATTTTTAAATTACACATTTGCCATTTTACACAAATTTTGCCAAATTTTTAACTTGTTTTCATCACTTTTTCCTACAAATGTTGCCAATTTCAACACATTTTTGCCACTTAAAACCCATTTTTGTCCATTTTAAACCATTTCCAACCCTTTTCTGCCCTTTTTTGCCACTTCTAAACCAATTCTTGCCACCTTACGCCTATTGTTGCCTTTGTTGACCCATTATTGCCACTATTAACCACTTTTTACACCCATTTTAACCACATTTCACCATTGTTATGCCCATTTTTGCCACTTACAACCAATTTCTCTTCCAATTTCACCAAATTTCCCACCCATTTTTGCCACCTCAACCCATTTTTGACATTTTTAGCCGCTTTTATGTAATTTTTGCTAGTTCATCCCATCTCTGCTACTTTCAAAATCCAATTTCAACACTTTTTCCACAGATCTTTGCTATTTTCACACATTTTAGCTATTTTTAACCAATTTTAATTCTGTTTTTAAGAAAAAGGATTTATATTTTTAAGAGGGCTATATACTGCTGCTCAAAAGAATAAAAAATGTGTTAATTTGATAAGAGTGATTATTATATAGGTTAAAGATAAACTATGGACATCACAATTTTGCTATGGACCATGATTTTCCAGACCTCCATGGTCCCCCAGTTTGGCTGGGCCCCAGAAAGCTCTCATTTATCCCCCTTATGGACAGCCTTGTCTGCACATGCCTATTCTTGAATGTGCATGGCTGTGTTCATCCACCTCCAGGTATGGTGGCCAAGTTCACTTCATGAAGCGTTCATGGAAATAACCTCAGTGTTTAACTGAAAAGAAATCAGGTAAATTTACAAACATTTATTTATTCTGTCATAAATAATGATAGGTTTGACTTTTTTTGGTCTTGCTCTATTTAAAAAAACAGCCATGATAATCAGACATCACAGGACCACAGCTGTAAAACCTATCACCTTAGATATTATTTCACCGTATGGTTGATCTGCTGAAATTTAAGCCCAGCTTGTGTATTTGTAAATGTACTGTTACGGCTCAAACATATTTCATCAGCTGAGTATCTATACTTACTGTTTACTGTCAACTCTCCTCTGATTTCTGTCACCAGTTTGAGCTCTCTGCCACTCAGAGGCTGGAATGGCAGAGACTTGGCTGCTGTGATGTCACATGCATACCCACTGTAAGCCGCCCGGTTAGGACCTATTTTTCCATCTAAAAAGCTGCCTCATATACCAGGGCAGCAGGTTTATTAGTGGGTTTTAGCACTCCGTACTGGTATGGAGTGCTAAAACACACATTGTTATTACTGCAAGTGTATGTGACCGGCCCTGACCTGCACAGCTCAAAATGTGCTTTGCTATTGCGGGACAAAGATCAGACTGATCAGACTGATGACTGAACGCTTTTCCTCCTCATTAGGTCATAATGGGGAATTTAAACCTTTGAGTGCTGGTTTGACTGGAAACACTCCTCAGTAAGGATCAGTGACGGGCGTGGGAGGGTAGAGCAACTTGCAGGCTGTAAGTCTGTCCTAAAATAATCACTAAAAGACGAGAGCTCAGCTACCGTACTGTAGCTAGTAGATGCGTAGGCTTCATTCAGTGAAAACACAATAAGAGCAACACAGCTGCAGAAAAACTGCACATTGTGGACTAGAAACATCTGAACCACCACACCAGTCAAGATGAAGGCATCCCAGACCAAATCCAAGTGCAGTCAGATATCAGCTGTTTTAATTATGCATAGAAGTCCACCCACTTTGAGGATTGCTGCTTATTAAAGGCATGCACAAATAGATTTTAATCCATGTTAATGCAAGGTCTATACAGGGTCGGTGATACTATTACTATGATTTAGACATTGTTCCCCCTCTGCATAATGTTAAGAACAGCTCTTACTATTACAGATGTTCCCTCTAAGGCTCCTCTTCCTGCACACTTGTCTTTAGAGCAGCCCCAGGGGTGATAAAATGTTTATTTACTGTCAGTTAGATGTTTTTTCTTTAGCTTTCTTAGCCTGGAAGGTTCTGGGTGCTCTGTTTGTATCAGCAGAGCTATTTCTAAATAAAAAGATGTCAGGTTATTCCAATCAATCAAACTGTAGCAGCCTGCTAACACATGGAGCAGCCACAGAGTGATGGAGGATCAAATTATAAAGATGCTGTACGCCTGTGGGCTCTGAGAGGGATGATCCAGGAAGAGAGATGATGAAGAAACAGTGGATGGAAGAATAGCAGATACAGTACAGTCTCTATGTGTAAGACAGAAAAACTGGGCCACAGAGGAAGAACCCGGCTGAGCCTCCTCACTATCTTAAAGTCTTAAACTCCTCTCATTTAATGCAGAAGTGCAGATTAGAGTGAAGATAGCGCAGGCAGCAGGGTGCTCATTAAAACATATCAGTGATAACAATGGTACTGTCACTATCTATGTTCAAACTACTACATCATCACCATTCCTGCTTAAATAAAGAGAACGTGAAGCAGCTGCCTTGTGAAAATGCTCCGCATTAATACCACTTTTTCACACGACACCACCAGAAGATTTAAAGTTTTTTTTCTCTTCGATCCTTTTTTGGGTTACTCGGCATGTAAAAGTTGGATCTAATCTCTGGAGCTTTGGTAAATCTCCCATCATGGGCTCATTAGTCAATGCTGGAGAAGAAATTCAGACATGGTGCTGGGTCTGTGGGAACCCGAGTCGTATGCTTCCATGTGTGGGAGGCTGCTCCGCTGTCAATAAAAAAATTCCTCATCTTAGGTTGGCCGTTTTGGCTTGATTTTTTTCTCCAGCTTCTGTTAAAAGTATTAGTTTGTGTAGTTTGACGGATCTGTCGTGGCGTGAAATCTGAATGAAGTCTGTGAGGCAGACTGAGACTGTCCGGAACTTCACAATTTACCGGTGATGCTTGATGCTCCTGACAGAATTATTCTCTATGGTTTACTTCCTCACACTAGCTTTTTGAGAAATATTTTCAAATGCAAAGGAAGATTTTGTGTAAAACATCAATCACTGATCACGTAGGTATGAAATTACACCTGATAGGATACCTGGCTGAAACTAGTCTTGATATGACAGAATAAAGCATGGTGTGACACGATACAATATGATGGGTTAAGATACGATATTTTGCTCATACTTTTGACACAACAGGATATGACAAAATACAATATGTGACTTACAAAAACAATAATATCATGTTGCAGTGATTTTGTGAAAATGGACATACTGTAACCTGCAATTTTCACACACAACATCTGTGCTGTGCCACAGTTTTGCTCCGGCCAAAGGCGAGCGACCAGTGTTAATTGTGTCGGCTAAAACTATGACTAAAAATGTTCGTCAACAGCTTTGTTTTTCATTAGAAAGACAAGATTAGCCAAAAATAGATTTCTGATGACTAAAACAGACTAAAAGTAGGTTTAGTTTTCATCAAGATCACTAGAACTAGACTAAAATGTAATTTGGTTTTAGTTCGATGTTGTAAAATCCATGATATTTCTCCACTGTGGATAAATCTGTCAAAATACAATGCATGCTGTAGAAATCAGGGACCCCAGGTTTGGCAGAGTGCACAGAACACATAACAATGATTTGGGACCAGGGAATAAATGCTTGGACTAAAAGTTAAGACTAAAAGGTGAGGACTCTTTATGGACTAAAACTAGACTAAAATGTTTTTGAGTTCTCGTCGACTAATACTATAAAGGGTAGTAATGACTAAAATGTGACTAAAACTAAAAGGCATTTTATCTTAAGACTAAAATTGAGACTAAAATAAAAAAAAAAAAAAGCTGTCAAAATTAACAGTGCGAGTGACCTCATCCACTGGACACATGTAGAGAGTTCTGTGCCACAGCGCACAGCCCTGGTCAGAGATCACGGGTGATCTGCAAGTTCAAGCGGGAATAGTACGGATTATTTTACCTCTTTGGGGTTAATTTATCATCCATTCTGACATGATTCCGTGATATTATCGCTTACACCAGTGGTTCCCAAAGTGGGCCGTGGGCCATAACGGGGGGTGCAGCAAGGCCAGGCTGAGCAGCACCATCTGATGACTTCAGCCCTGTAGAAGGGGAGCAGTTTGTTGAAGTCACCTCAAATTCAATAATATTATTGCAGTTCAAGTACAAGACATTGTCAGCATTTTGGATTGGAGTGGAAAAGGAGTAACAGTAGCGAGGCACCAGGGCCTTTGCAACACTTTAATCCTTCTGCAGCATCCTGTCTTTTCAAGGATATTGCAAAAGACTGTTGCATATACAATACAAAATCAAATCATAGCTGAATGTTGAAAATAAACCGAGAGTGCCTCACAGTTTACCCAAGATGCAAAAAGATCTGAAGCACTAAATAAGCCCACGCTTGTCACTGAAATTGTTGCAGAACTGTGTGCATAAATCTTAAATGTGTTCATTTAGTTTTTATTTTCAGGGAATTGTTTATCTTGAGTCACATTTTTTAAACTCAAATTTTAGGTTTTATGTCGTAGTAAATTCTAAAAAATAACAAAAAAATAAAAGAATTAAATTGTGAATGACAGTGTGTTTATTGTACATTTACATGTATTGCATGTGGATATGTACATTTGGAAGTTAAAAGGTTAATGTTAAATTAAGAATGTGTGGTTCTATGTTTTGGCTAAATTTCCTCAAAAGTTAATTTTTCCTTGTCAACTGTGCTGTTGTAGCTCTGTGACCCACTGACCTCCTGGTGACCTTTTCTTCTCACTGCAGGATGAGATGTAATGTTTTTATACTGATGATTTAGGATCAGGAGTCTGTGCGTTGTGTTGTATTTTGAAAGTACTGGATACTCGATGCCTTTGACTTCCTGTCTGGAGCTTTCTGATTGACGGGAATTGACGGGGTGTGGCTGTGGCCGGCACTGAAAATAGACCTGCAGCGTATCCCCAACAATGCTCAGCGGACATGCTGGTGCCGGACTGGAGCGCAGGCAGTGGAACTGCTCTGACTGACTAGAGAGGGAGCTGTTTGTGGAAATTGCGGCTTAGAAAGTCATATAATGATCGATTACTGTGATTAACCAAAGAGAGATGTCAAAATGCTGCTATGAAGGTCAAGAGTAGGACTAATGTATTTATTAATTACAATTCGGTGTCAGTTCAATATCTTACAATGCTTCATCCCTAATCTTTATTACCTGACTGTCAGATGCTCTCCTCCTGTCATTTGTGTCTTGTGTGGCCTATAAACTTGCATCTCTTTCCTCTTATTTATGTCCTAGCCCCACCCTACATCAGACACAGTTAGATCAAATGGAAAGTAAAACCAATATGAATGCTCAAATCTGCCTTTAACCTCTGAGAGGTTAGTGGGAGCCGTAGTAGAAGATGCTCATTTATGGAGATGGTAAATGACGCTGGTGTTGGTTAGAAAGCATCAAAGTATGGCTCTGAATCGACGGGTGAAGTCATCGGCATCCTTTTTTCCTCATCAGTTCTCTGCTTCCAGCACAAAGACTCATCAGCTGCCGTTTCCTGGTTTCACTTTTATCAATGTGACTCCTTTGATCTTTGTTTTTCGGAGGCGTATCCCTGAGGTCAGCTTTTCTTCCTCATTATCTCCGTGTCAGCACTTCTCTTGATGTATTCGAGGAGGCCGTGTTCATGTCCTCAGGGCCGTGTCCAACTTTGGAGCCTCACTAGTCGCAGCTAAACACCTGTCACTTCCACACTTCACTTCCGCCTCCGTGTCACCCTCAGCACACTGGGCTCTGATGGGCCTTGTCCCAGCTGTTTAACATCAAAGTATATGAAGCAGGAAAGACTCTCCTCTTCCTCTTCCCTTTAATGTGAGAACACACGATGAAGACGGCCAGTTGGGAGTTTTCTTCCTGTGTTGAGTGGAGTCTATTTCAAGTTCAGGATCAGATCGATTTTTCTTTTTCTAGCAGTTTTAAGTTTTTTAATTTCATGATTCTCTCGTCATTATTCTCTTAGTTTGATAACTAGAATTTCTCTGAGTATGCTGACATGAAAGTGATTTTATTCACAATGTTTTATTACAAACATGGCCAGGTTTAATGGAGTAGCTCGTGTGAGAGAAAGTTTATATGTTAAAGCCATAAGCGGACACACTGAACATCTTTACATTTTTTTTACGGTTTTCTTGTGATGTCAAGTAAGTTTCAGTCTTTTCCTCAAGATTTCAACCTATCAATATCCTTTTCCTGGATAACAACGCTTGTTTTGCCAAGATAATTTGGAAATTCTTTATGAAAATGCCAAATTTCCATATTGTCCTGGAAGAAATGGAGTAAAATAAAACATTTGCATACCTTCTGTAATGATGTGCTTTTAAAAACATATTCTTTTGTTCCATCTCTGATGTTTCATTTATGGTCTAAACGGTTTTTTTTTTTTATTAAATACATTTAAGTGGTTGGACATTTTTAAGAATTTGGGTTGTGATTCCTTGGAAGAAGGTGGAGGTGGGTCCTTATGCCGGGCCAGTTGAGAACCAGTGTTTTAAACCCTCACTGTAAAGTAGGGCTGGGCAGTTCATCAAAAATTAGATTAAATTGCAATACGGTCTGCTGCATTTTTCAAATTGCGAACAGTGCAGTATTTTTTTAACCTGAAATTTGTGTCAAAATACCAGTTTAAAACTTTTTTTGCAGTAGAGATGTTATGCACTACATAATCATGCAATCATTCAAGTGCCATTTTTTTAGAATAGTCCATAAAAAAAATCCTACTTTCCTCATTTTTGTGCTTTTTTTCTTATTGAATATGAGAATAATGTAAAAATAATCACTCCTTTCAATACAACAATTCATTTTCTATTTGCAATACAAGTGAAAACCATAACAATAAGGTATTTTTTTTGTCAAAAATATTTTAGCCCTAGTTTCATCCAGTGTTTTGTTGGTTATTATATAGAATGATTGATTGCTTGTGTTTGTTGGAAAATACACAAGATGAGGAACTTAAGGAATAATCGCATTTCAAATTGCAGTTGCAATATTGGATAAAAAAATCACAATTAGATTATTTTTCCAAATCGTTCAGCCCTACTGTAAAGCACAGTGAACTTTCCTCTGATGAAATGTGCTCTATACATAAAGTTGCTTGTGATCTGCTTGCTAGAGATCTGAACTTTCAAGTGGCTTTTTTAAAGATAGTTTACAAAAATCCTCCTTTTCTTGTTTATTTATGTTCTTCTTAATCAAAACAAGTGACATAAAAATGATAATCCTTTACAATAAAAAAATTGATAACAAATTTGCAATATGTGCAAAAATAATTGCAACTGTATATTCTTTTCATTGCCCTAGTTTATTCTGTTTAATATTGATGAAGCTCATCGTTAGTTCACAGAGGTCATACCCCCAGCCACGATGAGCTGAGAGCCAGTGGATAACAATTATTGCCTCCTAGCTCCCACAGCCAATCACATCACTTCTCACTTATCCCTGCTTGCATTAATGCTGATGTACCATGCTGCTGCTGGCAAAACTTAACCTCCTCCACCCCAGCCTCCTCTGTTACAGCTTCAAGCTTGTTGCACCCTCACATTCAGATTCATGCCACTATAGATGAATTATCTCTGAAATAATTTCATTGTTTTTAATATATACATAGTCATAAATGTATCTCTCCATGTGGGGGTTTCTAGCAAACGCTCCTTAGAAAGTCAAAGCAGCTGCTTGACTAACCCAGGGAGCTTCTTTTGTGCAGAGCCTTCCCCGCCAAGTGAAACTGCACATCCATTTTATAATAAAGTGGTTTAATTTATGATGAGTGTTCTAGGTTATGATATAGAATGACTTATTGTTTGAATTTGTTGAAAAATACACAAGATGAGGAACCTAATAATAATCACATAAATCACAATCGAAATATTGGAGGAAAAAAATCGCAATTAGATTATTTTTCTGAAATCGTTCAGCCCTAGCATTAATGTCAAATATTTAATGTCAATAATTAATATCAGCAGAAAAGTGTGCAGCAGGGGCTTCATGGAACTGGTTTTAAAATCTGAGCAGCTGCATGCAAGCCTCACATCACAGATGTGAAGTTAGATGGAGTGGTGTAAAGCAGTGGTTTTTAAACTTTTTGGCCCAAGGCACACCGAAGGTTAAGCCAAAATCTCAAGGCACACCATATTTAAATTGATATAAAATAGACTTTTTAAATCAGGGTGGCCTATAAGGGGAGATAAAGGGGAGAGCTTTCTGGAGCCCAGCCTACTGGGGGATCATGGAGATGGCAAAAGTGGGTAAAAAGTGGCAAAACAAAGTCAGAAATGGGCAAAAATAGGTAATAAGTGGTTAAACAATGGGTGGAAATTGGCAAAAACTTGTTGAAATTGTCAAAATTAAAAATGGGTTACAAGTGGTCTAAAAGGGTTAGATTTTGTAAGGGCAAAATTTGGCCAAAAAAAGTGATCAAACGAAGGCAAAAGTGGGCACAAATTGGCCAAAAGGTGGCATAAATCGGTTGAAATTCTCAAAAAGGTGCAAAATAGATCACAAGTGGCAGAAAAGTGGCAAAAAGGGGTAAAAGTTGCTAAAGGGTGGTTAAAAGGGGTTAGAAGTGATGGGAAAAATGGTCAAACAATAGCAAAACTGCACGAAAAGTAGCAAAAAAGTAGCAAAAATGGGTTAAACGTAGTAATAAGAAGTGGCAACATGCTAAAAACAAAACAAAAGCAGCAAAATGGTTTAAGTTGTCGAAAGAAATGGCAAAAATGGGTAGCAGTGGGTGGCAATAATAGCTTGCCATGCTTTTCAGCTCTTAATGAGGTAACTGTTAGCCAGGATGCTAGCACCAATGCTACTGATCCAACACACATACACTGATATCAAAAATAAATCCAAACTGGGGAGGTCCATTCTCTGGGGGTTTTCAGGGGTCCAGTCAGATCTGTGGGCAGGCCTGGTTCCAGTACTTGCCATAAAGTTGTAGTAATAACATACTGTACGAATACCCACGGCACACTTGGACTTGCCTTAAGGCACACTGGTGTGCCTTGCCACACCATTTGAGAACCACTGGTGTAAAGCACACCAGCACTGGACTGTGGAGCATAATCACACTTCTCCAAAGTAGTGGATGCCAGGAGAACATTACCTGTCTGACAGCACTGTGCCAGCTGTGAAGTCTGGTGGTAGAGGGATAATGGTATGGGGCTGTTTTTCAGGGTTTTGGCTAGGCCTCTTATCTCCAGTGAAAGTCAATCTTAATGAACTTTAACTAGATTCTATCTATCAGAAAGACTGTGAATGTGCCAGTCAAGCCTTATTATATCCATGCATCATTTTCCTATGATTACTGAAAGACATTCTGTCTGTAGTAATCTGTTTATTCCATTCAGTTAAATCCATACTCTGATGTATTCATGTATGTCAGCTTTAGATGTATTCTTTCTGCTGCAGAGCTGATGGTATCAAAGAGAGCAGTATGGAGCTAATAAAAAATGATATGGCATCATAAATTAGCGCAGCATGCTCTTACTTTCATATCTTAAAGTGCTTTGATCATCAGTCTTTCTAGGATGAAATCTGTTAAGAACAGCACAATCAATGAAACGTTCTTTATTCATTAAGAAGACGTGAACCACCATCGTAGCCCTGAACACCCACAGTTTTCTGCAAACCCTGCATCACAATGTTAAACTCAGCACTGAGTCAGGTGACCATAAATGTTAGAAGGAGTAAATATGAAAATCAAAAATTAGACACATAGATGAGAGGAAAGATGTTAGATTTTTACGTTAAAAGTGAACAGAAACAGCCTCCTCCTGCAGTGATTTGAGCCGTAAGATATTGCATCATGGAAATCACCACCTTGTTCACTACATGCTTTAATGCACATAAGGATATTTGGGTCTTTAATCTGCTTATCCCATGATAACATCCCTGAGTAGCTGGCTACTAAGTTAACGTCTTAATACCATAAGAGGAGATTTGCAGGGCTTGGTTACAGTGACCAGCTTTTAGCTTCAAAACATCTTTTCTCTGGATGATACAGTATCTGAGGAGCGAGGAGGGAACTCATTTTTATTTGTGCTAAATATTCCAGCGCCTGTCCCGAGTGTTTGACTCGCAGCCAAAACTGCATACTTTGAGTGAAAACCAAACAACAGAAGCAGGAAATCATGTGAGACAGAATAATTAATATCCAACAGCCAAACACTTGTTTGCAGTTAGAAAAAAAATCACACCAACCAGCCAACGCACTCAAGAAGAAGCAGAAATCCTGATTTCATGTGGTAATACACCATCACACAGAGCAAACAGAGGACAGGCAGGTGTGATTTGTTTCCTTTTATCCAGGGCTCAAATTGTGTCATTAAATTCAATGAAGTGTCGCTGTTTTCTAGCCCTCGCTGCAGTTACCAGAGAGACCAAACAAACTCTACAGGACGGATGAAACAACAGCTCAGATTAGATGACAGACTGGTTCCATCAGCTCCACAAATCGACAAAGCAATGAGAGAGACATCAAAACAGGAAGCATTCATACATTTGTTGATTTATGTAGGTGTTTTTTATAATCCAGAGCACCAACAAAGTTTAAAGAACTTGACAGTCTTCATTCTATCAGGTTATGTTTAGTATAAAAGAACTCCATGTATATCAGTACTTTCAACAAAAAGCACTCATTTTTATGCTGTAGCAGAGGTGATAGCTGAGGCCTGAGGCTTTGGGTTTAGGGTTGTCAATACATTCTGGACATTCTTGTGAACATGACAGCTCAAAAACCCTTTTGAAAGGTTTTCTCTAAACTTTGTCCAAACTTGTCCAGCTTTGTCTTACTGTAGGATAAACTGAGGAGATTTGAGAGGTCAAAAGTTCAAGGCTCAAGATGGTCTTTATTATCCATACATCCATCAGTCCAACCATAAACACAACTGAGAAGACAGAAGCTCAATGAACAATAAAGTGCGACAAATGAAAATGAAATTACTGTGCAAGAATAAACACATGCACACATTAAATGGGACATATTATGCAAAAATCACTTTTTCAGGCTTTTCCAACAAAAATATGTGCCTCTGGCCTGTCCACAATCCCCTCAAGTACCAGAAAAATCCATTCCCCCCCCCATTCTCTTTCTCCATCTTCCAGAAAATGTGTGCTGAAACAAGCCGTTCTCAGATTTTCCCCTCATGATGTCATGTGGGGAGTTAGCCCTGCCCCCAGGTTCAGTTGGCCCTCCCCACTTGGAAGAAGTTTCCACCCTTCTCTCCTGATCTTCCTCTCATCTGCCAGCTGAGCCACATTTATTTTCTGTGAGGGGGCGTGGCTGGGGCGGAGTCAGACAGCTCAGTAACATTTAAAGCCACAGACACAGAAACAGCGTGGTCATGGTTATCTCGCTTCAGAAAGTCCAGCTAACACTATAACTGTCAGTATTGTCTGTTTATTTTATGTTCTCTGCTCACGTCTCTTTTCTCTTCTTCCTCCCCCATGCTCTGTGAACCTCTCTGGACTCTCTGGACCGTCCATGTACCTGCTGCTCATCACCCTGAACAACACAGGTATGTCAAAAACACAGACAACTTTTTCTTTTTGTGTCTTAAAAATACAGAGCAGAGTGGAATAATAATATCACATTTAAACAAACCTAAAACCAGCAGGTAGAGCTGTAATTATTATCTTTCATCTCACTTCTTTATTTTAGATGTTATTTTCCAACTGGGTTACAATTTTTCCATGTTTAAAGAGTGGTTCTTGTTTGAGCCACAGTTTGCATCACTGCTGCGTATAAAACTTGAATGTAAATTAAAAGAGAATGCAATTAAATATCTGTTGACTTTTAGAGATTTCAGTGTTTATGTAAAATGATGTGACTTCTCTAGTGTTCTGTGTATCATCAGATGCTGACTGTAGTTGAAACCGCCTACTATAGTATCAGTATGCAAACAAAAACAAGATCCACAGTGTGGCCAAAACACTTGGATGTAGTGCTGATGTAGACAAATTCTGCAGTTTGAATCAGACGAGACTACCTCAGGTACTATTTCCCACAATGCAAAGCAGCATCAGGGCAAAGGCTGAAATGACCGACAGCAAAAATATGGTTAAGGCAACCAACTACTGATGCATGGATGAGTTTACCAGTTTAATGTTGCAGATGGAAAAGTTGAGCTCATTTAGACTGATTCAGATTGAGACTTTGAGAGTAAAATCAGAGGAAGACAGTGGAGCCCAAGTAGCGTACTTCTTTAAAGTCCCTGTAGAGTGATAAAAAAAATATACATTTTAGGTTTGTTGTATGACAGGCCACTGTGTTATGAACCAGCAGGCCAAATTTCAGTCATGAAAAACATCTCTAAGTTTATGAAATTAAACTTCAAAATCATGAAAATGAGGCAGTACAATCTGCTTTTGGTTGGTGTGGGCGTGTCTCTAAATGGTCTGAAGCCACGCCCACTCAAGAGATTTATGATCCTCTCAATTTTAAGAATTACTACAACCTGACTGGAATAATCTGTCTGCTCTGATGTTATGTTACAACTCTCTTTTTTTAAGCCACCAGAGGAACAATCAGATTTATGTCGTGACAGTTTAGAGCTAAACATGGTTTTATCTACCTGTATGTTATTCTTCAGGTGTTCTAATATCTCATTTTTGAGTTATTTAAGGTTAAGTCTCTCTCCTATTTCTGAATGGTCTTTGTTGTTAAGTTGCTGCTGAAACACTCCATTTTCTGATGTTGCTCTTCAAAATAAAAGTCCTCAATGATGATTAGCATTGGAAGTTTTTATTGTGACAGACTTTACAGGATTTTAGCATCACAATGCTAACAGACATGAGTGATTAAACTGTTTCTGTTCGTTCCTGCTGCATCTGGTTCAAATGAAAAATAGACAAGCGCTCTGGCAGTTAGCCTTCCTCCTGACCTTACAGTGACCTATTATCAGAGCACAGCTGCCTGGTTCTGTGCTAGAGCAGAGAGAAAGAAGTTTTAGATTAGATTTACTGTTTTCTGGCACAAATTTCTCTGGTAATGCTTTTAATGACCTGTAGTCTACTGTGGCTGATAGATTTAAAATTTTCCTCAAAAAGAACAAAAACAAAGCCTTTATCTAGCTGTTTACTTTCAATAAAGGCAGTGACATCAACTAACAACAGACTGAACTGAGATGAACTGCTCTGTGATTGTAGCGTTATTAGATTGGGGTAATTCCCCATAAGGAGCAGTGATGTGTCGAGCTGCTACCCTACCCAGATTAAACCCAGCCAGGAAAAAGGTGAACAACTTTCTAATGGTCTAAATATAAAAATTCAGTCACATGTAGGTCTCATAGGTTTTTACATTTAACACAGCCTTATTCCAACATATCTAGTGTGTTAGGACACAATTTTTGGATTTCACTTTATACGGGCATTAATTGATTAATAGTCCAGATAATTGATGAGACTGATTAATAGTCATATCCTAGTTTACAGTGCAGTGATGAATTTACTTTATTTGAGCTGTTACATATCCTACTTTATTATGTGTAATCTTTGAAAATCCTCAAAATCAAAATGAATCACATGTACGGTTTTATTCAGCATATTCTACATTGGTAGTTGTCGGTCATTTTGCCCAAGGCACTCCTGAGACCAAGCCAAAATTCCGAAACACCAAAACCATATCTCTAGAAAACAGCCTCTTATATGCTACAGTAAATCAAGTGTATAGCATTAGTTCAGGCAGCCATGGAGTCAGACACTGCTATATGACTGAGATCAGCTGATCTCACACAAGCCATCATCAGCTGACGGCAAGCTAATTTATCCTTAGCCCGCTATTGGTCGCACTCATGCTGCCATATTTAATCTGCTCTTGCCTGGTTGCCTCCGCTGCTCCCTCTGCAAGCCTCTTTTTACAGCCCTCCTCCACCCCAGCTCCTCCTTTATTCTGCCTCTTTTATCAGTGTCATAACTGCTAATAAAGTAAAACTATTTATAACCACACATCATGTGTGCTTCTTGACAAAGAGGTCCTGACTGAACATAAGTTATTGTAAAGTCGTAGTAATTACTTATGGTTGTACATTTTCCCACGGCACACCAAGACTTGGCTCAATGCACACCAGTGTGCCTTACCACACCTTTTAAGAACCCCTGCTGAGCTTGGCTATTTTTTATTTCCATTTTCCAGCTAAGCTGCCCAGCATACTGCAAAATAACTTCTGACTAGCAACCATACATGCTACTGCATTCAACGGTGGTTTCAAATGCAGCCTCTGTTCTTACACTTAACACAGAGTCCTGCGCTTTTAGTAAATGGGATTGTGTTTGATGTAGGAAAAGAGGTATATTTTTTTAGTGAAGGAAAATTCAGTTGTTATGGTCGTCGGTACCTCCAAACTTGCAGACAGACCTACCCACACAACATTTACGGCTGTTTTTGTAGCATTTCAGATTCTATTTTGAGCTGTATCAGCAGTACTCCTTTACCCTCCGAGTCTCTGAGAGACCAGGCTGTCTGTTCTGTTGACAGCTGATGCTGAAAGTTTATCAGGACACAATACAAGCCAACTTACAACTGATAGCTGAAGTTTTAACAAGAAAGTGTTATGAACAACTGCAGTCACATTAAAAAAATGTGTTTAGGTATTATAAAAAGTGAACATTAGAAGTGTCTGTCTCAGTTTGGGCTGTGTGCACAGAAACATCCTCTTTGTGTTCTCTCTCCTGCTCCTCTGCTGCTGTTTGCAGCGTTTACCTCATTAGTTAAATGAGATCCTACAACAAACATTTGTTATTTACAGTTAAAGACTGGTCTGTGTTTGAGCATGCATGTGATTAGGTAATAGAAAGAAGAAAAGCAGCTTTTTCACTTGTAAACAAACACATCCTGATGTTTAAAGCTGTGTAAAGTCCCTCAATGACTACGTGCTACAACGCTCAGCAGTATGCAGCTAAATCACAGTGTTCCCTGGAGGACGGTGAGGTGTAGCCCATTTGTTCTTATAGTAAACCATGGTGGAAGTTTACTCTCCTCCTTTATAGAACTACTGCTGTATTGAATGATCTGACCAGCACAGAATTTTAAATGTTCAATAAAGTTTACAGCCCTTTTAATTTAATCACTCTTATTTTTAAAAATTAGCGTGGCGTAAGCATCGTGTAACTCTGATGTTTACAGGATGTAAAAGCACTATAAAAAGGATTTTATTTGTCATAATTCATGTCAGTCTCGCTCTCTGTCAGTCTGTGATGAATTCAGCAGACGATGACTTTATTCATCGTCTCTGCTCGCACACGTCATGGAGGCAGCAGCGTAGCAGCGATGGCGGTGTGGTGTCAGGCTATCTGTCTCTTCCAGACGGACCAGCCATGCATGCGGCTCAGAATAGAGCAGCTGGGTCGGCTCTTAGACTGAGGCGCTGAGTGCTGTCTGTGGTCAAAGAAGAGCAGGCAGAGATATGGCCTGTTAAGCTGAAGGCAGACACGGCCCTGCTGAGAGCCCGTATCAGTTATTCAGCAAAGCCAGGTCCTGTGAGTAGAGGAGAGGCACTGGAGAAATAAGAGACTGATAGAGACAGCCACCAGATAGACAAGCTGGATGAAGAAAAGCCCTGACAACCTTATGGATGCAGCTTGGGAGTGTTGCTTCTTCATAAACATCAGGGCTGCAATTTTACATTGGAGGGATTTGAAATCTCATTCCTAAAGTCAGCACTTTGGCTTGTATTTTCTGTTTTGAGCCTTTGCCTCTTTTCTTCTTTGGAGTGAGTGTAGACAGAGCAATGCTGGAGCAATAACCTGTAAGGCTTTAAATCATACTGAGTAACTCCTCGTTTTCGCGTCAACAAGGTTTTCACCTGGAGCAGAGTTGCACACAAGTCTCCTCCGTATCAAAACAAACAGAGCAGGTGGTAAAAATGATAAAATATGAATCGGAAATAAGAGTTAAGAATCTGTTTTTCTCAGATGTTGTTTATTGTGGACTCAAAACGACAGGTTGGTAATCAGTCTGAAGATAGGCTGTCAGAAATGCTCAACAAAACTTAGATCCTTATCATAAGTGTTTTATAGCATTTTACCAGAGCTGCAGAAGTCCCTGCTTTCCATATTCAACAGCCCAGATTAAAACACTGGACCAAGCATTTGAATTCTTATACAGTCATGGAGGAAAGTATTGGCACTCCTGGAATTTTTACAGAAAATACACCATTTCTCCTAGAAATTGTTTCAATTACAAATGTTTTTGGTATACATATGTTTATTTCATTTATGTGCAGTGGAACAACACAAAAAATCTGAAGAAAAAGACAAAATTGACATAATTTTACACAAAACTCAAAAAATGGGCCAGACAAAATTATTGGCACCCTCAACTTAATATTCGGTTCAACACCCTTGGGAAAAAAATAACTGAAACCAACCACTTCCTATAATCATCAGCAAGCTTCCTACACCCCTTAACTGGAATTTTGGACCACTCTTCTTTTGCAAACTGCTCCAGGTCTCTCAGATTTGAAGGGGGCCTTCTTACCACAGCAATTTTGAGATTTCTCAAATGGGATTTTGATCCGGACTCATTGCTGGCCCCTTCAGAACTCTCCAGTGCTTTGTCTCCAACCATGTCTTGGTGCTTTTTGAGGGATGTTTGGGGTCATTGTCCTGCTGTAACACCCATGACCTCTGACACAGACCCAGCTTTCTGACACTAGGCCCTACATTGCAGCCCAAAATCTTTTGATAGTCTCCAGATTTCATGACTCCTTTCACACAGTCAAGGCACCCAGTGCCAGAGGCAGCTAAACAACCCCAAATCATCTGTGAACCTCCACCATGTTTGACTGTAGGTACTGTGTTCTTTTCTTTGTAGGCCTCATTCCGTTTTCTGTAAACAGTAGAATGACGTGCTTTTCCAAAAAGCTCTACTTTAGTCTCATCTGTCCACAAAATGTTCTCCCAGAAGGATTGAGGCTTACTCAGGTACATTTTTATAAACTCCAGTCTGACTTTTTTATGTCTCTTTGTCAGCAGTGGGGTTCTCCTCGGTCTCCTGCCATAGTGCTTCATCACATTCAGATGACGACGTATGGTCTGAGCTGACACTTTTTCACCTGTCTGCAGGACAGCCTGAATTTGTGTGGAAGTTGACTGAGGATGTTTATCCACCATTCCAACTATCCTATGTTGCATTCTTTTGTCAATTTTTCTCTTCTGTCCACGTCCAGGGAGATTAGCCACAGCTCCATGGGTTATAAACTTCTTGATTATATTACCCACAGTGGACAAAGGAATTTCAAGATCTCTGGATCTTTTAGACATTCTAACTGGCTTCAGGTGTGATTTCTATATTGCCAGCATCTGTTTACTGCCACAGGTGAGTTTAAATGAGCATCACATGCTTGAAATTAAATGATTCACCCACAGTTTTAAAGGGGGCCAATGATTTTGTCTGGCCCATTTTTTAGTTTTGAGTAAAATTATGTCAATTTTGTCTTTTTTCTTCTGTTTTCTTGTGTTGTTCCAGTGCACATAAATGAAATAAACATGCATATACCAAAAACATTTGTAACTGCAACAATTTCTGGGAGAAATGGTGTATTTTCTGTAAAAATTCCAGGAGTGCCAATACTTTCGTCCATGACTGTAAATCTCTCTCCGAAGCATCGTCTCTTTTGTTTTCCCCTGCTATCACATGTAATTGAAAAAAAAAACGACATGGAAAAAACTTTAAGCTGCACTACTGAGTTAAAAGAAATGAATGAGGGAAACCTAGAGTTATAAATCTGGAACTTTATGTTTCTTTTTAACCAATGAACCAAGCCCATAACAAATCATGACCCCGAAACTGAGATAGGAACCAAACAATGACCCCTGTTAACCATTATATCCCATCCATTATTGAAATAATAATCATAAATCAAAACATTATTTAAGTCATATTTTGAACTTAATTTACTGTATTCAGTATGCAGGATGCATGATGCTCATAAATGTATCCATCCATTGGGGGGGGGTACCTGCCATGTGCTCACTGCTGCTTGACTAACCCAAGGAGCATCTTTTAAGCAGAGCCTTCTCTGCCAAGTAAAACTGTATTTCCATTTTGAAATAAAATGGTCAAATGTATGGCGGGAGTAACCTTGCAAAGCAGATGGATTTGCCCGTTTCCGTGTTTCTTACTGGCAACTCCATTTTGCAAAGCTCCCATCTGAACAGTTTGGGCCCAGTTAGAAAGTAACAGGATCAGCGACAAGGGGCAGTATTTTCTGGCACAGCGGAGTTGTGATTGTGGCGGAAAACATTAGCGTGGATGCTGCTAAAATGTAAGTTTTATTAGAATTTGATGACATTTCTTCGTTAAAAGAAGAACAAAGAACGCCAGCGTGTTGTTTTCTTTTCAAAAACAACACAAGTCGTGTACTAATCATACTTACTATGATTGGCTGTTTGATTTAGAGGAGCAGGGGCCTCTGCAGCTCTCGTAAAAATTGCTATGAATGACTTACAAAAAGGATCTAAATTTCATCATGTTGAGGACTGCCAACAAACTATCTTCACATCCATCAGGGCAACTTCCCATCCCGGTTGTTACAGGACGCTTAGAATGATGAAACTTATGGCTTAGTAGGAGCCTTCAAGACTGAACTCAACACAGTAACCACTATCATTTTTGACTTTCAGTGGAGCCAGTCAGTGAAACAAATTAATGCTAACACGGTTGAAACGTTAGTCCTCTGCACCTGAATTTACCTGTTAGATCAACTGAAACACCTTTGATTGTTGCTGGTCCTCTCTGAGAGCACCGACCTCCACCCGTGAAGGGGCTGAAGTGCAAGAGACTCTCTCTTCATTAAATAACTTTTACCCCATGCATCAGACATCATTGATTATTTGTTACTAACACATTTTAGGAACTGCAGTAACTTAAATTCATTCAAGAAACTAACTAAATGTTTTATGTTAGACTAATTAAGCACAACAAACTTGATTATTCTCTGACATTATAGTCTATCTAACTTCTGTTTAGTGTTTTCTCCTGTCAGGATATTTTTCTTTATATTTTAACACTTTTTGAATTGTATTGCAAAAATTTATGCTATTTAATGTTCATTTCAATGTTTAATTTTTCACTTAGGAGGGCCACTCGACAAGCCCGCTCAGGTTTCTTTGGCTTCTGCACATTTACTGATTTTCTGACTTCAAAATGTATCGTATTTCTTGTTTTATTCTGTATCGGTTTTATTTATTTTTTTCAATTTATTTGTTTAATATGTGCAATAAATGATAATAATAATAATAATAATAATAATAATAGCCACTTACATCACCATCATAGTGGATTGAATAATTTGAATAATGGCAGAAACTTTGCCAAATAGTTAGCTTTTACGGTAAACCTCCACTGGGTTTTTCAAGTAAAAGCCCGATCAGTTTGTTTCTGTGGTGAGATCATCTTCCTTTTTATACGGTACTTTTTTTCTGAAGTGTTTGCAGGATAGTTCTTCGGTTGTTGCGGTAATTTGCGAAGTTGCTTCGGTTTTAATCTGTTTACATTTTTAGTCAATGTAAATGATTTAAAAACATCATCTTTTTATAGATAGTACCTCATGTGATCTCCATCTCCTTCTACAAGCTTGTTCTCTGCCCAAAAGTTGTTGTGAATTTTCACCAGATGCATGGTGGGAAATAATCTCAAATGGAATCATATTCTAGTTTTGTGGTTAGTGACAAACAGTCTTGGCAAAAGGGACTTGCCGACAAATTGTCTTTCGATGTGAGAAGGTCCCAGATGTCAGTCTTTTTAGACTCTTTAAAAAGTTTTAGCAAATTCCTGAAGTGTATGGCCCGTCTACCTTTAAATGGGGAGGCTTCACTTTAAACCAAACTGTTGCTATGCGAATGTACAATGAAGCCATAGATCAATACCAATCTTTCTAAAGGTTTCAGCAGGAGCCAGATCAATGCAGAGGTCTCCACCTTTTTCAAAGAAAAGACAGGTAATTAAAACCTTGAAAGCACTGAATAATGAGGTCTTAGACTTAAATCTGTCTCTCTAAAGAACTTAACACTCTGACAGTCTAATTTTTTTATTGTAGCCTTATTTGTTAGCTTGCTTCACTCACATTTGTTAAAACATGTTACAACACTGGACTCCATACTGTCGAGAAGTTTAAATGTACCATCTAATCCAGACGAGGTACATTCTACCTTATCGAGCATAAACAGACCCTGTGATTTGACTCTGGCTGACGTGCAAGCTAACACATGAGGCTTTAAAGACTTGGGTAAAAGTTTGGTGTGGAGCTGAACTCCAAATGAAAACTGATTGAATCGTCACGGTTTGGTATTGAGCAGCCAACTCTGATTCATCTGAGTTGAGCGTGGCTCAAATAAACATTCTCCCCACATACTTGGAATCATCAAAAATACATGATCTCCACAGCCGGCACTCTTATTCTCCACCCCCCGTGTTTCTGAGATTTAGCATCCACGCAGCGTTTCTTTCTGGAGGCTCCGGTTGGAGTTTGAGTCTCTGCTGGAGTCTGGGCACGCTCACAGTGACAAGCATAAGTCCACAGGTGTCCTCACAACCACACAGACTGATCGATCAATTAGGAGAATAAATAATACTCTACGAAAAACATGTGCACCATGTGATTGATTCTCCACATGCTACCAATACATCCAGGCTGATTATTTGAGGTGAGGCTAACTTATGTTCTACAAATCCTCTCAAAGCTGCCTCTTTATCTGAAATAACACAAAGCAGAAGTGGGGTTATTGATCAGCGGGCTGTAATTCAGCCTGACAGAGTTAATAAAGTGCAGTTGAGTTATGATTGAGCTGCAAGCAGACGCAGGAGTCGCCCACCAATATAGAGCCTCAGCTCGCTCTCTGATCTAAGGGATCTTTATTCTGCCTGCGTCTCCTCCTTGCATCCTGATGACCTTTTCTCTCAGTCTTTTCCTTTTTTCTCCTCCAAATCTGCCACATCTATTTCTGTTTATAGTGAACTCTTTGGTCTCCCAACATAACAGGAATCCAAAGCCTCGGAGTTATTTCTCCCAAAACACTTAAATAGAGGCTTATCTCTGTGAACGAGCCACCCGAATCTGTCTTTGTCCTAAAGACAGAGACGGAGGACTTTGAAAACTTTTTCAATTACAGAATTGATTAGTGCCACTTATTTGATTCAAAAGCTCAATGATTCGCTAATTGCCTCCAAACTGATTTGGCTTTGTTTGTCCAATCTTTATGTATGAGGCGCCGTTCTGGACAAAAGTCGAGCCAAATTATGCAAGAGAGAGATGAAGAGAGGGAGCAGAGTTTGCTGTGGTGAAATGTGTGTTAAAAAAGCTTCAGCTGAGAAATGAAAGAATGTGTTTAGTGCTGCGTATGTGCAGAGGTAAAGCACAGGAGAGTCAGCATTCACAAACAATTTAAACACACTGAAAAGGAGAGGGAAAAGGCAATAAAGATACCCTAGTAACCTTTGATACCTCATATGTTTGCTGCAGCAGTAGATATTAAGGCAAACTTAAAGAAATGTCAGTTATTATGGTGACACATTACACCAAAAACCTGCGTATGCCATTTTTGAAAGTCAGTGTTTATTTTTTGAGTGGAGTCGAACATTTGACAATATGCTCATCTGCACATTGCACAAATGCAGATAAGGCATTTGTACGGAGCCCGGGAGGAGATGGACGTGTTTATTTTTTTAATACACGTGTGATTTAGTATCTCACACGGGCATATTATAAAATAAACGTGTTCATGTCACCTCCTGGGCTCTGTACATTTGACCTTATTGAGGCTCAAAAGGCCAGCTCAGAATACACGAATTCAGCCTCATTTTGGCCGGCCCGATCACGTCACTAACCTTGCAAAACAGATGGATTCGCCCATTTCTGTGTTTCTGACTAGCGAATCCATCTCGCAAAGCTCCCATCTGAGCAGATCGGGCCCTGTAAGAAAGTGACAGGACCAATCAGGAGTAAGAGGCAGTGCTTTCGGGCTTTTCTAACATTTCTGCCCTGTCCACAATCCCCCCAAAGAATCAGAAAAATCCATCCCCTCCTCCCTCTCTTTCTCCACCTTTCAGAAAATATGTGCTGAAACAAGCCATTCTCTGATTTTCCCCTGATGAGGTCATGTAGGGAGTTAACCCTGCCCCCAGGTTCGGTTGTCCCTTCCCGCTTGGCAGAAAGTTCCACGAGGGTCTGGCTGCAGCCTCTACGCTGGACTTGGGCAATGTACGTCACGCCCCAGCAGAGAGGTTTCGCCCCAGCGGAGAGGTCTCCAGCCAAATGCCCCAGCGTAGAGGTTTGTCCGAGGGCTGCAGCCAGATGCCTCTCGAAAGTTCTGCCCTCCTCTCCTGATCCTCCTCTCAGCAAAGAAAGGAGGATCAGGAGAGCCAGATCCATTAAGCCACATTCATTTTCTGAGAGGGGCGGAGTCAGACAGCTCATTAACATTTAAAGTCATTTGTGTAGACATGCAAAAATCCTACTCTGGAGTGTTTTTTCAGCAGCAAACTTAACAGGCATGTTTTTGGGACCTCTGAGAAGAATATAAATGTGTCTTAAAAGGGAAAAATATGTGACCTTTAATGTAGAATCAAAGATCCTTACGACTACGACAAGGCTTCAACAAGCCTGGCATGTCATCAGCGACATGAATCCCGCCCCCTACCAAAAGGAGAGCATTTGCTCCTTATCTTGCGGTGATCATTTACCAGAGTAACTTTAAACAAATCTCCTTTTTTCCCTCTGGGGATTTTTATGTACATAAAGGTTCTAATAGTTCTGGATTTTTCATTCGTTTTCTTTTTTGTTTCATTTTAACTTTTTGATTTCAGCATTGCTTTAACTGCTTCGTAAGTTTACTTTAGTTTTTATTTTTGCCAAAATGCTCAGTTCATGTTGAGTTTTTATTAGTTTTAGTGTTAGTTTTGTTTTGTTTTGTTTTTTTCTGAAACTTGTTGGGGGCGAGACTAAAACAAAGGAAATTCCCTCTTTTTTTTTTGGAATACTTCTTTTTTATTTAGTTCAAGTTAAATAAAAACTGTTCGGATTTTAGTTTTAATTATTTAAATAGTTTAGTTAACTATAATAACCTTGTTGGCCAATTTTTTCTTGATGTTATCACAGTCATACCTCAAGTTCTATTTAAAGGATTTCTGGTCCACATTGTCTTGAGCCCATAATTGTGTCTTTTTTTTTTTTCTTTTTTTTTTTTTAATTATTCTTTTCAGAGCAAAATATAAATAAATAGATAAATAAATAAATGGTGAACTGGTTGCTGAGGAATTATCTTACCATGAGATTTTGATACAGTTACATCCCTACCCAGCATTTTTCTGGGGTATTTCCATAAAATTCTGATCAAATCAAGAGACAAGTCTCTGAAAAATTCCCCTTAATCTGGTGTTTTTGGCTACAGTTTTCAGTATTCAGCACAATAATGTGAAAGTCCTTGGAGGTCCTTGTTAGAGCTGAAGTGGTAAATTTGGAGTACTTTTTAAACGGCAGCGTTTTGTCATGCTTTAAACATGAAAGCTCCCCAGCTCTTAAAGAGGATCTCTTTTTCTGTATTTGGCTCTTCTGTCAGACCAGGTTAGCTGTCCCGACTTTACCCACAGACCAAATAAGGTCTGCCACTGTCGTTTCCTCCTGAGTGGAGTCTCTGTCTAAAACCTTTCATTACATAAACAGAAACGGCACGGCGCTCTCTCTCTCCAGGTAACCTTGACCACGCTGACCAATCACATCGTAAACAAGCTCCCTCCTTTTCCTCGGCCTGTTTGTTATTGCTTTAGAAGCCGACACACTCGAGTAATAACATCAGAGCTATGGTGATTGTCTCTCTTTGGGGCAGACAGCAGACTAATTGGTCCCATCTCCACTTGAGTAGATGTTCCAGGAGCTGGGCATAATCTCATTACAGGCAGAGGCGAGCAGCCACCGCCAGCCTGTGTTGGGAGTAAAAGGAAGTCCCATCGTCCATGTTGAGCTGGCCAGAGGCAAAAAAAAAGTCTTCCTATGGAAACTGTCAGTGAGGACCTGTCAGACTGACAGCTCCATGTGTGTGGATGTAACACCAGAGCTGGGATGTTGTTATTCTCTCTTGGCAAATGATCCTCCTTATGAATGGCACAGGTACAGCTGAGGTCTGCCGGTGCAACAGTGGCCAGCCTTGCTATCAGCTAAAAGTGTTTCAGGAAAAATACAGGTGCCAAGAGACTGAGTAATGTCTGAGAAATTATTAGTGAATAAGCCATCTAAAGGTTACACTCACAGCTTGGCTAAATCTCTCTTTCCCATAATCCTTCTTGAAAAACAACCAGCCAAAAGGCCCTTGAACTCTGCATCGCTATGTTAGAATTTAAAAGTAGGAGTCGATTTTGGTCAGCGGGTTTAATTAAAGTGAAAGAGTTTTTAAAGGAGGTGTTAAAGCCTAAGTTTAACTTCTATTAAAGGAAAATAGATTTGTTTTGGCACTTAGAGCAAACTTCTGAATTAAGCATAAGGCTGTGAAAAATAAGCTATGATATGAATTAAGAGAGATCATAGTCTGTGCTGACAACAAGCAGCAAATATAGCTGACACAGCTCATCTTTTGTGCATGTTAAACTCATCCTGCAAATGCACGAGTGTAAAATGCATGCATTAACATTTTTAACTACTAATGCATCATATACAAACTTAATGAAACAGCATGATTAAAGTGACACCACCGGCCATTTGGCGAAATACAACAACATTGTGTTGCTCATCCATGAACGAGCCTTCGGTTTATCAGCTGATACACACGCAAACCAAGGTGATTTACCAGCATCATCTATACAGAGGAGGTAAGTGAAGAAACACTTAAAAGTTCCACAAACTAAAAATGAAAATGAATAAAGTATATTTGAACCTCTAGTGCGGACACAGCACAAAATTAAATATTGGTTCACATGAGGCGATTAAAAAAGGACGATATTTTCGTGACCATTTCTATGAATGAACAACTTCACTATTTAGTGCAGCATTGACAAATTTTACTGTCTTTTTACATGTGTAAAGTGTAATATGTATTGAATGGGACACGTTTTAGAGCAGGAGCAACAGGGCTTAGCTCTGATAATGGTGCCTCGACCCCGGATATCAGATAGCTGACATTATGTGTTGAAGATATTTTACAAGCTAAGTATCAAAAAATAAACTCAGTAAGCGAGTCCAGTGCCAGGAAGCAAGAAAAAGATGAAATATTATCCGGAAAACACCAAATGAGCAACATGACATTCTCGTTGTTTGGATAGCATCTTCGTTAGCAAGCTAACGTGATGTAGCATATGGTGTATACAACATAAAACACAACACTGTGTTTCATGGTCCGGAGTGATGCCTTACCTTTTCAACAGAAAGATGGCCATCTCTATTTATCCTGAGCGCCAAGTGAAGCTCCCTCCATTTGTCATATGCTCAATCAGTATTTATCCTCCATTTCCCCCCTGCGTTGGTCACCCTCCCTTTTAGCTTGACGGGCTTCAGCAGATAAAACTATCTTAGTTTTTTATGTTTTTGCGGATTTTGTGTGGGTGTTTGAGCTGAGCTAGCCAGTTGTTTACTTGCGGAAACAGCCTTCTACATTCAACACGCCGTTGTCAGGTATAAACAGAGCAAGGGGGTGCGCGCATTACGTAGTACCCAACGTCACTTCCATTGAGATTTTGCGGAAAATTCGGCCCAAATTCTTCACTGAGAAATGACTCCACAGGCTTATACAAGCAAACAAGGATGACAAAAAGAGCCTCATTCTTCACATCAGGATAAAGTGCGCACCATTATATACTAAAATGTGGGAAGTTTAAAAGCAAAAACCTTACGTAGAGCCCCTTTAAGCAGCTTTGCTGTAATGTTTACATGATAAGTACAGGATAAAAAGGAGAAATAGACTCATGCACTAGGTTGAGGTAAATATGCCTCATCTTCAGAGCCTTTCTAATACGTACATACACATCTACAATGCACAACTATCAATATACTGCATTTTTTTTCTTATATTCTCATATTTTTTATACACTTTATATACAAAAGTGCTGCTTGATCATTACACCAACTGGAATGACATTGTATTCGATTCAATATGGAGTTGGCCTCCCTTTTGCGGCTACAACAGCCTCTGCTCCTCTTGCAAGCCTTTGCACAAGATTTTGGAGCATTTTTGCTGGAATTTTTGGCCATCCATTCTATAGGGTATTTTGGTGGGGGGGGGGGGGGGGGTCAGGGACTGATGTTGTACCAGAAGGCCTGCTCAAAATATCCATTCCAGTTCATCCCAAAGATGCTCCATGGGGTTGAGGAAGGCCCCTGTGTGGGCCATTCAAGTTCTTCAACACTGAACCCATCAAACCATGTCTTTATAGTCTCTGCTTTGGGCACTGGGGAATAGATTAGAATAGAAAAAGGCCTTGCCTAAACTGTTGCCACAGAGTTGGAAGCATAGCATTGTCTGTGAAGATGTGAAGACAGTGGGCTTGAGATTTTGGGTGGATCCCAGGTGTGCCTTGGACAATAAAATTTTCTTTAAATTTTCATACTGTATCTTTGATAATTGTAATTAGAATGCATGCTTGTTTGAATTCACAATGCTACAACATTTGGGAACAACTAAATTACATTTACATGCGAAAAATTTATGTTTTATGCAACATAATTTTCAGCTATATCAGCCCTATTCAAAGTTCTTGATTAAAGCAATCTACTTTAGCAAACCCAAAACTTTTGATGCCTGTTGCAAGTCATTTTTACACCAAATTAAAAACCTCATGCAGTAAGACAATACCAGAAATACTAAAGAAAGTCTAGTTTTCTAAGTGGTTGTCTAATTTTGTGATACTATTAAAGTCATTGTAATCAAATATATATTTGTACAAATTCCCAAGGCACACCTTAATTTGCCTCAAGGCACACCATTTGAGAACCACTGGTCTATAAAATCTTGGCATGCTGAAGGATTAAGACTGGTCTTCACTGGAGATAAGAGGCTTAGCCCCAACCCTGAAAAACAGTCCCATCCCATGATCCATCCTCCACCAAACATCACAGTTGGCACAATGCAGTCAGGCAGACGCCAAACCCAGACGCACCCATCTGGCGCCAAACAGAGAAGCGTGATTTGTGACGCCACAGAACAGGTTCCCACTGCTCCACAGTCCAGTGTCTGTGTGCTTTACACCACTTCACCCAATGCCTGGCATTGGACTTGGTGATGTGAGGCTTGAATGCACCTGCCCAGCCATGGAAACCATCCCATGATGCTTCTGAGAGTTTTTGTTCTTACATTCATGCCAGGGGAAGTTCAGAACTCTTCAGCTTTGGAATCAGCTGAGCGATGCCAACTTTTATGCACTATGCACCTTAGCAGTCGTTGATCCTGCTCTGTGATTGTTAGAGGTCTTACACTTCATGGCTGAGTTGCTGTTGTTCCTGAACACTTCCACTTTCTAATAATATCAATTATTGTTGACTGTGGAACCATCTTATTGCACAGGTGACTTCCATCACTGTACCACGCTTGAAGTGACTGAACTCTTCAGAATGACTCGTTTAGTATCACAAATGTTTGCAAACAGAGGCTGCATGTCTAGGTGCTTGGTGCTTTAACCTGAGTTCAATAGTTAACAGGCATGGCCAAATACTTTTGCACATTTAGTGTATGTTTGGCTATAAGGGAGGGTGAATGATAATTATTATTTTATGTTTTGGCTTCATGTGAATTGATACATGAGAAGTAAGTTTTGGCACAAAATCTGCAGGTGTCTGCTAGAAAAATGAAGATGAAGGGACAATTTAACCTTTCACCATGACAGTGGCCCAAAGTGTAGATCCAAATCAGCAGAAGAAGATAAAGGTTTTGGATTGGTTCAGCCCGAAACCATACCTAATCCTGCTGAAAATCTGAGGGGTGATCTGAAGAGGGCACATAATATTCATAATATTCATTCTGAGTGCTTTTGAAAGGATGAGTGGGCAAATTGTGCCGAGTTGAGATGGATGGTGCTGATAAGCACCAACCTGGAAACACTGAATGGTGAATAAAATCAAAAATGCTCCACCTTTCTCTTTGGAGATCCCCCATACTTGTATCAAAGAAAAGTTGAGGCCCCTAAGCCAACCAAAGACTTCCAGGAATAAAAACAGACAGATCAGCTGCAGATTTGTTGGCTGCACATGATGCCAATCTCCTTTTCCACCATGTCCCGAAGGTGCTCTACTGGATTGAGATCTGTTGACTGTAGAGGCCACTGGAGTACTTTGATTTCATTGTCATTTTTAAGAAAGCAGTTTGAGATGATTTGAGCTTTGTGACATGGTGCATTACACTGTAGTCATAATGGCATGGACATGGTCAGTAACAATACTCAGGTAGGCTGTGGTGTTTTAACAATGCTCCATTGGTACAAAGGAGCCAAAAGTGTACCCAGAAAACATCCCCCACACCATTACACCACCAGCAGCTTGAACCGTTGATCCAAGGAAGGATGGATCCATGCTTTCACGTTGTTTACGACAAATTCTGACCCTACCATCTGAGTGTTGCAGCTGAAATTGCAACTCATCAGACCAGGAAACATTTTTCCAACCTTCTGCTGTTCAATTTTGGTGAATCCATGTGAACTGTTGCGTCAGTTTCCTGGTGTCAGCTGAGAGGAGAGGCACCAGGTGTGGTCTTCTGCTGCTGTAGCCCATCTGCTTAAAGATTTTACATGTTGTGCATTCAGAGATGACATTGGGCGATACCTTGGTTGTAAGGAGGTTATTTGAGTTACTGTTGCCTTTTTATCATCTCGAACTGACATCAACAAGGCATTTTTGTCCACACAACTGCAGCCCATTGAATATTTTCCCTTTTTCTAACCATCCTCTGTAAATTCTACAGATGGTTGTACGTGAAAATCTAAGTAGATCTGCAGTTTCTGAAATACTCAGCTCCAACAACCATGCCACATTCAACATCAGTTAAAGGTCACATATTTTACTCTTTTCAAACAAGTCTATATTGGTCTCAGAGATCCCCAAAACATGCCTGTGAGGTTTGTTGCTGAATAAACACTCTAGTATGAGGTTTTGGCATGTCTTAAATCCCCTCTGTTCCAGCCCTTCTCAGAATGAGCTGTTTCTGTGTCTGTAGCTTTAAATGTTACTGAGCTGTCTGACTCCGCCCATCTCAGGAAATGGATGTTGCTCCCCTTAGGATCAGGCGAGGAGGGAGGAACCTTCTCCAAAGTGGGGCAGGCCAACCAAACCTGGGGGCGTTGCTAACTCCCCATATGACATCATGAAGGGAAAGTTTGAGAACGGCTTGTTTCAGCACACATTTCCTGAAAGGTGGAGAAAGGGGGAAGGGATTTTCTGATTCTCGGGGGGACTACGGACAGGCCAGGAGCACATATTTTTGCTAGCAAAGCCTGAAAAAGTGTATTTTGCATAATATTTGACCTTTAATTCCCTTTTTTTCTCCGTTCTGATTCTCAGTTTGAACTTTGGTAAGTCATCTTTGACTAGTCTACATGCCTAAATGTGATGAGTTGCTGCCATGGCTGATAAGCTATTTGTGTTGCAAGCAATTGAACACATGTACCTAATAAAGTGGCTGGTGTGTGTATACTGCAGTGGTTCCCAAAGTGGGCTGTAGTTCATGTTAGGGGCACGTGGCAAGACAAGGCTAAGCAACACAAGCTGATGACCTCAACACTGCAAAAACAGGAGCAGTTCATTGATGTCACCTCAGATTCAACAGTGTCATTGAAAGCTTTGGCCATACTCTTTCCTTTAACAACATCCGTTGTTTTTTCTGCTGTTGCTGCAATTAAGACAAGAAAACAAACCAAAGCTGGGCATTGAAAATGCCCTGAGATTGTCAGTCTCACATCAGCATCCAAGACTCCAAAAAAAAAATCCCACAGTAGTTGCTGAAAGTAATTAAGGACTTACAAATCTTAGAGATGCGTGTATTGCATTGCTTTTCAGCAAACTGTTCATCTTTGGAGAGTCAGAATTTTAAAACTAATATTTTTTTTTGCTTTTATGTTGAGGTCAATTCTAAAAAAAGAAGAAAGGAATTTGTTTTCAAAAGTTGTGAATGCCAGTGTGTTTATCGTACATTTACATGTTGATATGTACAGTAAGGGGTAGGGAGTGGGGGGGCCTGAAAATATTTTTATCTGCCAAAAGGGGTGCCAACAAAAAATGTTTGGGAACCACTGGTATACTGCATACATCCCTGGACTGCATATATAGTAACATATGTTGGCTCAAAGGCAGAAACTTGCATAGCTGCTTAGTCTGACAGAATAATCAGAAATCTCTGGTTATTTTGATTAAAACCAATTAGACATGGGTGCAACAATAGTGAGTTTCTGGATGAGCTTTCAAGCATTTGATTTCCTTTTTCACCAGCATTTTACCCCAAGAAAGAAGAATCAAAGTATTTTTTAACCACACGTATGTCACCATATTACATTAATGCATGTTACAGTTGACTCAGGACTGTAGGTATGAGCAAGTATGAATTTCTAGTCTTTTTTCAATCAGTTTCCCACTTAGGCCCACATCATTAACAGTTTTTCTATCATCACTTCTATAGGCAGTGGTGCTGATGGACACAGACACACTCTCTTATTAAGTTTAATACATTGGCTTTTTAGTATATCACTTGCTACTGTATTACTGTCTAACTGCCCAACCTTACCACAGAGCTGTATTGACAGGTTGTTCTCCCATCTTAGCTGCCTTCTCTGACTTCCAGGTTCTTATTCTGGCATCACTGAGAAAACACGACAAAACTAAATACAGTCATTACTTCATTTTACAGGGTTTTGATTGACTGTAATGGTTTCTCTGAGCTCTGGAACTACTTTGCACAATTCTCCTTTCTAAGTAGTATATTGTCCTCTAAAATGTATGAGAATATTCACTGTTGGTTCTACCTCTGTAAACACGCTCTTGGTTTTTCTATCAATTATTAATAAATGTGTTTTGCAGAGAGCATACTCCTCAATTTTCAGCCCCGAGCCCTGTCGCCTCCAATCACTTAGAGATATGGTGTGATTCCTCTGTTCTTATTTCCAATAAAGCTCCTCTGCATTCGCTAACCTTAGAGCGAGAGTTATTGCCATGTCAGGCAGCAAACCATCATCATCACTAATCATTCTCTCGGCCAGCAGGTCTGACTAAGTACTCAGTTGAAGCTATTAAGGTACTTGTCAACAGCACTTTGCAGAGTGTGCTGCCTTTGGCTTTCAATCTAATCAGCCTGGGTAAGAGGCTGCCGACAACGCACTGGATGTCTCCTCTTCACCTTTAGCTCATCATACGGTGACTTTAACTGTCTATTCATCCTCACCTGCACACAAAAAGAGCCATGAATCCAGTGTTCTTCTTCGGCTACTTTTTTTTTAATTGCTTGAGCCCTTATAAGATGAGGACGTGGCGTTAATTACCCCGTACCTGAGTTGATCAGGCGCTGAAGAGCTGCAGAGCTTCATTTTAAGAAGTGAAGGACTCCTCTGGTGAGATATCACCCTCATTAGACTTCAGCCAATCTGACAAAAAAAGATGGACAGCTCTGCTCCATTTTTCAGCAGAGATGAAACGGCTGCTCGTATCAGATTACAAACACGATTTCCTGCAGTCCTTCTCTCTTGGCCTCTCCTCAGAACTCCTGCCAGAGTGATGGCACCTTAATGCCTCTTATCTGTCTTATAGCAAGCGATAGTTAGGGTCATGCTCAGGTTACTCTGATGTTGCCTCGTTTTACCTCACTGGATCGTAGTCTTTGGCTTTCTTTTAAAGCCTCTGGAGATTGGGCGTAAAAATGCATGATGATATAAAAGTCAAGAGTTCAAATAAACATTTATTACTATCAGGAAACCTTGATTCATTTTTCTGTTGAGACTGCGTGGGTGAGTAGACAAAGCTTTCATTGACAAAAGTGCAGCCCTTGACATCATGCATCAGCTGCTGACTCAATATCAGAGGAGGAAGCAGAAGTTATGCCATCTGATCATTCTTTCTTAATCTCCATTAGTCACTGAAGATATTATTGGAGTAAAAGAGTTTGTAAATGCATGAAAAGATCATCACATATTTAAACAGATCTTTAAATATTTCAAAGATTAGTTGCAAATACCTTCAATAGACTGTATATAAAGATGGACAGAGCAACAGCCACCAGGGAGTGAAGCCAGAATATGAAGAGCTCCCTGCTGACTGGCTGAATGACTCTTAAAATCCAACTCCTTAATGCAAACACGTGGGACAAACTATAATGCTAAAGTACATTCAAATAAATTTGTATCAAACCCAGATTCCATTCTGATAGCTGCTGTCACACTCATTTATGTGCAAATTACTAAGTCATTTTGTTGTATTTAGTTGTTTAATGTAAAAGGTGCAGATTTAATGTAATGATAAACTGCTCTGTTGCTAATCGTGCTTTTATTTAGACTTTTTTGCAAACTCCAGCAGGCTTTCATGTGTTTTGCACATCTATCCACTCATCCATAAAGCCCAGATCATTGGAGGGCTGTAGTGATGGTTGTCCTTCTGGAACTTTGTTCTATTTCCAGACAGGATCTCTGGAGCTCAGTCAGAGTGACCATCAGGTTCTTGGTCACCTCTCTTACTAAGTCCCTTCTCCCCTGATTTCTCAGTATGGCTGGGTGACCAGCTCTTAAAGGAGTCTTGATTGTGCCAGACTGCTTCCATTTGCGAATTATGGAGGCCACTGTGCTCTTGGGAACTTCCCTCCTCAGCCTTCCTCAGATCTGTGCCTTGCAGCAATCTTGTCTCTGAGCTCTGCAGGCAGTTCCTTTGGCCTCATTGCTACATTTCTGCTCTGATATGCATTGTCAGTTGTGAGGCTTCACGGTGCCAGAAAATTGATTAAATATAGCCATAATCCTTTAACTGTTATTACCATGTTCTTGGTGAATACTCAATTCTGATTGGCTCTGGAAGTTCCATTGGTGTCCAGTAACTTCTGATATATGGACACCTATGGAACTTCTCAAGCAGTTCTGGTCACACATTTTTCAAACTGATCTAAATTCATGCACAGCAGCTGCACTCACAGAAATATTTAGGCCTAATTCTTAAGATTTATGTATTTCAATTGCATATAAAATTTCCATCCATTTGAATTACTTAGATTTAACATAAACAGGCCAATAAACTTTATGTGCTGCAGCAGATTTATGCTGATTTTGAGGAATTTGAATAAATAAATTCTAAAAATGTAATCATTTAAATAAAATCAAATAGATGTAAATACTTAAAAATAAACTATACCATGATTCATTTTTCTGAGTGTGTTAGATAATAGGAGTAACCATAGCAACCTTGAGGCAGTCATATTTTCTGAGCAGGGAGTACAGCCTGTGGTGTCGACATCAACTGTCACCTAATTTACATAGATCTAATGACAGACTCCAGGTTTAGGACCAGTAATGCAAGACAGTCTTATGTCTTAAATCCAACGTACAACTTATTTCCAGGCTCACCTTAACTCTGAGAGGTGAATGTCGCAAAAACTCTCCCTTCCCTCCTCTTCTAACTTCTATAGATTATTGTCAGAGGATTTAAATAGTATAAAACAAAAGAAAAGAAGCCAGTTTTTCTATGAAGAGCCAAATGAAAACACTTCTAATAAACTGGCATGATAATATCTGATCGTTTGGAGGTGTCTCTTACAGGGAATCAGCACCTGCAGGGTGTGGACAGCTCAGTTTCACATCTGTTACCTCGTAGTGTAGAAGGGGGTATTATTCTGTTTATTCAAACAGCTGGTCTGCTAAAACTAAGCTTTCTATCAGATGACTGTCCATGTTAACTTACAGGGTTATGGTCTGGTCAGATGACTCTCAGTCTCCCTTGTCGTTATGCCTTTTCATTGATAAATCAGTTCAGAAAGGGCACTGAGAGAGCTAGGTTTTTTTTGTTCCGTTGCAACTTTGTATCTCTGGCCCATCCTATTTACTGGAGTACTAAGCTACGTATGCATTCCCTAAGAACGTTATGGGATTGGAATGTCTATTCCGGTAATTAGTCAAGCCCTCAGGTGTTGCTAGGGAAAAGGAATTGTTGCTTTAGTAAAACTTTCTATTTTAATCGCAAAACATATGAAATCATAAATTTGTGCATTTGTTCATTCTTTTCTTTGGCAAGTGACCATCTTAATCTGGGGAATTTATGGAAGGGTTAATGCCCTTTGAGGTGTCCAATTATCAGGGATTAATGGACTTCACGGAGGCAACCGTCCAACATGCAGCAGAGGATGGTTCAGGCCTCCGTGTCTGCCATTAATCCCTGATAACTGGGCATTAACCCTTCCATAAATTCTCCATATTTGTGTAGACTTTCACCCTGACAGCTGTGTAAAAGGCAGATTTCCCACTGCTGTAGATATACCTGTATGTAAACATCATTGAAGCAAAGTTCTGGCTGAGGCTTCTCTGGTTTCAGTGATTTAGACCAGCGTTTTTCAGCTGGTGGGTCAGGACCCAAAAGTGGGTCATGGGGCATTTTTCAGTGGGTCACGACTAGATGTCTGAAAATAATGGTGGCAAAAACCCTGAAGTCCTTATTGAACATGCATCGATACCTTTTGACCCTGTGTTACTGTGAAATTGGGTCAATTCAAATGTTTGATCAGTATTTTATGACAACTTTTCCCATGATAATGAAGTAATTTCAAAAGTTTTCTGGAAAATAGGCAAAAAATGACACATAATGATGGGGATAGAGCGTATAAAATGTTTCAGTTTTGTTGATTTTCTTTTTTATATCAGGTATTTTGGTCCAATCAAGTGCCAACCTGCAACATATTCAATTAACTAAACATGCATTGTTGAAAATTCTTTGAAAACTTGGGTGCCAATATGTCGCAAGACAGACTGGTGGGTCCGAAGGCCGGACGAGGTGAGAACCACTGATTTAGATGATCTATTGTCCCAGGGGCTGGATAAGGGTCCAGGTTTACAAACATTTACAGTTTAAATTACTGTCTTCATTTTTCTGCGGGTATCAGGCAGTGTAAATATGAATGTGAGTTAAATGCCTGGTGTCACAGTGCCAAAAGGGTTGTTTTTCCTTAAGCTTAGGCTTACAGGCTTACATTTTTTTTGCCCAGCTTTGCTGATCACTTCTTGATGACCAGCAGTCATCAGCTCCTTTTAATATTCAGATTTTAATTGCAAATAATCGGCTTTTCTGATTTTTGCCTGAATGATTTTCTTGACTTTTATTTTCTGTTTTATTCTAATGCCTTTCTACTGTCGTTTAATGCTTGTAATGTTGTGAATATTGTATTTTTATTGTATTTTTGCTTTGTGTATGAATGGCTCTATTTAAATAAACTTGCCTTTACCTTGGCTGAATAAAGCCCCAGGGTCCACAGAGTGGTCCACCATTGCAAACAGTGCTGAAGTGCAATAGTGCGTTAAGAAACCCTGCAACTGTAAGTGCCTTCAGAGAAAAACAGACAGCAATGGCAGTGATAATCACCTGTACATGAGGCTAATTCAGAGGTTTGAAAATGGTTTGCCAAGGCTCATTGTGAGCCTTGAGACAAGTGTGCAGTGGGACTTTGCACTACCATATGTTATCACTGCAGCTGAATATCAGTTTATGATATTGTAACACGTGTTAAAGAGGTCATTTGTGATCAATATGAACATGGTGTACCTTCAGATTTTGTCTTGGGATTAAGTGTGCCTTAGGCAAAACGAGTTTGACAACCACTGAGCTAATGCTAAGCCAAATGTGACAGCTGTGATTTTTTATGAGTTTGAGTTTGACCATGCCAATTCTTCAAACCAGTACCGATAAAGTTTGGAAACTCAAATGAAAATATTTGGAATATAGATGAGAAATATTTTGAATCCTTTGAAAATGCTGAATATTATTATTCAAGTCCCAAAATTACATGGTTAGAAAGCAATTGGGGATTTGGATTTCCAGTGATTTTAATCCTTCCAAAATCATGGCATCATAAGACGTTGAAGCAGCTTTACTGAATCCAGTTAATAATAATAAATCCCTCCATGAAGACTTTGGAGTTCCACTCATCCGTATGTGTTTGATTGGAGTAGGAGAGAGTTTATTATTTCAGTCCTATCACTTTCAATCTGTTATTTTCACTGCCAGAAATTCACATGTCAGAGCCAATTTGTAAAATAGATTTTTTGTTGACTTAATCTGGCAATTTGAATGGTTGGGTACGGATGGATGGGTGCCACTCTGTTAAAAAAAGGAAACAAAAACATTTTTTGGCAGTAGTAATGAAGCAGAGGACAGTTAAGACAATGTTGCCCATGGTAACAGGCAGGAAGTACTCAGTCTATTAGGAAGGTACATTAATATGTTCCAGCTTCTTTTTACAGCCAAGAGCTGAGGGCTTTTAATACTCTGCATACTTCCGTTTGATTTGTATTTTGTGTTTTAGTGTTTAATACTGAAGGGATAACATAAAGTGAGCCAAGCAAAGGGCGCTCTTTGATAACAGCCCTCTCACTATACATTATCCCTCTTATTACAGGGCTTTTCACAGATATATGGAGTAGTCAGCAAGTGGGAAAAAGCCAAAGGAGCCAAGTAGGGGTGTCAAAAAGCTGCCTCCACCTCTGCAGTTCACTGAACAGTGTGAGGCTCAAGAAAAAAGAAGAATCTGGTGCATTTAACACTTAATTTCCTGAACTTTGGTGAAGATGTAAGCCATGATTTGTTGTCGGAATTAAAATATGTAAAAGGAAAACAGAGTTATAAACTCATTATTAAAACTACAAGGTAGCCAAACACAAACATACAATGAGAGATTTTACCGCATTAAAGAGACGCCTTGTTCTTGTTTTTAATTGTAGTGTTGAAATGAAAAGGGAGGAAAAGGGAGCCACAACTTTTTGGTCCAATTAGTTCACAAAGACAACAAACCAAAACTCAGTAGTTGGCTTTAATGAAGTGACTAGGTGTCTGTTTGGCTGGCAGTTACCAGTTGTGTTTATACATTAATGCGCAGAACTTTGAGGCATATTTGGGCCAAAACTTGGGGCTGAAATAAGGTGTAGATGTGGTGAGTAGTCCACTAAAGGGCAGGAAGGAGGATTGACACAACCACAGTTTTGCTCTAGATCAGTCTGTGTGCAAAAGCCCTACGCCACAGGTGTCAAACTCAAGGCCCGGGGGCCAAATCCGGCCCGTGGAACAGTTTAATCCGGCCCACAACATAATCTCGTATTTCTGTTATAACTGACCCATCAGTATGAGGTCTGCAGATTTCCTCAAGTATAAAAATGTGAACGTATCCTTGATGATATAAGATATCCTTGTTAGGTCACAAAATCTGAAAAAGTAAGGAGTAAAAATATTTAGATAAGAAGTCAGGAATGTGGGAAAAGAAATTAACTTGCGTTTTAATGTCACATTTTCCTCTTAGCATCTCACAATTAGAACTCAAACTTAGGATTTTGACTTTTAATTTCATACTTTGAGCATTTCAACACATAATTTTGACTTCTCCTATAATATCTTGAGCTTTGAAATTCATAATTCTAATTTTTAAGGGACATTTTGACCTTTTTGACCAGTTGTTTTGTATTGTATCTCATATTTTCAACAAACTTTGACTTCATAATTTGACTTTTAATTTCATGATTACAAATTTTATTTCATATTTTGACCTTTTAAACTCATGATTTTGACTTTCATTCTAATAAAATTGCCTTTCAAAACATTATTTTTCTATTTTAATTTCATGTTTTGCCCTTTTTGAACTAATAAATTTACTTTTCTCAGATTGTGAGCCTTTAAACTTATCCTTTTAACTCTTTAAATGTCAAAATCATTCATCATCAGTGCTAAGTTTTTTTTTCATATTTTATTACTGGTGAAACGAGGTTGACAGTTTATGGTTAAAAAGATGACCCTGTTAGGCCCTCAGGCTAGTCCTGAGTCCAGAGTTTGGCCCTGCTGTGATTGAGTTTGACACCCCCGCTCTATGTGGTCAGTAAATTCATCCTTAGGTTTTCCTATGATGACAAGTAAATTTCAGTATTTGTTTCAAGATTTCTACATATTTATCTGCTTTTCTTTAGAGAACACAGCTGTTGATAACCAGGAAATTCCTTGAGAAAAAAACTAATTTCCAAGCTCTCCTGGGGAAATGGGTTAAAATAAGACGTATTCATGCATGCATTTCTGTCTGTAATTGACATGTCTGTTTTGTCCAGTCTCTTTGTGTGATATTGATTAGGGCTGAACGATTTGAAAAATCTTTTTTTTTTCTTTTTTTTTTAATTAATGCAAACCAAGAAAAGTAACAAACATGTACACACCATAAACAGACAGTGACAAAGTACAGACAGGCCGGATGATTGAACAAACCAACAGTCAAATTAGTGTAAGTTATTTAACTGTGTGTGGGTACGTGTGTGTGTTTGTGATTACCTTTTGAAACAGATTGCAAGAGTGACAATAGATGGTCAGGCAGAAAAAAAAAATAGAATTAAACTAAATTAATACTGAGGAAAAAAAGGGATTCAGATGCAGGATAAAAAACTTTGCCACCTTATCATTGAGGCTATTATGATAGTTGCATAATCGGTTACAATAACATTCAAGAGATCCAAAAAAAACGCTCCCCAATATAAATTAAAAAGTCAGTTGTAAGGGGGAGTGCAGACCACTCTCTTTCCTAAGGCAAGCACACTCAACTCATGCACTGTCAGATTACGTCAGATCAGGACGGCACAGCCAATCAAACAGTTTCCTAAACAATAATTTGAAAAAATAATCTAATTGTGATTTTTTTTCCCCCAATATTGTGATTGCAATTTAATATGCGATTATTATTAGGTTCCTCATTGTATGTATTTTTCAAAAAATTCAAGCAATAAATCAGTCTATATTAAAACCTACATTCAGTCTGAAACACACTCATCACACATGTAACCATGTTATCGCCAAATGGATATGCAGTTTAACTTAGCAGAGAAGAATCTGCTTAAAAGATGCTCCCTGGGTTAGTCAAGCAGCGTGCTTTGACTTTACATGGAGTGCACAGCTAGAAACCCCCATATGGACAGAAACATTCATGACAGTGTGTAATGAAAACAGTGAAAACATTTCAGAGGCAATGAATCCATAGGAGCGTGAATCTAACTAAAACTGCATAGTGCACTTACAAACTAACTAAAATAGAGTTAAAGTATCCTTATTTTTAGTCTTTGACACAACCATATTGACTGGTACCTACACCAGAGTCTGGGGAGAGTGAAGTTGCCTGAATTGACCAGTTAAGACGTAACACAGCTGCAGCTTTATGTCTGGAGTTGTATTAAGACATCATCTTTAAAAGAATTAAATGAAAAGTGAAGAGTAGCCTGTTTAAACACGTTTTTAAAAATGTATGACGATCCCTCAGCCCCGACATGTGTCCGAAAAAAACTAAAACACTAAAAACACTAAAACTAATAAAAACAAAACTGAAACGAAGCATTTTTGCAAAATACAAACTAAACTAAACTAACAAACCAGCAGTAAAAACTAATTAAAACTAAACTGAAATTGAAAATAGAAAGTGAAAATTAAATAAAAATAAAAACTATTGAAAAATCCAAAACTATTCTAACCTTGTCTATGACAGGTTAAATAAGACAGAAAAACATCATCATAATAGTAGTTTTATTGTCAAAAAAGTGTTGGTTTGAACCTTTAATGCAGAAATGTGCCTCAAAGCTGCACAGTGAGCGCTGCTGGTGTAAACATTAAGGAACATTTTTGCAAATAAAAATAGATAGTGATTATTAAAACTATAAAACAAGAGTTTTACAACATATTGGTAATCACTGTGGTAATGAAAGCTTCAGATTAAAAACAAAATATTCCAGATTTCATGCAAAATATAGAAAAAAATCAAAGCTGCCTTACAATTCTTGCTCTAGAGGTAAAAATTTAAATTTGAAATAAGTCTAAATCACACGGTTTAGATAATATTTTATGAAAGTTTAATAAAAGTAAGGAAACTTGGAGATTATTTGAATAAAGCTCTGTATATGTGTGCTTAAAGTGACTCTCTAGAGCTTGGTTGCAGCATATTATCTTTAGGGAATAAATACATTAACTATTAATTAACAGCTCAACATTTACATTAAGACAGGAATTAATTTAAAACATGACACTGAGCATGTTGATTCTTAATCATTGCTTACGTGATAGTTTAAACGAACATTTCATTAACTGTTTAATGAACTGTGTCTGCTTTTTGTGTCCTAGTTTATCATCACTCTTATCAACGATTCAGCATTATTAGACCCTCTACATGAGCTGCACTCCTTCAACCATAGGAGGTATCTCTCTCTCACTGCGGTGATGCGCCTCCTCTTTCCTTTCCACATCCATTCTTCAAGAAGTGTGTTGTTGCCATGGCAACCTCAGCCTTATCACACTTACATGAGCATAATTTCGGCAGCAATCATTTATTAGAAGACAGCAGAGTTTGGAAGTGAATGTGTAAGTCAGAGGGAGCTCATACACGTCTTTACTGTTAATTATGTGTCTGAATAATTAAGTCTGTACATTAGAGAGCAGCAGGGATCAGTTATATGGAGAGCTTATGATGTGATTGGTGCAGTTAAAGATAGTAATGTAGGCTGTTATGAAATGTACTGAAAGTATCTTTAGTTATATGAATTAATTTGAATATTATGTAATTATGAGCATATCTATTCACACTGCATATGTGGAAAATGTGATTAGAAAAGAACAATTGTGAGCCTCCGCATTTATATAAAATATATGCAGAAATGAAACAGTCTAAACAGGTCTGCAGAGGCATGTACTGTAAATGTCTTATAGGCTGTAAAATCCTTTAAGAATTCAAGATACATTCACCAACCATGTACACAATTTAAATTGTCAAGAATCTTCTAGGACACTGGTTCAAAACCTGGGGTCCTGGGGGCCTCCAGAGAGTTCGGGGGGGGCGTGAGGCTTTGTCTGCTCTGAGGCTGCTGAAATTAGATTTGCAAATACTGACTAAAACCAGGATCAAATAGTTATAAAGTAATTCATATAGAGGTGTTTTGATGAGAAAAAACATGCATTGTTCATTTTTAGGGTTTTATCAGTGAATTAAATTCTGTGTTGATTTTTGACAGCGATGTGTCACTTTTTCTTTTCCTGTGGGTCTTCTGAGGGTTTTTATTGGACACATGTAGGGGGGGCTCAAAGGAAAAAGGGTTGTAATACTGTTCTAGGACATACCATACATGACCGAATAAAACGATGATTTTAAATAAGGGTTCAACTCGTGAATTGAGATGTAATTTAAAGATACAGTAGGTAGAATTTCTGCACTGACATGTCTGTATTAACCTCCTGAGACCTGAGATTTCTTTCCTTTGTTGGGGATAAATAAGATTTGATCATTTCAAGCTCGGCCTTGTCTTCAAAAAGGAATTAAATTTGATCAAAAGTCATGTCCAATATAAACACAAATGCTCTGTAATTAACAGAAAAATGACCTACAATTGCTGTAAATATAAAGACACCTGTGTCTGGACGGTCTAGTCACTGGTTAATTGGAATTCCTGGCTACCATTACACCATGAAGACAAAAGAGCACTCCAAGCAAATCACAGAAAATGTTATTAAAAAGTACAAATGCTCTAGATTTAAACCAAAAAATGAACAAAATGTATCATTTTTTACATGTATTCCTGCATATTTCTTAATGTAAAATCAGCTACTTCCACATTCTCCATGTCTGCAGTGTTCCATGTGTGCAGCAGTTTTGCTCTCGATGATGGCGTGCACCCCGATCCACTTCTGATGCACTCATATCTGTGCCTCTGAGCTCCTCAAACGTTCCTTTGACCTCATGGCTTAGTTTTTATTTGCATTGTCGGCTTAAAAGAGGTGTGTGCCTTTCCAAATCATTCCCAATCAATTTAATTTACCCTAGGTGGACTCCAATCAAGGTGCAGAAACATCTCAGAAAAGATTAAAAAGAATGTGAGGGACCTGAGCTAAATTTCTAGTGTTGTTCCAAAGGGTCTTAATACTTATGTCAATGTGATATTTTAGTTTTTTATTTTTTATTATTTTGCAAAAATTGTCTAAATTTCTGTTTTCATTTTGACATGATGGGATATTGAGTGTACAGTGGTTAACACATTTATTAGACCACCCTAACCTTAACCAAAGTAAGGTTTATGCCACAGCTGCCCTAAATTAACAGCATTGGTAATTACCAAAATCATTTTCTATGTTTCTGAAATGGTTAATACACCAATATGTAGAAGCTCTTTAACCCAAATGATATTTTTGATGCTAAAATATAATTATCATTGTTATCCATCAATTTTCAAATGTACTGATTTACAAGAAAAATGAAAAAATAGTAAAGCACAATTAATATTTCTTGATTAATATGTCAAATTATAGTTATTTACTTGCATTCCTGAACAGAAAAAAATAGTTTTAGTGGTTGAATGTTATGCTTGATTAATTTCTGATGTCTCAGAGAAGCCCAGTGAGCCGGCTCAAATTTGGGTGAATTCAGTTTGAAATCCCTCATTCCTCTTCAAAATGGTAAAACGTGGAGAGCCAGATGCTGGATGGTCTTTGCGACAAATATGATAGGTGGTCTAATAAATTTGTGAAGCACTGTAGATTGATGATAATAATTGAATGGACTGTAGCATCAGGCTGTGACATAATATTGAAAAAGTGATCTGGTCTGGATACTTTCTTCATGCGTTGTATGTGTAATTTGAGGGTAACAGTGTTTAGTCTGCAGAATTAACACTTTGAAGCCGTCACCTACTTCTTAAGTCATAGTTTCAAACCACACTGATGCAGCTGTGCAGCACTCATTTAAATACTTGATCTAAGATCATAGTGTACATCTTTTTGCATTAATTTCATTCATAAATCAAGAAACTTGCAAAGATAGCTTGAGATTTTCAATATGTACTAAAAATAGGAAATGCAGAGTAATCTGATTTCAACCATGTGACAAAAAAAGGCAATTAATCATGATCAAAAACCAGCAATTAATAGTGTTCTTTCAAAAATTCAGCCTCATGCTAACAGGTCTATGAGATCTTTCTGTTAATTACAGAAGATTATTAAAGATGAAACAGATTGTTTAATCTGAAACATTCCTGTTTGCTGAGTCTAAAATGGTTTGCAGGGAAACACTGAGAAATCTGACAGTATTGATTTAAATAATGCCAGAGTGTGGCTGTTTTAGTTATTTAAACTGTGTCCTGATTAAACATATGTAGCACAAATATCCTTGAAAGCAGCGTCTTTGTTGTGGTTGTAGTCATGTCCTTCAATCAAGGAACATACTGAATTTCAAATGCTGCTAATATTCAAAGAGCATGCATGAATAGTTATCAAACATAACTCAAAATGAAATGATTCATCCAGCGAGGTGATTCCTCTGAGACCTTGTATTATAATAAAAAATGTCCCCTCTTGCTGCAGAGCTTAAAGAGATGTATTGTTATGAATTCCTGTTGTTGTTAGTATTAGTAATTTTAATTATCTTCAGCTAAACAAACTTTTTCCAGTTTGATGATTAATTTTCCTTGCTGAGAAAACAATTCTGTTTTTCAGCACACACTTACACCAATACAAACTGCAGGAAGCTCACAGGAGAATAACAGAGCTTAACTAGACCTGCTGGATCAATAGAAGGCAGAGGTTATGGATTTTAGAGTTAATATGAACTGTTGACAGATGGGCTGAACTCCACCTGAGCAGCATTGAGTCCAATCACCAAACAATGGCTGCAGGATTGTTTGCCAATTCAGGAAAAAAAAAAGTTACAGAAAGCCTGAGCAGCAGGAAAGCTACAGGAAGGTTTGATGTTTGCACCCAGGGGAGCTTGGTGGTCAGGCCGTGATTCACTCTGTTTTGAAGGATTTATAAAGTAGATTGATCCTGTGAGTAGAGTCCACCTTTGTTGCTTTCTCAGGTGAGGACTTTTGAAATGATTCGGCCTTGAGAGCTTCAGGTTAGCCTTTCAGAGCGTTCACAAAGACGGAGATGTTCCTGAAGGCTGAGTCATCCCAACGTTGTGTTTGGGCTTACAGCTTAAAATATGCACTCCTGTGCAGAAGTTTTAGGCATGTAGAGCACTAACGGTTCTTCACAGGTCCTGATGTTCCAACCCCGGGCTGAAGAGAGGAGGGAGGGCGGCCAGAGTCAGTGGCTGCTGAGCGACACATTTGTCATGTACGTGTGTCGCTCAGCAGCCAAGGTCGAGCTAAACAGCATTTCTTTTGCCTGGGCTTTTGCACCCCTGGTAATACGCCCAGCAACCACCAACATTTTTCAGGTGCTTAGAACATACACACAACAACCAGGGGGTTGTGGCAACCCTCCTACCTGCCCTAACAGTACCCTAGGCTATGTTTAAGCGCCACATCTACCCATAACTCCACCCTAAAGCTGTGGTTTTTGTTTTGTTTTCATCAGATTATTTTTCCATGCCCTTGGTAATCTGCAAACACACCCAGAGCATGACCTGGGTTGTGTCAATCCTCCTTCACGCCCGATGGGGCCCTCAGGTGGGCGTACTCAGCGTTACACACCTTACTTCACCTTCAAATTTTTTGCCCAAACATGCCCAAAACTTCTGCACAGCACTGTACTTCAACGGAAAAAATCACGACAGTTGAGTAAAAAACACAAAAATTAAAGAAGTGATTTCTTTCTTTACTGATGTAAAAGCAAAAATGGTGGGTCTGAAAGGAAACTACAACACAGAAGTTAAAGGAAGCCCTCTGAAGGACATTTATAGCAGGTAAGGACCGTGATTTTTGAGTAGTCAAAATAGTCATTCATTAAAAAACAGGATTCCCGCAGATCCTTGAAAAGTCTTAAATAGTCTTAAATTGCACATGTGATTTTGAGGCCTAAGAAGTCAGATTTTAACCAGTAAGTGGTCTTCAATTTTAGAAGGTACTTTGACTAAGACATATCCTTATCTAATCTTGGTTTTCTAGCCAACCTAATATGATTGTAAGCATCATCCTCTGCAAACTGATGCATAAATGTCCTTTAAATTCAGGGAATTTGGTGTTGGATGCTCACTGTGATTAAATGCACTGTACTGTTGTAAAACACAAGTCCAATTTTCTAACATCAGAGCTACCAGGTTGTCCACTTAAAAATCCATGCAGCCCACCATTTTTTAACAGTTTATCCTGGACAAAAAGCATCATTCAGCTGTTTAATAGTTAAATTGTTTATAATTAGATCAATAAATCTGCTGAAATGCATAATGATGAGTATGAGTGTATGGCATTTTGAAAGGCTAGAGGCATTAAATGTGCCAGAAATCATCATTCAGCTCTGGTCCTGCATATCAAGAAATCTCACATGCCTTTCCATTTTGTCTGTTTACTGCACAAAAAGTGGTTTTAATTTTTCTTAGTTCAGGTCTTAAAAAGTCTTGAATTTGATTTTTAAAAGCATATATAAACCTTGGAAAAACTCAGAGTTTTGGTGTGACTCTTACCTCATCTATGAAGCTCAGCTTTAGTTCATGGAGGACACGGTAGTCATACACTCCGTTGGGATCAGCTTGATCCCAATTATCCCCTCCAAGCTCCACAGCCAATCACAGCTCCTTCTCTCAACACAGCGGTGTATTTTAAATATGACATCCTTCTCACCATTCCCTGCTTGCATCAATTCTGAAACACCGCACTGATGCTGCTGGCAAAGGTTCAACTCTTCCACCCCAGCCTCCTCCTTTATAACATGAAGCTTGTTGCACCCGCATATTGAGATTCATGCTACTATAGATTCATTGCTTTTGAACTAATATTATTTGATATGTACTGGCATAATTGTAGCCATCCGTATGGGGGTTTCTAGCCATGCACTCACTGCAAAGTCAAAGTATGCTGCTTGACTAACCCAGGGAGCGTCTTTTGAGCAGAGCCTTCTCCACCAAGTCAAACTGAATATCTGTTTTGCAATGAAATAGTCAAATTTGTGACGATTGAATTTTACATATATATATATATATATATATATATATATATATATATATATACACCCTTTTTTTTCTTTTTTCTTTTTTTTCACAAATCTGACTGGTGTCTGATTGTAACGCTGCCCTATCAACAGGCGGAGGCTGAAGATAAAAGAATATGACACAACTCTGGCATACCTATAAACTAGCCTGACATCTATTAAGTTAAGAAAAATCAAGTTAACATATATATTTTCATTAAATGATCAGTCAGATTATCTATTTTACCTGACATTGTGTCATGAAATACATCTAACTTAACATTGCTGCATCTGCAAAAGGCTAAATGAGTTAGCCTGTTAAAGGCAACTTATATTATGTGTTAGTATCAAGCTAACAGACTAGCATGCCTATCCCAGTCTATATGGTAGAGCATGAGTCACTAGCAATAGCTGAATTTTATTTAAGTTGTTTAAAAATTATTGCATTGACTTTTGAATGGCCGTTTACTTGAAGAACACATCCCTAACTGTGTTTGTCTGCAAAAGCAGGGATGGTTTATTTTGCACATGCACTAATTGCAGCTCGGTTAGATTCAGTCATATCTGAGAGATCAATTCAATCCCTGCTTTATTTATTTATTTTTTTAATTCAGGGAGAATTAATTGAGGGAGTCGCCTCATTTATGACGGGTCAGAGGTACAACAACAAAAATAAACTAAAAAAAAAAAAATAGAGAAGGTAGCAATAAGACTGAAAAATGCAAACTGCAGGAAAATTTGTGCCATCATAGCTATTGTCTAAATGAAATACCTAAAATCTGGATCAGTTTTCCCTCAGTTGTTTTTGTGTGTGTGTGTGTGTGTGTGTGTGTGTGTGTGTGTAAATCATATTTACTATATCTTGGGATACTGAACCATCTTGTGTGCAATAGATTTGTAAAGTAATCAACTTTTAATGAATTGTGTTATTGTCTCTTCTCTTAAGGCTGGATGGCATTAGAAAAGATAATGGATTGAAATGTTTCAAAGCTAAAGTAAAAAAGCTTTTTAATACACAAGGGGTAGAAGTTGGGATTTTTCCACTCAAATCAATTTCTCTGTTAATTAAATGGAAATTACTGACAAGTCTCAATGTGAGAAAACTCTCAACACAGTCAAAATTGAGCAGACTGTGTTTAAACACTGGGTAAACCATGTCAGACTGGTTTGCTGGGTTTGACTAACGTTAGCAGCAGCCTTCAGTCTTCCTCATATTCACATGTCAGGGCTGAATGTTGGTCAGCATTGCTCCGTTGATATGGCAGTTTGACCTAACTCTGCCAGCAAACAACTTTGTCTCAGTCTGCCTGTACATACCGCACTCACTGTATTTGTTTACATCAGGACAACAGAGCCAAAGGAGACTGATGATTGGCTGGAGCTGCTGCCAGCCTGTGGCTACAGTAGTGGGCGTAACATTTGACAGGCTTACTCGCTTACCTCTTATGTCAGCCTCAGTTCTTGGACCAAACATGCCTAAAAATTCTGCATGGTTCTGTTTAAAATGGGCCTGTGTCAGTAGATAGACGCCAGAGTGAAGGGGTTGCATAGGGAGCTAAGACTTAAGGGGTCTGTGCCTTGCTCAGGAAGTGAACCGACACCTCACCAGCTACCAGTCCCAGTTCAACAGCTGATCCATACTGCAGTTCCAACCTGAGGGTGTGCAAAATAAGCTACCATGCATTTAAACAAACCTAAAATCTCCTTTTTCTTGGTGTAACAAGTATTTACACTTCATTACCTCCAATTTGTATATGTGAGGATATGTCTTTAATATCTGGGGCTTAATTGGCACAAAACCTAAGATACTGTAATTAATAGCAGAGAGAACAAGGAGTAACTGCCAATTTGTGTGCTGGGGGTCAAACCGCATGTTTATCTCTTAGAATTTTCCTAAAAATCAGTTTCTGCCTGCTCACTGAGGCATCAGTCTGCTGTGCGATACCTCTAGATGTTGTTTTTTCTTGACTAATTGTTGCGGCGCTGCATTCTCTGACTTGTTTATGCTCCGTACTGCTGATGCTTGTTAGTGTGATGATCCACGTCAGCTCTGGCCCACTGTTTGGATTCCTCTGAAACAAAATGAAATTTATGTTTGAAATCTGGCACCAGCTGCTCTGTGTGCTCAGCTTGTTGTGAGAGCAAATGTGGAGCTGTGGAGCTACGGGAAGCCAATGGGGTCAAAGGAGGAGGTGGATTGATGTGTTTGGAGTACTTACTGATCACAGGAGGATGTTTGTTCATTAAAGGTAGATGCAGTCTGCATGTATACTGACAGGAGATCACTGAAATGACTGATAATGGAGAGGAATAAAGTTTAGGTTGGTAGGTGTCTAACTTTTTCTTTTAACATGTTAAGAGTACAACCTGGGGGTTTCAAACTATTTAGAAATCAGTCTTTATTATAAATGTCCTGTACACAGATGTAGCTGGACCCCTAAAAAATCCAGAGAACTGGCCCGCCCCAGTTACGGTTTATTGATGATATCAAGCAAGTGTGTTGGATTAGTAGCATTGGTGCTAGCATCCTGGCTAACAGTACCTCATGCTGGAGCTGATGAGTGTATCAACCTATTATTGGTGTCTGATTATCGAATTACTTAGTCACGACACTTCTAGACTAATTTTCATCACTGTTACACATTTTGCCATATTTTTCAGATTTTGACCCATTTTTTCCCTCTTTCGACCTTTTTTTTTGCCATTTTTTACCTATTGTTGGGACTTTTAAGCCCTTTTCACTGTTAGACATGCTGACTTTTACCTTTTTTGCCACTTTATGCCTTCCTTAGCGACTGTTATCTCGACTGTGTCTCTTTTAACCAATTTTATCCACTTTTTAACACTTTTACCATTTTTCCTCCCATTTGAACCCCCTTTTGCCTATCTTAACCAATTATTTTACTTTTACCCCATTTTTTCCCTCTCTTAACCCATAATGCCTCTCTTTAACCTCTTCACATTTTTTCACCCACTTTTACGTTTTGCCTTTCAAAGCCAATGTTTGTCTCCTTTAACCCATTTTATTGATTTAGTAAACGGCCTCTTTTGTCACATTTAAACCATTTTTACCCCTTTTTGACAGCCTTAGATGATTTTTTGCCACTCTTGTCCCATTAATGTCTCTTTTAGCCCATGTTTGGCACATTTTAACTGCTTTTTACATTTTTTCCGGCCCGTTTTTATCCCTTTTTGCATTTCTTAGCCCATTTTGTCTCTTTTAACCCATTGTGCCTCTCTTTAAGTGCTTTTCACCTTTTTTCCAACCATTTCTAACCTATTTCGCCATTAATAGCCTTTTTTGGCACTTGTAAACACTTTTTGGCTCTTTTAGCCCATTTTCACTCATTTAGATGCTGATTTAGCCCTTTCTGCCACTTCTTCCTCATTATTGACACTTTTTAACTGCTTTTCACCATTTTTCCCTTCTGCCTTTCTTAGCCTGTTTTTTGCCTCTTTTACCCATTTTGCTACTCTTTAACTGCTTTTCACCGTTTTCAACCCATTTTTACCCCTTTTTGCCTTTCTTGGCCATTTTTGTCTTTTTTTAACCATTTTGCTTGTTTTCATTCTTGTATTAATACACTGGAAACAGCTGATCTCCAGCTCAGTGAAGTCCTCTCTGTTTGATATCATATCAGTGGGCTCATATGTATTGATTATGTCACCAAATCAATCACTCCCAGCAGCATGCTATGGTGATAAACCCCGTGAATAAAGGGGCTGTTGTTACGAGGATAACTGAAGACTGCTCTGAGTTTTAACTCAGGAAAGTGTATATGTTCGGGTCTGTTTGTGCTTAGCATTAGCATCTTAGCTCAACTTTAGCTCCGCCGTAGTTCTTAATCGCTTTCTCCAACGCGTACAGACGGGCAGACATTTCTAACATTATCCCTTCTTCATATAAAGAATGAGTGTGTTTGATTTTGAAGCTGCATTGCTGCCATTCTTGGCCAGATCCCCCTTGAAAAAGAGATCTTTCATTTTACCAGGCTAGCCTGGTAAAATAAAGGTTAAATAAATAAAAGTCCACATGGTTTTTTCCTGAGGTGCAGCACTGTAACTGAAAGATGTTTGGGTGACGACCGGTGAAACACATCCAACTACCCAGCAAGCACCTACGGCAAACGGAACTCTCGTTTAAAGGTAAAAGGTCACTGCGGGTCGTGCAAGATTACAGATGCTGAGCGGATAGTTTCGTCAATATCGGTTAACCAGTCCATATCGGATTATCTTTACACCACTAGGGTTTGTATTTTGAAAAGACTTCACTGTATTACAGCATTAATATAGAAATAAAATTCTTTTTTGCTGCTTTGGTGTTATTTTTCAGGGTAAATTTAAAATATAGTTATCACAGATTAACTCTACAAAGGACCAGGATTTTGCTGACTTTCATGGGCCCCCAGTTTGGCTGGGCCCCAGAAAGCTTTCCCCTTTAACCCCCACTATGGGTGGCCTCGTACAATTCTTTTATCTTGTTTTTATCCTGTTTTAAAATGGCAATGAATCAAATAAAATGAAACAATACATTTTCTATGACTTTGGCAAGTCTGCCTAATTGATAGCATTCCTGCCAGGTTCTTTATTTCTTTAAAGTGCATGTTATAAAGACTAAAATATACAAGAAAATAACAAATACATCGGTGGAATAAAGGAAAACCTGAGGGGTTTGTAAAAGGAACCCCCAACATTAATATTAAAACAGCTGCTTGTGTTTGGCACATGTTTATAAGCAGATTTGGCTATTTTTAGAATATCTAAAAGAGGGAAGAGAATACAATCAACTATCTATAAATAGCTCTCATACACTGCTGCATACCTCAGTTAATTTACAAAATATGGTTTTTTTTCAAGACGTAGGAGCAGTTTGGTACTTTGGGACCTCTTTAAAACAGAACCTTATTCCCTTTGTTCTCTGTGGGACATGGACCCTGTTTAGGCCACCTTGTCAGCTGACGTATTCTGTGGTAGTTTACCAGCCAACAACAATCAAGGCTGTAGTTACGGTCCGTCTGTCCAGCCTCGTTTTATCATTATGGATATAGCAGCGCTCAGCTCAGTAATACGAGCCCATCTTTCAAACAGCTCAACAATTTGGTGCTTTTTTGTTGTTTTCATGTCTATAAAACCACAACAAATCGCGACTTCTTAGGACTGTCATCCTAAATTGTCCTTCTAATCTAGCCAGTACCCCACAAGGTTTACTTGCTAAATAGTAGACTGTATTAATGTGCCCTTTAAAAGCATGTTCATGGAGAGAAAAGCTGCTAAAGAGGAACAATTAGCCTTCAAGCTTAAGGCTTATTCACACACATTCATTTGTATTACTAGTGGTTTTAGTGCACATAGCACGCAGGGATACAGAAGCAAAGAAAGTCTGAGTGCCACAGAAATTATGTATGTTTTAAAAAAAACAGAAGAAGTGTCTGCAGTGATTCTGTTCTACTTCTGTCATTTCAAATTTATCATATTCCAGTCTTTTAACGGGCGTGCAAGGTTGTGAAGCTTCATCAGTTCACAGGTCAGGACGTGAAGAAAAGCTTTTAGGGACCAGGAGACACTGCTGTCTCTCTTCTCTGCTCTCTTTGTTCCTGTAACAGATTTAACATATGCATCTCTATGAGACACTTAAGGGCTTACATGCTGAATCCAACGGGGTCGCCGGCGATCCCAAGAGGCAGTGCATGCGTTGTTTACAGTATCTCAATTACAACGTTCCAATTTCTTCTTCTATGGTGATAGCAACAGGACCAGCCAAAGATAAAGAAGAGGCAAGAGAAAGTTAGGGGAAATAGTCCACTATGGCCTAAATAATGAAAAGAGAGCGTTTGGGCTCCTAGAATAAAGCTCAGCATTAGTTCATACAGGACATAGTCATACACCCTGCTGAGATCAGATGATGGCCAGCTGATCCCATTTATAGCCTCTCAGCTCGCACAGCCAATCACAGCTCTTTCTCTCAACACAGCGGTGTATTTAAATATGATGTACTTCTCACTAATCCCTGCTTCGTTAATGCTGATACACCACACTTCTGCTGCTGGCAAAACGCAACCTCCTCCACCCCAGCCTCCTCCTTTATAGTATAAAGCTTGCTGCACCCTCATATTCAGATTCATACTACTGTAGGTGAATTGCTCTTGAGCTAATTTTATTGTATTGTCATGGTCATTAATGCATTCATCTGTATGGGGGTTTCTGCCTATGTGCTCTGGAAAGTCAAAGCATGTGGCCAAACAGAGGCAAAGAGAGAGAATAATGGGTTAAAAAATGTGCTCAGAAGGCAAAAAGAGGTTAAAATGGGAGGAAAAATTTGAGAAAAGAGATTAAAAAGTAGCAAAAAATGAGTTCAAAGAGACATAAATGGGATAACAGCAGCAAAAAGTGGTCTAAGGTAGGCAGAAAATTGGTCAAAAGTGGCAAAAAAGGGACAAAATCCACAATTGAAGTAGTGAAAGGGGTTAAAAAGTTTAAAAGCATTGGTTGTAAAAGGAAAAAAATTGGCAAAAAAAGTGATGAAAAGGGGTCTAAATGAGGCAAGAATAATTAACTTGATCATCAACCAACCCAATAATAGTTGAGACAATTTTTAGCTCCAAATGAAGTAACTGTTAGCCAGGGCGCTAGCACCAGTGCTACTGATATAGCACTCATGCTCTGATATCATCAATAAATCACAACTGGAGAGGGCCCATTCACAGGCCTGCCCGTCACTGTGCTCTCTCTCTCTCTCTCTCTCTCTGCTTACAGCATCTTTGGGCTGAAATATGAATGTTTATCTGTTTGTATTTTGGATGCCATCAAACAAAAGAATAACACATATTGTATCTTTTATAGCATTCCTGCATTAGCTTTACTCTTCCTGGTGGGAATTTTGCTTTCTCTGTGGCATATGAACAACATTTAAACGACCTTTTAGGGAGAATAACTTCATATAATGTACACATGTAGGTGTTGTTTATCAGCCCACTAATGAACATGCATTTCTCTTTTCCTTCTCTCTCCTCCTGCTTCCGTCCATCCCTCCTTCGTGGTGCTGCGACCTCCTCATGGCAGGTAAGAACTGCTTTTGTTACTTTGCTTGTTCCTCCATCCCTGTGGAATTTCCTCAGCAGCTCACTGCTTTAAGATTCAGCTCAAAGAGGAAAAATAAAAGACTTAAACTACAACGACCACATTCGAAATCTTGACCTAATTATTTGGATTTATACTGAGATTGACCTCACTGAGCACAAGTGGAGTTTTCCACAAGTTTTTCAGAGTTAAACCCAGAAGACAGCTGGACTTGGTTGAAGTTCTTCAAGACATTTCAAAGGGCTTCTTTCAGTTTGCATAGCTCAAGAGGAGGTATCGGATAAGAAGCCAAAAGTCTTTGAAAACTTCAGTCGAGTCCAGCTGCCTCTTGGAGTAAACTTTGAATCAGCTCAACATTGATGACTGAGAGTCTTCTCAGAAAACTCCCACACGATAAAGCTAACATGCTAGTTGCTCCAATGTTTAGAGTAGCTGAATACAGTTAACAAAGACAACAATAGCTATGAGTTTCCCTTAAGCTCTCTCATGGACTTTTTTGCACCTTGGAGAGGAAGAATGCGTTTATTTCTGCTTTGGTCTGAGAGACTGGTACTAAATTGTGACATCTGCCTGACATCTCACAAATTAAACCTTCAAGTTAAACAAGACAAGCCCCCGTCTCCATACTCTGTTCTAAATTTGACTGTCTTTAAGTAACTCTCTTCACATCTCCAGATTTAGCTGCAGCTTCAAACCCAAACTCCATGTTGGTTTTGAGTGGACATCTCTGAGCCTGTTCCTTAATGTGCTATCTCTTTATATTAGCCTCAAGATCCTCCCGTCCCCCCTGTGGGGCTGTAGGAGCGCCTCGTCAGGCTTCCGTTTTAGCTGCTTGTTGGACCAATTTGTGGCCAACATTAGGCTTTCATTACAGGCCTCCCCCTGCACGCACACCTTGTAAGATGGGACTTAATTAAGTTTATGCTTTCCCTGGCAGACCCGAGGGCTGGCTGCCTGCTTCTGCTGCTGATTGTTGATTTATGTCGAGTCCTCAAGGACAATCTGCTCCCTCCACCACGGAGCAGGGTCTGAAAACAAACGCTAGTTCATCGCCAGCTGTTTGGGGATCATATCTCCCAAATATAGTCTTTAAGCTCCATTTGTCATCGCATTTCAAGCTCCCTTTGCTCCCACCTTTGAGAGAATTTACAGAAATGTAAATCTTATCTAGAACTTGAGGACACTTTCAGTCTTTCTTTGCCTTTTCATCAGAATCAGAATGGGGCTTTATTGTGAAGCACGTTGATGCACTGTGGGAGTTTGAAGAGGTGTTTAATGTGCAGAAAAAGGTAGAATAATGAAGTCAATGTCTGTTTAACAGCAGCGTTCCTTTTGTCAAGGTGTTTGAATTGAAGGAGGTTAAAACTTGAAAAAAGCAATATGAAATAAAACCTAAAACACAAAATTAACAAAAGGCTCAATGTGGGAGCTGTCAAGTTGTGCAGGTATTTCCATAGAGTTGAATCTAACACTTTAAAAGCTTCTATAATTATCCACATTACATGTAGAGAGTTTGCGCTGACACCACGTTCATTGGCGACAGGACTGCTCAGTCAGGCTGGAGAGCAAAACGGTCCAAAACAATGCTGACTGTTCTATGTGAAATGCTAACAGCTCTACAGGAACTGGACAAAAATGAGAGGAAACAGACTAATATCCATGCTTGAATCATGGATATTTGGACTTGCCTGAGCTCAGTACCATTTCCTAAAGACAAAGTGGACTGTGGACATTGATAAGTGGTCATAAATCAAGTTTCCTGACATTGTATGGACATGATCTTAAGTACACAAAGCAGAGCCTGAAGGCTCATTTGTTTTTCTGTTTTTCAGTGATTCATTTACTTTCTTTTCAATCTAGCTCAGCAGTTTTCAAAGTGCGAGGCAGGCCTCCTCCAGCGGGCACCACGTGCAGAACCATAAACCAGGAAAAGTTTATTTGCCTTGCTAACTTCTGCCAGCCTTGCAAAGCAGATGGGTTTGCCGGACTCCATCTCTGTCATCAGGCAAATCCATCTTTAAAAGCTCCAATTCCCAATATGCGTCGATCTGACCACTGTTCAGACCAATCAGTGTCATTTAAGGAGAACAAGCGTTAGCAGTGGGCGGGGTTTAGTTGCACCTGAAGCTGTTTGCAATGGCTGCCTCCACTGTGGTGATTACCTTGGATGTAGCTTTAGCAAACTGTCAGTTTTACTAGAACTGGACCACGTTTCTGTATGAAATAAAGAATAAAAACAACACTTAAAGGTCTTCATGATGTGAAAAATGTTTTCACTCTTCTGCTGTCCTGCTTCAGCATGAGTTTGTGATTGTTACAGGCAGGAATGGGTAATTGTACTGTGAGTGGTTGTATAAAATGGCTGCTAGTGATTAGCTCAGACTTAACCACAATAGCAGTTTTGTCAGAACTAGACAATTCTTGATCAGAACAAGGGCAGAGAGAAAAACTGAAAACTTTTCATGACAGAAAAGATGTTTTCGCTCTTCTCCTGGTCTGCTTCGGCATAGGTTTGTGATTGTGTCAGGTGGGGTCTGCCGGTGCATCAAAGGGCTGCTGCTGTGGTAGCTGTTAGCTTGGATGTAGCTGTAGGAAAGCATCAGTTTAATTCTTTTTAAAACAAGAACAGAGAGCCACACAGCAAGTCTTTCCACCGGCCTTGGGATCAATTTTATTCACAGAGAAGCTCTGCCATTCACAACTACAGCAGCAGTAGCCTGTCAGCTCAAGACTAGCGCATGCATAGGTTGTCATTTTGTCTTGCCACTCTGATTGGCCCGTCATGAATGTGACAGACTGCACCTCCTATTACCTTCCAAGAATCCTGCCCTTCTCAAACAGTTTCTTTCAGATTTCCCAGATAAATGTGAAACATATAGTGCTTCACAAATTTATTAGACCACCTGACATATTTGTCTCAGAGACCATCCAGCATCATCAAGTGCTTTTATGCGGACTCATTCATTTTCACTGAGCTCTCCACGTTTTACCATTTTGAACAGGAATGAGGGATTTCAAACTGAATTCACCCATATTTGAGCCGGCTCACTGGGCTTCTCTGAGAAGTCATAAATTAATCAAACATAACATTCAACCACTGAAACTGATTTTTCTGTTCAGGAATGCAAGTAAATAACCATCATTTGACATATTAATCAAGAAATATTAATGTGCTTTACTATTTTTTCAGTTTATTTGTAAATCAGTAAATTTGAAAATTCATGGATAACAATAACAATTATATTTTAGCATTAAAAATATCATTTGGGTTAAAGAGCTTCTACATATAGGTGTATTAACCATTGCAGAAACATAAAAAATGATTTTGGTTTTACCAATTTTTACCAGTGCTGTTAATTTAGGGCAGCTGTGGAATAAACCTTACTTTGGGTGGTGGTCTAATAAATTTGTTAAGCACTGTGTATGTATGCTATATGTATGCATTGGATATGTGAAACACTCAATCTGGTGTGTCAGGCTAAACTTCTGCTGCGCATGGGGCAAATTGGACAGATTAAAGTAGAGACTATTCTCCAGTCCACTATTAAAGTTAGGATTTTCCTGCGTTAGCCCTGGTAATGCTCAACAGCCACAGTGTTTAATTAGCAAAGATGGACAAGCTAATGACAGCATAAGGCTTTGTAAACCCTGGGGTCATATTGAGACAAAAGCGCTAGGGAACAAACCCAGGGAAATTTTTAACAAGAAATAAATGGGACTTTTAGTCACTGAGAGTAACTGAGACATTTAGCACCTTAGACACTAACACAGCTTGTGCAACAGCAGGTTTTTTGGCACGGGCAATGATCATAAACGAGTACCAGGAAAGGCTGAAGGTGGAGGATGATCTGCTGTTGTGCAATCCTGCATCAGCTGCATAGACACAAACTGATAGATCCATCTAGCGTAGAGTATAATGATCAGGGCTGCACGACAGCACAGGGGTTTAAATCAATAGAAAATATACTTTTTAAATAATGTTACAATCAAGGTGGCCTATAAGGGGAGATAAAGGGGAGAGCTTTCTGGGGCCTAGACAACTGGGGATCATGGGGGATCTTGGAGATGGCAAAAGTGGGCAAAAAGGGGCAAAAATGGGTTAAAAGTGATGAAAAAACATAGCAAAATTGGACAAAAAGTGACAAAACAAAATCAGCAATGGGTGAAAATTGGTAAAAAAGTGGCCAACCAAGGGGGTTGAAATTAGCAGAAACTTGTTGAGAGAGTCAAAATAGTGGCAAAAATGAGTTACAAGTGGCCTGATAGGGTTACTTGTTGTAAAAATGTGGTTAAAAAAGGGTTAAAATTGATTTAAAATATTGCAAAATTGGGCAAAAAATAGTCAAACAAAAGCAAAAGTGGGCAAAAATTGGCAAAAGGGTTGCATAAATGTGTGAAAGTGTCAAAAAGGTGGCAAAATAGATCACAAGTGGCAGAAATGTGGCAAAAAAGGGTTAGCTAAAAAGTGGTATAATTGGGTGTAAAGTGATGAGAAAAATGGCAAAAAAAAATCACCTTGCTTTTTAGCTCTTAATGAGGTAACTGTTAGCCAGGATGCTAGCATCAATGCTACTGATCCAACACACATGCACTGTAATCATCAATAAATCCCAACTGTGGAGGTCCCATTATCTGGGGTTTTTCAGGGGTCCAGCCAGATCTGTGGGCAGGCCTGGTTACAGTTCTTGCCATAAAGGTATAGTAATAACATATGCATTAGAATATGCATTTTGCTGGCATTGTTCTTCTTTAGCTTGTTTTTCTTAAAATTAACAAAAGTAGGCAAGTCAACGACTCCAGAACAGTCTCTCCTTAAACAGCCCCATTGACTGACTTCACTTTTGACTGATAAACTCATTTTAAACTAGTACCTCCTTTAAAATCCCCTTTAAAGTGTAAAAGATTCTTCTGTTTGCTGGTTTTGCATTCTTTTTGTGTAACTGAGATAGCAGGTAGTGTGCAAATGCAATTTAAGCATGGAAGTTGAAGTGTTAGCGTGTTTCTGCAGCCTAACCCATCCACGCAGAGACTGTTTTCAGCTTGTTTTAAAAGCCTGGAGGCCATCAAACTTTTGAGACAAATAAAGTCAACCTGTTCTTTGCTGAAGTTTATTTTCAGTCTTTCTTTGTTGTCAATACCTGGGAAATATGAAAGCGATGCTGGGAGAGGATATGTTGGATGACAGAGAGACGACATCAAGAGTCAGGGTGCAGAAGGTTTGCGGTCTGTGCAGCTGTTTGCTGCTTTATTATGTTTCTTTCAGTGTTAATTAGCAAAGAGGCTTTTAATGAGAGTTTGTTTTTATGAATGTGCTGCCCCATATCTGTTTGGCTCCAACAAGTGTACCTGCTTCTGGCTCATTATAAAGAAAAGACATTTGTCTGTGTCGAGCTCAGCTTTGATGTGCTCTTCCCACTCTGTCAGCCACAATAAATGAGATTCATCTGAGAAGCAGAGCTAGACAAATAAATCCAATAAGGTTTTGTCACTCACTGTGTGTCCTTTAGTGACACCTCTCCTCCTTCTTTTCTCCTGCCATCTCTCTGTTTGTATTTCTCAATCTCTCTCGTTCCCGTTCAGCTTTATTCCTGCTCCTTTTATAAACTCTTTGCCACTCCCTGGTGAAACGTAGCAATTGTTTACAGTTTCAGAAGGAAAAACGGTGCGAGGCTTAATAAACGAAGCCCTCCGCCACCCGGGGAGTCTTAAAAAGAGTCTAACTTCTGAGCATTTCTGTGTGTTATGTGAAGGCGCCTGATGCCTGTGCTGCACAGAGCCTCTCCGAAGATTGACAGGGTAGCAGGATAAGGTCTGCCAGATGCCACACGGCAGAAACAACAGCACATCCATCAGCTGCCTCTCTGACATGTCTGCTGTGCAGGGGTTCCTGCTCTGAAGCCTGGCAGGCTTCACGCAGGTTGTCGACGTTGCCTCGTGATGCCGGGCACGAGGACAAAAGAAAAAGGATGCTGGCTTTAAATATGTACCTGCATCTCTTTAACTGTGACATTCCTAGGATCAGACACAACCTTGGAAGAGGCTCAGAGAACAAGACCAAACCTGTAGATTCACCAGAGAAACACAGCAATAAGGAGAGAGTTGGGTCCATGCCCAGAAGAGTCTTTGTTCTCAGAGCAGGGTCACTTGCGTAACATGTTCTTACACAAAGAGAGGGAGAGGGGAGACTGTGACAAGTTTCTCAACAAGAGTGAGTTTTAAACTTGAGCCAACTATTTGGTAAAAATACTTTTTCAAGCCTGTCAAACTTAATATTTTACCTAGTTGATTAGAAGTTTTTATTTTCTTCATCTTTAATTTTAGCAGGGAGGACGCACTGAGACCAAGCTATCTTTTCCAGGGCCGTCCTGCAGCGAGAACATTAAAGAAAGAGTAGAAAAATACAGAATGCTTCATTACAAATACATTCATAGTCACACACTAATGCTTATAACCCTAAACCTTCATTATTACATCACATTTTGAAAAAGTGGCATTCACTTTGTGTAGGCAGTTCAGACACAAGTTCTTTTGAAATGCTGTATGATACCAGAGAAGGAAACCTTATAATAATGATAATAATGAAAATGATAATTATAATATGGTAATAATAATGCTAACAATAATAATAATAATAATAATAATAATGATACTAACAATAATAAAATAATAATATAGTAATGAAAATAATAGTTATAAGGATAATAATAATAGTTATTATAATTAAAATAAAAACAACAACAACAATGCTCATGATTATCACAATAAAAATTATTATTAATAATAATAATAATAACAATGATGCTCATAATAGTACTAATAATGCTGATGCAAATAATAATAATGTTAACAACAATTATGCTACAAAATAATGCTAATGCTAATGATAATAATAATAATAATAATAATAATAATAATAGTAATAATAATGATAATAAGTATACTTACAACAACAACAACATTAATAAAAATAAAAATAAAATAATTCGTCATAGAAATTATAGTTATAATGCTAATAATAATAATGCTTATAATTATAATAAAAACTATAACAACAACAATACTAATGATAATCACAATAAAAATGATAATTATTATTATTATTATTATTAATAATAATAATAATAATAATAATAACATAAAGGGTGCAGCAACACTGAATTTCCCCATTCAGTCCTAAATCTTCGATTTTCTAAAGCTTTTCAACTTTGAGATCTGGTTGTACGGGTTTAACTGTTTGTAGATATGAGTTTAGTCAGGCAATGTGGAAGTTGACCTACACATATCCTGTAAATAAACAGAATATTGTGCTGTTTCCTACACTGCCTAAAGAGGACCAGCAAACAGAGTGATTTAAGTCACAAAGATGAGTAACGAAATCTATCATCACTGTGATAAACAGCATCCAATGTCTTGTATATGCATGTGTATAGAGAATGTCTCCATAATCCAGAATCAGTCTTTTTTCTATTATTCATTATTAAGCAAGACTTAGTTCTATAAGAAACCTTAGCTGGGCTTATTTACCAATTAAATTTTAAATGTCTTATTTAACCCTGAGACTGGCGTTGTTGTAGAGGAGAAACATGTTATTCAAAAATAAATTACTTTTGAACCAAACATCATAGCTGCTTACTTGTTTTTACTTGTTTTTGAAAGCGCTTCATTGTGCAGTTCTAATGATGCTATCCACACCTTCATAGCTTTTAAAGAACGTTTTCTAGTCAGACTGGAACTAGACTGGCTTTCCAGGGTCCTGCAGCTAGCAGGTTGGCCATGTTGTCTTTTTATATCACAAAATGCACTGGGACTGAGCTGCGACAGCCAATGGCAGCCTGCTCCATTCACATAATGCCTTGCCAAACAGTGCATGTGCACAGACTTTGAAACTGAAGGAGAGAGCCTGAATGACTCATAATGCTGAGAAAGAGACACAGAAAGGCCGTGACGTGCGCCTCAGAGTCACTGCAGACAGAAACTGCTTTGAATAATGACTCCACTTCCCAAAAGTGCAAGGAAATTTTTTGTAAATATATGAATATTTTGCTGACTTTTTGTCACAGAATGATAATTTTTCAATTCATTGGTCCCAAAGAGATGGGAGAACAAGTTTGTGCAAAAAGCCTTAGGCATTAATGTTTACATACAAAAGGCTTTTTAAGACATGAAGTTCAGGTGAGACACAATTAAAAAACAGCTTAGTGCTCAAAGGATTAAAAGACAAATCCTGATCAAGCCAAATCCCCAAATACTTGAACATGAACACGTTCAATGCTGACATTGTTTAATGTAGACGAAGTAGCATCAAAAGGAGCTAAGTTCTGTCTATACTAGTATATAAAATCATTTCATCAGCATAAAGAGGAAGTTTACAATTTTGTATTGTTTCAGTGATGTCATTAATATAATATGACAATAGAAGTGGCCCCAAGATGGAGCCCTGACGTGCTGAAGAAATTAGAAAAATAAGGGAATTAGAGGCAGAACAATTAAAAGAGAGAAAACTGGCCAAAAGCTGGAGGAGACTGTGAAAGATAGAAGATGACATTACATAAAAGCAATTCTATAAAATTTAGTTTTAAGAAGTGATTTAAAGGAGGCGACTGAATCTGCACGCCTTATCTCCTCAGGCAGGTCATTCCAAAGTTGAGTGGTCCTGATGGAGAAAACTCTGTCACCTTTAGTTTTAAGTCTCGCCAGGAGGCCCCCACCTGAGGATCTAAGGCTGCGGCCAGGTCTTTCAGTGCTTTAAAAGTGATGAGTAAAATCTTAAAATCACTTCTAAAACTTACAGGGAGCCAGTGTAAGGATGCTAACATGGTGATGTGGTGTCGTCTGAAGCCCAGTCGCTGCATTCTGAACCAGCTGTAAGCTGAAGAGGGATTTTTGATTGAGTCAGACAGAAGGGCATTGCGGTAGTGGAGTCAGGAGAATTTAAGGGTATGGATGAGTTTTTCCAGGTCTGACCTGGATATAATATAATAACCAGTGCTGTGTGAGAAAAATCTGGTGGCCTCTACTGTGTTGCAACATGTTTCTTGTGAATCCAAAATAAATCAGGCTTTTCCCTGCTAAATTGGCTGCAGTTACCCTGGGAGTAGCTGATAGCTTGGGTTTCAGCTGACTGCATCAAAATGGATTGTGAGCGTGTAAAATGCTAACCCTTATGGGCGGGGAAGCATTTGCTTGTTTGCATAAAATCATTTTTCTTTGTTATTTCAATAAATTCAGACTCTTGACCTTTTGATTTTTTTGGGAAAGCTCATATCGCAATAAGGATACAATTGTGATTTATTCTGCAGCCCTAATCTGCAACAGCTCTCCACCCTGAGGACAAATGCTCTGCAGGTGTAGGTGATCAGAGAGAGATTTCTGCTGCTAAGTCTCTCCTTTAGAATGCATGAAAAGATTCCCCAGTGGAGTTGAACAAGCTGTGCTGGCACATACAGGATAGAGACACACTGCAATGTGTGTAAGAGAGGATTAATTATGGCGGACGTACCAAAAACTCTATGTTGAAAGTGATAAATTTATGTCTAAGCAGTGGCGGACTCAGGATATTTGAGGGGCAGGGGCACAAATTATGGAAAGGGCACCACCACCTAAAAAAATGTATAATATAGCTGTTATGCTTTTAACTTAATACAAAGAAATTTATGGCACGTTGTTGCATTTCTCCCCTATTACATGTGCCAAAGAGGACGCTTTGACAAATTTTATCCACTCAAAAGGGCAATGAAGAGGGCACTTTATCATATTTTAGGCATCAGGAGGGACGACCACACCCTTGCCCCCCCCCCTTTTTCTGTGAAGGCAAATATTTCTTTAATTCCTTTATTATATGCAAACTAATTACTTGAAGAGCTGCTAAACCTCAGACTTTCAGCCAGGTGTATCCCTGAGATTAAAACAAAGCCTTTAGACTTGCCATCCCTTTCTTATACTGTCCCTCATCAGCCACAACATCATTCAGTCTACGCTGCTAATGTAGTTTTAGTCAACGAAAACTCAAAAACATTTTAGTTTAGTCCATAAAAAGTCCTCACATTTTAGTCTCTACTTTTAGTCCTGACATTTAGTTTCTTGCCTAAATCTGGTACCAAATCATGGTAGTGTGTTCTTTGCACTCTACCAGACCTGGGGTCCCTTGCTTTTTACAGTTGAGAGGCAGAATAGCTATAGAGGCACTGTTTTTGACAGATCTACCCACAGTGGAGAAATATCACAGATTTTAAATTTCTGACAAAAACTACGTCACATTTTAGCCTAGTTTTAGTCATCTTGACAAAAGCTAAACTTACTTTTTGTCAATTTTAGTCACCACAGATCTATTTTTGTTGGTCTTAGTCTAGTTTTTGTCATGGAAAAAAAGGCCGTCGACAAACATTTTTAGTCATAGTTTTAAACGAAATTAACACTGGTAGAAACAAGGCTATATCGTCCTGTAGAACAGTGGTTCTCATCTGGTTTAGATTTCAGACCCACCACAAGTTCCAGACAGACTATGACCTGAATTTCTAATGTATCTACCCACAGTGGAGAAATATCACAGATTTTAAATTTCTGACAAAAACTATCACATTTAGCCTAGTTTTAGTCATCTTGACAAAAGCTAAACTTACTTTTTGTCAATTTTAGTCACCACAGATCTATTTTTGTTGGTCTTAGTCTAGTTTTGTCATGGAAAAAAGGCCGTGACAAACATTTTTAGTCATAGTTTTAAACGAAATTAACACTGGTAGAAACAAGGCTATATGGTCCTGTAGAACAGTGGTTCTCATCTGGTTTAGATTTCAGACCCACCACAAGTTCCAGACAGACTATGACCTGAATTTCTAATGTATTTTTTAATGGGACACCAGATAAAAATGTGACAGAACAAAGAGACTGAAGAAAGTAAGATATGTAATTCAAACAACAAAGAATATCATTTTCTGGGAAAGTAATATAACATCTGTGCAAAATCCCCCCAAAAATAAAAAAAAAATTCCAAAATTCTCTCGTTTCCACTGAAAATTCCTGAAATATTGCTAGACAAGATTGATTAAATTTTCTCATAAAAGTCCTCAAAATTGCAGGTAAAGGCACTACTTTCTTGTGATTTTATTTTAGGAAAACTCCCAGAGAAGAGTACCAAAACTTTCTGGGGGAATGCCCTCAAAGAAAGCCTCAAAATTTGAGGAAATTCCTTAACCTTCTTGGGAAAATTACCTTGAGAAAATTTAGCAGTTTGGGTAAATTTGCAATGAAAACTATCACCCTTCCTTTCAGCTGTTAAAAACTCACTGAAAACAGCTCCACGGCCCACGTTTGGGTGCCAACCCACCAGTTGAGAACCACTGATGTAGACACAAGCAAGTCTGTTCTTTAGAGAAAGACAGGGTATGATTGTGAGCTCAGAAAACAGCACTACATTTCCCAGAATCCTTGAGGGTTTAAATAGCAGCCCTGATTAGTGGAGTGGGAATTTCAGCTGAAGGCAAAGTTAACGACATTGACTCGTGGCGACACATCCTGTATGTCACAGAGCACTAGATCTGATGGTAGAATTTTTCAAAATGATGCAGTTGCAGTAGACGATTGTGCACATTTTAAACACAAATTTAGTTTGAATGCTTCATGCTAAAATGTAAAGATTTGGACCCTATGACTAAAAGTACTGCTAATGTCCCTATACAGAGGTTTCTGTCTGAAAAGGCGGTCTAAGGGTTTAGAGGGGTTAGATTTTGAAGGTCAAAGATCATTAGGGTTCATGGTCAGCCCTTGCTTTTAACATTCGTACCACTGCGTTTAATCACCATGCAGTAGTTCCTAATAGTTTTTTATTTGATTTGACTATCCAACTAGTGAAAGCTTGGATGCAAACTGTCGTTTTAGTTAAATTTTTCCTTTTCCTGCCATAGTGGGAAGGATCATGTGCCTCCACCAGCAATCAGCTAACGTTTAGCTGTAACTCACACCATTTGGGTTTTTAACACAGCTTAAATAAGACTTGAAGGACTGGATCATGAGAGTTGGATCTGGTTGTGTCCCTCAGTGCATCATCAAACACATCTGTAGGAGTGTGGCTGGCCTTTTTGCTCTCCCTGCAGTCACATTTCCTCTTATTAATTATCCTTGATGCTCATGCAGAGTGCAGGCCTCTTTATAAGTGCTGCTGTCTGTTTTAAATGTGTTTGTTGTCGCCAAGGCTGGAAGTGGGCCAGAAAACAAAGACATTTCACACTTGATTGTTGTGAAAAATGCCGTTTTTTTCTGGCTCACTCATCTGTGACTAACTGTACTCATTTGTGAGTTTGGAATAACAAAGAAAGTGCAGCAACATCAGAGCGGAGTTGCTGCTGGAGTGCTTAAACACCATGGTGAAGCTGCAGACTGGTTTGATAGGGTGTAATTAAACAAATCACACATTTTTCCTCACTTTTCACAATGTGATAGGAGGCCGTTAGACGTCATTTTGCAGTGTTAAAGCTTAAGAATCTTTTAATCAGCTTCAAACCATTTCTGAACAAGCCTCCTAGTTAAATTGTCAAAATGTTTTCCACTAAAATCAGAGGCAATAATCCAAAGAACTCATGAAGAAATACTGTGTGAGACGTCTGAATGGAGAAAAGTGTTGTGTGATCGCTGGAAGCTTAGTAAAACTCAGTGTAATGAGCCTGAGAAGTTTTTCTTTGAGGTGAAATCACTGCAGGCTGTAATGATATTAGAATAATAAATAATCTCAAGTGGATTTGCAGAAAGTTCTTCAAGCGTGCATGCACAGAAAAACCACATTGATTTTGTGATTAGCTGCGAGTGTGGATTTAGCTTCCCTCCGCCGGCTTGTTGGACAAAAAGTTTCTCACATGTCGGCACACCAGTAAGAGAGTCTGCGAACATAACCAGAGATACAACACCCACAGAATCGGGATCCATTAATCAGAGCCAATGAATATGCAGCAGGGGCGGCTGGGATGCAGCCTGCTGTCTGTCTGGCTAACAAGGCTGGCATCCTGCAGCTTCCCTCAGAGAGGAACATGTATCTTTTTCAATGGACTGAGCTCTGAGCAGCAGGCGTGTGTGCTGTCGCTCTCTTTTAGCTGTCTCACTCACTTCCTTCTGCCTGCTGCTCTCATTCCTCCTCTTTTATTTAAAGCTGATGCTCGCTCACTCTTGCTCTTTTCATTCACTGACTCTTCACCAGCAGCATCGCTGACTCGATACAGAGGCTTTCTTTGCTGTTAAAAGACAGGGATTATGTTGGTGTTAACATGTTGTTTACTGTGCTAGGATGAGCACAATGAACACCCTCGTCTCTAAAGAAAGGAGGAGAGGACCGTACCCGCCGTTCAGCCTTTATGCTACAAATTACAGAGTACACGAGAGGAAACCATTCATTTGGTTCAATCTTGTGTGGTGGGATTTAGTGTTTCTGTCCGTCTTGATTGCAAACGTAATCTCTTTACGTTGCTGCAGTTGTCAGTAAGAATAAACAGTGTGAAGGCGTACTATCAGCTGCTGGAAATCTTGAATAGCAGACATTTTTAAAGTATTACAACAGAAATACAACAGATATCAGTGATAAAACCCCTTATTTCATCCTTTAAAACAACTGCAAATGTATCAGAATAACCTTTGAGCAATGCAGAGCAACAAGGTGTTTTGGTATCTAAAAGTTAGTGATTAGGTCATTGGTTCCCAAGCTGGGGTCAGAGACCCCCCCAGGTGGATCGCAAGACTTAATATTAGATTGGCATACATCAACTTTTAGTAAAAAAATTTTAAAAAGTCTTTTAGTACCTAGTAACTTTTTTTCTTGAGGTTATGTACATGAAATGTTCTCAGATTATCCCCTCATGATGTCATGTGGGGAGTTAGCCCCACCTCCAGGTTCGGTTGGCCCTCCCTGCTTGGAGGAAAGTTCCACCCTCCTTTCCTGATCAGGAGAGCCACATCCATTAAGCCACATTCATTTCCTGGGAGGGGCGGAGTCAGACAGCTCAGTAACATTTAAAGCCACAGACACAGAACAGCTCGTTCTAAGCAGAGCTGAAAGAGAGGTCTTTTTAAACATACAAAAATCCAATACTGGAGTGTTTTTTCAGCAACAAACTTCACAGGCATGTTTTTGGGGACCTCTGAGAACAAAATAAACTTGTCTTAAAAGGGGAAAATATATTAATATAAAATTTGAAATCACTAGAAAATATTTGTTTTTTCTTTAAATAGCATCTTGCAACCTCCTCTAAGTGTCTTGTGACGCCCTAAGGGGTCCCGACCCCCACGTTGAGAACCGCTGCTCTATTGGACAAAGTCAGTAAAGCCGCTCAATAAGGATGACTTTTGTGCTCCTTTTATTAGGTTACGTTGCCACCTGTTGGACATTGTAGTACACTACAGGGCTAAGTAGACTGATGACCACTAAACCAGCTGATACGACAAAACTAAAAATTAAAAAATAGTATTATGTCTGTTACCTGCAAGGAGCCTGACTGGGGCGTCCTGCACAAAATTTAACAGGAATTAACTCACATCCTGTCGCTGATCAGATTCAAGTCTTTCCCCCCAGACTGAGTTCTAAAACTTTGTAACACTTGCTCTTGAAGTCAAAAGAAATGACCCACTTCTCATCCAGACTATCTAACCTCAGCCTGATCAAAGGAATCAGAAAGAGCCTGAGTACAGAAGTGTCTGTCTTTATACCCAGCTCTGTTGCAGCCCTGCCTTCAGGCTTCGGAGTGCCAATGACGCCTCTGCAGATGCCGATGACCTCTCCGCCCTTAATGTGCTGGATGTCCAGACGGATAACAGTCATCGTACATCGGTTACATCTGTTAAATCAGAGAGGCGATGCAGAGAGGGCTGGGTAGAGGTCTCTGCTGTGTGATAATAAATGTTAGATATGGCTTTAATTGCAGGCATCAGTCACGGCAGTATTAACCTGGTTAGAGGGAACAGTCATAAAACAGATTGTGGGATTTTTTTCATACACCAGCCAATAAGGACTTGCTCCCCTGGGGTCCCTGTGAAAAGAATGCTCTTTTTCAGCCGCGGGGCTTTTCTGTGTTAAGGACTGCAAAAGCGCTGTTATTGAAAAACACTATCATCCTCCTTCTGCCTCTGGAGCCGAGTCACATGAAAACACATAAGCCTGGCTTTCCATGTAAATCACTGAGGATTACATCCAAAGTGACACAGAGGGATGATCAATATGCCTGTGCTGCTCTCCTCCCAACTATCTCACTACACAGCTCCTGTAAGTTCATCTCCTCACATTCGTCAGAAAATAAACTGACCTACTTAAAGTGTTCTCCGCTCGCTCACAGAGGAGGAAGGGGAGCACTCGGCTCACATGCAGTTGTGTTTCATGTGGAGTTTAAAACTTGTAAGTGCTCCACTTTTTTTTTATGTCCACGCTCCAGGATGTGTGCATGCCTCCAAATGAGATGAATCACAATTTATCCAGCTGGTGCTTTTTATCACCATATTTCACCTTCTTACTTTTAGTAAATATCAGCTTATTTACTTCACACAGGCTCCATCTTTGACTGCACTCACTTTGAAGAGGAGCCAACAGGACTTGATTCTACTGGATGTGCTTCACCGGGAGCCAAAAGATTTTGATCTGTGCGGTTATGTTTCATCACAGTGGCCAGATGGACCACCTCAAACAGCAGTGGGCAGGTGACAGGGGCTCCTATTAGGCTCTGGTCTTCATTGAAGACTTACTGGTGCCACCAGTGCTGCTATTACAAGCAAAATTCAGGTTTTAGTTGAGAGCCTTAAATATAAAAGAACTATCAAACAGCCTTTAGATGCATGTTTGAGATGCTGCCAATCAACCCATTCCTTTATTCAAGTCCAATTTGGTGGCATGATACATGGCCTAAACTGTCAAAATATGGCATGCTAGGTCACCCTTTAGTGTCATTCACTGACAGTATCGCCTCTCTTTCAATTGTGATGTGACATTGATGGCTTGTTGTGGCAGTCAGGCATACAAGAACAAGGGGAATTCACTTAGATGACTGAAAACTTGCTTTCCACACTCTAGCTGGACTTTAATTTAAAAAAGAAAAATCTGTTATACAGTGGATTAGAGTTATGGCATGTCTGTTGAGAGTGTAATGGTCCTAGAAGGGATCCCCAATATTGGATTTTTGCAGATATTTGATATGCCAACATTTCCAAACTAATTTTAGCTGATGATGATTCCAATAACGATATACGGTACTGTGCAGAAGTTTAAGGCATGTAGAGCCCTAACGGTTCTTCATGGGTCCTGATGTTCCACAGCATCAGGACCTGAAGAGAGGGGGGAGGCCGGCCGGAGTCAGCGTGGACACATTTGACATGTACGTGTGTCGCTCAGCAGCCAAGGTCAAGCTTAACAGCATTCCTTTTGTCCAGGCCTTTGCACCCCTGGTAATACGCTCAGCAACCAACAACAGTTTTCAGGTGCTTAGAACATACACATGACAACCAGGGGGTTGTGGCAACCCTCCTACCCACCCTAACAGTACCCTAGGCTATGTTTAAGCGCCACATCTACCCATAACTCCGCCTTAAAGCTGTGGTTTTTGTTTTGTTTTTATCAGTTTATTTCCCATGCCCTTGGTAATGTCCAAAGACATCCAGAGCATGACCTGGGTTGTGTCAATCCTCCTTCCCACCCGATGGTGCCCTCAGGTGGGCGTATTCGCCATTACACGCCTTACTTCAGCCTCAGATTTCGGCCCAAACATGCCTAAAACTTCTGCACAGCATTGTATATACACGACTTTTTTGTTGCCACGTGTCTCCTGTGCAAAGAGAGGCTGAGTCAGACTGAGGTTTGGGAGGAGAGAGTTGTAGACAGTCTGGGGTTGTTTTACATTTGGACTTAACTTAAAGTGAGTCTATACTGCCATAGGCAACCAACGATACCTGATGGTATAGATGTACATTTTGCAAATTTTTACGGCTACCATCTGATATTTACTGCCAATTTATATGGCCAGTATATCTGCTGTAAATGTGGGCGAAAATGTTCATATCTGCCAGTACTGATATATCACTTACAGGTTACATATTATGCAAAATATACATTTTTTTTTTTTTGCCCCTGGCCTGTCTATCCCCCAAGAAACAGAACCCCCCCCCCCCAAACACACACACACACACACACACCTTTAAGAAAATGTATACTGAAACAAGCCGTTCTCAGATTTCCCCTCGTGATGTCATTTGGGGAGTTAGCCCCGCCCCCGGGTTACTGCTTGGAAGAAAGTTCCGCCCTCCTCTCCTGATCCTACTCTCAGCTGCTATCTGAGAGGAGGATCAGGAGAGCCACATCCATTATGTCACATCTATTTCCTGAGAGGGGTGGAGTCAGGGGCGGGGTCAGACAGCTCAATAACATTTAAAGCCACAGACACAGAAACAGCTCATTCTGAGCAGGGCTGAGGGGTTTTTAGATATACAAAAATCCAATACTGGAGTGTTTTTTCAGTAACAAACTTCACAGGCATGTTTTGGGGACCTCTGAGACCAATATAAACTTGTCTTAAAGGGGTAAAATATGTGACCTTTAATTCACTTTAAAACACTTTTTTATAATGCTTTACAAATTCTTCTTCTTCTTATTATTATTATTATTGAAATGTATGTCTACAAGCTTGATTTTAAAGATTGAATTATTGTAGCTTAATTCTTAAGACTTCATTGCTTATTTAGATATTTCAGATGTATTTATACTATGCACTGCTATTATCCATAGTTGTATTAATGGTAAGTTGACTGTAGAGTCCTACATGTGCTAAACTGATGCTAGCTAGATCGTCACTTTTTTTTTTTTTTTTTAAGATTTGTTTTTGGGCTTTTTATTTGATACAGGAGAGAGTGGATAGACTCGGAAATAGGGAAGAGAGCGGGGAGAGACATGCGGGAAATGGTGCCACAGGCCAGATTCGACCATGCTTGCATACATGGTGCGCGCCTTAACCACTTGAATAATGGCGCGCCCCAGATCATCACATTTTGAAGTCTAGGACTGCTGACCAAACTGTTATTTTAAAAAATTTCAGATTGAACCTGTTGCATTATTATGCTGACCGTCCAGCTTGGATGGAAACAGATTATCATACATGCCTGTATGAATGACTTTTAATCCATCAGGTTGTTTAAGATCACATGGCCTTTAGTGAAACCTGAACTGTAAGCTCTGTGTGAAATCAACCCCCTCCCCCCCTGGCTGTGATGAATCAGACAATGAAGAATGTGTTTGCCACTTCAGACACAACAGGTTTTAACCCTGGTCTGCATCATAACCACCACAGGGACACTGAGCCATCCATCTGCATTAGATTACAAACACAGCACATAAATGCCTAGAGCTGCAGGTCCTCTGATGATTGGCTTTGAGAAAAATCTCAGCCGTTGTATGTCATCGTTAATGTCACTCTTCTCTGTAACTGTGTCAGTTAAGGCAGGTTAACCTCTGAAAACATGGTTTTCCTGTTTAATATTCTCTTTTTAAAAGGAAGACACAAATCACACTATTGATTTTATCTTCACATGAACATAAGAGGCTGATTAACAGCCACTTTTCTGACACATAGGTGATAATTAAGTGGAGTGAGTGTGTTTCCACATATTGATTGAGGTGCTAAATTAAGCGATAAGAGCTTAGCTTACTGGTTTTCTTCAGAATGAGCTGAGGGCAGTGTTAATTTTGTCGACTAAAACTATGACTAAAACTATTTGTTGATAGCCATTTTTTTCCATGACAAAAACTGGAGTAAAACTAAGGCCGGCCACACACTACAGGATTTTAAGCCTGATTAGGGGCAAGATTTGCCTCTCCCGACGATCGTGGGGGCGTATCCCGAGAGGAGCCTCATCGCAAATGACTGTTTGCCTGAATAATCCTAATGTGTGTGGTGTCAACACGATTGTTTTACTGCACCAAATCGCGTCATAGCCTCCAAAAAGCCTCGTAGGGCCTCTGACGAAGTACCCACAACAACCAATGAGAGCGAGCAGATGGGGTAGCGTCACCAGATGGATCATACGTACTTTCAACGCCATAAACACAACTTTAACTGAATTCCAGCCAGGATTTCATCCTGAGTCTTTCCCATGTTTTATGATTTTTGCTTCACCTGTAATGCATGCCAGGACAGCCTATTGTGGAGGGACAGCAAGAGGGTATCAAAAGACATCCGTGTTTGTTTTTCTTTTTTTTTTTTTTTTTTTTTTTTTTTTTTGCTGAACTCACGTGATCCGTGGGTAAACCTGTCAAAAAACAATGCATCTGTAGCTATTCTGCCTCTCAGCTGTAGAAAGCAGGGACTCCAGGTTTGGCAAAGTACATAAAACACACTACCATGATTTGGTACCAGTTTTAGGCAAGAAAATAATTGCAGACTTTTTATGGACTAAAACTAGACTAAAACTAAAAAGGATAGAAATGACTAAAATGTGACTAAAACTAAAATTCATTTCATTTAAAGACTAAAACTAAGACTAAAATTAAAAATAGCAGCCAAAATTAACACTGGCTGAGGGTACTAGTGAACAAAGTGCAAGAGCTTGACATGATTTATAACTTCTCTACACATTCATCGTATAAGATCTTTCAAACAGTTGCACTAATTACACGAGCACATGAGCAGAAGTGGTCAAAAGATAAAGATGAAGAGGTCGTCTTTGAAGGTAAATGGTGCTTTCTGGTTATGCAGAGCTGCAAAAGCCTAAAATGCTGCAAAACCCTTGTAAAATGATTCAGGCTCCTGATTAAAGGCTGGTATTAACAAAGCCTCAACAGAGCTCTTTTTGCCCTGGATTTATCCTTGCATCTTATCAGCACATCTCCTTTTAAAAGCTGGCATCCTAACAGGATATCAGTCATCATGTAGGTGCAAAGAAAATATGTTTTTTTTTTTCCTGTATCAATAATTGTGTTCAGGATCATGATAAAATAGTTCTGTTTTATTGTTAAATGTTGAGCTTACAGTGTATAAGTCTTTAAAGCTTCATTAAATAATCTGTTTCTGTGAAGCCGCCATGTTTTTTATGGCTTTTAGGTTTTCACATAGCCTTTCTAACACATATATTTCTTTAAATATTTTATTTTCCATTTAATCTTACATAAGTCCCATGGCAAAACACTGAGGAAATGCTGAGCTGCATGGTCGGATTCGGTGCTTGAGTTTTCCTCCTAACCCTTCTGTGAAGCAGATCGGAGCGGGTGGTGTCACATGACTACTACTTCGTCTTTGTTGGGGTTTCCAGGTATATGTTCCTTGCGACACCTGGCTTCACGTGACTACACAGCCAGTAGTGTGTTTGCCGAGAGAGAACAATAAGGGAAATAAAACAAAATAACCAACCTGGCAGGTTTACGTCGTTGGTTAGAGTCTCTAAATCAGTGGTTCCTGACCTTTTTTCCTTTGAGCCCCCCTACTTGCATCTAAGAATACTTGAGCCCCCCAGGGCTACACGAAGAAAAATAGTGACACTTTGTGGCCAAATTAACATAGATTTTAATTATTTTGTGTGTAAATTCAAACAACATAGCCCTAAACACAAATTCTTTCACCCAACAACCATCGTATGAATTATTTTTAATACCATGACTTCCGTAAATATGTGCAAATCTAATTTTAACAACCTCAGGGCAGACAGAGCCTCACGCCTCCCTGAGATCTCTAGCGCCCCCTAAGGGGGTCCCAGACCCCAGGTTGGGAACCAAGGCTGTAAATGACTAGCAATGATCAGAACAGGTATCTAGGGCTAAATAAACTATTTTACCATAATAATAGAAAAGCATCAATAAGGACTGTAATAAAAATGGTTGAAGAGCAGGGCTTAACGTTAACTTTTTTACTCAACAGCCACATTGGCTAGTGGTTTTGCAAACTTACTAGCCATTGGTATTTCCACTAGCCACAGTTTAGGTGTTTGGAAACGATGTGTGGTATGCCAACTTTGATACGTCTTGTATGACATGGCACACATGCTCTATTTTCCCTCATCAGTATGATCAATATCAGCTCTCCCCTTAATACAGATCTCCCCACCCAGCACATCACCTGTTCTACCCTCAGGAAGACTGTTCAGGACAATAAGAGCCAAAACCAACAGACTATCAGCAGAGCATACCCCAGAGCAGTTGCAATAATAAATGAACACTAACCAGTGACTCATTCCACCTCACAACATGTTGAATGTGCACACACACACACACATATATATATATTTAGTATAACCTGTGCAATATTCTGTTGCTTGCAATATACCTGGTGCAACATCTAAAACTCTTAAACTGTGAACAAACATAAAACTGTGCAATACCTGACCAGCTGAATGTTACATTTTCTTGTTTCTTTTACTTACATGCATACATACATATTTAGATTTTTATATTATATATTTTTCACCTTTTATACATTATTATTTAGTAGAATACCTTGTTTTTGTTTATCTATTGTTGTGCACTGAATGGAACTGTGCACAATTTCATGTACTTGTGTACAATGACATTAAAGATTCTGAATCTGAATAGTGCACACATGTACATATGGAACAGCACACTACAAGGACAAGGTGGCGCCCCATTTACGCAAGCGGTCTGGGTTCAGGTCTGCTCTTTGGCATGTCTTTCCCTGCTCTCTCGTCCCTCTTTCTGCCTTTATCCACTGTCCAATCTCTCTAATGAAATAAAATAAAATAAAGAGGAGTTTCCTCTTTCTCAGTGCAGCAGACAAAAATACAGTTAAATATAAAATAACAAAAATAAAGTAATCAGACTGAGGTAAAAATTTAAAAAAACATGAACAAGAACTGGAATATGTCCTCATAAATGTTTGAAGGAAAGAAATAGCCATAGAATTGTTTTAAAAAATCAATAAATCAGTAAATTCATAGAAAAACAAAAGAAAAAAATCATATTTATTTTAGCAAGAGCAAACCAGTAGTTCTTAACTGGTGGGTCTGGACCCAAAAGTGGGTCACAAAGCTGCTTTCACTGGGTCGTGAAGCACTGAGAAAGAACTATCTATAAGTTCTAGGCAGAAATGTTCCCATTTATTTTAATTTACTCTCTTCTAATGGACAGAGAGTAAATTCCACATGTTTTCTTGGGATTTTGACTTTTTTAAACAGTTACCTTAAATAGAATATTTTCAAAAATACATGTTTTTTTTCCATGAAAATCTCTTAATTTATAAAAATCAATCAAAATCTACATTTTCATTGTAAAGCAGACTGAAACAGCATGTTTACATGCATGTTGTCCTTGAGTTTGGTCTGTTAGCTTTATTCAGTTATAAATTTTGCTCTATCTAGGGTCCAAACTGTCTAATTTTTCATTAAATTAATTTTAGTGTTTGAACATTTGGGTCAAGATTTCTCTTAAGGTGGTGATGGTGGGTCCCGAAGTCAGAGCAGTGGAGCACCGCTGTGCTGAAAGATGTGAAAGTATTACACAATCCATATCATAGATAAATAATACTGGCGACCATATTAATACATGATTAACACCCAGCACGGAAAATCCAAATCAAATCAGGCAGTGAAAAAACACAATCATCCAAGAGAGGATAAAATTGGGCAAAAACATGGATAAATAAAAAAAAAATACGTATAATAATGAAATAATAAAGAGTAGAATTCACTAGATATTAAAATAATCAATAAAACAATTTAAGAAAACAGCAAAAACAAACAAAATATTACAAGCAAATCACAATTAAATTTTCTAAATATTTAGAAATGTCCTCCATCAGGCCTCTGCAGTGTCTCCACTGCAAGTCTACGCTCTTCTTCCTGGTCTGCTTGCACTCAGCACACCTCCTATCAGGTTCAGACAGCCTCACAGCCAGGAGACAACATTATTCCACTGCTGTGAAGGTCGAGTTTGGAGCCCATCCCGGGCCTAGTCAACAGAAATGACCTCTCGCCAGATGTCAGCTGACTGTAACCTCTCTCCTCAGCCATATTTTCTCCCTGCGGTGATGCTGCCAAAACATCAAAAGTGCACAAAGGCCTGCAAGTGTTTGGCAGCAAATTTGTGGATTTGCAGGGTTCATTGCTTGTTAGTTATGAGGTGAGCACAAGAGGTTCTGTTTCAGTTTAGTCAGCCATGACACTTCTCCTTCCCCCCACTTTTCTTTTCGGGCTTAGTGCAAATAGACACCATATATTTGGTTCTTGTCATTTCTCTATTTGAAGGAGACATTCAGCTAAAAAGTAATGGAGTCCCTGTGGAGACAAGCAGCCGATATGGCTCTCCTGTGGGGAGAGTTGTACTGGATGGATAATGTCACGGACCACTGCTTGGAGGGAAGGAGGAGGAGGAGGGGGGAGCTGTGGAGGTGGAAGAGTGAAAAAGACATAGAGATAGAAGGAAATGAGGGGGTGCAGGAGAGAGGGACTGCAGGAGGCAATCACAAAAAAAAGAAGAGCAATGCCACACACAGTGTACGTTCTCACACATTGTCTCCTCTCTCTCTTTTACCTGTCAGAGCATCAGAGCCAGAGCAGGAATTAAATTAAACACAAATGTCAGAGTCATATGCTGCCACACGCACACAGTGAGCTTATTAACCTTAATCGCCTCTCAAAATAATTTTCCGTCCAAATCAGTGGCGAGCTGTTTTACCCGCTGATTGAAAAATGTTCTATTCGATTAACATCGACCCCAAATAAGAGAGCTGCGTCACGGCTAATCCAACAAGTTCTCAGTCCCAGGCTGAATAGCTGCACACTTGAAAATATGAAGATTAAAGCACTACTCTAAGGCTGGAGAGCTCCTTGCTGTTTCAGCTTGTGTTCATGTGTGCAAAAATAGATATGCTTGCCTATACACGTGTTACATGAGGAACACTCGAGAGCTCACGCGTGTACAACTTTCTAATGTGTGGGATGTAAACTATAAATATGGTGACGCTGAATTTAGTGACAATTCTTGGCTCAAAACCCATCTAATAAGCAGCAGTAATAAATACCAACACCAGTTCGGCTCAGGTAACCCATGGCAAGTGTCATAACACACTGTCTGCACCCTGTTTCTCCAGTGTTTCCCTCTGTACAGCAAATATAACGGCACTGGTGGTTTGCTTTAATTAGTGTCTCTTCAGCTGTCCGCCCACATAAAGATAATAAGCCTAAAAAATAATCACACCAAAACACCACCTATTGAAACATTTCCACTGCAGAAATTACTTTCATTCTCAGAAGATGTTGGTGAAATGTGAGTGAAATACTTGGCAGGAGGAAAAGGTGTATTGTAAATGGGGATTTGCATGATTAGCTGGCTAAATTAGAGCTGGCACCAACATCACCACAAGTCAGTAAAATAAACTAAACTGACAAAATATTTTATTAGTTTAGGTCCACAATCCTGGTTTCGTCAATACAACACTGAACTGATAGCATCTCATAGGAACAGTCTGGTTTAGCACTGTTTGATCTAGAAAATGTATATAATGCTGTCAAAAGGCTGTAGTCGAATAAAACTGAAGCACTGACTGATAATGTTCAGCACATTAATGTAGATGTTAACCTGCATAGAGGGTCAAAGGCGGTCAGTGCTAGCTCTGCTGATGGTAGCATTCTTTATCAAACTTTGCCCTATTACAGTGTGACATCATTTTACAGAAAGTGTTTACCTCTTTTTACTAGTATTCCCCTAGAAATATAAACTTAAAGGGGACATATTTTCCCCTTTTAAGACAAGTTTATATCCATCTCAGAGGTCCCAAAAACATGCCTGTAAAGTTTGTTGCTGAAAAAAACACTCCAGTATTGGATTTTTGCATGTTAAAACCCCTCTGTTTCAGCCTTGCTCAGAACGAGCTGGTTCTGTGTCTGTGGCTTTAAATGTTACTGAGCTGTCTGACTCCGCCCCTGATTCTGCCTCTCTTGGGAAATTGATGTGGCTGTCCTGATCAGAAGAGGAGGGTGGAGCTTTCTTCCAAGTGGGTAGGGCCAACTGAACCTGGGGGCGGGGCTAACTCCCCGAATGACATCATGAAGGGAAAATCTGAGAAAGAGAGGGGGGAGCGAATGTTTTTTCCGGTGCTTGAGGGCAGTGTTGTAGTCGAGTCACCAAACCTCGAGTCCGAGTGGAGTCCCGAGCCCCTAGTGTTCAAGTCTGAGTCGAGTCCAAGTCACCAAAGAAAAATCCGAGTGGAGTCCAAGTGGAGTCCCCTTTACCTGAGTCTGAGTCCGAGTCCTAGATGAGTCCCCATTACCTAAAACCTAGAGCCAAATTACATTAAATTATTAATCATTTCTGAGCCATTCTAGCTTTCCACGTGGGCTGCACTGATGTGTTTATTAGTGTATGAATTTCTTCAACTTTTTATTGTAAAGGATTTGAGGAGCTGTTTACAGCAGTTGTGCATGAACAAAACCAAACATCAACAACCCAGTGGTAGAGTAGACTCGGGAGACAGGGTTAATTTTGGCAACTGTTTTTAGTTTTAGTCTTTAGACAAAAATACTTTTAGTCACAATTTAGTCCTGATCACCCTTCATAGTTTTAGTCTAGCTTTAGTCGATGAAATCTAAAAAAAACATTCCAGTCCAGGATGAGGATCATTGATTTTTATTGATATTGATGCTCTTATTAATACTCCTTAATGATCACACTCTTCATCGATTATATTAGTTATATTGACCCTCAAGTTGAGGGGACTGGGGACAGGCCAGGGGCACATATTTTTTTGCTAGAAAAGTCTGAAAATTAGACCAAAATGTGATACCAGGATTTGATCAGTGCATCGCTTGTGTACAAATGCCTTGAGTTGTAAGAAAATTAGAAAAAATACCGAATAAGAACATTCAATTTATGGATCAGTGGGAATTTATATCTGTTTCATAACCAGTATGTAACATGTTTTGAAAATGTTAATATTTCAAAATTTGGATTTGAACTGCAACTAGTTTAAAAGATTACAAGATTTCAGGGGGTGCACGTGGGTCTGTCTGCTCTGATGTTTTCAAAGTTAGGTTTCCTCACACTAATCATGAAAAAACACTTATGAACTGTTCATACAATGATATTTTGGTAAGAGCACTTTTGGGCAGTTTTGTTTGGCTTTAAACTATGGAAACAAATCAAATTGATGGGTATTTTTAACAGCACTGCATCACTTTTTTTTAGATAGAAGAGAGGGTTCAGTGGAAAAAAGGTTGGGAACCACTGGCCTAGGCCGTGCTCTGTTGTGGCCCATGATAATAAAGATCAGTGTAAATCACCACGAGCACAGCATTAGCAGTCTTTAGCCCTGATACAATGGCTGGTAGGAGGGGTAGGGGAGGGAGAAAAGCAGGAAGAGGGACAAGAGAAACAACGGTAACATCCAACGTTTCAATGGCAGTGATAACCAGGTGGCATCTGTCACATGGCTTTATGACACACACTACTTAAAGAATAAGTAGTAATTTGCAAAGAAGTGAACGTCTTACCTTGACTGAGAAACACTAATGCACTGTAATGGATCACGTTTACTACTGCTTAACAGGATAACAGTGTTTTTTAACAACTCTGATGTGCAATACTTCTTTTTCTTGTACATGTTGCCATCTTTTGTAGTGTTATTTCTAACTTTATGCCTAATTCTATTTATATTCTTTCATTTCTCCCTGTTTAATTGTTCGATAGAGCAACATGAATGACCAAATTCACCTGTAGCAGAAGTGCTGGCGCTCCCATTGCATATCTATTTTTTTTTTTTAATCTATTTTTTACCGTAGAATTGCAACCAAATGATAGAGCAAGCAGGAGTAACACTAACATATCACACATTCAATGTGTCCCAGAGAACTGTTTCCTTTCCAGAAATATCCTTCCTTCCTTTGCAGAAAGTCACACTTGTTATTGTTTCAGCATGTTCTTCTGCAAACATATGTATGCTCAAAAGTATCTGCACTACTTTAATTAGTTTATTCTTTTTAAACATGCTGTCTTTTTCAAAGGGAGCACAATTTCATTTCATTTGTTTTTTCCTTCTATGGTAGGTCATAAAGGCTTAAAGATAGAAAAAATAGTATTATGCATTCCTCAGTTTGCTTTATTAATTTATAGCAGGGGTGTCAAACTCAAGGCCCAGGGGCCAATATCATATTTGTAGCTATTATAACTGGCCCACCAGTATGAGGTCTGCAGATTTCCTCCAGTATAATAATGTAAACTTCAACTCGATTATTTAAAATATCCTTGTTGAGCCATAAAAATCTGAAAAAGTGAAGAGTAAGAAATATTTCATAAAAAGTCAAGAATGTGGGGAAAGAAATTATTATGTTTTTATTTCATATTTTCAATCTTGCATCTGAAGATTACAACGCAAACTAATGACTTTGAGTTTTCATGTCATACTTTGACCTTTTCAACTCATAATTTGGACTTTATATGTAACATTTTTATCTTTTAGATTCTCAATTTTAAATTTCAAGTCATATTTTGGCCTTTTGAACTCCTTACTTTGGCTTTTTAATCCCATATTATAACTTTTAAACTCACAATTTCATTTTTTCTCAGAATTTGACATTTTAAATTAATAATTTGTACTTTTTCTATCATATTTTGATCTTTTAGACTCCCAGTTTTGACTTTAAGTAATATTTTTAACTTTTTAATTCATCATTTTGAATTCTAGCTCATATTTTGACATTTTCAACTTGTAATTTTGGCTTTTTAATTCCAATATTTGAGCTATCAGACTCACAATTCAAAATTTCAAGTTATATTTTGACTTTTAAATCCATGATTTCATATTTGTTGCTCATATTTTTACATTTAAAATTAATAATTTTTGCTTTTTATATCGTATTTTGACCTTTTAGACTCCCAATTTTGAGTTTAAGTCATAATTTTAACTTTATAAGTCATTATTTTTAATTCTAGCTCATATTTTGACATTTTCAACTTCTAATTTTTTTTAATACCATTAATTTCACCTATCAGACTCACAATTTAAAATTTTAAGTATATTTTGACTTTTAAATTAATGTTTTCAAATTTGATCTCATATTTTGACCTTTCAAACTTGTGGATTCAACTTTCTCCTCATATATCTGCTCTTTAAAAACGGTATTTTTCTATTTTTAATATCGTATTCCGATCTTTTGAACTAATAAGTTGAAATTTTTATCTCAGATTTGAGCCTTTAAACTTATGATTTTTACTTTTTTGAATTTCCAAATGATGTATCATCACCTGTTTTTTTTTTTGTTTTGTTTTGTTTTGTTTTTTTTTGTTTGTTTTTTTTTTGTTGTTTGTTTTTTAAATAATTTTTTACCCATGAAAATGAGGTTGACAGTTATGGTTAAATGTTGACCCTGTTAGGCCCTCGGGTTAGACCTAAATCCAGAATCTGGCCCCTGCTGTGATTGTGTTTGACAACCCTGATTTATAGGCATTGACATTTACACTGAGCTGACTTTTTCTCTCTTTAAACCAAGTACTCTTACTTCAGTGGGACATAAAAACAATACACTCAAGGATTGCATGTATAAATGACACTACTGTGTGTACATGCAGCATCATATTTTACACATTTACATCATATTTCTACATTTTAAACACTATACACTCCGCTCTGTGGTGTTGTCTCTCTGTAAATCGAGGTCAAAGCATCTTTTCCCACTTTGAATTTGAATGAATTTTCTCTTCTTCTTATCTCCCCTCTTTATTCTGTTCTCTGTCAGTCTTTTTGAAGCCCTGAATTCATCATAAAGATTGTTAGTGAGTGAAGAAAAACGGGGATGACAGCCAAGCAAGGAAGCTTTGATGACAATATTCTGTGCTCCTTTTTGCACCTTCTTATGAGTGTTGTGTGGGTGTGTAGCTGAGTATGAGTCCCAGGAGAGGTTATGTAGCAGCTGCACACCTCCCAGGGAGCTCGGAGAAATGGGGGCGACATGCATGTACTTGTTCTGTCTTTTTCACAGATGGGAAAACATCGCTCTACAGGTGACGCACACACATCCACGCCGCTCCTTACTGTAGAGCCGGTTAGCAGTGTATTGCTCTCTCTGTGTGAAGAAGTAGGTCATGCATCCCAAAGTGAGGAAATAATAGATTCACATTTTAACTGGAGTCACAGAAAATGAGTCGGGATTCTTTCCCCCATTACGAGAAATGTTTTTCAATCACAACAAAGAGAGCGTTACAGGGCTCGCTCAATGAGGCCTGCTTTGAGGGTGCGTTTATATGCAGATGATGCAGCTGTTTGTGTGTCGGTTCCACTGCTCATGTAGTGGTATTATTCGGTGAACAAGTCTATCTGCAGACCAGTGATCTCAGCTTGTTTTTTGGATTTTTAGGCACAGATCTTCTAGGCGGGGGAGGCAGGGAGGAGAGGGATGCAGCTCTGATTTGACAGGCTCTATTTTCACATAAAACGAGCTGGAAATCACAGACATGCAGGCCTGAGTAGAAGAGACATCATAGAGTATGTATTACATTTTAAGACCCAGTGGTGGTGATGAGGTCCAAAGCATATTGCAGCATCTGTGTTTGTGTGTAAAAGAGAAAAAGAAGACACACAGGATTATAAGCACATTGATCCCACTTCTGTTGATGGATACGAATCAAGAGATTGATTCTGCAGCATGCTATGTTATTGCCTTTTGCAAAGTGCTCTTGATATGCTGGCCCTCTCTGGTGAAATATCAGCAGAAATGCTCATTCTTTAAGACGTGGACTCAGAGCTGTTCTGTGTTCTGGCAGTAAAGCTTTATTTCTTTGTTAATACTGTTTGACACTTGACTCATTCAGAGACACTTAAGCGCTTTGTTTCATCTCAGTTTCATCTCATATCGTAAAATTATTACATAGCTGTCTGTAATGCAGTAAATGTCAGTATCTTTTACAGTTTCTACATTTTTATTTCAGCACAAAAATGCACAAGCCAAAGCTAGTGTGTAATGTTTAATACATTTTGAACAACAGTATTTTAGAGCTAGACTAGCTTGTGATCTCAGTATTTTGCAAATCTAAGCTAGTGTGTGGCTTTTTACTCTTGCCAAGCTTCTTGGGGGAGTATGCCCCATGTGTTTTGTGGACTACATGTTTTTGTGGACTTGGAAGAGGCTTACGACCATGTCCCATGGTGTGGGGGTTACTGCGGGACTATGGGGTCCTGGGGCTGGCACAGAAGAATAAAGGGGTGACAGAGATCAAGATGATGATGATGGAGGAGAATAAAGGGGTGACAGAGATCAAGAGGATGATGTTGGAGAAGAAAGCAGGGACAGAGATCAGGATGATGATGGTGGAGAAAAAGCAAGTGACATAGAATGACATGAAGATGATGGAGGAGAAGAAAGCAGGGACAGGGACCAATAAGAAGATGGTACAGGAGAATAAAGCAGTGACAGAGATCAAGATAAAGATGATGGAGGAGAAGAAAGGGGTGACAGAGATCTAGAGGATGATGGAGGAGAAGAAAGCAGTGACAGAGATCAACATGAAGATCATGGAGGAGAAGAAAGCAGGGGCAGAGATCAGAATGAGGATGATGGATGAGAAGAAAGCAGTGACAGAGATCAACATGAAGATCATGGAGGAGAAGAAAGCAGGGGCAGAGATCAAGATGAGGATGATGGATGAGAGGAAAGCAGGGACAGGGGCAAATATGAAAATGGAGGGGAAGAAAGCAGAGCCAGAGATCAAGATGAAGATGAGGATGGAAGAGAAGAAAGCAGGGACAGAGATCAGGATGAGGATGATGGGTGAGAGGAGAGCAGGGACAGAGAGAGAGGATGATGGATGAGAGGGAAAGCAGGCAAAACAAAAGCTTTTCTGTTAGCTGTGAAGCAGAGGAGAGGACAAAGACAAAGGTGAAGAAAGTAAGGGCAGTCCAGATGATTTTTTTGCCAGTCAACCTAGGATCATTGCCAGAGAAGTTCACTGATAAAGAGAGAGAGAGACAGCGAATTGTTTGAAGTCTGGCCTATAAAGATGCAGACATACCAAAAATGACACCCAAAGATAAGGAGGGCAAGCCATATCCATAATTACCTTCAATATCTAAAACCAGCCAATGTGCATGAGAAAACAAGCCCTTTACTGCATCCTGTGCATTTGGTTCACTCATGAGGTGTCAAAGCCATCCAACAGTGCACTGAAAATCAAGGATGATTGAAGGTTGCAAAAATCAAATGGCAAAAATGTAAAGAACAAAAGAAAAGCAATCCCCAAAAGGAGTTGTATTTGCAATAGAAATGCCCAATTATACAAATTAAGTTTATCTAACCATGGTAAAAAAAAAAATTGCTCATTAATATAAGGAAATTATACTTAAAAATACATTAAAATGCATAGATATTCATAAAACAACGCAGCATTTTTGCTTAACTGGCAGGCTAAAGGGGTCCTGTGTAATTTTATCTCTGGGGCCCCAAAATCCCTAGCTACACCCCTGCTCAGCCCTTTGGACACCATGCCCAAACCCACGTCATACTTAGCTGATGTCTCTCTTTCACCACAGTCTGGAGTTTGTCTATTAGAGCAGTATGTCTGGGCCGCCCACACTGATCCTCCTAAACACCGTCAAGCTGCTTTAAGGTGCACTGAAAGAGAGAGAGAGCTCCTAACAGTCCGACTCTGCAGAGGAGCCTGACAGACCTGATATTCTGTGATGGGCTGGACCATTCAGCTCACCATGAAGCCTGAAATAGTCTAAAAGTGGCAAGAAACCAGAGCTGAAGAACAAGGATCACCAAGCTGAAGTCTTCACTTTAGTTTTATGTCTATGGTAAAGATTTTTATGATCCCCAGTGCAGAGGAAGCTGTCCTTCTTTGTACAGGGATAAATTCTTAAAAGACAAAATGTCCCCAGCTGAAGGACGACAGCTCTAGAAGCTGTCACGTCTCCCCTGTAGACGATCCACGGTTAAATGTGGTTTCTCTTTGTACTATTGTTAGAAGACGCCTGTAGGCTCCACTCAAAATACTCAGCATCATTTTCTTCAGCTATTTCTCGAGTTCACCTGCAGCTATTTCATCTAAACAAAACTGTGTGTTGATTCTGTTCTAGCAACGTATGCTCACCTTCAATTAGAATGCAGAGAGATGTGACATCTTAATTCATAGTATGGACAAGAGTTTTAATTAGAAGGCTTCTAATAATTGCACAGTAGAGGTGGAAAATTCAAAGGACAGAAAAAGAAAATGCGTGGGAGAGTGTGAAAACATTTTCTATAGTGGGGTATGAAAGATCGACTCCCTCAGCGATGCTCCAGGATGGTTAAAAAAAAAAAAAAAAAGCAGTGCAGGAGGTTAAAGTGGAGTGGCATCTATAATCCCTCTGCAACTGCAACTGCTGCTTTATGCTTCCAAAATCTTATCTATGCTTTTTTCATGGGAGTTTTGGGGTGCTTTAAAAAGCTTTTTTTTTTCTTTATCAGTTTGAGCATTGCTTTGGACAATATTTGAGCAAAGTAAACTTTTTTCCATGGCGACAATTCTACATTTTTCAAACCCTGGAGATCAATAATGTTTCAGCTTGCCAATGTGTTTGATGTAAACACAAGATACTTGTTCCCCTTCTGAAAAGATAAGAACTCAGTGAAGAATTCTTAAACCCACTCATGTCCTTAATATTACTCCCCACAAGTCAACCTTGCAGACTTGTGGGCAGCACTTTTCCAAGGTTGCAAAGAAGGTTTCCCTCCTTCATGTGGTCCCAAGCCACCTCCAGAGGGCTGAACCGTGATATCCAGCGTCCCAGAGCCCCACCCCCCTCTATTTTAGCTCTCATTGTGCCAACACAAAGAACTTCCTTATCTTACCTACTCTACCACATTGCCACCACTGCCCTAGCAGCAATGCCACATCAACAGACCCAGGTTTAAGACACATGAAAGCTCCAGGAAGTGGCAAAGCTGGTGCTACCTTCCTGAACAAGTGGCTCATAATTGCCCAGGGCTAGCAATCACCCAAGCTGAGTTGGACTGTTGCTCTACTTCCCCTTACTCCCTCACTGTCATGAGGAAAGAAGACAGGGACAGAGCACTACTGTTGAGTTTGTGCATCCTAACCGAGTGTTATATCTCAAGTCAAGTCACATCTTGTAATTTGAATTACTGGTGCTCAAACACACATAGATTCTTGATAACTTTTCTGAATTAGATTGAAATTCCAGCCTGTCTGGTGCCTAGCTTGGTCTGCTGCCGCGTCAGCTGCCGTTTGGGGTTTGAGCCATCAGGATTCCCACTTATGCCACTGTAAAATAAATCTCAAAAACTCTCTTCACCTCAGAAGTCCTTCCTCCTTTAGTGATATTCTTTTTTGTGCTCGCACGTAGATATTTTTGGTCGTTTGGACATGCTGCTGTATCAGCTAACTTTGTAAACAAACTACCGGTGTGCGTCAGTAAACCGGGCCGTCATTGGCGGGGATTGTATGAGGTGCTGATTGATTGACAAGTCTGTCAACTGCTCATTGTGCTTACAGGAGGCAGACTTTGCCAGGCAGAGCCGTAACTGGTTACTATATGTAATTTCACATGCATGTCATATCTGTACCACTGCGCTGCAGAGGTCAAATGCGGCACGCTAGTGGTGCTGACATCCCATATGTCGGACCACGGTGGGGCCCTTTGGGCTGCGGTGTCCCCCTGCACCACGGGGGCTGCCGGGGGTTTACTGTAGGTCCCAGCAAACACTCTAAAAAGGATAGTTTTCAAGTAAGATTTAGTTCAATCTTTTTTTCCAATCCAGGAGGATCAATCAATTTATTCTTGCAGCCCAATTTCTTCATATTTAAAAAAAGACTGAAATTGCTGTCATATTTAAGAAACTACAGTCTGCATAAAGTGTTTTATCTCCATTCTGCAACTTTTATAGCCTCCATTCTCTGAGAAGAGTTTATTTTCTTTAGGGAGATCAGTGCTATTATTGAGGATACATCACAGGCATCTTTTTATGTCTCCCGGTGTGCATTTAATTAGACAGAAAATCACACAGTGTTATTGCCTCCTTTTGTTAAAGTTTGATTCTGCAGTTATGATAAATGTTGTTTTTAGCAAGTCGATACCTCTACTGCAAGGCAGATCGGCTCTACTGCTGGAGATGTTGTTTTTTTAGAGAGGGGGAGGAAAGATTTTTTTCTCTGCTTTTATCTTTTACTGCTTTCTGTGTTCTTAGGCAGACAGGTGGAATTGATCGAGAGCGCCGTGTGCTAGAAAGAAATAACACGCACAGTGCTCTTAAGACTTTTAAACTTTTGGACACTTTGCGCTAAAGTGATAAATCGTCCAGACGGCGACAATAAGTATCATAACTCAACACAAGACTTGTTGAAAAATCCCCCCTTTTTTTTTTTTTTTTGCACACATACCAAGGATAACTTTCTTTGTCTTCTTTTGAAAACTTTTAATTCATCCTGTTGCTCCCGCACCCATTGAAGCCAGTTAACACCTCAGTTGGACTTAAAGGTCACCCTCCCTAACAAATCTCCTCATACATATTCATCCCTGGCTCTCTTTGCCGAGCCAGAGCTTAAGCGTTTCTTTTATCCCCCTCATTCCTTCCTCTTAACTGGAGGAAACCAGCCTCTAGTTCACATCCTCCGTCTGCAGCCCCCCCGTGCTCTCTCTCCTTAGCCAGCCGACTCCTCCGAGGAGGCTGAGTTAGCACCCTTGGATAGTAAAATGCTTGTTTGGCCTTCGGGAAGAGCGAAGTGTGGGAGAGCAGGAGTTGTGCTGCTGAGGTAGCCGGCGAAGCGCCCTTCTCTTAAGTCGTCTCTCTCTGCCCTCAACATTACTTTAGCACCAGCAAACCAGCCCCTAATTAGCAAGTAATCTATTATGGATGAACCTCTAATGCATCTGTAGAAATAACTACAGGGCTGTCAGAGCCTCACTGAGTGTTTGTGTGCACATTCTCCATCATGCTGTATCAACCATGCATGTACTGTGCATACTCCCATCCAATGCACGTGTGCCTTATCATGTTTGCACGCATGTGGTTACAAGCTGCTGGAAATCGCCGTCAGTGTTACTATCTGGTGCTGGCCTGCTCATTAAAAGCACCCTGCGCTTTCAAACTACAGGCGAGAAACAGAACACTAGTGGATAATCTCATGAAAAATGTAGGGGAGCAGCAGCCATATCTCTCGGGGCCTGCGCCGGGCTGGTTGGTGTGCAGCTCCAGCCCTTTGATGTAGTCCATTGATCTCCCCTCGCTGACATGTTCTCCCAGGCCCGTGGCTGCAGCAGCCCGAGGGGTGATTAGCCTTATTAGTGTAATGGAGGGGAGTAAAGGGCTTTAGAGGTGGAAAGGATGGAGGAGAGAGTGAAGAGGGAGGAGGAGGAAAAGAGAGGAGGAGGGATGTTTAGATGTTGCAAAGATGATGATCAAGCTTAAGGTCATAACTCTTCCTGCCTGTGATTGGTCGACTCTGACAAATGAGGATAAATAGGGAGAAGGTGAGAAGGCGATGTGTCTTCAGCAGCCATGGTGGTCTAAATGAGCATTTGTCAAATCCCACCCTGCTTGGTTATTGTTGCTGGTTAGTCAAAATCTCTTGTTACTAGGCTTCTTCTTATTTGAATTTCTAAGAAATACCCCATGATTGGTCGAACTTTTGAGCCCTGTTAGCACCAGTTTGCACATGCCATTTTACTGAAGCACAAAACAGCACGGGCCACTGGCATGTCTGTGTGTTTTTAAAGCCAAATATAATGAACCGAGTTAGGATTTAATGGTATCCATTTTTTAAACCGCTAAACCTTCCCAGGGAATTCCTACAGTGAACAGTACTACCATCAGGCATTTAAGAAACTGCATTAAACAAGCAGATGGGACTTGGCCTTATGCACGTACAAGCACAGTGAGCCTCTACGGGTATTTCATTCAATCCTTTTACAAAATGCTCTGTCTAAAAAAGTGATGGGGGGGGGACAATGAAGAGGTTGATAGGGGGGCTAAAGGTGATTTATGTTTGTTTTATACATTACTTTATACGCAGTAATTGGGGCAAATCAGGATAAACTTCAGGTCATATCCCATCGTCATAGCAGAGGTCACGTTAACTGGATATACTCCGTCATTGAAGGATTTTTCTGAAGGATGACGGAGAGTTTTGAAGGCTGTCCGTCATTTTGACGTGTGGACAGAAGAGGAGATGAGACTTTTTTTAGCATCATACTTATACCTGTACCAACATGCAACAGGTTTCGGGCGTCCAGCTTCCTTGCAGTGGAGTGTGGTGAGATGAGATTTTATGAGAATGGCAAGGCTAATGCCTAAAACTACCTTCAGTGGAAACGCATTCAAAGTGCAAATTCCAAATTTGAGAAATATCGCTTTATTTTGCAAAACAATTGTAATGGAAACTCAGCAGCTGTCTTTTATTTGTCCGTCACTTTTTCTCCTTTCTCATTTCTTTACCAGGAAGCCAAAATGTTTCCACACGCCAGTTTTAAAAGTCATTGGAGCCTCGGCAGGCATGAAAATTGTTACTTGTCTCACCCTCACTACTCCATTTATCCGCCATTTTTGCGCAAACCATGGTGGGCACGCAAGGGCCAATGGGAGTTGTAGTTTCCGCATCACATATCCAGGATGGGATTTAGACACTTATGTTACTATGGAACTATGGTACCATTACCGATACGTTACACAGCACTATCTTGGTGACAGTTATGAAAGCATTACCCTGGCTATTTCTAAATATTCCAGAAGACTGTATTACTGTATTCCTTCGCCAGGTACTCATCCATAAGGTTGGGCAAGCTGGCGAGAACTGAAATGACTTTATAGTCCCATCCCTAACTTGTATGACATTGCAGGTTACGAATTGTTGAATTGAAGAGAGTGTTGATTTTTATGTAACTCTCATATTTAAAGAGAAAGACATACAAAAAAGAAGAAAGTAGGATTTTTTTGTAGACTATTCTACAAAAAATAGCACTTGAATGATTGCATGCTATGTAATGCATAACGTCCCTGCTGCAAAAAATGTATTAAACTGGTGTTTTGACACAAATTTCAAAGAAAATATTGCACCTTCTGCAATTTGAAAATTGTGATTTAATGTAATTTTTGATTACTTTCCCAGCGCTGTTACTTAAACTCAGTAAATGCAAGAGGCACACTGTACAGATAACAGTAGATAGCAGTTTACAGCCTGTTTTTCCTTAAAGGTCATATATATTTTAGATAAACTGTCAATAGAAAATGAGGATGCATTAGACACAGCTTTGAGTTTCCTTTACCACTGATCGGAGCTCCTTTAGGCCACATTAACTCCCTGCTAAACTTAACCATTCAGCAGATCACAGAGCAATTTCCCTCCTGATGAATAATCAATAAATATGCATCAATGTAACGCAAACCCACCTCTAACATAGCTGCTTTTTAACAATTTTAGTTTCATAAGAATAGCAGCAGCTCTGTCTGCAAGGACAAGTTTGCTAGAGCAAGGCGCCAAACCCTGAACTGCTGCGGTGCCCTTTATGTGCAGCCCTGACACCCTTCCATTAGTGCAGGATCACAGGATTCTGTCTGTGTATTTCAGCCTGTGTTGGGGGCATATGTAAGAAAAAAACAGACTAGTGTTATAAATTGTTGGTGTATTTAATTTGTAATAAACCGTGAATGTCCTACCTTGTAGGTTGTCGCTTAATCAAAGTGAGGGAGTGATTCAGGGAGAGGGAGGAGGCCGTCTGCAGCAGTTTGGGCCGCTTTGTGGCCATGTCGGGTTAAAGTGCAGCACTGCAGTCCTTTGTTTTGCTGCATGCTTCTCGGCCGTGATTTATCGTCCGTCTCAGAGGATGAGCGCTACTGTAGACTGCAGAATTGCTTTTGACTTTCAATGAGGGGTTGAGGGGATTTGGCTACAATTATGCTGAAAACTATGATAAACACTGGAGCACTGTGGGCTTTTTTGGCTTAGCTGCCAGCTGCTGCTGCTACTGCTGAGGGTAGCGTGCTACAGCGAACATCATTTAATATGAGAAGATAGGTCAGCAGCAGGAAACCAGATGAGTGACAGTAGAACACCATAGGGGTTTGCTGGTGGACCCACAGTGACGTCAGTGTTGCGTGGGCGAGCTGAGGCCTCTTTAGGCTTTTGGGAGGAAAGTAAATGTCATGGTACTCTTTACACCAGACCTATCTGACCTTTGTAATTGTCCACAAAAAAATGATATATGTGTAAAAAAGATGCATTGAAAAAATGTATTGCAATCAGCAGCATTACCTCCTTCATTAGTAATTATGATAGAGATAAGAAAAGCTCATTCATCAGGGTTATAGGGGTGGAAATTATGGGATAACTCACAATACAATCAGCCAAAGAAAAACGTGCAACAAATCTCATTGGTTGTGGAGGAATAAAGGGAAAAAGCATGTTAGATCTAGATCAACAAAACCAGTAACTGTGTCCTTATTGCACCCTCCTGGTTGCCAAAATGAGAAATTTAGAATTACACACAAAATAAATGGAGCGACGGCTGCAAGCTAGTTCAGGCAGACAACTCGAGCATGCTAATTTCACACCTGACATGCATCATAAATCCAATCACCTGACAAACATCCACCCATTCTGGCAGTCTTTTGAAGCTGCAAGATTTCTGATCTCTCCCATCATCACAGCATCCATCGGTAGGCTCCAAAGGGGGTTTAGGATGCCATCTCGTCATTGCTTAAATTCTGCATGTAAAATACATCTTCAAGGAGGCACAAGGTCAGAGTCTGATGCGAGACAAAAATACGTTCTGCTTCTGTAATAAATGTTCAACTTGTTCCAACCTGCATTATGCTGATGATCATAAACACCAGGAAGCTTGCAATTTATCCTAATCCACTCAAGTGAACTGAAAACAAGTCTAAAGGTCAGAACTGAAAAGCTTTAAGGGACCAGCATCACTGTCCCTCCCTGACACAGTTGTGCCATTGTAATCAATGTGCATCACAGGAAACAGGAAATTGTTTTCTTTCTTCTCCAAGTTTGAAAACTGTAATAACAGCAACATGCAGCACATGTAATCACTTTGCAAATCGTCTCTGTTGGTCTGTCATTGGCTTTAACACAGTTATGAGCTGCAGTGGATCAACTTGGTATGTCTTTTGTCCAGTGCCGCAGAAATAGTGGTTTTGGTAAACTGGTATCAATACTGTCAGTGATATATTTCCTACCTTGTAATGAAAAACGTATTTTGCAACATCGTCATCCCTTATTTAAATTGCATGCATTGTGTTGTAGCGCAGTATAAACATAACCAATGTTACTATTAAAATAGTATAGAGTGATATGTGAAAGACAACAGCTCAGTCTGAGTCCACCCATCATGATTAGGACCAGCTAGGTAACTAATCCAATGTCACACACTTGTGCCATTGTAATTAACATGTGGCGCAGTAAACAGTTCTTTTCCCTATCTATGCCTGATGTCTGTAATAACAGCAACATACAGTGAGTGTGCTCACTCTGCAAAGCATCTCTGCTGATCTGTCTGGGGCTTTAACACAATTCTGAGCTGCAATGGATCAACTCTGTTGGTTCTAAGACCAGTGCTGCAGCAGTTCATATACAAAGAGCATAAAATCTGTTCAAAGTTATATTCTAACTCATAACTTGCTTGTATTAAGTCAATGATGATACAATGAAGCAGGCTGTGGAGCTGAATGAAGTCATAGAAGCAGCTGTAAACACCTTATCTCTCCTAAAGCCAAGTTAAAGCAAAGATTAACATGCTATTGCCCTCAAGTTTTCCCCATAAAAGTCTGTATTTGCTATGTTGATCAAGTGCTTATGTTGTGCCCATGTTTAGAAATGTAGTGTGAACAAAGACAGACTTACACTATTTTCTGTGATCCTATACTCAGACATGAGTTTAATATGTCATCAAAGGTTTGTTTTAGAGCAGCTATTTTTCCTTGACCTAAGAGGGAAGAAAAAAAGGCACACTGCCACCAGAAATCAACATATATTTGAATTATTTCACTGATAAAACCCTAAAAAAGGCCTATGCACACTTTTCTTATCAAAAGACCTTTGTATAAACTACTTTATCATGGTTTTAGTCAATATTTGCAAATCTAATTTTGGCAGCCTCAGAGCAGACAAAGCCTTGCATCCCCATATCTTTATCCCCCACAGAACCCAGGTTGGAAACCAATGTTTTAGAGGGTGAAGATGGTTGTTACACCTGATTATACATTTAATTTGTCATCTCTTTTAATTTTTCAATATTGAGCTGATATAATAAATTTCAGGTTATATCGCCCAGGCCTAGTGGGGGTATTGGCTGTGTCAGAAGGCAGACCAGACATGCTTGAAAAACAACTCCAATGCAAACAAAATCCTGCACTGTCTAGCACATTTGTGTCGAGTTGTTGATGTGTGTCTACTCACAAGAGCGTAACCGCAGTGTAAAAATCAGATAAAAACATCTTTCATTTCTTCGCATCACTGCTTTGTCCCCCTCTCTCTAACTGGATTGCTGAATTGACTCCTGCTGCATCCTCTCTCATACTGCCTCCACTGCTCTCTCTCAAAAAAAAAAAAAAAAAACAAAGCAGAGCAGCTGCAGTGATGACAGAATGGCACTGGTTAAATCAGAAGCATAATAAAGGAGGAGCTGGGGTGGGGGAGGGTTGTGTAAAGCAGCTTGCAGAGGGAGAAGTGAAGCACAGCCAGGTTGGGGCAGTTAAACATGTCAGCATGAGTGCAATGAGAGCGCATCAGCTGGCCGTCAGCGGATGAGGGCTTGCTTGAGATCAGCTGATTTCAGTAGTGGCAGCGTTTGACTCTGTGGCCTGTCTGAACTAATGCTCTATTCTTCTCTCAATTACGAGGTTGGCAGTTCAATTCCACTTCCCGCAACCACATTCTGATGTATCCTGGGGCAAGCACTGGACCCCAAATACTCCTACTTAATGCTTCTGAATGAGTCATTAATTCTGATCAGCCTCCACCACCAGTGTGTGAATGGGTGAATGTGGCCTGGTGTAAAATGTGCTGCCATACTAGCTCAATTTCATTTTACCAGATAGCATAATAAAACATATTAAATGATGCCTACCTGCGAGCCTACCTACGTAGGTCGTAGCAAATATTGAAATATGGGAAAAAACAGAGTATTCCTGCCTGTCATGACATTGCAGAACTGTTTGATATTGCCAAGATGAACGTTAAACTGCCACTTTAATAAGATAATCTCAGATAAAGGACTGTGATCGTGTGCTTTTCTCTCTAAAGAGAGAGCTCACTTTTTACATAATCATTTCCTCCAGGCCATGACAGGCTGACCACTCCTCCACTATGACTTTCCCATCATTCACTGCACAAGTACACCGGTAGTGAATGTGATTTACTGCTGTGCATTACACCGGCAATCCAGCTGGAGTAGCCCATCTTATAGAGAATTCCATTAAAGTGCTTTGGTTACAGCGAGGAAGCCCAGTGGTTCAATATCGGCGCTTTCAGGACGATACTATATCACAGAGAGACGCAGTCAAAGTTTACATCTGCAGAGACGTGGAGGAGGAGGAGGAGAGAGAAGGTCATTGTAGAGGGGAGGAGAGGGGGATTTAGGGGAAGAGAGAGGGGGGTTGTTTGTGAGTGTTGTGCAAGTAAACAGTCTGAAGGTTGCTGAAGTTTGACTTCTGTGGATTACATAACGATGCTCCTGTCAGTATTACAGAGTAGATACTTGTTCATTTATGACCAGATATGTTAGAGCAAGCTGAACCATGTTTGGATTTTTACACAGCGTCTCTGTAGCTCCTTATATGTCCTTCACACATGCAGTGCCTATAAACAGTTTTCATATTTTAACCCTTTCACTGATTTAAAAAAAAATCAATCATGGTTAATGTCATTTGGCTTTTTATTTCAACCAAAAAATTACAAAAAATCTCTCTTTAATGTCAAAGTGAAAACAGATTTCTACAATGAAAGGTCGATCAAAAAATGTTAAATAAGGGAATGCATAAATATTCGTCCCAATTAAGTCAGTATTTAGTAGAAGTATCTTTGGCTGCAATCACTGCTCTGAGTCTGTGTGGATAGGTCTCAATCAGGCTTGCACATCTGGACTCTGAAATTTCACTCCATTCTTCTTTACAAAACTGCTCAAGCTCTGTCAGGTTGCACAGCGATCAGGCATGAACAGCCCTTTTCAATGACAGATTCTGTATTGGACTGAGGTCTGGGCTTTGACTCTCGATTAATTACACCTCTTGATTAGGGCTGGGCAATTAATCGAAAATTAGATTAATTTGCAATATGGCGTGCTGCAAATTTCAAATTGCAAACTGCAATATTTTTTTAACCTGAAATTTGTGTCAAAATACCAGTTTAAAACTATTTTTTGCAGCAGAGATGTTATGCATTACATAATCATGCAATCATTTAAGTGCCGTTTTTTTAGAATAGTCTATAAAAAAATCCTACTTTCCTCATTTTTTGTACTTTTTTCTTGTTGAATATGAGAATGACGTAAAAAAAAATTGCTCCCTTCAATACAATTCATATCCTATTTGCAATACAAGCTAAAACCACAACAATAAGGTATTTTTTTAATTTAACCCTAGTTTAATGTAGTATTGTATTGGTTATGATATAGAATGATTCATTTCTTGTGTTTGTTGGAAAATACACATGATGAGGAACTTAAAGTGTAAGTGAACCCCCAGCTCAGAGCTAACTCCGCCCACCTCCATAATTCAAAAAATGCACAGAAAGTTAACAGTTTGGTTCTGAGAGGAGGGAGGGGAAAAGGACGGGGCTTTCCAGATGGGGCGGGAGTGACAGTGATGTCCCCTTGTCAGAGAGAAACACACACAGAGTCCCACAGCACTGCTGCCTCATAGCGATCTTTTAAAGGGGAGGAGTTTTCCCCTCTAGAGTCCCCCTGACGCAGGCTATAGTGTCGTGGTGGACCGTGGTGGTTCTGAGCACTACCTGTTCGGTCTATTGGCTCCAGCAGCGGCATTACTGTAGCCGGAGTTCTCAGAGCCGAGACAGTGCAGGTGCAGGCATGACAGGATGGGAGTGGTCTCTGAATCGTAAAGTCAGTTAGAGGTGGTAACGCTCTACCTTTTATGTAGAGTTTGTGACGTAGAAACCTACTGATGGTTGGTTTCTACGTCACATAAGCCCCACCTTTCCAGAAAAGATGCTCTGATGTTCTGATTTTGTCATTGTGTACCTTGTCTTTTGTGTATCCCTGCTGCAAAACTAATTTCCCTTCATGGGACAATAAAGAGATTCTGATTCTGAACATTTTTCAAGGCAAATGTCTGTTTGAGCTAATTAAAAGCCATAAAATCTGGATTTTTATCAGTTTGGTGCAAATTTCAGCTATAACACCAACACTGATGTATTTTATTAAAGTTCAGTCAGATACCTCCGTGTACAGTTGAAAAAAAAGTTAAAATGTTCACTACCTCTTTAAGGAATAATCACATTTCAAATCACAATTGCAATATTGGGTAAAAAAAAAAAAAAAAAAATCAAAATTAGATTATTTTTCCAAATCATTCAGCCCTACTCTTGGTTGTGCTCCTGGATTTTCCTATAATTTGCCACTTTCATTTTACCCTCCACCTTCACAAGCCTTACAGGGTCAGCTGTCGAGAAGCATCCCCACAGCATGATGCTGCCACCACCAGGGCTTCGCAGCAAGGATGGTGTGTTACAAAAAAGCCAAATTATATTGACCATAATTGATTTTTTTAAATCACTCAAAGGGTAAAACATCCAAGGGTGTGAATACTTTTAAGTCTAACATGTTCAGTGCTAGATTTATGATTTGACAGGACAAGATAATATACAACCAAAATATAACTAAGACATTTCATACACGTGGCCTACAAGTTTCTCAGTGAAATGACAGCTGCAGAGACCACACTGACTTGCACTGTCCTAAATTATTCATTTCAGTTTTTGTAGCTCCCCCTTCCTTTCCTCCAGTTTTCTTGGTAGCTGCTCGAGGCCTGAGGCTCTCCTTTGTACCATGTCCAGTGAACATACATGATGGCGTCACAGTTCAGAGGGCAGGGGGGACACGGGACAGCACAGGGGGGGATGTCTGGAGGAGTGAAGCCTGCTGTCGCTCACGCCTTCAGCCTCCTCACCAAACTCGCCCCCATGGCTCGATCGTCCTGACAGTCCAGATCGGCACAGTCCTGGCACCTCTGTCCAAACATTTGAGTCAGTGCACCAGTGTGAGAAAAGCCTTCACTATCAGTAAAATCAACACCTGGAATCAGCTATTCCTAAATATTGTGAGAGAAACATTAGCACTTTTAGGGTGCAGACCTTTAATTTGTCATAGGCCAAATTAGAGGACTGATTCCTTCAGTTGGTTTCCTCTTACTGACTACAAACACAGTTTTAGACACTAATTGTTTTAAAGAAATGGTCATAGACCCTTGGTTTTAGAATGTGAAACCATACAGCAGGGGGAGACTTGTAAAGTCAAAATAAAGGATAATCTGATTGTAAATCACGAGGCTACCTCAGTCAGTAGGAAAGTGTGATTGTTTCAAAAGCCCATAAGTCCTTTTAACACCCATGCTAGAAATATTAATTTTTACAGCAGAAATTAACATGTTTACAGCCTGCTAAAAAACAGTTTTGGTCTAAATAAATCATATTGGGTGGTTTCTACAGACAATTCTGACCAAGTGCTTGAAATAGCGAAAAAAAAAAGTTTTTAAGTGCAAAAACTGCACTTTGAACCTGAAACTTCAGTCTTTATAGCATACTTTAAAGTTCAAGGACTCGAAATGAAAAAAGGAAAAAACTTCAGGTTTATTGGTCCTGCTGAAAACTCCAACTCCAAACTAAAGTTTCACCATCAATGCCCATCACCAAGGCCGTCAGTGGGAAAAGAGAGAACTTTCTGTGACTCAGCTGCGTAGAGGACCCATGGAGGTCAGCAAAAACATGGCCCATTGTGAAGTTTGAAGAAGCTGAAATAACCGTGTTTTTGTGTTGTTCTTTAACGATTTTTATCAACGCACCATAACATGATTATTGTTTATTGTTGCTTCAGTCAAACTGAGCGTGTTCCAAAATGTAAAATCCTTGATCCAAAGCTCCGTCTGAACCATTTGGGCCCAGTTAGAAAGTGACAGGACCAATCAGCGTCGAGGGCCAGTATTTTTGGGCGTGGCAGAGTTCTGAGGTAAGCAAGCAGTGACAAGAGGCCGGTACAACTGTGACGGAAGACGTTAGTGTGGATGCTGCTAAAGCGCCACTTTTTTCAGAACTTGACGACATTCCTTCATTTAAAGAAGAACAAAGAACAGCAGTGAGTTGTTTTCTTTTTGAAAACGACAAAAGTCATGGACTGACATGTCTACAGTTAAATTAAAGGCCTGTAGTGCTAGCACTGCTAACTTTAGCCACATTCTGCAGACCAACTTTGCATCAGTGTGGTGTTGTTTTACCATTGCAGAGGGAAGTTGGTTTGAAGTTTTTGTCTTGTTATTGTGAGATACATCAAATCAAGAATTTGATCAGAGTGCATGATATGTCTTTTACTATCATACAACAAAGAAGGAGGTTGGAAGCAAACCACAGATTAATTAGTTACATTTATAAATATAAACAAATTAATTTATTAATATTAATGATTTAGTTTAAAAAGTATCTTGTCTTCTTTTCCAAGCTTTTGAGACAAAATTACTAAGTTCACATTAACAGATAAAATTTTAACAGCCAGTCCAGATTTTGCTCATCAGGTGACTGCAGAAATTTCAGGGTTTTGACAAGTCTTTTAATGAAACAGTACCTCAATTAGGTCCTCATTTGGTTCAAAGAGTGTATTTATCTGATTTAAGACTAGTTGACTTGATGCAAAAATATTTGGCATTAATTGGATAGCGAATTATACACATATGGACATCACTAGCAATTCAATTTTAAAGAAATTCTGTGTATGATTTGTTTTCCTTGAAAATCTTTGTCTTTAAAGAGTAACTTAACCTTCAGACCGCCTTTACCTGAAAACTTGTGTATATGGGTATTTCGTAGAACTGTTCATCTGTTAGGGTCAAAATCTTGACATTTGAACTTAACCCCTTAACGCCTGTTGTCGCATATTTGATACATACTTTCACGATACCTTTATCTAATCAATATATGAAATAAATTATTCAAAAAAGTTATGAATGCAATCTAATGATAAAAATGCCCCCAAGTGGACTATCAGTTACCAGAAACACCTAATGAATAAAATGAGATACTAAAAATATAATTGTTAAATTTTATGGAAATTTTGATTTTTTAAAATTTCAGTAGAAAGTTAAATGAACATTTCAGTTCCAAAAAATTCAGAATTTTCTGGCTATTATTTGCGTTTTCAGGCGTTAAGGGGTTAAATTCTGCATTTGGCATTAAGAATATGCATAGATGCTACCCTCTACTGGTTGAAACCATCGTCTGCAACTGATTTTTTTCTATTGGCCCATCTGGTGGCAGGTGATGCATGTGTGGTGTAAACTTTTTCACCAGAGTTCAGCAGTTACTGACCACTTCACCCACAACCATTAACTTCACCAATAGCAGCCAACAGCTGAAATTCAAGGGTTACAGCAGGCTCGTCCAATCCAAGACATGCAGTGGTTCTAAAGGATTGTGGGAAGTGTAGTTTTTTGGCCTTCACTGCAGATAAACCATGTTTTTCTGAAACTAAGGTTAAGAATATAGTATTAAATTCACTAGAAGCAGCAGAACAAGGAATGTCCATGCATCTAAGCACGCGTAAACAATCAGGAGCAACACTGTGACACTCTAGGATTGTGGGTAATGTAGTGTTGTTGCCCAAGATGGTAAATAAGATACTAGCTTGTGTCTTGACATTGCCATATATTGCTTTGCTTTTGTTGAAAAATTATGATTAAATTCCCCAGTATCAAAGGCAGGCTCAGCTAATCAGAAACATCATTATGACACTGCAGGATTGTGGGTAATGTAGTGCTTTTGCCTGAAATAGTTATTAAACCCTGTTTTTTTTTTTTTAAACACGGTCGATAACCTATGCACTTGTGTCCTCATCATGACCATATATCATTATTTTACACTCAGATGACTCATGGTGAGTCCACCTTTGATGGTTATGACATTATGGCTAATAGATATAAAAAGCTGAATGGATTGGATGATTTTGTGGCTGATTAGGGACAGCAGGAAGGACACCCTTTCCATTACATTTAAAGGGCATTTTTTTATTCCAGGGTAGATGCACCTCAGCTAAAAGTCCAGGGTTCAGTTAATCTTTAAAGTAAAACTTTAAACTTTGTTATATTTCTCCAAGGTTTCACAACATCAAAGAGAATTGCCATTGGATGCTAATTGTGCCGTTTGGTATTTTCAAAGCTATGCAAGGTCGGTTTTGGACTCTGAGAATATTTTTTGTTGATTATTCCCACAGGGGACATGACTTTTGGTACTCTTCAGACAATTTTTGAATTAATTCTGGCATCTTGACTCATTTTACACCCATAAAAACCACTCCAAGGCCTAATTAATCCGCGCAACAAGAGAGAGCTGGAAGAAAACATCTGCTGTCGTTGGGTCATTAACTGCAATATGATCACCAGCTTCTCCAAACCAAATGTCTCTAAGAAAACCACACATTTTGTTAAAAACCCACTCTGATCAACCTCCTATAACTGCTTCATGATCAAAGCTTCTCTTTTTCCGTCTGCATCAGCTTGTTTGTCAGCCTCTTTCACACAACCACACATTCACAGATGACGGCGCGGTGTGAGAATAAACAAGTCTTCTTCTCTCGGCTGTTTTCGCTCTTCTTCTCTGCCCCGTCATGCCCTCGCACACAGTCACAGAATCACACACTCATCCTGCTGCCCGTGTTGCTTTATCACCAATAGAGCGTGAAGAGAGTCTTTTTTTTAATGAACACAGTAAACACTAACAGGACAACAATCTGTCTCTGCTGGGGACCTTTTTCTTTCTGCAGCAGGCTGTCTGGCCTCTCGCCGTATCACACCTCGGTAATCTCAGGTCAATTGCTTTGACCAAAGCACCTGCTGGCTGCAAGATTGTCTGCTATCATTTTAATGGATCGCCACTCTAGATACACTTTAATTATGCCTCAGTCTTGACATATTGTGCAGAACGTCAGTCATTTTAAACGGTGAAGGTGAAAGTTAAAAGGAAGGCTCTTTCTTCTCACTCCTCTTTTATCGGCGTCTGACCGATAGAGCAGGAAGCAAATATTTAGTACGCCGTGACATCTTGTTTCTCCTCCCGCAGCTGTTTTCTCAGAGGAGCCGGACTCTTGCTGTGACAAGATGACAAGCTGTGTCACGGCCCTGTAGCGGGACATGATTTACAGACACAGTCATGAGGACGTGCAAAGGCCACATGATCAAACAGCCGCACATACTCGCTCTGCAGGACGACACAGTCGGGATAATAGAAAAAAACTCTCACTGATGCATAGACACCAATACTGACCTAAATCTTTGTATGTGTGACTCTTCAGCCTCCAAGCTGCAGACCAGCATCACTACCAGCTTCCAGTACCAAACACCCGCCTGTGTGGGTGACACACGTCGGACACCGTGGTAACCTACTCTGTCTGCCAGCATCAGCACCACAGAAGCTGAAATGCCACTGCTCTTTGGCTCTAAAACTCTCCTCGCCTTCTCTGGGCTGCTGATGCAGGAGACGCTTCAGTCCTACAGAGTCCACTGTCTGCACACAGGAGCACTGCTTTCAGTGCTTTTATCATAACAGCATGAGTGAGTTACAAACCCTCATTTAAAAAAAAATGGGGCGTTTTGTAGAATGTGAATAAAAATGGAATACGGTGATTGGCAAATGCTTTTCAACCTATATTTGACTGAATATCTAAAAGCCGAGATGTTTTATGTTCAAACTGATCAACCTTTATGTATTTTTGGAAATAAACACATTCTTAATTCAATGCATGTAAAATGTCCCAAAACAGTTGGGACAGGAGCAAAAAAAAAGACTTGATAAAAGTGAAATGTTCAACAAAAACACCTTGACTTTTCCACGAGTCAGCAGATTATTTGGAAACAGGTGATAGTACCTTGATTGGGTGTAAAAGGCCTGAAAAGGCATAATCATTCTGCTCATGAGCAGGGCCATTTGAGTGCAGCTCGGCACGGCCAAACTGGTGATGGAAAATGCAAATCAGCATGGCTTGGTTTGGCTCGGTGTGGCCAAAAGCCATAGTGGAAAAGCCCCAAAAGAGCCTGTCTCAAAGAGCTTATCTCATGGATGAAGACAAGACTGTCGGACATCCATGAAAAGTCCTCTGACTTCTACCGGGGTTAAAGTTGAGGCCGCGTCCTTTCTCCTACCCCCTCTTTCCCATCCATGGAGGCTGGTATGCTTGCAAGAACAACATGATATGCCTGCATTGCCATCAAGCAGGGGCAGATCCAGACTTCATGACTGGGGTGCCCAACTAGAGCCCTGACTTATGCAGGAAGTTTGTATGCACACAAAAAGGGTCATCATTTATTTACCCTCACTGTCCCCACTAATCACATCGACTTCTAATGTTAGAGGCTCATAGGCAGCACCAGGGCATCACTTGTAACGCACAAACTGAGGGGAAAAGGACTGACTAGATAAAGAGCTCAAGGCTCCACTTATCAGGACATGTAAGGCCGACATATATCGATCAATAAAAGTCAATCAGAATCAGCAGAATAAATAACCTCCTTATTTAATCTGCTTTATATAAAACCCTAATACACAGAAATAAGGTCTGAATATGTGCTCCTAAATGTGCCTGGATTGTGTTTAATATTTACTGCCACTCTCTCCTCCTTTATTCTGCATTTATGAGCAGGTTTACTGGCTGTTTTTAAAGCTGCGCCATCAATGCTAAGTCATCTGTAAAAACACAGAGGTCTGCTTTATGGGACGTGATGTCTAATGAATCCTGAAGCCATTACCATGCTGTCATGTGGCAGAGCAGAGGAGCTCAGGACCGTCTCAGAGGAAATTTACTGTTATATCATGGAAGACAAACACTGAGGGACGGCTCAATAACAGCAGATCATCGCTCCACACTCATTTCAGATCATTCACCCTCAGCCCAGAGGTGGTATTACTTCCATGTCTGGGGCTGTATGTAGGAGAAATGTCTGAGTGATGCTTAGCTGCCTTTGTGTGCGGAGGAACGGCTGACATAAGGGAACAGCCTGTGTTGTGTTGATATGCTCTCATGTCGTATTCTGCTTGTGTCATCCAAGGCAGATCAGGGAGGCTAATTCAGCCAGCTTATGCATGCTTAACAGCACTCTGCTTGGTTTCAGACGTTTATTTACTCGTTATCTGTGAGCATAAAACTTTCTGTTTTTAGTCGACCTTCAGACGACGGAGAAAGGAGACTCATTTAGTGTCAGACTGGAATCTTTGCTCACCTATTTCAGATTGCTTTAAAAGCTTTATTATGCACAAGATATGACTGTGAAAGGGCTATTCTTCTATTTCTTCAATTTACATCATCAGTGGAATATGAGAATTTGAAATAAACACATCCTTAAAGTCTGAATTTGTCACAATAAATAGGAAATCTAACAAGCATGTAGGGCAGCCCTGCTATCACTGATACCTGTTGAGTTTAGCATTAAAAAAACTGAGTTTGCAGATTTGGTTCAGTTTGTTTGCACCAGTGTGAAAGTTGTCAGTTAAACTCAGATGCAGACTGGACCAAAACTGCTTAAAAAGGTGTGTCTTGGTCTGGTTTTATACAGACTGGCGTTTGTTTCTTTGTACTGAGATCATGATCCGACCTAACTCTGGAAAGAACTGCACCGTACTGGATTAAAACCGCTCCTGTAGCCAGATGAACAAGTCTTAAAAAGCTCAGGCTGACCTGAAAGATTCTCAGAAACAGCTGGTTTGAAGTCCTCCTCTCACCAGGCTAATGAGAAATCACAATGGTCATGAGCATCCAGAGATCCACACTGAGACTTTGCCTATGTGTCTATGTGTAGACTATGACTGGTCAGTTTATTTGTTTTTAAAGAAATAACTCAATCTGAGATCAATTAATTGATGCACCCTCTTCTCACTCTTCCCCTTTCTGTGATAAACACACTAACTGTGCTGTGGAGCAGCTCATTACTTTAGCTCTGTAAATGAACTGGTTGGTTTTGGATCTTTCCTGTTAAAAATCATTTTTCTGTTGTTTATTGAGTGCAGATGGGTGTAATCCAGTCATTTGGCAGCATTATAATGTTGGTTGAGATAAATCTGATGCATGGCATAATGTCTACTCACTAAAAAGACATCATGAACGTACTCAAAAATATATAATTGGTAACAAGCAATTGAATTAAGTTTATTTATCTCAAGTTTAACGAATTTAACTGTAGTTGCAACTTGTTAACTTGAGTTGAATAGACTTTAGAGCAATTTCTACTTATGTCCACATTTTTTAGGGTGTATTAATCTCAGATCAAAGTAACAAAGTTGTATAAAAGTATACTGTATAAACTGTACATCAGTGATCATGAACTGGAGGCCTGGGGGCCACACCAGGCCCTCCGCATCTCCCCACCTGACCCCCAGAACATGATCAAATTCAAAATATGTGTTGACATAAATATCTAGAGGAAAAATATTGCAGTATTTTGGGAATGTTTTTTAAATTTTGATTTGATTATTTTTTAACAAACTCCCTACAGCTGTTTAACCTGACAAAACCTTCAATACTAAGCATCTGGGAAAGGGAAGAGGATTTGATAAAAACTCGGAGTGTGATTGGATGAACGTTCTGTCTGTCACATCTTTACGGGCCAATCAGAGCAACAAAACATGTGATGTAGCTGCGAATGAGGTGCTCGTGGCAGCTACTGAGGAATAAGACAAACCATGGTGACTGTAGACATGTCAGTACACGACTTTTGTCATTTTTGAAAAGAAAACAACTCACTGCTGTTCTTTGTTCTTTCTTAACAAAGAAATGTCATCAAGTTCTGATAAAACTGGCGCTTTAGCAGCATCCACGCTAATGTCTTCCCCCATAACGAAACCAGCCTCTTGTTGCTGCTTGCTTACCTCACGACTCCGCCACGCCCGAAAGTACTGCCCCTCGACGCTGATTGGTCCTGTCACTTTCTTCGGACAGGAGCATTGCAAGACGTATTTGCCAGTGAGAAACACGGAAACGGGCGAATCCATCTGCTTTGCAAGGTTAACAGCTATTAAAACAACTCCAAAAACAACTGAGATCAAACAATTTAATCAGGAATGACTTGATATATTATCCATTATTTTGGAGATCCACCTGTAAGCCATTATTAGCTGATATAATTTGTGATAAACACATATTTATAAGTTCATTCTTGATAAAAACTGTCGCTTTCTATGGAAACTTTCAGCCTCAAGTGTTTTGAGGGTGTAATTTTCCTGCTTGGGTTTTTCACTTATCACTTTGCAGTATAGACAACATGACAGCCACAGGGATATTCAGCTAAAATTTCTCAGTCGCCCCCTAGTGGCTGGCTGTGATGTAGGGACTGATGTCACTGTGGCCCACTGTGGGAGGTGGTCTTAGGCACGATTCAAGTGGACTCTGGCACGGTTCAAATGAGGTGTGAATGCAACTGCACTGGGATATGGGACAGAGCGTCGAATCAGCTTTATGACGTCATCCTAAAAACTAAACTTCTTTCCAGGGCACGGCAGTTTGTTCACAAGTTTCCTCAATAAAAGGCTGAAATAATCAGAATCCTCTCAGTAAGCGGTCTGTTGTGGATGAAGACAAGTTGGAGTCAGTGAGATGACATTCAAAGGCAATAAAAGTCTCCTGTCACCTCAAAAACTGCTGTATCCGCACAGCGGAGCCTATTTATTCCTCTGAGCTGCACATAGATGTGCAGATATTAAGAGAAACTTTGCTGGCATCTTAAAAAGTGATTTTAAATTGGCCATGGCTGCAGGATGGACTTCTTTGCCAGGTTTAAACAAAAACATTCTTCGCTCAGGTCTTGACCTGAATGGTTGCCATTGTAGCTTCTTCTTCTGTCCTCTTCTTGGCAGGTTTGTAAACCAGCTACATGCATACCACCACCCGTTGTTTCAGACTGAGTAAAAACACAAGTGGGCACAGGCACGGATTGATGTTGCTAGTGTGAAAGCACGTGGGGGGGAATCACGTCGTGGTTTGAAACAACTGGCCCTGATGTGAAAGCACCCTGAAATTCTGGAAACCCTCACTTCTTAGGCACAGAGTCAGTCTGCTGAAGGTTTTTTTTTCTTTCACTTACCTTTATGCAGTTTGCCCTTCATTTTTAAACAATTATTTAAACTCTGCTTCTGATGCTGTGTGTCTGCTCCACACTGTGCCACATGAATGAGTTAAGAAGACTCACAAGTGATTTTAACAAGGAACGGCTTCTGTTTAGATTTATTTTGTTGGATTGTTTTGGAATTATTGGCTGTTGTTTATTTATTAACCTAATTCTGGATCTCTGGCTGTGATAGAGGATTCTTTAAACCCCTCCTGGATATGAGCTTGCCTTCTATCGTGCTGCTAACACTTTGTCCTTTTCAATCATTTTCTCTGTTTCAACCAAACTCACTGCTCTGCAGTTTAACGTATGGAGGACTCATTTATATGAGACAGCTGTCACTATATCACTGTTATCAGAGACTGCAGGCTGCAGTGAAGGAATATACTTCACTGCAAGCCACATATTTCTTTAATAAATCTTAAAACAGCAGATGTTTTTGTTCTGCTTCCCCTACACTCACATCAATATGCATGTGCACACTTTTTCTGCCTATACATAATCTTTCTCTGAACACCTCAGCATTTTCATGACTGAAAAGCTCTGACATGCTAAAAAACCGCCTCACTTAGCATTATATACTTCTACATGATATTAAACAGACCCCTGTGTGATGCAGACACAGGTAAGAGTTAAACACTAGAGACAGAATTCCTGCGGTCAGACAGGTTGACATTTTAAAAATATTTTGAGGCCTGGGGACGGTCTGGAGAAAGGCAAACGTGTCCATAGTGGTTTAAATCTTTTTTCTGGGGTAGAGTCATTCACTAGAAAAGGTTTCTGTGCAGTTATATAAAGCCTTTTTTAAGACTACATGAAATTCAATCTATTAATTTCATTCTGATTTCAAAAACTGATGATTCCATTCGATGCAAGAGCGTCTGATCAGTATTTATTTAATAAAAAAATCTCTTTTGACATAAAGCACAAAGACCTGCATCACTTCAGTAACTTATTTTCATTTTGTGGTAAACATGTTTATTTTATAACACAAAAATTTTGAGTACCAGTCATTTTTATTTGCTTGTACCCTCAGAGCCCCCCTAAAGCACCAGTATGTACCTTATCTGCAACCCTTCAAACCCTTTGTTTGACGGTTCTTGTTGAATATAAATGTCATTACAGCCTTAACTTAAGTATTTCTTTCTAGCCTGAACAATTTGTCAAAAATGAAAGTTTATGCCTGGTTCATCACTTAATGCTCAAGACAGTTCCCAACCACCTCACATAAGTTTCTCACAATCTGTAAAAATTCAGTATTCAGCTGAGTTTCATCCATTCTGTCTCATACTGTTAGCTTAATGGTTTTCTGCTATCACAGAGTTCACATGCACACCTTTGTTACACCAAAAACTTTGTTGCAAACTCATAAAACTTTCCCTCAGGCACAGAAAATCTTCCTGCAAACATGCATTCATTTCTGGTGTGTCTTCATTTTTTGGATTTATGTAGTTTGGAGCTCTGTGATGAAACAAAAGTCAGAATATTTTAGTTCATTTGGGGTAATTTTCAGTTCTTCAGTAGATAGGGTGCATACAGGCGAAGCAGTAAGCTTTTCCTGTCTGGCATTTGATTCGTGATTTGGTTTCATTAAAGCACTCAGGGATGAAATTACAAAGAGAGACGTTTGAATCCTGCCACAGAGTCAACTTTGTGATGGAAGTGCCAGTTAATTAGAAATATTCTGTGAAACTTTGAGCACAAATTAGTTCTCTTTAAACACAACATGATGCATCTGCCTCCTCTTGTCTACCCAGTGTTTAAAACAACACATTCGCCCTCGTTCCCTGCAGAATAATGTCGATACAGCAGCTGCAAGACTGCACTCTTTACGTTGAGTGAATATTACAGCAAACTAAAGCACATGAAGAGCATACTGAGCAGCTTCCTGCCTCTTTTGGCTTATTAACACAACATGCTGCCTCCTCACCAGCTCAACGAGATGCAAATCACGCACTCCTCCAACCTCTGGGTGCCAGATCTCTGCACAGTGCTCCATAAGTTAAAAGGGAAATCAGCAGAAAAGAGGAGAACTCTGCTTTAGTCTGTAACTCCGTCCTATAGTTCAGTATTCACCCGAGGCTGCAGACAAAACCTGCGGATGACTTTTTCTTTGGACTCAACCTCGTCTGCTTGGAGTTCTGCCTGGTGTTGCCCTCCCTCCCTCTGGTCTGCACTCTGATAAATGCTTGGATAAATTAAGCAGCTAAAATTAACAGAGGATATTAAAGTTTGATTAGTCATATCAGTAGTGGAAATGTTGTTTTCCTGCAGCCCACACACTAAAAATACCAACATGGAGGCTGGATTTGACACATACATAAGAGCTCTTCCTCTTGACTCTGTAACCTTGAATATTTTTAGCCATCCCAATGAGTTTGATTGATCCTGAAGGTGCGAATTGGACTTTTAAAGCAGCATGACTAGAAGGAGCGATAAATAAGCCTGTATGACATGCAACACCACAGGGATAATCTGATATACTGCAGAGAGGAAAGTCGTGCTAAAACCAGAGTGGTGTTGTTGGCACAAGTCTCTGCATGCAATCGAGTAACAAAGATCCTAACCTTCTATTTATTGTTTAAAACCAGCATTACATCAATGTATGCTTAGTATAGTAAGGAAGAGTTGAACCAGGATTATGCAGGGATTACAATTTAATAAATAGATATGTACTGAGCTGGAGATGTGCCATATCCTGTTTCACCTTGTATTCATGCAAACAACCAATGTAACTGTAAAAAATCTTGACTCAGCATGACACGCAACTGGAGGATACCACGAGAGGGCAGTGCAGAGAGCTCAGGCTGTATACAAACTTTGAAAATCAGTAGTAACCATAGATGGACAGCCACTGATCAAAAGAGCATGCTTTCAACCAGGGCCAGCCACAGAATTGGCTAGGCCCCTAAAAACCCAGAGAATGGGCCGCCCCCGGTTGTGTGCATGTGTGTGGCGTCAGTAACGTTGGTGCTAGCACCCTGGCTGAGCTTCCTCGTTTTGGACGTAAAAAGTGTGTCAAACTTACCGAGCTTTGATGTTGGAATTATTAATTTCTGCTGCTTTTTAACATCTTTTCAACAACATTTCTGACCAGGTTACTACTTCTTTTGACATTTTAACCCATTTTTTCTGTTTGTCACCCTTTTGCCACTTTTTGCGTAAATATTTTTCACAATTTTGCAACACTGCATCAATTTTGGCAACAGTTTGGCCACTTTTGACCAATTTCTGCTGATTTTCGCTCTTTTTGGCCACTTTAAACCAATTTTTGCTGTTGATTTGCTACAATACAACAACTTGAGTAACCTTTTCTGGCACTTCTTTCCATTTTTGCCACTGTTTGCAACATTTCTGCCATGTTTTGCTACCTTCTCTGCACTTTTATCAGATTTTGCCACACCGTGCCCATTTTGCCACTGTTTGGCAACAATCAACCTTTTTTTTTTTTGCTAGTTTTTGGCATTTTATTCCACTTTTGCCACTCTTCACCCATTTTTGCCACTGTTTTGCAACATTACAACCATCTCTGCAACCTTTTTGGCACTCCTATCCCATTTTTGCTACTTTGCACTCATTTATGCCACTGTTTTGCAAGATTAAAACTAATTTTGCTACGGTTTTAGCACTTTTTTGTACATCTTTTCTATTTTCCAACCATACTTTCCACTGGTTTGCAACATTACCATCAGTTTTGCTACCTTTTTTAGCACTTTAAGTGCATTTTCCCACTTTCCACCCATTTTTACCACCAGTTTCCAAAATTACCATCATTTCTGCTACCTGTTTGGCACTTTTGTCACATTTTTGCTGCTTTTTGCCCATTTTTGACACATTTAACAAATTTTAGCTGCTTTCTACCTATTTTAACAATTTTTGCCACTTTTATTTACTTTCATTTTTGCTGCATTTTGCCCTATTGCAATTTTGAACCTATTTTTTGGCTCTAATTGCCCCCTCTTTTCACTAACTTTAGCCTAATTCTGACACTTTTTTTGCCCTTTTTGCCATTTACTTCTGCCAGTTTCAGTCCATTATTTTGCATATATGTACTTATTTTCCATCAAAGTTGTCTCACTTTCTTCTACTTTGTTTTCTGACAACCTGGCATTCCTGCACATCATGCCTTATTTTTGAGGTCTGACATGACTTTCCATGTGATTTAGTCAATGTACCCACCCACATAGTTAACATTATCTTAAAAATATGTCCCAACCTTAATTCATCTTTGGGAGAATACCTTCATATAATGTTTATTTGTTGATGTAATTTATCTGCCAGTTAATTTACATGTAATTCTTTTTTCTCCTTTTCTCTTTTCCCGCTCCTGTCCACCCCTCCTGTGTCCTGCTGCTGCAACTTTCTCATGGCAGGTAAGAATTGCTTTGTTAGTTTGCTTGTTCTTCCATCCCTGTGGTGTTTCCTCAGCAGCAAACTGGTTAAAGATTCAGCTTTAGGGAAAAAGCAGTAATTACACTAAAACAAACAATTCTAAGTGATGACACATGGACAGACTTGCTGGTAATGAATCAAACATTGCTTTTGAATTGTGGTTCAGAATGCTTGTGTAAAGAAAGTTACACAGGCATGTTAAAGGTTAAGGCAGCCTGATGTTCCTGAGACTGCAGCTGACCATATCATTCAGAAGTTTAAGGTCCACAGGACTGTGGCCAACCTCCCTGGATGTGGCCGAAAAATTGATGACAAATTGAAGAGACAGATAATACGAATGGTAACCAAAGAGCCCACAACACATGAATCAGAATATGAATATTTTCCCACCCCTGATATGTTTATGTATTCTAAAAATAAAATGTGTTTTACTCATACTAAACCCTCCAAAACCAATAACAACACATCTCCTAAAAGACTTAATCATACCCTGAAGGAATCATCACAGTCCTGCTTCAGGTGGATTGATAACTCGAATCAAATCTAAAATCCTCTGTGTAATCTCCTCCAAAGCTTTATTCACTCCTCTGTGACCTGTGTTGACTCTCTAATTCTTTACACAGTCATGTCCTCCACTTGTCATTTCCCTGAAAAGAAGCTGTGCCTGCTCTCTGCAGGACAGACAGACAGAGTTTGATAGAAGGGGAGGGGTTGTGGCTGGAGAGGGAGCGAGTGCCCTGGCATGGCAGGATTTGGCATCATGGTCTTTGAGCCGCCGTCCTCTGATCCCCTCTCTCTAATTCTGTCCTCCCACGACAGAAAGCGCCCAGCCCCGCTCTGCCATCCATTATGCATGGATGAGCTTTATTGCATTATGTTTTTTTAGGCTAACACACTTAGCAAGCTTGTAGCATGCGCAACCCCTCTCCACCAACGCGGTGAATAATTCAGGGCCGGGGCATTAGGCTCGGAATAGAGGAGCTTAATCAAAGGCTACAGCTTTCAGCGCGGCTCAGCGACGCCCCATTGGCAGCTGTAACCTCCAGCTCGGCTCTGCATAGACATTAAACTGGGAGTCGTATTATCGGGCCAGAGGCGGCCTTCTGAGAGCGGTGTGAGCTCAGGGAGACTCTTGAGATTGTTGTGCAATTCAGAAATGATGCATTCAACCTTTAATGTGAGCAGGACTCTTTGTGCTTTATGAGCGGCTGCAGGAGCCGTGGTGGAGGCGACTCAGCTCTTTCTACTCCCAACTTTTATTCACCATCCTGATTTATGCTCTATTTTCTGTAGGGTTTTTTGTCAGGATCATTTGCCTATGAGCACTCTGAGGGAATATTTGCCTACTTTTGTGGATTTCTATATATTATTTAATAATATGGCTTCATTTAATCTCCTCTCAAACAGCTTCTGGGCCATCGACCATAATGTTGCTGAGAAATGAAGAACATAAGTTTTTTAAAATGTCAGCTTTTCAGGATTTCTAAGAAAGAACTGACTCATTTTCAGATGGCAAAACTACTTTTGCTCTAATTCAGCACATTTTAAATGAAGTTAATTTTAACCCACAGGAGTCAAGGAAAGACAAAGTCATAACGTGAACATGACAGAACATGATAACATATGACAGTGGTTTTTAACCTTTTTTTGACCAAGGCACACCTAAGATCAAGTCAAAATTTCAAGGCACACCAAATCCATATCTTTATAAAATTGCCTATTTAAAACATGTTCCAGTAAATCGAGTGTATAGCCTTAGTTCGGGCAAGTCACTGAGTCAAGCTTGGCTATATGATTGAGATCAGCTGATCTCATGCAAGCCCTCTTCAGCTGACAGCCAGCTTTTTTTAAGCCCACTACTGGCTAATCGCACTCATGCTGCCACATTTAAACTCCTCTGACCCGGCTATGATCCGTTTGTTCCCTCTTCAAGCCACTTTTTACAACCCTCCTCCACCCCAGCTCCTCCTTCCCAGAACAGCCACATATGAATCACAACAATGAGTGAAAATTTACAATTGCCATCTGAGAAAAACTGTTTATGACCGCAAATCACATGTGTTTCTTGACAACGTGGTCCCGACTGATCTTAACCCTTTAAGTGCCAAGTCGCAAAATTGCGACAAGCAACATTGCTGAATTAAACAGGCTCTAGCTGCAAATATGGTGCCTAATGTTAGTACTGTTTTACACCAGGAAATGGCGGACATGATTAACTTCAATCCCAGCAGCATTTGTGGGTGTGTTTCTATTCAAAGTTTTGGAGGGAGAGAGTTTTGAAAGCCCCCCCAGTACGATAGTACGATACCATACAATATGACAGTAGTCATCGACCACATTTGTACAGAGGCCAGCTTTTCCCGAAACAGGCACTTTGGAAGCCAAACATTCAAATACACTAAAGAAATTACATAAAAAGGGAGTGATGACTTGCCCGCTAACTTATAAAAAACAGTCCATAGTGTTAGATGGCAATCAGATCTGAGAATATAATGTGATACGATATGATAAGATGCTACACAAAATGTTTCAACACCATATGATATAAAGATACAAAATATTGTGGGGTACAGTATGATATGATATGACACAACACCACATGATGTGATACGATTAAATAACCTTGCAAAGCCATGTTTGTCATCAGGCAAATCCATCTTGAAATGCTGTTTGTGCAAGGCCTGAAAACGTGCCTGGCCAGTGAGGCGGTAACTATAGGTGGGGTTTTGCTGTTCTTGAAGGCAATAGCAATGACTGATGTTTGTGGCCAAACAGCAGCAGTTTTATTAGAACTGAACCAAATTTCTTTATAAAATAAAGAGCAAAAACCACTTTGGAAGATTTTTTTTTTTTTTTTTTTTTGTGGGGAAGATGTTTTTACAATTCTCCTGACTGGCCTCGGCATGAGTTTTATGCATCAACAAGCTCCACTGTTTGTAAACTACAGTGTTTAGTGCCAAGTTCAGAGCTGCATATTATTACTACCTCATTTTCTCTTGTCGCTCTGATTGGCTTATCATGAATGTGACAGACAGACCATTTGTCCATCCAACTTCTGAGGATTTATAGAAAAGTGGAAGACAATCTATGATAAAAGATACTGGCATTGCACTGACAATACAGTACTGGGAAGGTTGCTACCATCTAGCCTAATGTTAAGCAACCACAACATATAACACAACATTTGGCCTGCTTTGGTGCACTTAAAGAAGTTCAGTCTCAAAGCTAAGCAAACCCAATGGAAGGTGCAACTTCACCTCTGAATCCACAAATAGCAACCTTAGGAACAATATTAGATAGATATTCTTACATGCAGATCATGTATATTTAAGCTATTTTTTGCACTGATGCATTTGGTTATGTTCTGTGTAGATCCAGATGTCAAGGAAACCACTGATAAATCAATCAAATGCCAACTTGCGGCCCATAAAGCCTCACGAATAGGTTAAAAAAGCTAACTTAGCATAGTTTGAACTTGGTTTTTAAACAGCTAAAAAGTTCATTTTCACTCAGAAATTATTTTTTTCTTAATTAAGCCAAACTTTTATTTCATTTTTGCTTTCTTACAAGTTCAGCCCACTTTTTTGATGTTTGAATGCCTAAAAGGAATTCTTGTTTTCTGTCAATGTCCACCCATCCTCCCCCTCTTTCATCTCCTTCACTTTAACTCTCCTCTGATCTTTTATAATCTTATGCATGTCTATATTTATATGATTTTATTTTATTCTCCAACCGCAGCTTTCTTCCTCTTTCTTCATCTTCAGCCTTTCCCTCTCTTCACTCCATCTTGATCTCTCTGTTTTTAAGTCTTTTTATCAGTCTCTTCTATCTACTTTATTTCCTCTGTTTATATCTCTGTCTTCCACTTCCTCCCTCTCTCTCCCTCTCACCCTCTTTCTCTCCTGTGGAAAACACATCCAGGCTTCCCTCGGGGGCTAATCCTGTTGGAAACGTTTCAGGGAAAAGCGGATTATCTGTCGGAGCGGCATGATTTTTGGAGAAAGTTCACTCACACTTGATTAAATTAATCATTGTCCTCCAAAACCTCCTTATGGTCTTTCCTTGTGGATATTGGTAGAGATAAATAAGCGTGCTCAAACAGCATAATTCAGCAGTAATTGATTACGGGTGGTGTTTACCACGTTAAGGCTGAGGACTGGTGATTCTGGAGCACATGGAGTGGGTGGCAGAGCTGTTTGGAGACTGGGACGCTAAAGCTTTTGTAGGCACAGAGACCGTTTTAAATGTGACAGTTTGCGGGTCGATGCTAAAGTCTTTGACTGCTTGATTTATTCTCGCTTTTTAAGACTAGAAAGACCATGGCAGCCAGTCTGACTGTTTCACATTTGTTTAACAATGTGAATGAAAGGTGACAAGGCTGCTGGCTCCTGATTTATCCTAAAAGTGTCTGTATTTTAAGTCCTATTGGACTGATGTTAGGAGGTTAAATTAGACCAGGCTGAGGAGGTTTGAGGCTGTTCTGGGTCTGGATAAATGTGCTGCTCTGTGGTGCTGATCAAGAGTCTGAATGACAATTTCAGCAGGGTTATACAGAGACATCACCTCTATTCAGATGGTATGGAAAGAGACACATCAGAAAAACACTCTTGACTGTCATCAAAACTTTTTATCATGGTTTAGTTTACATCCCTTATTCCAAAAAAGTTGGGACACTATGTAAAAAGGAACTAAAAAAAGAATGCAACGACAGTAGAACATAAGAATATCAGATATTAACCTCCTGAGACATAAGCTTTTGTATGTACTGCTTTTTCAGTTTCTCCCACTCATTGAGGATCAGGACCAGATAACACCTAAGCTGGGTCTTTAAACAGGAAGCAGTTTGGACCAAAATATGGCTTCTGTATTTGAGGACAACAGGTTGACATTTTATTTTACACATTTATTTTTTGTTAACATTTCAGAACAAATTCCACTTCATTTACTTGAATCAAATTCCCAGAAATTTACAAATAAATTCCAAGGAAAACATCCCCCCCAAAATATCCAAAACATTCAAACAAAATCCCTAAAAATTCTAGAAAATTCTGGGGAAATTAAGAAGGAAACATGTGACCTAAATTTCCAGTCAAATTTCCAAAACTTTGAAAATTTTCCTAAAATCCTAAAAAAATTAAAACATTTAAAAGTACCCCCCCCCCCCCCCCCCAAAAAAAAAAAAAAATCCTAATTTTTTTAGGCAAATCCCCTGAAACTTTAAAGCAAATTCCACAAAAAATTTCAAAGTGAATTCCCAGAAATTTACAAAAAAAATTCTGTTTAATTTCCATTGAAAATTCCCCCCAACAATCTCCCAAACGTATAAACAAAGTCCCAAAAAATTCTGGGAAAATTCAGGAAAATTTCAGTGGAAGTTTCCCGACCAAATTTTCAATCAAATTCCCCAAACTTTGAAAACAAATTCCCCTGAAAGTACCAAAAATATAAAAGCACCCTGAAAAATTCCTGAAATGTAAAGCAAATTCTGTAGACATCCGAAGCAAATTACTTGACAATCATCTAAAAAAATTCTAATAGCAGAATTCATTACTATTGTAGGGAAGCCAAAATATGACAATGTCCTCATACGTGCATGCATGGTCTCAGAAGTTAAAAACTCAGACCTTTTAACAATATTAGCTTATTTAAATTTTATGGCAACAACACACCTCAAAAAAAAAAATGGACAGGGCAACAAAGACAGGAAAAGTACAGCTGGAGCATTTTGCAACTAATTAGGTTAATTCGCAACAGGCCAGTCACATGACTGGGTTTAAAAGATGCATTTTAGAAAGGCAGAGTCTCTCAGTAGTAAAGATGGGCAGAGGTACACCAATCTGGGAAAACTGGGTCTAAAAATATGGAATATTATGGAATTTTATAAATATGTTCCTCAAAGCAAGATTGCGAAGATACTGAATATTCAATCTAAAGATGCAGAGAATCTGAATCTGAAGCTGGAGTGATTCTGTACTGGAAATCACTGCATGGGCTCTGGAACACTTCTAGAAATCATTGCCTATTATACAGTTCACCATGCCATCCATAAATGCACGTTAAAGCTGTATCATGCAAAGAAGAAGCCATATGTGAACATGATCCAGAAACACTGCCGTCTTCTCTGAGCCAAAGCTCATTTAAAATGGATTGAAGCAAGATGGAAAACTGTCCTGTGGTCAGATGAATCAAAATTTTAACATTTCCTTTTGGAAACCATGGATGCCATGTCCTGCTGACAAAAGAGGAGAGGGACCATCCAGCTCGTTATCACTGCTCAGTTCTAAAGCCTGCATCTCTGATGGTATGGGGTTGCATTAGTGCCTATGATGTGGGCAGCTTACACATCTGGAAAGACACTATAAATGCTGAAAAGTAGATGGAGATTTTAGAGCAACATGTGCTCCCGTCCAGACAACATCTCTTTCAGGGAAGGCCTTGACTATTTCAGCATCCATCACAACAGCATGGCTTCACAATCTGGACCTTTTACTAATAGGAAACATCATAAAACAAAAAATCCAGCAAACGACTCAGGACTGATGAGCTGCTAGAATCCATCATCAGACAAGAAGTGAGCTAATATTTTCAATAAAGTGATAAAATTTCTTGGTTTCTAAATCTGATATGTTGTTTTTGTTCTATTGTGAATAAAATAGGGGTTTATGAGGTTTAGAGATCATAGCATTCTGTTTTTATTTACATTTTACACAATGCCCCAACTTTTTTGGAATTTGGGTTGTAGTTCATTTATGATACTTGGATATCATCATTTAAACATAAAAGGGGATTTAAAATGAATTTTTCATCATCAAATCAGATTCATTCAGTTGTTATTTTCTTGTTCTGCGAGTGTTAGTTGAATTCTGTATTGAATACAGGTATATTCAGAGGGGATGACTACGGTTTGCTGTATTTGATGACAAATATGTCTACATTAATAATTTAAAATGTACATTTATGTGTTATTTTATTTCTGAAAAGGATATCCCCCTTCTATAAATGCATTTCTGTTTTTAGTGTTTATCATTAGAGGTAACAGAGTTTGTAATCTAGCCATCAAAATAACTTCTCACAGTCTTTCTAGTTGGTTTTATATTCCGGCCTGTCCAGAGTTAAATCTGGCAGTTTGCAAGTCGATTCAAAAGTCTTTGACAGCTTGATTTATCCTCACTTTTTAATTCACCATTGGACGGCTTGAAGGTGGCCCCAGTGTGCTTTTGTTAGTGCGCGACAGAGAGTAATGCCCGATTTGGACTCTGCTTTCATAATTTATATAGAGGTGTCAGCATGCGTCACGCTGCCACCACGGAGATTTGCAGCAGAACACATTACAGAGACGAATTAGTGAGTGAATGCAGGTGTATGTGTGGCCAGCAGGCCATTGTTAGTGTGTTGTTTATAGCCCATGAAGAGCAGTGTGGTCAATGAAGCTTCACAGGTGTACAGGATACAACACAACCTTGAAATGACGATAAACTTTTCACTTCTTTGCCTGCAGCCTTCTCCTCCCCCTTCCACTCGCTCTCTCTTGTTCTCTCTTTCATACCAGTAGCACCCTCTCAAAGGGAAGCCCGCCGAGGCTGCATTTAACAAGAATATCCCCTCATTACACAACGGCACAACCTTAAAAGTTACCATCCGCTAAGTGGTTTAATTTAAGGCAATGAAAAATTCCCTTTCAAAGGAAATAATTACAGCTGGTTCTTCAGGGGGGCATGCAGCAGCAACAGTGTTTATGCAGGATAATTACTATGCAGAGCAATTACTCGGCTGCAACAATTGGTAGCTTCACCCCACATGAGCGCGAGGATTAGAGCTGTGATCATCCCGGGCGTCGAGCTCTCGTCTGGGTGTGATTATTGGAGAGGTCCAAGGTTTGGAGCGAGGTTATTCTGTCTGCCCTCGGTGTGCCACGGCCATGAGGGCGGTGTGTGTTTGTGTGAGTCTGCATTGTGCCATGGATGGAGCTGTAAATTGACTATTGACTTCTACCAGAGATAAGCTGGAAAACGTAATAGAATTTCACCATTATCTTTTAAAATCGATATTTGTGCAGTTATGATTGTTAACCTTTAAAATCAACAAATTCTGACACATGCATAGGTTTCACTGTTATAGTGATAAAAAAAAGTTTTTATACTTTTTTACAGCTAAAGCTTAAAAAGCTAAGGATTAATTACTGTAGAAGTGCAATAGAAATGTGAGAAATGGTAAAAAAAATGGGTCATCATTAAGAAGGATAAAATGATAAGGAGCTACATTTTTGTGTCTCATTTGATACATTAGGTTGTTTAGTAACTGATAATCCACTTGAGGGCATTTTCATTATTTATCAGATTGCATTCAGAAGTCTTTTTTTTTAGTAATTTATTGATCATATTGGTTAGATAGAGGTATCATGAAAGTATGTATCAAAAATGATAAAACAGACTTTAAGGGGTTAACAGTCAGGTACAGTATAACATACAGAATGTGGAAAATTAGTTAATCATAGCATCTCTTTTAATATGGACCCTACAGATTGTTACCAAGGAAATATATTGGAATGGTTAGAAAAAACAATAAGTTGAATAATAAAAACAAACAACAGATAGACATGATGATTTCTATTATTATACAGTTTTGCTTGAATAAGTCTAAATGCACACTAAAAGTCATGACCGGCGTAAGTTTAAAATGTGCATCAATAAAACATTAACATGCTCTTTTGTGCAGCCATGAATGCATTTCCTCTCCCATGTCCGTCATGCATCCCTGCTCCAGCGCAAGTTGCTGTCTATAAAAACGGCAGGCCCTAACATCTTTACTCCCTATCTCCCCAGAGATTCATCACGTTACATCATGATCCACTTGTTCGGCAGACATCCTGCTTGAAACGCCTTTCAGGTTTGACTCCTCGGGTCTGAAAACCATCGACTGTCTGTTACATAATTTGTCTGCAGGGGAAAAAAATGTGGTCTCGTCTTTTTCCCCCCTCTGAGCACATACCTGAGGATGCCTGTCTTGTAGAATCAGTGCATCTGTAGCAGATTTCTCTGCGGAGCAGGATTCAAACTGCAGAGGATTTGCATGCTGTTTTAACCAAGCCATGTGCAAACGGGGAGAAAATATAAATTCTGGTGTCCCGTTGTACGGCCGCTGGTTTAGAGAGGTGATGGAAACGCATTGTTTCTACTTCATGGGCTGCTGCTGAAAAAAATGCATATCTGTGTTTGTGTAGGGAATGTGTCTTAACGTGTATGGACAGAAGTAAGATTACATATCTACTGCAGACAGACTTATAATATACACTATATTACCAAAACTATTCACTCACCCATCCAAATAATTGAAATCAGGTGTTCCAATCACTTCCATGGCCACAGGTGTATTAACTCAAGCACCTAGGCATGCAGACTGTTTCTACAAACAACCGTGAAAGAATGGGTCTCTCTCAGGAGCTCAGTGAATTCCAGCGTGGTACTGTATTAGGATGCCACCTGTGCAACAAGTCCAGTCGTGAAATTTCCTTGATCCTAAATATTCCACAGTCAACTTTCAGTGGTATTATAACAAAGTGGAAGCGATTGGGAATGACAGCAATTCAGCCACAAAGTGGTAGGCCATGTAAATGGACGTAGCGAGGTCAGCGGATGCTGAGGGGCATAGTGCGCAGAGGTCGCCAACTTTCTGCAGAGTCAATCGCTACAGATCTCCAAACTTCATGTGGCCTTCAGATTGGCTCAAGAACAGTGCGTAGAGAGCTTCATGGAAAGGGTTTGCATGGCCGAGCAGCTGCATCCAAGCCATACATGACCAAGTGCAACGAAAGCATAGGATGCAGTGGTATCTAGAGCAGTGGAGACGTGTTCTCTGGAGTGACGAATCGCGCTTCTCCATCTGGCAATCTGATGGATGACTCTGGGTTTTGCAGTTGCCAGGAGAACGGTACTTGTCTGACTGCATTGTACCAAGTGTAAAGTTTGGTGGAGGGGGGATTATGGTGTGGACTTGTTTTTCAGGAGCTGGGCTTGGCCCCTTAGTTCCAGTGAAAGGAACTCTGAATTCTTCAGCATACCAAGAGATTTTGGACAATTCCATGCTCCCAACTGTGTGGGAACAGTTTGGGGATGGCTTCTTCCTGTTCCAACATGACTGTGCACCAGAGCACAAAGCAAGGTCCATAAAGACATGGATGAGAGAGTTTGGTGTGGATGAACTTGACTGGCCTGCACAGAGTCCTGACTTCAACCCAACAGAACACCTTTGGGATGAATTAGAGCAGAGACTGAGAGACAGGCCTTCTCGTCCAACATCAGTGTGTGACCTCACAAATGGGCTTCTGGAAAAATGGTCAAAAATTCCCATAAACACACTCCTAAACCTTGTTGAAAGCCTTCCAAGAGAAGTTGAAGCTGTTATAGCTGCAAAGGGTGGACCAACGTCATATTAAACCCTAGTCAAGGCAGGTGAGCGAATACTTTTGGCAATATAGTGTACACTGTACTGAACAGATGTTATAGAGATGCTGAAACTCATATGGTTCAACAGCTGTGGTATAAATTTAAAGTGAAGCCAAATCAAAAACCTTATTGATCAGATATACAGAGCAACCATGCTGCAAAATATGAGAGCCCCAAGCAGACATAATACTCTGAATTACTCACTTTTCCTGGGATAATGAATATTTCTGGGATATTTTTCTCTAGACTGTGACTCATTTATCTTGTTGTCTTGAGATATTAGTTTTTTTTTCTTCTTTATGAGTATATTTGTGAAGGTCTTGAGAAAATTATTTGAAGGACCAGTGTGTAGGAACTCCTGGGAGTTGTACAAGTGCAGCTAAACTTTTGTAAAACTCATAGTCTTGTCCTGACAATGTGGGTTTTTTGTGAAAGGCCAAAGGAGCATATCTACTGCAAAGGCACAATGATACTTTGTGCAAATACGACTGCTAGCATCTATTGCCTGTTGTTTGAAAAAAGTTTGCATGCGCTTGTTTGTCCAGCAGCAACACAGCCAGCTCAGCTTTGGACTTTAAGCCTGTTTCAAGAAGCTCTTGAAAAGTTTGTTTACTTCATATTTACTCCAGTCCATCTTCTTGCTTGGTGTCTCTCTCTCTCTCTCTGTTTACTTTTCCTAGCTTCATCTGTCACCATCATCTTTTGCCTCTAAGCCTGTTGCATCAGGACTGGGGATAAACAGGACTGAGACAGATTAACTGGCTTCTTTTGAGCTAAATGCTGGTGTATGAACTGGTGCTGTAAAGCTGTACCTCACAGTACAAAGGCATGGCTTGCTTTAATTTTAAACCAAAGTACTCACCATTACAAAATTACCTGTTATCAATCGCTCACATTTCAAAATGTGAGCACTCTCTTAAAGGGTCTGATGTTTTGTTTTATTTGTTGTAATATTAATGCCGTAGGCAGGCCAATTGAGCTTAACTGCTAACTGATGTGACACTGATGTCTACATCAACCCATGCAAACTTGCAACAAACTTTTTTCCGTCTGCTCTACAGATGATCAGAGTCAAGCCCGGGAGGTAAATGTTTGCCAGGAGGCTAACTCGTCTCATTCAACTTGTACATATTACTGGATGGCATCTGAGGGAATGAGAATTAATTTGAAACTACTGTTTTTAGTTGGAAAGGTTGTTTTATTACACATTATCATTGGAAAACCAGCTTTATTATCTGGACATAATGAGTTAAAGGATACTTTGGCATTTTTGAAGTTTGGTTGAATAAGATACTTGGGTAATAGTAATAATATTAGCCAGAACAGATCTAACTCTGTGTTTGAGAGCACCTAGGCTATACAGCTCTACAGACATTCGATCACTTTAATCTTTGGCTCATTTTGAGAGAAAACTTGCTGAATAGCAAGGATGTGAACTGCGCTGCCTAGCTTCCATGCAGGTGTGGTTAGCGCTCTCCTTTAGAGGCAACGCAGACTAAAATCTCTTGTTACAGATATAACTTTCACTACCAGGTAACTTAAACAACCAACCCTCCAAAAAATATCAAGTTATGACTTTAAATAAGTTGAGATGGAGAAAAAGCAATCAAATTGTACTCTTCATCTAAAGGAAAAATGAAGTATAATACATCGTAATGTTACAATTTGTAGGAAAAAAACAACATGCAATTTGAAGAAAGCCATATTCCTAGATTTTTTTGCATGCATGTTACCCTCTACCTGAAAAGCATTTCAGGGTCAGCTGCAAAGAAGCACCCCCACGGCATGATGCTGCCACTGCCATGCTTCACAGTGGGGATGGTGTGTTCGTGGTGAAGTGCAGTGTGTCTGTCAAACACTGCACATCAACTTGTCTTGTCTGATGGTCAAAAAGGATCGTTTTAGTTCCATCAGACCAAAGAACTTTCTTCCACTTGTCCGTGGAGTCTTCCACATGCCTTTTGGTGAACTCTAGTTAAGTTTTCTTCAACAGTGGCTTTCTCTTTGCCACTCTCCCATGAAGCTTTGACTGGTGAAGAACCCTGCCAACAGAGGTTGTATGCAGAGTCTCTCCCATCTCAGCTGCTGAAGCTTGTAACTCAGAGTAGTCCTAGGTGCCTCTCTCACTCAGTTTGTGAGGATGGCCTGATCTAGGCAGATTTACGTGTCATATTCCTTCCATTTCATGATGATGGAGTTAACTGAACCTTAGATTTTCTTTTGCATCCATCCCCTGACTTATACTTTCACTGACCTTTTCCCTGAGTTGCTTTGAGTGTTCTTTTGTCTTCATTGTGTAATGGCAGCCAGGACTATTGATTAACCAGTGACTGGGCCTTCTGGATGCAGATCTTTTTTTTACTGCAATCATTTTAAAGGGGATGAATATTTTTGCAGTCACTTATTTTACATTTCATATTTTTGATTAACTGCAAAGTAATCTGTTTTCTTTTTGACATCAGAGTCGTATTTTTGCATAATTTAAATGAAAAAAGCCAGATTATATTGGCCGTGATTGTTTAAGGAAATAATAAAAGGGCACTTGAATGGTGAATACTTTATAAATTCACTTTGGTGTTATTGACAGTTATTGAAATGCCACAATAACATGAAGTACAATAAAATCATTTTTATATCATACTATAAAAACATTTGACTTTTTTTCCACTTCTGTCATTAGAATCTCACATTTTTTTTATTTTTCATAGTTATTTAATTGAGTTCATAGATGTGCTGTAAGATTTTCTTCCAGACAGCCCCCCCCCCCCCCCCCCGCGCGCACACACTCACCCACACAAACACACACACACACACACACGGAGCTCTTCCTTGAAATTGCATGACTAAAACACCAAAGCTGTTAGTTTGTGATGCATCTCAGATTAAATTTTTATAATAGTCAGACATCATCCCAAACTTGTCTCGACATGTTTGCTTCATTACACGTTTGTTTGCGCCCGCGCTGTCTCTGCTCGTGTGCAGCCTCTCCCTCTGTTCTGTCAACAACCTGTGTGTGACATTACTGTCAGGTCAGGGCACACACCTGAGCCTGGTTGTCATGGTTACCCACCGTCAGCATCCTCTGTCCAAATCCAGCAGCTCCTCTGCTACTCTCAGCCTGCCTCCCTCACGTGTTACCTCCTCTCCCATTGAACTCGGGGCTGCGCTGACTCATCCCCCCCTCTGTCCTGACAGCGTTTGTGTGAGCTAACTTTCCCCTAAGCCTCCAACATGTCAGAGCTTACTCTCCATGCTTGTCTTCATTGACTTCTCGCCCAGTAAGTGTCAACATAACAGGCTGAAATCTCCAGGCCTCTGCTGCAGACTTGCTCCTTCTTTGGCCACTTCAGAGCCGCCATCCTTCCCCCACTCTTGTCCCCTCTTTGTAGCATGTGACAGATTTCTTCGCTCCTTGCCAGAAACATGAAGTCCCTTTGCTGTCACGTGGGCTGAGATTGAGCCCCTGAACCTTTACTGCAGGGATCATGGCAGGTGAATGCTGCAGGTGAACCGGCTTTTTTGTGAACTTCAGTGCTCTTTTTGACACCTCTTTATCCCTCCAGTTCTTCTCTTGCTTTTCTTTCTTTGTCATTTGATTCATATTCAGGTTAGATCAATCAGCTTTACACAGCAGGGTCATTCCACAGACTGTATGGAGGTGTAAAGGTTACATTAGTTTTTGAATTTAAGCCACTGTGCTCTAAACTGACATTCTTCTTCTAATAAGGGTGAGCGCTAACATGATGATACAACTTAAGTTGGGTAGCTGCTGTTCTGTGGCTACACCTCAATTCAATTTGTTATGCTGATAAAAAAAAATAATGGACCAAGATTATCCCTGCCTTAAGTTACAAGATTCTTGCACCCCCAGACACAGCACTCTTAGATGATTTTAAGCTGTTACTCTGAACAACAGTCTAACAAAGATTGCATATTCACAACAACACCTGCAGTGTTTCCCCGACTATTCTATTAGGAGGGTGCCCCGCCCCCCTATAACACTGAGTCAATTTTATTTAATTGTATTTTCTACACAGTGCCAGAGCTGGGGTCTAATGTTTAATAGGATGCTTCGACTCAGGATCATGAGAGAGTTCTCTAATGCAACTGATTTATCCTCTAAAGTTGTCTATGAACCGACGCCCCTCTTGTTTCACGTCCGAGATAGGTAAACAGGTGCTGGATTACAGCATGAGATTGCAGCAACTGCACACAATTTATTAAATTCTCGCAACAAATCTGACTCTTGTACTACAGGAAAGTCCTGCAATCCACCGTATATCACACTGCAAACTGACAAACTGGTGGGAAATGTGGTTAAAATAAGGGACAGTTGGGCTCATGTCCGCACCGGCTCCCTCTTGATCTTCTCACCACAGCAGGCAGAAAAACACACGGTCCCTCACAGGTGTGTGGGGGCAGGTGTGCCGTGAATATCGGAGGGGATTAGTTCCTATACAAACTATGACTGAGCGGCCCATCTGCGGGTCACCTGACAATCAAAAAAGCGGGAGGCTTTTTTGACAGTATAGGTCAACTTTACACTTAATACTGGTCTGATACAGTCCTTAAGTTACTCCTGATGTGGCAGGAAGGCAAAAAAGTTCATTTCCAACCCCGTCATTCATACATAAATAAATAATGATAGATAGATGGATAGATAGATAGAATGTCATATTGACAGCTGGAATTGAAAGGATCACATGAACACCAGGATTCCCTTAAGTGTTTGTGTTGGTGGGTGTCCCGCTGCTGCACCCCCCCCACCCCCCCCCCCCACCCCCCCCCAAAGCTGTAAACCTAGGGGAAACACTGACCTGTCTTATCAAACACAACTACTGACTCTTTTCAGAGGAGTGAGTTGTTCTCTTGGTGTTGTAATGTCTTTGCAACTGCAGTAGGAAGCTGCACACGTGTTGTGAATGGATAAGAGTTTGCTCAATTTCATTTCAATATCTTATATATTCAAGGACAAAGTTTACAGTTTTCACACAACTTCTAGAAAAAAAGTTAAAACATCATAGAGAATTAGAATTGGATAATTAGTGTCACTCTTTAATGTCTTATCAGTAAATTTGTTTATCTGCAGGGACAGGTTACGGAAAAGAAAACAAAAGCATTTCCACGATATTTTCCCAATTAAAAAATTAATCCTTTTTATTTTGATAAAAACTGCATAATAAATATTTAAACTTTTACAACATACACCTATTTAAAGATTAGAGAAGTGCACAGGAGATGAGTGAGTCCTTCAAAATTCAAAGCAAACTCCTGACTGCAGACCCAGTCTAGATTACACCAATACTAAGGAAAGGTTAAGACACCATAGCATCGCAAATGCATGTTTGTATGTTTTTAGAATTTGTTACCTTTAATTTTGGGGATTAAAAACAACAATATAAAAGTTTCAATAATGGAAATCAAATACAACCTGCACAGTGGTTTAGTGTTTAGAGCTTTGCTTCATAGAAGGAAGGTTCCTGGGTCAAATCTCAGTTAGACAGAGTATTTCTATGTGTAGTTAACATGATGGATGGATGGATGGATGATGGATGGATGGATGGATGGTTGGATGGATGGATGGATGGAGGCCAAATTTTTAAGATTAAATTGTTTTAAAATTGTGTCAACCCTACCTTCAATAAAGCATGTTGTTAAGAACTAATTTATGGTCCAATGTGAGTGAATTGAACAATAAAATATGTTACATTTATTAGTGTGGCTACAAGGACAGAGATGCTACAATGTCTCTTCTGCCCATATATGGTCACTTTTGGTCTAAGGTACTGACTATTGATCAAAATGCCAAACTTAAATCTAAACTCCAGAAATGAGGGGATGACAACATGATAGCAATCTAATTTCCTGTTAAACCGTCTATACTGTCAGCAGGAAACAGATTTTTTATTCTTTTAGTCATAATGCTCTGCTGAGAGTTGGATTAGCAGCTAAGTAAGATAGCAGTCAGAGTAGCAGCATCCACGTGCCAAAGCTAATGAGGACCAAAGAACAATAAACATTCAAACCGAGTCATTTTTGAGTCTTTATCAAAACAAAAATGACAAGTTGTTGTTTCTAATTTAGAAATGACTCACATAGTGAATCAGTTCATTAAGATGCTGAGGAAATAAATGCAGATTTATTTGGTGGTGAAAACAGTAGTGAGTTATAGTTCTAGCTGAATATGCTTCTCAAGGTTTTTAGCTGTTAATAAATCACAATAATGTTTTTAATCATTTGAAAAATTAAAACAAACAGGAAATTAACGCAGAAAGAAATACTGTCAGGACCAAAAAAATCACAACAGACTCTGAAACATTTATCACATGGACAAAAGGAATGTAATGCAGCCTGTGGCACAGTGAACATTTAATCGTGACTATCTTGTTTTATGATTGTTGGAAGCAAGAGTTGTGATTGTCCTTGACTATTATTGTGTGCTTTACTTTCTAAAGCCAGCTATTGATGACTTGACAAATTTTTCACAGGCAGCAGAATCAGCTGGCCTGATTCAAGCTGTAACCTCTCAGTTCACACAGTCATGGCTGTGCCCTGGAAAGTTAGAAAAAGGTCATGCTGCATTGCTGATCTTTGGTCTAACTGAGCTTAAGAACATAGAGTTTATAATGAACATTATATTCACAAAGTTTCCATACAAAGTATATTCTTCTCAAACTATTTACAGTTTTTACAGCTGCAGAAACAGAAAGAAGTTAATCCTACAAAAACAAAAGTCTGGTACAGTTATCAAAGACGCCGTCACAGTTAAACACAAGCTGTCACACCAGAACTTTGCCAACATCAATGCAGCTCTAGACACAGAAACAAGCAGGAGCACCTTTTGGTATTACAGCGTTGTTTATTCTTAGATCTGCAGACACATTTTGATCAATATACTAACAAAACACTGAGTTTTGATGTGCAACCTTGCCGTCACCTTTCTAAGATCTTTTCTGAACAAAAGCCTAACTGATGCAAAGTCAGAGCATGAAAGAGAATGCAAATAAACCCGGTCCTTACCTGAATACATACATAAATACATAAATTATATAAAAGACAAGTTTCTGTCTGACTGTCCCAGCTGTGTCTCTGCTTTTAGCTGAACACAAATGGTATTTCAGAGAGACTCTCTTCCCTCACAGTGGCTCAGATTTTCACTGATTAGGAGTGCTGAACATTATGAGCATTTCCCTGCTGAGTCTCATGCTGTAAATGCTGGTTATTACCAATATGGCCTCATCGTGATGGTGAGGATGAGCACAAACACAGCAGCACACACTTATCAGCAGAGAACGCTTTTTACACAGGAGGAAATTTCTCTCCACTGTTTTTACACTGTCAGCAAAAAGTTCTGATAATGGACACACCACTCACTCAATTACTGAGCAGGAGGTCAGAGCGATAAAGCCGAATAATGTCCATTTGAAAATCTAAGAACAGATGAAAATGCTTCAGATAACTTCATTCTCAGAATATGTAACCCACTCCTCTGGTGGGCCTCGGACACTGCCAGGTGGGATGCCAGAATTTTGAGACTTTTTCCATTACCTTTTAGAAATATAACCTCTCTGAGAGCAAATCTTTTAAAATTTCACAATGTAGGTAAACTTTGGTTTGATGTTTTCCTGATTATTGAATAAAATGATGTTAGGAAATATCACAGCTCAGCCTGAATTTTCCAAACAAAGCTGAATGTTAGTTCTTTCAGGGCGTGGAAATAACACACCCAGCTGAAATCAGCCGACTGCCAGCAGACTGAATTGTCTCCCTGCTCTTTCAGCCAATCACATCTCATACTCTCAACAAGGCAGTCCATTTCAAACACATCCCTCTCACTGATCCTTCACTACACCAGTCCTGATAACACTGCACAGCCTTTTCTTCTCTGCACCCTCATATTCACTTTATGCCAAACTAAAGTAGAGTGTCTGGCATGCATTGCCATTAATGTACCTATCCATATGGGTGTTTCTAGCACTGCTCTGTTGGAAATCAAAACATGCTGCTTGGCTAAACTTGGTCCAAACTCTGTCAAGAGTGCCTCTTACTGAATTTAGGTTGAAAAGTTTGGGTTGAGCCCAATATATGATTAAATTTCAAAATGAAATGGCATCTTGAAGTTAAAAATTTCTGTAATAACTGTTTAGCTGAGAGAAAATGCCAACTGTTTTGATAAACAGACCTCCAGGGCATGATCCTGTGTGTACCCACATCTGTCCAGGTCATTCTTTTGAACATGATATCTCAAGAACATTTGTATTGTTTTCTTTAATGTTTGCACAAATGTCTGCTATAACTCAAGTTGGAATCATTTATATCTTGAAGGTCATAGGTCAGAGGTAAAGGTCATTTAGCCTCATGTTCATCCTTATCATGTGAACTCGATATCTAAAGAAAGCTTTAGGGATTTTCTTCAAACTTTGCACAGATGTCCAAAAGGTCCAGAATTAAATGATAAGATTTTTAGAGGTCAAAGGTCAAGGTCACTTTAACCGAAAATGTTAAGAATACATAGAATTTCAGTCATGCATAGACGACTTTTGCAGAATTACACAAACCTGTATGTAGGCTTGAGGATGAGCCAATCAGATTTTGGAGGTTAGTGGTCACTGTAACTTTACATATTGTGAAGTTTCATTGTATTATATTGATATGTACATACAACCATTTCTAGTCTGTATTTGATTGCTCTGATTTGGCCAGTTGTTCTGAAATTGTGTGCTGAGGCACACTGGTCTGTCTTGAGTCAAGTCTTGGTGCTCCACGAGAAAATGTGTGTCCGTACTTTATTGCTGCAATTATATAAAATCTAAAGATACTTGTACAATATGCTAAAGAGGCCATTTTACATGTATATGGGTATTAAAGAGATAGTGAACACTTTCACATTTTTTTTTCAACTGTACACTGAGATATCTGAGTGAACTATCATAAAACGCATCAGTGTTGGTGTTATAGCTGAAATTTGCACCAAACTGATAAAAAATCTGGATTTTACGGTTTTTAATTTGTTCAAATGGACATCTGCCTTGAAACATCTTTTCTGGAAAGGTGGGGCTTATGTGACGTAGAAACTGACCATCAGTGGGTTTCTACGTCACAGACTCTCTATAAAAGATAGAGCGTGACCGCCTCTAACTGACTTTACCATTCAGAGACCACTCCCGTCTTCTCCTGCACCTGCACTGTCTTGGCTCTGAGAGCTTCGGCTGTAGTAACAGCGCTGCTGGAGCTAATGGACCGAACAGGTACCAACACGGTCCACCAGGACACTATAGCCTGTGTCAGGGGGACTCTAGAGGGGAAAACTCCTCCACTTTAAAAGATCGCTATGAGGCAGCAGTGCCTTGGGACTCTGTTTGTGTTTCTCACTGACAAGGGGACATCACTGTCACTCCCGCCCCATCTGGAAAGCCACGACCTTTTCCTCTCCCTCCTCTCAGAACCAAACTGTAACTTTCTGTGCATTTTTTAAATTACGGAGGTGGGCGGAGTTAGCTCTGAGCCGGGGGTTCACTTACCCTTTAAATGTGTCTTTGGCAAAAATGATTGTCAATGTCAGACACAAACATCTTACCTAGGAATTGTTACTTTTCAGGAAATAAAATAGCAGTCATGAAAAAAATCAAACAAAGCATTGTCTAAGTAGGCATTGTACCCTTTTATATGGTAAGTTAATATTTATAATTAAAACGCTATTATTGTGCCAAAATTAAGTCAAATCATAGTTTCAGATTTTTGACCAGTGAATATTCAAGGTTGACCTAAAAGTCAGATAGACTTTTTTATATACCCATACATGAGTTACATCGACATCCATCTGGGCAATACCGCATAGAAGGGCAGAACCTTGTAAAAACATTTGGAGGGTAGTTGGACGTTCTGTCTCTCCCATGCATAGCACGCCAATCTGAGCAATAAAACATTGCAAAGTTGGCCAGCACTGCAAGGAGCACACCTTAATATGAGCTTTACAGGTAGCAGCTGCCATTGTTAAGTATCAGTAGAGCCAGTCGGTAAATCTGACTTGTACTGAAGCAGATCCTTCTATGAGTAAATGTGGTCCAGTTTTGGATCTACCAGATGGAATCTGGCCAATCCTTTAGCTTTGCAAGGTTAGGACATGGGAGCTTTGTTTTAGTACTTCCAGTCAAAAAGTGTTCCAGGGTTGAGACACAAGCTCTTTAGAAAGTTTTCATTGGTTTAAAATTGTCTTAAACCGACTGTCAGACGTAGACGATAACCAGTAGAATTGAAGATATGACAGTATGTGAAAACCACTGCTCATGACTTTTGTTAACTAAAGAGACACTGCAGAACACCAGCAATAGTTAGCAGGGGTGTAGCTAAGGATTTTGGGCCCCCAGAGAGAATATTACACAGAGCCCCCTTTAACCAACTTGCCAAGCAAAAAAAAGTTGCGCCATTTTTACATATATCTATGCATTTTTCTGTATTTTTAAACCATAATTTCCCTATTTATGAGCAATATTTTCACTGTGGTTAAATTTACTTGCATTTTTTCGCAGCATTGGACCAGAACATTTGGACTTTTTTAAGGGAGGAGCAATGACACTAATTACCAAGAAAAAAATAAATAAATAACACACTTTTCATTTCAGGCCTCTCAAAGGCCCCTCCCTACTGTGGGCCTGGGTAATCAGTCCCCCCCACATGTCACAGAGGCATATCCTGCAACTGTCTGGTGGTAGCTCTGTTTAGTAGTCAGAAATATCTATAATTCTCTTTTCTTTGCCGAACTTGGCCTCAAATTTCAAGACTTGTTGTTAATATTTGTCGTTCATGATTGTAAATCATGACACTTTAGACTTTTGTTTACTAAAATAAAATTTTAGGTTGCCACTTCAGACTCTGAGATATTAACTGACCTTCTTCTAAATTGTTTTGATCGTTCATAGAACAAAAGATGATTTACTACGGTAAAAATAGCCCGTGGCGTGATTGCTCATATCGTATGAGGTAGTCAGAGGTAGTCAGAGCCCTTCAAACACAAACAAGTACCAGTCACTTCTGCAGAGGCTTAAAGGTGAATTCTAAAAGCATCATAACTTGGCACCTCTCTCCGTTACACTAACGGTGTCAGAGCTGATGTAATCTGGACTCCTGTCATGAATGTATTCTGTGCTGTCCTCATTATTACTTGCATTGTTATGAACGGCTCTGCGGGTCCTCTCCGTCAGCAGGATTAGAGCTCAGGATTTAGATTCTGCTCAGTGGGCGAGTGGCTGTGCAGTGAGCCGGGCCAGTTATTGGAATTGCCATCATTATCCTGTGGATATCTCATCATGAACTCCTCACCTCAGTGCTCCTTCAGGTAAACTGTATGCTGCTTTTGCTGAATGCACACATCTGTGCAGCATCGAATGCACAGATGTTCCTGAAGCTCCACTTTTCACTGCGTGTTCCCTCAAGTGGAACTAAACTTCTTTTTTAGCCTTTTTTTGCTTACGCCTCCTCTTCTGTATATCTTCAACTTCCTTTTAAGTAAACTCTCAGTCTGGCTCTCCCAGGGTGAAGATGCTTAAATGCTTAAAGAGTGATGAGGAAGCACCACAGGTGTATCAGTATAGAAACATATGCATAATGCAGGTTTTTAAACTGCAACATTTTTCTCTCTAATGCTTTGACTCTCTAGTGAGGGAAATCTAGAGGAACATATGTAGTTTTCTCTGGCCCCTGCTCCCCGTTGAGACAGATTTCTACTTGACCCTAATCAGGTCAGGCTAATCAGCACAACTTTGCCAAAGTGAAGAAAGTTACAGCTCCTTTGAGGCATTAAAATACCCCAAGATAGATGCTGCTCATATAGAAGGTTCTGAATCCCCCATAGTGAGTACAAATAAGTGCCAAAGTATGAATGCCTTATGTTAAAAAAGAGAGAGTTGGAACAGTCGCTCAAACTCCAATGGGACATTGATTTGGTCATGTCAGAGCAAATGTTTCAAATCTCAGGGGTTAGATCTTTTACAAAGGTTGGCTAGGTTAAAACTGATTCAAGCAAGAAGGCTCTGGCTACTTACATGTTGCAGCGCTGTGATAAAGTTCTGCTGTTGGCACACCTTTGTACTTGCATGTTGCATCTGTAATGACGTAATATTGGTGTCCCAGACGGTGTATTCACGTTGCAGTGCAGAACTGTGGAGTGCAAAGAGAGAGGCATGGAGTATGAGTACACAGCAGGAACTCCACATAGACTCAGGCTCAGGCATGCACATGCACACACATTACAATGTCACACATTACACCTCTGTCACTTCCTCTGATGGAGGAATGAATAAAATTAACATCATTAATTGAAGTGCTTTTTATCAACTGATATTTCTGCCTCTTATATGCTCTAATTGGTGGAACCTTGAGCATTTTACACTCTTTCAGGAAATTTAACCTTCATGGAATTAGGGATTTTCTGATACATGTTTTCCTTCCTGATAAGATTTCAATATGAAAGTGTTGGGTATCGGCCAAAACTGAGTAACAGTTTTTTGGAAAAAAACTTTTTTGGAAAAGAATAGTACAACTGAAAAGAGACATAAAAGTAGGAAAAGTAGCAAGAATTGATAAAATTTAAAGAAACTGGCATAAATTGGTTAAAAGTAGAAACAAAGGGCAAAAAAGTGTTAAAAAGAAGTTGTAGAGATGGGCATAAAGTGTCAAAATTGTGGAAAAATGGAGGGAAGGTGGCAAAAGTGTCAAAAAGGACAAAAATTGGACAAAACTGGGAATAAAGTCACAAAAGAAGTGGCACAAAAGTGGCAGGAAGTGGCATCAATGGGTAAAAATGGGTACAAAGTTACAGAAAATGTTTGGAAAGTGACAAAAAAAGGGCAAAAGGTGGCAAAAAAATGGGTGAAAAGCAGCAAAAATAGCAAAAGACAGCTAAAGTAGGCAAAATTTTAAAAAACAAAAACAGTTGGCATGACAAAAAGTAAAAAAAAAAATGCACCAAAATGGCAAAAGACGGCTAAAGTGGGCAACAGCTGTAAAAACAAGTTGCATCAATGGGCAAAAATGTGTACTAATATGCAGAAAATGTTCGAAAGTGACAAAAAAAATGGGCAAAAGGCGGCAGAAAATGGGTGAAAAGCAGCAAAAATAGCAAAAGACAGCTAAAGTAGGCAAAAGAAAAAAAGTAGTAGATGTGACATAAAGGGAGAAAAATGGGTGAAAAGCAGCAAAAATGGAGAGAGATGGCTAAAGTGGGCAAAAGTTGTAAAAGGATTTTGCAGAAGTGGGCATAAGGTGTCAGAAAATGGCTAAAATTGGCGGAGAAATTTCAAATGTGGGCAAGAAATCCATAATAAAAGTTGCAGAAATGGGTTAAAGAGACAAGAATTGGATAAACCTGGGGAAAAGTCTCAAAGAAGTGGCCTTAATGGGCAAAAAGTGGAACAAAATTGGCAAAAATGGCATATGGTGGTTAAAGTAGGTAAAAAGTTGCATAAAACAGCAAAAAATAACTAAAAGCTGCAAAAAGATGTGGCAATAATGTATGGAAAAAGTGGTTTAAAAGTACTGCAAAGAGGTAATTCAACATCAGAACCCAATAATACACACACACTGGATGTTAGCCAGGATGCTAGCATCAATGCTAGCACACATGCACTTATAGCATCAATAAATCACAAGTGGGGAGGGCCCATTCACTCAATGTTTCAGAGCTCCAATAAACTCTGATGAGCCTGACTACAGACATGAAATCTAACTAATCTGTCTGCTTTGCAAGGTCAACAGGTTTCCTTCTGCACTAACTGGGCATTGCATGAAACTATAGGGGATTCTTTTGTTTGTTGAGCCAGCCCCAAGTGGACACGAGAGGAACTGCAGCTTCTGCACTGGCTTCATTTTTCAATTCTGAAGGTGGTCACTTTGTCTCAGTATAACCCCAAAGAACAGTATTTGGAGGAAATATACTTCTAGTATAAACTCTCAGTGGAAATATGCATCATTGGTTTTCCCTGTTAAAAAAAAAAAAACTTGAATTGAAAGAGGGTTTACTGGAAAAGTAATTTAATGACTCAGAGTAATCATTGATTAGATTTTGATTGTAACAAATGAGATTCAAGACAAAAAGGAAATGTCATATTTGTAGGGCAAATGGTTTGTTGTCTAACAGACCTCCTCTTTATTGGGTTACTGGAGCTTGTATTTGTGTGGGAGTGTGTTTCTATGGGTGTGTAGTTGGATGGGAGTGTGTCATCACTGAAAACGTATGTGTGCATCGTGCTCTCTTGGCACAAAGCACTCTCATAAGATGTCCTGTTGCCCTGAGGATGCTCTCTGCTCACTCAACAATAAAATGCATGGTATTGGATGCGATGGACTGTCATTTCAGGCGGAACGAAAATGACAACCATCGCCTTCCACGAGAAGCCGCGCCGATGAAAGAGAAAGTGGAAGAGGAGTGTTTGCCTGCGGAGTAGAATTAGGCGCCGGGTTGCACCTTTTGTTCCCCGCTGACTCTTTCTGAGACGCCAAACACGCCCAGAACGACTCGTCCTTGAGCACAAACCTTGGGAAACTACTTTTAATGATGGCGGGCTGTAATGATCTCCATAAAAGAGGAGCGCTGCTGAGTGACACATATTCTCCCTCAATCTGCTCCTGCACACACACACACACACACACCATCTTTCTCTCTCTTTTGCTTTCTTCCTCTGCAAAATCTGGTGAGGCGGCTGCTGTCTGAAAACAACAAGGCTTGCACATCTCATCACCACAGCAACAATTACGCTTCTATTTCAAGCTTATCTTTGCCTGGGTGGGTGTATGTGATGTTGAATAAATAATATGATCCTGCTTTGTCAATCTGTCAGTCATTTAAGCGCCTCACAGAGAGAAAGACGGAGAAACTGATAGCAAGGGATTCTCCTCCTGTGGCCTGCATTAACAAGCACTTTGTAGTCTGACTCCTATCTGCTGCCATTAAAGATGATGACCACGATTTCTCTCATCATTCCCTCGCGTTTGGCAGGATTAATGATAAAGCTGCGCCCTACGTCACTCGGGTTGGGCATGAATCAGCCCTTTTTGCCCGCTGTAGACTCATTAAACATGAAAAGGAATGCTAAATGAGCTCCGTGGTTGAAATAATGTGCAGAATTTGTTCCACGGTAAACAGCATTTAAAAGGATCCTCTGTGGAGCTTGTTCTATGTCTCAATGCTTCATTTTTGCACTTACAGTGTTTTTCCCGGCGCCCGCTGAGATGTTTGTGTTTACAGTGCCATAGTGTGACATTTTAAAGAGGAAACAGAGTGTACCATTAGGTCTAAGGTAGCTGTAAGTGCTAGTGGAGGATAAAGAACGAGGCTTTTGTCCCGTGTTCCTGACAGCCTGAACACGTCGCCCGACTTCCACCTCATTTCTGCGCCTTATACGTTCCCTTTCTTACAGTTTTCTCCTGCTCTCAATAATTGAATACAGCTGGCCGACTTCTCGCTCCACAAAAAAAAAAACATGACTTCACTTTTATGGGGACATGATTTGACAACAAGCCTGGGATTAGACAGACCCTCCCACTAAATGAGAACAACACAGCTCGGTTGAGTCACACTTGTGTTTTTAGATACAAGCGGAAGACTCGTTTTTCTCTCTGCAGAAGCGGTGTTTGCATGCGTTTGTGCCACGCACAGTTTTGCATGTGAAACAGGTGAGAGGAGAGAAGGGGGCGGATAAGACGCACGTCAGTTGTATCCAAAGTTTGCAGAAAGAAACGGGGAAGATTTGTATGACAGAAGGGAGGGATGTGAGTTGGAATACATGCTGAATGCTTCAGATTTATCTGGGAACAATACATGAACCTGACTGAAAAGGCTGAATGATGTGTTGTTTTCAATCAAGATTGCAATGTGGGCATGTGCAGTAGCAACATGACAGGACATGCAGTGGTAGACATGTGACTCGAAGAACATCAGTCTGCCACTTCTGAGCTGTTTGATGGAAACTAAAGGTGCAAGTTTTCTTGTTTCCCGGACTAATCTGCAGCAAAAGTCTGATATCACCATCAGCAGTCAGAAAAACGATTGCTGTGGTTCAGTCTGTGTGTCCTGCATGTACAGGCCACAGGTGATTCAGCTGCAATCACACAGATGCATAAGGCAAACACCAAACTACATGAGGGGGATCTTAGGATATTTTCACATCCCTAGCTCAGCTGAGCTCGAGTTTGTTAATCGTGTCTGATCAAACCCACATTCTGAGTTTCAGGTTTTACTCTCAGAAAGAAGATTCAGGGTCTGTCAGACCAGGCTGAACCAATCCAACTTGCCATTTGTGCCTTTGTGCATTAAATGTCTGAACAACAGAGTATGTAAGGTGTGCCAAAGAGTTGTGCAATTTCAGTATGCCACTGCTTCCAGATGCTGCTTATAAGGGTTGATACAGCATAGTATCGTGATACTTTGTGCGGCCATATATCATATAGTATCTTCCACCAAGTATCAATTTTTTTCAATATAATTGCTAATATGAACTGACGTCTACGATACTGGATAAATAGTATCAGTTGCTTTTCTGTCTTGATGATGCTGTTGCACCCTTTTTCCAGTGACGTTCGGCAGAGGTGGTCATACAGCAGGAGAAAGTTAGTACAACCAATATGGCAGCACCAGAAAAAGGATGTTAGGAATGCAAGCAGGGCATGAACAACATGGACATGACCCACAGGGTTTGCAAAGAGTGCCACATGAAAATAAAGTACTGTGGTAATATGATAAAAATGAAGGCAAGGCTAATGCTAAATCAGCTAAACAGTTAAAAAAAATTGGTATAGATAGCAATATATGGTATCACAGTACTCTGTGCATTGCAAAATGTTTAAAATCGCATTCTATCAAAACTTGGTGTATCATGATAATATCGTATGGTGGGGTCACTAGTGATTCCCACCCCTACTGTTTGTGTGAAGTGTTAGATGAATGTGCTGCTGTTACAGGAAATATACCGTTAAACATTTCGTATGACATTTTAAATATGCAAATAAAGGGAGTTTACTTGTTTGATTTTTTAAAAATTCACATGAATAATTCGCTCCACTCACGCGTCAAATCCCAAGTATGCAAGTGCCCACCGGACACGGGAGGGGTGGGGCTTCCTTCTCCCACAACCGGCATTTCAGTCAGTTATCAACAAACATGACTGAGCTTGACTACATTTAGAGGATTGCTGCTTTGAATCCACCACAACAAAGTAAAGAACAAGTTTTCACAGCTTACCGGGCAATCTGACCTCTACTTTCCTCCAAGCGAGCTCCTTTATAGTCCTGTGCCGGTAGAGCAGACACGTTGTGTCGTAAAACTCGGGGTTAAGGATGATCTGGTGTCGTACGTGAAACACATCCATTCTGATTGGCCAGTGCGCTGCTTGAGTTCAGATTTTTCAATTCTTGCGAATAAGTGAATTTAGCGAGAAAAGAGGGAGCAGTTTCAGAACTGCAGATTCAGGGTCGTAGATCTAGGATCGCGTTGTTTATGGACATTCTTTTAAACAGATTGCTAGCTATTGCTACTACTCATGACAGTGACAGATCTCAATCAGGCCATAGTACAGGGGTGCCCAAACTTTTTCCACTGAGGGTCACATACAGAATATGTAAGGATGGTGGAGTCACTTTCATACCTTCCTTTTATGAAACCAAAGTTAGTTAATCCAGTCTGATTTAAGGAAAAGATATACTAAGTGATCTGATATGCTTTAAAGTTTAAGTAAAAAAGAAGGTTCATTAATGAATTGTCATGTCAAAATGTTTGTTTACAGAATGAGCACAGTAGCATTGCCTAGTGCTAAAACTAAAACACACACTAATCCAAATAGATCCTTACCGTCTTCAAAAACTATTTTTTTTTCCTGTATTTTCTAACTAACAGACAAATATAGTTTTGTGTTACCTTCATGGACGAGCCCCCAAGGTAACACAAAACTATGCGCATCTGTCCAGATGAAATGAACACTACAGTAAAGACTTTTATGTTCTAATGTGGGCCATTTTTCATTTAGGTTTTAGAATTTGCTGCAGGCCGATTGAAAATAGGCCAAAGGCCGCATTTGGCCCCCTGGGCCATAGTTTGAACACCCCTGCCATAGTACTTTTTGAGTTACGTTCACGTCCTTCAGAATGAGGTGTTTCCAAAAAATAAAGTTAGTATGAAAACTTGTTCAACTAAAACAAGTAAAATTAAACAATAAAGGAATCTGAGAGTTTGTACCCAAAAAAGACTCTTATTTAGCCTGAACTTAGCAAGAAGTCATTATGTTAGTTGAAAAAAACATGGCTTACTCAACTAAACATGCTTAAAACAGTTTTATAAAATTAAGGGAGTGGCACTGTTGCAAAGAAACACAGGTCCTAGAGCTACACTCCTGAATCCACGGTCCTGAAACTGCGAGCCTGCAGATATTCAGTCAAGTGCACGGCGGGTTGAACACAGCACGAATTCCTCGCACACATGGTTTAAAACCAGTGTTGTTTTTCTATCTGTTCTATCAGCAGAAGCTCATATTGATCTACCAGTTCACTCATACAAGGGTAAAGTGATATTATGCACCACACCATGGGTATGTGTCTGCCAGGGTTGCCAGGTCTGTGTGACAAAACCTGCCCAAAGGTTGATCAAAACTAGCCCAACACTAATTCAGAATAAGCCAGTAAAACCTCTGCCACACCACATAGACTGCTTTAGCGCCCGCAGGCATGCTGTGTCTATCTTCCATGTTTGTGTACTTCTCTGCTGGCTGATTTAGTTGTGTCTGAGTGTAAATAAAGTAGGTTGTTTTGCTTTGGATATTAAATACTCATACACAAGACATAAAAAAAGGTCCTCTCAATTTGTGGACACAAAAATCTACTCATGGCAGTACATAAAAAGTAGCCTAATTCCGTAGTAAAACCACAGACCTGGCAACCGGAGGGGCACAGTGAGCAGAGACTCAATCCTTGATAATATTTTAATTATTGCTTTTATTATTGCTTACTGGAGAGTGATGCCCTAACAAACAGCAGCCTGAGAAAAGATTCTTGTGCAACTGTTTGTAAAGCTCTTTCAGATCTTCCAGATATTAACACAAACATCTTGCATGTTGAATCCATAGAGGTACAGTTTTTCCTGTAGTAATGCTGATTCAACCCGACAAACACTACTTCTGCAGTTAGGTCATATCAAAGTTGGTTGATCAGAGTATGAGGAAAAAAGCAAACCGAGACCCGAGAAAGTACCTGAAGCATCTCCATAAGTGGCAGGTTTCAAGCCCAGAAGATTCACATATTTTTCAGCACGGCAGAAAATAAACATACTTTGTGTTACCTCAATTTCTCCAGGTGACATCGATTTCCTGAGGCTGATCATTTAAGAAGGGCATCTCCAATTCAAGAGTTCAGGGCTAGCTTCTACTTCATGTTCCTCTGGAATAGTTTTAAAGGTTTATAATACTACAGTGGCTCTAAATAACTTAGCTGCAGGTTGTTTGCAAGGCCAGTTTTTGTTTCGCAGGGCAGCATCAGTTTGCAAGCTTTTCCCTCTGTCTCAGTGAAACTATAGTTGTGTGGGAGCCTAGAAGGTAAAGCTTTCCTACTGTACATGCACTGTAAAAGTTCTTCTATGTGTTATGAAAGTCATCCTGCCGGACTGAAAAGTGCTTTCTTAATAAATATGATGCTGCACGGACGTATATTCTGAGCCAGATGCTAAGTGAAGACCCACAGGAGATGTAAAGTGTGTGTTGTGTTTGTGTCTGCAGCTGTCTCCTTCTGCACAGACCGCATTAATGATAGAACAGAGGCCTGGGCCGTAGACCCCTCGTTACAGAGCCATAGAAGAAGAAAGTGCAATAAAATAGAGGCAGACGTTGGAAGGGAATGAGACGGCAAAAAAAAGAAGTGAAGATTTGAAAAGGAAAAGAAAAGTGAGGGCGCTGAAAACCAGCGTAAAATAGAGCAACGACATGACTCAGCACCTGCAGGGCAACACTCCTTCCTCCCCCCCCCCCCCCCTCGTCTCTCTGTGTCTCTCGGGGATCGGGACGTCTTCTTTCCCTCTCACATTATCACAGCAGTTCTGGCGCTCCCCGCTGTTGACGCTGCCGCTTATTCGTACGACCCCGGCTCACCCCGACCTCCCCTCTTGCTTTTCCGCTGAGTTGGACTGATGTAGCTTTTACCTTGCAGGAGGAAGGTCATCCCTCCATCTCCTGAGTGGTGATGGATGGGGGGAGGGGAGAGGGGAGGGCAGAGGACAGGAGGTGGAGAACATATGGTTAGTTAACTTTAATGCAGAGGCAGATGTTTGCCATGTACTTGTGAGATCAGCGGGCTGGAAGCGTGTCATGCTATGATCATATGAGGGTCTATTTGTAGTCTTTATTGTCAGGGCACTGAACTCTCACCTGTGCATCTGTGGCTTACAGCAGTGTTGGAAAAACATCTTATTTTCAGCAAATATGCTCTGTACATTTACTACATTTTTACTGGAGTTGTACAGTGTTTTCATACCATTAAAACTAACTCATATCATGATTATAGTGACCTTAAATATCATGGTTTTCAGTGTTATACAGTATTTATGCAAATGCTGATTTATCATTTTAGATTATTTCATCATATTTGGTTTAAAACCCTATTACTCAAATTAGCAGCACAGGGACTTTGCACTTTTTGATTGTTTTGACCTCTGAACATTTTTAATACTATCAGTTTTGATATCACTGCAAAAATACCACAGTTACCTAAGCAAAAACAGAGCAAGTCCTATTTTTTTCAGTCCTAATTTCCTCATCAGTCAGAGTACTTATCATGCCACTATCGAGGCTACTGTTCTGCCTTATACAGTCGTGGTGAAGATTGGAAATAAGATCTATCCGTAAAGTAAGAACTTAGCTCCTTCTTCACCTTGATGGTACAGTACATCATCTGCAATACTGCCGATGCTGCACCAATCCTGTCGATCTCATGGTTCATTCCACCCTCACTTGTGAACAAGACCCTGAGATACTTGAACTCCTTCACCTGAGGCAGAGACTCACGCCCCACCTAAAGGGAACGATACACTGTTTTCTGGCAGAGAACCATGGCGTCAGACTTGGAGGTGCTGACCCTCATCCCAACCACTTCGTACTCAGCTATGAACCAGTCCCCAGCTGAAGAAGCCAACAGAACCACATCATCTGCAAAAAGCAGAGATGAAATTTCCTGGCTGGCCTTTGAGATTCTGTCCATGAAAATCACAAACAGAACTGGAGATAAGGGGCAGCCCTGCTGGAGGCTAACATGTCTGACTTTGTGCCAAGGATGTGAACACAGCTCGCACTTTGGTTCTACAGGGACCTCACCACAGCAGTCCTAGGACCCCATATTCCTGCAGTACCCCCCACATTACCACCGTGAGACACAGTTGTAAGCCTTTTCCAAGTCTACAAAACTCATGTAGACTGAATGCACAAACTCCCATGCTTCGTCAAGAAGTTCTGCAAGGGTAAAGAGCTGGTCCACTGTCCCCCACGGCCAGGATGGAAGACGGCCAGGATCCCTGGGAGGCTGAGTAGTGTGATACCCGATTATTGGAGCACACCCTTTGGTCCCCTTTTTTAAAAGTAGAAACTACCACCCCAGTCTGCCACTCCACAGGTACTGTCCCAGTCTTCTGCATGAAGAGGTGTCTCTGCAAGTTTTAGTCTAGTTTTCTTAGACAAAAATTAAAAAACATTTTCATGGAAGTGTGTTCTATACACTCTGCCTAACCTGGGATCCCTGCTTTCTACAGCTGAGAGGCAGAAGAGAAAGAGATAGTCATCTTGACGAAAACTAAACATACTTTTTGTCAGTTTTATGGAATAAAAGTGTGTTGACGAACATTTTTAGTCATAGTTTTAGTTGACAAAGTTAACACTGTTTGGCATCTCAGGACGAATCCAATCTATGCCCGGTGCCTTTGCCACTGGGCAGCTTTTCAACCACCTCAGCAACCTCAGACTCTGCCTCCTCGGAGGAGGATGACATGTTAAATGGGTTCAGGAGTTCCTCAAAGTGTTCTATCCACCTACTGACGGTATCCCAAGTCCAAGGCAGCAGTATTCAGGTTGTGCCATTCACAGCCTGAGCCAAGCCCCGCTTCCCCTTCTTGAGTCGTCACTTTGCCAGAAACAACCACAGAGCCAACCAAAAGCCCTTCTCAGTAGCATCTATGAACTTCTCTCACACCTGGATTTTTGCTTCTCAACAGCTGAAGCTGCAGCCCTCTGAGCTGCCTGAAACCTGTTAACTGCTTCCAGAGAAGCTGGGTTAATATTTCAACTAACGGGACTTACTGCTAAGTTTGGGAGCGTTTTTCAGGGACTTTCTGAGGAGTTGGGAGCAGCTTAAGTCAGTGAGTGCATTCTCCCACAGTCTTGAGGTTTTTTTTTTTTTTCCACAAGCAGATAGTCGAAGGTCTGTGTTTTGCACTCTGACAAATACTGACAATGAATGTGAAAGCAAGAGAGCAGAGGAAAGAGACAGCAATGTCTTCTCTTCCCTGAGATTTTTATTTAGATCCAGCGGTTGACCTGTGGACGTGTTTTCCCCTATTCACCTCGGTAAACAAACTTCAACACATTTTGTGTCAGGTGCTTTTATGCCGCTACATTTACAGCGATCTTAGTTCAACTTGTGCCATGTTTGAGAATTTCCCTTTACTCCTATCAGCCAATTAAAACTAAGAAGGGGTGTGACTTCAGACACCAGCTTTGTCAACAGCAGTGGTGAAGAGGAAACTGATCAGACTTGTCTTTCAGAGGGTAAAGTTTCCAGGTCTACAAATGCCAGAATAGAATTTCTTTACATTCTTTCCCATGGTTTTTCTCGGTGATGTTTCTTTGAATAAATGAAATTTTAGCACTCTCAGCTATTTAAAAATGATACCATGGATACCCTGAGGAAGGCAGATGTCAACTTTTGAAACCTTGCAACAATAAACTCTGGTAAAAAGCAATCTGAGACTGAGGTTGTGGATTCTGCCAGTTCAGAAAGCTCCTTCTAAAATCACAGGCCTTTATTGTAAAAAGTCACAGAGATGTTTTCTTGTATCACCACTCATGGGACACCTCTTCAGAAATACACATGCGGGACAAATTATTATGTAATATCCTTGAAACTTTGCTCAAAGTAAAAAGGCTATAAATACTATATGATAAATGTTTGAAAAAAAAGTCTGAGTCTCTGGCTTTAAAGCACAAAAAACTTTTAAAACCACAACATTTTCTCCTCTTTTGGTTACCTAACATGAGGTTCTATTCATTTTCAAGAAAAGTTGAGTCATAGCAAATGGATTTCTTTAATAATTCCATTTTTAGCGGTGCACTTTCACTCTTTTTTACAGTATATTTGTGTCTTTATGATGATAAAGGAGAATAATGGCTACTTGCATGATATAAATTATACAGTTGATGCACAATGCAACCTAATTTGGATTCTTTTCCCTTCAAAATGTTTGAGGATTGCAAAAGCAATTTGCAGTCTGGAGTAACACTGTAATTAAAGCTGCAACAGTTAAACACACTTTCTCTGCACACACTCTATCTGCTCTCCTTTGTGGGAAATAATTGAAATAACAGCCTGAAATACTTTAATTTGCTGAAGCCATGCCAACATCAAAACCTCAAATTAAATCACCTAGCTGAGTTTTTTCCCCCCTTATTTCTTCTTCTTGTGCATTTTTAGCACATTCTTTTAAGCAGCTTATGTCAGACCTCTGGCCCACTGCTAAAATGAGGTGAGGAGGTTTTTGGGCGTGTGAGCTCAGTGCCTGTTTAACTTTAGCATTGCTCTAAAGCCAGCCAAGCAGACAGCCTGGAAAACACAGGCACAACGAGGCCAATCAGCCGAGCCGCTCTGCCTCTCTAATGCAGCATCCTCCAGCTGTAGTAACACTCCACATGCCAGCTGTATAAGCGAAGTGTATTCATGTGATGCTGCTGCATGAGGTGTGAGATTACGAACAAGGCTTATGGCACACCACTCTCAGTCCTGGCCCCCATCAGCAGAGTTGGTGAGATGCCCATTTCACCATATTCTCACAGCAACCACTTTTCTTTGACAGGCTGGAAAGCTGTCATAATGTCATAACGCTGTGTTCCAGGTTTGTAGAACATGAGGGATTTCAAAAAATGTTTTCCTGGTTTAATCTGCATTTGAAAGGACGATGCAGAAATAAATTATACTGGCTTGATTTATGTTAACACAACTGTTTGATCACTAATACATCTCTAACACCAATGTCACCACAACTTTTTCAGCTCTATACTTTAACTTGCTGTCAAAGATAGGGAGTAAGCCCTTCCTATTAGATTGTGTCATGTTATTAACAATTTTGTAAGCTTAGAAGTCATCAAAATTAACATAGTGGTTTTAAGGCCCAGTTCTTTCTTTCTGTTCTGCGTTTATGTTGCTAAAACCAGACGACTAAAGAGCAATCTTCCAAGACAAACATCAGATTTCACATCAGCTTTGATTAGCTTAATTTAACGGCTGATGCAGGCTAACCATTGCATCGATCTGGATGGATGAAGCTTTCTGTCAGTATTTTGCATTTATTTTTAGCTGTATTTCTGCTTGTTCTCTCAAATCCTTCAGATAAACACAAAATGTCGCAATACCATCAGTAATCATGGGGGCAGTGTTGAGCACTGAGCAGTATAACCAACAAGTTCAAGCCAGGGCAGAAATTTCTCTGGAGATAATGCCAAATACTGTGTGAGTTGTCAAACTATAGACTACAGGATTATTTTTAACATCTAACCCAACGTACCGGACTTGTGTTTATGAACCATGACAGGTGGATCTTTTTAAAGTGAGCATAAATGATGCTTAGCACTGTAAGCTAGCTAGTGTGCATGGCTATAATTCATCTTACATACCCATTAGCTTGCATTGCTCCATGACTGTGATCTAACGGTATCTATACTCTTAAAATCCCCTGGTAATGTACAATTTGTTAGCTTGCATAGCTTGTTTCTATTTTAGCTTTTATATAGCTTGCTAAAATTAGCTTTTTAAAGCTAACCTCAACCCTTGCTAACCTCAGACTTCTACTATACTAGCTCTTTGGTTAGGCAGCTTTAGTAGGAGGTGGGTGCTTCAACGGCTCACTGCAAAGTTGGCCACGCCCATCTCCCCTCTTTGTTTATTTTGGCCGGTGCCTACAGCCCCTTTAGGTTCTTTGAGTTTTATTTATTAACTGACTGCATTTTTCAGTCACAATGCTTCAATATTTTATCAACTTCAGTTTGTGCTGGTGTCTATTTATATGTTACTGGTCTCTTTTGTTTTCGAGCCTTTGTTGTTTTGGGTTAATTTAAGAGACAGATGCCTAATATATCTGGGGGCTCGTCCGGGATTTGGACCAAGGACCTCTTCCATAACATCCTTCCACATAATTCAACTGAGACACTTCAGAAATTAGTCTGGCCTTCAGCTCATTCAGGACATTCTTGCTGTGACTTTTCATGTTCACATCATCTATAGCAGTGGTTCTCAACTGGTGGGTCAGGACCCTGAAGTGGGTCGTGGAGCAGTTTTCAGTGGGTCGCGACTAGGTGTCTGAAAGAAAAAAGGTGGCAAAAGTCCTGAAGTCCTTTTGGGACATGCATCAATACCTTTTATTTTACCCTGTTTTACTGTGAATTTAGGTAAATTTAAATCTTTGATCAATATTTCAACTAATTTATCTACTTTTTCTTTTTCTTTTTCTTGCAATAAATGGCTACTTTTGCCTGATAATGAAGTAATTTCACAAGTTTTCTGGAAAATTGGCAACAATTGGCACAAAATGATGGGGAAAGAAGGTATAAAATTTGTCAGTGTTAGGGTTTTCTTTTTTATATCAGGTGTTTTGTTCCAATCATGTTCTAAGCTGCAACATATTCAATTGATTTAACATGCATTGTTGACATTTTTTTGGAAACTTGAGTCGCAATCTGTTGTAAGACAGACTGGTGGGTCCTGAGGCCGGACCAGTCAAGAACCTCTGATCTGTAGTTTCAGAAAAAATCATTTTGTGCAACATTCAGCCCACTGAAATGAATGAAAAACTTCTTGTAATTTCTAATTTTTACAGGTTTTCAACCTCATTCAAAGCCTAAAATCTCACTCAAACATTTGCTTAGAAACTCCGTTAAACCTTTAAAATATCACCAACATATTAGGCTTTTTGAATATGAATCGAAATGTGCATTTTATTCATACTTTATTTACAGTGACCATTCAAAGAAGACTCACTTTTTATCCCTTTAAGGCCTTTTACGTTCATTTTAGTGGCCCGGAATTTCAACATCTTTGACTTTTCAACCTTCTCAAACAAAGAATTAGCAGCTAAGCACCAGTTTTTCCACTCTAAATTCAACATCTTTTATGGATTACTTACATTATTTAACTTGTTCAGATGCAGCATTAGCAGTAAAGCATCAGCTTATTCAACATGTAGAACAATTCCCAGTACAATCTCCTCAGAAATTGCATTTTTAAGAATGCCACCGGAGTTTAGAAAGAAATCGGCACAAACCAAATTTATATGTTGTGAGGTCAAAGCAACCTTGGACCAGATTGTAGCTTATAGGAGCTTTGCCATCACAGACCTTTCTGTTTTTATTTTAAGGATGTGAACACGCTTTAGCAATTTCTTGACCCCTAGTGTCTTGCAGTTGCATACCCTGCAGGTAGAAATAATCATCAGGTGGTGGTTCTAGTTCTGACTTTGTTATGTTAAGCTGTTTTCTTGCTAAATATAGCTTTTGTGTACCAGTAGCTAATGGGTTGTCAGATTTGTTGCCATAAAAATGAAGCCTGTCAGTATTGTTGTGCTCCATTGGCTTTTCAAACCCTGAGTCACCCGAGGTAACATCATCACTGCCTATCTAGAAGAAGGAGTTGGGGGAAAATGGCCATGATGTGACTATGTTAAAAAATGCATGTTCTGGTACAGCTGTGTGAAAAATTTAGCTGAGGCGCTGCTATAAACTCGCCACTCACAGATGCCCCAAGGTAATTTTGTCCCCTGAAATGGCCACATGAAGCTGCAAGGTTAAAGCAGCATGGGGGAGGTTTGAGGAGGGGGGGGGTCGCTGCTGTCAGGCATGGAGAGTGATGAGAAGAGCCAGACCTGAGGTCTTACAGGTGTTGGCGCCTTAGTGAGCTTCGTTTGACTGAGTGCCACAGGGGAAGAGGAGAGGCTGATGAAGAGGAGGTTGGTGACCTGTCACACTCCACATGATGGATGGAGAGAGGGGCAAAGATTGGGGGGTTACAGTAGCATCTGTCTGCCTGGGAGGACGGATGGAGCCAGAGAAGGATTTAAGAGCAGAAACACCTCAAGGTAAAATCTGTTAAACGTAGGGAACACTGGAACATAAAGAGAGGAGAAAAGCGAGAAATAAATAAATGAAACAACAACACTGCTGTTCTGAGACGTGCTTAGCAGAGCTCTGTTTATATTTCAAGGATGATTACACTCATAAACAGTTTGTTTTTCCTATTTTACATTTTTTAGATAATACACATTGTTTACATGCATTAAAATGCACTTTTCTTAATGTGTTATTGTCCTCTAGCTTGTCTCTGTTTCCCTTTGGTTTGCACTTTTTTTTCTTGATTTTTTTTTTTTTTTTTTTTTTTTTTTTTTTTACATTTTCTTCCAGCTTGTGTAAATATCACTGTTATTATGAGTGCTCTCTCCTCTGGTCCAGCCTTACACTTAGATGCGAAACACTGGGGTATAGTTTAACATACATTTGACCTTAATGATAATTGCAAGTAAAGATAACAAAAATATCTGTTCTGGAAAAACCAGCACATTTAACAGCAGACATTAGTGATGTGCATGATATCAGCATCAGTAGATGACAGCTTCGTTAGTGGCAAGGGTAAAGCTCTCTCCCATGCATGTTAGAAAAGACACAACCCATCCTCAATCTAATCAATCGTTACCTATTTTAAACCTAAATTCCCCATTATTATTCACTTATGCTGCAAAAATGCACATTCTGTTCACTATTGACTGATTTCAAATTAAAGCCCCCTACTTTTAAAACAGTCAGTACCTCAGTGATATTAAGCCATAATTTTGTAAGTTTTGTTAAATTAACGTGAGTGGACTCACTCGCTCTTAGCGTGTACAATCATGCTCAGACCCGTACAATGCACGTTTTTGGATCATTTATTGTAGGATGAAATACTGGTTTTGTTTAATGTCTTATTATAAACAAACCAGCTGTAACAATAGGGCTGATGGGTAAATTCTTTGTAGCTCTTATAGAAGCTTTTCTAGCAAGCTTTCAGCTTGGCTGACTTTGCGGGGTTCTTTGAAGATTAAATCCACACTTGTAACTCCCATATTGAATGTATTTTTATCTATTATTTAACCCATTTTTAATTGTCTCTGCCGCTAGCTAAGCATTAGCCACCATCTCGAGTTTCCAAAACAGATGTCGCAAGGGCCATGACAACCAATGGCAGGCTGTTTTGTCGTCACGTCATGCTTTGCCAAACAACGCCTGTGCAAACACTTAGAAACTGGAGAAGAGAGCCTGAGTGACCCATAACAGAGAGAAGACACAGAGAGGCTGTGATGTGGCCCTCTGTGTCTCTGCAGGCAGGGACTGCTTTGAACAATGACTCAAAAGAAGCAGATTCCAAAAAGAGCAAGGACTTTTTTTTTGTAAATATGTGAACATTCTAAAGCCTTTTATTCACAGAATTATTTTTTATAGTCCCACAAGTGTTTGAAAATTCCAGTGACATTACTGCAGCACACATGTTCTTAAAGATCAGCTTGTCCTGAACAAGAGGCTGTCTAGAGTTGGACTGTGCACCATAGGGCTGATGTTTTAAAAGGTTTTTGATACAAAAACTCCAGACACAATGGTTAAAAAACAGCTCTAACCTCAGGGAGTTAAGAGTATTGTATTGTATTGTTTAGTGTCTTATCGTAAGAATCAAAACATACCATGTCTTTTATTGTATCACATCCTTTTGTAGTGCTAAAATGACTTTGGAAATACCAGTATATTAACTCCCAGCATAAATCCCCGGTCATGCTTCCCTACCAGGCAGACATATGAAGATTCCTCACCTCAGGGGTCGGTATGTCTCAGCTGATGAACCTGTTTACAGAGGCTACGGTCCTCCACGCACTGGTTGCAGGTTTGACTCCTGATCCTGGTCTATGGTTGGTGCATGCCTGTTTCCCCATACTTCCTGTCTCTCTTCAACAGTCCTCTCTAATAAAGGCTAGAGCCTTACAAGAAATCTTTAAAAGAAAAAAAAAAAAAAGATCTCTCATCTCATGGATTCATCTTTTGGAGCAAACGACACTCCAGTGGCCACAAAGTTTTTTTCTTATCCATTAGAAGCAAAGAGAGAAGCAGTGTGATTTAGTCATTAAAGCACAAAGTCTGCAGAGGCAGAGCATGAACTCTTTCTTCCCCAGGACCACGGCTAAATAACTCGAAATGATGTACGAACATAACCTCATAACCACAGCTGCTTAAAAAGTACATATTTATCTTATTTGTGTGAAAGTGTCTTGATTTGGTTCTTTAACTAGACCTTTTGGATACTTGTTACCTACTGTTATATCCTTTTTTTATAATTACTGAACAATCAGATCAGTGAGCTCTGCGGCTTCAGAATCACTGATTTAAAACAAAGTCGTGCTACTTTACATCTCGTCCTTTTTATCAAGTAAATCTTGACAGATTTGTTCCTTTCTTCTTGAAAATATCCACTTGTTACGGAGTGAAGATCTGTGGATTAAAGCTGGGTTTGTTTTCATGCATGTGTCTCTCTTGTGTATTCATTAGAGAGAGAAGAAAAGAACTGTCCAGTCTAATACATGTGTGATATGAACAAAAACATGTGAACCTGTTTTTTTTTTAGATGTCTTTGGGTAAATGATTTTTTTGTGTGTTTTGAGAAGTTGACCCAGAGCTCTGAGAAAGGTGTGAAGGATGAGCTCCTGACCTGATGACATGTTTTCAGACGTCTGTTAATGAAATGACAGTCAGACAGCAGAGATAATGACCTCTCAGCGGACGTCTCTCATGCCTCTGGGAAATGTCATTATTGACAGAGGGTGTTTGTTTGTCGTGTTTCACTGTGACTGGGGAAAAGATGCATTAAGAACAAACATTTTAAATGCAGTTTTTCATGAAACAGCTTGTTGGTTGTCTGTTTTTGAAAGACAAGGCTGAGTGGATTGATACCGCTTTAATGTCTGTGCTGTAAATATGAACCAACAGTGAAAAACCAAACCAGGATAGTGATGAAACAGAGAGACACCAGAAAAGGTCCATTTAAATATCCTCTACAACAGCAAAATTGTCCCTTTTAAAATTAGACAGTAGTTTAACCTGCATGAAATATTGCCTTGATTGGGGTTTGCTGGTACATTAGAAAATTTTCATGCATTTTGCATTTGGATTTGTGAAAATTTAAGCACATGAAACATCGATAAATTACACAAGAACTGTCTAAACCAGTGATACTCAACGTGTGGCTCTTTTGAATTTATTTGTGGCTCTTTTATGTCTTAATTTTAACTATTATTTCCTTTACTTTTCATTCATTAAAACCACCTTGTGCCATTAAATACCAATTTTTTCCTACTTTTTTGCCCACACTCAAAAAAATAACTTGCTTAGTGAACGTAATAAAATTATGGAAAGTGGTTCCACCCAAGTAAAATGCATTAACTTAGCCAGAAACAAGTTTGTTGAGTGACCTAAATGTAAACATGTTGGGTCAACATGATGTATTTGCGTTAATTTTACTTAATTACCATGGTCCAGGCTAACTAGATTTGTAAGGGTAAATGTTACACACTGATGTAATTTTCTTGGCCCATTCAAACTTGTATGATATTGTGGCAAAAAAAGAAAAAGGTATGATATTGTGGCAACCCATGATGAGGAATGGCTCAAGACAAGCTGAATGAGCTTATCAAGCTCTTCTGCAATAAGCACGAGCAACCATCTTTTATTTAGATCTCAAATACAGAGACGTACAGGCAGGGTAGTCAGCCGCATTAACCCTCTCACTCATGGTGTCGTACTTGGAAAAATATTTTCCCCTTAAAACATGGACCAATAAACAAAACATGCATAATCATAACTTTGCAATGAAACATGGACATTATAGAGCAGTAGAGGAGCGAATTCTTTTGCACAAAACAATCCCAGAAGTCCCTGCTCCATGCGACTGCTTCCTGGATCACCACAATATGATTATGTGTTACTTAATTGAATAGGGTAGTTACAACTACTTTTTAAAATAGTACATATACATGAATAAATTGTGCTGATCCAACAAAGCAAAGTTGCACATTACTGCCACCTACTGGTCTGGAGTTGTAAGCAGCAGTGATTTGCAATTTTAACTCATTGGAATTAGGTTGTGTTAACATGAATTAGTCTAGTAAATTTTAAGTTGTTACATGTTACATTAAAAAGTGTTCAACCATAAAACTTGATTTCATATAATAGAAGCTACATTTTAGACTTAGGTTCATGTAGCAGACACCCATGTTGTTTTTTTTGAGTGCATATTTGCCACTTTTTTGCAACTTTTTACACATTTTTTCCAATTTTATCCCATTTTTGCCCATTTTCACCATACTTTCTCCCCATTTTCACTACCTTTCACCTTTTGCCTTTAATAACCACTTTTTCCTTTTTTGGGGGGGGGGGTGGAATTTTTGCCACTTCTTCTGCAACTTTTTACCCATTTTTTGCCTTCTTTTTTCCACTTTTATCCCATTTTTGCCCATTCAAGCTACCTTTTGGCATTAAATACAACTTTTTCCATACTTTTTGCCAGTTTCTTCCACTTTTTTGCCACTTTTTACCCATTTCTTTGCCTATTTTCACAATTTTTTCCTCCCCATTTTCACCCATTTAAGCTACCTTTTGTCATTAAATACCACTTTTTCCCTAGTTTTTGCAAATTTTAGCCACTTCTTTTGCCACTTTTGTCCCATTTTTGCCCTTTTTCAACATTTTTTCCACTTTTTGTCCATTTAAGCTACCTTTTGCCATTAAATACCACTTTTTTCCTCTTTTTTGCCCGTTTTTTGCCCATTTTTGCCACTTTTTCACCACTTTTCACCCATTTCACCTTTTGCCACTGAATACCACTGGTTTCTTATTATTTTGCCCATTTTTGCAAACCAGGGACCTTCTTGCTGTGAGGCAGCAGCGCTAACCCCTGCAGCCCCTATTTAAAATTCTATTTAACTTTAATGATTGATAATGTAAGTATTGTTCACTGTCTTTTATGCAGTGCTTGTTGTTGATTAGAAAAGGTATGTAGTTTCTTTCTGTGTCTGTAAATACCCAGAGAAATGACCGTAAAGTGAAGCTTGAGTCCCCCTGGAGGTCCCGACACCCCACTTTAGGAACCCCTGCTATCAGATGACCAGCTGCTGGCAGATTTCTGAACCACACAGATAAAGAGAGGCTCTGTCATCTTCTCCTGGAGTGTTTCCCAAAATATCGAGTCTTCTTCTTCTTTTCTTTCTGGCACACACTTGGAATCCTGCTGCGAGTCTGCAATTATCTTCATTCACGTTCGTCTGTTCAGGAAATGTCTAAATTGCGATGTGATTTTATCAGGATGAGATAAGTGGTAGAAATATCTAGTTTTGATGAATGAAATTCTGATTGATTTGAGCTTAAAGAGGAACTAATGATACTAATGCAACACTTAAAATAATCAAGAGTTACAATTATCTTTATATTAACAGTTATGATTTAAAATTAGTACCACTAAAAAAAAATAAAAGCATTTCTACAAGTGAACTTGTGGAACAAATGAGCAGATGGTGGGTTTATTTTTGCTTCTTTTATGCTTTGTGAGATCTTAACACTTCAGTCTAGCAGGGACATGATGCCTGTTTCAGTCTTACATAACCGCTCTCACACAGAAAATGCAGACCATTTTTTAACTATTCCATTTACATGTTGGATTCTGTAAATCTCGGTGTGATTCTCAGACAACGACATGTGCTTGTGTGTGAGAGAATTATGTCTGGAGTGTTAATCTAATTCTTTGGCTTGTGAGCAAGGTGTCGGTTTAAGTGACGATGTTCGCAGTCTGTTGCTCCACTGGGGGTGCCAGGCATGGCTTCTGTCACATATTCTCTCTGAGACCTTTTATTTTTTTTTTTTTGGAAGGGCTGCTGATGCTTGGTGAAAAGGAAACGCAGTGCTGAAGGATTCCCGTGGGTGACCTTGCTCTCTTTCTGACACATCCTCTGCCTCCAGTTCATGCAGAAATGACAAGGAAGCAGAGGAGAGCCAGTGATTAATTTAAAAGGAACCGTCAGTTTGATTAGTTTTATCTTCCAGGAAGCCCGAGAGTAAAGCTCACGATATAGAGACAGAGAATAAATTAAGAACAATTTTCTGTCATCACATTGACAGCAGGAGGGAGAGCTGAAATCTCTAATGACCAATGCAAGGCTGAGACCAAAACTATAGACTGTATGACCAAGGTGGACACCGTTGCACAATCACTATTCACTGTTGTTTTGAAGCATTTGACAGTTTGGCATTTTTGTTGTCCCTATCAAGTTTCCTTGGAGGATTCCATTAAATTTGTCTTTGTAAAACATAACAAAGACATACACTATATTGCCAAAAGTATTCACTCACCCATCCAAATAATTGAAACCAGGTGTTTCCACTCACTTCCATGGCCACAGGTGTATAAAATCAAGCAACTAGGCATGCAGACTGTTTCTACAAACATTTGTGAAAGAATGGAGCTCAGTGAATTCCAGCTTGGTACTGTGATAGGATGCCACCTGTGCAACAAGTCCAATCATGACATTTCCTGGCTCCTAAATATTCCACAGTCAACTGTCAGTGGTGTTATAACAAAGTGGAAGCGATTGGGAACGACAGCAACTCAGCCACAAAGTGGTAGGCCACGTAAAATGATGGATGCTCAGCGGATGCTGAGGCGCAGAGTGCGCAGAGGTCACCAACTTTCTGCAGAGTCAATCACTACAGACCTCCAAACTTCATGTGGCCTACAGATTAGCCCAAGAACAGTGCGTAGAGAGCTTTATGGAATGGGTTTCAATGGCCGAGCAGCTGCATCCAAGCCATACATCACTAAATGCAATGCAAAGCGTTGGATGCGGTGGTGTAAAGCACGCCGCCACTGGACTCTAGAGCAGTGGAGACGTGTTCTCTGGAGTGAAGAATCGCGCTTCTCCATCTGGCAATCTGATGGATGACTCTGGGTTTTGCGGTTGCCAGGAGAATGGTACTTGTCTGACTGCATTGTGCCAAGTGTAAAGTTTGGTGGAGGGGGGATTATGGTGTGGGGTAGTTTTTCAGGAGCTGGGCTTGGCCCCTTAGTTCCAGTGAAAGGAACTCTGAATTCTTCAGCATACCAAGAGATTTTGGACAATGCCATAATCCCAACTTTGTGGGAACAGTGCACCAGTGCACAAAGCAAGGTCCATAAAGACATGGATGAAAGAATTTGGTGTGGAACTGATAGAAGTGCTCACAAAAAATACAGAAAAAGTGGCAAACGTGGCTACAGGGTGGCAAAAATGGGTTAGTAGGGACAAAAATGGGATAAGAGTAGCAAAATTGGATTAGAAATGTGTGTAAAATGGTGAAAAGCAGCTAAAAAAGGGCAAAATACAATACAATAATACAACACAAGAAATGGGTGACTTAAATAAATCACAAAAGGGAAGGGGTCATTCACGGGGTCTTTCAGGCACCCAGCCAAATCTCGTGGCAGTCCTGCTCCTGCATAAGTGATGAACCAGTTATAAACTTTCACTTTTGACACCAGCACACAGTTTATAACGATAACACCAGGCCAGAGATATACTGTACTTAATGTTAGGGATGGGACTGATCTGATCCAATATCGGTATCGGGTCCGATATGGACGTAATTAATAGATCGGATATCTGACTGACTGCACCGATCCAAGTGACCGATCCAAATCCATCCTACAGTTTGTGGTAGACCATGAACGCACCACAGTCTAACACGAGACAGTCTGTGTGTAACTGAGCTAGTACTAGTTGGGGATGTTCTTAGTGGTATAAACTTAGTCGATTAAATGTAAATCTATATTTAGAATAGTCAAAACTAATCTAAAGACGAGAGAACACAAAGAAGAGTGGGTGTGACGTTAGCCTTATATACGCTCTACAGCATGGCTAGCATTGAAAGCTAGCCACTAGATTAATGTCGTGCTTTGATATTTGGCCTCGTTTCACTTCGGGTGAGTAGTCACACGTGAGCTTAACCCTCGACAGCCCACATACCACTTTATTTCCATTTACTACTTTGGAAACTGTCGTACCGTACTGTGTGGTCTTCCTACGAGATGCTAAAAGCTTAGCCACCGCCAGCCTTCTCATTGTTTAAATCCAGCGGTGAAGGGTCAGCGAGGAAGGCTGCGGCCATTAACTGAAGATACAGAAGTTTCTAGTGGCGGGAGGTTCATTACAGTTTAAAAGAGCATTATAGACAGGGATTTCAAGACCGTGTTCATAAAAAATGATAGGTAATCAGTTTAACTGACTGTTAAAGTAGTAGTTAAACCTACTTGAGTTAAGCATTGTTGTTTATAACTTATACTCGGTTGTAATTGTTTTTTGGATAATGTTGATATTTATCTTTCAGTAGTTGGTCAAATAAATTTGAAAATTGTGTTGCTCCTGCCTGATAGAGAGCTCAAGCCTTAGCTGCACAATTTTCCCTCCCTTAGTTCCTCAGTTATTCATTTGTTATTTAAATGTAGCTTCTTTGTGTTTTGGCGTGGAAATAGATCAAAATAAGTTCCTAACAGCACCACTAAAGACTAAAGACACCACTAACAGCACTGTCAAAACAGATACAGCAGTACATTGGATGATAGCGTTGTTCTGTATTAGTAAGTTTCCATCTTCACCGACAGGCTGACACTGAAGCAGCTTGCCAATCACAGTAGCCATGCCTTGAAGCAAACCTTATGTAAGGGTCTATTGTGCAACTTTCAGGGCAGATTTTCAGGTTAAAAGAATGCTCTCATTGGACACGCCTTCATCTTACTCTCTGTTCTGCTTTCACACTTCCCTGAGCTTCCATGGCTGAAAAATGCAGAAGTACAGAAAACTGCAGTTCCTCAAGTGTCCACTTGAGGCTGGCTGCAAGAGGACTGGGAGTCTCTGACACGCCCAAGTCAAAATGACAACCGTTGCATCATATATAAACATGTTTACAGCCTGGTTCAAAAAAACATTTTGGCTGGAAAAGTTTGTGTTTTCATGAGCACACGCTGTTTTGGTGACGACAGACAACAGTGCAGCTGTCTCTCAGGAGGCTAAAGATCTGTCTCAGCTCAACCTCTTTGTCTTTTTCCAGAATGAGCAAAAGTTAGTTTGAGACAGCATCATTTTCAATATGGCAGCCGCCATGGATTGGCTTCAAAAGGCTTCTTCAATTACCAAACAGCTCACGTCACTCAGACCTCATCAAATACTTACACAGTCTACAGACAAGTGCTGGTAAACATCAGAGAGAGACATTCTGCAATCTTTTCAAGTGACAATATCAATTTAGCTGTTATATTTTCTCTTTATAGGCCTTCGACAACATTTTCTTTGGTTTCTGTCTCTTCAATCGGCTCTTTTCTTGACACTCTTAGACACAGAGGGCCTGAGTGGGCAGGGTGATGGCTCTTAGTGGTGGCAGGGCTTATAACTGGAGAGGGAATGCTTCACAGTAGAATAAACAAATATGAAACATGCTACAGCATCTAAGCAACCCTTACACTGTAGACAGGGCCATCCTGCATGTGTAAACACAGAGCTAATAGCAACAAACCCAATGGGAGTTTGACTTGACTCTCTCTAGGAAGCCAATACCCCACAATACATTTACATAAGGTGTGTTTGAATGTTGCATACCTAACCTTTAACATCAGTGGTACTTCAAATGAAAAAATATCGTCTTGCTGTATTTAAGCCTTCGAACAAGTGAGTTGGACCATTAAGTCTTTCACAATTGAATGCAGAGACGGGTCCTTTTCTTATAAACTTTAGTAAAATCTGACTTCATTTTGCATGTAACTGCAGCCTTTCTTCAAATAAGCTCTCACATCACTGACTGCCCTTTTATATAGCAGTCCATTTTAGAAAATCCTTACACCAACATCAGTATTACTCTGTAACCAAGCCAACCAGCTACAGAGACAATAAAGCATTTGGTTTGGCACAAAAAGATAGAAAAACAAAGAAAAGGGCAAAGATACCAAACATACTGTGCAAAAAAAGAGATAAAAAAGTATTTTCATCCCTCCTGAGTTATTTTTGCATATTTGTCACACTTTGATTTTAGAATTAAAACAAGAAAAAAGGTAACCCAAGTAAAACCAAAGGCAGTCTTTAAATAATGATTACATTTAATAAAGAAAAAGCCATCCAAACCCACATGGTCCTATGTTAAAAGGTAACTGTAACTTGTTAAATCATGAATTAACTGTGATTAACCACATTTTTTGGAAAGCTGAGATCAATTCCACTAGCCACACCCAGGCCTGATTACTACCAGACCTACTGAATCAAGAAATCCCTGAATTAGAGCCTGTATCAAAAAAGTTGCTAAAGGATCTCAAAAGCATCCTGCTGCAAACTAAAGAAATTCAAGAAGAGATGAGAAACAAAGTCATTGACATCATATCAGTCTGGAAAGGGTTACAAAGCCATTTCTAAGGCTTTGGAACCCCAGCGAACAATAGTGAGCATCATTGCCCACAAATAGAGAAAACTTGGAACCATGGTCAACCTTCCAGGGAATGGAGGCCCACCAAAATTACTTGTGAACTGTTTCATCTGGTGTAAAACTAACACAGCCTTTCATAAAAAGAACATCATACCAACAGTCAAACATGGTGGTGTTACTGTGATGATCTGGGGTTGCTTTGCTGCTTCAGGACGTGGACGACTTGAACCATAAATTCTGCTCTCTACCAGGAAATCCTGAAGGAAAACCTCTGACCATCAGTTTATGACTTCAAGCTCAAGCACACTTGGGTTGTACAGCAGAAAAATGATCTAAAACACACCAGCAAGTCCACCTCTGAATGGCTTAAAAATAAAGTTAATGTTTTGAAGTGGCCCAGTCAAATCATGGACTGAAATGCAATTGAGATGCTGTGCTCAAAAACCTTCCAATGTGGCTGAATTAAAAGCGATTCAGCAAAGATGAGCGGGCCAAAATTCCTCCATAGCAATGTGAGAGACTCACTGACATCTATCCCAAATGCTTGCTTGCAGTTGTTGCAGCCAAAGGTGGCACAATTTGGTTTAGGGTTTAATCCTTCACATTAGCCCAGGTAGGTTTGGATGGCTTTTTCCTCTAATAAATCAAATCCTCATTTAAAAGGTACATTTTCTATTCACTTGGTTTATCTTTGTCCAGTATTTTTTGGATGATCTAACACATTTAAGTGTGACAAATTTGCAAAAAAAAAGTTCATTCAGGAATGCCCTCATTATACATTTGACCATTTTATTGCAAGAAAGATATACAGTTTTACTTGGTGGAGAAGGATCTGCTCTGCTTGGCTTGATTAGCCAAGCAGCATGCTTAGACTTTCCAGAGAGTGCATGGCTGGAAACTCCCATATGGATAGATACATTTATGACAATGTGGATTGGTTAGGCAATTAATCCATAGTAGCATGAATGTGAACATGAGGGTGCAACAAGTTTTAGGCTATAAAGGAGGAGGCTGGGGTGGAGGAGTTTAAGCTTTGTCAGCAGCAGTAGCATGGTGCATCAGCATTAATGCAAACAGGGATTAATGAGGATTAGGTCATGTTTAAATACACCGCTGTGTTGAGAGAAAGAGCTGCGATTGGCTGTGGGAGCTAGGAGGCGGGATCAGCTAGCAGTTAGCTGATCACAGGTGGGCGTATGACTGCTGGATCCTGCATGGAGTAATGCTAGGCTTCATAAATCAGGAAGAGGGTAAATACTTTTTCACATCACTGTACTCTTTTTCCAAGAATGATGGAACTACACATCCCACAACCTATTGCAATTCCTTTATTAACTGTGAGTCATTGGATTCATTGAAACTAGTGTTTGGGATCATAAAATCATTTAAAGTATGTGTGCAAAGATAATAGTAGTGTGGTTTTCTTCTAGACTTTAAAACCGTCTGGTTTTTCTTTCCAACTACTGAAGTCGCCCCCTGCTGGTGATTAGATGGATGCAGGTTTAAAGCCCTTTCTCATTTGCTTTCAACCAGAAGCTATTTTCAATCGTTCTATACCAGTGTTGCTCAACCCTGCTCAACCAAAGAGCCAAACTGTTGAAAAATACCTTGGCAAGAGCCGCAAGCTAAGTGGTGAAAAGTGGTTAAAAAATGGGTTAAATGGGCAATAAAAATAAGTTAAAGCTGGCAAAAACAGTCAAAAAGCAGCAAATAATGGGTGAAAAGGGGTAAAGTTGGCAAAAATGGCAAAAACTGGGTGAAAAGTGACAGAAATTAGGAAAAAAGTGGCAGAAATGGGTGAAAAGCGACAAAAAATGATTCACACGTGGCAAAAATGGTCAAAAAGTGGCATAAACATGGCAAAAAATGAGTGAAAAGTGACTCAAATGGGCAAAAACCAGCAAAAAGGTGGGAAAATAGGCAAAAAGCAGCAAAGCAGTGGCAAAAATTACAAAAAACTTGCATTTAATGGCAAAAGACAGCTTAAATGGATGAGAAGTGGCAAAAAAGGGGGAAGACAATTTAAATTGCAATAAGCAGGACTAAAGCAGCAAAAACTGGTAAAAAGAAATAATAATTAAAAACTAAGTAAAAACTGGAAACAGGAAAGTGACATAAATGGGGAGAAGAAAGGACAAAATGAGTGAGAAGTGACAAATCAAAAATGAGCTTCAGGGGGCAAAATGGTCAAGAAGCACCAAAAATGTGGCAAAAAGTGAGTGAAAAAGTGACTAAAATGGGCAAATAGCAGCAAAAAGATGGGAAAATGGTCAATAAGCAGCAGAGTGGCAAAAATGGTAAAAAAAAAAAAAAAAAAGTGGCATTTAATGGCTAAAGACAGCTTAAATGGGCAAAAAATGGTAAAAAGGGGAAAAATTACAAATTGCAAAAAGCAGCGTAAAAGAGGCAAAAAACTGGTGAAAAGCAATAAAGTGGGATAAAAGTGGCAAAAATCAGTGGAATGTGGAAAAAAGAAATGGCAAAAAAGGAAAACATGCAAATAAGGGCAATGTGTATACAGACAAAAAATAAAGGTTGACAATTAAGTTTAACAATTAAAGCCTACTGTGTAAGTGGGAAACAAACTGATTAATGTGACTTGCCATGGGTAATTTCTGAGGTCAAAGTTTCCCTTTCTTAAGGTTTTCTGGGGGAATAATATTTCAAATTAAGACATAGAAGAGCCACAAATCATCACAAAAGAGCCACATGTGAGTATCACTGTTCTATACAGTCTGAGCCGTGGGTTTATATAAGCGTACGTTCTGTATTAACCCTGGACTGAAACATACTCTCATAGTAATTTTCAAGGTCTGATTGTGTATGTGTGTACTGTGGACCAATCTTGACAAACTACTGGGCTGAAAGGATGTCACAATATCACCATCAGAGGCAGCCACTCAGAAATGGCAGGCTTTGAATTATACATGCTGATTTTTATGCTTTGTTGTTTTCTTATTGCATCAAAATGGAACCAGAATTTACAAAATAAACAGGTTACATGTAAGATGTCTGAAAAACAACCACCGGCTATTAAAGCTCAAACCACTCTGAAAGCTTTGAAACTGCTTCAGATTAGAATGAAAAACACCAAAAGCCAATTCTAATGTAAAGCCTATGGAAAATGAATGATTGCAAAGGAACGTTATTTAAAAGAAATACGACCAAATTTCCCCTTGATATTTCATATTGTGAAAGCACAATTGCCGTATACTATATTCATCTCCCCAGTGAGCAGTAGAAAAATAACCTACAATCAAGTGGATGGCTGATTGGGCACAATGGAGCCCATTGAGTCCCCATCTCAGAAAAATGAGGTCTGCTACAAAAGCTGTGCTATCTGTAGGGAGGAGGAACAGGAACTCTGATGTGACAGCCTCACTAACAATCCCTGACAGGACCTAGGATGCCACAAAGAGCGCTCTGTAGCACTGTACTTGTACTGCAATGAACAGATCAGAGCGGTGTGTGTGTGTCTCTGTGCCTGAGTGTGTATGTGTGCTTTTTGAGTTATTTATCAAGCGGAGTGTGACTGAGCGTGCTTGCTATACTGTCATACAGTCAGACAAACCCTGACCTGCTAGATCTGCTGTACAACCACAAACATTTTGCATGCAGAGGACTCAAGATGCTGCAATTTTTTTATATCAAATGTAAGACTTTTTAAGGCCCAAATTTATGCATTTTTGCTCAGTTAGTCTTTAAACTGTCCTCCTGACTCCCATCGTCCCATGCTTAATAGCTTTTTTGTGCATATTTTCCCCCATTTTTGTTGTACAGCCCTTAGACTTGTGCAATATGTGTGCAGTGCTTAAAGACCAAGACAGATTTCAACAAAGGAAATAAAGTGTGTGGTATGGTTTCATAATGTATTGTATCAATCAATAAATCAATCTTTACTTGTATAGCACTTTTCAGACAAAACAATGTAGCACAAAGTGCTTTACACACAAATAAAAATATATCAAATATATATAAAATATGATATATGAAAATGTCAGACCATACTGTATCGTATTGTACTGTATCTTAGTGTCGTATCCTATCATAATGTGTTTTATTGTAAAATCACATCATACCATATTGTATTACAGCGTATTGTTTTGTATTGTTTTTATCACTTGGTAACGCTCCCTTAAGAGTCTTTTGGCCTGGCCGGTTTTTTTAAAAGTGTGATTCAAGATTTTAAGGATTTGCGTGAACCCTGGGACTGTTGGATTCAGATAAGAGAATCTTTATGGGGGTATGTTTGTGAGCTCTACACTGAACAAAAAAAGTTGCTGTTCCCTCATCTTGAAAGTCTTCGTTTCATCATCATCATAAATAAAAAGATTTTAGCCTTCAATTAGGGTTCAATCTAGAGAGCATTTCTTGGCTGTGGGAGGTTCGCAGAGCTAAAGAGAACAGAAACTTCTCAAGCCAAGTTTATTTGTAAAGTCAATAGTACATTCCCAATCTCAATAGGCTTCTGAAGCCCACTACATCAATGATTTCCTGACCCTGCCGAAGCTGTCAAAGAAGGAAAACAGCTTAAAAGAAAATCCTCAAACTTAAGAAGGAAAAACAAAAAAGAAGGCACCTCAGGGATTATATTCAAAGAGCTGGAGATCTAAGAGATGGAGCGGAAAAAGACATTTTTGAGAATAAAAATCAAGCCTTTCAAAGGACATATAGTTTAAAAGATAATCGGCTAGATGTGCACTCTTTCTCGTTCGGCTTTAACCAGGCTCAAAGATCAATATTTTCTGAGTTGTTTACCGCAGATTTCCTGGTGGGGAGTCTGGATCTGTGCAAGAAGACAAACATAAAGAAAAAGCTGACTGGTATTAAATATCATTTATACAACTGCTAATCCCTTCTGTTGACAATGTGGAGGGATGATATGGCCTTAATTACTTAAATATGCCTCAATTATTTGTGGCTTTCACTCAAAGCTGTCATGCAGTGTTATAAATATCTCTGTCTCAGGTATCAGCAGTTAGTTAATACTATAATTACTGTAGGCTATTATCTTTTAATATACTATACTATAATTGAACCGTTGATAATAGGCCACAATATCACATATTCACTTACTTTAGTGTGTTATGAGTAAGGCTCATCCAATAATTTATTGCTTCAAAGGCAAATAGAATTATGGATACCTTTAGAAAGGAAAGACACACTGATATCATTAGGTAACTAAAGTGGGTTGAGAGAGTAGCCTGATGCTAATTTAAGTTAGCTAAAGTCAGCTGTAGAATAAGGTTTTTTTTTCAGTGAGTTAAAATCCAGCCTGTTGAAAATAAATAAAAAATTAAGAGGCCTAAAATGTTGAGATTCTGAGCATTATAGATACTCTTCAGAGAACAGGAGAGGCTAACGGCTGCTAACATTAGCTCAGTGTACTTACAGCTGTTTATTATACTGATGTAAATTGGTTTCCGTTCAGTAGGATGTGAATGAGGCTACGTAGCTTACATAGCTGTATTGTAAACTTAGCTTTAGCTACATTAGTTACGTAGCTATGCAGCTAAGTAAGCTTCAGCAACATGAGCTTTAGAAGTGTAGGTAAAGCTAACTTAGCTACACAGAAAACATAGCTACTGAACTTACATAGCTGCCTTGTGAGCTTAGCTTGAGTTCCATTATCTACATAGCTTTGTTATCTACGTAGCTAACACAGCCAGCAGAGCTACATAAGCTACGTTTTCTGCATTAGGATGTTTTCATGGAGGACAGTTTTTTCCTGTAAGCGCCTGTTTACTCAGCTTCATTAGACTTTTTGTAACCAGGTGATGCAGGTCAGGTTTTTGACTTTAGCTTTTGGTATCCTAACCCTTCTTAACTCTTACCCTAACCCTAAACAGAGGTCAATCCAGTTTTATTTTGAAAGTTTAAGGGTGTAATTCTGTTCTTAGATATACAGCATCTCAGATGAACGGTCTGTGAGAGCGGCCGTCAGAAATGACACAGTCGGCTAAAAGACAGAGCTAGCCAAACTGCTCCTAATGCTAGCTTTGCTATTTCAGGTGCTCTGCTATTTTTAATATCTCTTGTGGTTTTCTGAGCCAGGATGTGTGATCTACTGACTTACATGTAGAACCACTCTGCTACAAAAAGTCTATAAAAACACCTGTAAAAACTTCACCATAAAAATGCAATCAAAAAAAACAAGGACAACTACTGTCATTGAAATTTGCGTTTTTTTGTTCAGCTTGAGTTTCTCCTGCCATCTCCATTGTAGAGTTTTGTCTGAATGAAGGCGGGAGAGCTACACAGAGCGAGGATGACGTAGCCTATCTCTAAATCCATCCCAGGTGTGAGCGGTGACTGTGATTGGTTCCCTTCTGTGAGGAGCACAGCATGCAGCCAATTGTATTTAGAAAAGAAAAACACCAGGCAAACATCTGGAAAGTTGCTTATAAATGTCGGTAGTCGCGGGTCGCGTTTTTTTTTTTTTGGGCTTGTTTCTAAAGTGTAGTTGCTTATTTGGGCTTGTTCCCAGCTCCATAATAAGTTGTCAAGCAGATCTTTTCGATGTGTTATTTAAACGTAGGATGGTTTGTCTTGACTGTTCCCTCTGTCACTCCCCTTTCCCCATACACACACACAGGAGACAGCAGAGTTTTTTCCCACCTGCATCCTGCTTCTATTGGGGCTTTTCCATTGCATGGCGCGTCTAGAGCTGATAATGCAGTGTTTCAAGCCCTCCTCGATCTCTCTTCATTGTCTGATCTGAATGAATTTATTTTTTAAAAGTCTAAAATTGTCCATAAGAAGAGGACAGGGTCAGACTTTGGTTATTAGTAGGTTCAGACAAAGGTGTATTCCTGGTCCTTCCTGATTTCACTCATCAGAGTGAGAATCCGTGCGCAACTATCTGACCATAGTACGAGCATAAATATCTCAAGTTTTGGTCTTGTGTCATAAATATATAAGTCATACAGTGAATGCTTTAACAGAGTTATGGACAGCTGGAGCAGAGGTAGGAATAAAACATTTCTTTCTCTCTAATTGGCTCTGACCCTGATGGCAACAAGTACTAGCCAATCAGAGGCAGAGTAGGGCAATCTGTTGTTTTTCTGTTAAGGAAAACGTCAGTGACGTTTAAATGAAGAGCACGACCGATGGTGGACTGGAGGAGAGTTTTTTTGAGCAGCAATGCCCGGGACAAAGTGCAAAGTCCTGTAACTTAAACAAAAAAGGAAGATGAGTGCATAAAAGCAATAATAATTTGTGAGTTCAGGATGATATTTATTTGTGTGTGCAAATTTTAATTATCAGAGGTTTACTGTGTATAATGTACTTGGTGCACCAGTCTATATTTGATATCCCATCTGTTTTCTATTGCTAAATAATGTGAAAAGGTGGTTTAACTACATCTTGTGGTCATTGTCCTAAAGCTAAGGGGGGGGGGGATAAACTGTACCATGGGTACAATTTTGCAAAATTGTGCACAGTTTACTAATGTGACTCACAGTTTACAATCCACCCCCATGGTTTTTTTTTACACTGCCAGGAACGTAAGGAGGTTCCATAGCAAAAGTCGCTTGTTTTGGGCTTGTTTTCACAGGCCTGGTTGCTTATTTGTCTCGCAAGATCTGGCAACACTGGTAACAACAAGCTTTCTAGAAATGTAGTGGAGTGAAAGTCGCAAGTTTCCAAAAAAAAACCCAAATACTTAAGTAAAGTACAAATACTGAAAAAAATGCACTTAAGTACAGTACTCAAGTAAAAGTACTCTGTTACTGTCCACCACTGGTCATAGGTTTTTTAAAAAGCTTGAATTTTGTGTTGTTTATACAGAGTTAATTTGAGCTGCTCATTCTTTTCAGAGACAGCATGTAGCACCTGCAGTTTGTTAAAACCGCCTTGATTCCCTTTAAAGGCTCCCCTATAAATCCATTGTGTTTAAAGTGCCTTGTTAATGATGGTGTTTTCCTATCAGTCTGCATGTGGCCTCGAGACGAGGCTTTTTTTAGGCTGCTGATTCAAAGCTTTGTTGAATTTTCCTTTGGATGTTACGTCATTAGTTTTCAGAAAGCATATGGAGCACATGTAGCTTTTTGGAACAGCCTTGTTTCCCTATTTATTCCCCTGTGTGCGAGCTGAACTCAAACAAAAAGGATATTCTGGGACAGTTTTTGAGATGAAGGTGCCAGATCAGGCCTTGGTTTCCCCTCTCTCGGTCTGTTTGTCTGTTAGACCAGCTGTGATGCGGCCCTCTTTGGAGAGGCAGACGGAGAACATGCAACCTTTATTCCAAAAAGCCAGGCCCGCCGGGATGATGCTTCCTAAAAACAGGCGTCAGATGGCAGCGAGAGCCGTGGACATGAGGGGCATTTTGATGTGCGTCAACAACGGCCTCCAACACTTGGAGCGAGAGCGAGCTTAGGATGCAAAATAATGGGGGAGCTGTGGCGTCACTATAACGGCCCGTGTTGTTCGCTGTCAGGAGCTGTGCAGGAAAGGAGAGCTTGAGAGACATCTTGCTGAAATATTCCCAGAGTTCATTATTATTCTATCAGCCCTCTGTAGTCAAGCACATCCTCCTCCCTCTCTATTAGCTCATACAGTTCAACTACAGTAGCTACATCTCGTCTTTAGTCCTGCTGATTGTTATTCATAGCGATGCAGAGGAAAGTCACACTGAGAACAATTTGGTTGTGCAGGAAAGAGAGACAGGGAGAGAAATGGGTAAAAAAAGTGATCACTTCTCTTTAGTCAAACTGCTTCAAAGCCTGCACTCCCCTCTCTGTCAGGAAAGCTGAAGCTGAGGCCAGGCAGACACCCAGGATCTCTTCCTGTTTTCCCAACTCCTCATCATGCTCTTTTTCTCAGAGAGAAACTTTTTCAGGGCTCATCTATGAAGGCTCTGAAGTCTTCTGCCGCCTCAAACTTTGCATGAACTTCTTTTGTTTCTACAAAGGCTTCTGGGAGTTGAGAGCAAAGGCGAAATTTTTTCTCCCTCTCTTGTGAAACAGCTCGGGCGAGGCTGTGGCATCTTTTTGTGAAGAGTTTTTGAGGCTTGTGTGAGGTCTTAAAGACGTGTCATGTTTCACTTAGCAGTTTGGATTCCAGACGGAGGAGAGCAGAGATGACAATGATTTCAGCTTGGTCCAGTTTGTTCTTGGTGTCTCTAACAAGCTCTCTTCAGTCCGCGATCGAAATCATCAGAAAAGAAATCCAGTACAGCCTGGTGCTCTCTTTTCCACGCCACTTTTTTGAGCATATCTAGGCCACAGTCCCTGTCTAACCTCTCTCGTACCCTAAATCTCCCTTTACACATGATTGAAGAAGATTTAACAGCAGAGATCAGAGTTTAAAAATCTGTTTAACCTTTGACCTCTCAGCATCAATCTCAGCTCTGCAATCAAACTGGAATTAAAAGGTGAGACAACAAGGATTTAAGCTCCCATCAGGGCAGAGCAGGTAGTCATTCTGACTGTATATAGACATATATGTTTGATGCTTTGGATTAAACTGCACGGAAGAGTTACAATCTTGTACTCAAAGCAATGTAATCCTATGACTATAGATCTGAATTACCAGATAGTTTATAACCCTTAACACTTGGCAGAGCTATGCTTTGTTTGACTATGGTGAGCAAACTGGGGCACGGACTTATGAAGGGTTAGCATGAGCTGTATGAGCTCAGAGTGGTGCAACATTATTTTCTGATTGTTTTACAGATTTTACACTCTAAAGAAATAATTGACACCTACGCATAAACATGCAGGAAGGTACAAGCTTTTGTTTCTAGTTGCTGAGAGTTTGCCCCTCCTTGCTTGCTGTGTATGTCTGCTCCTTCCTCCATCATAGACTTCATTGGTGACTGTTTTATATAACACCATTGGACAAAAAAGGTTTGCAGAGGGCCTTTATCGTCTCATGATAATGCACACGTTTAATTTTAGTGTTGTAGACAGACAAAGAGATAGTTCCTTAAAAGAGTGGTTCTCAACCTTTTTAGCCCATGACCCCCAAAATAAAAATGCCATAGACTGGGGACCCCCACTGTACCTGGAGGTGCTTGAACACAGCCATGCATAAATTGGGGTGGGGGGGGGGCTAGCAAAACCATGGTCCATTGTGAAGTTAAGCTGTGTAAATCATATTTTATATTTGACCTGAATAATATCCACTCATATCAAAGAAGAACCAAATATCTTTATTTAGTCATTCATGAAGTGAATGGCCTCCTCTAACCTTTATCTACTGAGTCTAAAAATGGCGATTTGGACATATTTTGTTATTATGGCTGTAAAATAGTCAGGAAATGCCCTAATTTTGAGAGCTCTGGTCCCTTTTCCCAGGAGTAATTGAACTTGACTTTTCAACATCTGGTTAATGATTATTGCACATTATATGGAATTGTCACCAGTTTAAAAGAGGGAAAACACAAAAACAGATTTGTTTTTCATGGCTTTTATGAAAATAAATTTTGTTATTGCTCATGAAGTTTTGATTTGACATTTGAAATGTGAACCTATACATGTTTTGAACAATCACCAGTCATTTTTTGAGTTTAGGACTCTGGGTGTGCAAAACACAGTGAAAAAGATAACTATATACATAGGCGACAGTTAGTGCAAATAAAGGTGGAAAAATGCATTTTCAACATTCTCAAGTAACATATTGTTATTACACATGACAGACACGCACAAATGCCACTATCTAATGCTATTTTTTGAAAACAAAACACCACTCTCGCTCGCTCTCCTTTCACTTTCTTCCTTCACTCTCCTTTTCTCCTTTTCAGAGTTATAGTAATAATACTCCAGACATATAAAACAAAGTTAAAACACAGTCAGTAGGTAAAGACTTAAATGAAAATAACTTAGGTATAAAACATAATTAAAATGGGTTGAAAATTGATAAAATTGGTTAATAATGGCAAAAAATGTGGAAAATGTGGTGAAATTAGATTTCACATTTTTGGGTCAAAGTGGCAAAAATGGGCACAAAAAATGGTAAGAGGGGATTAAAAAGTGGCTGATATGGCTTTAAGTGCAAAAAATTGGTGGAAATAAGGTGAAATGAGATGAAAATCTGATATAAGCTGGCAAAAATTGGTTAACTGTGGTTAAAATGGGCAAAAAGGTTGTAAAAACTGATTGATAGAGGTAATAATGGGTCAACAGAGGCAACAATAGGCAGGAAGTGGCAAGAATTACATTAGAAGTGACAGAGCAGGCAAAAAAGTGAAGGAAAGGGCTTAAAATGGACAACAATGGGGTTTAAGTGGCAACAAATGTTCTAAAATTGGCAAAATTGGTGTTAAAAAGTTATGAAAAAGGGTTGACATTTGGTAACATTGGTGTAAAGTGGCAAGAGTGTAATTTTTACCCACGCCGAGGGGTTATATAAAGGGTTCCGTATCTTTGTTTGTTTGTTTGTTTGTGTGCAAGATAACTCGAGAACAGAAAGTCAGATCTTCACCAAACGTTCAGGGAATGTTGGGATAGTGACAGGGAAGAATCGATTAGATTTTGGTGATGATCCGCGCACCCGTTCGTTTTTTTCTCAGACTTCGAAATTTTGAACACCATAGTAATTAATGGGAGCGTGAGTTCCTCAGTGGCGCTGCTTAGGCGTGGGTCTGCCGCCTCAGACGGCCATTCTAGTTAAAAATATTCTGTTTCTTTAATGCATCTGGTGACCACCTCAGAGTGTCTCATGACCCCCAAGGGGGTCCCAACCCCAAGGTTGAGTACCGCTGCCTTCAAGGTTTTGCATTGTGTCCCAACCTGCACACTTTAGACTGTGAGCTTCTCCTGACTGACACTGATGCCCATAAAATGTCCTAAATAAAAAAAATTAGATAACACAGCCAGAGAGCAGAATCACTGCAGACACTTCTTCTACATTATTAACAAGTCAGAGGAAATATTTTATTTGGATAGACATTTTGTCTTTGACAAGGCAAAAAAACATCACAGTTCAGTCCAAAAATGTAAATGAAATGCTTGAAAATAGCATAATACACACGATGCCAGCGTGTCAGAGGATTATTTTGGCTGTCTCAGCAATCAGAGAGAAAAATGTAGCTTGCTTCTGTGTTTCTACTGACCTCACTGTTCTCAAAGATATGATCCAGCTGAGCGTAAATCTGAAATATTTACAACAGTTTGATTTAGTTAGTTCATCATTTAATCGAGCAAAGATCGATTCAAGGCCCTGCATGCCTTACCTGTGTTTACAACAAAGTCCACACATCATAAAATACACAAATAGATAGATACATGCAGTAGTTACATGCATAATAGATGGATTCATCATGATAGGTGGGCATTGAGATAAAGATAGTCTATGTTGGTGTTAGGATTGAAGGTCAGTTCATCATCAAGGATAGTACCTCAGTATTTAGATGACTCCACTGTGCAGTAACAGGTTGGTTTCTACATAAATCAGTCAGCGTCTTTTTTGTCTTAGAGAGATGAGAGTCTGAGTCACGACGCCATTGAACAGAACATCCAGAACTGGACTGTGGCATTTCTCATGGTTCTACAAAAGGCTGATAATCCTTGAGTCATCAGCAAATTTAACAGTGATTTTAATTCAGAGCACCTCTGACAATTAATAGTGTAAAATATAAACAACAGGGGTGATGAACAGCAAGGGAGAGATAGAGAGTGATGAATGACATGCTGGAAAGAAGCCACAAGCTGGAAATGAGTTCAGGCCACCAACCACAAGGACAGCAGTCTCTGTACTAGGGCTGAGATTTCCCACAGTCTCAGTATACTTATCATGCTACAGAGGCCACAATATGATATCATGAGACAGCTGTTTTTATTGTAGAGGATAACAGCAAAAGAAATTTTGCTGTAAAAACAATTGAGGGGCATTACTTTTCGGGTGTGGCGGAGTCGTGACATAAGCAAGCAATAATGGCGGAAGACATTAGCGAGGATGGTGCTAAAGCACCAGTTTTATCAGAGCTTGAAGAGCTTTCTTCGTTTAAAGAAGAACAAAGAACAGCACTGAGTCCTTTTCTTTTCAAAAATGACAAAAGTCGTGTACTGATGTGTCTACAGTCGCTGTGGTTCGCGTTATGCAGTTCTCTATGGAGTTTATTCCTTCAGTAGGAGCGCAGCTCGGTAGCGGCTACGCCACATTTTTTGTTGCTCTGATTGGACTGTAAAGATTTGACAGAAAGTTCACCAATCACCCTCTGAGTCTTTTTGTAAAGGCTCAGCCCTTTCCCAAACACTGTCTGTGAGAGGTTTACCAGATCAAAGTGTGAAACAAATCCATCTGGCGTGCCAGGTTAGGCTATGATAAAATACAAATACAATAATATTTAACCCTTTAAACTAGGGATGCACAATAATATTGGCGTGATGTCTTTATCTGCAAATAGAACAATTTCTGCCGATATTTAAAACTTATAGTTTGGTTTTGAAATCAGCCTATATCAGCTTTAAATACAAACGCCAAAGTAATCAAATATCAGGCTGGACCAACAGACCTGCATCAGCTGAAGTCTTTTCCTTTGTTCATTCCTTGAACTTTAAAGTGTGTTTTTTGTGACTGAACTTTGTTAATTTGTTCATCCTCAAACTCTGAATTATGTGTTTGAGGAGTTTTAGGTCTGAACTTCATTTAGGTATTGATATTAGCTTATATTTATTGCTAAATATTGGCATTTTGGATATCCAATATGCATCCCTGTTTTAAACTTGAAGTGGTCCTCTCTCTTGTCTCTGTTGCTGTTATAAGCCCACTTGTATTTGCAATGTCTTTCTGATTTACACCTGCATAAAACATAGACACCACAGAAAAGTTCACAAACTAAAGAAATTTGGATTAAACAGCCTGTCTCACACTCCTTAAACAGCATCTTGAAGCTAATTTTCAGCTACGCCGTACGGCTCAACACTTTACAAATCAAATGTTGCCTTTGATTTTTTGATGCCATTTAGAAGTTGAAGAAAATGCTGACTTTAAAGGGTCATTCAGTGCCAGATGTGGCAGGCTAAGCTGTTGTTGCTAATTGCTAATTAGAGTGGTGTCTTACCTGTAGAGTGAGACTGGTGTCGCTGCATTATTTTACCTTGTTTTTGCACAGCTTTGAATGTCCAACTCCAGACTTTCTGGTGTTTGAAGAAACTCCACTATCTTTACTTTCAGTCTTGCTGGCCAGTAGACTTTCTCATCCATAGTACTAGAAATTTGTTTTGATCAGAAGCATGCTGCTTAGTTTGTGCTTCCACCTGTTGGCTTTTTGTTAAATGCACTGTAGGTGGTGTGTATTTTAAAACTGCCATCACAGCATTTACAGCCATATCAGTTCTAAACATCTGTATTGATACACTTACTGGCAAGGAGCACATGACGAAACCATATTGAGTATTTTAGTACAGGCCTGTGCATTTGGCACGTGAGCTACAGGCCACCCTTGCATACTTTAACTTTAACCTCTATGATTAGTCTTTGAATAAGAGTGACAGGATCCCACAGTTTTCAAATGTTCATGACAAATGTTCAGTCATGCATCCTCCTTTGTCGTCTCAGAGGTTATTTTTCCTCATTTTTGATGCTTATCAGACTTTTTTTAAGTGGAGTGCATCCCACCACACAGCAGCTTTGTGTTAATTTTCTTTTGTTTTTAAGCAGAAGTAAAGGACACTGGCAGTGAATATAAAGCACAGGAATGAATTGTTTTTCCATCCGGTGTGGGCGGTACTCTATCGTGGTCTGATCTGACCTCATCCAGTCAGGAAAGTGTTTTTAAAAAGTCCCAATCAGGAGAAATGGATTAGTTCTCATAGCATTGTGGTTTTGATGAGACAGGAGGTGGTTTAACTGCTGTTATCCTGTCTACTTTTTGCAGAAAAATAAATTTCCTCCTACGCACCTGTCGACATGAAAATGAGTGCTGGCATGAGCCTTTAAACTCATAAAACAAAATACTGAGGTGACTAACCATTAATTTGTTAATGTGTCTGTGGGGCACGGGCTGTATTTTCTCTGTGCTTGTTTATGTTATACTGCTCTCATAGAGCATCTACTGATCTAAAACAAACAAATCTTCTCTCTTCTTTAAATTAAATCTAGAGGAAATCCTCACACAGGGATTTATTATATGATATCAAGCACTCAATATGTGTGAAAATAGCAGAAAATGAAACATCCATCCGATGAAAGGGTAGCTGTGTTCTGCAGGAGAAAACAGGTAGATGTAGCAGTGTGGTATTGATCACTTTCTGAGGGTGCATGTCACCAGGATAGATTTCCTTCTCCGCTGAAACCCTTCAGAGAGAGCGCACCTCTATGTTTTTATTGACCCTCCATGCTTCTGCCTGTGTTTCTGCAGGGAAAGTATTGAACACGGACCTGCGCCACTACCTCAGTCTGCAGTTTCAGAAGGGCTCACTGGACCACAAGCTCCAGCAGATCATACGGGACAACCTCTACCTACGCACCATTCCCTGTAAGTACTCCATACAGAGCTGCATATAGAGGTGGCATAAGGAGGCGCAGAAGTGCTTATGCTTTTGTATAAAGGCTCCATTAGAAAGTTTGAGCAGTGAGTTTTCTTTGTTACTGAAGTAAAAGGGAATAGATAAGTGGACTGAAAATGCTCACAGTATGAAAGTGAAAAGTAGCCCTCTATAAAACATCTAACCTCCTCTTACAAAGTAACCTGAACCTCGTATGAGATGGTTTTAAACCCAAAGTATTGTAAGTTTAAAATAAAGTGAGTACTTGACTCATTTTGTTCCAAGTTAGTGAACCAAAAATCTCCTTTGAATCAGCTCCAATGCTTTTTACATGTGCTGCTTTATTTTATCAAGCGAGAGTCCTCACAGGTCACAGAGGACACATTCTGGAGAAAAAGAAGAGAAAAATGCATTTCTTGAGATTTCCAGGGAAAGAAAGGAATAAAACTTGAGTTATCAATTAGATTCTGAGTAAGTCTTTATGTATGAAAGACATACTTTACTTTTATTGACCTTTTTAAAGCTTTTGACATTGGCTTTTCTCATACAAGCTCTCCGTGATATTGGTATTGGCGTTGACTATATGGCCTGTGAATTATTCCAGCATTTCCTGTGTGATAGATTATTGTGTGTTAAAGCTGGAAATACTCAGTCTGAGTTTTTGCCATTGACAAAGTTGTTCCACATGGCTCAGTTCTGGGTCCTGTGTTCTTTACAATCTATATCAGTGTTACTCAACCCTGCTGAACCACAGAGCCATATTGTTGAAAAAAATACCTTTGCAAGAGCCACAATCTAAGTCGTGAAAAGTGGTAAAAAATGGTTAAAGTGGCAATAAAAATAAGGTAAAGGTGGCAGAAATGGTCAAAAAGCATCAAACTGGGGCAAAAATGGGTGAAAATGGGCAAAATAGGCATGAAATGGCTAAAACTGGGTTAAAAATTGACAAAAATGGGGAGAAAGAGTGGCAAGATAGCAGAAAGTGGCAAAAATGTCTGAGAAGTGAAAAAAATAAGTTACAGGTGGCTGATATGGTCAAAATGCAGCAAACATGTAGCAAAAATGAGTGAAAAGTGACTAGAATGGGCAAAAAGCAGCAAAAAAGTGGGGAAAATGTGGAAAAAACTGGCATTTAATGGCAAAGGGTAGCTTAAATGGGAGACAAATGGTGAAGAAAAAATTGCAAATGGGTACAAAAATATATAGACAAATTATAAAATTAAAGCCTACTGTATGTGTAAATTTGGGAAATAAACTGATTTATGTGGCTTGCGATGGATGGAGATCAGATTTTCCTTTTTAAGGTTTTCTGGGGAAATGATAGATCAAATCAAGACGTAAAGAGCCACAAATCATCACAAAAGAGCCACGTGTTAAGTAAAACTGATCTCAACAATATTGTCTCCTTTATTAATGATTGTGATATCCATCTCCAAACAGATGATGTGATTTTGTGTTGTTTTGATGATTCTGTACAGTTGCAGGATTACAAATTTCATTTATTATCCTTCAAAATTCACTTGCCAGCCTTAAGCCTCTTCTAATTGTATCAAAACAAGACTAGGTTAAAACCTCACATACGGCTGACTGCAACTATCTGGGTTGTCTGTTGAAATGGCAAACTGAATTGTGTGTTCTGGCAGAGTGGTTGGTTTTTGGGGTGTAATTGTCCTGTCCCTGGTCTCACAGTGTGACTGAATTGTCGAATGTGTGCATATTTAGGATTATAATACTAAAAATGTTTTGAAACCCCTCCTTTTGTCTTGGTTGTCCCATGTTTTTAAAACCAGTTGAGATCTAAAGTCATCTGGTGTGAAGCCAGCGTGTCTCTAAGGGAAAGGCAGAAGTATACATTTATTTCTCATTAGCATTAAAAAATATTTTTTTTATTTGTAAGCCTCTTGATTTAAGTATGGACATATGGAGAATATAATAGAACCTAATATAGTCCCTTGTGGGACACTATTTGGTACCTCAGGGCAATGATTCTCAACATGGGGGTCAGAACCCCACTGGGGTCCAATTACGCAAAATTGTAACCCATTTTCATCACTTTTTCTCACCAATTTATCTTATTTTAACACATTTTTGCCACGTAGACTCAGTTTTTGTAGAGTTCAAACCCTTTCCAACACTTTTTTCTGCCTAGTTTCACCTCCTCTAAACCCATTTTTGCCCCTTATGCCCATTTTTGACAGTTTCATCCCATTTTTCTTCCCATTTCACCATTTTTTCCACCCATCATTCACTTTAAACCCATTTCAGACACTTTGTAATCCCCTTTTACCACTATTTATGCTTGTTTTTGCCATTTTAACCCATTTTTGACAGTTTCATCTAATTTTTCTTCCCATTTCACCATTTTTTGTACTCATCTTTGTCACTTTAAACTAATTTCAGCCACTTTGTAATCCCCTTTAACCACTTTTTTTTGCCCATTTTTGCCACTTTAACCCATTTTTGCCATTTTGTGCTTATTTTTTGCCTCTTTTATGTAATTTTTGCCAGTTCTGCTACTTTCAAAATCCAATTTCACCACTTTTTTCATCAATTTTGGCAATTTTTAACCAATTTTAGCCATTTTTAACCCATTTTAATTCTGTTTTTAAGAAAAGGGATTTACATTTTTAAGAAGGCAATTTACTACAGCATAAGACAATAATAAAAAGTGTTTATTTGATAAAAGTTATTATTCAGGTTCAGTATAAAATATGGTTATCACAGCTTAACTTTACAATTGACCATGATTTTGCTGACCCCATGGGCCCCCAGTTTGCTGGGCTTTATCCCCCCTTATGGCCAGCCTTGTCTGCACATAACTGTATTCCTTTATTTTTGGGGTCACAGGCTGAGAAGTTCAAGAACCACTGCCTAAGGGAAATAATACAAAATTAACTTTGTAAACCATATAAAGTAAATGACAGTCATAGGTTAGCCAGGCTCTGTAACAGAGTGACCATCAGTTTTAAAGGCCTACCAAAAAATTTAAATTGAATGAATCCTTTCAACAATATCCTCACTGAAGCGAAAAGTAAGTTTTGAAAACTTTTGGAGAAAAAGGTAGAAAAATAGGTTGTTGTTTTAAAAGTTAAATAATAAATAGTCAAGTTTAGACACCAGAAAAATCAGCCCAGGTATAAAAACAAATTGTACCTCATTACTTGCCTCCTCTGCTGCGTGCGTAACTCTCATTCAGTAGACTGAAAGCAGCGAGCAGCACAAAGAGAACCAGGAATGTACGGTATGACCCACTTTCAATGCATATATGCTTTTATCTGAAGCACCTTATGGGAACAATGAGGATGTTGTGTGTGCTTCACACAGCTGGAAATCAAACCCACAAGCTGTGTTAATGTGCTCCCTTTTCATGGAGGCTGAGCACACAAACCCTCATATTTACAGCACTAGAACATTGTCATCCCTTCACACTCTTCAATGTCACCATAGCAACCCCGGCCAAGGACATCTCTGTAACCTCTATGTAACTTATTTACGGCTGTAGCATATCATGGCAGTGATCAAAGTCATATTCTTTCCATAAATAACGCCGCGTTTTCCCCTCGCTGCTCTGCTTTCCCTCGCTGACATTCTGTTCAGCAGGGCCGTCACCAACTATTATTGTTTGCTCAAATCAGTAATGGAGTGGTAAATAAAGAGTCTGGTACTGCTCGAACTGCCAAGAGCCTCTGCAGAGAGCTGCAGCAGGATACATTATCAGGGTAACAGCAGTTTATACCTGATGGAAATGTCTATTGATTGCAATATTTCTGTAATCAATATGGATATTAACAGCTGCTGATTTAAGAGTCTGCAGAACTGCTGCATTAAATTATTCCCTTTGTTATTCCAAAGAGGGGAAATGTTTAATGATGGCACCAGTATTTTGAAGTGCATGAGGACTTGATGCAAACCTCAGTTCCAAAAAAGTTGGGACATTTTTAAAATGTGATTGAATAAAGAAACTCTGCGTTGCAAATTCTTTAATTTTATGTTCAATTTAATGAAGTTTAGTTCCTCCAGATACTTTATGTTCAAACTTATCAAAAATGTACACGCATTCTGAATTTGATGCCTGCAGCATGTTCCAAAAAAGTTGGGACAGGGGCAAATAAAGTCTGTCAGAGTCGTGGAATGACCCACATGTATGCAAGTGCCCAAAAGACATGAGAGGGGAAGTGCTGCCTTCTCTCACATCCAGCATTTCAGTCAGTTGCCCACAAACATGGCTGAACTTGACTACACTGAGAAGATTACGGCTTTGTATCTGTTGTGGAAAGCCCGACCAACTGTAGTAGACAACTGAAATCAAGTGACGGACAAATGTTTGCACAACTTACCAGGCAATCTGACCTCCTCACTCACTTTCGTCCAAGTGAGCTCCTTTTAAATCCTGTGCCAGTAGAACAGGCGTGTTGTGTCGTGTTGCTCAGGCTGACCACCGACAGACTCCTCAAGTTTATCCTCCATTTTCCATTTCAATGAACCTCCTCCTCTCTAGGCTGATCTCCGGAGATCCTCTGGTAACGTCACCAGAGGATCTCTCTGTTCAGTTCAGATTCTTCAACTCTTGCAATAAGAAGTTGAAGCAAATGGTGCGCTGAAGGTGACGGGTTTTGCTGCATTTAAGCAAACTACTTGCTCCATTTGTGCTCCACATTCTATGTCCTGAGGTGAACTCTCATCTGTCTGGTCTTTACATTGACTTTACATGTAATTAACAGGTGAGAATGATTTTACTTGTGTCTGGTTTGAAAGTGAATACTACTTTCAGTACTTCAACTTTCAGTTTCTTTAGTTCTTTAGACACTTAAAGAGTGTTGTTAGGACAAAAGGCGATGTAGCACAGTGCTATACATCCCAACTTTTCTGGGATGTGTTGCAGATATCAAATTCAGAGTGCATGCATAAAAAACTTAAATTTTTATCAGTTTGGTTATTAGATATCTTCCCTTTGTGCTGTATTCAATTGAATTTAGGTTCAAAAGGATTTTAAAATCACTGTATTCTGTTTTCAGTCTTCTTTGTGGATGCAGACAGAAACACCAGTGGAACGGTCAGATATCTGAAGTCCTAAAATGAAATCTTGATGCTGTTTCCTTTTTCTTGTTTAGTCTTCTTCGATGATCAGCTTTGTCGTAATTTAAATGGAAGCATGAAAAATTATTAAAATGAGCATGGCAAAGGTGTTACAACAATAAAACTGCAAATTAATATCATCAGGGTGTGTTGCAGCAGTGTCATTTCCCTCAGTTGTGAAAATAGCTAAAAAAAAAAAAGAAATAATTGGACCATTTTCTTTAGTTTTTCCTGATGCCCCTCTAATTTACATTCAGAGTTTCAATTTGTACACATTTTATTGCTAATGCATTTTCTACAGGTCATGCAGAGGCCGCAGTCCTGAAGTCAATCTGTTTCTTAACAAGCTAAAAACTCATGCAGGTGTCAAACAGCTAACTGAATATGTTTTCTTCCCTCTGACAGTTCCCTCAAAAAAGATGCAGCTTAATGTTTAAAGATTTTGCATCATAAGACTGCTTAATCTAAGACTCCACACTCATGAATCTCACAGTGGGATTTTTTTCATCAGTGTGAGAGGGTTCAGGGCTGTCCCACTGTCAAATTGGACCCCTGATGCATCAAATTACATACTTCTGCAAGTCCAAATTGATGTAGTCATTCCTGTGGGACTTACTTAGAGTTCTTTGCAAACATCATGATGTGAAGGGCATGATCATCCAGCCCAGCAAGTTTTATTTCTGATAGAAAACTGATGATACTTGTAAGTTTATCAGTAACAACATGTAGTTAACTATGCATTCAGCTCCCCCTCCTTCTATCAGGTAGTTGGGATATCTAAATGGTGAATACTTGTTTTGTTTGAGGGGGCCAGTAGGGTCCACTGGGTAGGGTAGTTATGCCTTGTCCAAACAGAGACGAAAACGATGTATTTCCTTTTCCTTTTGAAAAAGTTTCCATAAATACAGGATCATTTCAGGAAATGTAACGCTGCCACAGAAATACACCAAAAGAGAGAAGAAGATTACAGAAAACTGCCCCAAACTTTCTCTTTGTTTCCATTCTGGTTGTTCTCAGTGGTGGATTTAAGAACATCTGGTGTATGCTGTTCTTGGTGGTGGTAAAGGAGCATCAGATTTTGCTGTAAAAGCTATAATAAGCTCAGTAGCTTCTGCAACATGAACACAACCCTGTAGTCCACCATTGTTGTTTTGGTTTTACACGTGCGGTGTAAGTGGGCTATGCTATGCATGACATAATCATTTCAAGAAAGATGCAGTTGGTTGTCCACATGGAGTCGAAATGGTCGGCATATACAGATTTGTTCACTCTGGTACCTGGTTTCAAAAAGTAGCGTTTACAGCCTCCCAAAACGCCGATACGACAAAAAAAAACTTTTGCATATACTCCTGAATTAATCTCTGTGTGGCCCTGTGTGGGCCTTAGTATCAGCATTGGCACTACCTGCAGCTTGCATGTGTGACCCGTCAGTCTACATAGCTGGGGTGAGGGGCTCAAACAGGGCCTGTAGATGTTTGGATCCTGGGTCTGTTGAAGGTGGCTTTACCGTGGAAACTATGAGTCTTGCAGTAGGTTATGTGGCTCATCAGTGGCCCATTGAGGCATGAATGTACAACTTATTTTGGTTGTATAGACTTGGCTCAAAAGTCTTTCCAGTGAGCACATTGCTAGAAACTGGGCTCTTGTCTGCCATTGGAGTTGATCCAAAGTTCGGTTGAGACCACGATTTCAATATGGAAGCCGCCATGGATTGGCTTCAAAAGCTGTTTGAGTCCACCAATTACACTGCTTTTGACATTATAATGCAAATGACATTTTTCTCTTATTTTCCTAAATATTAATGCAAATGACAGTCAGAATATTTTTCAAGTCATCAGCCGTTAGAGCATAATTCAGATGTTTTTGAACAAACTTCATGATGATAACCATTTTTTTTAATAAAAACCTCAAAATGCACTGTTCCACATTATTATGTTTCTTTTAAAACAGAGTTTTAAAAGATTTTATAGGTTGAATTGAATTTGCAGCATTTGAAGGTCATGTTCACTGAAATCAAAAGCTATTTCAATCAAAAACATCTTAACAGCCAAAGTTACATGTTAACATAGAAGACATTTGTGGCTGATTCAGAGCACATCATTATTATTATAATTATTATTTTCAATTTGTTACATACAAAGTTGTAGAAGGCAAAGATTGAAGTCAGAAGAAACAGACACCCAAAGACACACACAGATTTTCAAGTCTCAGATTTAATGAGTAGGGGTTCTTATGCGGGGTAAACAAGATAAGACTTAATTCTAAAAATTCTCTGTTTTTCCCCATAGACCACAATAGGGTAAATGCTGCCATCTAGTGGAAAATAGTAAAAAATACAATTTTCACAAAAATACTACAGAAAAATCCCCAGCATTTATTGCATGCATTAGCCTATTCCAGAGGTGCACACCATGCATGCACCTCTGGAATAGGCTCCAGCCCAACCGCAACCCCCAACGAAATAAGTGGTATAGAAAATGGATGGATGGATGGATAGATCGGACCAAAATGGACACTAGGGACACAGACAGTAGGATTTTTGTACACAGTGCATTTTAGGTATGGAGTACAAGTTCATTTTTCAACAAGCCATCAAAATTACAAGAAATTGCCAAAGCTCGTGCCTGAGGCTTGAAAACCCTTTAAAATTTTGACAAGATGAAAATGAAATTCCCCAAGAATACTACAAAAGGACACATGAAGGTTGAAATGTTATGTTCTGTTTTCTTACCTAAATGCAGCACAAATGAGCCTTCATGCTAACTAACACCCCCAAACGGACTGAGAAATTTTAACCCATTCAAGGAAAGGCTAAATTATTGATTCAACAGTGACAGGCGATGGATTCTTAGACTGATTTGATTGACAACATCTATTTAGTCACTTTGTGGCTATTCTAACAGTTTTACTGATGATTTTCTCCCCAAAGAGTGAACATGAATGTCTCCCTGGCTTTATTTTTGCAGCATTATATAACACTGTAATGAAAGACGCATACATGCTGGAGGTCTTCTCTTTTGTTTTTATTCAGTGGTGCATCTTCTTCTAGGAAACATGATGAGACATAATGGTGTGTCTCATTCCTCTTTTTATATACCATCCCCTCATGGACTCACGCATAGCTGCATGTCTGGCGTCATTAAAATCTGTTGGGGTTCAGAGTTCAGGCTTTAGGGAGAAGACCAGGATTGGACCAAAGTATGGAAGTGAAACAGGATAAACAAGTAGACACAACAATGATGCAGTATCTGTATTTACGTATCCGCGGTAATCTTTGCACAGATATTTTGGGTGAAATCTTTCCCACATCCTGTTGCTGCAGCCTGACTCTGCTTAGAGGAGCGCCATAATTGAGTGTGGAGAAGGTTTTAGTCACATGCAGAGCGACTTCTCCCGAGGCGATGACAGACTCTGAGGCACTGCACTGTCACAAACAAGTAGCATCTCAGCTCCGCAACCCCCCCGCGGGCCTGGAAGTTGCTCTGTCTCGTTCAGAGGCGTCTCGCATGCACAAGTGTGACATATTTTCAGGAAGTAAGCTCCTTACCTTTCATGTATGTTTAATTTTGTTGTAGGGTTTTGGGTATCATCTGGAGGAGAGAAATATTGCAGAACTACTGCTTTTTCTTTCTGTTTTTGTTGTGCCTGTCTGTCATCCCTTTATTCACTCCTTGATTCCGCCTTATATCTGTCAGTCATTTCTGAGCCTCGATGTATCCTGTACAGTTGAGTTCAGCTTGAGCTCTTATTGATTTTTTTTTTCCCACACAAACCTCCTTTGTGCCGAGAGAATCTCACGCCATTTCTGTGGACTGACAGAAAATGATTATAGAGAATTAAATAATTCACACCATCACTGATTTCTCTCACACGGACGCTGAAACCTGACATTCTCACCTTCATCTCTTACAAACCCACATTTCTATCACTCACCTGTATGCACACCTGCATCTTGACAGCAGCTGCTAACGTAGCCCCTGTTTTTTTTCTCATACAGTAGCAGCGGTCGTTGAGGTTTTACAGCCCATGACCACCATTCATCATCAGCAGCCAGTGGGCTCGCTCCTCGCCGCCCGAGCCTGACTCCCTAATCCCCGGCTTGAATTACTGTCTTAATGAGCAAGAGAGCAGGACTCGCACGGTGACGGCACCTCCATCATTCACTCGCCCGCTCTCAGCCTCCCATCATTCACCCTCTCTGTTACACTTTCACTCTTTCTCTGTTTCAATTACCCAAGCCTGCCATTTGTATGAAACTGGGATTCATTCTGTTAGCTTTAACACTTCTCTCTGACTTATGAGTTAATTTAGAATGAATTTTAATGAGAAAATAGAAGTAAAGATTTGGAATTACTGACTTGACCGATGCAATAAGCTTTAAATGAGTGCAATGAATAAAAACACAAATCTGCAGCTGACAAACCCATTTCTAGAAGAGTTGGGACATTGTGGGAAATGTGGATAAAAGCAGAATACAGTAAAGTGTTCATCCTTTGAATCTAAAATAAATTAAATTCTGAAGAAAGACAGAATATCTGATGCTCAGCCTGATAACTCTTATTCTTCATTGTTTTTGAGGCCTGCAACACCTTCAATAAATTTGGGACACCGATAACGGGTCCTATGCAAACCCCAGTTCCAAATAAGTTGGGACGTTATGTAATGTGCATAGAAAAAAGAAAAAAGTTGAATGAGAATTAGAATTCTGAATTTGATGCATGCAAAATGCTTCATAAAAGATGGGACAGGGGTAAGAAAAGTCTCTGAAATGTGTGAAATACTCTAAAAACACCTGGGGCAATCCACAGGTAAGTTGGAGATGACAATATTAGTGGGTAGTGTTTATTTCTATTTATTTACTTCAGTGTATAAAGCCAAAGAGTTACACATACATCCATTTTTTTCATACCGCTTATCCTGTTTGGGGTCGCAGTGGGCTGGAGCCTATCCCAGCTGTCATTGGGCGAGAGGCGGGGTACACCCTGGACTGACATGTAGAGACAGACAACCAGGCACGCTCACATTCACACCTACGGCCAATTTAGAGTCACCAGTTAACCCAGTAAGAATGTCTTTTCGTGGCGGGGGGAAGTCAGAGTACGTGGAGAGAACATGCACAGAAAGGCCCGGACTAGGAAGCGAACCAGAAACCTTCTTGCTGTGAGGCAACAGCACTAACCCCTTCACCGCCATGCAGTTACTCATAAAAACTATTACAAACACAGACCAAACAGTCATGAGTCACAGAGCTCAAAGTCATCGGTCAAGACATTTACAACCCAAAGCATCATCCTTCAATGCCTTCAGTCTACTTTTTGAAAAGTTTAAAGACACCAGCTCTTCCAGAATGGAGTCTCTGGTGCAGTCATGGAGAAAGTATTGGCACCCCTGGAATTTTTCCAAATAATACACCATTTACAAAATACGGCATTTCTGGGAGAAATGGTGTATTTTGTGGAAAAATTCCAGGGGTGCCAATACTTTTGTCAATGATTGTAGAAGAGCAGCACCTAAAACTCCTTTTACCCATTTTAAGACGGATTTTGGGAATAGAGTCTTGTGGCTGAGTCACACAGTGAAGATTGTAGCTTCTAGAACTTTTCACTTGAATAGAATCACACAAGTATGATGAAGCAGATTGAGTAAAGCCTACATGGCTTACAACCTACATGGCAATGATTTAGCCCACGCTAAATGATGAGTAAGGACTTAAGATTGGTAATGACCCTCAGTGCCCTGTGGTATACAGTATCTACAGATCTAAGGCACTGAGATGATGCATGCATACCGGATATAAAACATCGCCATATAAAAGAAGCACTTCTGGAAGGCTCAGTCATTCACAGTCAATGATGGTGTTCTCTGCTCTGTGAAAGACAGCCAAGGTAAATAGTCCAAGGGCAAATAACCATGCAATGTTAAGGAATTTACAGCTTTCATCACATATAGACAGTAATATTACCAAAGGATTCAGAGAATCTAGAGAAATCTCTGCACATAAGGAGCAAGGCCAAAAAACACTGTTGAATGGGATGACCTTTGACTTTTAGGTGGCCTTGCAAAAAAAGCCCTATCACAACATGGACTCAGGAACACTTCAGAAAACCCTCGCCATTTAACACAGTACATCACTAGGGATGGGGATCGTTAACTTTTCTTGATATTGATACCCTTATCGATACTCATTATTTGAATCCTTACTTTTTATACTTTTTTTAGTTTGGTTGAAAGACAAAATGAAATGAAATATTTCAACTACAAGTGGTCTGAGCTGAGTAGTGCTTCAGTTAAAAAGCTATGATTCAGTCTGTCACCTCTATTTAATATCCCTCAAATACAAACACATTCTTCATGTTCACAACCGTACTTATTGAAGTTTCTCCTCAAAAACTAATTTTTTTCCACATTTTTATGTGACATATGAAGATTTCATAACATACAGTATAGAATACAGTCGTCTAATTTACTGAGGTTACCTGAACACATCATATTTTCCGTCTTTCAGCTCTTTAAGGTCACTAATTAACTTCAATTTTGCAGATTCCACCACGGATTTCAACACTGAATTAATACTTTTAACAAACAGGACTTGCTATAAAGTTTTGGATCAATTACAAGCATTTATCTGATCAGCTGAATCAGAAAACTGTCCTGAAGCAGCTGAAGAGAGTGGTATGAGTGTCTATTACCTCAGGCACAGGCGCAGTCTTTTTTCCTCAAGCCGACAGTTAAATGAACCACATTCTGGTTTAATGTGATGCACAATATTGATGTGCTATTATGTTCCCCTTGCAAGAACTGATGTATTTCTCTCACCAGTTTATCTTCAAATGATTTTACCTCATAGACCCTGTGAGACTTGATATCAGTATCGATAAGCTAAAAACGTTAATCGTTATTGATTTTCAGGTATTTCAACAACACAGAACCAGGTCCATTTCGATCCCCATCCCTATACATACGTAACTGCATCCACTAGTGAAAGTAAACTACGATGCAAAGAAAGTCATATATCTACAACATTCAGAAGCATTGCCAATATCTCTGCAGCTTATTTAAGATGGACTGACTAAAAGTGGAAAATGTGCTGTGGTCTGATGAGTCCACATGTCAGATTGTTTGTGGAGATGATGGGCATGGAGGGCTGCACAGCTGCACAGGGGTTAGTGTGTTACCTCACAGTAAGACTGAGGTTTGCTTCCCGGTCAGGGCCTTTCTGTTTGGAGTTTGCATGTTCTCTGGAGTTTGCGTGGGTTCTCTGGCTTCTCCCCTCCACCAAAGACATCCTCGGTAGGTTAATTGGTGACTCTAGACTTCAAATTGGCATTAGGTATGAGCTTTCCTGGTTGTTTGTTTCTCTACGTCAGCCCTGCGATTGACTGGCAACCAGTCCAGAGTGTATGCTGCCTCTCGCCCAGTGACAATTGGAGTAGCCTCGAGCCCCCTGAACGGGATAAATCATGCCTATTGTGTCCTCTGGGATAACATGGAATTCGCAGAGACTGTTGTCAACACTAAGTTCAAAAGCCAGCATCTGTGATAGTGGGGGGTATATTAGTGCCACTGGCATGGGTTACTTGCACATCTGGGACGGCCCTATTAATACTGAGAGGTACCATCCAGACGACATCTTAACAATAAATGTATCCTTTCTTATTCCAGACCTGTCTCCCTTTGAAAATGTATGGTTCATAATGAGGCACAAAATATGAGAATCAAGCAAGAATGTGAAAGAATTCAACTTTCAGTAGTTCAACGTTTAAAAGCTTCAGCCTGAGACTCTTACAGAGGGTTGTTAGAAAAAAAAAGGTGATGCAATGCAGTGGTAAACATGCTTCTCTCCCAATTTTTTGGGGTTTATCAGTTTGATATTAAATATCATGTTTTTGTTCTCCACTTAGCTGAGTATAGATTGAAAAAAATGTTTGCAAATCTCTGTTCTTTGTTTTTTATTTACATTTTTAATAGCAAGCTACAATGTGAAGTATTCATAATTCAAGTTTAAACCTTTAAAGATAATTTGTTAAGTTGTTCACCAACATGTCACTTCTATTTGCAGTCTAAATAATACAAGAAGCAGTTCTGACCAATCACATGCTGGATAGCAGAGTATGCACCTCTACATGTTTTATCCAATCCTTCTAGAAAATTCTTCTTTTACTGATTTAGAAAAAAAACTAAATGGACCTGGCATTTATTACAGGGGTGCTAGGAGTGATTTTACGATGGATGACATTTTCTTTTTCTTCCTGCTCATGCAGTCTCTTTTCTGCTCTCATGCTCAGAAATAGTTGAGACATTAAGAATCAAACACCATCACCAGGCAGGGTGTGATAATGTGAAGTTCTGTGTGAATAGTCAGATAAAGAGAGTAATTATTTATTCATGCATTGTGCAATAACAGGAGGTATGGCTATTAAAAACAAGCCTAATGCTGTAATACAGTTTTATTGAAAACAAAAATTGTTCAGTGTCTTTCTCCTTCAGTACTCTCCCCTTCTGCATCAACACACCGCTGCATTCAGGTCTTCACCGATCAAAGCAGTGGAGTAGGACTTCTTCAGACAGTTGTCTCAGAACCTCTGCTGTTCTTTTCTTAACGTCTGACTCAAAACGTGCTCCTGTGAGCACAGATTTGATCTTAGGAAGAGGAAAAGTCACACGGTGCTAGACCAGGTGAATGGGGAAGGTGATCAAGCTCTCTGATTTGATTTTTGGACCAGAAGCTGCTTTACTGAGAGAGCAGTGTGAGCTGGCGTGTTGTCTTGATGAAGAATGAAACCATTCTTCCACAATAGTGGTCTCTGTCTTCAAACTTTTTCTCACTGTTTTTTCTACAACCTGTTTGTAATAGTGATGCCTCCAAAAATATATCCTAAATGTCAAAGAAAACAATCAACATGGCCTTGAATTTGGACTTGCTTTGTTGTGCTTTCTCTATCCTTGGTGACAGTTGTGTTTCCAATGCATTGACTGCACACTGGCACATGTATTTGAAACACAAGAACATCAGTGCAGTAGGTCTTCAGACAGAATGCACTGCCAGTTTGTCTCAGGATTGTATTTGAAGATCCAAGTTTCATAGCATGTAATTACTCCTTTTAAAAAATGTAGATTTTTCTCAATTTGTTCCAAAATGTCTCCACAAATTTGCTTGAGTTTTCCTTTCGATCAGGAGTCAGAGGTTTCGAAACAGCTTTGGGAAACACTTGTACTCATGCAGAATTTGCCGAACTGTCTCTTTATCAATGGAGACCATTCCTGCTGCCATTCTTATAAAATGATTTGTGTTTCCAGAAGTTTTTGATGTACATGGGCGCCCAGAACATTCATGGTCTTGGACATTCTCTCTGCCCTCACTAAAACTTCAGTTCCATTCGAACACATGTGAACATGGCATGTAGTGTTCCCCATACTCCTCAGACAAGGTACCAAAAGATCTGGCTGCTGTTTTATTCAATTTCACCAAAAAATTCAAGTCATGAAGTTGTGAACTCACTTCGTCACTTGATGTAAACTTAGAGCAGTTGTGCATGAATACCCAACCTTTGATATATAACACTGAGTGACTGTGGTGCTGTCCTCATTAGGACAGTCTCTTTATTTAAAAGCCAAACCTCATAAACATGCATACAATACACAGCAGGTTTCCTGTGACTTTTATGATTGTGGCCTTTTCTACAGGTATACCCTTGGATACATTTTTACCTTATCATCACCTAACTTTAAGTCTGACATCATCCGTTGATCTCTGAAACAGAGTTTAACACTATATGATGGCAATGGCCATGTTGGAAATACCATAAACACTGGTTCTCAATTGATGGGTTGGGTCCCAAAAGTAGGTTGCAGAGCTGTTTCCAGTGGGTCGCGAAGGTGTGTCTGGGAAAAAAAATCTTGGGAAAAGTCTGTGATGTATGGAAGCCTTAAGTTTGCATACATCTATGCATTAGATTTTCCTATCATAACAAGCAAATTTTGGTCTTTTTCTCGAGATTTCAGTATATATATCTCCTTTTCCCAGGATAACAAAGCTAGCTTTCCCAAAATAACATGGTAATTCTTGGATAAATGACCAGAATGTCCATGCTCTATAAGGAAAATAGAGCAAAATAAAAGGTATGCATGTACTAGTATGTCCTTCCAGGGCTTTTGGCAGGATGTATTTTTCAAACACATTTTTGGCCTTTCTCCTTGTTTAATCACATTTTTCTCCCATCATATTTCCAAACTTTAACATTTTTCACTGAATACATTTGGGTGGGGGGGGGGGGGGAGATGGTGGGTCCTGATGCCTGACCAGTTGAGAACCACTGCACCAAAGAAGAGCTGGCATCCAGGATGAGTACATAAACATCACATCACGGTCACTTTAACCCAGTGAGAAAGACAAGGACGGGATGATTTTCTTTAGAAGAATTGCTATCTAATTACCAATTGGCGGCACAAATTGATTATAATGGGTGTAAACTGCTTCATGTTGGCTTTTTTTGATTCAAGCTACTAATTACATTAGCATACAGCAAGAAAAAAGCTTTTTCAAAGTTAGATAAAATTGCTAACGTGCAACCCAAACAGCAGCTCTAATTCAAGAGTGCATCATTAGAAAATCAGAAACAATTTACCAGTTTGCTCACATAGCTACACTGCTAGCCACTGGCCATCAGTTGTAAACATGATGTGCATGTAAACATGGTCTAAATGCAATCTGGTTGTTGTTCTGCATCATTATAGATAAAAATCTTCAGTTCTTTACCCAGTCTGTATTAAAACATGTTTTATGCATTCTCCAGACTGGGTGCTTTTTGAAAAATAGGCTCTCCTGTCACCTTTTATCATCTTGGAAAACTCCCCTTAAATGTTGGCCTCATATTGCATTTCCTCTCAAGCAGCAGCCTCACCCTGTAAACATGCTGTAGCCTACATGTTTGACCCCTCATCTTTTTGGCACTGAGAAGTTGTTTTCTCATTGCAGTAAATCAATACTGCAGGGTAGAGGTAAACAGAGAAATCTGAGGGAGTACACTGGTACAGCACAAAACTACAAATTACAACCAAACTTTTGCCAGAATGTGTCCAGCATCACAAAGTTCTGATAAATGAACATATTTGTGGGTAGATTTGTACTCACAATGTAGGCAGTACACACAGAAAGAAGATTAACAGAGGAAGCCAGTGCCACTGATCCTAAAGTCAATTTTACTAAATCATCAACTGTTGTCCTGTTTGTCCATCCTGCCAATATGACGACACAAGTCAATAGATGTGTCCCAATTCAGGGGTAGAATCTTTCCAGGATGAATTTCAGGAAATGTAAAATGGTTGTGGAAAGGAGGATGCATTTTTCAGCTGCTTTTAAAGGAGCCTACACAATGGGACAGGCTTTAACGTATAAATATGACATACTCAGTTCTCAAATGTGCCCTTTGAAGGATGCAGCCCCTGAATTGAGACACGGCAACAAGCTGAAGAATTTTATCAGCCACAATAAACGTACTGTTGTGGCTTCTATGCCAGTTTAACATGTAAATATTAATAACCAAACTACAGTGGAAGGAATACTGAGAGGTGTTGTATGTAACATTTAACAGAAGTCATGGTTGGTTCGTACCTCGGTTTTGGACTCAGTTTAACAGGAGAAAAGCAACAACAAGTCCCAGATGCATAATCCTTGGAAACTATTATTTTAAACTGGCACTAGTGAAAAAGATTGTTCCAACTTTTGTTGCTTTAAACTATCACATATAGTTGGTGCACTAGTGCAGTGAGAACCTGCCCCAAGTGGAGGAGTTGAAGTATCTCAGGGTCTTATTCACGAGTAAGAGTAGAATGGAGCGGGAGACTGACAGGCAGATCGGTGCAGTGTCGGCAGTGGTGTGGTCTCTGCATCGGTCTGTCGTGGTGAAAAAAGAGCTGGGCGAAGCCTTTCACGAGCTGTGGGCTGTGACCAAAAGAACAAGATCACAGATACAGGCGACAGAAATGATTTTCCTCCGCATGGTGTCTGGGCTCTCCCTTAGAGATAGGGAAGCTCGGCCATCCGGGAGGGACTCGGAGTAGAGCCGCTGCTCCTCCATGTCGCGAGGAGCCAGATGAGGTGGCTCGAGCATCTGGTCTAGATGCCTCCAGGACGCCTCCCTGGTGAGGTGTTCTGAGCAGGTCCCACTGGGAGGAGGCCCCAGGGAAGACCCAGGACACTCTCGGCTGGCCTGGGAATCCCTGGGGAAGAGCTGGATGAAGTGGCCAGGGAGAGGGAAGTCTGGGCTTCCCTGCTTAGGCTGCTGCCCCCGTGACCCGACCTTGGATAAGCGGAAGAAGATGGATGGATGGATGGATGGATGGATGGATGGAGTGCACACGACAAATAAGCAGAGTAAAGCATGCATCTTGCGGCAGTGTATCATATTGATGATTTATAATGTGTGTGGTCATGTAGATGTTTAAGGTCACATATTTTACCCTTCTAAGACAAGTCTATATTGGTCTCAGAGGTCCCCGAAACATGCTTGTAAAATTTGATGCTGAAAAAACACCAGTATTGGATTTTTGCATGTTTGGAAAACCCTTCTGTTTCAGCCTTGCTCAGAGCTGCCTCTGTGTCTGTGGCTTTAAATGTTACTGAGCCGTCTGACCCCGCCCCTGACTCCACCCCTCTTAGGAAATGGATGTAGCTCTCCTGATCCTGGCAGCTGAAAGGAGGATCAGGAGAGGAGGGTGGAACATTCTTCCAAGCTCCCCACATGACATCATAAGGGGAAAATCTGTGAACAGCTTGTTTCAGCATACATTTTCTGAAAGGTGGAGGGGAGTTCTGATTCTGATGGCTCAGGATGGGTACAAGTACCGCTACAACCCAACTGAAAGAGTAGGTGGAGGGCAGTGAGTTGGGTCTGAGTTGTAGTTAGGGCTGAACGATATGTTGTTGTCCATCTGCAGCTGTGATGTGTGAATCGAACACATCAAACAATGTGCAGTGGTAGTCATGACTTGAAGCACATCACGCTGCCACTTCTGTGTTACTTGGTATCATACTGTGAGTTTTCTTGTCTGTCTGACATGTCTGGCATCAGTAGTCAGAAAACAGAGCACTCTGCATGTAGTCTGTGCATCCCGCATGGTCAAGCTACCGACAACACTGCTGCTGTCACAGATACACCAGCATGACACTTGAGGCAGACACACAGATCTCATATGAGCATATTCCTCCAATCAGCAGCACTTTCACCCTTTGTTTGTTAACTCTGTGACGACATTTAGGGTTGTTTCAGATTAGTTTTCAGATTAGTTTTGCGTAACTGTAATCAGATTTTCAAAAAAATCCTGCACACAAACCTTGCACACCAGGTCTGCTGTGCTGATTTTCCTAATAATTGTGAATATTTGCAGTATGATGCAAAGAATTAAAAGGACTGGATGTGTGATGACAGTAAGAGAGTACTCCAATCATGACTGAAATTTTAATAATTGTACATAAAAATACTCTAGATTTATCTGCTATAGTTTTTTCACTATTTGAAAAAAAATGCAACATATCTCAGGGATTGGACAAAATATTGCAATGTCAGTTTTTCCCAGTATGGTTCAGCCCCAGTTGGAGGAATAGGAGAGAGGGTGAGGAGTAGAGAAACAAAGAGAGCAAGTCTTTACTGTCTGTGTGCACTAAATCCCCGGGTCCTCTTCCCCGGGTCTTGGGACGGCTCCATCACATTTGGACTCTTAAGAAAACGCTGGAGGAGGCTCTCAAGAGCTCTGGAGAGGACAAAGAGGGGAGGATTTTTTCAAGAGGACAGAGAGCTGAGGGTCACACTAAGTCCTCAGACTCCCCGCGGAGATCAGAGATGGGCAGAAAGAATCTGATCCCTCACAGACTCACATTTCCAGTCATGCGCACAGCACCGCAGTGCTGTAGATGCACATGCACGAGGCGTGTACCAACGGGTGCGTGTCATGGAAACATGCTGCTGGACTCTCTGACCTTTATGCATGCTTTAGTTTTGCACCATTTCAGGGGCAGATCTCTTTGTCCTCTGCTTCTCCTCCCTCCAGTCCTCCAAAATAAGAATTATTTTATGTAAGTCCAGGGATTTAATGATTAAGATGATTAAAATAATGATAGAGTTCAGATTTAATTATGGCTTTGTATTGCTTTTTAAATGTCATAGCTATTATTAAAGACAGTAAGATAGTCTGTCTTAAATGTGGTATCAGACCTTTGCAAATGAATGCACTGATCTAATAGCAGAAGATCCCAAAAAATGATCTTTTTTTTTTCTGCTTATTAATATCTGCCAGTTTATCAGTGATTTAGATTATGGCTGCCACTAGCTACAACTGTTTAAAACCCAATTAATAGTGCCGATTAAAGCTGTGATCTTCAGCCCCTGTGACAATTTATGTATCTTCACTGTAAGTGTGGAAGAGGTATAAATGGGGGGGGGCAAGGTGATCATCAGAGGGAGTATCAGAGGGATTACAGTAGCTCCTGCTGTGCAACTGCAACTCGCTTTCCTGCAATGCAGAAATACAGACAGATAGGGACATGTGGCATCATGCCATTGCAGTATCTGAATCTCTCAACACACAAAGATGGCCCATTGTTGTCAAAAAGCATGATGAAAACACCTTTAGGGAGGCAATAACGATATTAAGCAGCTAACTTGGATTGTAACATGAGCAAAAGATGCAAGTTTGGCTGGCATTGGTGTCCAGAACAAGAGGAGGCCAAGGTTACAATAAAATTAGATAACTTCCATCCATCCATTTTCTTTACTGCTTATCTGGGGGCTGGAGCCTATCCCAGCTGTCACTGGGAGAGAGGCAGGGTACACTCTGGATTGGTCACCAGTCAATCACAGGGCTCACATATAGAGACAGAAAACCAGGCACGCTCACATTCACACCTATGCCCAATTTTTGAGTCACCAATTAACCTAATGAGCATGACTTTGGTCCTGGAAGGAAGTACACATGCACGGGGGAGAATATGCAAACTCCACACAGAAAGGCCCAGACCAGGAAGTGAACCAGGGACCTTCTTGCTGTGAGGCAACAGTACTAACCCCTGTGCCACCGTGCAGCCATAAATTAGATGACTTCGACTGTAAATCATAGCCACATACTTTTTTTCCTCTTGCTGCCCTCCATTGTGCTGTTCTAATGATGCTATCCACACCTTCAACTTCTTTATGGAAGCTTTTCTAGTGAGCCTGGAACTTGAGTGACTTTCAGGGGTGTTTAAAATTGAATCTACACCAGGATCTCTGACACTGAATGTATTTTCATACATTTTTAACCTGTTTTTTGATCATTTCTGATGCTAGCAGCTAATGCAAACCACCATATTGTTTTGCTATAACCCAATGGCAGGCTGTTCCATTGCCGCCTCATGCTTTGGCAAACTACACATGCCATTGCACTAAGATCACGCAGGAGACAGCCTGAATAGCTCACAATGGAGAGAAAGACTCAGAGAGCCTGTGATGTGGCCCTCTGTCTCTCTGCTGACAGGAACCACTTTGAATAGTGACTCAAGTAGAGCTGCTACAAAGAGGCACAAGAGTTTTTGTCATAAATATGTTAATATTTGAAGACTTTTGTCACAGAATGATTATCTTTGTACTTTTTGGTCCCCAAGGAGAAGTTTTTGCAAAAAAAAAAAAGAAAAAGTCATAGTGATTGTTGTTTACTGTGTGTTACGCATAAAAATCTTGTTTTTTTTTCCATTTAGTTCTTTCTTTGGTCCTTGTGATCCTATTTGCTCAAATATACGTGTCATTTCTGCAGCACACATATTCTTAAGGCCTACGTTGTTCTGCTTTTTAAGACAATAAGTCCAGGAGTGACAAAATGGTTAAAAATAGCTTAGAACTTGAAGGGTTAATATCTCTGTTTTGCTAGTGTCATAGAATGTAAACATGCATCCATTTATTTTGATTGAATCTTTATTTAATTCTTGAAAACCATTGAGGTTTTCCTCATTTACACTGACGTTGAGATACGAAGGAGACACAATTAGACCAAATTACGCAAGACAAAAATGTATGAAACGCAGTTAAAACAATTACACACTGTGGTGAAATGCACTTTATTTTCATTGCAGATGTCTGAAGAGGTCTTTTATTGATGGTTCTGCCTTCAGTTGTTTTTACATGTATTTTTGCGTTTCAGTGTTGTGTCTGAATTTGTGTGATTTCGTTTCTCATGTTTCATGTTTTTACTAGTAAATTTCCCTTGACAGACAATGAAGTTGAAACTGAAGAAAAGACTTGAGATCAGCATCTTAATTTTTCCAAGAGAAATTTGAAAAGATGGAGCTTTAAAAAGGCTGTGCTGCAGCTCCACATAGTGGTCAATGCAGCTGCCACTTTCCTAAGCTCTTTTTGCCCTCCAGACTTTTGCACCAGTCCCGTGACTGAATACAGTTTTATTGTCCTCTCAAATGCAGGCCCATCAGAACTCAACAGAAGGTGATGCATCAAGTTTGTCAGCACCTGAACCTAACCAATATTATATGTGTCACATAACCTCCATGGACAGGTCAGGTCGTTTAGCTAGCGGAGCAGAAGTGGAGACAATGTTGTTTCTCTGTTTAGTCAGATTTATGACAGACAATGAAAGTGGTTAGAAATGTCCATAGAGAGTAAGGGTTGTTTTTTCCCCTAAAATGTGAAGGATGAGCATGTATGCCTGATTTACGGTATCAGTATTTCAGTTGGCTACAGACACAACATGTCCAACACCGGTGAGCAACACTACCACACATCAGCCAGCCTGAACATTACCCAGGACTTTACCTTTTAGCCAAATGGAGAAGAAGACACGGTAATGAAGGCATCATATAAGAACGGCACACATAACTGACAACTGGTGGCAGGATGGTGCTGATTATTCAGGGACTGTACAAGTTAGAAGAAGAAAAACTTCATTAATCCCATGCACATGGCTACTGCACACAAAAGAGCGTGGCCTGAGCAGTTTGGAGTTCGTTGCCTTGCTCAAAGGCAACAAACTCCAAACTGCACTTGAACCGGCTAACCTCTGGATTCCAGCCTGATGAATGGCTGCCCAAAATGAATGAAATAATGTCAGCTAACTAACTAACATAGTGGCATAGAGAGTCTCTCTGCATTGTGCATTCTGGGTACTGATTTTGACGTGTTGAAGATGAAGTTTTATTCATCTGGTTCTTTTTTGTGACAGAAAACAAGCAGTTTGATGCAGGTGGCATCAAATTGCTACCAAACTAGATTACTCACTATTCAACAGAATAAAGGCATTAAAAGACAAAGACAAAAGAATGTCTCAAAGCAAACTCTTCAAAAAGACAAGTAGTCACTTGGTTTATGATTCTTTTTCTCTCCTACTCCTTTTTTCAATGTTATCTTTTCAAAAGCACAGCCCTAAGTCATCTCTTTTTATAATTTTTTTTCATGTCCTAACCTAACACGCTGCACCAAATCAGCATGCAAAATTTATGGCCTGCCATTTCTGACTGACTGCCTCTGACGGTCCCATCGTGACATCCTCTCAGTCCAGATGCTTTAAAAAAAGTCTGTCTCAGCAGTGCACAGTCCATGCAAGACTAAACTGACAATTTGTTTCAGTCTAGGATAGAAATACACAGACTGACACACGTTAACATACAGATTTAACCACAGTAACTCTTCAAATATGCTTATCTTGGTTCTTGCAAAGAATTTGCTCTAATGTACCAGTGTTACATCTTCAGCTTTTCTCAGCATGAGGAATGGAAACAGGGAAACCTCTAGAGCTCACTAATTGCAGTTATGTCAGTCATCAGGGGTGGGAATCCCTCCTTTACAAGATGATCCCATTTGAATGTTGGTTCAAAAGCATGATTCTGTTTACTGAATGATGAAAATGTGGGTTTGAACTTTAAAGTTCAGTCTGAACTTTAAATTGCTCTAGTGCTTCCAAATGCTGATGATTTGTGTGTTACCTAATGCACTACAAAGCCACCTTCTGCTGACCTTACTCTCCTAAAAAGACAGAAGTTGAGTTTAAAAGTCAGTTTACTATGGGGATGGAAGTCAGTCTGTAAGGACTTCGGCTGGAAAGCAGCGAGTCAATTTCCAATTTGGTGGAGATAAAATCATTCCTGGTTAAATTATTTCAATCTCAATTATTTTGGGAGTCATTTTAATAACTGTGAGGAGTTTAGGAAAAGAAAATACCAGAATTACCACAACATATGTTGTCCTTTCCATGTTTTGAATTTGATAATGTTGTGGGGGCTGGATGGGAAGGAATGGGGGGCCTGATGTGGCCTCCAGTTGATGACCCCAATCTGAACTGCGGACTTTGCTCAACCATTTTGGCTTCATTTTCCAACTTTAGAGGCTAATGCTTTATACAGCATGATCAGCAACAGAGTTTAAACCTTGAAATAAAACTACATTGTACCTCTACTTCTCTAAAAGTCATGCCATTGACTTCTCAGCGTCACATCTGTACAGATCCAGTGCTCCCTGAACTGATGCACTTTGATCAGTTAATCTTTAAATCTAAATTAATTGCTGTTCGTTCTTTACTAATGAGATTTTTCAGAAATTAAACAAACTGCATGATGTATATTGAGCTTTGAAACACCCACTTTTCATCTCCATCTGTTGGCTTAGCTAACTAGCCACTGGCACTCGTTTCAGTTTTATGATTGGTATCGACCCTTTAATCCAAAGCTGCAAGAAGTCAATTAAGTGTGTTTCCTCAAAAGTTGAATCATTCCTAAGATTGAAAAAATGTTCTCCTCTTCCAGCTGCACACACTTCCTATACATTTCCTGAAGTATTTATAACTGTATTCTGACATAAAATCTTTGTTGTGTTTGATAAGGCCTCCCTACGTCAACACTCCTCTCTTGTCTGCTCTCATTACCGGCAGCATATTGACTGCTCAGCTTTTTAACAAACACTGAGCATTTGTTTGATAAAAGACAACTTCAGACAGTTTATTTGAAGACGCATTCAAAGTGTCTGTGTTTGTATTGAAGGGGAATGTACGACAGGATGTTACAAAGTTCTGCTCTAAAAGGATTGCTGCCTTCCCTCGTTGTGCGCTCAGAGCGTAGAAAGCCCTCATTATGTTGTCACCAACTGATCTACAATAGGAGGCTCATGGTATATGTGGCTGTGACATCCAGGATGATGACTCTGGGAGATCCTTGGCAGGTACATAACAGTGGCTCAAGTAATTGGGCTTCAGGGGACATTTTAGAGTGACCAAAGCAGGCGAATTCAGGCAGACAAGTTGGTAATGAGAAGCAGCATCAGCTGGCATTTTCACACAAGATACAACGTCAGTGTCGTGTGTTACAAAAACTATGGAATCAAGAAGGCCGCTCTGATTGTTTTCTCTTTCAAACTGTTTTTTTTTTTTTTTTTTTTTTTTTTGTCTGTGCTGGCGCAGAAACACCGTCTCAGTCCAATTAAGGAGGAAATATAAGAGTGAAAAAACAAAAGGGGGTGGCAACAAGAAGTTACTTAATAGGCCATTGGGCCTCCGCGATCTGCACCACTGCTTCACTGCTAATTGGTGCACACTGTACAAATGTCAAAGATGCAACAACATATTTCTATGAGATCTGCTTCAGAGTGGTACAGGAGTATCAGACAGAAGGTCAATTCAGTGCGACATACAGTGTGTATTCTGTCTCTGAAAAGGTAAGCATCACGTACAGCTAATTAGAAACACCGCTGCTGTTTGTTACTTCCTCTTTGTGCTGTAGCTGCAGCTTTGCTGTATGGATGATCACATTTCTCTCACATCTAAAAGCATCTCTTGTCTTCAAACTACTTTTTTTCCCATTCTGAGCTTTAGTACTAACTCAGGTACAGGTTGATACCTCTGTTATTAAAACATACGTTATTTTTATAGCTCATATTACCTGTATGCTTATGCTGTATATCATTGGTTCCTAGGCTGGGGTCCGGGATCCCCTCAGGGGGGCGCTAGGCTTTGTCTGCTCTGAGGCTGCAAAAATTAGATTTACACATACTGAATAAAAACATAATGGAAGAGTTATTAAGGAGATTATACAAAGGTCTTTTGTGATTAAAAAAAAAAAAAATTGTGCAGGTCTTTTTTGGGGGTTTTATCAATGAAAAAGTTCAAAGAAAAGTTGTTTTTTGACAGTGATATATGTTTCTTTTCATGTAGGTTTTAGGGGAGTGCTCAGCATGTCTTAGGCACATGTGGTGTTTGTGTACGAGCCACGCAGCTGTGACTTCAGGCTGAACTAAAGACCTACTCACCCCTCGAACGCTTCAAACTCGAGATTTTGTGAAGTCCCATAGTCTACAGCAGGGGGTCTCAACGTTGAGGCAGGACCCCATTGGGGGTTGCGAGACACTGAGCGGAGGTCTCCAGATGCCTTAATAACTAAGAATATTTTTTAAATTACACTGTTGTAATTTTACATCAATTTTGCCAACTATCACATTTTTGCCGCTTAAAACCCATTTTTTCTCAATTTTTAAACCCTTTACACCGCATTTTTTCTCCGCATTTTTTCTGTCTCTTTTTGCCACTTCTAACCCAAACCTTGCCACTCTCTGCCAATTGTTGGCACTGTTGTCCCATTATTCCACTATTAACCCCTCTTTACCGCCACATTTCACAATAATTTGATATGCCCATTTTTGCCAGTGTCACCCATTTCTTCCAGATTCTGCCACAGCTAACCCTTTTTTGCCAGTTCATATCAATTTTTCATCCCATTTCACCAAATTTCCATCTATTTTTGGCACTTTAACACTATTGTCGCCACTCTTTAATCCCCATTTACCACTTAATATGCCTGTTTTTGCCACTTAAACCCATTTTGCCATTTTTTGTTTTTGGTTATTTTTGCCATTCTTATCTACTTTTTAGCTTTTTTTTTAACTTTTCAATTTTAGCAATTTTTCAAGAGGGCTACTTACTACAAAAATGAATTAAAAAGATATTTGTTTCTTTGATAAGCATATACCACAGCTTAACCTTACAATGGACCATGATTTTGCTGGCCCCTAGTTTGGCTGGGCCCCAGACAGCTTCCCCCCCCCCCCCCCCCCCCCCTTAGGGGCGGCCTTGTCTCCACATGACTATTCTTAAATATGCATGGCTGTGTTCAACCACCTTCAGGTACAGTGGGGGTCCCTGGTCTCTGGAACCTTTATTTTGGGGGTTGCAGGCTGAAAAGGTTGAGAACCACTGGTCTACAGGATGTTACATTCAAGTATCATTTAGCTTAATAATTCCTCCAGTAGATACTGTAGTTCCCTTTGGTTGCTTAACGAGCCAATAAGTGTCTGCATTTACGTAGCGGTCCGATACGAGGCAGATGGACAGACAGCGAGGATGGAGAGAGATGAGGAGAGAACCGTTACAGTCAGGAGTGAAACACAATGCAGCATCAAACTGCATGCACTCTTACATATTGTGAGAGTAAATAAAAGTTTAGGAAACAGGTTTACTTTTTAAAAAAAATTTTTTAGATTTGTTTTTGGGCTTTTTCATGCCTTTTTTTATTCGATAGACAAGGACGGTGGATAGAATACACGGGTAAAGCCTGAGACCACAAGGCCATCTTTATGCCCCACAGGTTTACTTTTAACCATTTAAATTTAATGTTACCTTCTTATTAAGTTACTATCACTCTGTGTTTGAGAGAAAAGAAGGATTTATTCATTTACATCATAAAGATCAGTTTGGAGCCAGTGTGATAAGATGTAGATGTTAAAATGTTGGAAATATCTGACTGTTACACTGGTTAGAATTATTTTTTACCAATGTTATCCAAACTGTGGCTCCTGGGTCAACTGAGTCAATGAATTTTAGGTTATTTCTATCTAATTAGTGAATATTTATTCACTTACATAAACAGGAAACTCTTTGTTAAAGTTAAATTAGTGAAAAGGTAAAAAGTAGAACTTTGCAAAAAATAAAACCGATTTCATAGGGCCTTAGATATCCATTATTCATGTGTGTCACCTCCACACGTTGATGAATCTGGAGTTCTGGATTAATTCAGGAAACAACAGATCCCCATTTCAGTCAGACATGGAACAGCATGTTCATAACACTACTGTTAAAGCCACCGTTTGGGTTCCTCTGGTTATTTCTGCAGATGCCAATGAAGCAAAAAGTACCAGAACTTAGCAAGGACATTTTAGAAAAAAAAAAAGTACATTTTATGATATAATTTAGCTCAACTTCTGATTTGAAAAAAGTTAAAATTGAGGGAGAATTTCTTTGAAAAACAAACACCACAGGTGGTTTGCAACTTAGATGAACATTTGTTGTATGAGATATTCCATCCATCTTCATATCTACAGGAGTCCTTCCAAGAATAATGTAGAAAGTAATCAATAAATGAATGAAAATGATTTTTTTGTACTCATTCTCGTTCTTCTTCCTGCAAAACTACCAAAGAACATCTGTGTTAAACAGTTTTTAACATGACACTCAGGTATTCAGAGTCTTTTCAGTGCTAACATTATGTAAACACTGTTAAATGTGCTGTTTGCTGTTACTGTGTGACAAGTCTTTAAAAATGTATCTATTCTGCACTGATAAGAGTTGGTGGTCACCACTGGCAGTCCTATCATATCTAGTGTTGCAGCACAGTGCAGCTTATCTGTTCAGATCATTGTCAGTCATTGAAATAATGCAGATGTATAACTTTATAGCATGTTGCAATAAAAAGTAGTAAAATATTAAACATTTTGGCCAGCTCTACTATAGATTTGAAGACTGGCCAACCCAGTCTGCATTAAAGTAGATTTTATAGGAACATCCTGGTATGCTGCTATGGGAATTTCTCTACTTTGTGCTTCTTCTCCTCTTAGCTGCTGCACCGCTCCATTGTTGTGCTGAGATTTATTACTACATTAAATTAATGTTGATTTGAAATTATAAATTGCTTTTATTATGACTTGGACTGATTATTAATCACTGATTGCCTGTCCTGGATATTTCTCAGCCTTCCTCTCCCCTCTGTCCAACCTATAACCCTGAAAAATGACTCTGATCTGAACAATGACTCGGTTTTATAACCACGAGTGAATCTAAATGTAGGCGACAGAGATTGCGATGGAATGCGGCGCTGATGATTGGTCCATGCTGGGTTCTTTGTTCAGCCGGCTGAATACTAAATAACCACTGTCCTGCCTCCCGTTCAGCTCAGGTTATTTCTATGGAGTTTACAAGTATGGTGACACACCACTTAATTAGCCCTGAGTGCACCAGTGGCACAGTCCTATTTATTTATTCATGGAATATGGTTTACATAATCCTCATGCTAATGCAATCATGTGGTGTCCATTTGTGCCTTGTGGATATTCATCCTGCAGGCAAAAAAACATGGCGCCAGTGTTGAAATAGACTGATGCTTCTCCACAGGAGCAGAATCTGCACTCAGATTGGCCTTCATTTGCATCCACGCTGCCCTCAGTGGGACTGACTGAACCTAACTCACACTAGGAGGTTACGCAACTCATCGCCTCAGTCATTTTTTACACGCTGCTGTTTTCTCCATCTAAGTTGTAGCCAGGATATACATCATGAACCACACATTGATAACTCACTAGCAGAAGCTTCAGTTACTCTTAGAGAATAGGGCATAGTTTCTGATCCGGTCTGGTTAAGTACTGTTTGACATGGTTTGGTACAATAAACCGTGATCATGCTTGTGTTTGCACAGGCAATGTCCATCCAGCCTCACTTGTAGGGACGGGCATTCCAGCTCTTTTTAAAGATCTGGATCATTGGCTCGGCTCACTCGTAAGAGACGATCTTTTAGCTCCCACTTTTCATTTAGGCCACATTTTGCCTGTTTTATGACAGTAAAGTAACTAACCTGACACACCAGTTGGATTGTTTCACAAAGCCATGGCATTGATATTTATTTTACATCCATCTGGGAAACCCTTCATTGATGGTGCTTGGAAAAAAAGTCAAAGGATAATTGGACTAATGTTCTGTCCACCACATTCATTCAAACATATGTCATAGTAGGCAGGTACCATCTCAGGAAATGAACTGCGTAATATGAGCTGGACAGGCAGCTGTAGTTGTTAACTATCACAGGAGCCAGTTGGTAAACTAAACTCTCGCCAAAGCCAGTCTTTTCCACCAAGAAAAGCTTTCAGGGTGGTTTTAAGCTCTTCTTTCAACAAGGAAATGTCCAGTTCTTTAAAAAAAAAATGCCTTTATAGATATATCAGTGCCAATCTCTTCCCAGCCACTATTGTTTACAAGCTTGCAGTTTCAAGTATCACCAAACCACACCTTTAGCTACCACCTTGTACTCCTTAAATGATGCTAGCTGGTCTGGTTTTGTAGCCAGTAAGGAACTGTTTGATCGCAGACATAGAATGTGGCCTGTCCATCTGCTTTGCAAGGTTCTTAAACAATAAAAAAATGGAAAAAGGGAGCCTGCTCTTGAACCGGGCCCGGCTTCTATTGTCCATAAAAGAGTCAACTCTCAGAACTGTTTGTTTGCTTTCCAACAGCACAATACTATAGCTTGTACTGTCATCTTAAACTGAGTTGCCATTTCAATCTAATCCAGGACCCCACAAGGTTTACCAGCTCATATTATAGATATTTTATAGTCAGTGCATAGTGAAAATACAACGTTTCGTTTGGCAGTCTCCTCTGTAGCAGCAAACACAGTCATCCAAGCGGTGGTTAGAAAGGATCCATCAGGATCCTGGAGGCCTGCTTGCTGAGATGACTTGAGTAGATGTCTTTAAGGGGAGGAAGGGGTGAGCCAACAACCCCCCCTAGTCTTACCGGTGTCAGGTGTCTGGTCCACTCTGTATATGGAGCGGCCTACAAGCTAGCTAGCTACTAGGTCCAGGAAGTTTTCATGCAGCCTGGTCCAAAAAAAGTCGTTCAAGTGTTGATTAGAAATCCACAGCCTTATGTCGTCCATCTTGTTAGTGAGGGAGTGGGCATTTATGAGAAAGATGCTCGGTATGGCATATTTGTTTGGGGCCGCTCTCAGTGTAGCCTGCAGCCCAGCTCATTTGCCCCGCTTCCACCTCCTCTCACAACGCTGTCTGCCTCCTCTCCACCCAGCTGTAGGTGTTGTGTGTTTAAGGGGATAATTCAACATTTTGGCAAATTCGCCCATTGCCATAATCCCTATAGTCTTACTAATAGGTTTGTTACCTTTAGTTGTTGGTGCAAGCTATTTTTAGATCCGCGCTGCTGAGTTAGGAGCTGCTCTGCCAACGCAGAGTCTTATGGAGTCTTATGGTATCCTGGCTTTCCCTCATCAAACTCATCAAATACACAATCCAAAAACTCCAAAATGCTCTCGTGGACAAGTTGTGACCTGCACATTCACCACGCTATGAAATAATAACGTATAATTATGTAACATTACAACACATGAAGCAAATACTCGGAACTATTTCTTGAGTGAACTACTGGGAGGAGTGACACAGTGCAGCAGCCACGTGTGGAGTGTAGTTCCGGGTTTGCATTTAGCTTTAAAACATCTCCATCTCGTAATGTTCCATGATTATTTCATAGCGTGGTGAATGTGCAGGTCACAACTTGTCCAAGAGAGTGTTTTCGAGTTTTTGGATTGTGTATTTGATGAGTTTGATGAGGGAAAGCTCCTAACTCAGCAGCGCGGATCTAAAAATAGCTTGCACTGACAACTAAAGGTAATGAACCTTTTACTAAGACTATAGGGATTATGGCAGTGGGCAAATTTGCCAAAATGTTGAAGTATCCCTTTAAGGGACAGTGAACATGTCTAATTTTGTGGAAAGTCTGGGATTTTAATATTGGACCTAATGGGAAATGACTTACTTTGAGATGAGCCCTCAAGTGGCCACTTGAGGAAGTGCAGTTTTTTAGTTTTTCATAGTGAATGCAGCTGTTTGGTTCAGAAAACTGTGTGGCTAACCTGTATTGGAATGTTTCAAATTAATTAGGGTTAAATCAGTTAATTCATTTGATTTGTTTGTTTGATTGAGATCTGTTAAACAAAGAAAGACATAGTTATTCGTGTAAAAACACCCTTTTCATTAGATTCTAAATAGTGATTTACACCCAGAAGCAACATTTTTCACATTTATGCCATTTTTAGCATCATTTATACTGAACTGTATTTATTTAAAACCTGTTTTATTCATGTATATTTCTTCTCTTGTTGTCTTTTTCAGGCACCACAAGGCTTCCTCGAGATGGGGAGGTGCCAGGAGTGGACTACAACTTCATCAGTGTGGGGGACTTCAGGATCCTGGAGGAGAGTGGACTCCTATTGGAGAGCGGCACCTATGATGGTAAGCATGACAACAGTATTAACTGCATCAGACACCTGATAATGTCCATGTGCATGTGGCTGCATACATTTACACACACGATCCCCCCAACAGCTCTCTATAATGGTCTGAGTGGAAGCTCGATATTCACAGTCATTATGACTTACAGCCAGCCTCAGTGAAATATGACAAGGGGGACAAAATGTATCGATCAGTAAAACCTGATTAAAGACTTGTAAGAAGTGACAGTCTGATTAGCAGCCCTTCAGATGAACTCCTCTATTCAGTTTCTCCATCATGTGTAAAATGAGAATACGAGAGATAAAGTGTGCAGACTTTATATTTAAATAGAAATAGGGGAGAAAATCAGGACAGGGCTGTACATTTTTTGTCTGCTGGGATTAAAATAAACCTTACATTAACCAAAAAGTAGATGTCCCACCCACCAGCTTAAAAGAACCAGAAATAGCCAGCACAGGATGGCAGATGTCATAGGCAAAGCAAATTTTTTATTAATGCAAAATTCAAACCGTGAGCAGTGAAAACACAGAGAATTACAGTGCTGACACATATTCAAGTCGTCTGTTTTGTGTGTCAGATACAGAAGTTTGATACCTACACTGGAGCTGCAACAACAACCAATAAAGGAGAGGATTTGAGAATTTGGATTTTGCTCATGAGTGAGGCTAGAATGGACACGTGGATTGGTGCAGCATTGGCTGCACTGCAGCTGTGGTGCCAGTCCACTGTGGTGAAGTGGGAGCTGAGACAGAAGGCAAAGCCCTCAGTTTACCGGTGGATCTTCATTCCAATCCTCACCCATGGTCATGAACTCTTGGTAATGACCGAAAGAATCTGATCACGAGTTCAACAATCAAAATAAGATTCCTCAGGCTGGTGGCTGTACTCAGCCTTAGAGACAGGGTGGGGAGCTCGGAGATCCAGATGGAGCTCCAAGTAGACATTAATGACAATGCATATTGAATACGATATAATTAGTTCAAAGCAATTAATCCATAGTAGCATGAATCTGAATATGAGGGTGCAACAATCTTTGTGCTATAAAGGAGGAGGCTGGGGTGGAGGAGGTGAAGCTTTTCCAGCAGCAGCTGCAAGGTGTATCAGCATTAATGCAAGCAGGGATTGGTGAGAAGTATGTCATATTTAAATACACTGCTGTATTGAGAGAAAGAGCTGTGATTGGCTGTTGGAGCTGGGAGGTTGTAATTGGAATCAGCTGGCCATCAGATGATCACAGCTGGGCGTATGACCGAAATGAACTAACGCTGAGCTTCATTTCTTATAAAGAGAGATTTCAGCATCCACTCCAGTCTGCTGTGCACTGTAGGGCTGTAAATTACCATCTGGCATTAAAAAGGTTAAGAAAATGTGCTCAAGATAATGCTTTTACTTGCATATATGTAGCGATTTTGGCAGCTTATTACAATAATGAAGAATACAGCAATTTATGCTTGAATTGCAAAATAGTTTAACTTGAATAAAATGTGTAGGCATAAGCAGGAAATACATTTATCAGAAAGTCTTCAGTGGAAACATAATCATAAATCTAAAGCCTTCACTGTTGAGCGATCTGATGTTATGGTTAAACTTGTGACCGTGTTTACTGATGACTTTTCAGCTATGTGGCGCTGTTGACATAGTTACAACATTGTTAAAACACGAAACATTTTCTGTTATGTCTGAAATATGCTTAGAAGATATGAATTCAATGAAAAAAAATTAAAGGGGCTCTTTAAGTTTTGGGTATCCATTATCAACCTCAATGCATTTGAGTCACAAGTTAACACAGTCACTCATTAAACTGTAACACCCTTGGCGTGAAAAGACAGTAGATCGTGTTATTTAATTGTTTAATTGTCAGCTGTTGTTCTGATTGTTTTTACTCGAGGTGAGTGTGTCTGTATGATGTGAACTCAGACATGAAGTTTCTGAAGAAGCTACATTAGTTTAGCACACCTGGCAAACTTGAGGGTCAGGCTTCCTTTTACCTGGGATTGTAGAATCTACAGTGAGTCTTAAAACTTTTCTTTTGTCAAAACAGAACTGGCTGAGTAACTCATAGCACAAGAGACAGTGCAGGCAGTATGTATGTCAGACACAATAACATAAACATTACCGGTGTAGATACCAGATCGGTCCGGGGGCCTGCGCCTTCAACCTGCCCTTTTCAATGGTGTCACAAACATTGTTGACTACGGCAACTCCATGTGGACAAGCCAAAATGCGGACGAGTTGATTGATGGATAAATATTTGAATCATTCATTTCAAGATAGATATTCTTGTTTTTTACTTATTTTTTATAAAGTTCTTATTACTTTTTACTGTAAATTGTGTCTTTTTTCATGAACATTCTTTTTTTGTAGGTAATACTGATATTTAAAACTATTTAATAGTAGAAAGATATTTGTAATGAAAACTGCTTTAGTTGATAAAAGCAAAAAAATCATTTGTAATGTGTCATTTATTGCTTTTCATAAATATATTATTAGTTCTCTCTCAATTGAAATTTTGTTTAAGAGATCAATCACAGATCATCTTTCTGATAAACAGCAAAAGCAAACAGCAGTCATGGCCATTTCAGACACAGTAAATGTCACAGAATTAAAATATTTTATTCAAAATGATGTCTCTCACACCCTCAGCATCACCGCCAAACATACAGAGGGTTAAAAGCAGGGAATTTGGAGGTAAAGATAACGTTGAAGTATGAATAACATTATGTCCATGAGGTTAGCTTTCCAAGTTAGCGTTGTAGAAAGCTAACGGGTTTGCTATCCCATGGTGTGAGCTTCCAGCCAATAAAAATGTGAAGCCCTAACACATCTGGAACCTACACTGGCACTGAGAGCTAGCGCTGGTAATGCTAACAGTGCACCATAGAGCCACAAATCCTCCTGCAGCCAAGACAGCACACAGAGGAAAATACCAGCGGTGTGTCTGATGTTGAAAATGCACTCAGGATGTGACAGAGGACATTCAAAAAACGATTCCTAGACATTTTGAATCGATCCAGAATCATAGAAATAAAAATATCCAACTCTGACATGAATCCATTTTTATTATGATAAAATATATAATACACAACTAGGTTTATTTACTCTGTAATTACAGGTCTAGTAACTTCCAGCATTGATTTCTCTACCTTATATTTTATTATCATAAAACCTGGTGTATAAGACACACTTTTAACACTTTTTTAACTACAAGTAGTCTACACCCTATACACTACTATCGATATACAAGTTCAGTCAGACAACTCATATTTAAAACATTTATCTCAGCCGCATAACCTAGTTTGTGTTTGACTGATGCAGGTCAAAGCTGGCAGGGGCAAAGTAGACCGAGAGTCTGGAAATCTTGCAGGGTAAATAGACGGCCAACTGGGAGGATGTTTGCCAGGTGATTGGATCATGATGCGTGTCAAGTGTGAAATCAGCACAGCTCCAGTTGTGTGCCTGAACTAGGTCACAGGTGTCTCTCCATTACAGTATAAAATGCTGGGAGAGGCATGTTTATGCCAGTATAATCCATCTACAGTTTCACCACTGACATGCGCCATCATGAGTTTAAGTGCAGCCGCCTGCTGCAAGTGACCTGATGTTATTGAAAATTCATCATCGTTCATTCTGTTGTGCAAGCAGCCACTTAAGTGCACAAAGTATGTTGGGATATGTGGAGAGGCTGACTAGGCTGCATGGCAGCGACACTTTTTCACATCTTTTCTCTGTTATTCGGTCGTAACCCTGCTTTTAAAGAAGATGGTGGTGTACTGATCAGTAAATAAACCTTGAGGAGTGCTGGTCTGGTTGAAAAGACTCTTCAAGTTATGACGATAAGTGACCCGTGGAGGTGGGCAGTGCAGCCGGCTGTGGATCCCTACTTCTATAGTACTTCTTCATAAAGCCGTCAGCTTTACTGTGGGCTGAGAGTTCAACTACTGCGCTGATAGCTGGGAGGATTGCAAACTCAACATGGAGAAAAATGACGGTGTGAAAAGATCTACACAGCTGCACAGAAACTGAGAATTGTTGTGTTTGCTGACTGCACTGTGAACTGAGGATGGTTTAAACCTTTTTATCTGAAGGCTGGCTGCATCTTAGCCTATATGCTGGAGTTTACAGTGTATTCTGTGCAACAACAAACTTCTGCACACAGCCATTTCACAAGCTGTCCCTCTAAGTCCTCCCTCTGTATGCCAGTGGTGTCTTTACAGTGTGCCTATCCTTCATGCATACGTTCTTGAATTTTTTAGTGCACTGGATGTACCTCCCTCTGTGTGTTTATGCATCTGTTTCAACATATTTTAGCGTATAGCAGATATTCAAACAAGACAGAGTTAGCATGCAAGCAGCTGTAGCACCTGATGGTGACCTTATGTAAACCAGTCAACCTGCTGCTCCCACCGGCTGGCTGCACAGTCACACATCAGGAGGTCCCACTTGTGTTCTTACTCTCAAGTCATGCTTTATTCATGGAATGAACCAGCCTCGTCCTTTTCCTCCCCCTCTCCTCTAACAGACTCAGCCTGTACTCTTCAGCTTGTGCAGAAGTTGAACTTGAACTTTTGGAGTGATTTAAAGTACCCGTGGGTCAGCAACATTGACTATATTTTCATACTGACTATGCAGCTCTTTCTCTTTCTGTTAGATAAAGTCAGATAAATAAATGCTGGCATTTATAGTACTGGAGACATAAGGCCAATCCCATTTGCCCTTCCCCTTTGTCTACCCCTTCCCCATACCCCTCAAAACAGAGTGGTAAGGGTAGGGGTGAAAACCTTACCTTAAGAAATGAGACGCCACTTGATTGCTGTTCATCATCACACATTGCCAATAAACAGTGCGTCATAAGAGGTGACGACAAAGCTTCAGCCATCTTGTTCATACCATGATCTCTGTGTTGATCTCCATTTATTTGTACAGGTAAAAGCCTTGGTTTACACGTGTACATACCAGAAATACAATAAACTCCAATCCCTAGTAGCTAAAGATTAAATACATGAGAAATCACTGTTGTATTTTCTATAATCATTTATAAATGCCAAATATATTTACATTAATGCGTCTCCTTTATTGTCCGTTGTTTCATTTTGCAAGTGAACGCAGTGCATGGTGGGAAATTCACCATACCTCTTGGTTTCAAGGGCTTTGTAGCCCTTATCCTTCAATTCAAACGAGAATTGGGATACCCCTTACCTGAAGTGAACATGCAAAACCAAGTGGAAGGGCTACGCTAAGGGCTAAAGGGTAGAAATGGGATTGACCCATGATTTGGGGAACCAGTGAATTTAAAGCCATGCCACTCATGCTAACCACAGCACACATTAAACTCAAACATCAACCAGAAGTTTATTAATTCTTATGATCTCTGTGACGATCTGCAAAACTCATCTCATCAGTACTATTTTGGTCAAGGGTTCACCTGCAGTGTGTTTTAAGAAAAAAAAAAGAACCTAAGAGACCACAGTGTGCTAGCTAAGCTATCAGGCTACGAGCTAGCAAACAGACTTCTTTTGATTCAGTTGATAGTCAAGTGAGTGTCTATGATGAAATACAAGGTCTTGATTTTCAACACATTTTGAATCTGAAAGGATGCTCAAAATTGGATTTTTGCCAATATCCAAAATGCCACTATTTCCAAATTCATTTTAGCGTATACTATACTCCCCGGCCACTTCGTCCAGCTCTTCCCGGGGGATCCCGAGGTGTTCCCAGGCCAGCCAAGCAACATAGTCTCTCCAGCGTGTCCTGGGTCTTCTCCAGGTCCTCCTCCCAGTGGGACCTGCACCAGGGGAGGCATCCAGACCAGATGCCTGAGCCACCTCATCTGGCTCCCCTCAACATGGAGGAGCAGCGGCTCTACTCCAAGTCTCTCCCAGGTGGCCGAGCTTCTCACCCTATCTCTAAGGGAGAGCCCAGACACCCTGCAGAGGAAACTCATTTCAGCTGTCTGTAACCGTGATCTCGTTCTTTCGGTCACAACCCACAGCTCATGACCATAGGTGAGGGTAGGAATGTAGATCAACTGGTAAATTGAGAGCTTCGCCTTTTGACTCAGCTCTTTCTTCACCATGACAGACCGATGCAGAGAGCGCATCACTGCCGACGCCACACCGATCAATCCCCCACTCCATTCTTCCCTCACTTGTGAACAAGACCCCGAGATACTTGAACTCCTCCACTTGGGGCAGGATCTCATTCCCAACCTGGAGAGGGCATTCCACCCTTTTCCGACTGAGGACCATGGCCTCAGATTTGGAGGTGCCAATTCTCATCCCAGCCGCTTCACACAGTTAAGAACTGCTCCAGTGAGAGCTGTAGGTCACAGGCTGATGAAGCCAACAGAACCACATCATCCGCTAAAAGCAGAGACCTAATCCTGAGGCCACCGAACGAGACCCCCTCAACGCCCTGGCTAGAAATTCTGTCCATGAAAGTTATGAACAGAACCGGTGATAAAGGGCAGCCCTGGCGGAGTCCAACCTGCACCGGAAATGAGTCTGACTTACTTCTGGCGAGGCGGACCAAGCTCTGACACTGGTCGTACAGGGACTGAACCGCCCTTATCAGGGGTCAGTTGTGAGTACTGGCAGAAATTTTAATTGTTGCAAATACTGATATTTAACTTTCTAAGCAAATATCTGCTGACATGATGCAGAAATTATTGTGCATCATTAATATGAGTTATTTTAGTCTGATAAAATATGGTAATATAATCTATTTAGTCTGTTAAGTTTGGTCTATTAATGAGTTTTATGAAGTTCTTTCTGATCATCTTGACAATGATTTGCAGTAGGCATGTACACAGTTAAATGGTTAAATAAGTTTATCAAATTAGCTAAAACTAATATGTTTTTATAAACAGGCTTGAAATCTTGGTTTAATGCTCTTTTAAACTGTAATGAACCTCCTGCCACTAGAGGCTGCTGGAGCTTCACTTAATGGCTGCTGCCTTCCTGTCTTAGCTTTCCCACGGCACTTCATCGGACATTAATATGAGAAGCTTAACAGTGGCTTAGTGGTTAGCATTTGGTAGGAACGATGCGGTATGACAGTTTAACTAGAAAATGTAACAAGTGGACAGAAGTCAGCATGATTATTACTCGCTTTCATGACAGAATCAAGGTTTTGGAAAAATGTATTTGACATGTATTAAACTTAGTTTGAGACCTACTTTTCAGCCAAACTGCAGGAGGAGCTCTAAATCTTCTGACTTCACTGCCAGGCAGCTGTTGCCCTGTCCATCATAATATACAGCCTATAGACAGCACCTATCTGCTATCAGTGCTATCAGTGTTTAGAGATATATTACAACAAGCACAGAGATTTTCTTTACATAGGAAGGGATTTCCTCTCAGTTGAATGGCTAAGTATTTACCATTTGTAACACCTAGTACTACAATGGAGAATAATCACTTGCCCCGTATTGAGAGGTCTTGGAAAGTCAGACGGTCGCTGTGTATTTGTGTCATGAGGGGATTGGAGCGGAGGATTTCTCTCACATTGCGCAATGATTATGGCAATAACATGATAATCTTCCCGCTCTCTTTAAGCTCATTCTTTCTCACTGCAAATCCCAGCTGCTGTGAAATGGGAGAGGATATTTCTAAACGCTTAAGGGACAACCTCTGGTCACGTGAGTGGACCTTCTCAGCACCATCGTCTCATTCAGCCTCGGAGGCTTGCTTTGCGGTACGAGGGAGAATTAAAAGATAAAGTCAAATCCTAACCGAAAGAGAAAGTGCCTTATGGCTCAGAGTGGCTTTATGTGGATGTGCATGAGTGCATCGGTTGGCGTTTGTGTGTCCATTTAAGGATGTTGAAGTCAATATTGTGGCATGCAATAGGCCGAGGTTTTTCCTGAAGACTCTGATCCATGTGATAAAGTGTCATCCACCTGTGTCGATGCATTTCTCAAAGCCTGGTGGAAAAAATGATCTTATGCATACAGGTACAGCATGAGCACACAGTTCTTTATCTGTGTTCAAGAAACGAATCATGTTGCGCATAGATCATCTAACTCAAAGATCAGCTTTCGGGAGCTGCCAAATCGCCTACGAGCTGTCCTTCATCTCCGGGCTGAATCCAGGAGGGATTTACACCTTTATAGCAAGGGCGACCATGGGAAGAGAGTAAGAGATGGAGAGCGAACCGAAAAGGAGCAAATGATAGAGAAAGAGAGTTGATACAGAGGTGTGCTGAGCTCTCTGGCTCCCAGCGGAAACACCCTTTGCAGTGGAAAGGCACGGCTGCATTGGCTGCTCACAGATGTGTGGATTAGCTTCTGAAAAGTAGAAAGTTCCACTCCACGATCCCTGAGAGAGAGCCGAACACTCAGATAGTGGCTGCCCCCCCCCCATTCCCTCCCTTATTTTTCTTCTTCTACCGTCTCTAAAAACCAGTCAGCACAAGCGTTGCATTGCTACTGTAGCAGAGACTGCTGATCTCTTAGCAGCACAGTGAACTCGAAGAGGAGCTGTGAGTAATTGGATGGAGGAATGGGATTTACTCCATTTGGTTTTGCTTGAAGCGCCCACTTTTATTTTATGGAAAAGTATAAACAAGGTCAGGGGCCCATTTGCAGGTTATGTTTCTTCTTTGTAGAACTCATGAATTACCTTCAGTTTAAAAAGCGCTCAGTTAGGGAGTTGTGCTCAAGGTATCAAGCTAATGGGATTCTTAGCTAATCATAATGGTCTTGCTAATAGTCCCAAATGACTCGCTGGAATGCTCATTATGTTAATGGTTCATGTAAAACAATTTTTCTCTACCTAGAAAGAATATTATAGGAGTCATTTAATGCATGGTACGCATAATTTCCTCTTAAATACCTTCTCCTACTCTTTCATCACTCTTCCTGCCATCCATTGACCATATTCATTAGGAAGTCATTTTCCCTTAGGTCACAAAAAGCCTTGTTTTAGGTTGCAAGTTTAATCAAACTGATTAGAATCAGCTTTAATGGGTGGGTATTGACTCTGCTTAACTTTACTCTCCATGTGCAAACATTAAAAATTAAACAGGGGACTTCTAAACTGATCTTTATAAGCTTACACATTACCATAGTGAAGTGGTAAGAAGTGTAAAAGATGCTGTAGTAGACATCATATTAAAATATGCAACTATGTTAACTAACTAACACTACATGAAGATCATTTTTTACCGCTAATTATAGTAAGGGTGACATATATTACACCCCCTTTCCAGTCCTTTCCATCCTCCCATTATCTACACTGCTTATCCTGTTCCAGATCACAGGGGGCTGGAGACTACCACAACTGTCACTGGACAAGAGGCATGGTATACCCTGGACTGGACTGGACTGGACTGGACTGGACTAGACGACAGCCAATTGCAGGGCTAACTTAGAGAGACAACCAACCCCAATCAAACCCACACCTACAGGCTATTTTAGAGTCACCTCATCACTAATATTACAGTTAAATGATAAGCTAATAAAAGCATTTGTTAGCTGGTAATGAACTTCCTTGCATAGCAGTTGCAAACTCCTCTTGCATCGTGGGCTGAACCGTGGATAAATGAAAAGAATACCAGCAGAGCAGTACAACAGTTGCACAACCACAAAGATTAACAGCGTAGCTGCAATTTAAAGTCCCTGCAAAATGATTTTAAAAAATCATTATTTTAGGTTTGTTGTATGACAGTCCGCTGTGTTCTGAACCACGAGGACAACTTTGAGGCATGAAAAAAATCTTTAAGTTTGTAAAATTAAGCTTCAAAATCATGAAAAATGAGGCAATAAAATCTGCTCTGATTGGTGTGGGCGTGTCCGTTGAAAGAGCTGGAGCCACGCTCACTCGTGAGAAATAGCGTGGTGCAGTGATTATGTAACCTGACACGCCATCTGTTAAACCTCTCATAGACAGCGTTTGGGAAAGGGCAGAGCCTTTGAAAAAAAATTTGGAAGTTGATTGGATGAATGTTCCGTCTGTCGCATGTTTACGGGCCAGAACAACTCACTGCTGTTCTTTGTTCTTCTATTAACGAAGAAATGTTGTCAAGTTCTGATAAAACTGACGCTTTAGCAGCATCCACACTAATCTCTTCCGCCATTATTGCACCGGCCTCTTATTGCTGCTTGCTTATGTCACGGCTCCGCCGCTCCCAAAAGTACTGCCCCTCATCGCTGATTGGTTCTGTCACTTTCTAACTGAAATTGTAACTGCTGTTAAGAGGTGCCCCATTTCTAAGTCATGAGATGGCCCTTACACTTGGTTTTGAGGGGTGAGTTTAGACTGAGGGTTGAGCTTGAGGGTAAGATTACGGGTGAAGGGGAGAATTGGGATTCAGCCAATATCTACTTTTAACTGTCTTACAGATAGCATTTCTGTCACAGTAATTTTAAGTTTGATTTGATTGATTCTACTTAATAATGTTGAGTAGAGAAAATCTTGTGCAGAAGTGCAGTTATTCTTCAGTATCTCATAGTGTTTCCAGGTAAAGCTGATTGTTTCCAGACCCCCAAAAATGCCTAAAATACACAATCAATATTAGTGCTTTCTTTTTCTTTCAACTCACATACAACACTCCAAAAAAACACACTGGCAGCCAGGCAACAGCAGAACCATCATGACACACCGATTTTAGGTGCATACCAGCACCTGCACATTTCTACTGGCAAATCTGACAGAGCTCAATAATATAACTACAGAGAACTTCATTGTTCATGCAAAAGCAGCAGCTATTTATTGAGTTCAAATCTTTCCACTTAAACAAAATTACGCTCATAGTGCATATGCACTGCACAGGTTCTGCAGGCTACTCATCTACTACGTGAAGAAGAACTCAGTAACTGTTATGAAAGTCATTTTTCCTAACTATACAGAACAATTTAACATGCAAGCCAGTCTGTTAAGATACAGTTAAAAACCCAACAAACTCATGGTAAAGCAGCCAAATTCATGTCAGCCTGCCCAGGCCTGTTTTAACCAACACAATCTGATTGAAAATCGCCCAATTTTCTTATTTAATGGTGACATGAAAAACCACTTAGATGCACTACAGCCATTCTCTGGTGGTAGCTCTGCAGGAAAATTAATAGTTTTAAGAGTAAAAAAGTTGCATGAAACTTTAGATGTTTAAAAAATAAATGCATAACTTTGTAGAAATTCATCACTCATCCATCATCTCATGCTTTAGCTTGAAATATAACCCAATGTCTTGGAGATATCTACCATTTATTACACTTAAAGGGGAAATAAGGTAAAACGTAAATAATGCCAGTCATCAGACACCCTTCACTTAACAATTAGGACCACAGCAGTCAACTTCATAGCAGCATTTCTGCCTTCCTGACTAAGTAGGACATCATAGAAAACCTGGTCCACAGAAAGGCTGATTAGAGGTCAGAGCAGGACATGCACAGAGGCCAGGTTCAGACTGTCTCTGCGGGTGCAGACTGCTCTTTATCGCGTACACGCTGACTGCTCCGTAATGGGTCCGGAGGGTCTCAGGTCGCCTGCCAAGCAGACACATGAGCCATCTGTGCCCGGCGCTGCGAGGAAGTCTTCCTGGGCTTTTGGTCCCTATTCAGTCTCGTCGCCTCCGAGGTTCAGGTTGGGTCACTCTTTGAGAGCAGAACGCAGCAGACGGACAAGAACTAAGCGGTCTGGTGCAGTGGAGTGAGAGAGTGGAGGGACAGCTGCCAGAAAACTCAAATTCAGCATGTAGAAAGTTTTTTCTGAATGACTAATCTGCCACAGAGGGAAGCCGAGATAAATCTTGGGTTTTGGGATCCCCGTTGTGATAATGAGGTGGATTTTACTAGGAAAGGAAAACAGACTGGGAGATTAAATTGGATGTGAATGCAGCATTTGTGCATTAGCAGCAGCGTGTGGCGTACTGGGTGGTAGCTTTGTCCGTGTTAACCATGTTCGTGATGTTACGCTGATAACAGAGTGACCTTGTGTTGCTTATACGTCGCCCTTGACTACAGGAGTCTTTCCATTATCGGGGGCTGATTCCCACCACCATGAAATTGCCTGCATACACTCCGAAAGAGGAGTCTCACTCTTCCTGCCTCATCAACTCCCTGACACACGAATCATGAGTAACGTCAGACAAGCTCCCCTGCTCATCAGCTTACCATGGCTTCCCTCCATTTATAAAGCCAAATGGTGCCACAAATCTTCAGTGACGCGCCGCTTTCACGCACCCCTGTATCTGCGACATGCATTTATCAGGGGCCATGAGACATGTTTGTACGTAATTAATCATAGAGGTAGCGTCTGGCCTGATGAATGTCAGCGCGTGGCAGGAGACAGGCAGGGATTAGCCGACAGACCCAATCTCTCCTTGCTATCGTGGTGCCACCCCTGTTAATGAAGCCATCTCTGACAAATGCGGATGAGTGTGGCTTAGTAAACACAGAGTGGAGCGACAAGGTGGAGGAGAGGCAGGCTTTCATCACGCCTCCTTCTCCTCCTCGTCACTCCCACTGGTTTGAAAAAGACGAGCAAAGCTGCATTAACCCAGTTTGCTGCATATTGTTGTTGGCACGCCTGAGGAGATGAGGCCAGTGCTGGAGATGGGCTCACATATAAAAAAAGCTGTTGTGGTGTTTCTGTGTCGTGCAGTAAAGCTGCTGGAGTGACTGTGATGTGTTCCTCAGAGCCCTCTGTTCTTCCTGGCATGCATGCTGTTGTCAGCTTCCCCTCTTTGTGGCGAGCTATAAAAAGATCCTGCAATGATAAATGATGCTCTTACAGAGCTGCATTTGTGATGTCTGCATGTTCACGCTTAAGTACATCAAAGGTTTCCAACACCACGGTCCCATCTGCTGCTGGGTCCAAATGAAAATAAGATCAAGTTTATGGAGGCTAATTAAATAGCTGAAATCCCTTTTTCCCAGCGGTAGCTCTCCCTATTCTTTAATTAATCTAATTATAAATCATGTTTCAGCTGAGAAGGCTCAATCTGATAAATGTATGGAGGCATTATTGGTGCAAAACTCAAGAGCACATTTTAATATTTTGAAAACACGGGCTCAGATTTTTCTTCAACTTGCTTCAGCTTGCTTTCTCAGATTTCCTGCACTCGTGCTCAAACCCTTCTCCTCTCAATTTAGTTGATTTTGCTGGTTTATGAAACTGTCACTCTGATTTTTCTGTATCATGCATATGAAACTTCTTTGCTGCACCCTAAACTTGCTCTAAACTTTCATATGTACGAAACTTCTGTGCATGCACTCAAAACTTTCTCTCATATAAAGCTTCTTTGCACTCACCCAACATTTAAAGGGGATATTAAATGGAAAAAAAAAAATACTTTTTCAGGTTTTTCTGACAAAAGTATGTGCCTCTGGCCTGTCCACAATCCCCTCAAGTACCAGAAAACCCCACCCCAACTCTCTTTCTCCACCTTTCATAAAAAGTGTGTTGAAACAAGCCGTTCTCAGATTTTCCCCTCATGATGTCATCTGACGAGTTAGCCCCGCCCCCAGGTTTGGTTGGCCCTCCCCGCTTGGAAGAAAGTTCTGCCCTCCTCACCTGATCAAGATCAGGAGTGCCATATCCATTAAGCCACATCCATTTCCTGAGAGGGGTGTGGTCAGGGGCGGAGTCAGACAGCTCAGTAACATTTAAAGCTGCAGACTCACAACAGCTCGTTCTGAGCAAGGCTGAAACAGAGGGGTTTTTTTAGACATAAAAATGTAATGCTGGAGTGTTTTCAGCCACAAACTTCACAGGCATGTTTTAGGGACCTCAGAGACCAATATAAACTTGCCTTTAAAGGGTAAAATATGTCCCCTTTAATATGTATGCAGCCTATGACAGGCTAAACTTTCTCTCATCTGCAGTGATGCCAACTCCTCAGTAAGGACTGCTAGTAAGGACAGCAGCTTTTGGCTGTCCTAAATGTCGACAGAAGTCACTCAGTGACATCATTGCCCGCTTTGCATAATTGTCCGTATGCATTTAATTGTAATGGATGCTGTAGGAGAGAGGAATAACATCATGAGGGAGAAGAAAAGTGAGGTTAAAAAACGTCTTAATATGTTTAGAACTACAAATGAACTTTCTTCTGGCGATTCTTGTTTTTATAATGTCACAAGTCCAACCCTCCTCTTTTGTCTGGGCTTGGAACCGGCAAAAATGACTCAAAAGAGATACTCTGGTGGAATGACTTCAAATTCTAGTTTTAGTTTTTTTATTCTATTTTTTTAAGTTTAGTTTTCTTAAGTTTGGTTTTGTTTTAAACTTTATGGTCCACTTAAAAGCCTACAACAAATTGCAGTAAAACATGAGCATTTTTAGCCATAACTTTAAGGATATTTTTCTATTTTGTTGATTTATTTTTTGTGTACAACCTACATTAACAATCTAAATGGACCAAAAAGAGACACTAGAAAAAAACTGTCAAAGTGCCTTCACAGTGCGGTTAACCTGCAGTCTGGACATGGAGGGGTGAACGTCTCCTGCTCTGACTGCAGCTGAGACGGACTGGTGCGTGAGGACTGGGCTGCCTGTGAGTGCTCTGGGATGGGGAGGGGCCCACAGTGTTACCCGCTGCTCACTGAAAGGAGTCTCCAAAAGTTTCCAATAAAGCCAGAAAAAGTCGCTAGATTTGTCGCCAGTTAAGTGATGGGAATTTTGGCTTTTTTCAGTGAGCCGCATAATTCGGCTCCCACACGGCTCTTCATTCTGATACTAGTTATGTCCGTTTGACCTGCCAGATTTAGCAATGTCATGACATATGACTGATATTTATGCGTGTATTTTAGTCCAGCTGTGCTCAATTCTTTGAGTTGATGAAAATAACATGCTATTATTTCTAATTTCTAGTTTCTGCCCCCCCCAAACACCTTGTGCCCCTAATGTGAGATGTGCCTGTGGAAGTGTATGCTGATCAATCACATAACACACAAACAACATACATAAAAGTAATAGTTATAAATGGCTCTCAAACATGGTTTCTGGCTCCTCTCGTTCACAGCCTGCTCTTTGAACCGGCTCATTCACGAATGACTCGGCACTATGCCAGTCTGAAAACTCGTTAAATACAGTAACAAAGTTGCTAAGTTAGCAACACTGCTCATACGTACAAAACTGAAATGCACAAGTGCTAAACTTTCTCTCATATGTATCAAACTTCTCTGTACATGCTCACACACTGCACACCTCTTCTCATACGTATGAAACTTCTGTGCCTGCTCTAAAATTTTTCTCACATATACGAAAATTTTCAGTGCATGGTCTTAACTTCTTGTTCATGTACAAAACTTAACTGTACAACTAAACTTTCTCTCATATGTACCAAACTTATTTGCACAAGCTCTTAACATTCTCTCGTACGTATGAAACCAACCTGTGAAAGCTGTACTTAATACTTCACTTCACTGCACGTGCTCTAAACTTTCTACGTACGAAACTTTTCTGCAGGCGCTTAAAACTTTCTTGCACACATACAAACCTTCTCTGTGCATGCTCTTAACTTGAGAGAATGGTTTGAGCATGAGAGCAGGAAATTTCAGCGAGCTACTAAAGATCTGAAAGCAATCAGACCTCAAAGAGAAAATCCAAGCACATGGAGGCAGTTTGGATTACAAAGGCAGGTTTTAATGGAAAATGTAAAGAAAAATCTGAGCCCAAAATCAACAAGCTATGCACTAAAAACATTAAAATGCCCTCTAAGGTTTTGCAACTATAATGACTCCATATAATTGCCTCTTGTATTACTTAAGTAAACATTTGACCTGGATTGTCAGAAAAATGGATTCGATATTATTGCATAGGCGCATCCTAGGGAGCAGCATCTAGCAAACAAGCAGCCGTAATGAATGGTGGGGATGGAAATTAGCCTGCACATTATTTATAATCCTAATACAGTTTGAATAATTGCATTCTTCTACATCTAAATTGAGTCCCACATTCTGCTCAGCAGCCATACATAGATGGATCACCCCATGGGCTTAATGAGGAAATAATTTAACAAAGTTTTTCACTTTATCCCCTCTCTTTACAGAGCGCCTTTATCCCTCTGAATATTTATAATCGTGAGGTTTTTCTTCATTAGGAAGAAGCAGGCTGAGAGGTAGATAATTGCTGTATTCAATGATGAGTGTAATTAGTTGCTGGCAAATATCGAGTGAAGTGATTTTAATGCTACATGAGTCATGACAGCCCTGCAGAGCAGTTATCGAGAGAAAACAAAGCAGGGGGTTAAGAGACGTGAAAACCATGCAGAGGAAGAAGTCCTCTGAAACTTGTAAGGAGTCAGTCTTGAGTACCGGTGCGTGACATTTAGAGATTTAATTCTTGATTTGAATTAGGTGAATTGGAGTGATGTTAGACACGCTGGTTGATCTCTCCCACGGCGCCTCTAAATACAACACAGACTGCAGAAGAGCCTGAAATTGGTTTAACTAAAGATGAGCAAATTCCCCCGAATAAATGCTCCACACGGGGCTCTTTTACACTTTGGGTGGGGTACTATTAATTTACAGTGTTAACTACAGGTTTCTCCTGTTTTTATGTTAGCTCTGGTTGCATTATTCCATCTCCTTCTGTGGAGCATGGACGTTCCTCTGAACTGTAGCATAATAAACTGTAATTTCTAAGCCAGTTAGCCTAACTCATTTATTTGTGTTTGTAAAAGTCATTTTTTAAAATTTGGATGTATGTATATGTCGTATTTATCAGAACAAACTCTGTCAGCAGTAGCTAATGTTACATTCTGTGTTTAGGCTGGGGTAGATTGATATTTTAGAGAAGGAACAATACGATTCATTGTTGACAAAAGTTGTGACAGAATTTACCGCCAGCTTAGTTTTCAGAGAGAGAGATTGATGAGGAGTAATCCATCTCACATCCTTATCATCTTTTCTGAGAGTTGCATGCTACATGCAGTTTTGATGCAAATGACTTGGAGGCAGAAACATTTGTTTGTTGGGTGCTTAATTCTGACAAATATTTGCATCTTTAATTGTGTCACTTGCCCTAGTGCACTATTGTGCTTGTACCTATGGCTGCTCATTGTCTGTCAGTAACTTTTCTAATTATGATACTTGGCCTTTGCCTATCTGGGCCTTGGGTGCTGCCATCGAATCTATGTCTGTAAATGTTGAGAGCATGGAAGTTGTAGAGCAGTTCACCTACCTTGGCAGCATAATCCATCAATCCACTGAGTGCGAGGCTGAGCTCAACCACAGGCTTGAACTCTCGCACAGGGTGTGGGGTTTGCTGAGCCAAACAGTGTCTTTAAGTCCTTGGTCCTTCCAGTCTTACTATACTCTTGTGAAGCCTGGATGTTGATTGATGGCCAGAGGGGCTGACTGGACTCCTTTTGTGATATCTACTTTTTTGGTATCATTGGTAAGACCGTGTGTCTAATGCTGATAAACAAAGACGGGAAGTGTCAGTGGATGGATGGATGGATGGATGGATGGATGGGTGGGTGGGTGGATGGATGGATGGATGGATGAATGGGTGGGTGGGTGGATGGATGGATGAATGGATGGATTCAAAACTGGATTTACAGGCTACAATTTAATGCACTGAGGATTCTTTATAATACAGAACAATTTTACTTGATGTGATCATTTTGGTTCCAATTTGATCAGATGCAAATTAATTGTGGAATCTAAATAACTTTCTGTTTTAAAAAAAAAAATAGAAAAAAGGGGGAAACAAGATTATTTCAAAGTAGGATAAGTGTCTTTGAGTTTATCTGTAAGAGGCAGAATAAAAAAAAATGTAATTTGCCATAGAAACAGAAATTAAATCAGAGTTAACAATAAAAGGACATTTGGATAAACACAATGCCAATGCTCTGTTTGCCTGCTTTTATAGGAGAACAGTGGTTTAAAATAATACTGTAAACAGTCAAACAAAAACAGTAATGTAATTGTACTTACTGAATCAATACCATTAAAGATGCTGATAATTCAAATGTAGTAAGAAAATCAAAAGCATTTTTGAATAGAGGAAGCTTTGGGAGTTTACTCTAGCCTGTAATCCGTCTTGCTTTTGCAGCACCTCTGCTGATCAGTGCAGCTCAAACATAAGCTGTGTGACATACAGAAACATTATGAAACATAACTATATTTCAGCAAGAATCCCTACTTAAAGTGCTGTGCAAGCAAGAAATGAATATTTTATGCTCTATATGGGCAATCCTGTTCTGAAACTCAGCGACTGTGTAGATACTGTACGGTTCACTGCACAATCATACGTCTCCCTCTGATTTTAGTCTTTACTTCAGCCTCCGCTCGTCTTTCTGCTTGTTTTATGACTAATCTTTGTGTTCTCTCTTCCCTCTGCCCCTCCCATCTTTTTCCTTCTAAGGTAACTACTACGGGACCCCAAAGCCCCCAGCAGAGCCCAACCTGGTGCAGCCCGACCTAGTGGATCAGGTGCTGTTTGATGAAGACTATGGCGGCGAGGTTCCCAGGAAACGCACCACCTCAGTCAGTAAAATGGACAGGAAGGACAGCGCGGTCCCCGAGGAGGAAGACGATGATGAGAGGCCTCCACTGGTCAATGGATTGCCTGGTCAGTAAATGTCAGAGCTCAGGATGTCATGTTAAATAATGGCGATTGTGCTGTACTGTTTGTCCTTTGGTTGTGGGATTGCCATGTTGGGTCACTGTCACTGTCTCGGATGACATGAAGACTTTGGCTGGTTGCAGACTGCAGTTTGATGGGGCCTATTGGGGTTTGGGGGCCCAACAGCACCATCCAGGGCGTATTCATCAAATAAAAGAGCAGTCAAACATTGCTGCAGCTGAAAAGAGGTTCGGGGGTTTAGTTACACTGCAAATATACTTAAATACACATGAGTTTATGCGGTCAGTTTTACACTAGTAAAACAAATCCAGCCCACCGCACTGATGTCAAGCATGCTTGATAAACTGCATATAAAACCTGGATGATTACAGAAGTACTTTCTGAGGACAGCAGTAGCCAATGAGAGAGAGATTCCTACAATGAGAGGAAGCTGCTGACAAGGTTACCAGCAACAGTAAACATATTAGCCCTTAAGGCTGGCTTTAGCTAGCATGCTATTGTTGAGAGATATTAGCACTGACAGTTAAAATCTCACCTCCAGTTTTTGCTGAAGAACAGAGCTGACTGCATCTGCCCAAACATTTCCTCATACAGACTTGTTGAGCCTTGTGCAGAGGGTTGTTGTCAGCCCATGTTGTGTTTACACCTGCGCCCCCACCAGATCACGTGAGATCATACGAGATCACGTGATCAGGTGCTGCTCCCTCTGGCTCACAAAATGATCTTTGTAGTGTCCTTAAGTCAGTAATGCACTATTATATTTCTGCAGTTTGCAAAAGTTTGAGATATGACTGAAGAATTTAAGTTTTTGCTTGTGTATATGATGTAGCTCAAGTCCGAATCAGACATTTTTAAATGGTATCTCATTTTTTTTAATGATATTCAGATGAACATTTAATGAAGGTTATAGTCAGGTAAGCACGATAGCTTTCTCTCGTCTCATGTTCAGCAGTTTTAAATCAGTCATGGGAAAACAAATCCAAAATTATCAATGTTAAAGTTCTGTCTATGTTGTTTGTTGTAGGGTAAATGAATAAAATAGAGTGATGCAATCATGATGTGCATACACGTATACTGAGCATCTAATCAGAATAGAAACATTTATACTTTAGACATGTGGGATCACATCTGACTGCATACAAACACCACTCTCGCTGTATGCCTCCTCTACTCATCCCCTTGCTGTGCAATGGAGTTTTCTGCTTTTCTCTCTCCAGTCTACGACTTAAGATTTCTGATTTTTTTTTCTTTATTTCAAAATAAACCAATATCATGTACTACAACTGATATTTTTTTGCTGCTTTCTCCAAATAAACTCAAAGCTCAGCAGAGTAAATTTCTGCAGGACGACCTTCAGACATGCTCAGAAGAGGGAGCATCTTATCCCCAACCAGGACGCGACGCTAGAAACAAGAATCAAAAAAGGAATCTATACAATCCACCCCACTCATTTAGAACAAAATTTCTTTCCAAATGGTCTGTTTCAGATTGATTGATTTATTTATGTGGCACATTTTCTTTCTTATCAGGCTTTAATTTCACTGATTTGAGTCCACATGAACACAGCTACTGTTACCATCATGACAGGAGTAACGTTCCACTACTTGTGCATCCGTGCACACTGTCTTTTAGACCTTTTTTGGTGTTTCATGCGTCATGTCAGCCTTGAACAGGAAAAGTGATGCCTGAAAGATCTTTGACATAACTAAAGACAATAACCAAGACTGGCTGCAGACCAGTCAGACGCCCCCTCTTGCAGACCAGTACTGTGAGATGCCAAATCTGTCAGAACCTATTTTTTTATGTAATTTTAGAAGTGTTTAAATTCATCTTTGTTCATGAACTAAGTCTGTCAGTTGAATTCATGAACTAACCACGTCGCCAACATTACAGACCAAGCAACATTTCATAAATGAAACAGGAAAAAGGGTCTGATATGACATCTAATCCCAGAATAAATTATGTAAAGCCCTGTTTTAGAATTAGTTAGCTGAAGGGTGTCTCACTTTAGCTCAGTTAGCTTTAGCTAAAGCTAACATAGCTTCACTAGCTATGTGGTTATGTTACATTACTACAAGTGTGATGATAGATGTAAGGCCAATGTAGTTAAGATTGCTTTTTTAAGCTTTCTTTTTGCTAAAGTTAGCAAAGCTAGAGCGAGCCACATTCATGCAACAACTACTAAAGGAGATCTAGCTTTAGCAAACATAGCATCATCTAATATAACTTGCTTTACTTTAAATTTGACTGTGTAGCGATGTTACCCATGTAGCTTACATAGCTAATGTAACGTTATTAACTTTAGATTTAGCTTGAAACCTATGCAGCTCATTTAGTTAATGTAGCTTCATTAACCATCAAGTTAGCTGAATTAGCTACATTGTTACATAATCTACATAGCTAACATAGGTTCATTAGCTTTATGTTTATCTATGTAGCTACATTATTTATGTAGCTAGTGTTGCTTTGTTAGCTTTAGATTTAGCTGCATTAGCTAGGTAGCTACATTATCTACATAGCTAATATTGTTTGTTAGCTTTAGATCTATCTACATAGCTATGTTTTCTACCTACCTGATATAACTTTAGTAGCTTTAGCCTTAGCCATGTTAGCTAATGTAGCTTAGTTAGCTTTTGATTTAGCTGTATTAGCTAGGTAGCTACATTATCTACCTGACATTGATTCATTACCTTTAGATTTATCTACATAGCTATATTGTCTTTGTAGCTAGTGTAGCTTTGCTAGCTTTAGCCATTGCTCTGTTAGCTATGTTAGGGTGATTTCAGGGAGGACCATGTAAGCAGACTGCAAGCAGACTGTCTACTCGACTTTATTGAACGTTTGCAATCAGGTTTTGCATGTCAGGTTTTCGACTTTTTACTTTTGGTATCCTAACACTGACTTTAAACCATATATGAGGTTAAATCTGATTTATTTTGAAGGTTTTAGTGTGCGTTTCCATTATGACAATTGTGGCATCTCACTGTAGTGGTCTGCATGGTGCGGTGTCTGAGATCTGCGGTCTCAAGCCAGACTGTCTTGCAATTACCTGCAGCACAAGATGTGTGATCTGAAACTTGCACATCACAAGCACTTCACAGTTTGATGCTTAATCATATAAGCAGTGAGAGCACAAATAGAAACCAGCAGAGACAGTCAACAGGCAGCCTTGCATCACATTGTTTGCATGCCCTGTTAGCACACTACTTGTGAGTATACCAGAGCAGGGAGGATTAGCCTGTTAATGATGAGAGTTATAAGTGGAGATACGATCCCGTTAAGTTGTGTGGAGGGAAAATCTGAACGTTTCTGTTGAGCCAAGGTAAAAGCCACCATCATAGTGAACATCAGCGAGATTGGAGGAGGTCGTTCCACAGTGTTCACTGGCCTGTGGTCAGTTGTCACTGGGCTTATCTACCTGTATTTAGTTAAATCCAGCAATTTGCACAGCCTCAAACAGTGCTCTGCAGGCTTTGGTGTAGCTGCTTTCCAGCACCTGTATGCTTAGCAAGGTGTTAGTTCATATCAGTAGCACTTTGGTGATATTTCAGTTCTGTCTGATGAAGGATGCGTATTATTTTTGAGTTGTCAACTGAGCCATCTGGGAGTTTTTTTTTGTTTTTTTTTAATGAAATGCGCCACTTCAAAGCAAAGTGGTGGTGTTTATTTCCATAACTGAGGCAAATTTGTGACAATGAAGAAATGAGACAACTCAAATAGTCAGGTTAGTGAAAATGATCATCCCTATTTTACACCCACATATTCAAATATGGTGTTTACACTCCTGATAGAAATCCTCTGCAGTGGCTCTTTGGTTGTCCGCTGTGGTAAACTGTGCCACAGTTCACCTTGACAAAGACTCATCCAGAAAGCAGGACGCTGTATGTGATCAATCAGGATGAGTCCTCAGCTCTCTGAGGAAATAATCTGTCCTTAATGCTTACAAGGACAACAGCCCGCTACAGAAATAGGTTACATATTGTACACCATACCAAGCTTCATCTAAAAGGAGGAGTGAAGTTAATGCTGAGCCGAGTCCAAGCTGAAAATGTTTCCTTTTTTCTTTTTATAGAGTGAAACATTGTTTTGACAGCCAAATCTCAAACACTGCTTGCTCAGCTGTACAAAGGATTCACAGAAATCCAAAGTCTGTTTACCCAACCGCTCTGTCATATTGAAATCAAACACAAACTGATGCCCAGACATCCAGTAGTTCTTTTTATGGAGAGAAACCAGTCACAAATGACTGCTCGGCTTCAGCCAGCAGTTGAGGAGAGGAAGTCTCAGACCGGCCATAGATGGGCAGAATTATGCTTGAATGAAAATCGAGGTTAATGGAAAATATGAGCTCTGAGTCTCGACACTCTTCACTGCAGATTTCCCCCATCTTCGCTCAGACTACCCTGAAAACCCCTCGCTTTTCCCTGCAGTCCCTCTAGAACCCATATGGGCTGTATGGTCGAGCAGGCTCTCACCCTGCTGTGAACTTAATGACCTCGGCTCTCCTTCAGACTCTGCCTGCAGGTCCATTCTCCAAGTGTTTACATGCTGCAGCACGTAAGGCATCTTCAAACGGATGTGCATATACTCTGATAGTTTGTGTTCGTAAATATTAACTGAGTTAATGATGCGCTGCAAATATATCAGTATAAAAGCACATTAAGATAGCCTTTAATGGGAGTTTCTACTCTGGTCTGTTTGGATTCTGGCAGCAGGTTGCCAATTAGCCTTTTCACACATGCACAAAACTTTAAAAAAGTATCAAGGTTTGGGGGTTAGCTGCATGTATGAACACAAATGAACACACTGTTCGCCTTATTTCTGGCTAAAAAGCCCTAACAATTTCCACACGCAGTCAAGTTGAGTTATTGTGTGAACACAGCAGGTGATATTCCAGAAAAAGGCGTTGATGACATTCATATCCGGCATGTGAAAGGTGTAAAAATAGTGCCATTACATGGAAACTGCCTCACACTTCTTTTGTGCTCACCTGTATGTTCTTTTCCTCTCTCGAGCTAATACTACAGATACAAGTAGTGTTGATATAACACCAGCATCAAACATGGGTGATCATCTGCCATCTTGGATAAGTTGCAAATAAGTTGCACTGTGACTTCTGTAGTGTCTTTCTGACATCATATTTTGCTTCTTGAGAGCATCCTCAGTTGATGATCACTGGTTTAAGATGTCCTTAGTGCAAAGAGATGTCAGACTATTTACCGACCTCTGCCTGCACATTCAGTCCAGGCAGGTGGACATTAACCTGCAAGGATGACTTAAGTCTGGGGGTACTAGCAATGCTAACATTAGCCATAGATGTGTCAGCAGATCAACAGAGTTTTGGTTTTACTTTTGAAAAATGTTAAATTCCTGTTAAACCAACTAGTAAATTCACTGTATGGTGTTGTTCATGTCCTGCAAGCTGTGTGTGACCATTGCAATCTCCATGCATGTAATGAAACTTTCATGTTGGGGTTTTTTTTTAACGTCATGTTTCACCTCCCGTTTGACAGTAAAAGTCTCCCCCTGTAAGATGCATGCGCAGAAAACCAACTCAGGAATATTTCAGGGGGCAATCTGCCTGAAATTTTCCAAAGTGCATGTGTGAAAACAGCTTTACTGTTGTGTATAGATTAGCTAATTACCAAGCTGCATGAACTGGAAACTCAGGCTTTGGCTGTCTCCCTGCTTCTGTTCTCTCTCAGTCAAATATTGATACATAACAAGCACATTATTTAGAAATGGTGAACCGAGAGTTTCACTGGAATACTTCAAAGCCGTCCATTATCAGTAATTAAATGACACCCTGCAGCCAATCAGGATTGAGTCCCCCCCCAGACCGTGGTATAATACAGGTGGAATAATCTTTAGGAAATGCATCATCCAGAATTGCTTTTATGTTGTGTGAGTAACATCCTCTGGCATCATCCTCTGCTGCTCCACATAAAGAGAAAAGGATGAAAAGCACTTGTTTTATCCCTTTTTAACATCCTCTGAGGGAAGGCATGAAGTTCTGAGTGAATTAGGAGAGCCTTTGTTGTTTGTTTCGTATTCATTGTAGAGCAATTTCAAATTAAAGGGGAAGATGTACAAATGCAACAGAACTTATGTGAAGAGCAGCAGTAAAATATTAGTCATACAAAAACCGCCATGGGGCTCAAATGGCCCTTTTTAGTGTGAATCCCTGCCTCTATCATTGCAACCCACGGGGAAAGTACACATGCACACACGGGCTAACACACTCGCAGTGTGTGCACATGCAAATGCAAAACAGGCCTACGGCGAGCAAACACGCACACTCACACCATCACTCACATGCAAATCCAATGAGTGACATCGACTCTTCCTCCTCTCTCCTGCAGCAGGAAAACACGGGGGCAGAGGTGTTCCTGCAGGCGAACTTTCTGCTACGTCTAACCTTTTTTTTTTCTTTCTTCCCATAATTCACTGTTCCACTCTTTCTTTACAGAGCACAAAGAAGGGGCAGACTGGAGGAAAGCGGTGCCCAGCTACACCCAGTCCAGCAGCACCATGGACTTCCGCACGTGGAGCTCTCTGCCCCGCGATGACAGCCTGGAGCCCCTGCCCTTCAACTGGGAGATGGCTTACACTGAGACGGGCATGGTCTATTTCATAGAGTAAGTGGAGGACACAAACACCATGGGTCAGGCTGTTTAGTGCTGCAGCAATCAGTCAGCTGGCTAATTAACGAGCATCAACTGAAAGTAATTCATTTAAAGGCGTTGTGTGCGATACTTGTCATCAGTCATTAGTGAGTGTAGTAGCTATAGGAGAGGCCGGTCAGTTCAGCCCCTTTAAGGAGAGGCCGGCGGGACTGCTGGCAGGGAAAATAGACATAACAGATTGTTTTTGGATAAAGTCACGTCACAGTAGAGAACTTTGAATGGCATAAAGGGATGTCTGAATGAAGAAGTGCTTTCAAAATGCCAAAGTGCAGTGATGTTTAGACCTGTGCCAATGGGTCAAATTGCAAAAGAAAAAAAAATCCAATCTTGATCTACTATCATGTCCCAAAAGTAGTGAAAACACCAAGGCAAAAAAATAAATGAAATGCTTGCAGAGAAACGGCAGCAGACATGGATTAAAAGCCTCCGCCTCTGTCAGGGGGTACGATCTGTTTCCACCAAGCGGCCCTGTTTGGTTCAGCACAGTTTGTCACTGTAAACCCCATCCTGCTTGTGTTTTCACTGCTGATGTCTCCTGAACAGCTCTTCATTCAGCACCAGTTTAGCTCTATAAAATTTGTATTATATGGCGATAAAATGCCAAAAGGAAACTTGAACCCAAATGGTAGCCAGCTCCTGTGGTACATATAAAAGAGTTGGCTTGCATGAATTAAAACCATGACTCATCATGACATTCAAGGACAAAGGGCAACACTGAAAGCTTTTCATACGAGAAAAGTTGATTTCGTTCTTCTCCCAGTTTGCTTCGGCATGGGTTTGTGATTGTTATGGATGGGGCTGCTGCTGTATCCAACGGCTGCTGCTGCCACGGTAGCTATAAGCTCAGATGTAGCGGAGGAAAGCAGCTGTGTAATCGTAACTGGACCATATTTTTATTAAAACAAGAGAAGAAAGAAAGAGCCACATGGAAAGCTTGTTCTGGCCAAGAAGATGTTTTTTTATGTCTCCCGGCTAGCCTTGACTTCAGTTTTATTACCAAGAAGCTTTCAGGTTTAAAAAGCTAGGGCAGAGTGAGCCTGTCAGCTCAAGAGATGTGCATGCGTATGAGGTCATTTTGTCTTCTCGCTTTTATTGGCCGATCATGAATGAGACAGACTGAACGTTCCTCCAAGTTTTTGAAAAGTCCTGCCCTTCCCAAATGCTTTCTATGGGAGCTTTCCCAGATATATGAGAAATATATCCATGCAGTAGATATTTGAAATACTTAATCTGGCGTGTCAAGTTAATAAAAGGCATGTTTTATGCCAAAACAAGGGAGAAAAGCTGTTAAAGAGGTGCAGCTGTAGCCTCATCATTTGCAGTAACAACTGCATGTCATGCAAATTGTTTAACCTATAGAAAAAAAAGTGCTTTTTGTAAGGACGAGTTATTATACTTGATGCATTTAGAAAGGTTCTTATAATCATTGTATCATGCAGGTCAATGTAGAGCTTTACTGACTTTTCTTCCATTCTCACTGATCTCTAACCGCTGCTCTTTACTTCCTGCCCCCCGTATGACTTTCATGTGCCACCAGGTTCATATGACCAAGATCAACCTATGCATCACCCAAGACCAGGAATTGTTTAATTTAAATAAGCAAATTCTTAGAAAAAATGAACACGGAAAGAACTATAGGCCTTCAAACCCAATTCCAAAAAAAAAGTTGAGATGTGGTGTAAAAAGTTAAAAAATAAAACATAAGGCAATGATTTTCAAAACTCATAAGCCTGTGTTTTATTAAAAAAACTAACATATCTGATGTTGAAACAGAGACGTTTCACCATTTCATACAAAATATTAGCTCTTTCTGAATTTTGATGGTAGGCAAAACATCTTGAAAAAGCAAGAACAGGGCCGTGTTTACTGTGAAGCCTTAGTATGTCTTATTGTGTAGCATCCCCGCTATTTATTCATCTACTTAATTTAAATAAACCAAAGAAAACAATTTATATCCAATGTAAAACCTTCTACTTTGAGTAAAAAGGAGCAGAAAGAAGAATAACTGTAAAATATCTGCACTGTCTCCACAAACATTAATCAACAAAGAATATACATACGTAATAAAACAGTTTTAACAACAGCCTGTAAATGTCTAGGAAGTGAGGAGACCAGTTTCTGGAGTTTTTGGGAGAGAAATTTTGTCCCATTCTTGTCTGATGAACGGTTCTAGCCACTCAGTGCAGTAAGCACAGCTTTTAGAGTAGAGTTTCTACTCCTGGTTGAATTTTTATTAATGATGGCTGACAGGTGGATTTCTGTGAAATAGATCAAGTGTTTCCATTTCAATTGCTTGAGCTTGCCTTTGTAGCTGCAGGGATTAAATAAAAGATACCATCAACACCACCACACATGATTCCTTTGAATTTAATGATATTCTGGGGGCCGTGTGAGAAGCTGTGGGGGGCCAGATGTAGCCTGTGGGGCAACAGTTGATGATCACTGGTCTAGTGCTTCTCAGACTGTTACTGTGTGTATTAACTGATAGAGACGTCAATATAAGGGCACTGTGGAATCTGTATGAGAGTCTGACGGTTAAATGATGGAGGGGCTTCATTACGGCGCTGTTGTGTAAAATAGGCTTAAATCTAGCTATAGATGACGTCACACAGCAGTGGATATAAATAATTAATTCCTGCATTGAGAAATACTACCAAAAAGGCCACGTTTTAAGCCGTTTACGAATATGTCAAGCATTCAAGTATCAAAATAAAAAATTCTCACTTCTTACTCTGAAAGTAGTGAAATATTCAGGCAAAAAAATAGTGAATAAAAAATAAGAGAGAGAGAGAGAAGTGGCAGCAGGCAAGAATTTAAAAAAGCTTCCATCATAACTCGAGACAAGCAGTGTCACACACACTCCGATTTTGCTTTTTAAATGTGGATTGAATAACGAAGAAAGATGGAGGAAAGGAAACTGGCACTCAATTAGGAGTTAGCTGTTGTGGCTCACATTGAGGAGTCGTGTCATAGCTTACGTTTGTTCGTGAACGCTCAAGATAACTTGATCGTTCTCCCTACAAGGTTTATTTGGTTGATAATGCATCACAGTTTCAATCAAAAGCATGTTTGTGACAAAATGAGGGATTTCATAAGCTAAAGGGGCTCAGCCTCTTAGTTCAGTGCAAGACTCCTATGGACTGTTGTCCCCCTTCATCTGGTGAGACAATGGTTGACATATTTAGAGCTTTAAAGTACTAACTTGCATCTATTCCCATTCATCCCTAATGGCTGTCCCCCACTACCTGCCACCCCAACAGATATTCAGGACCATGTGAATGTAAAACAACCTGCAACGTCAAATTCAAGCTCTGCCAATAAGTTTGATACGAACTTGATTAGTACTGTGTCTGATTGTCTTCCGAGCAGATCGGAGAGGGGAAGATCACTCTTAGCACACCCACGCTACAAGGAAAGCTTTCACCTGAGATCTACCTCCCAATGCTCACCTATGATCATGAACTCTGGGTAATGACTGACAGAATGAGGTCGTGGATGCAAGCGACTGAAATGAGTTTTCTCTGGAGGGTGGCTGCTCAGCCTTACCTCCAATTTACACATACAGCAAACACGCCGCGAACTGCCGGCGAATCGCACTGCAGAGCACACCGCTCCCTCTTTAGTCTATCAGAGCATTTCCACAGCTGCCGCTCCAGACCGGGAGTGGCGCTAACTGGACCGACACTTTGCTCCACTTCGTTCAAGATACGCTGCAGGTCTATTTTCATCGCCGGCCGCTGCCACACCGCGTCAATACCCGTCAATCAGAAAGCTCCAGAGGGGGAAGTCACAAGCATAGAATATCCGGTTCTTTCAAAATACAACCCAATGCACAAACTCCTGATCGTAAATCATTACTTTATCAACATTACGTCTCATCCTGCAGCGAGAGCAAAGGGTCACCGAGAGGTCAGTGGGTCACAGAGCTACAACAGCACCATTGATGAGGAAAAGTTAACTTTTGGGGGTATTTAGCCAAAGAATTTTGCTTAAAACCACAGATCCTTTAAGCAAACGTTAACCTTTTAACTTCCTAATGTACTCACCCAATGGTGGAAGAAATAATATCATGGACTTATACCAGAAGGGATTATAAATTAACTCCAAAAGGTAAAATAGTCTGCTGTTGACATACTACTCCTGCTTGAACTGGCAGTTCTCCTGTGATCTCTTGCTGCTGATGAGGGCTGTGCACCATGGTGCAGTGGTCTGGACTTGCTTCCGGTGGGCGAGATCGCTCGCCTTCGGTTGGACCGAATGCGGGGCGCTTCGGTGTGTGGTGCAGTCGTCCTATGTGGAAATTGCAGGTTAGAGACAGGGCGAGGTCCTCGGACATCCAGAGGGGACTAGGACTGGAGCCACTTGGAGCCAGTTGAGGAGCCTGATCAGGAATCCTCCCCGGAACCTGAGATCCTGATCTCAATGGGTTTTTATCTGGTTAAATAAAGGTTAATTAAAAAAAACCTCCCTTTAGAGGTCTTTCGAGCACATCTGACAGGGAGGAGGCCTCAGGGAAGATCCAGAATGTGCTGGATGGATTTTATATCCTGTCTGGTCTAGGAGCACTTCAGGATCGCCCAAAAGGAGTTGGCAAGTGTTGGTGGGGTGAGGGATGTCTGGGTTGACTTGCTCAGCCCTTTACTTTTAAAACATTTTGTATTAACTTGGGTTATCTTTAGCTAATGTTACTTTCTTATTACCTGAAACGTTTAAGTGGGACAAATATGCAAAAGAACAAGCAGTTAGGAAAGGGGTGAATACTTTTTTATTGCACTAAATGTGGAAGAAGAAAATAGGACTCAGAGACGAGCATGCATGCAGACAAGCAGGCAGAGTGAGAGAGGTAGTCACATATTGCAAATAAATGCTATCAGAATATATCAACAAATAATTATCTCCACTCATGAGAACTCCTTCCGTGGCCAAAGCCTGGCACCCTGTTGTCACAACATATTTAGCTCACCTCAGTGAGCCACACCATTGGGTGAAAAGTTCCCTCATTACCATGAACACGACAGTCCTAATCAGCCGGCCTGCTTCAATGAAAGCAGCGTATTAGTGCAACAAATCTGTTTTTATCTGGAAAAGTCCCAAACAAAACATGCAAATTAGTCCTGATTGAGTAAACCTATGTTAGGAAATTGCTTTATTTGTTTCAATTAAAATATTTGTCGGTCGCCAGAAGGTAGCAGTTCACTGATGGCAGTCAGGGACACAGAGAGAAACAGAAGCACTATCAGGGGGCTGCAGACATTTTGATCATGTGTTGTATGTTTTAAAGCTTGGATGATGAGAGTTGAAATGTGCTGCGTTTTTTCATCTTGGGAATTGTTCCTTGCTAATTATGTCATCTTCCAGCTGCTGTGGGAGCCAACTGTAAGATTATCTACATGCTTATGTAGCTTTATGTTTACTCCTCCTCTCTTTCTACATAATAGAAGCTGTCTAAATGTTGTCTGTCAGTATCTAATCAGCACAGCAGCGTGGTTAGATGTGATTCTTTGTGTGTAATGATGGGTTTGTGATCTACGAGTGCATCATTTCTCATTACTGGATGATTGGGAAAGCGGCAGCTTCACAACAACACGAGGAAGATCAGAATGAATTGGATAATTTGCACACATACTGATCGTTCTAGAATTGTAAACCGGGCTGAGAGGGGTTTGGATGATGCTAAGTCGCATATTTATTAAGTGGAAAAGCTTTAGAAAGGTGGAGAAAGTAGTCTGATTTTTTCCTGCTGCTGCTGTTGTTGTTTTCTGTACCTTATATAGAGACAAGTTAAGCTCTGTCACTGAAAAAAATCAATACTTTGAATGTAGCTCGATTCAGTAAACAAACCTCCTCACTGAGGCCTGCAGGAGTCTGTGTTTTATTCATATTTGGCTCTCAGCAGCTTGTCTCTGAAGATATCAGAGGACCATTGTGATTTTCCTCCTGATTACACACTCCAGCTCTTTAACACATGTGAGGATGAGCTGGTTTGTCGTGTTTTTCCCCCCTATGAATGTGATAATGTGACAGCTAAACTGGCGGATCAGGTGTAGGTACATGGATCCACTTCCTTTGTGCATGAGGGCGAATTAAACCAGGATAATGTGGTTGTATTGTCTCTGGACTTACTTTTGTTCATGCCACTGCTTTCACAGGTCTCTATTTATCTGCTGCTCTTTGTTGTTTCACAGCCACAACACCAAGACGACCACATGGTTGGACCCCCGCCTGGCCAAGAAGGCGAAGCCTCCAGAGAAGTGCGAGGATGGAGGTACATAGCTGCAGCACTCAGCTCAGTTTGACAGAGTATACACAGACTTTTTATTCAAACAGAAGGAGAAAACCCTTGAGTAAAGAAGATCTAAGTAAAAGAAGAAAATTTGACTTCTTCAATAAATTAAAGAGAAAGTGCACACTCTAGTATATGCTGGCAGTATAAACTTTAAAAGTAGCCCTGAGGAACATTTCTACTGGATGTTATTGTGTAGAACTAGTTGAACATTCGGCCATGGAGATATTTAAAAAGAGCTGCAACAGTTTATCACTACTAAGTTGAGTGAAAATTATTATTTGACTGTGAGGAAATTCTAGGGCTGCACCCAACAATTATTTTGTTATTTTTCAATCAATTTTTTAATCTTCTAGTTTATGGAAATCGATAAATCAAAAATCTATTTTTCGGGGTGAATCAAGCATTCTTTTAATTTAATCAATTTATTATAGTCGCAAATTTTGCAATTATCTTTATTTATATTTTAATTTTTGTCATTAAACGTCTGATGTTGTTGTATATGACTAGAAAAGACATGGGTTTTTAAAAGTAAAATAACTTTTGAATCATAAGGTAGCCACTTACTTTTTTCCCCCTCTGTAATCCCTTTGTTTCACCGTTCTAATGATGCTATCCATGCCTCTGTAGCCCCTACGGTAGCTTTTCTAACAAGTCCAGAACTTGGGTGACTATCCGGGGCATTTAAAGAGTAAATCCACGCCAGTAACTCTGACATTGAATGTCTTATTATCCTCTTTATAATCCATTTTCAGTTGTTTCTTCCCCTAGCTCGGCATCAGCCGCCATGTTGTGTTCCCAAAACAGACATCACATGGGCAGTGATGAACTATGGCAAGCTGTTCTGTTGTCATGAAACTGAAGGAGAGAGCCTGAATAGCTCATAATAGAGAGAAAAAGAGACAGCATGAGATGTGTCCCTCTTTGTCACTGCAGACTGGAACTGCTTTGAATAGCGACTCATAATCAACCAATATAAAAAACAACATAAATATGAGAATAAATTCATCACTGTGAGGTATCTACCCAATCTACCAATCATGGTTGTCTATGTGTTGTTGAAAGTATCATAACAGAGTTATTTGTGTCCCTGGCGCAGAGCCAGGCAGCTTCACCCTTGCCATAGTTCACAGGTAGGTCAGGGAGTTGGCTAATTGCTGGAGTGCTTGTCTATTTTTCACTTGAACCAGATGCAGCAGACAAAAGCATCTTACCTGCTGAAGGTGTGTTTTAATCCATATTTCACTTATCTTAGGTCCTGGATGATTAAAAGAAGCAGACTGTGGCTTTGTCTCTCTCAACACAGCAATAATAAAATACCTCCTATCTGTCAGTGTTGCAGTGCTAAAGGTTTGGAGAGTATGTGGTGACAGGTGCATTCTACTCCTGCCAAGTTTGTCACGAGAAAATTCTCAAATGCCTGTCATCATTGCAGACTATTATTTTGAAGAGCAACATTAGAAAATGGAGTGTTTTCAGCAGCAGTTTAACAGCAAAGACGTTTTGTAAATGGGAAAAGACACAACATCACATGAGTCAGAAAAGTTAAGAGTGAAATGCAGAATGAGAAAATGAAACCACGGGATGAAATGAAACTACGAGTGAGAGTTGTAACATAGCAGCATAGCAGATAGATGGGCCCTCCTTTCAGGTTGTAGCATTTTTCCAAATCTGAAAGGATCATATTTCTTCGGCTCATTTAACTGACACACCCGCACCATTATTAAGCAGATTTTACTTCCTCATTTTTCAAGATATTTAAGATTAATTTTATAAACTTAGAGATGTTTTTCACTGAGGTTTTCTGGTGGTTCATAGCACAGTGGCCTGTCATACAGCAAGCCTGAAATACATTTTTTAATCACTTTACATGGACTTTCAATGTGGCTGATACGATAAAGAGTACAGCAACACATTCCTTTTGAGAAGAAATGTTTGAATACTTAATGTTCTGTCAGGACTAAAAAGTTAACTACTTTATAGTTTCTGCTTTGAGGAGCTTGCAGGGCATCATGTTGTTAGGATTCTGTTCAGAGTTCCCTAATATTAGACTAGCAGGGTTTTCCTCTCAGTATGCTATATACTCTGACTGGGTGCAGCCATCTTTTTTCCCATGACGCATTGGATGTAAATCGACATATTAACATAATCGATGAAATCGATTATGTTGGCACATCACCCAAGCTCTAGGAAATCTCAATAACTGTTGCTGTCGTTCCTTTACCTTTGAGCCTGCACAGAACCCACCTGAGCTCTGCTGGCAATTTCAGTGAAAAAGTATATCAAAGAGCACGCTAGTCATTAACCAATATATGCTTGTTGCACATCAAATTAAACACAGCTAATTAGGCTACGAGCTTCATGTAAGCCACCTTTCTCCACACCTAACACAAATCAAACACCAAGCAAAGTAATGACCACTTAAGAAAATCATCATAGCACCTCCTAAACTAAGATTTTAGCCACTAATGATATGCTTTTTCAGGCTACTTCATGCCGTGCACACAAACAAGGTGTCATATCAAAGCTAAAACTCAGCCAATTTCAGAAATTCCATCCATGTTGCTCCACTTTGTGTTTTTGCAATTTGTAAATAAATCTGCTCCATTTGGAATCAAACTTCAGTTTCTTTGTATGCTTGTCTTTGTAGGAGAAATGATAGTTGGTCTGTTTAATTTTATTTGGGAAGAAAAGGAGGTCATACAAGGAGAGCAAAAATGTTGGATTTTGATAAAATGGACACCTTAAATATCAAGTTTGGTATCCTAGAAATTTTTAAATGGCACACATGGTACCAAATGTGTCCAAAATGTGTCAATTTCACACATTTTTGGAGATTCTGCCTGAATATTCTGTACAAAAACTTTTCCAAATTTGCTCTGAATTACATTAAAAGCACAAAAGTTGTCATAGGTAATGTTAAGTTTTATTTCTATGATTTGCTAGTGATGTAAAGCTGCAACTGCATCATTTCTAAGGGATACTCTTCTAACATTTTGAATCTTTTTTTTTTTTTGTCAACTTCATTCATCCTTATCAGTTAGCATTCAGTATTCAGAAAAGTATTCACCCACCATTTTATTGTCTTTATTGTCTATATTTTTTGACAAAAAAACTCCTAAATGTCTTGGTGAAAACAGATTTCTTCAAAGAATTGTCAGTTAAATAAAAATACGCAATGTAAAGAAAAGTGACCGCAAACATTTTCACCCCCTTCAAGTCAGGATTTAGTAGAGTCACCTTTAGCTGCAATCACAGCACTGAGTCTGTGTGGATAGGTCTCAGTCATGCTTGCACATCTGGACACTGTAAGTTGACTCCATTTGTCTTTGCAAAACTGCTCAAGCTCTGTGAGGTTACACAAGGATCAGACTTGAACAACCTTTTTCAAGTCCAGACACAAATTCGCTATTGGATTGAGGTCTGGTCTTCAACTTGGCTACTCAAGAATATTTACCTTGTTGTCTTTAAACCATTTCTGTGTAGTTTTCATTGTATGCTTCAGGTCATTGTCTTGCTGGAAAACAAATCTTCTCCCAAGCTGCAGTTCTCTTGCATACTAAATACAATTGTCCTTTAGTATTTTCCTAAATTTTGATAATTTATTTTACCCTCTACCTTTACCAGCCTCCCAGAGCTGACTGCCAAGAAGCATCCCCACAGCATGATGCTACCACCACTGGGCTTCACAGTGGAGATGGTGTGTTTGGGGTGATGTGCACAAACCTAACGTCTTGCTTGATGGCCAAAAAGCACCATTTTGGTCTCTTCAGACCAAAGAACATTCTTCCACATCACCATGGAGTCTCCCACATGCCTTTCTCTTCAACAGTGTCTTTCTCTTCACCACTCTTTCACAAAGCTTTGACAGGGGAGAAACCAGGGCAACAGTTGTTGTATGCAGAGTCTCTCCCATCTCAGCTGCTGAAGCTTGTAACTCCTTCAGAGTAGACATGGGTGTCTTGGTTCTCTCTCTAGTCTCCTTCTTGCACGGTCACTCAGTTTGGGAGAACGACCTGATCTAGGCAGATTTACACATGTGCCATATTCCTTCCATTTCTTGATGAGGGATTTAACTGAACTCCAGGTGATGTTTAGGGCCTTAGATTTTTTTGTATCCATCCCCTGATTGGCTTAAGCATTATAATAACCTTTTCTGGGTTGCTTTGAGTGTTCTTTATGTTGCAATGGAAGCCAGGAATGCTGATTTACCAGTGACTGGACCTTCCAGACACAGGTGTCTTTATACTATAATCACTTGAGACACATTCACTGCACTCAGATGAGCCCCATTTCCTAGAGTAAGACTACTAGCACCAATCTGCTGGACATCTGTTGAATTACGTCAGTCACTTTAAGGGAGGTGAATATTCATACAGTTACTTATTTATCTTACAAATTCTTATTTCCTTTGAAGGAGTCTGTGTTCACCTTGACAATTAAGACTTTTTTTTTTTGCAAAAACAGACAAATTATATTGACTTACATGGCTGATTTATAAAATCAATAAAGGGATAAAATATCCAACAGGGTGAGTACTTTTTTAGGCACTGTAGATGCTTCTACTTTAACATCCAACCAACTTTCACAAGACTGCCTCAAATAGATGCCTTGATTATTCAGATAGTCCCTGCAGTTGCAGAGATACATATTAATTATAGACATTTTTTTATTAGAGACCCTAAATAATGGCCAGTCCTTAAAAAGGTTAAGCAGAAAAATGTGTAGGATGTATCAATACTGTGAAATTTAAATCATTCTAACTTAAATAAAGATAGAAAATATTATTTTGAAATACTGAAGATAGACTGCTGCAATGTGGAAATAATTTGGATGGGGAATGTCTCTCTGCTCTGCGCCTACGACTTTGGCAATATCTGCTGGTTGTTTTTCATCCATGTCCCCTCAGTTCCTTCCTGTTGGTTACAGATATTACATTAATAAACACCTCGTCTTTGGTACCACGCTTCCCTCTTGTCAGTTTCATCAGAGGCTGTTTTCACAGATGCAGTCTTAAAATTTCTCTGCCCCTTGAATCCTCCTGATCTAGCTGATTATATAAACCTTGAGGTGCATACCCACCTCACGAAGCTATAATGTGAATATTTACCTTTATATCTTTCTTTTTGTTGCTCAGCTGAATCACCAAAATCAATAGAAGAGTGGAGGAGAACATACTGGCAAACAGAGGGTATAATGCTGCAGTTTAAGTGCACAGAGATTGCACTGGTTGTGTGCTAGAAATCTATGCTCGTGCACCAACTGCAGGAAATAAAAATCACCACCCCCTACCCCTTGCTTGCAGCCAGTCCTACTGATGATATCCTGCTACATTCTCAGTCCACTCTCTCTGGCTTCATGCAGAAAAAATTCAAGAGGGCTGGCAGGGAAACTTCTGGATCAAGTCCGAGCAAAAAATTTGGCAGCTCACCCTGAAGACTACAGACAATTTCAGGACTTTTATGCAAGTGTGAAAGTATAATAAGTCAAGTAATTCTCACTATGCTACATCTGTTGCGATTGAATAACAAGGCAAGGCAACCTAATTTATAGAGCACATTTCAAAAAGCAATTCAAAGTGATGCACAAAGCAAAAACAAGGCATATGGAAACAGAAAATACAGTTACAGGGGCAGACACAAGATATTGAAATACATAACACATCAAAAAACAGTGTTAGCATTTAATTTTATTTGTGGCAACACAGTGAAGATGCTATTATTTTTAACTGAAAACACTGTTATTTTCAGTCCCTAGGCTTGGCCATGGATATCTATGAGGTGTTAATGCTGCACATTTTTATTGTGAAACGGCAATGATGTCATCTTCTGCTGCCAGAGTAGTTAAAATTGTTTTTTTTATTGTCCTCATGAATGCACTTTAAGTCCACTCGAAGCTCACTTTGAAGTGAATAGTGTGTAGGGAAACAAGTGTGTGATTTTGGACACAACCCAAGTGTTGGTTTCTGCAATATTTGGCAAAAATGCCTCAATGCATTTTTTTTAATGCAGGCACAAGATTTGAGGTCACGGTGACCTTTGACCTTGTAGCCTTAAAATCAAATCCGTTAATCCCTGAGTCAGCGTGGACATATGTGCAAAGATTGAAGAAAATCACTCAAAGCAATCTTGTGATATCTTTGTTACATGCAAGGGGTGACCAGGAGGCCCAGTGACCTTGACTTTTGACCCTGCAACCTCCAAAATCTAATCAGACTATCCTTGAGGCAAAGAAAAGACCTCCTAAAAGTTTCAAGAACATTCCCCTTGCCATTCCTGAGACACCACATCCACAGGGTATGACCATGAGATTCAGTTAGCTTGATTTTTAACCAAGGTGTTCCAAAATTCAATCTGTTAATTCGTGTTGTGAAGAAGATATTTGTGCAAAGTTTGCAGGAAATACCTCATATCACCTTCAGAAAAAATTGAGATGAGACCACATGACCTTAACCATTGACCTTGTACCCCCAAAATGCAATGTGTTAATCTTTGTTGCAGAGAAGACATTTGTGCAGTCTGAAGAAAATCCCTAAAAGTTTTCTTGAGATATCATGTTTACAATTATTATGAAGCCAAATGGCCTTGAGTTTTGGCCTTTGTTCTTCAAATCTATTAAGATCCGAAATTAAAATTAAAAATGTAAGTTTCTCAAAGCATTCTTGGCACATCTCATTCACAATGAATGACAATGAGAAAGAGTAGGCTTGACCTTTGACCTGTTACCTCCAGAATCTAATGAGCCACTAATGGCAGGTGACATTTGAGCACAATTTGCACAAAATGCCCTCAAGTATTCACAATCATCACAATCAAAAGAATAAGCTTGATGCCTAATAGACTTAACCTTTGACCTTTTACCCAAAATCTAATCTGTTAATCCATGTTGCAGAGAAGACGTTTGTGTAGAGTTTAAAGACAATCCCCCTAAGTATTCTTCAGATATTGTGTTTACAAGCAAGAGATGAAAACATCTAATCAGTTCATCCTCAAGTCAGAGTGGGCATTTGGGAAAAGTTTAAAGAAAATCCCTCGATGTTTTCTTCAGATAGCATGTTCACAAACAAGGTGGGGTTGTGGAGTTCAGTAGGCTATCTTTGACTTTTGACCTGTGACAGTCAGTCAGTTAGTATGGACATTTCTGCAAAGTTTGAAGAAAATCCCACCATTCATTATCGAGATATCTTGTTCATAAGCAAGGGATAAAAATGAGTTCCAATGACCTATGACCTCCAAAATGTTAATAGTTCATCAATGGTACATACTTGACATTTGTGCAAAGTTTGCAGAAAATGCCTTAAAGCACTTTTGAGATGTTATCTTCAGAATGGAAGACCATGAACCTTGAAGACATTAACCTCTGACCTTGTACCCCCAAAATCTAACCTGTTAATCCTTGTTGCGGAGAATATTTTTGTGCAGAGTTTGAAGAAAATCTCTTAAGTTCTCTGACATTTCATATTTACAAGCAAGGGATGAAAACAAGGTGCAACAACCTTGACTTTTGACCTATGACCTCCAAAATGTCAATAGTTTATTATTAATGCAGACTTGACATTTGTGCAGAGTTTGAAAAAAAATCCCCACAAGTGTTCTTGAGGTATCTGGGTTGCAAGCAAGTGGTAAAAATGAGTTGCAGTGACCTTGACCTTTGGCATATGACATTCAAAATCTTAGTAGTTCATCCTTGACACAGACTTGACATTCGTGAAAAGTTTAATGAAAATCTCTTTAAGCATTCTTTAGATATCATGTTCACAAGAAGGGCAAACAACCCAAAAAAATAATTAGTTAAGTATTTAATCATTGATTAACCTAGATAATTATATTATCTTATTAATTCTATTCTAATATTAAATTTATTAATTGTTAATTATCTATATGTTAATTATATTAACATATAGAAAGACTGCTGTTTTAAGAATGTAAAGAGTAGAGGGAGAACATTCTTAGAAACTAAACAACATTTTGACAGACCACCAAAGTTCAGTAACTAAGAATCCCTACTAACTCCCATCTCTGTCAGGAATGCCATCCCTACTGTAAACACACTGTGTATGCATCTATCTAGATCTATTATATATTCCCTACATTATGTGATCTGTCTCTTTACCCATGTTGGCACATTTAATCAAATACCCAAACAGGGTAAAGCATGACTGTGTGTCTTCTCTCTGCGATGACGTGTAACCTAAGAGTCACCCCAGGCATCACCGCCATGTGGCCTAATTTTTGGGAAATCTCGAGCAGTGGTTGAGGAATTCCAGACGTGCCTTTATATCCCCCGGATGCTAATGTGGGCTTAAGTGCTGGCAGAGACAGAGAGCGGCCTCCGCTGAAAGACTTGGACCCTTCCAGCCGGATTTTAATGGATTTTTACAGGCAGATAGAAAGCAAGTTGGTGTGATGCCTCTGAAAAGCAAATCCAAAGCTCTGTCTTGCGTGAACAGCTCTTCTCTCTCTCTCTCTTCTCTTCTTTCTCTCCCTCCGCCTGATATGTTCATCAGGGCATGACGTACATCAGGCCTGCCAGCCGGCCTGCTTGTTGAAACCTGGGAAATGTTCACTAAATTATTGTGGGCTTTTTCATGCCTGCTTTCTTGTACTCTGCATTTCAGAGATGGGGAAGAAATACACTGCTAACTATTTCTGTACTTACAGCCGTCTAAATGGGTTAAATCTTGCGCTGATCATGTGACAACCACCAAAGAGTTGCAATAAATAATCGAGAGTCGTGTGTTCATGTTTTGTCACTAACATACATGACTCCAGTAAAATATAGCTGGCTTCAAGCATGAAAATTTATAAAACAAAACATACATTTAAGGAGAGAGCTATAATAGATTTTTTTATTCTGGTTATGAAGCACACTGAGTTTACCACTTTAGCTTCTTTATGGCCAACAAAGCAGACGGAAAGAAGGTCGATTATGTCTAAGGAGGGATTTTTAATGTCAGCAGTGTCAGTGTCAGACAAGTGGATTTACAGCACTCAGACTGAAAGTGCCTTTATGTGTATTTAACGCAGACAGAAATTCACAGTGAGTGATACCGACACTTGAAAAACAGCAGAAGGACCTTTTTTGTAAAAAAAAAAAACTCTGTTAATAATGTATTTACAGGACAAAATCAGCTGACAGAGAAGCTGAATAGAAAAAAAAAACAAGATACTAAGAGAAGCTTTAAAACACGAAGCTAAAAGTCAGTGAGTGCTTGCTAAAGTGATCTAGAGAGCATGAAAAATAGATTACATGCAAAATATATTAATAGATATCATTATATTACAGCATGACTAGAATTAAATTTATTTCTTTGCATCCATGATAGTCAGAGTTGGTGGGTGTGTCAGGTTGGGTGCACAGTGGCTGCGTAACTGCTGCGTTATGCCTTGATTTTCATTTTGGCAGGCATGCTAACAAGTCAGAGTCGAAACAGACAGGGAAAGACTAAATAGAGAACCATTTTACCTTGTTTTTGTACATTTGTCCATCCACATTGGTTATATATGTAGAATACTCTTCCAGTAGCTGGTCACCTCAAACTGAGCACCTGGGGAAGAAGGGCCTCAGAGAGAGAGGTGACCAAGAACTTGATGGTCACTCTGTTAGGCCTTTCAGAGTTGGGGGGCTCCGTGCCGGTTCCTGAACCTATTTTTGAACTGGCTGGTGTGTTAAAACCAGAGAAAAATTGGTTTGGAACCTGAAAAGTTCAATCAACCTTTATTAATACTCAAGATATCATTGAGGAGCACCCTCATTTACAATAATGTTGAGTCAAGTACAGAAGAAATTCAGAAAATGTCAATAGAAACAAAGGAGAGACTGCCAAAATGCATTGAAATCATCAGACTGGTGATGATGAAAATGACTATAAAGGTCACACTTACATAAAACAATTACAGATATAAATTTGAAGTTTTAAAAAAACATTTCTAATGTTTGTCTGAGAGCACTCTGACTGAGGTCCAGAGATCTTGTGTGAGATGGGATAAAGTTCCAGAAGGACAACCATCACTGCAGCCGTCCACCTATCTGGGCTTCATGGCAGAATGGCTAGATGTAAGCCTCTCCTCAGTGCACAGTGCATGAAAGCTTAATCAGCTTAATTTCAAGTGTTTCTGCAAAGGGTCTCATAAATGTGATATTTCAGGTATTTCTTAGTTTTTAAAATCTACTATTCTGATATCTCTGTCATTTTGGGGCACTGAGTGTAGATTAATGAGAATATATATTTTTTTGACTGTAGCATCAGGCAGCACAATAATAAAAGGGGGTCTTAATGCACTTTCCATTATGAAAGTCAAAGGTCATGTCATTGGGCCTCAGGTTCATTGCTTTTGAATGTGATATAAATATTTAACCTCCTTAATACTTCAGTTTTAATGCCATTAACATTTGGTGTAACATTGCCATCTCTGAAATGATAGCCCTTAATTCCTGTACAAGTACACGTGAGAAAACTCTGTTCTGCAGTCTCAGTATCACGGACTCTGAAGTGTTTAACTTCCCTCCCTTTTCTCTAACATGCTGTGTGTGCAAGCCTCGTCTCCTTTGCTCCTCTCTGTTATCTTTATGTATGCTCTCGATTTGCATCTTTACACAAAACAATACCAAACTGTTTTTCTTTTTGCAGAGCTACCTTACGGCTGGGAGGAAATAGATGATCCACAGTATGGCACATACTATGTCGAGTAAGTTTTATAGATTTATTGATATCTGTAATTTCCAACCACTCCAATTGCTATCATTTGTGCAAATTGTTTTATCTAACTGCTGTTCATAACATACAAATGCATTTCACCGGAGGGCTCAGAGCACAAGTACATATTATGCTGCTTAGTGTACATTAGCAGTGGACCGGTATGAATCAATACAGTCTAAAAATAAACAGATGGATGTAGCAAACAGCTCATTTTGTTTGTGAGGAGAGTAGCTGAGGTTCCGGATCAGGATTGTGCTGTTGCTTGTAGCAGTGGGTGGCAAAATAAAGCTCTGCTGGTAACATGGCAGTGACCTGTGTGTGAACACAATGCTGGTTGTGTTCCTCTTGTCTCCTGCCAGTGATTGTTTGACAAGCGTGTGTATAAGATGTGTCTGTGTATGTCTCAGCACTCTCTTATGTGCATATATTTGTCTGCGTGCAAAATGTGATTTAGTGCTTTTCTTCCATGCAGAAAATCAGTGAAACACAGTCATTGTCATGGCAGTGGAGAGAAGTGGGGCTATTTTCACATATATATGGAGGGGGAAAACAGGGAGGGGAAGCAATCTGTTGCAATGAAAAAAAGAAATGGAAATGCATTTGGTTTATTGCTCCTGCAGCAGAAAGCATCCCTCCTAGGTTAATGTGACACAAGAGAGAAACATGGACAGCCTGGACAAAAGGAGTCAATTCACCATATTTACATTGAAGCCATTTTTCTCCGATGTGTCCCTGAGGGGAAGCTAATTGCCTTAATATAGTTCGACAGTTGTACTCCAGGTCATAACTCTTATAAACAATCATTATCCTTTCGCTGCTTCTCTATTGATCAGCAACTGAAAAGAGAATAAATATTTAAGATCAGGGGAGCTGGGTTATAGTTCTAGGAAGAAAACAGTTCAGTCCTGTCTCTTCATGGAAGCAGCCTTAGAAAGATAACATACTTCAGCCATGTACAAAGGACTGAATATTTATGATGACCTCTAATGGTTAGATCCAGCCCCATGTACGTGGGCAGCCTGGGTTCAGGTCCGGCTTGTGACTCCTTACCCGCATGTCTCTCCCCCACTCTCTCATCACGGTTTCTGATTCCTTCCACTCTCCTTCTCTCTAAATAAAGGCATAAAAGCCAAAAATACTTTTTTTAAATGCCTTGATATTGAATTTATTAGTTGTCTTGTTACTTAAAGGGGACATACTATGCAAAAATAACTTTTTCAGGCTTTTCTAACACAAAAATGTGCCCCTGGCCTGTCCACAATCCCCTTGAAATACCAGAAAAATCCATTCTCTCTCCCCCTCTCTTTCTACACCTTTTAGAAAATGTGTGAAAATGTTTAGAAATGTGTTTACACCTGGCGACCTCACCAGGAGTGTTAACACCCGCCCCCAGGTTTGGTTGGCCTTCCCCCACTTGGAGGAAAGTTCCGCCCTCCTCTACTGACCCTCTCAGCTACCAGCTGAGATGCTGGATAGCTCAGCGGATTACCTTGCCTAATTACGGTCTGGGAGATTGATGGTTCCCAGTCAGGTCCTAAACTCTGGATAAAAGTATCTGTAACATCAGGAGTGCTGCATCCATTTCCTGAGAGGGGTGTGGTCAGGGGCGGAGTCAGACAGCTAATTAATATTTAAAACCACAGACACAGAAACAGCTCGTTCTGAGAAGGGCTGAAATAGAGGAGGTTTTAGACATCCAAAAAATCCTATACTAGAGTGTTTTCTCAGCAGCAACTTCACAGGCACGTTTTGGGGACCTTTGAGAGCAGTACAAACTTGTCTTAAAAGGGTAAAATATGTCTCCTTTAAGTTGAATGAGGAATAAATGCTACATGTAGTAGCCTACTGAGCACTCTGAGGGATCAAAAAATTTACTCCATACATTTTTACACTCTAACCTATTTAGATATTAGAATTCACCCACTTCTTAGCTGACAGTTAGGCTTGAATGTGTGTAATACTAAAGCTAATAGCATTTAGCAGAACAAACTAGGTAAAAATGAAACGTCACACAAATAGGTCTGTCTAAACTAGTGTTCAATCACCATTATATAGTAAATAATCTTGTTTTTATTAACTTAGAATGAGCCTTTTATTCTTACATAGGGAGGGCCCCCGTCACGAACACCACCATATTGGAATAGTGAATGCTAATTTGCAAGACCTGTCCCTAGAAGGGCTTTTATGAGAATAAAAAGAAAACAGTTGACTTAAATAGAACTTACACAGTTTCACTTAACAATTCTTCATCCGCCTCCCCCTCTGTCATTTGGGGTTCCCCAAGGTTCGGTCCTAGGGCCCCTCCTGTTCTCCATCTATATGCTTCCCTTAGGTAATATTTTTTTTTTTCATTTCACTCTTATGCATGTGAATCATTTTATCGCACAGTAGTTATGCATTAACAAATACATTTTCAAGTGACTCAGTGTCCCTTCAGATTTTATTTTGATTTCTTCTTACTTGCTGATCAATGTGGAAACCGTTGAACAATGAAAATTAGTTGAATGTGATTTTCTATTCACAAGGCAGCACTGAATTTTTCAACTCTAAAAGTAGAGAAAATGTGACCGTGTCACTGTGGTTAAAAGACACATTGTTGGAGCTTTTTGCTGCTGGTGTTTTATCTTAAAATGAGTTAAACAATGGCTGTGGTTTCTATGCCGGGGGGACAACAGGCTGTTTACCTTTTTGTAGAGGAACAGGATGTTGCTGGCAGTCGTGAGGTTCATTTCCTACAATATTAAATGGCTGAAAGCCAAAGTGGTTCCCCCACATGAAGAGGAGGCATGCCTGCCTTTACCGTATGTGTGCTGTGTTTATTAATGTATAATGGAGCCACTATAGCTTCCCTCGATTAGAAAATCATTTATAGGGAAGGTGCATACATAATTAATAGAAGAAAAATGGTGCAGCTTGCTCAATAAGTCAGAGGTGTGTGCATGTGTATGTGCGTCACTACTTTTAAATCCCTGCCTGTTTATGTTGCAGCCACATCAACCAGAAAACCCAGTTTGAAAACCCGGTCCTGGAGGCAAAGAAGAAGCTGAGCCAGGAGACAGCGGCAATCCAGCAAGCCGCAGCTGTACCTTCCCAAGGTAAAAACAGAGCATGTCCCCTTCTTCAACTTCCTCTGTAGTTGGATTGTTGGACTAAAAGAAAAAAAAATAACTTTTAGGATTTTCTAACTGCAGAGAGGTTGTCTAAAGGACACTCAGACTTAAATTTTACCTCAAACTGTTACACTACTGCTGAACACATGGGACATGACCTTTAAGGCACTGTGACACACCGAACTCTGTATGAGGGGTTTTTTATTTTCTCCTGCAGGTTTATTAGACATGCAAATACATGTGTAAACATGACTATTTCATCCTTCTTACTAGCAAACAAAGACATTGACAGGGCAGGTCAAATGAAACAATTGCAAGAAACTGATCAAAGTTATTTAAAAAAGGGCAATAATCGATCCTATCTACCATCAGTGTCAGGTTAGATCTTTTTACAGCGGATGCCTTCATCACTGTCTGTCTTTTATTACAGTAGATGTTTGATATATTACAATGCTGCACCTGTGGAGTTAGACAGCCTTGTGTAGTGCTGGCTGGGTTTCAATGAGAGAAAAAGGGAACAGAAGAGGAAGAGGCCAGCTTGTAGCCTCACACCTGGAAACTAGTGGTGAAACGACACACCAGAGAGGCCATGTAATCAGACATTTCTCTGCTCAGGTGTGTGGGGACTGAGAAAGGCGCCATCTCGCCCCTGATTACCCATTACACAACCTAGTGAGCTGTCAGACAGTCACTGTGATGAAACCAGAGTATCATCAGCATAGACGTTTCACCTCAGGCTAGAATTCAGATTTTTATGGTTGTCTAAGATATGAGATTCCCAGGGAGTTTTATTGCATGGAAATTGCTTCTGTTAAAACATGGATACCATATGAATATATACAGATACCCATGTAAATGAACCTATATGATGTTAGATGCTGCAATATGTGAATAAATCCTGTTTTTTTTCTACATTTGATTTCTTTATACTAAAGTTCATATCAATAGATTAAACTGATAATGTAGGGGGACTTGGCAACTCAGCTTATCATCCCTCTTTTTCTATTCCAGTGTTAATATTATGAGCAGTAGTAGTGGCAGTCATACTAATAGAAATAGAAATAGTACAACCCCAATCCAAAATAGTTGGGTTATAAAATGAAAAACAGAGCAGAATACAGTTCTTTTCAAATCTCCTAAACCCTTATTTTATTCACAATAGAACATAAACTTCAGATCAGATGCTGAAGCTGAGACATTTTACCATTTCATGAAAAATATTAGCTCATGTTGAATACGATGGCAGCAACATGTATCAAAAAAAGTTGGGACAGGTCCATGTTTATCGTTGTGTAGCATCCCCTCTTCTTTTAACATCAGTCTGTAAACACCTGGGAAATGCGTCCAGTTGCATGAGTTTTGCAGGAGGGATGTTGTCCCATTCTTGTCAGCTGTAGGATTCTAGCTGCTCAACAGTCCTGGGTCTTCTTTCGTTTGTGTTTTATGGTGCTTCAAATGTGTCTTTTAGGTGAAAGGTCTGGATTGCAGGCAGGCTGGTTCAGCCCCCAGACTCTCCTACTGTAAAGCCATGCTGTTGTGATCAAGGTTATTATTGTTAACTAAAACTAACTAAATAACTACAACTAAAGTGTAAAAATCTATTTTGATTTTTAAAATGTCTCAGTTTCAACATCTGTTGTGTTGTTTATGTTCTATTGTAAATACAAAATATGGCTTTAAGGCAGGGGTGTCAAACTCAATCACAGCAGGGGTCGAATTCTGAATTTTGGTCTAACCCTGAGGGCCGAACAGGGTCAACATTCAACCATAAACGGTCAACCTCATTTTCACCAGCAATTAATTATGGGGGAAAGAAAACCTTAGCCCTGATGATAAATGCTTTTGAGATTTGATGAAGTTAAAATAATAAGTTTAAAGGCTCAAAATCTGAGATGAAAAGTTGAACTTGTTAGGTCAAAAGGTCAAAACATGGCATATAAAGTCAAAATCATGTTTTATTTTGAAGAAAAATATATGAGACAGAAGTGGAAATAATCATTTTAATGGTCAAATCTTGAGATAAAATTAAGAATCATAGGTTTAAAATGTCACAGCGTATAAAATTTTAACTTTTAGAGTTTAAAAGGTCAAAATATGACTTAAATTCTAAAATGGAGGATTGCAAAGGTGAAATTCTAAAATTAAAAGTAAAAGTAAGGAGCTAAAAAGGTCAAAATGGGAGATTAAATTCAAAATGATGACTTTAAAAGGTCAAAATATTTCTTAAAATTTAAAACTTAAAATTGTGAATCTAAAAGGTCAAAAATAAGATAAACATTCAAAATTATGAATTGAAAAGGTCAAAATATGGAATAACAATTTAAAAACATAAACTTGCATCATAACTGCAGAATTAAAAATATGAATAAAAACATAACTTAATATCTTCTCCCACATTCCTGATGTATTATAACGCTTTACTTTTTCTAATTTTCATGACTTAACAAGGATCATCAGGGTTAAGTTTACATTTTTAAACTGGAGGAAATCTGCAGACCTTAATCCAGTGGGCCAGTCATAATAAAAATATGATGTCATGTGGTGGGCTGGGTGTAACTGTACCATGGGCCGAATTTGGCCCACAAGACTTGAGTTTGACACCCCTGCTTTAAGGGATTTGCAAATCATTGCATTCTGTTTTTAATCACAGTTTACTCTGTGACCCAACTTTTTTGGAATTGGGGTTGTTGACTATAATATGCAACCTTCATAGTCATGAACCAAGGATAATAATATGCATACAGCAATGCTGAAAACCTGGCAGTTGTATTTTTGTATGCCTCTGATCCTCAGGTTCATACTCTGTGAGGTGTTCCTGTTACTAAACCTGTAAAACAAACTATACTGTGAGTTTTGTCAGTAAGCCAACAAAGCGGGCTCGCTGCCCACATGTCTTCACTGTCTGTTTTCGCTCTGATAGGCTGTCCACATCAAACACACGACACTTTCTCTGTTTGTCAAACTCGTGGCCTTGTTGTTATTTAAAATTCTGCTGTTCAGGATGCTTTCTCAGAAAACAGCTGCTTCTGCTGCCTGCTCGATGTACCAAGGAAAAATTTCTCCCCAATTATGCTGAGTAATGTCACTGGAGATTTACAACGCAATTGAGTCACACATGAGAAATCAAAAGGCACGGCTGTTTGATGCACTGGATCTGATGGTTCTGTCTGCCGCTGGCTTTTAAAGCCTGCCCACGGTCATTGGCACGGAGACCTTCTTTGGACTCTCCCACACAAGTAAAAACTCACAATCATTTCCTCCATTACATCTGTTTCTTCACACACATACATGCAGTCAAAGGGCTGTTTCAAGAGTCAGCAGGGGGAAGATAAAAGGACATTGGGGTCTGAGTTTATCAAGTCATTTGAATGTGATTATGTAAATGAGCTAAACTCAATCCATGCGGCACTGTGGACATCTGCAGTCCACGCTGACTGTGACAAGTTACTCTTGTTCACACCCATTTATGTCTGCAGTGATGTTTATGGCTGCTCATCCATTTGCTGCATTTAAATTCTTCACACACACCCGCTGAAATATACAGAGCGCTTTTTAAACTGAAGGAAATGAGAGGGAAAATATGCATCAGTTACTTTACAGCCAAGCCAAAAAGCTGATGTGATCTGGAATCTTTGATATGAAAAAGGCCACATCGTGATCACTGTCCAATCATCATGTGCAGCAGAGAGATAAAAGGTAAAGCTTTAGAGAGAGTGTTTCCAGGTGAGGCCCAGATACACAGAGGTACATTAATACAGTGTGCAGAAATCCAATCTGAAGTCTCATCAAAGTGGCAAGTGTAAATTTGACCAAAGGGCACCTGTTCCACTCTGATTTATAACCTTTGACATGTGTCACATGCCCTCAGCTTTTTACCCCATGATGATCCATTTAGCTTACAGCATGCAGCTGCTTAGATTCTATAATTTGCTTAATGTTGACAAAAGGCATTAAAAAAACCAAACCAGCAATAAATTGATCCTTGCAGCAAGTTCTGTCTGCAAAGCTAAATCCTTTTGTCACATTTGCCTCTGTGGGAGAAAGCTCCATTGTTGGATAAAAACACGTCAGTATGCCACATTGTTGCACTCTGAGACATGTTTCTAAATCACAATGAACACAGACGCTTTATTTTTTCAGCTCATCCCACATACCAAATTATACTGGCACAAATACTCACATTAAGGAACGATTATGGTTTAAAACAGTCCTTAAAAGGCACTTGTACACCCTGTTTGAGCTCTGTCTTGGATAGGAGAGTCGATTCTTCAGTCGTTGTAAGTCTGTGTAGAAAAGTCATGTTAACCCTTTAAAATCACATTGTGCAAGTCCGCCAGGACATATTCTTACATTTTTACACACTGTGGTGCAATTTTTGGGAGTATTTTCATTTGCTTTACATCAATATAACCCTTATATACCAAATTTTAATAATATGTATTAACTTATGTATTAAATACAAAAATAAAAAGCTTAGAAGTGCAATAGACCTAAAAAAAATGAAAATAGTTTTTTTTCCACATATATTTCAATATACAGAAATTGCACAGCTATATCCCTCAAATTTGTAAATGTAAAAAAGTTGCACAATATCCTTTGGAACCACAGGAAATTTATTTGGAGTCTGTACATAACTTGCTTTTGGAGATATAATCAATTTTGTAACTTGTAAAAAAATGAGCCAGATGAGAAGTTGGACTCTTCATCTGATGCTGTAATTAGTTTGAAAGCTTTGTGTAAGCTGTAAAACTATTTCGTGCGACCAGGTTTTTGCAGCTCCATAACTACATATGTGTGAAAGTGTGTCAAAGGTGTGTATGATGGATGTCTGGTGTGTGTGGGTTGTGTGTCTGAGTGTTTTTGTAAAAAAAAGTAGGGGTGAAACGAGAGCGAGGGCGAGTATGTGTGCAGGCTAAGCTCTTCAGTGTATTCTGCGAAAAGAACTACAACACCCGGGAAAATGCACCACTTCCTGTTGTTGTGGGAGGGGTCACGTAAGAATCATGTGACAGGTCATGCCCACAACATGATGATGTTTATTTCAACGTAGGAAGTGCTGCAAATACCCGCAGTCTCATTTATCAAGATTTTTGTTATGTGCGCTTTATTGTGTATTTTTACAAACCCATCACTGCAACGAAAAAGCCCTCTGAAACATGGTGATTGTGTGAAATGTTAGTGTAACTCCCCAGATTTTATATGCAAAAAGAATGATTGATCTATCTTATCCGGTTTCAAATCTACCGCCAATCAAAAATGAATATGCTAATCGTAGCGTAGGGTTAACATCCTGAAACCTGAGCTTTTGTTAAGAACAGTGTTCATTTTGTTGACTAACTATTTTCCTTAAAGTTATCATTAACAGCCTTTTTTCCCCTGGAAAAAAAAGAGACAGTAACTAATAAAAACAAGTGCACATGGACAAAAAATCAAACAAAATTAATTGACACTTTAGTCAACAAATAAAAACGAGCCAAAAATGTTTGACAGAGACTTTATCCAATCAGATCTAATTTTGTCATGTAGAAAGTAGGGGCAAGTAAGGCATATATCCAATCACAGCTACTTTGGCTGTGTGGAAAGGTGGGATGAGATATCAGGGAGATCCAATCAGAGCTGCTTTTGAGATCCAATCAGTCGATTAAATTTATTGTAAATTTCGTTGACTAAAATGTTGGGAAGTTTCATCAACTAAAACTAGGCTAAAACTAAAACAATTTAGATGACTAAATTATGATCAAAACAAGATATTTTTGGCAAAAGACTACAACTAAAACTAAATTTAAAAGTGCTGTCAAAATTAACACTGGCTAAGTAAGCACTTTTAGTTTCACCCACTTATTCAGGATAAGTAGGGTCTCATATACGTTAAACCATCAGCCTCGTCTTATACACATTTTTAAAGTGTCCTATAAAAAGTATCACCAAAATTTCCTTAAATGGTCCTCAAATCTTTCAGTGAGACTTTATCATAAAGCTTTTAAATTCCAAGTAATTTCCAAAAAATTTTCAAGCAAAATCCCCAAATATCGAAGGGCAATTTGGCCTAAAATTTGATAGCAAATTCGAAACAATTTTGCGGATACATTCTTCAAGATCCCATGAAAATGAAGGACACACTCAATCAAATACTCTGAAATTTCCATGAAAATTCCTGAAAATTTTAAATGACAACCCCATTTTCAAATCCCAATCTGATTCCTAGAAAATTTCAAATAAATTTCTCAAATTCTCCATGAAGATGCAAAACAAAAGTCAGAAGCAATTTTCCTAAATTTTCTAATGAGACTCTCCAAAGTATGCAAATAAAATTCCTCCTACTTTCCTTGAAATACTTGAACATTTTCAAACAACTCTCTAAAATATCCAAAAAGAAAATAATCCCAACATTTCAAGCAAATTACTTAAACCTCAACAGACGTTTTGAACAAATTATTTCAAAACCAAGAAGCAGAAATTATAACCATAATATAGGAAAGCCAAAATGCAGTGTCCTCTAGAGTTGCCATGGGACTAACTGAACACAACACTGGCAAAGTGTTGGCTTCTTGCTGCCCATCAGCCGGCACGGGTGACTTGTGGCCAATAGTAAGAATTCGATCCGGTTTATGGACCTGTCTACATGTATGTGTGAAGTAAAATCCTTCAGTGTTGTTTTTCTCTATGAGAGAGTGAGATTCAATGTTTGATAAAAGCACACCAGTGAGCTTCATTTCTACAGTCACTGGCAACACAGATTTAGTCCATCTCTCATTTCAAATCATCTTTAAGCAACTTTCGGACATTTGCCGTTGAAGGAGTCGTACTTACATCATTGGTTATCATGCTGCTGGTAAAGTTAGATCTTTTGCTGCTGGATGGCAATGAAGTCAACCAGAAACATCATCAGGGAACTTCTGCCAGCAGCGGCCGGTGTGATTTCAGGAAGTGTGAGTAATGACTCTGAAGACCAATCCCTCCCAGAGTTTTACCGTCTGATAACAACACATCAATCGGCCATATTGTTTTACAATTTTATAAATAAAACAGACTTTCTTTTTGTACAGATTTGATTCCTTGGCTGTTATAAGTACAAGTCAGACTCATGCATTAGAATCAAGGTGATCTTGAAGTTGCTTTGAAGTAACAAGTTGCTTGTAGGTTTTCCAATAGTGTTAATGTCTCTCTTGGTCAGTCAAACACAGCAATGCTATCTAGCTGCTGCCAGTCAGATGGAGCCAGTGTTAGCATACCTTTTGTTAAGCAAAGGAGTGTTTTTTATGTAAAAGAGCTCTGTTGCCTGAAAAAACACGTCAACAAGCCACATTGCTTCTCTTTAGACACGTTCCTTAAAGAGAATCAACACAAATGCTCCACATTTTTAGTCCATCCCTCATAACAAATCTTGCTGGCATAAACAGCTGATCAGTTGCAGCTGGAAATGACCCTAAAGGGCACTTTCAGACCATGAAATTCAACATTTGAGTACATTCATGTTGTATTTTTTTGGTAAAGCTGGAAATGTTTGGCATTGAAGTCTGTGTTGTTCACTGTATTTTGTTCAAACTGGTCATATGAGCAGAAAATTATTTTAAAAACTACCATTTTGGTCACATGTGATGCTTCTGTAAACCCTGACAGTGTTACCTTTACTGTAACTTTCTTCAGTATGCTGTTTAAAATCACACTAACACACTGTAACCATTACGTCAGGGTGCTGAATATTATGGTAATTCAGAGAAGCGATAAAAACCAATAGCAGAACGCTGTTCTATCCTGTCATTTTCTGCTACCTTGCAGCAAATGCAGCTTTCATCTCATCTGTCATCTCGTCCAGAATTCAGCTCTCTCCTGAATCAGGTTGTGGGTTTCCCGGTCACAGAGACAGAGGGATTGAAATTTTATGTTGATTGTGTATGTTACGCAGTTTATACACCATCTGGCAACTTTGTTGTGTTCAGAGAAAGAAACAAATCTATTTTTCTGTATTTTAGAATTAGCATATTTCTAGTTGAGCCATAAAAATCCCTGGAGATTGACAAAACAGGAAGTGGGCAGGAGATGGCCCAAAAATGCAGGAGAATCCAAGGAAAGCTAACAGTAAAATCTTAAATTCAATCCTGCAGCAGAGGGGTTCTCAAACTTCTGGGGGCTCAGGACCCCTTACAGGGCAGAACATTTTCCAAGGACCCCCCACATAACCCTCACAGTGATTAAACAAGTGTTAACTGCCAATCCTACTCCTAGATGCCATATTTTAAACTCTTCCACCTAAATACAAGCTCTTGTCCAATTGAGTGTGGCTTCTCACTTTTTTGCAATCCTTGAGCAGCCAAATAAGAAGCCCTCTGAGTTTTCTGAGGTTGTGGTCAGGTTCACCATTCATGTTTTCTGGCAGATGTATTCCTCACCATTTTGTTAGAAAAAAATCTTTTGTTCTTAAACCCTGCATGCTTTGTTATCAGAGGACCTTTTAGCTTAGCGGGCTTCATGGCTTCATATGAAGAAACAAAACACATCTTCTGTTGCTGTTCTCAATAAAACCAAACTTGAGATAGCTGTCATCATATTCTCTCAGTTTAGCTGGTTTGGGCCAAGCATCACTTGATGAAGTGGACATGCTTAAATATTTATCTATTGTTGCTAGCTGGACCTGCAGACCAAAGTGACTGATGCGTGACGAGTGATAGATTTAGGTGATATGTCACAATCACATCTGAGTTTTTATTGGGCCAGTGCTGACTTATGTGGGAGTCATTGCTTTAGTATGTTGGTTTATGGTGCTGTGGTCCCTATATATATTTATTTGATTTTGAATGGCATGGCATTACTTTATTTTAAATTATTTCACAGACCCCCAATCTGTAGCTCACAGAGGGGTCCCCGGACCCCAGTTTGAAAACCACTGCTGTAGCGGACAGGAAGCCAGTGAAGAGAGATCAACACAGGGGTAATGTGGTTCCTCTTTTTTGTGCCTGATCGAAGGTGAGCACAGCTGCAAACGCTGGCCTGAGGAACGGCCCATAAAGAGTAACAATGGTGAAGTTTAGATGATGTAAATGCATGTATCAGCCTCTCTGAATCCTTGAAAGGCAGATATGATTTTACTTTGGCTATTAGGTGAAAGAAGCTCGACTTTGCATTGTTATACTGTTGCATAGATGCACTACTATCATCCCATGTAGCCAAACCTGCTGCAACAATTGCTGACTGTAGCAAAACGGTTAAATCTTGAAATAGTCCCAAAAATGGACTTTTGACCCTTTTTTAGGCATATAGTTAAAAAGTCAATGGCATTGTCCAACTGATTTAGAAATATTTAATCTCATAAATGAAGCCATGGTATCTTTTTCAGCTCTAATTCTTCAGCAGTGTTAAAGTGAGGACTTATACTTCAGGATCAAATCATGCCAGATGTAGTCCCTACCTTTAGAGAAATGTACACTTGAAGGGGAAGTCTAATTATAACCTTAAGTAAAATATGTTCATTTTCTGATGGTGGTTGTGTTTCTTCAGCAAAATCAAACTGCAACAACATCAGGGAACATATGCTATGTGGCAGCTGCTTGTCAGATGTACCTAATGTTAGCAGATTTATTGTCTTTGAAGTAATATCCTTTCATAATATTTTGCTCAGAGAGAAAGAGCTCTTTTGTCTGATAAAAACACATCAGTAGGCTGCATTGTTACAGCTTCCTTATCAACAATATGCACAGGGACTTTATTATTTTTAGTCCATCCTACATACCCAGTAGTGTAGTGGAACAATTATGGATAAAAATGTCCCCCTAAACACATTTTTTCTCTGCTCAGTTATGGGTTTCTATTATAAAAAGTACATTTTAAATGCAGAGATGATTAAGACATGTTATATTGTCTTGTATAGGTAAGGTTTTCTAACATATTTTGAAGATTTAGATCTGCAGTGGTAGAGAATAGGTTTAAGGCTGGATCTCACTGCAGGAATTTGTCAGATGTTCCTCTTACAGTGTGATATAATCAATGATGCATCCACCAAATTCATGCATGGTTATTCTTTTCATAAAAGTAGAAGTGTGGCTTAGTTCCTGAAACACTTAATAGGTTTTTGTGCTCATTTTGTCCCCTAAAAGGGTTTGCTCTAATGCAGTTTTCTCACCTTTAAATCAAATAAAACTGGAAGCTTTTTAAAGCCCATTTATAAATGCACAATGACATTTCTGGCATCCCAGAGACAGGCAGCCACATCACACCCTCTTTATATACACCCCACTTGGTGTAATGTGCATCATTTCTCACCGGCTGGCTTCACTTTGACTTTTTTGAGTCACAGCTTTAACGCAGCACGGGCCAGAAACCATCAGGCAGGGAGGGAAAAAAAACGGTGTGTCCATGATCTAAAGTGCTGATACGGTGTAATGCCAGATAGGAAGGCTGCACGGTGTAATGCAGTGTGACCCTGACAGTCGCTTATCTCCTGTATTGCATATGCCAGAGCCAAGCTGCTGGTCCATATTGATGTTGCCACTGACCTTAAGTTGTTCCTTACTCAAGTTATAAAAAGTCGACTGTGACAGAACTCTTTTCTCTGAGTCACTGGCTGCAGCGTGGAGGGGATAAGAGAGGACACAGAGCTAAATTGGACTCTGTCAGAGGTGTTTTATCTCTGCTCTGCTCTATAGTTTTGTAATAGGATCAGGCACTTAACAGTTTACAAGTTAATTAGCATCTAAAGTGAATATTTTCACAGATTTTATCCATCTGTTTGTGCTTCTTTCTCAGCAGGGTTGGAGGAGAAGGTCTCCGCTGATGGCTTTATTGAGTTCAAGCATGTTCATCATGCCTGTTAATTAGAAATGATTAATTACAATGTTGATCCTCTGCACATAATGCGTGCAATTAACACTCAATGCAGGCACAGATGGATTTTTCTGTCTTTCAAGAGGGGTGTGAATTTATTCAGCACGGTCTCTGCATTTGAAAACCGAGTTTAATTTTTTTTCCATTCTTCTATCCACGCAGCTGTCCGTTATCTATACTGCTTATCCCATGCAAGGTCACAGATTATCCCCTTTATGCCTTTTAAAAGCCTTTTAATCTTCTGTTTGCAGGTAAGGGAGGCACATCTGGCTTCACTTCAGACCCCAGCCAGCTGAAGGGGGAGATGTACCACACGGCACTGAAGAAGAGCTCACAGGGGTTTGGATTCACTATCATCGGAGGCGACCGAACAGACGAGTTCCTGCAGGTGAAGAACGTGCTGAGTGACGGACCGGCTGCCCAGGACAACAAGATGGCGTCTGGTGAGTTAAATCTCACCTGACATGAATCATTAATCATCTTCTATCTCTCTTAGAGGGATCTGTCACACCATACCATACTCTTCTACCATTTATTTTCATTAATTTCAAAGGATTTTCCAGTATAATTAAGGCCAACCATTGGGGGAGATAATGGGGAGATCTTTCTAGGGACCAGAAAAGTGGAGGGCCCATGGAGGTCAGGAAGATCATGGTCTGTTAAAAAGTTAATCTGCAATATATATTTTATATTCAACCTGAATAATAACCATTTCCTTTTTTTTCCTGTTTTTTTTTTTTTTTTGCAAATGTTAACGTGAATGACAGGATGATAATATGGGTTTAAAATGGGGGGTAAAAAGGATGGAAGAATGGTGAAAAGTGGCTTGAAAGTGGCAAGAATTGGCTATAAGTGGATAAAACATGGTAAAAATTGGCTGAAACAGTGATGAAAAGGGGTTTAAAAGTAGCACTGGTAAATCATTTTAACCTCAGAACCCAATAATAGTTTGACACATTTTTCAGCTCCAAAAAGAAGTAACTGCTAGCCAGGATGCTAGCACCAATGCTGCTGATACAACACACATGCATTGATATCATCAATAAATCACAACTAAGGAGGGCCCATTCTCTGGGTTTTTCAGGGGCCCAGCTAATCCATTGGGCAGGCCTGGTTATAACTACACAAATGTTTTCAACTTGTTTTACTGTACTTACCAAATTAGTTTCAAGCAGGTGGAACTGTTTATACCATGTTTACCATGGGTCCTTATTTCCTGTAACTCAGTGTCCCTGGTAAAAGCACTCTATAAGACATTTAAACAAGAAGGACACACATTATCCTTCATTTTCATCAGAAAATTGGCTACTTGATGTTAGCTTCCTTCCTTTCTTCTCTGATCTATTCTTATGATAGTAATATTTCTGGAAATGCCACAAAATTATCATGTTTTGAAAAATGGTACTCAAAGTTTTGCAAGAGAAACTAGGAATTTATGTATTACTGAGCTTCAAGACTCTCTAGCTGTTATTTGAAATCATATAACAGAAAACATGAGGTACATCTACAGTATGTGTGAGGGATGAAAATGGTCAAAATTCTGTTTATGTCTCAGTATAAAATAAATCACAAGGAAGTGGGTTAATGAAGGAACAATGGATAGAGACAGGGACTCTACATAATGACAAACTGACCCATAATTCACAAGAGGCACAGGTGGAAGGCAAATGGAAGAAGTTGATACTATTTATGATGCAGAGCAGCGCTGAGGATTACAGAAAAGATAAATGATTTAGCTGATAATATAAAGGGAACAGGCAGACTGGGAATTACCTCTAAATTCATTTTGTTTGCTTTTATATTATTATTTAGTTCTTTGTATTATTTCAGCTTTAAGATGACTTTGTTGTCTACGTCTACGTGTGTGGGATTTATGAATACAGAGCTTGGCACACTTCTGTTAACAGGATTAGTTTTTAAATGATTTATTAACATTAAAGAGCAGTTATCAAAACACCTAACTTCTGTCAAATTTGACTTCTGTAGCTTGAATGTGTTGTTCCAGTCATGGAGGGGAGAGAAAGAAAGTCTGTGAATGAAGTTCAAACTTCTCACCATCGTGTGGCGCCAGTGTGCTCCTGAAATGAATTTCTCGAGCTGATGCAACAATGAACACATACTGGGGTTACTAATAATCTATTTGTGGACTTAAGGGAGCAGATGGATCCAAACCGTGCTCTTTAATGAGAAATAAGAGAAAATGTAAGCAAGAACATACTGCCTCCTGTGCTTTAGAGAGATTATTAATAACCTGACGCAATGGCTCTCTCTGCCCAGGCATTTTTATTCTGATTCAGATTCCAGCTATTTCCTTTATCCAGTAGTGCAATTTTAAAAATCTATTTTGGGTTTATTCTTTTAATTGGATGGGATAGAGTCAGAACATGCAGGAACCCAGGCTGCCCGCTTTAAGAACAACAGCCTCTGTGGTGAACAGACATAACCAGTGAGCTATCAGCACACTGATCATTTTAAATGGCATGCTGCTTGAACTGTACAGAGCGCCGCCAGACTGAAGATAGTGATGATGCGTCCAAAAATTTTCTTTCAGATTTTCAACACAGACATGAGTAATTCATCATGGCCTTTTGAGAACTTTGATCTATTCACATTACAAAAAGCTGATGTTTCGATGGCATTACATGTTGACTTAAATGATAACTCTAGTGGATTATTAACAGAATTAACAGATTAACTACTATCACAGTGAACATCTTTGCTAACAGATTAACTGTTAAAAAAGTTAATTCTTTTCTTTCAGCCCTAAGGCCACTAACCTGCAGTTTCATCCCTGATAAATGTTTATCTTTTCATTTGTTATTTTTCTCCATTGTATCAAATAATCCATGTCTAATCCAAGCGGCAACCTCTGGTTCTAAAAAATGAAGCCAATGTGGAAGTGCAAAAAGATGCAATGTGGCAATAAGGCTGTTTGTAGAACCACCGGGAGTCAGGCACACAACTCATGTTAAAGGCAGTTTTTTTAAACTAGAAATAAACTGTTTTACAGCCTGGTTCAAAAAACAGAACATGTTTCAGTAGCTAATGTTTTCATGAGCACACACTGAACGGTGGGTGAATTTTTTGTACCACAATCATTTTGATTATAGTTAGGAAAAGCCTCACTGTGCACTGATTGGTGCGTTTCATTTGATTGACAGATAGCTTGACAGGCAGAAGCTACCTATCTGTCAACCAGAAGGCTAGCTTTAGTGATAGCTTAGCTGACAGGAAGTCCAGCTCAGTGGGCGGGCTCTTGTCTGCCGTTAGGTTGATCCAAAGTTTGTTTGAGACAGCAATCGAGGCGGCCATGGATTGGCTTCAAAAGCTGTTAGAGTCCGCCTATTGTAATCAAACAGCTGACGTCACACAGGCTTTGTCCAATTCTTTTTAGAGTCTGTGGTCAAATCCTACTTTTTTATGAAGCACATTTAAAAAAACAGAAAAAAGTTGATTAAATAGTTGTACAATGAGAATCTAAAACCAATAAAAAAATGCAGAAACGTACGAGCCCAATATAAAAATAAGGAGATAAGGGGCACAGATAGCGTAGCGGTTAGGTCACACCCCATGTATACAAGCGGCCCGGGTTCAAGTCCAGCTTATGGCTCCTTTCCTGCAGGTCTCTCTCCCAATCTCTCTTTCCTGTTCCCGCTCCTTCCTCTGTCCTCTTTAAATAAAGGCATAAAAAGCCTGAAAAATATAGTAATAAAAAACATATAAAAGTAAAAATGATAATTACATCATAGAAAAAGAAAGGATAAAACCATCTCTCAGGTAGAACCAAGAGCCAGGGTATAAAAAGCTTTTTGGGGGACTTTTGCTTTTATTTTGATAGGACAGCTGAAGAGAGACAGGAAACATGGGGAAAGAGAGCGGGGAAGATATGCACCAAGCAGAGCCAGGGATCAGGGACCAATCTTGTGACAAGTAGCCTCTGTGTACAAGCACCTGCTCTACAAACTGAGCTAAACTGGCGCTAAACACCATTTTTATTTTTAGATGAAAATACGTAGAACAAAACAGGTAGCAAATATGCTGGACTTTGCAAAAATGATAGTTTACAGCAGTGGTTCTCAAATGGTGTGGCAAGGCACACTAGTGTGCCTTAAGGCAAGTCCAGGTCTGCCGTGGGAATTTGTACAATACGTTATTACTGCAACTGTATGGCAAGTACTGTAATCAGGCCTGCCCACAGATCTGGCTGGACCCCTGAGAAACCCCAGCGAGTGGGACCTCCCCAGTTGGGATTTACTGATGATATTAGTTTAGTTAGTTTAGTTTAGTTTAGTTTATTCAATCATAACACAACACCAAACATTTTGCACAGTATAGACATTTCAAACAAAATCAATAGTCATGTGTTGAAACTAAACTAAACTGATGATATCAGTGCATGTGTGTTGGATCAGTAGCATTGGTGCTAGCATCCTGGCTAACAGTTACCTCATTCAGAGATGAAAAGCATGGCAAGCTATTATTGGGTTGAAATTGGCGTGGAAGTTATTAATTCATGCTATTTTTAACCAAGTTAACCAATTTGTCTACCCATTTTTGTGACCTCCTTTGACAACTTCAACCATTTTGCTGCCTTTTTAGCATTTTTCCCACTTCTTATTACTATTTTTGACCCATTTTTGCCACTTTTTTTAAACTGTTTGCCACATTAACCTATTTCTGCTACCTTTTTGCCACTTTCTGCCCCTTTTTTGCTATTGTTTGGTCATTATTTTTCATTTTTTTACATCACTATTAACCCCTTTTTACCATCTTGTAGCAGCTTTAACCCTTTTTTACTATTTTTCTGCCACTTGTGATTTATTTTGACACGTTTTTGACACTTTCAACGCATTTATGCCACTTTTTCCCAATTGTGCCATTTTTTAACCACTTTCAACCCATTTTTACCACCTTACAAAATTTAATCCTTTAGGCCACTTTAACCCATTTTTGACATTATTTTGACACTTTCAACAAGTTTTTGTTGAATTTTATCCCATTGTTTGGCCATTTTTTTTTTTTACCAATTTTTGCCAATTCCTGGCTTTGTTTACCACCTTTTGCCCATTTTTGACATCTCTTGCCATCTTTTGCCATCTCCATGATCCCCAGTTGGCTGGGCCCCAGAAAGCTCTTCCCTTTATCTCCCCTTATAGGCCTCCTTGACTGTAACATGATTTAAAAAGTCTATTTTGTATCGATTTAAATATGGCTTGCCTTGAGATTTCGGCTTAACCTTAGGTGTGCCTTGGGCGAAAAAAGTTTGAAAACCACTGGTTATCACCCATTTTCTCTACACAGATGGCATGTCGATTCCAGAAATATAATACACAATAAAAATACAAAATATTTTTTTTTACATGATTTTATTGTCAAACAACCACAGCAAAGAGCCACAGAATCTCAATAATGCAACACTATAAAAGTTATCAGTAGAAAATAAGCATATTTTTAACTGCAAAGATAAATAAATCATGTTAAAATGTCAGTTGAATGAGAATTAAAAGGATGAAACATGAGATAAAAGTATTTTCGTGTAAAATTAAGCACTTAAATCTTGTTGAGCTGACTGTAAGATTTAAAGTTTAAATCCTCTTCTGTAATATTACTGAGACTTATTTTATAGCAAACGTGCACCAGCTGTTCCATGCTTAAATTGGAGGTATTAATATTAATTCTGGTGTGATTCAACCTAAAACTGTCCCATGGGTTCAAAAAGAAATCCCAGCAGGAGGGCAGAGTGTTTTATCAGACCGGCTGGTCACGGTGAGGCGGGATGTTTTCATGGCCTTCAGCTGTCTACAAAAACCAACAGCTGTGGGTGTGTGATGGTGTCATTGGTTCACTGTGACAGAAATCTACACCTGTCTCACCTTCATGTAGTTCAGCAGAGAGTGCTGTTCAGGTCTTTCTTAACAATAGAGAAGTGAAGGACTCCCAGGGATACAGCAGGACTAAATGGTAGACTGGAGATAAGAGGAGAGAGGGGGGGACAGCGAGCTGCCAAAATGAGAAATATGGGCGAGCAGTGAAGAGGAAAGGGGCATTTTAGAGGAAGGATTCATCTGACAGAGGGAAGGAGTAAGTGCTTTCCAAAGAAAAGAAGAGGAGTGATGTCTAGATTAAATACCAGCAGAGGAACTCCCACTTTAATCTCTTTTTTGGCTCTTTTCCCTCTCAGGTGATGTGATTGTTGAGATAAATGGGATGTCCGTACTTGGGAAAACCCATCCAGAGGTGGTGCAGATGTTCCAGTCTATTCCTATCAACCAGTACGTGGATATGGTGCTCTGCCGTGGTTACCCGCTTCCACCAGATGTGGATCTAGACAGCGACGACCCTCTACCGCCCCCTCCACCCCCACCTGCCGCTCAGCCCCAGCAGGCCTTGCACGGCGGCGAGGTGGTGACAGCCGTGCCGCTCATAAATGGACAGCCGCTGCTCGTGAAAGGCGACGTCCTCCACGGCTCTTCGCAGGAGCTCCACTACGTCACGACTGACGCCAGCGGCCGGCCTGTGGTGGCTGCGTTGCCCAACGGGAGGCAGGGTGGGGAGGTGGTGTCAGGGATGCTGCAGCCTGAGCTGGTGAGCGTGCCGCTGGTGAAAGGTCCGGGAGGATTCGGGTTCGCCATCGCTGACTGTCCGCTTGGTCAGAAGGTGAAGATGATCCTGGACGCGCAGTGGTGCCGCGGCCTGCAGAAAGGTGACGTCATCAAGGAGATCAACAGGCAGAACGTCCAGGCGCTGAGCCACGCCCAGGTGGTCGACATCCTCAAAGACTTCCCCGTGGGCAGCGAGGTCAACGTGCTCGTCCTAAGAGGAGGTGAGAGATGAAAGAACAGCTGATGTGTTAGCTATGCTAGTTGATAATGCAGTCTTTGGTTTGTATCTGTAAGCTTTGAGAGAAGGTTTTATAAACTTTAACCACTAAAAACATGAGGAAGACTAGACTAAGACTAGCTAAAGTTAGATCTTTTATGATAAGCTGATGAAAAGTAAGTCTTTTGACTTAAACACTAGAATGTAAGGGTGTTTTATTGGCTAAAACTGGACTACTTTTTATTTTTGCTGACTAGAACTATAGGCAAAAACTTTTAAGAGTGAAAGTGACTAAAATATGACCCTTTTAAGACAAGTTTATATTGGTCTCAGAGGTCCCCAAGACGTGCCTGTGAACTTTGTTGCTGAAAAAACACTCCAGTATTGGATTGTATGTCTAGAATTCCCCTCTGTTTCAGCCTTGCTCAGAAGAAGCTGTTTCTGTGTATGTAGCTTTAAATGTTACTGAGCTGTCCGACTCCGCCCCTCTTAGGAAGTGGATGTTGCTTAATGGATGTGGCTCTACTGATCCTCCTTGTTACTACCCAATCCGTCCTGGAAACCCGATTTGTACTGCCCATGTGCAAACACGCGTCTACATCCGCTTGGCAGCCTACTTGTGCTATTTGCTCAGTTTAAGGTTAACTTAGATTAGTTTAGATAGGCCTTAATTAGCTTTAGGTTAGGCATTTATATTCCACTGGTTAGGGTTAGAATTCATTTATATAGACGCGGATGTAGAGGCGTGTTTGCACATGCACAGTACAAATCGGGTTTCCAGAATGGATCGGTCAGTGACACTCCTCTCAGCTGGGAGCTGAGAGGAGGGCAGAACTTTCTTCGAAGCAAGGAGGGCCAACCAAACCTGCGGGGCTAACTCCCTACATGACATCATGAGGGGAAAATCTGAGAACAGCTTGTTTCAGCGCACATACTCTGAAAGGTGGAGAAAGAGAGGGGGGCAGGGAATGGATTTTTCTGGTACTTGAGGAGCTTGTGGACAGGCCAGGGGCACATATTTTGTTAGAAACACCTAAAAAAGTGATTTTCGTAAAATTTGTCCCCTGTAAAGGTATTTTAATCTAACAACTAAGACTAAAACCAATTTGAAATTACTGCCAAAATTTACAACGCATTTGAGCAAAGACTTCACACAATGGTAAATTCAGGTCTTGAGTTATAGTCAAACATTAAATTTTAATGAATAAAGTGAAAAATGAAGATAAGCCTATATGAATATATTGAAATGTTAAAATTGTGTTTACTTTTTCAAGGTTACTATACTTAACTAACAAACCAGTTGGAAAAAAAAGCCTAGAAAAACTAAACTAAAATTTGAAACAAATTGTAAAAAAAAGAAAAAATAATAATTAGTAATCCAAATCTGTTATAGCCTGATAAGGACAAAAAGCAGAGTTTCCACTGTATCTGTACATGTATTGGATGTAAGGCATAAATGAGCCTTGAGCCAACCAGGTGCAGTGAAATCTCATCGCATTCCCTGGTCTAAAAACTATAAAATCTGGATTATAAGTGGTCCTGGTATTTAAGCTGCAGTCTGTTTTTGAAATGTTCCAAGGGGACAAAGGTTTACCATTTCATTCTGCAAAGTTCACAACTTGCACTTTTTCTTACAGCTGTGTTGCTCTCACAGTACCACCTGTTTTGGCTGTATGGAGTTTCTGCATCTTCCAGCTACAATACAGTAATTGGGCTGTCAGCCTATGGTGACAGACTCCCAGCCTGCAGGTCACTCTGCCCTCCTCTGTGACCACTTGACTTCTTATTGAATTGTTCTTAGCCAAACCAGCAGTCAAAAAGGTTCATTCATCTAACAGTATACTCCTTATTTTTTTTTAAATTCACGGATATGACCTAACAAGGGAGAAAAGCAGTTAAAAAGTGGTGCCGACCCCTACCGTGTAGTCTGTGTTGTTTTGTATTCCAGCACATTCTGAGTAGTGAAGTGGCTGCTGGCATTAAACAACAAATTGGGATGTATTGTCAGTTGCATTAGCAGCTGCATGCCCTTGCACTAATGACGTTGACATCTTATCACTCTATACTGCTACTGCATATGAGACGCCCCAGTTTATCAGCCACAGCTAACTTTTTAGATGAAAAATAGGTGTTGAAAGTGTGGCTTATGAACCAGATTTTACAGTAAATATTCCTGTTGTGTAGCAAATATGAAGGGTGTCCTACACCAAAAAAATGGTTTGACACCTGAAATAATGATTTATAGATTCACCATTCATAAGGCACATACAAGCCAATACCTTTTTATAGATTAAGGAACATCTAAATCCCAGAGTTACAGCTGATGTGCATCTGTGCTGAAATTTCAGAAAAACACCTTGAGAACATCATGGGAAGAGCTGGGCTGGTAATAAGACATGCCCAATCTCTCTATCCCGCTTTCTCTCATCAGCCACAACATCATTCAGATGATGCTTTAAGTTCAGTTGTTTGCAATAAGGCCATATCAACTTGAGGTAGACTTACCAACAGCATCTTTAGTTTGCGATGATATGTGGTCATGCAGAAGACACAAGCTTGTATGGTATTGACCTCATTTTAGGAAACATGGTTCATTCATGGTCTTGGTCAGCAACATTACATTACCCACAATCAAAGAGTGTTACAGCAACGTTTGTGAGTGGCTTATCCCATCTTTACATGAAAAACTTCTTCGCCATTTCTTAGGGTTTTATTATCGAATAAATCTAATGGATGTTGATCTTTGACAGCAAGATGTCGTGGGTATTGTGGAGCTTGGGGGCCAGCATCTTTTCAATACAGTTAGGGAGGGACTCCAAGGAAAATGGTTGAGAACCACTGACGTAGAAGACAAAATTTGCAATTTCAGGCAACAGGACTACATTACCCACAATCCTAGAATTGCAGCAACGTGGAGATGCAAAATTTAGCTGTGTTGACTGCAAGCGAGTTTAAATACTTCGTACTTAAATGTCAAATTTTTACCCTAACTGATGAACATCACTATTGAATACCCATATACAAAGGCTGAAAGGGTGATCTATAGGTTAGGATATTTTTTGAAGAGTGAATTTGAATAGCTACTTACTGTAGGTAAACTGCCAGTTAGCGTAACTTATTCTAGTAAAAAAATATTAGGTAGATAAACACTTCTAATTGTGACAGTGTACAATGAAGAAGGCAATTTTATCATCTTTCGTCCTTCTCTAAGGGCTTTAAATAAAGTTATTCAGTGTTGATTTACTATGGATAAACGTATTATCCAACAGAGTGAATGGCTGTTGTTATGTGTGCCTGTACCGTTGTCTCCGTCCTCTCTTCTCCTGATATATTCTCCTCTCTGTGATGTAACTCGCTTGTTGATACACGTTCAACAGTTCCCCTGGGAGGTGAGGTCAGCGTGCTGATACTGACAGGAGGTGAGGGGGTGTTTGTGGCTGGTTGGGGGCTCTCACTAACCACACACTGTTGTTCTGCAGAAGCCTGGGTGATGCCACTGTGCCTGTGGTCTGTTGAAGGTCACCACTACAGAGCCTGCTGCCTTTTTTTTAATGAACAGAAGCACCTGCACCTCTGTAGCTGCAGCATATAATGGCCAAACGTGATACGGTTAAGGCTGAAAAACAAGTTCACACTTTCAGCTCATTGCAACAGTTTTGCATGTGGGGGTCAAGTTAGCAACAACACATGAGACGTAGATGGGCTTTCTCAGAAGACAGTCATGATTGGATTGAGGGTATTCAGGATTACTAATGCTAAAATGTGAATAAAAACAGAATATGTATGTGTAAATACTTTTCAACCTATTTTAATAAAGCAAAAAGACAAAATGCTTAATGTTCAACCTAGTAAACTTTATTGTTTTTTGGAAATAGACACACAGTCTGAATTTGACTCAGTAAGCACACTCCAAAAATGATGGGAGAGCAGCATGTTTACCACTGTGTTACATCACCTTTTCTTCTAACTTCACTCTGTGGGAGCCTGAAGACTGAAGACACTAATTATTGACATATTCAAAGTGGAATTTCTTCTCAGTCTTGCTTTATGTATGTCTGAAGTTGCTCAGCAGTGCAGGGTTTGCCACTTAAAAACATGTCATACATTTTAAATGGGACACAGGTCTGGACCGTAAACAGGGCAGTCTAGTACCCTTACTTTTTTACTGTGAAGCCATGTTGCTGTAACTTGTGCAAAATGTGTCTTGGCACATGTGTGCAAATGTGTCTTGGCATTGTCTTGCTGAAATAAGCATGGGCATCCCTGAAAGAGACATCACTTAGACAGAAGCATATGTTGCTCCTAAACCTGTATGTACCTCTCAGAATTAGTGATGCTGTCACAGATGTGCAAGTTACCCATGCTTTGGGAACTAATACACCCCAGGCCATCACAGATGCTCGCATTTGAACTTTGGGCTGTTTTTTTTTTTTTTTTTTTTTTTTTTTGAAGCATATTGCAGATATCAAATTTCAAAAGTTGCATGTTTTCATAGTAATCATCTTTTTAAGTTTAAACTAAAGCTGGGCAATGTTCTGCTCTACTCATTTTGCAAACATTCAGGCATTTTTTTTTTTTTAGAATATTTTGCAAACTATCCCAACTCATGTCAGATTTGCAGTGAGTCAAAATAAAGGGAATGAGATATTTTTCAAAATAATTTAACTCTAGTTGTGACAATGATTTCTTACATAGCTGCAAGTTAAACAAATTAGTCAATTTTTTATACGTTTGAAGTATATAAGTAAAAATATGTCCTTCATTTAGGTGTCTGCACATCTGATTTCATCCTTACATATAGTCCTGGAAATTAACATCGATTTGAATTTTTCACATTGACAAAATCCCAGCAAATAGGCCTACATACAGTTCTTCTTTTGAAAAGATGTATAAACTATCCATTAGTATGATATATCCATAAGGGCCACTTGAGAAAAAAGGATTAATGACATCTGTTAATATTTAGGAAAAAATCCCAAATTTTCAAGTTTGAAAAGTCAATAACTTACAAGAAAAAAAAAGGGTTTTTTTGCTTTAAAAGGTTTTAATGTGCGTGAATCAAAAATGTAGATTTTTTTAGACTAGAAAGTAGAAAAGTCTTAAAATTCAACCATTTTAGTTTCTTGTAAATCTACGATTTTAAAGACAAAATTTTTGAGCTTGTGTTGTCAAAATAAAGACTTTTTGAACATGGAAATTTCCATTTTTTCCAGTAAATTTCGGACTTTTTAAACTCTGAAATTCTGAGTTGGATTTCTTGTTTATACTCTTAAAATGGGGATTTTTCTGCCTGAAAATTTTGACTTTCTTGCACATTAATTAACAAATTCTCTTCAGTTTTTCACCTTTAGGTTGGCCTTAATGCTTTATGTTTCTAATCATGGTTTTATAAATGAAATATGTACATCTAATTTTGACATTAGACTAGACAGGGTCCCGCTCCCCCCCGAGATCTTTAGTGCCCCCTTAGGGATGCCCAGACCCCAGGTTGGGAACCACTGATCTACCTAATATGTGATGATTATACTATAGAAGGATGTATTGCTTGTGTTTGCTGAAAAATACATATGATAAGGAACTTTTAAAAAATAACTGCACATTAAAGCACAATTGCAGTTATATCTCTCAAGTCTTCCAGCCCTAGTTTAAACAATAAGTATGTTGTCTGTGCTGAATAAAGGTGAGCATTGAAAAGGGTTTGCAAACCACCTTATTCTGTTTTTTTTTTCCCCCTCAGTAGGAAAAAATCTTTGGCAAGACAGGATTAATTATTTTATAAAAATAACACAGGTATGCTGTTCAGCTTATTTATGTGCATTTTGTTTCTTCAACAGTCAGCCACTTTACAGAAGACAGCAGTAGCAGTTGGTTTCACATGGGAAACGAGCACCAATCTCCTGCTGTAGAGTCCCATGTTCTTTAACCTATGTACTGCTTCAGACCATGACATTCAAGCCATAGGGTAGCATACAGATAGAGCTACAACAGAGGGCACCTATAGAGGAGCTGAGCCACTGACCATGACAAGCAGCACCAGAGAACATCTAGAGCATTTCTAAAGTTTTTTTCTCATTCTGTTTACGCCTCCATTTGAAGCGTAATGCGGTCTGTTACAAGTCTGAGAGCAGAAATTACATAAGTGTGGGGATGTGCCTGATTCTGCCAGAGAGAGAGAGGGGGAGGGGGGAGGAGGGAGGGTATGCACCCTTCAAATGTCTCCTACATCAGCTCCAGCCGCCCGAGGGGATTCACTGCCTAAGTCGACAAACTCCGTATTTGCTTTGATCATCAGCAGAGCGCTGGCGATTTCTTCTACGCCGCTCCGTCCGTGGCCCCCTTAAAGAGCCGTGGCTAAACGTCTACAGAGGGAAGGTCCCCGGGGGTCTCCTCCCTCCAGCCGCGCCCAAACCCTTTTCTCTCCCTCGCTGCTGTGCCACCACCACCACCACCACAACCTACTCCACTGCATGAGCACACAGTCAGAGCAGAGCCGGTCTTAGCCTGCCCAGTGGAAGAGCTGATGCCAGCTTTAACCCTCATTAGACGACAGCCTATGGCTTGGAAGAGGATCCCTGAGAGTGTGGGTGTGTTTCTGGTTGTGTGTCAGCTTTGGGCATCCCTGTTGAGAGAATGAGGGTTAAAAGTGTGGTTTTAGATGTGCCTGTATCAGGGCTGGGCAACAGGGACCGTAAATCAGATCTAGCTGAATGGAAATACATGATTATAGGGTGGTATAATTTGGCGTAAAAATGGTTGTCATGAAGGCAGAATCATAAAGTTTGCTACAACTTTTGATACAACATACTGTTGTGGAACCCTGCATGTCTAAGAATAAGCACTTTAAAGAAAGTCATGGCTTCAGACCACACGTAGCATTGCAGCATTAATTTAGACTAGGTAGCTAAATGCTAAAGCCAAATAACTTCTCACTACACTTCTGCTTTAGTTTCATCTCATGATCTCAGGTTTTTACCACCAAACCAAGTGGCAAAAGTCATGAGCAGTCTTCAATACTTCTTATCACAGTAATCAATAAACGGATGATGAATATGTAAAATATAATAACATCTTACCTTGCCAAAACACCTGCTTTGCATGAGTTTTCAATCGTTGGGGTTGAGTTGTACTGTAAGCCGGTGTGTACGATGGCTGCCACAAGGGTAGCGATTAGCTTGGATGTAGCTTCAGAAAAGCGTCAGTTTAACCCGACATCAGCCTCATTTCTGTATTAAAACAAGAGAAAAGAGCCACACCGAAAGCTTCTATTAGCAGAGAAGATTTTGCACGTCTCCTGAAAGGCTTTGGCATGAATTTCAGCTGTACAAACGCTGCTGTTAAGCATTTTTGCATCGCTAGCCTGTATAGCTCAGATCAGCACTGGAGATGCGCATGTCTACAACCTCATTTTGTCTTGTCGCTCGGATTGGCCCATAATGAATGTGACAGAGAGAATATTTGTCCTATCACCTTCTGAGAATTTTTTGAAAAGCCCTGCCCTTCCTGAACACTTATAATGGAAGGTTTCATAGATGAATGTGATATATATCCATACAACCATGCTATCTGGTGTGTTAGGTTAAATCAAACAATTCAAGCATGCAAAAAATAGTTCTTCTGCATGCATCAAGCATATGTTCCCATGTGAAAGCCCTGAAATAAACACAAACTAAGTCAGTGTAAGTAACACCATATCTCATGTGTAAATACATCAGTATATACTTTGAAAACACAAAATATTTCCCAGCCCTAGCCAGTAAATTTTCTTGTTTCTAGCCGATGACGTTGGATGAAAAATTTTGCAGTGAAGCAGAAAAATGCCACTGCATCTTCCCTTTTCCATCAGGCTCCATTAACCCCTCATCAAGCCAAGTGTCGACCCGAGCCCCACAGGGCTGCGGGCTCTAGAAGAGTGTTTGTTAATCCAGTTTATGTGGGGAGTTAAGGGGAGAAAGGGGGAGGAGGGGGGAGTAAGAGATGATCTGTAGGGAACAATCTGAGCGCCTGAGATGGAGCGTGTGGGTGTACTGTACAGCGAACAGAGAGAAAAAGGAGGGAATTATTGGTCATTGAATTATATGCATGAGTCTGTAATGCTCTCACAAGCTTCTTGGGCTTCCACCGTGTCATCACCACTCCGGCACACAGACACCCCTCTGTACTCCCTATGTATCTTTAATCACACATAGATGTGTATTCCCTAATGGAGCATTCTTTAGAGAGTACACCTCTTGAGTTTAGAGCAGCTCACTGGTTTATTTTTATGCTGCCTACTGCTGTTTCAGTCAGAGACGCAGTGCCATCTGGTGGGCGTTTATTCACTGAGTGTTTCCCAATCCCAATCTGCATTTCTGACCATTTTTCCTGTTGTGCATCTGTCTTTTCATAGGTCAGACATCCCCCGTGAAGAGTCTAAAGCCTGTGAGTAAAACATATCTTTTTCCTACTTCTTCGCTCTTGTTTTCCCCCCTCAGAGACGTATCCTTCAATTTAATTTCCAAGCTTTTTGTCCTTCAGCTTAACCAATAAGCCTCTGCAGCATGGAATTAAGTGATAGCAATAAATTTGAATATTGATTATGCTTCTTGGCGCCTCCTTTTGTTTGCTCTGAAAAACGGTCTTAATTACTTCTTTTCAGTGTTCGTATTCTCAGGGCTATTGTCAAGGGATTGCTATGGTAATGAAGCATGGATGAGCCTCTTCAGATATGCTGGTATCACTAATACAACAGTTTTAGATAGAGAAGTTGCCCTTTCTGCTTGAATAGGTCCTTCACAGCCACAGGGAAATCTCCCGTTTTTCCTGTGAATTGAACATTTTATTTATTTCATGGGTTCGCCTTGGAAACAACTGCAGAATGTAAATTAGAAGCAGTCCGTGCCTAAAAGAAGAGAGCGGGGGAAGTGACCTTTACTGCTTTTGGTCATCTATCACCATTAAATGCTCAGCCACTTGTCTGCTCTAATGAGCTGCAGAGATTATCAATAAAATGTGTCCTTCATGGCTGAATACCAAAGAATATGAGAGCTAATGAAACTGTAATAACATTGTAAATGATGCTACTTAAAGATATCTGATGGGCTGATGGCACTGTTTTTGTTCTTACAGAGACAGGAAATGACCGCCAGTACAGAGACCCTGGATGGCATCACAGACCCCACTCCCCAGGCTCTGCCCTACCACTCCAATACAAACACCCTGCGCTCCGTCGAATCCCCCAAACGAGACGCCACTGAGTTGTACCTGAAGTCCAAAGCCCTGCTGGACAGCAGACGTAAGTAAATGCACCATCTGTTAAAAAAAGCAGCTCAAGCGGCTCAGTGAAAGGTTGATGACCTACAGGACTGGAGGCCTTACAGAAACAAATGAGTGCAACATCATCCTTGCATTTCCAGTATCACTTGATAGGTGAATCAGCACTTTATTACATTTGTATGGTATTTGCTGATAACATCTCTGCACACTGCATTTACAGATCCCCCGCTCCTTTAAATGTAGCTGCACATGAATCTATACATTGATCATCATTTGCATGTACAACTGAGATTGATTTTTGTACATTTTTTTCTTTACTCCAAGGAAAAATTTGTTCATATTTAAGTTATACACTTGAGTTTTATATAAATTATCTTCAACACTTCTCTCTTCAGTTTTAGCTTTATAATACTTCAATTGTGGCTTTATAATACTAGTTAAGGTGAATTCCTGTATGTTTATGTCTATGTATTTCTTCATTTCTTTTCTATTTTTAGGGTTTATATATTGTATATTTATTTGTTCTGCTGTAATTACTTTAAAACCTGCTGCAGCAACACAACAGTTTCCATCCTTCTGTCCAATCATACATCCACCTTATCTATTGATAATCTATCCACCTCATCTGTTCAATCATCCATCCATCCATCCATCCATCCATCCGTCCATCCATCTGTCCAGGCTGGATGTAGGTTTCTCTTGGAAACTTTCTTAAGAGCAAATTGAAGAAATGTTTTAGTTTACCAAACTAGTTTATCAGAAAGAGTCGACACTACATCCATGTCTTAATGAACTACCTGAGCTCAAGTACCACACTTGCAGGAGAGGCAGCAGTAGAGGCCATGGCTGCTTTTCAACTATAACCTGTTTATTCATGCACTTATGACTGAATGATCTCACAAGCAGCACTAACCAAACACCAGTGTAACAAGAAAACATTGTGAAATTATGAATGATGGGTAACTTGTTCTCATTTTGAAGGTAATGCTTTAACTGGACAAAACAGAAAAGCAGATTTTACAATCAGCTGGCCTAGCTGATTGAATCAACTGTGCTTTCAGTCCAGTGAGCCACTTATAATGTGAAGCCCTATTAGTTTTTCTACCAGCCTGTGAAATTAATGTATCCCTCTGTGATAATTCTGACATGCCCTACATGTTCCCTTTGTCTTTCTAGACTGAATCTTTTTTGTGTCAATAAGACTGAACCAATCATTTATTGATATACCTCATTTATCAGTATTAATGTTGGATCCTAAGCCAATGTTTAGCTCTTCTACAATCCCTACATTATTGCTTTCTGTTTTTTTACTGTTCTTCTGCTTTTTTACAAGCTGCTCTAAACTTGTCAAGAGGGGAATTAATGACCTTGATTGATTGATTTGTTTATTGATCCACAGAGCCTCACACCAAAGACATTGATGTTTTTCTCAAGAGAGACATTGAAACGGGCTTTGGCTTCCGCGTTCTGGGAGGAGAAGGTCCCCAACAGCCAGTAAGTATATATTACACTCTTTCATAGGTATTTAAATTTCACATATTTTTATGGCACATGGAAATTGCCAATGGGTTTGGAGGAGTTATAGTAAAATAAAATGGAAGAATAATCAGGAGGGGCCAAATAAGAACTTAATAAAAAGACAACACTCACTAACTTAAAAAAAGAAAAGTTATATGACGTATTTGTTTCAGCTCTCTCGTGTACTAACTCTCCACCAGAATGTCTTCCCACAGGTGTACATCGGGGCCATTGTGCCCAACGGAGCAGCTGAGAAGGATGGTCGTCTGAGAGCTGGGGACGAGCTCATCGGCATCGACGGCGTGATGGTGAAAGGTCGTTCACACAAACAGGTGCTGGATCTGATGACCAACGCGGCTCGGAACGGACAAGTTATGTTGACTGTACGCCGAAAGGTCATCTACAGAGGTGAAGATTTAACCGCATCACACCTGGCACCAATGACATGTCTAATATGGTATTTTTATGTTGATAGATGGGCTTCTACATTGTGCTAGTGACAGAGGAGATGAAGGATCAGACAGTTTATCACTGTCAGTCAGATAAACCAGTGGTGAAACTAAACATTCAAGCTAACTTATTTAAGCCTCTGTTTTCTAACAGTATAATAACATAAAAAACACATCAGCCTACAATCATACAAGAAGGGAAGAGGACAGAAGTTCTTACTATAAAGTCTGGTGGACAAGACAGACTTTTAATATCTTCTTTGTGAAAATGTTAACTGTGCTCTAAATATCAACACAACAAAGACAGCAGTATATAAAATATGCCTTATAACTTGGGTTGCAACTATTTTGCACTTTTAATCACCAGGTATTGGGCCACAAAGCACAGATTGTGCCTTCTAAGAGCACCACGATTTGCACAGAATTAGCACATGCAAACCGCCCCTATTTTAGCACCCTATCCACAAAAGAATTCACACTGATCATATGCCAGCAATAAAAAGCCCTCAAAATTGTGCGTGCATTGCATCTAGAAATGGTGCAAATCATGGTCTTTGTGCCAAATCACAGTGGACACAAAAATGAAAGAGTCAGACAGAAAAGAAAATACAATTTTTAGACAGAGAACTCAGAGTCCTTTCTGATGAGGCGCAGAGACATGCATCCAAACTCCAGTCATGGTCTCACTCCAACAAAGAGAGAATGTGATGGAAAAATAGACACTTGCTCTTTGTTTATGTGCATAAGTTAGCATGACTATTCTGTTAAAGCAGCAAAAACATATGCTTTAGCACCTTCCATAATTAAACCACAAAGACTGATATGTACGCATGCATGCACATGGGTTAAATAACAACTATGCCAAAGACCCACATAAACAGACGAAGGGAAGATGAAATTGAAAATCAAACACTAAAGAGACTGAATACATTCCAGTTCCTGCAGAGTACAGGTCTACTATAGGTCTGTATTAAATGTGGAGCTCTCCATGGTGCTGAAAGTCATTAAACTATGATGTACAGGTCTCTCTTGTTCTTTTATCACCAATTCTACCATCAGTAATCATTAAAAGTTTTTTGTTAGACAGATAGGGTTGTAAATAACAAGTTTAGCTGACAACATGGAGCTATTTTTTCTCTAATGTGCAGAGTTAGTGTGATTAGTGACTTTCAATTAAAATAGCTCCAGATGAAACATTCAATTAAAGATTTTTTGGAAACATCACCCAAGATTAAAGGAGCTTTGGAATCCAATAAAAGGCCTCAGGGGTTCTCTTAAAATCAAGGGAAAGCAGAGGTAAAACCACAGAAAGGTTTAGAAAGTATCTAAAAAATAGATGTTAGAATAATCTTAATATCCACAGGATCTGGGTAAAATAACCAGATTAAGTCCATTTAAATAGTCCCCACAACTACAGTCATCACTCTTAGCACTCCACTCTTTGACCATGCCCCTGCAGTTGATTGTCTGCTCCCACACCTCCCCATGTGGCCCCCCCATCTGTCCTACAGGAGAATACATAGCCAAAAGCTTTCTACCAGCACAACATAATTTCTGTGCCCTGTTAGACCCCACACTGAGCCCTCCCAGTATTAGCATTTAACTAATGTGGATACTCACAGTTTTCCTGGCTGTTACCAGCCCAGGCTGGAGCATCCTCACAGGCACTAACTGCTGCTTATTGCTCATTCTAGTGGCTCATGCCTTGGCGTGTTGCCGATTCTGGCTCCTAGGTTGCGACTGCTTTGTTCCTCCCTGCCATAGGCCTCTTCATCTGTATGCCCCACTGTTTGCTTTTTCTCTTTTTACACCCGCATCCCACACCTGTTGCTCATCCTTTGATTGCTGCCTGTGTGTGCTTCAGGGGCAGTAGGACAACTGTTGCATGCAATAAACAACACTCTCATACATGCACACTAAAATGATTGAAGGCAATCAAAGTATAAAAATAGTAAGAGGAACTCACAGCTAATAAAACTCAATAAAATGCTCTTAAAACAAGCTATAAAATATAAAGGTGCTATAAAGGGAAATAAATAAAAGAGACTGTCATGTTGGTGGTTGCAAAAGCATCACAATCCTTTGGTAATCTGGCTCATCATGTATTAGAAGCAGCCACTTTAAAACAAACAGAGATACATAGCCACATAGAAAAAGCTGGCAGCACCACTTTAACAGCTTTTCTCCCTCATAACATAATAATCTCATTTTTAAAGAAAACAGGGGTATACTGTTTAGTAAATAAAATGTATGGAGTGCTGGTTTGATTTAACAGACCCCTCTATTAAAGACAAAAAGTGACCACAGCACAGTTTGCAAGCTGAAAGCTTGACTGCCATACTGATAGCTAGCAGGATTGCAGAGCTTTCTTGGTGACATTAGATGATAGTTAAAGAACTGCACAGCTGCATAGAAACAGCATGTTGTGGGCTTTGCTAAATCCAAGGAAATCATCACACAGGAAGACAGTTTAAATCTTTCTCCCCTCTGGGTGACCCCCAAAATAACCAGCAAAATTATATACTGGTGTTGGGGTTTTAATGCTAGATTTTGGTTGTCATTAAATTATTACTAATTATTATCCTAATTATCAATTTGAATAGATAAAACTATGAATCAAGATTAATAAATAACAGGGCACCACCCTGAAGACAAGGAACAACAACCGCAAAGGAGCAAAAGTAAGTCTAAGAATTAAGATCTTAATGATCATCATTATTTTTCATAAATATTAGTATTGGAATGAGCACTGAGTTTCTCAACTCGCAGATTCTGACAACTTCTCCTTAAATATAATAGTATTTATTAAACAAAGCAGCATGCATCAGAATCAGCAACACTGAATCAAACAAATAACTATAATCAGCTAAGCTACAACAAAAAAAACTATTTACAAACAAAAAAAGTTGGTGAAATTGTAAGATAGATAGAAAAACAAGATGGCTGATTGTCTTAGAACGGCTGACTAGAACAAAGAAGACAATATGGCTGAAACACACGTGACTTTAAAGATGATGGACTTAGAACAAAAGATGGAGAAAGAAACTTTCCCTCTCAACTACAACTCTGTATAGAAACTTCACCCCACAGAAACCCAGTGGTCGGACTTTGGTCACAATGGTGTTTGTTTAGGTGAAGGCGCTGTACTGGACATAAATGGACACAGCAAAGTAAATCAAAAATATGAGAAACACAAGGCAACAAATGCAGCTTTTAAAGAATGAAAATGTAATGCTTCATACAGCTGTTTCTTCCCAGATAAAAGCCTTTCCTTGGGATTACAGCAGTCAGTCCATTAATGTTCCCTCCACAGTTCCAGCAAGTTAAAAGTCTTTTGGCATCAAGAATCAGCTTTAGGGTGAAAGTAGGCTCATATCATTCTCATTGAGAGAGTAGAGTTGCTCGTCCACCTTGGATTCCGGTTCAGGTGAAGTCAAAAGAAGGAAGGAAACTCTTCGTGCTCGCCCAGCTGATTACTGACTGCGCTAAAACTTAAACTTAAGCTGGCAAACAGAGCAACAGTGGAAGGCAGCTGCTGTGCAAGGCTGCTAGTAGGCGATGGTATTGCCTATGATTGGAGTGGGTTTTATTACCTATGGACACCCTACGGAGTCTCCTCAGGTCTCCTATCAGAGCAAGAGTGGGTCCTGCAATAACAGGTCTCTGCAATGTTTGCGAGGCCTGAGTTTTTGTTGTCCACGTGGCTGATTCCCAACACAGGTGTGATTGTTAATCTAGATTTTTTTTGTTAGAACAAAGAACCACAGAGAAAGAAATGAAGGGAAATAGATTCCTGAAATACAACCATCGAACCCAGAGATTTGTAGACCCTCCTAGTCAAACAGTGACTGTAATCAGGTGGATTTTATGTCATAATTACTATAAAACAGGCTAAAAAACCTTGTTTAATCTAAATTTTAGAGTTACTGAATAAAATCTTCTGAAACACAGTCAATAACAGGTTAATGGATATTCATACATTAAGCACTGACTGACAGAAGTAGCTTAACCAGAAGACTCATTACCTCCTCATAAGGAAAGAGTAGAGTGCTTGAATTTAACGGCTTCTCTGGGATAAAAATTCAAAGAACCATTTGGCCATTAACATGCTGTTTGATTACAAGGAAACTCTTGAAATAACTTGGAGGACAAGTTTAGTATTCAGGGAATAAATGCAGTCATTCTCTCTCCTCTTCCACTGCTGCTGGCAGCCTCTTTAACATCCACAATGTGTAGCTACTACTCTACACTGACTCTGTTTACATTATTCACTTACTGCACACCACTTTATTACTTTTATTTGCATTTATACTGCTCATGAACTCACAGAAGCTCCAGTGTTCAGTAAAAAACCCTCAGGAGTGCAAACACCCACACACAAATAAAGTTACAGAAAAAAACACAAACTTGATATTATTATCGCCTCCTTTCAGACGCCACGGACGAAGAGGCTCAGGAAATGGCTCCAGTGCTGGTGAACGGCTCTCCAAAGCTACCTCGAATCCCGATGCCTAGCGCTCTGGACCACGAGTCCTTTGACATCACGCTTCACCGTAAAGACAACGAGGGCTTTGGCTTCGTCATCCTTACCTCTAAGAGTAAACCACCACTGGGAGGTAAGACTGTCCTTCTCCCCAGTATGTTACAATAGGCTAAGCCTTTAAACTTCATCAAGTAAATGTTCAAAACCCCTCAATGCAACATTTACTCAAGAACTTTACATGGTGAATCTTTTATGACTCAACAGGCATGCTATTGTGAAAGATGTTATTTTAAAGCTGTATATAAACAAAGCAAATTGCATTTATCTGAAGATAACTATGTAGTCAGGCCTGCCCAGAGAATTGGCTGGGCCGAGTAGTATTAGTTCTAGAATCCTGGCAAACGGTTCACCTCATTATGGAGATAAAATGTGTTACTGGGCTCTAATGTTGACATTATTAATTCAAGCAACGTTTTTTTTTAACCTTTTCACTACTTTCCACCCTTTTGTGCCACTTCTGTTTACCACTTTTGACCCCTTTTTGCTGCTTTTGACTTGCTTTTTTCTCAATTTTTGGGACTTTTTGTTCATTTTTGACACTTTTAACCCATTTTTGACACTTTAGACAATTTTTTTTGACACTTCCCCCCATTTTCTCACTTTTTGCTGGATTTGACCCATTTAGACACTTTAATCACCCCCACCCCCCCATTTAATTTTTTCTATTTTCACAAATATTAGTTATTTTCCATTAGCATTTTCTCAGTTTCTTCCACATTGTTTTTTGGCATCTTGATGCTTGTGCACATCATGGCCACTTTTTGTTTCCACTTTTAATCAGTTTTATTTCTTATAACCCACTTTTGCCAGTTTTTGTTGTTTTTGCCATATTTTCCACTTTCTTTGCTCCAATATACAGTTATTCAGTATTCAGTTCTTTTCCAATAACAATTTAGTTTCTTCAGCTTTTTTTGGAATCCTAATATTTGTTTGCATCATGGCTACTATTTGTTGCCACTTTTTTTTTTTTTTTTGCCTTTTTCAACAAGTTTTGCCACTTTGTAGCCACTGGTCAAACATTTCTGCCAGTTCTGTTGGCCACTTTGAACCTATTTTTTTTCCTTTCCCATTCTTATCATTTTTGACTAATTTTGCTCATTTTAGGCCATTTTTGCCATCTTTAACCAAGTTTTGCCACTTTCTACCATTCTTTTGTCTCTTTCAAACATTTGCGATTACTTTCCAGTAAAGTTGTCTTCTACTTTAATTCTGGCACCTGATGGTTGTGCACATCATTGCTTATGAAGTCTGACATAACTTTCTTATACATAGTGCTCACATATACATAGTTAACATTACCAATTTAAAGGTTATTCTGTTTTTTAGAAAAGGGGTTTACATCTTGAAAAAGGCTATATTGAACTACAGTGTAGATAAATACATTCATTGTTTGTTACTTTGAGAGGAATAGTTATTATTTAGGTGAAAAATAAAATGTGGTTATCAAAGCTTAATTTAACAATGGACCATGATTTTACTGACCTCCATGGGTCCCCAGATTGGCTGGGCCCCAGAGAGCTCTCCCTTTTATATCCCCTTATGGGCGGCCTTGGGTAAAGTAGAAAGTTCAGGATATTATTGTCAAAGACTAATGATGTTAGGGGGGAATAGACTGGTGAAAAAAATCTGATTCAGTAGACTCTGCTCTTACTGCTTTTGTTTGCATGTGCATTTTTGTGAATAAATGTACAATAAAAAGAGAGAAATGCATGAAAAATGTCTAAAACTGCAAGAAACATCAACAAAACAGTACATACTATTTTATAAAGTCACTCATATCAGAAAAAATGCAGAAACAACAAAGATATCAAATGTATTTGGAAGGAAAATAATCTAAATCTAATGTTTTCTCTTATAAAGAAATAATAACAAATCTACTGAGGTTTGTAGTGGGGGAGATTTCTATTATATTGTTGCTTTGTGTTTAAAAGCAGACAGAGCAGTTGTGCAGATCTCTCATTATGTTTGCTCTCAGCTCACATCTGAAGGTCACTCTACCCATCACTGATGTCTGTGTTCTCTTCATATCTTATCTCTCAGTTATTCCACACAAAATTGGCCGAATCATTGAAGGCAGTCCCACCGACCGCTGCGGCCTGCTACACGTCGGAGATCGTATCTCAGCGGTCAACGGGCGCTCCATCATCGAGCTCTCTCACAACGACATCGTTCAGCTCATCAAGGAGGCCGGCAGCGTTGTCACCCTCACTGTGGTTCCTGAGGACGGTCAGTGTCTCTGTCTGTGCACGTCTGCTTTTATTATCATCATAAAGAGCTGTTTAGATCAGTTAACATTAACTTTATTTGAAAAGAGAAATCCAATCAGACAAAAGAAAAGACCACAATATTTTAGAATAAGAAGAACATTTAAGCCTTGTTCCCTTTTAAACAGGGCTACTCTGAATGTTTTTAAAGCCCTCTTGAGTCCAGACTTTGTGTGCAGATATTATTATTTTGAGGCTTTCTTAATCCCATCATGTGAATTTGATTGTATCTTTGTTTTCTTTGAGACTGCCAGTCTTGGTCAGGTCTCCTTTTAAAGGAATTCTCCAATCTCAATAGGACAGACCTGACTAGATAAAGGTTAAATGAAATAATAATTAGAAAAGTTGGATTTTTTGTTGTTGTGGTGTGATATCAAAAGTGAAGAATACGATTTAAAAAATACAAAAAATGACCCAGAAACATCCTGAACACTATAAAATTATCAGAAAACTAGAAAAACACATGCACAATGGTAGCATTCCTCCAGGTTATGATCCTATTTAAATACTTTCAGCGCAAAATATATCACAATCACAGGAGGAATAGTCATTCAATTCTCAATCAAATATCAAGGAATAATCCTATGAAATGTTTTATTGCTATAATCCACTACTCTGTTATTGGTTTTGAAAAACAAAGATTTTAAAAGTCTCTGATGATAATAAATAAATAATATATTGATAATAAATATCAATTAGAATCATCTTTGTTTCTCACTTCATACGTGATAACTGATATAGTTTTTGCTGGTTCTGTGTTGACTGTATTTTAGAGTATAAGGGCCCTCCATCTGGAGCGAGTTCAGCCAAACAGAGTCCAGCTCTTCAGCACCGAGCCATGGGACAAAGATCAGCCCTACAGGATGAACGGTAAGAAACTACTCTTAATAACTACATGAAAAAGGAGTTTGGTCTTCAGAGGAAGGAAGCCTTTGAAGCTATCCAAACATAGTATTCATACCAGCAGATTTTTACCCTCTTACCCCCTTCCTCCTACCTTTGGTTTCTCTTGGTTGATTAAAGTTGAATAAACATGTATTACATTGTTCTTTTTTGTCTATAGGTTCTGTCACATGAGGTAGAGATGTGTATTGATTATCAATAGCCTAGTGTATATGACCAAATCACAGCAGTCAGGTCAGGTATGGGAGCATATGCCAGTTCAGCACTTCAGCACATCAACATTAATCCTGTACTGCTCTGGCCTCCTGATGGCCATCCTCCAGGCCAGGTCCAGGTCCATTCCCCATGTCTCCAGGTATTATCCCAGCTGGCCACTCCTAGAAAGAAAAGGAAGACACCAAGAAAGGGAGATACAGAAAGAAGAGAAAGATGCAGACAGAAGAGGGAGATGCAGAGAGAGATGAAATGGAGATATGGAAAGCAGAGGGAGATGAAGAGAAAGATTAGAGGGACATGCAGAAAAGAAAGAGAGATGCAGACAGAATAGGAGGATGCAGAAAGAAGAGGGAAATGTCAAAAGAAGAGGGAGATGCAGGAAGAATAGGTAGACAGAAAGAAAAAGGGAGATGCACAAAAAAGAGTCAGATGCAAAAAGATGAGGAGGATAGAGAAAGAATAGGAGGATACAGAAAGTAGAGGGAGATGCAGAATGAAGTGGAGGATGCAGAAAAGAGAGGTGTTGGAGATGCAGAAAGAAGAGGGAGATGCAGAAAAAGTGGAAGATGCAGAAAGGAGAGTGAAATGTCGAAAGAAGAGGAAGATGCAGGAAGAATAGGTAGACGTAGGAGGAAAAAGGGAGATGCACAAAAAAGAGTGATATGCAGAAAGATGAGGAGGATAGAGAAAGAAAAAGGGGGATGCAGAAAAGAGAGATGTTGGAGATGCAGAAAGAACAGGGAGAAGCAGAAAGAAGAGGAAGATTCAGAAAGAAGTGGAAGATGCAGAAAGAAGAGAAAAATGCATAAAGAAGAGGAAAATGCGAAAAGAAGAGGGAGATGCAGAAAGAAGTGGAAGATGCAGGAAGAAGAGGGAAATGCATAAAGAAGAGGAGGATGCAAAAAAGGATTAGAGGGAGAAGCAGAAAGAGATGATGGAGATGCAGAAAGAAGAGGGAGATGCAGAGTAAGATGAAGGTTAGATGCAGAAAAAGATGGGAGGGAGTTTTAGAAAGGGGAAGATGCAGAGAAAGTAGAGAGAAATGCAGAAAGATTTGAGGGATAATCAGAGAAAGATGAGAGGGAGATGCAGAAAGAGAAGAGAGGAAGATGCAAAGTGGTAAAACAAGCAAGACCCTTATTGATCCAACATCTTAACAAGGAAACATGCCTCCTGAGCAAGACATGTAGAAGGACACTGGGAAGTCCAGGAAGGACAAAAACCAAGTCAATAAGTCTGGAGGCAAAGCCAAGAAGAAGAGGTGGACAAAGGGGAAAGTGAGGGATAAGCTTAACAACCTGGTGCTCTTTGACAAGGCCACCTATGACAAGCTGTACAAAGAAGCTGCCAACTACAAACTTATCACCCCTGCAGTAGTGTCAAAAAGGCTTAAGATCCACGGTTCCCTGCTGAGGAATAGCCTCCAGGAATTACTGGTTAAAGGCATGATCAAACTGGTGTCCAAACACAGAGCACAGCTGATTTACACACGCAACAGCAAGGGGGGAGATGAGGAGACATAGCAGAGAAAGCATAACCTGGTTCTCTGGTTTGCTTTCTCTTGAAAGGCTATTTAAAAAACTATGAATCCATATAAAACTTACTGTCTTTGATATGGCTATAATATCAGTAATCAATGTTTTAGGGAGTCAGGAAGTTGGTTTGTGCTTAGAATATTGCCAATGCCTAAACAATGGGCAACGCCAGGACAAAAGTGGCATCTACAGTGTAGACACAGGTCTGTCCTTTTTGGTCTACACAACACTTTTGATACTCAGTGCACACTTTCAGTGCAGAAAGTTTTGCTAGTGAGTCAGGGTTAACCTCCCATTAATTATGCTTCAAGACTAAAATGTGTCCCAAATGACCCGAACATACCCAAGCAAAACATTTTGCAGGAGGCAACACACAAAAATGATTACTTTTTGGTGTACTCCACTGTTAGTGCCAAGACAGACCTCCTGCCTGCCACCCACACTGAAGCCAGAGAAACATCTTCTCAGAAGTAGAGAACCAAGAAAGTCCTCTAAAATTAAAATAAAATAGCACCGTTATAGCTATAATAATGTATCATGTTGCTTCTGACAAACTCTCATTAAATTAACATGAATAAAAGCTGTTTTTTTATATACCTTGGAGCAAACACATAAAAGTGTAACTAGTGTGTAAGATAATAATGCAAACAATATGAAACATACAGAACATAAAAGCAAACAAATTAAACATCAAAGTGTGAAAAAAGCACTTCCCTCATATTTAATATCCAACGTTTTAATACGTTTTATGTTGTGCATAATTGCTTTTTGTGTTCATGGCCTGCAGCATGCTGTTTACAGTGTTTTGCTGATGAAATACATCTCTCGTTTGTTTCAGTTATAACCTGGATGGGGAGGAGAAAAGAGAGGGAGCCAGCTGGTCCGACCATAAAAGTCTGTCACAGAGTGAGCAGGGAACGCTGTGTGTGACTGGACCCAACCAGGTCAGAATCAGCCTCTGTTGTTGCTATATATGCTGTCGTAGTAACTGTCTGGAAGTTTGTTCTCTAAGGGGACCATACTCTCCAGCCTTTGTGACTGTATCATGGATTCTTTTCTTTATATATTTTTGTACATGTGCAGAAACACCACAGCATGTCTGTTTCTGATCTCACTAATGTTTGCATCTTATATTTATGTTATGCAGGGCTGTCTGACAGTGGAGTTGGAGCGAGGTCCCAGGGGCTTTGGCTTCAGTCTACGAGGGGGAACAGAGTACAACATGGGCCTGTACATCCTGAGACTGGCTGAGGACGGACCTGCTCAGCTGGATGGAAGAATTCATGTGGGTGCTCCTTTTTTTGGAACAAAATAGAGTTTTTTAGCATTTAGATGTCAAACACATTGAATATAATGGTTTGAATAATTACTACAAATCCCATAAAAAAAAAAAAAACTGGGAGGCATTTACAGGAAGAATATTGCTGCTCTTTTAATAGAAGAATGGGTCAGTGTTACCTCATGAGCTAACAAGATGCTTTTATCAAATATAAAAACAGAATTTGATTCTTTATTGAGTGAAATGCTCTTGCTTGCTGTCAGATGAAGTGGATTGCTTTGCCATTATATTTCAGCATAGTTAGTGTGCTCAAAACTTAAGGAGGGGGTCAACATTTATTCTTTAGCTTCAGTTGAGTAACTTAATTTTACTAAAAGGCAGTGTTTGGATCTACCAGAGGGCCTGAAGAAAATGTAGTTCATCAAAATGTTTGTAAAATAAGATTACTCCTTGGGTGATGAACAGTGAGTGGAGCTCATATGATACATATGATACAGTATGATACGAAACATTATGAAAAGATGATGATATGTTATGATGCCATATGGTATGATACAAAAGATGTGATATGACATGATACAATATGATATATGATAGGATACAATTTGATCTGATACAATGCAGGTTTATCCAATATAATAATAATAATAGTTGGTTGTTGTCTCACAGCAAAAAGGTCCCTGATTCGCTTCCCAGTCATGCCTCTGTGCAGAGTTTACATGTTATCCTCATGCATGTGTGGGTTCTCTGCAGGTACTCTGGCTTCTCTGGCTTCCTCCCACCACCAAAAACATGCTCTTTAGGTTGATTGGTGACTCTAAATTGGCCGTAGGTGTGAATGTGAGCGTGCCTGGTTGTCTGTCTCTTTATGTCAGTCCTGCAATTGACTGGTGACCAGTCCAGGGTGTACCCTGCCTCTCGCCCAAAAGGCTCCAGCCCCCCCACCCCCACCCCGCAACCCCCAACAGGATAAGCGGTATAGAACATAGATAGATGGATGATACGGTATGATATGAAAAGATGAGATGATACATTACAAAATAAAACCATGGATACAATATGATAAGACACAGTATGGTATAAGATATCATACATTACATTATCAGGCAGTGCATACACGATGATTTGATTTGATTTGATTTGATTTGATTTGATTTGATTTGATTTGATTTGATTTGATTTGATTTGATTTGATAGGATTTGATAGGATATGATGCAATACACTGTCTTGTCCACTCTGTGGAACTGCAATTGTTGCACATACAGCTGCAAGCACATTCATAAAGAGAGCAATAGAAGCAGCAGCAGCAAAAGAAAAAAAATGAGTTGTTTTTCTTAAAAGTATCTTCATCATTAACTAAAATATAATGTGTTAATGTGTAGTCATTCAGATATACTAATCTTGAACATGTTATATACACGTAGGCTTAAATACATGCTCATGCACAAACTGGAGCCACACTGATGGAAGGAAGCGAGTGAAGCACTGGTGTGGGGGTTTGTTGCTTGCTCAGTGGGCACCTCTGTAGTAATCAAGAGGTGAACCAGCACCTCCTCAGCCACAAGACCAGTTTCAAGATTTGGTATGGCCAAGACTAAAACTGGCAACTGTTCCGTTTTCTACCCAGATCCTTAAAGACTGAGCTACCACTGCCAATGAACACATGATGCGTCTCTTTTTGAACATTTTTAGGTTTTTCTATTTAGAAACATTTCTTTTTTTGTATCCTACAAGCCTCTTAAAGTGTGGAGATTTATTTTGCCCTGATGGTTTTAGCCTCGGAATTCATATCTTGAGGTTCTTTATTTTGATGCAGAAAAAGCCAAAAACATGCTGCTTCTGTTATTGGCATCATCACTACTGAGGCTAAAAGTGCTAAGCTTGCCCTCAGGATGGTGCTAAAGACAGTCTCAGCTCATTAATATCTCAGGTCATTATCCAAGGGGCTAAATTAATATGTTTGGAGTGCTTGAATAAAAATACAACACATAATGAGATATTTCTGTGCTAAAGGAGAGCTCATGGTCAGATTGCTACTAGTTGAACTTAGGTTGTCAAATCCCTATTAATTTTAATACGATAAAATGTGCAACCTTTTATTTAATGAACTCTACATGAACAGCTGATTATCAGACATTTTTTTAACCAAAAGAAAGAAAAAGAAAAGTGAAAAAGCTTATGCACAAGTTTTTAAAATTAAATACAAGAAATTACCCAGTATTTGGTGACCGAGACATCTGTTTCTGCTGCCATGGTGCCAAGTAAGCAATCAGTACTGATTAATTTTTCCAAGAATATTATCACAGTTTAAAATTCTGGTATCATGACAACCCTTGTTGAAACTCCTCGGGCTTCAACTAAACTAAGGAGGCCATTACAATCACTAGAATTCATTGTCTTTGGTTATTTTCTGCAGAAATATGAGGGGCTTCTTAGCAGAAATAATATTGACAAGTCTGATTACATACCAAAGTCTTGTGCCAACAAATCAAATTACTGACAAACATCACCACCCACAGGACTGTGGGCTAACAAGAATTATTGAGTAAAAAGAATAGATTAAAATGAACTCCGGGAAAGCTGATTGATCTCACTCACAAGGTGTGCTATTGTACCTTCCATCACATCACAGACGAGTTATACAATCTATGAGAGAAGGCAGATCAGGGGAAACTATCGGCTGTTTTTCACTGCTGTGTAGTGAATGCAGCAGTAATTTAACTGTAATGAATTGTGTTTCAACAACAGCATCAGTGTTGAGGGCTTTCTGCTGTTTCTTCTTCTGCTGCTGTGAGTTTGCAACTTATTTGTTCTCATTTTGTAAAGTAATTCAGGCTCTAAAGAAAACAGGAGAAAAAGGAGTTGTTTCTACTCTCAGATTGAATTAGACTTTTTATTCTTATTTATTTATACATCATTATAGCCTTCCATTCATCCTACAGCACCTATCTAATCTGAGCTGGTTTATCTGTCTTCGTCTCATTATAGTATTTTTGGGACCAGATTCGTCTCATAAATCCAGATAGACTTCATATTTCAAGATATACAAAAATGCTTGTAGTAAGATACTCTATATAGGCAGAAGTACCTGATAAATAAATAGAAATTTACTGAAATTTCCTCATCATCATATGAAGACCTCAAAAATACAAGTCTGTAATGACTGTATGTCCACTTAGGGCTTCCTTACATAGACTTTTTGCAACATATTGTTTCCTGGCTCACATTGACAACCCACTGGAAGAGCTTTGTGACCATTTTTTGGGTCCCAACCCACCAGTGAGTACCATTGATGTAAAGCACACCGACTCTGGACTGTGGAGCAACATGATTGTGCCCCAGTGACACAGTGAATGGGCACAAATTCCCCTGTTAGTGTAATGGTCAGGCAGCTGAATACTTTTGTCCATATAGAGTGTATATGATGGGAAATTAGGACAAATGGGCTTTGTTGAATCAGGATTCTGCAGCACACGGCCATTTTCAGTAAGGTCATACTGTAACTGATCTTTCACTTTTTTGGGAGGAGCTGTGTGGCATATGAATTTCCCCATGGGGATGAATTTTTCACAGTTTTATTATTTTTATTATCATTATCAGGCTGAGAGGGAAAACAAACAGCAGCTCCTGGCGAGAATCAATCTAAGACTTCCCAGATGAGGATCTGTGGGCATGACTTTGCCTATGGAGGGAGGAGAGAAATGTCAACACGGATTAGATCCAGACGGACTGACATGTTTACACTTTCTATCCTGAGCTATTTTGTCATCTCCAATAATAGAGGAAACCTCCGGGGCATTACACAGCTCTGAGTGTGGAGAGGAATGTAAATTCTTTATTCTGCATGTTTGTGTGTAGGCTTATTCTCTCTGTATGTTTGAGTGACAGTGTGAGCCTGTAGAGAAGTGATATGCGTGCTTCTCGTTAAATATTTTATTTTCTCTGCTGCTAACAGGTTGGAGACGAGATAGTGGAGATAAACGGGGAGGCGGCACGCGGCATCTCCCACACACGGGCAATTGACCTGATCCAGGCCGGAGGGAACAAAGTGGTTCTGCTGCTGAGACCCGGAGCGGGTCTGGCTCAAGATGGCAGTAAGTTGATTTATTCTGTGAATCAATGTTTTAACTGAAGGGAAAAGACTGATTCTGGTTTTTCACTATCATTTGAGCTTACATATCGAATCAGACTGGCTTTGGGCTGAGAAAGCTACTGTAAATGTTCAATTCATAACAATCTGTGGTTCAGTCTGAAGGGTTTTAGCATTAGCTATTACTAATTTAAAGACATATTGACATTGACTCATCGGTGCCCAGTTGTTCAAAAATAATAATATAAGAATAAAGTCAATGCACAATGCAATATTTATACATTTTTAATGTATTTTCTTTGTTTTTATAAGATGTAAGACTGAAGCAGATTTATAAAAAATACAGTTATTCCATTCCAGTTTTAACAATAGATGCAAATAATACAATTTTTGTATTTTTCTTTCTAAATTTAAGTATTTCTTTTTAATTTTGAGGTCTGAGCCTGAGCTAGAGTGCCTATGAAAAGTTTTCACCCCCTTGGATGTTTTACCTTTTATTGATTTTAAAAGTCAACCATGGTATAATTGATACAATTCGTTTTTTTCAATCAAAAAAAAAAACTCTTTAATGCCAAGTGAAAAGTAATGTCAATTAATAAAAATACGCATTGTAAAATAAGTGACTGAGTAAATATCCGCCCCTTTTAAAGTGACTGACCTAATTTAACAGAGGACCAGCCATTTGGTGCTAGTAGTGTCACAACTAGTGAAATGAGGTTCACCTGAGTGTAGTGAATGAGTCTCAAGTTATTGTAGTAAAAGACACCCATTTCTGGAAGGGCCAGTCACTGGTCAGTCAATATTCTGGCTACGATTACACCATGAAGACAAAAGAACACTCCAAGCAGCTCAGAGAAAAGGTTACTGAAAAGTATGTCAGGGGATGGATACAAAAAACTCCAAGGCACTGAACATCCCCCAGAGTTCAGTCAAATCCGTCATCAAGACATGGAAGGAATATGACACATGTATAAATCTGCCTAGATCAGGCCATCCTCTCAAACTGAGTAACCGTGCAAGAAGGAGACTAGTGAGAGAGGCCACCAAGACACCTCTGACTACTCTGAAGGAGTTACAAGCTTCAGCAGCTGAGCTCTGCAGGCAACAACTGTTGACCACGTTCTTCACCACTCAAAGCTTTATGGGAGAGTGGCCAAAAAGCATGTGGGAGACTCCATCGCCAAGTGGAAGAAAGTTCTTTGGTCTGATGAGACCAAAATGGTGCTCTTTGGCCATCAGACAAAACACTATGTTTGGCAATAACTGCACATCCCCACTGTGAAGCACAATGGTGGCAGCATCATGCTGTGGGGATGCTTCTCAGCAGCCAGCCCTGAAAGGCTTGAAAAGGTAGAGGGTAATATAAAGGCAAATCCTGGAGGACAATTAGTCCGCAAGAGAACTACGGCTTGGGAGAAGATTTATTTTCCAGCAAGGCAATGAACCTGAAGCATACGGCGAAAGCTACATAGAAATGGTCTAAAAACAACAAGGTGAATGTTCTGGAGTGGACGAGTCAATGCACAGACCTCAATCCAGGGCAACCCGGCAGAGCTTGAGCAGTTCTGAAAAAGAATAGAGTAAAATTTTAGTGTCCAGATGTTTGAGCCTGATTGAGACCTAACCACACACACTCAGTGCTATGATTGCAGCCAGGGGTGACTCTACTAAATACTGACTTAGTGGGTGAATATTTGCAGTCACTTATTTAGCATTGCATATTTTATTAAACTGACATCACATCACAGGGGGTAGATACTGTTTCTTACATACAGCAAGAGAAGGAAAATAAAAGTATTCCCTTCACTGGTTCCAAGAAGTCACTGTAATATTGGGTACTTTAATCAAGCCAGTCTAAATTTTCCATTTATGTTTCAATTCATTTTATTGTACTGTAAAATACCAAATAATAGCCGGGGCGTTTATTTGTCTCAATCACTGAGCAGACCAGGCGTTTATTTGGGACCAGGCAACTATTTGGAACAGGCGTTTAATTCCTTTCTCACAAAAATCTTGCTTAGCGAAAATTGGAAAGATATGGTAAATTTAATCAAACTATTTATTTACACCAGTATGAATACCAAGTTTACATTTTTAAGACAAGATTACAGTACCATAGTTATACTTTTGTCTTCTTCTGTCAACTCAACAATCTCTAAACACTTTAAATACTGGTAAGGAACTAAACAAACACAAAGTTGACGACAGTTTAAAGTTGATGTCGTACTTTTTATTTTTGGCTGCACCGGGGTATGGCGCTGCTATCTCACTTGAGAAAACCAGCAAGGGACGGAGGTGCCCCAGCCAATGAGGAGGCTAGTACTCACAGCCAATCAGGCTCAGGTCAGAGGGAGCGTTCCTATTGGCGGCTGTAGCCTCCGTATCTCAGCTCAGTGAGAAGTTGATTCAATTACGGCAGAATTACGGCGGTGTTCGGTCCTGTGTAGAATTTGTTCATGATGAGATGAAGTGTTTTCTTGCCTGCGATTCAGCCGTTGATTTCAGTGGAAAAGCAGAGCAAAACACTCCACGAACAGTCAGTATTTAATTCAGCGGACATTCTCATCTGCGAGGAGGCATGTAAAGAGAGGGGCGGAGCTACGGAGCTCAAACAGGGAGAAGAACAGGAAGGGAGGGGGAGTTGGGAGTTGATTCTATACTGTTCTCATCTCATCTCAGTCACATATCGGAGTTTTAAATGAATTACACCTGGCATTTATTTGGAACAGGCATTTATTAGGTACTGTTAACCTTGGTAGCTACGGGCATGGTTAGTTGAACTGCAAACCGGTAAACAAGAGTGACAGATGAAGAGATTAGCCCGGTTTTAGTGTCATAATAAGGTTTTATCTGAACAAGACATTTCTTTATGCTTCAAAAATAACGAGTGCAGTGTTTGTTAGTGAAGATTATCCTGATAAACAAAACATGTAAGTATCATAAACTGAGTCTGTTTTCAACAGTAATCCAAAAACCCACAGGCTTTTTAGAGAAAATACAGTTGTCCTTTTTTGCTGAGTGGGAAGAAAACATTCAAATCAGTCTGATAAATATGTAACAGCCCCACCTTTTGGCCTTTTTCTTAGTTTAGGGACTGAAAGAAGTAGCAGAAACATCTGGTCAGGAAAGAAGAGAAAAGTTCTCTAAGTAGTAACTCTGCCAGAGTCGGACATGCTAGTGAGGTTAAAACAAGAAAAACCAATAATCCAGTTCAAACAATTTCAATAATCCAATTAAGGGCAGTTGGTTTGGGAGAGCTTGAACTAAAAAGATAAAGACAACAGAAGAAGATCTAAAGTACTGATTGATATTTGGTTTACTGATAAATAACTTATATTAACTCAACAGATTAATATGTCAGCTTGTAGTACTCTACTGGGTCCTATATTTTAGATAAACAGTCCAATAAAAATTCTTTCTCTGTTGAGGCATTTTTTCTGTTCTGTTTCTTAAGTGACTCCTTAAAAAACACTTGTCCTTTTGTTGCCGAGCGGGGAGGAACACTGATATAACTCTCAAAACAGTCTGATAAACAAGAGCCTCAGCCTCTGGGCCTTTGGTTAAATGCAGAGACTGAAAGAAGTATCTGAAAACAGGCTGCTCTGAGCCTCTCAGAAAGAAACTTCTCCAACTTGTGAGTCTAAAAATGCCAGACATTCTCAGTAGGTTACAAAATGTGGAGACAATCCAAGTCTAACAATTTGATTTATCCAATTGAGGGCAGTTGGTTTGGTAGATCTTGTACTTACAAGACAAAAATAATACAACATACAACTCATGAAGGAATGAAAGTGGGGTGAATTCAGACTTTATTAACTTCTGTCTTTTTATTCAGTTTCTTGCAATGAATCTTAGAAAAAGTCAAACACATGATACATGTCTGTAACACTGAAGCTGTTGGCTATTCGTTTAATGAGAAAAAGGTTTTATCATGTTATGAGAAGGAAATGCCAACACTGTGGAAACTAATTCAAAACTGTTTTCTGGTCACATTTGAATGACTGGGAGAGGAACAGTTGATCAGTTATTAAGGCTGTGGTGAGCATTTGTTTTTCAAATACTTGCTCAAATTGAGTTTAAAATAGTTGTTAAAATTAAAATTTATTGAATATTTTTGACTGGGGTAGGACCTGTATTAGTTTAAGATACACAAGTGGATTTTATAAGGCTTCTTTGCTAGCAGCAAGCAGGAAGGCAAATTCCAGGTTATCCATCTCATTCTTTAGCTGTTTAGGGGTCCGTGCACATTAAGAGGTAAGAAGTCACTTATTTGAAGCATGCAGGGCACTTGATCATTTTATTTCCTATCATAGTAATTTAGCACAGTCCAAATCAACCAAACTTATACCATCCCATTCACCAAACTGTGTTTGGTTGGATGGGAGTACGGTATACCCCAGACCCCATAGGGTCATGTAATTTTTATGTCATATCTGAGCTAGGGCTGAGGAAAAAAGTTTTATTTTCAGTTATCATAAGAGAAAATAAAGCCAATTTTGTTTAACTGTCCTATTCAACCATATGCCCCAATAAATCTGAACCCACCCTACTATAAAAGAGCAAAGTTATAAGATTTACATTTGATAGTGATATAGTAGACTTAGGAATCACTAATTTAAAAAAATAATAAAAAAGGAGAGGTTTAATCTTAAAAACTCTGATGTATATAAACTCCATCCATATATAAACTTAGGGATAATTAAAAGATTAAATCAGTGTGAATACCTCTAGGCCAGTGTTTCCTAAACATTGGTACCCACCCTACATGTACCTAAGAAAGCGGAGCCCCCCCCCCACCCCCCACAAGAGAGAAGAAAAAGTGACACACTGCCGCCAAAAATCAACATAGATTTTAATTTTTACACTAATAATGCCCTAAAAAAGGCCAATGCATGCTTTTCTAATCAAAAGACCTTTGTTTAAACTACTTAACTGCTTTGTCATGATTTTAATCAATATTTGCAAATCTAATTTTGGCAGCTTCAGAGCAGACAAAGCCTAACCCCCCCTTAAGGTCTTTGGCTCCCCCCTAGGGGGTCCTGGACCCCAGGTTGGGCACAAATGCTCTAGGCTTTAAAAAAAAAGAAAAAGAAATAGGTGTTTAACCACTTTCATTTCGTTATCATGGATACAGATATGTCAGTACATCAGATTTCATGTTTTAGTTGCCTGGTAATGTTACCAATGAATTCAAAGTTTAGTTTGCCTATGAGAAAGAAATCTGGCTCCAAACTGCCTTTTTACTACAATTTATTATTTTTACTTTATAGTATTTGTACTAGTTAAGCAAAAAGTCAAGTTTAGGAGTGTTCATTAACACATTTTAATTGTTCTTGTTCTTTCCTTTGTAGCTACGCTAAGCTATCACCCCATATCATAAGCTCAATATTAAAGATATGAGTGTGGTATCAGTATTTTCCTGTTTTTTTATTGATTTCTGTGTTCCAAAAAAAATCTAGGTATTTCTTTCAACTATAGGTGTTTAATATGCTGTAGCCTGGTTTAAGTCATGACTTGTTTGATGCATACGCCCAGTAAAACTGGAGTCACAAACAAGACTGAATTTATCTCCTGTATGTGTTTACTGGTTTACGAGGCAGGAGCGGTGCTTAAACACATGTTTAATCCACAGCTCCACTGCTAATGTTTTGCTAACGATAATGACTCCATTTGCTTTTAAATTGATGAAGCCTGTTTTGGAATTCAGCCCATGTTGATTTGAATGCACTGTGTCTTTATTGGGTGTTTTATTTATTCATTAAATCTCTAACCATCTGCCTCCCTTTGACTCTTCTTCTCTTGCCCCTGATGCAGGTAGTACATCTTCTTCTACTGTGTGCTACTACACTGAGCACCAACACTAACATCTTCACTGCTTTTTAGTGGCCTCTTCTCTTTTACCTTGGTAATTCTTTGCTTTCTAACACATCTTACTTTTATTAACCCCAAAGTTTGATCTCTGTTTCCCTTCCTTTACTCTCTAGATTTAAAACCCCTGGAAATACATCAGTAATCTGATTTAGGGCTAATCCTTGGATCGTTGAAGTGAACTAGGCTTGGTTTTACTAGGATATTTAACAAACGATTAGTGGTGGTACTACTCACAAGAAAAAGGAACATGGAAGAGACTGCTGTTGGCCAGGTATTTAAAGCCTTGGAGGTTGCGTGTCATCCACTATCATCTATTTTCATCTGAAGCGGTCTAGCGCAGCCCATCGATCTGTTTCTGGCAGCTAGCAATGTGCACATACCTTGATGTGACCACCTGTTGGATTCTGAAGAGATGTTTTAGAGCTGAAACTGTTGCAGCCACCATACTGGAAATGTCTTTTACCAAATTTTGGATCCATTTTGAAACCAGCAAAGAGGTTGAGCTGAAGCAGGTCCTAAGCTTCTTTACAGCCCATTCAGCTGACAGTCAGCTCAGACCTTACAAAAAACATAGAAAACTCCCACACACTGTCCAGTGTGCAAAAGAAAGGTTATTTATTTGCTAGACCTTCATCGGGCAAACCTGACATTTGGTCTTGTACTGAACATTGTGAGTCAACTCAGCCTTGCCGTTAATTACTCAAATTAATGTGTAAATCACACATTAGCATGCTAATTCCCATGCATTTCCATTTCAAATGGTGCAGTAGCAATGATGCTACTCGTCCAATCAAACCTTTCAAATCAGGCTGGCAAGTGAACATGGACCATGGTGACTATAGACATGTCAGTACATGAATTTTGTCGTTTTTGAAAAGAAAACAACTCAATGCTGTTCTTTAACCCAAACGATTCAGACGGGAGCTTTGCAAGATGGATTCACCAGTAAGAAACAAGGAAATGGGTGTATCCATCTGCTTTGCAAGGTTAAGAAAAAGCTGCACTGTTAAAAATGAAAATGCATGGGAATTAGCTTGTCAAATCTTGATTTTTACCCCGGTCCATGAAAGGGGGCCCACTTTACAAGTTTGTGACCCAAGTGGAGTACAGGGCCCTGGTGCTAACTGGCAATCAGTCCTTATTAGAGGATTTCTGGGTATATAGTTATCCAATGGAAGGGCTTTGGATTCCTGTTCTGAAACTGATAGAGTTGATTCGAGCATTATTAGCACTTTTTTACTCAAGTTGTCACATGTGACATAATCATTTTTGAAGACAGGTGAAAAGTAAACAGTAAATAAGCTGTCTTTTAAACTGGTTCTTTAAAGAATAGTACATATGGGCCCAGTTCAGCTTTGTTAATAGGAAAGCTAAAGATAGACAAAAAACTGGAGTGAAGAATTGGGGATTCATGCAGCAAAGGGCCAAGGATAGAAGTCAAAGGAGGGACCATGGCATGAAGGGTTAGGGTTAACCCGAACACTACCCCTAATCCTTTAAATGGAAAGCATGTTATAAAGAGTTGAACTGGTGCCACGAAACTCAGATTTTTAACTGCTGCAAAGGTTTATTTTCACTAAAGGTAGAGTGGATGCTTCATGTTTCTCTAAACTTTGATATCATTTAAATTTTACTATGTCACACCACATTTCCAGAGGTTTTAAGTAGTTTGTGTGGAACATTTCATATTTGCATGTCGGTATGGTGCCCCAATCTAAAGTATGTGCTTCTCTCGCAGGTCAACACGATCAAAAAGTCATTTCACCCGCAAGCTATTCCGGAGAGGTGTTTTTCTCTGATACATCATCCCTGTCCTCTCCATATCCAACCGGGGCTTCCATGTTTGTTTCTCCTCCCTCCTCCAGCAAACTGAAACATTCCCACAGCTGGAGCGCCATATCCCCGCAGGGTCTCAATCCCCGCAGCAGCAGGGGTTTGAGCTCAGTGGAGGAGACTGGCGAGTGGGCAGACAAGGAGGTAGAGAGGCCTTCTTATGCCTCTCTCGAGCATTTGAACTTCTACAAGAGGACCAGACCCACAAAGGACTCCAGAGAGCTAAGCAGCCCAAAGAAAACAGGGGAGACTTTTCCTAAAGCCAAAGAGCAACATCACAGTCCCAAAAAGGCTGAGAGTCAGGCACAGGACGAAGCACTGAGGAGAAGGACGTCTCAGAAACAGACAAAAACACGATCCACAAGCCCAAGGAAGACTCCGCAAGCTGGGCAACAAGTGGCTCCGACCCTGCAGCGCACAGAGCGACAACAACAAGGACCTCAGAGGAGATTAAAAGACTCTTCCAGCAGGGAGAGTTTGGATCATGAAAAGAGAAACGGCAAAGGGGGGACTCTTGAGATCAGACGATACGCTCAAGGAAGGGAGATGGAAGGGAGAGGAGATAGAACAAGGTCTGGCCGTGAGCAAGAAAGTGTTCAAAGAAGGGCGGTGGTAGATTCTCCGCACCACGGGATTTCTCCTCATTCAGTGAGACAAGCGGAGAAAAGTACAGGTAAGGACTCAAGGCAGAGAGATGCTAATGGGAGGAGTAAATCTACAGAGGAGAGGAATACAAGTAAAGAGACGACCAACAAGCGAGAGTCACTGTTGTCTTTTAAAGATAGGCTGAGTAGGAAAGGTTCTGTTGTTTCGCCAAAAGGAACAGACAATACTTACATGATCTCCAAAGACTTCAGTGGTAGGGAGAACTTTGTGGCCTCTATAAACAGTTTTCCAGTGAGCCCACAGAGTCCGAAGGGATCTCTTAGCCCTGGCCCGTGGAAAGTGCCCAGCTCAGCCAAAATCCTCTCTGAGGCAGAAGTCCTTCGTGACCCTTTGTGATAGAATATCGAATCACCCAGACTCGAGCTGTGCCATGGAATATTTAACAGCACCCTCAGTGGATTGTTTTTCTGAGTTCATCCATAAAACAGAGATGCGCAACCCTGTGCCACTTTTACTACCTTTGGACCAGATTTGTCCTTTTGACGAGGTCTTTTTTGGGAGTCCTGTGACATCACGTGTGGCATGTAGCAGCTCCCCTCTGCCTTGTCCGCTGCTTCAGCAATCTTTCATGTGGGGTTTAAGCATGTGCGGCATGCTCGGGGCCTTGCCAGAAGAAGATTTTCTTTTTGAAATGTGAATATGTGCCAATCCTGGGAGCCTCCTGTGGAACTATGACTACCAACAGCGCTTCACCCATTACAATGCAATGACCCATATGCAAAGAAAGGCCTCTAGCCTGTAGTATACACCAACTCTGACTGTCACCTGGGGTTTTATTTGCTCTCGGACTCATTGTGGAATACTTTGACTCGTCTTTTTTCTTAAAAGTTTGCTCAACTGCATGCAGTCGATCCTTCTGTTTGTTTTTCTCTGCACGTGTTCTGCACATCACTGAGGATGATCCTGTTTCTTGTTTCTAATTCTCATTCTCGACACCAGGCAGATTTCTAATACAACCCAGCAAGCGCTCACTGTACCAGGGACTCTAGACTGTTCTATGGTTATAGTCATGCCTCTCCTCCATACAAATAATATCATTTAAAAGACCAGAAACTTGTGGTTTGAGATCTTGTTTACCATGTGTATGATAACCAACCAGTGTGTAATTTATTGAGATAATAGATTGATATGTGTATATGTAGCTGTACCAAGCCATTCCACATTTTGATATAGACTTCAAAGATTTGTCCCATGTTATTTGAGCTTTCACCTTCCTTCCAATGTTCTTCAGTGGTAGGACTAACCATGGATCTTGTAGTTCATGAACTGTATAGGTAATGTGCAAACTGCTGTACCAAATGTTTGCAATCGCTCAAAACGTGTCTCATTGTGAAATATAATATAATATATATATTTGAATGTGTCATGTTTTGCAGATTCTAACTTTTAAATATCTACTGAATTCCATTGCACTGCATCTGCCCTTGTAGCAAAACAGAATGACCATGAGTCGTATTTAATTCGTGATGTTGACTTTCTACCATGCATTGCCATTTTTATTTTCATTATTTTTATTCTTTTTATTTTATAAAGACAAATGAGGGTTTTCAATGTGTATGTTTCTGTCAGTCCTGCTGTGTGATTATGTGCCAGGGTAGCTTGAAGGATAGTGGAGCTTTGAGAGTGATGTGGTGGTTTTAGAGAGATAATAAGCATGCTGCTGCTATAGGAAAGGAATACAGGGATCAATCTTCCTCCATAGTTTAAGGGTAGTTTTGCTGATAGCTTTAAAAATACACAACAACAAAGACTGGGACCGTGAAAATGAGACACAAGCTGTGTTTCCACCAAAAATAGCTAGAACTGTTCGCCCCAGGAGCTGCTTTTCTTAGGATTAATATTTCTTTTCTGCTTTTTCACCAAGTTTAAACATTCGGAAAGTTAGTCTGCTCAGTGAGAAATGGCCTTCCATCGCAGTTATGCGACTTCTGGCCTAATGCCAAACATTAAGCCCTGGAAGCACCATCTGCAAAGCCCCTGGATTTTCACAACACATCGACAAGCTAGAGCTCAAATTGGGCCCAAAGGTTCCACCATAGTTAAGTCCGTGCACTTTCTCTTCACGCACACATAAGCTGTTTTTATGGTCAGAGCATGATTAAACACAACATTTTTACTTGTTTGCCAAGTTCTTTCAGAGCAGAGCAGGCTAGCAGCGCCCCTTTTTACCTGCTTTTTCCCCTCCAATGGGGCCAGTGGAGCTGGGCAGCCCATCTCTAGTCATAATTTGTGCTTTGGGTCTGCACCACTGGAAGTTGTACTGAAGTTATGACAAGTAGAAACACAAAAGCTCAAAAATCTTGGGTAAATTATTGGTATGCTGCTTTGTCTGACGTCTTTTGCAACCCTTTAGCCCAAAGTGAGGTTGGACCAAGCAAGATTTACCTCACCTTGGGACACGGGGAACTTAACTCCACTTTAAGTATCACTCTTAGCAGCCTGACCTCGCACCGATTCTTTTGTTTTCCATAGTCAGAGAACCAGCTGTGGGCCTGTAAAAATGGTTCTAGCATGGCACCAGCTTCTTGCTAGACCAGAGGAGAGCACCGGTTCATGTCAGGCTATATGCTTATGTCAGTGGCCGTGGGTGGTATCACAATGTACTACAACAAGAGAGTGCTATGTTTTTGAAGAGGAAAGCTTGGCTTCAGGTGAAAATGGACATAAAAACAAAACAGATGTGGTCTGAGGAGGTGATTTCACATTTGAATGCCCATTATGATATGATTGAGGTCATGCTCTAAGGCTGACCATCTTGTTAGACAACAGGGGTCAGCTCCAGCATATGGAAAAGCAAATGGTTCATTGTTGGTTCTTAAACTGAACCAATTCCAAACCAGCTTTAGCTCTAGCTGAGCACTGACTTTGGGGCTGGCCTGGGGAAAAGTGGTCGTAGAGAAGTACTCCATTGAAGGTGCACCAGAAACCATCTAAAGTACCTAGCCCATGGTGAGGGTTTCTGTGGTTTAAAAAGTCATGGTGTTTTTTTGAATGATAAAATAATTTGCAAAGTTAGGATTTCATCCACAGTGCTCAGGGACTTATGTTTCTGAGTCTACTTTTGTTGTTTCCAGAATCTTCTGAATGCTTTGAGAAAGCAACCAACTTCCAAGTTCCACCTCCAAAGTCACAGTACTTCCAGAGGGAACTAACCCCCTAGCAGGAACTCTTTGAAGTTTAAAAAAAAGTCCTTGGGATTTTGTTTCAAATCTGGCTTGTAAAAGGTTCCTTTGTATCGAGCAGATACTCAGCCAATCAAAAGTGTTCACTTCTATTAGGCCCACCCCCAAACTCCTTGTCATTTCAGAAAGTTCTCCTTAGAGCAGGAACCTTTAGTTTTAGGGGCGTTAAAATAAAGTTCCAAGAGCTTTATTTTAATTATGGTCCATGAGCTTGAAATGCTTAAACTACCTTCCAAAGTGTCACAGGGAAGGCATTACATAACTTTTCTACTATAGGCTAGTACATATGTCAAGAACACTTATGGTGCATTTCCAGTCTACCTCGGCTCTACTTGGTACTCTGATACCAGGCAATTAATTTTGTTAAGTCCAGCATAACAACACTAGCAAGATCTAGGCAGTACCTGGTTCTCAGTATGCAGCAAGGAGAGATTTTTTGTCCCAGAAATGGTTGCAAGCATGGTGGTTGGTAGTGTCTTGATGTTTCATTTTATTATCGACTCAGCTAGAACCCTGACAGAGGTGTTACCAGAAAAGTACCAGGTACCGGGTACGATCCTTTAAGGCAAATTTGAGATGAGTCGCGCCAACACCACATTGTGCAGAAGCACCATTGAGTCCTATGGGCTACTTTGGGCGTTCCAGGGGACAATTCTGACAGTGGAAACTCCGTTTTACCATAAAGCCTGCTTTCAGCTAAAGCACCCAGGACCTTGCCCTCAAGACGATACTTTCAGACGATTTAAATCTTCCTCTATCCTCTTGTTGTCTGTGTTTCCAGAGAGGTGAAACGATCCAGAAGGATAAGTCATTTTTTCTGATGTTTAAGAAGTTCCTCTTAATGCTGAAAGTCCCATCATACCAGTTCCTGCACAGACACCCTTCCCAAGCAGGAGCATTTTGAGAACAAAATGAAGTCCCTCAAAAAATTAAGTTCTTGCCGTACCACCTTTATTTAGAACCTGGTTCCTGCAGTGAAAACAATTGAGTTCCTGTTGAAGTCCCAGGTCCATGGAGAAAGTTCAAGCAGTGGAAACACAGCTTTTGTCTAATTTCATTGTTACATTTTTGGACATAGATATATCCAACATACCTGCTGATACAACTGAAGAGATTAAGATATATTGAGATGAGCTCAGGGAACACAGCATAGTAGCAAACGTGCATCACTGTGCGTAAAGTCAATATCAGTGAAAGATAAAGGGTATTTATATTCTATGATGTGAGCCTGTGATTGTAAACAGGAGTTTTCAGGTTAAAAATCTCTGGAGGATGTGCCGTGAGCCCATCGGTGGTAGGTTTTTGTGCAATAGTCTGGTTGGTTGAACGCGTACATCCAGCCTAGAGTGTCAGGTTCAGGCAGTTCACTCTGGTTGAACAGAAAATGCCCTTTTTTCTACGTCCCCTGCACTTTTGTTCTACCTTCTGTTTTTATTTTCAATCATTTTGTATCTCAGTTCTGTATCATACTGTGGCCTTGCATCGCTTCATTAGAAAAACAATCCTTGTGGTTTCTTCTACATTCTGTAGGGACAGTAGATGTAAATGTTTGTACATTGTACAGCACCTTTATAAATACTTGCTGAGTGCTCTTTCTGCTGGGGAAAAAATAGAGGTATATTAAAATCGCTCCATTATTTTTTTATGTAAAAAAAGAGAAAATATTTAAAAATGGATTGAAAAGGATAGACTATGACCTTGACATGGTGTTCCGTTCATGCACTGAAAATAAAGTTTTACTGAAAACATTTTCTGGATCTCTTTCACTGACAAGTATATCATCTATATTTACACCATGATATTATAATTCTGTTCCTCTGTGTTGACACAAGAATAATGGTTCTCAGAATAACCTTTAAAGGTGCTTTAAAAAGTATGTGTCCTGATGTCATTTATTATATGACAAAGCAGCAGCTGTTGTTACCATGGCAGATGTACAGAGCATAGATGGAGCTCAGCTGCACAGAGATCATTTTTCCAATAGAAGAGAAAGCACTAAGGCTTCATCTGCCATGTTGTGACATAAAACATCCACATTTAAATAGCAGGCATAAGTCATAAGCCTGTATTTGTGTGTGGAGCCCCCACAAAACCAAAGGAATGGTTACAAATCCTGCATGAAAACCGATCTTAGTGACAAGGATTTGCAGAGGTATGAATGTTAAGTACCCTGAATTATATGAAAGACAAAGAGATGCAATCATGATGCTTAACGAATAGCTGATTGACAAATGCATTACAGTACAAACTATGCTTTTTAATAAGCCAATGTAAAAAGTCACTATTTATTCATATACTGATATTCTGGTGCTCTTCTAAAAAAAAGTATACATTTAGTATTTAAATGTATTAGAATAATAGATTAATAGTAAGGAGAGAAAAGCAGCAAAACTGATAAAGCAAAGACAACTTGCTTCATCAGGCCTTATATTTAACTTTCATATAACAACGTGTATTCACTCTCTATTGTTTGTTCTTGTTTTATTATGATTATTGAACATTTCAGGTCAAGGTAACATGTGCATATAAACAGCAACCTTACCAGCAGAAAACAGAAGCCATTATACCAGAATAATTTTTAAAAAGAATCCTCAAAAAAACTTCTACATTCAGTAAAAACTAAATATAAATACAATTCAATATCCAGACTTCATTATTCTCTACTGTAGATATGATTATAAGAGGAACTTCTGGTGATATAAAATACATAGAAATAATATGTTTCTCCTAACCAGGACTATATCATCAATTTAGGAAAAAAAATGTCATTTTTATTTCAAACATCCAGCAATGATAAGCTTTAGATTATAACTTATATTTTTTGAAATGTTGAAGTGCTGGTACCTGCTGCTCTCTTCATGGCTGTACTAATAACTGGACAAAAAAGTGTCTTTATGTTTGAAACATGCTGTTCACTGTCATCTCATCCATTGATAGTAGAAGGCAGAGGAACAATAACATCAGCCTATTTTACAGCAACATTTCATGTAGAGATTTCTTTTTAAATCTCCGAATCACTAATATTCAGGATACGCATCACTATGGAAAACACTAGTTTAAAAGAAGGCACTGGAAATCACTCGATTCAGGCAAAGTATCACTTATCAGTAAAATTTGTGTTCAGTGTGTCAAAGCTATTCATCTTAATATGGGTCACTTTACTTTGTAATTGATGAGAGTAACTGAATGATGTAAGTGAAACAACCTAAAGAGGAGTAGAAAGAGGTTCAATAGCTTTCCTTTTGAATGCTTTGTTTAGTAAATATTAGATAAATATCTAGTGAATTGTTTTGACATTTTAATAAATAAGACCCTCAGCGATGCTTACGTCGTCAACGGTTGACATTCGGCCAGTCACTAGTTAACACGGTTGCCCCTTGAACTGTCACTGACACAAAAGAAGTTGTGGGGCTAGCCATGGTGGTTTTTAATGAGGAAGACGGGGGTGGCGGTGAAGAAGATGACTGCACTAATAAGACGCACTGGAAAGGTAAGTGTTAGCTTGTAACTGAAGCTGTCATTTGCAGTGTTTCTAGCTACCCTTGGCTACAACCGCGTGTTAGCTGCTAGCTAAGAGGAGCTGAGTGCTGCGTTTTGAACTCTGTCTGGTGCAACAGTTGGAATATTTTATCAATCCACAACTCTGTTATGGTGGCTGTGTAAACTTTCCATAAAGTATGTGTTAGCCCAGTGTATAATTTATGGTGCTTTCTTTTACATAGTAGTCCAACTCATTTCTGGTTAGAAAAGGTGATCTGTTTTCAGTGTCATTTGTCGACAAACATAGCGCCTAATCAATAAGGTAGAAAAAAAATGTTTCTAAGGTATATGAATACCTGACCAGCTGTATTGAGACAGTTAAAGACATCTTAAGTCGAATGCTCCGTGGACATAGCTGTTGAATTGAGCTATGAACGGCTGCAGTAAGATTTTTTGTACCTCCATTATAATGGCAATTTTGACCCTGCTGGGTTCAGATGGCTTCTTTCAGAGCTTGTTTCAGTCATTGAAGAGCAGATATAATGTCTGCAGACTGGCTGGTAATTGCATGAGGAGTGATAATGGACTAAATTGCTTTAAAATGGCGGGAATATGACACATCTTATGTTCTATTTTAGGCACAGGCATCAAATGAAGTGTGGAAGTACTGACGACTTCATAGCAGAGGTAAATGTTCTGTGGTGAATTACTGTTTTGACCTCCATTTTTAGCTGAAAGGAGTTTTGTTCTCTAAGTATCTTACTGTGAAATACACCTGGGGAAAGCGTATGAATTTTAAACAGGACAGAATCTTTTTTTTTTCAGCCATTTAAACATAAATCCTGTTGCATTAATGTGTCAATAAATCACACCATGCTGAAAATAAGCTAAGAAAAATGTAGCTCTCTTTCTTTCAGTCTGCTCAAGGCTAAACATAAGAAAGAAAAAGAACATGTTGGAGTGCATGTACCCCCTTAACGCCTCTGTGGCCTTCATAGTGAAGGAGAAATGAATATTGTTGCTTAAAACTGCACTGTTAAATGGGTTAAAGTATAGACAGACAACAGGATAGTTTTGGGACACTCAGTGCAACTTTGGCATAGATTCAACAGAAGTATAAATCTGTCTAATATTGCACAATTTTTGTTTTTAAATACCAAAAATTTGCATGAAAACCACCGTCTCACTTACAGTTACTCAGAGCCAAAATGTTGCATCTTTTAGTTAAAAATGTGACTTTAGAGCTGTAGGGATTTTTTCTCAGCTTCAGTCCTTTTTGATGCTGTTGATCATTAGCATAATGGACATTATTAGTCCATTACTCTGGAATCAAAACAAACAGAATTTGTTTTCCACACTTATCCTATTTATGAGTCATATTATTTGAGTTGCTGTTCACTATTCATGCCACTTGATGTCTCTAGTGTACAGTAAAGGTACAGTCAAGGTTTGTCTGAGTGAAGGAGATGAGTTATTTTTCCTTTGGGTTAGAGGTTAACATCAGAATTTATTATCTGAAGTGAAAAATGTAGCATTATGTAAACATTTGAACTTTTTGGCAGCAGGAACTCTGCTCTTATTTTTTTTTTAATTCATTTATTCTAAGTAGTAAAAAACAACAATATACATCCACCTTATTCCTAGCTCCCACGATACTTTGCATGGATTGTAGGAGCAATTTTCAGGGCCCACTGTCAAACCAGGAAAAAGTACACTCATATATTTGGCTAACTTCATCTTCATAACAGTATCTGCATAGTAATAATGACAACTGCATTTTTTATCAGGAGCTGGGGCATGACCTCATATACTCAAGAGAGGATGTAGAGCAGGGGTGTCAAAATCAAGGCCCAGGGGCCAAATCCAGCCAGTGATACTGTTACACCCGGCCCACCAGATCTTAACATATTTTTATTAAAACTGGCCCACTGGTTTGAGGTCTGCAGATTTCCTCCAGTTTAAAAAAATAAATTGAACCACGATGATCTAAATATCCTTGTTGAGTCATAAAAATTTGAAAAAGTAAAAAGTTAAAATAATTAGATAAAAAGTCAGGAATGTGGTAAAATACATTTGTTCTCTTTTCATATTCTTAATTTTGCTCCTCACAGTTGTTACGCAAAGTCATTGTTTTGACTTTTTAATCTGATATGTTGACCTTTTCAATTCACAATTTTGACTTTTATCTCATAATTTGACCTTTTAGATCCTCAATTTTAAATATTAAGTAATTTTTGATCTTAAGATTTAAATATGTAAATTTTTTTCTCAGGCTTCGACGTTTTAAACCAATGATTTTGAATTGATTTCATTTTTTGACTCTTAAGAATCATGATTTAAACTTTCTATCTCATATATTTGCCTTTTTAAAACATTATTTTGGCTTTAAATGCCATGTTTTGAACCTTTTGAGCTAATAAGTATGAATTTTTATCTTAGATTTTAAGCTAAAGTTTTTTTTCTCCATAATTCATAGCTGGTGAAAATGAAGTTGACAGTTAATGGTTGAATGTGGACCCTGCTTGGCCCTCAGGTTGGACCCAAATTCAGAATTCGGCCCCTGCTGTGATTGAGTTTGACACCTCTGCTGTAGAGCCCGGTCAGTGTCTTAACATATCTCTCTTTAGTTTGTGGGTTTTCTGATATACTTATTTCACCAATTAGGCTTTCTTTAACCCTTGTGTTGTCTTAATTTTCTGTAACCCCAGTTGTCCTAAGGGCAAAAATAACTCATCTTCAACAAAATCAAAAAATAAAGCAGATCTATGAGGTTTAAACCTTTTTAATCTGCCATGCATGAAGAAATAACATCTTATTCATCACAAACTTTCTTGATATCTGTGTTTCCCTCTTTGTAGTGCACAAAGACTGCAGTTTATCAGTGGGGACAGCTTGGTTTTATTGCAGCACACCTATAATAAGTGTTTTTTTTCTTTGCTAAATTAATGGTTTATTATTATCATTATGATTGCTAAATCAATGCATCCTTATAATCATGATTTTTGTTTGCAAGAGATAGACATGCATAGCCTGGAAAAGATGCAAAATTTATCTTTGAATGCATTGCCATAAATGAAAGAATTAAGCTTTTTTGTAACTTATGTGGACCTTACATGTTCACATTTACCCAACAATGAAGAAGTCAACAGCAACAGCTACTTGATCAACTATTACCATTTCTTCACTGTATATTTCACCTACATTCACATCTATAGTGAACTCTCTAAGAGTTAGTTTGAACAGCAAAAACATCAAAAACAGGAAAAACATTGCTCCTATCAAAGTGACACTGGTCTATTGAAATGATTAACAAATCAATGCATAACAGAATGATTTGATGGTGAAAACCATGCAAATAATATTATCCTAGCTAGGGATGCACTCATGCATTCATCATACATCAGTATCTGCTAATATCAGCCCTGTTGACAAATGCCGGCCATCAGCAAACAATGTGGCTTTGAAAAATTAGAGATGCAACAATCTCAATAAGACATTCAACCATTCAGTATGGTGTCCACGGTTCAACACACACATATCAATTGCTCTTTTTTTCTCTCTTTTGCATATAGCTACCTTTGATGAATTATGCATGTCTTTGATTTGGCTCTGTCAGTGTGTGCCTGTGAGTCCTTGCTCTGGGATTAGGAGTCTTATCACTGTGAGCAAACACTCAAACCAGGGTCTGAAATTAACACCAGCCTAGTGCCAAGTACACAGATGCATGTATGGCAGCTGTCCAGAGACCTCTTGTCTCTTACGCACAACTGTTGAAGTGAAATCAACCAAACCACTCTCAGAATGTTTGCAATTTGTGCACTGATGAATGTATCATTGGGGTTTTGGATAAATTTACTGTTGATAAATCCTTGTGCAGATCTTCAGTAAAATAAAAGAAGTAATGCGCGCTTGAAGGTGCCATGGGGAGCTGCAAAAACAAGCTTTTTTTTAATCTCCACTGTTTAGTTCAGTGTTTTTCAAACTTATTTCTCCCCAGGGCACACCTGAGATAAAGCTAAAATCTCAGGGTACACCACATTCATATCCATGGGAAACAGCTGCCTCAGTATTTGTTACTGTATATTTTGTGGTGATGCACAAATTGGATTTTTGCCAATAACCAACATGACAATTTATTACAGATTCATTTAAGCCAATGTTAATATCAAAATATGTAGTTCATATGTTAAACTTTAGCCATTATAGCTGATATTTACAGACAAGACCAATATTTAGAGCTGATGTAGGCCAATATTTACAACCCAACATAGGCTGATACTTAACAGTTGATATCGGCTGAAATTTACAGCCCTTCTAGGCTGATATTTATAGCCAATATAGGCTGAAATTTACAGCCATTAAAGGGTTAAATTTACAGCTGATATCGGCTGATATTTACAGATGATTTAGCCAATATTTGCAGCCAATATAGGCCAATATTTTTAGCCCTTTTAGGTCGATATTTACAGCCAGTATCTGGCTGAAATTTACAGCCAATAAAGGCATATGTTTTCAGAAAACAGAGGTCAATATTTTTAGGCCTTTAAGGGTGATATTTTTAGGCTTATATTTAGAGCCCTTTTCGGCAAATATTAACAGTCAATATAGCCTGTTACTTACAGCCAGTGGAGGTTGATATTTGCAGCTGATGGCTACAATTTTTAGTTGATAATGGACAATATTTACAACTGATCTAAAACAATATTCACAGTTGATATAGGCTGACATTTGCAGTTGATATAGGCTGATATTTAGTCTTGAAATTGGCCGATATTTTCTGTTGAAATAGGCTGATGTTTACTGTTGTGCAATCCAATTCAAAAATACAGAAATGTCCTTTCAAGGTTACTAAATGCATGTGATGTTGATGCAGTAAAATCCTTAAGTAATGAATTGTAGTTATAATTATCTCAGTAATAATGAAAATAATCGTTATTGTGTTTTTTGCTTTAATTAAGCTGCCCAAGCGTATTTCTAACAGCTGAATCAAATAGGAGATATTTTACTCGGAAGGAGCATTCACCCGTAGGACAGGTCAGACACAGGAGAAAATGTTAGTATAGTGGAGCTCTTACACCAAAGTAAGTCAAGATTTTGTTAGAGATGCAATAAATTGGTGCATCTTTAATTCTAGCACTGGTCTTCTCCATCCTCTATCTCTCAAATTTGTTAATTGTTTTAACTTTTTTTTCATATCCATACAACAGCTGTTCCACAGATCCACCTCCTTTGTTGTGACACAGTTGCTCCTTAAAGCTTGTTTTTTTTTAACACAAATATTACCCTGAGGTTGTTTTTACTCTCTAGTGAATGTGGATGAAACTGATGCAGCAAAGGTACTTTTCATCATGAGGTCATGCTGTTCTTTGTTCAGTAGGGTATTTTTTTTGTCATATAGATACAAGTTTAAAGATGAACAGCATGTTTGAGGAGCAAAGGGGCATGACAAAGATGAACTTTGCAGCAGCAGCAGACAGATATATGTTTATATCCATTACTGTTGGAGCCTCTTTTCCTGCATTATCACACAAAAGGAGAAGCAGACGCATTCTTCTCACTGGTTCTTGAGATGGGAGGCATCTTAATCTTTCACTCAGACAGGGTGTCTGCAGAGATAAGAAAAGCAGGTCATGCCATGTCTCTCAAGCTTGTGACATGAGAATTGTTTCTTCCCAGAACTGCCACCAGCTGAACGCCATAAAAGGCTGCAAGGTGTACCTCCTCTTTGACAGGTGGATTATTCAAACTGGAGCCCTTTTCCAGCCCCAGACCAGTCCGCTTCTTTACTTTTTAGTGATGTAATGTGCTTTAACAAAACCATCCCCCTGCTCTGGTGTTTCCTCAGCACTTCTGAAAGAGAAAAAGCGTGCAGACACGGGTCTTGGACCTTCTTTTGCTCCGTGTTGCCGAGTGTCTGTGTAATCCATCTGTGAGTTTCCGAGGAAACCCTGGGTGGAGGACGGAGCGGGCCCCTGTCAACAAACTTATGAGGTTTTAAAAATGGGCGGTGGAGCAAACCCCTTGGAATTTACCCCAGTGTGTGTCTGCATGTGTGAGGCAATGGGAGTCAGCCCTCATGTTGGAGAAAGCTGTGGAATGTATCCATGACAATAACACAAACCTCAGAAAATGACTCAGGCTTTGTAATGTAGCAGCAAATGCTGTGAACAAGCGTGTGAGCATCCAAAATCCCCAACCTAGCCCTTGTTTATTTTCCAAAGCAGTGATTTATAAGTTCTATCGTCACTGTTTTGATAAATTGCTATGGCTTCATGCAGTGCATTTTAGTCCTTATGAGATTTATCATGTTTTCATGCTTGTAGGTCTGCTTTAATCAAATCAGATGAAATAGAAAGTAAAATACTGGCAATGAAAAAAAAAAACAGAGCAGGTTACAAAAATCTTTTAAAACAGATTAATGAAAATAGTTACATAGACAAAAAGGAAATTAATATGGAACAGAACAGAGAGGTTTCCCCCCTTAGAGGTCCCACAGAGGGTTACCCCCTTTTTCCAGGACACACCCAGAATAGTAGTGCTTTTACTTTTTTTTACTACTGCTGCAACATAAGGAGACATCTCCACTCTGTACTGGAGGTGTGTCTGCTCTGCACAGGTCTGCACTTACTGGTGGATAAACTGGGAGCTTATGCCTTTATACTTGTCAGTTAAAGAGTGCTTACATCTGTAAAATACAAATGTTTAATGTAGACCTCAGTCATGGCTCTTTGTTCATGCTGGGCGCTTTGTGCTGTGAGTCTGTTGTCTTGCTCTGCACAGGGCAGGTCAAGTGTGACGTCTGTAGTGCTAATAGATGAACTTCTGCTGTGACCTTTCAAAATAAGACTTATCACAAATGCTTTAGAAGTTTAAGTTCTATGTCACTGATTTAAGATAGTTGCTGTATGAAACCCATAGTCATGTTTGTTTATTCTTCCATTAGTTGGTTGAATGGTTCAATAATGTGTTTTATATTTTTCCATTAGATGAAGATTAAGTTGTCAAGAAAGGTGTCTCAAAAAATGGGCAGCAAAATGACAAAGGTAGTTTTAAAATAAATAACCGACTTAAGACAACAATTAAATATTAACTGGTTGGATTTAATGATGGACTAGATATGATTAGGATAGAAGAAGCAGGGCTAATTTTGCTTTACACCATACTCAATTCTAATTACATCACATCAGTCTGATGTATTTAGATGAAGCTTAAAGAACCCCAACCCTAGCTGTCAGCTACCCCGGGATAACTTTGTATTAATTAAGAGGCTTTTTGGTTACAGGAGAAATATGTTATAAACACAGGTGTTGTGTGACATTAAAGCTATGAGTTATAGCACTGATTTTTGTTTTTCCTTTGCACTTTGTATCATCATCATAATACTCAACATGTTATTTCATTGTGCATTTTTTCATTTCGACTAAGGCAAGGCGACGCATTCTGAGTCACATGATCCACCTCAACTTTCAGTCAACCTAGAAACGAATTGATTGATTGATTGATTGATTGATTTAAATTTGTATTTAAAACATGTTAAAAAAAGGAAAAGTTACCATACACATTGATGGAGAAAAATGTCAAATAAACAAATGAAATGATGAAAAGGAAACATTAACACTAAGTTAATTAGATTACATATTTGACAAGGAATGGGAAGAAGTATAAACTTACCTGATCCCACCCCTTCTCCATACATTAGAATAGGTCATTATTCCATATTAAAATAAATCAATTTAACATTATTCCAACAGATTTTACTAAATATTGATCTAGTCTGTGTTACAACAATGTATACATCATTTCACAATTTATATATCTCAATCAAGATGTGCAATTACATGTAAGTAACTTATAAAAGTATATTGATCAATATCAGAAATAATCAATTTTTTTATTTTTGTCATATATCTAAATATTAATCCATATCTGTGAATTCGTATGAAATGTCATTCTAACATACCTGAAGACCAAAAAGTCAAATGCTTCAATAGTGTAAAGTCAATGTCTCCAAAGAGTGAAGCTGACATTTACAACTGAATGCAACAAATAAATAATTGTAATAGTTATGAAGGCAAAACCTAAAGGTCAACAAAGAACAATACCAAAACAATAAATAATCCATAACACCAGATGAGAATCCAACACTGGCTTCTTTTCTCTAGCATGTGAAAATCATCACCGTATACCACTTTTTGAACCGGTTTATGCTTGCACATTTCTTTAGCCCCACATTCAAACTGTTCTATATTATTACTCCATAAACAGAAATATAAAACTCTAAAAGTCTCACCTATCCTTATCAAAACCAATATGCACTTTAATAGGTTATTTCTTGTTCTTATTTTTTTTCCACTAAAGTTGCCGTTTGAGCTCAACTACATATAAAACTGCTGAATGTGGTTGACCTTATAAATAATAAATGGATTATTAACAATAAGTGTTTGGTCAAAAATACAATTCTTTTATTGTGAAAAGACAAGTCAAACTTCCGGTATCTCTAGCGTTTAACTTGACAGTCCGGACAGTAGTTGTAGTGGCGCTGCGCTGAGGGGCGGATCAGTGTTGACCGGCCGGCTTAGCGGTGAGTCTCCTGTCGTCACCAGTTCTCAGGACAGTTGGACTTATTAAAGAGTCCGGATCTAAATCAGTATCTGGACATTAATCCTCTCCCGTGGACCAGCATGGACGTTTTGCTGAACACTTGTGGACTGAGAGTCCAAACTCTGCTGTTTGTGTTTCTCCTCGTCGCAAAGGCAGCAGGTCAGTATCAGAAGTTATGATGCCGCATGGACCGCGCTGTCTGGATAATTAGGTAATATTTATCAACGTAATGCGTCACAGGAGAGCTCGAGCGCGAACAGACACGGAGCAGTTTCTGTGTAAAATTAAGTTTAGCTAATGTCGAGTTCGCTTTTGTGTTATGAAACCTCTGGACAGCTGAAATATTATTTAATTAGAGTGTCTAAAATTGATCAAACATCGCTATATAACCGTAAAGTAGCATTTGTTTTTTAGCATTTAAGGTAAATAACAGAAGATATTACGAAGTATGTGCATTTTAATAAAAAATCTGCTAGTGTCAACACTCTATACTGTAAAACTGTATTGTTCTGCATTAGTCTTAAGTTAATGGTGCTTATGCTGTTCATTTTTGTTTAGTTTAATCATAGCATTGAGGTTTTTGTTAATACTGTTGCTTGCTCTATTGCTTTCTCTCTGTTTTTATGTAGATGTATATTTTTTTCCTCCTCGTGCTCCTTAATGGGAAGGGTATGAAGTAAACACAACAATATAGTCTTCTACAACAGAGTTTTGAACTTTGACCTCAGCAACATATTATATTGCCTACATTTTTAAGGTGTAGATGATAAAGTGGCCACGTAGCGTAAGGGGAGTTTTTTAAGCAATATTCCTGGAATCCTTTAACCACCTAGACATGACATAAATCTTCAACCTTGTACTTCACTCCCCTGGATATTTGAGAAAATATTTCTGGGATTTAGCCCAAGATACAGATTTCCATGCAGGGTGAGGATGCCAGACTTCTGTTGTTAAGATAATATTTTATTGGCTCTCTATAATATGCCCCTCTCTTATAAAGCTTAACAACTGATAATGCAAATGTTTGTATACACAATACATCATTATATAATATAGGTCTTAAGGGATGCTCAATATTACTGGTAATCAGTAGCAGTTAATTATCATATCAGCAGATATAAATATTTCAGACTTAATATATTGGATTTTTGCCAATATCTGATATGCTGATGATTACAAATTCATTTTGGCTGATAATAATAAATGTTTGTTCAGAATAAAAATCTTAAGTCCTTAAAATACACTTTAAAGTTAAAGTGTGAAAAAGACAAAAAATTCAGCTGACACAGATCTCTTAGTCCTGCTTACAACTCCAAAACGTATTTATATATATGGTCGATATTTAGAGCCAGTATAGGCTGATATTTACAACCAATATAGGCTGATATTTACAACCAATACAGGCTGATATTTACAACCAATACAGGCTGATATTTACAACCAATACAGGCTGATATTTTGAGCTAATCTAGGATTTTATTTACAACAATATAGACAGGTATTTACAACCAATATAGGCTGATATTTACTACCAATATAGGCTGTTATTTACAACCAATACAGGCTGATATTTACAACCAATATAGGCTGTTATTTACAACCAATACAGGCTGATATTTACAACCAATACAGGCTGATATTTACAACCAATACAGGCTGATATTTATAACCAATACAGGCTGATATTTTGAGCTAATCTAGGATTTTATTTACAACAATATAGACAGGTATTTACAACCAATATAGGCTGATATTTACTACCAATATAGGCTGTTATTTACAACCAATACAGGCTGATATTTACAGCCAATATAGGCTGTTATTTACAACCAATACAGGCTGATATTTACAACCAATATAGGCTGTTATTTACAACCAATACAGGCTGATATTTACAACCAATATAGGCTGTTATTTACAACCAATATAGGCTGATATTTACAACCAATATAGGCTGTTATTTACAACCAATATAGGCTGTTATTTACAACCAATATAGGCTGATATTTACAACCAATATAGGCTGTTATTTACAACCAATATAGGCTGATATTTACAGCCAATATAGGCTGATATTTACAGCCAATATAGGCTGATATTTACAGCTAGTATAGGCAGAAATTTTCATATGTGCTGATGCCTATAATTGGCCATCAAAGCTACTTTCCGTTGATACTGGTATCATACCAAAATATCAAACAGTGAAAAGGAATTCGTAAATAACATATTATAGCAAAATCCAAGATGCACTTCCCCTGAAATGTCTTCATTTGACCAAAAGTCCACTTATTAGCTGAATTGGATATATGTTTTTTCATATATCTATATGTTTATGTTTCTTCCTCTACACCCTCCCATCATTATATCAAGGGGTAAAGGGAATAATTTGTAGTTTAATTGATCAAGAGAGATTAAACATTGAAAGCAGAAAGAGTTAAAGTCAACAAGGTCAACAGTCAAAACTGAAAATAGTCTCAGTGGTATTAATATGGTTAGTTTTAAACAGTTTGGAAGCACATCTTAAGTTTTTGTGGCTAATAAGAGGAAGCAGATCTTCTCAAAGTTAGGTAAATAAGGGGAAGCAGTAGTGTGAGCCATGACTGGGAGCATGTAGCAGGTATGATAGATTGATGATTGATTATTTATTTTTTGGAAAACCATTATTACATAAACCATTTAAGCTGTAAACTTAAAGAGTAAGTCATTTATAATGGCTGTTTAAATGCATGACTGCAGATTTGCAGACCCTGTTATTAAAGACCATGCATTTCTCATTGAACTACTAGATAGGACCAAAATCCATTCATTAGCTTTGTTGGCTATGATACCATTTTAAAACTGTGAACTTCAAAAATTAAAATCTTTTGTGATGTTTTTTTAATGTGCATCACATCGGATTTAATAGATGAAATACCTTTATTTATCTACTACTTTATCTACTTGATCTTCATTTTCAACCGCATATGTAATGATTTAAACCCCTTCTTGTGTATTACTAACAATTATAAATGGAGGTTTATAGATGAAAACAACTTCTTATGACTACATGCATTCAAAACTTCAGCCATAATATTTTACAATGCTTGTAATATAGCATTCTTTATAAATAAATCCCTTTTTGATAACATTTAAATGTGTAGCTGCTAGTTTGGCTCGTAAGGAAGTGAAAAAATTGAGTATTTTTTTATGTATAACTTATAGATATAACTGCATTAGACCCAATAAAACCACTGTAACCAAGCCATTTATATAAAAAGCTTGTCAGCATAAATTATTTCTTCATGATTAACTTCATCATACAAGCCCTATTAATGCTTTTATTTCGAAAAGCCTTTTTCCTACAAAGATGGAGCATATACGAGGTTGATAAGCAAACCTGGAGGGCCAGTAGCGAGAGAAAATAGGATTAAACTTGTTCCTTGTTCATATTGTGGTATTTAAAGAAATAATGATATGGTAGTGTAACATTAGCTTTATTTATTTGCCTGTTTTGTCTCATTATTACATGTCATATATACTGTTTTTCTATAGGCCTGGTTCAGAAACAAAAAATATTTCAGATTTTATCTGTTGCCTCTTTGTTCCACAGCTCAGTGTCCAAGACCTGACGAAAGGGAAAATATGGTCTTAACCGAAGAAGCCCTTCTAAAAAATGATTTCCCCGAGGACACTGAAGTGATGTTAGAGTGTGGTAATGGGTACGAGCCAGACAGTGGCTCTGGAGCTATAACCTGTATTGATGGGAAGTGGACTGAACCAGATCTCATCTGCAAAAGTGAGTCAGATGTTAATACTTCTTACTTTTATTAAACAGTCTAGTATTGCCAACAACCAAACAGATTTCTGTGTCATTATAGGGCTGATGTCCTTTAATTAAAGTCACAAAAGTTTTTTGTTTTTATATTACAGAGAAGGACTGCGGTCCCCCTACACCTAAACCCAATACGAGCTTTAATCTGAGTGAAGGGACGCTGTTTGGAGCTTCAATAACAGTCTCTTGTGATAAAGGGTGAGTATGAATTTAAAAGGTTTGAAGTATCTTTTATCTCGTCACTACATTATCGAAATGTTTTTGAAAAATGACAGTATGTTCCTCATACCCAGGCTATTTTGAAAGGGGACTCAGCCTCATGATATTAAGAGTGAGGCCAGTGCAGTCTCAAACTTATTATTTTTCTAATGACAGCATGGCAGAGCCCCCCCAAGTAACATTAGATTTTAAAGTAATTTGGTGCATTACTGTGTTACATACCAGGGGGAAGGCAGAGAACATGTGCGTTACAAAAAATCACAAACCTCAACACATTAGTGATATTGTCCAGATGTATATTTACCTTTGACTGTGTTGACTCTTTGTCTTTGCACCACCTAATTTACAATTCATAACTCTGCAGCCTACTAACAGAAGCAATGTGTACAAGTGGTGTTGAAAATAATCTTTTCCCCGATGCATCGTGATGCAGACATGGACTATTCTGCACTGATACAGAGGCAGCAGCACATAATTGGCACAGAACGATGCTGCTTGTGCTTTCAGTGCATTACAACAATAGTCTAATTTAACAGGGGCTGCTTTTCCTGCCTTTAGTAGCACCAGTTGCACATGATGCTGCAAGTTTGCAAAAAAACTCTGTGTGAGTTTTGCACAGAGTAGAGGCTTCCATCTAGCCACTCTACAGTCCTGCAGCCTGTTGCACCAGCTATGCGTAAGTTCTGCCTTAAGTTATGGTGTAAAGTCCACACTAAACCCTACATTGAAACTAGTTAAGTTCTAACTTAAGTTGTGTCATTGTTCGGTTGCACTACAGAAGTAAGGTTGATCTTAACTAGTAGAGATTTACGCCCAAACAAACCAAAATATTGTCGCAGATATGACGTATTCTCTTACTTTAACCAGTTACTGAAAAGCATTTTTTAACCCCGTGTTTGCTACAGATGCTAACGGCTAAAAATAACGTTTGCTAACTGCCGTTAATCATCAAACAGCATCCAGCTTGGATGAAAAATATGACAAGGCATTTTGCATATGAGAGTATTGTGAAGCCTACAGCCTAAACCTAGAGCCAGTATAAAATAACAACACTGATGTCATCAAGCAGTAAAATCACTAGTAACACAAGATAATAAAACAGTGGACGGAGGATCTCCACTCAGGGAAAACAACAGTGTTACTGATCATGGAGAACACAGTGCTGACTCCAAATTTCCAGTAAAATCCTCAACTCCTCGTCACCCTCCGGGTTATCATGTCTTTTAGAGCTATCACTATGACAGCCATATTCTATGGAGACATTTAAGATTTAAGTTATAACTTACACCGACGTTAAAACTGTCACAGCTGGTGCAACACCTTAAATGTTAAGAGAGCGTAAGCTCCGTTGTAAGTAAGAACTTACGTTCAGACTAGGCTACATTTGAACTGATGCACAGCTGATGCAACCCGTAGCTGATCAGTGGAGGGCTGCAGTGATGGTTGTCCTTCTGGAACCTCATCTCCACACAGGAGCTCATCAGTCAGAGTGACCATTCAACTCCTGGTCACCTCTCTTACTAAGGCCCTTCCCCTCCAGCTGCTTAGTTTGGCTGGGCAGTTGGCTCATAGAAGTGTCCTGATTGTGCCAAACTCCTTCCATTAGAGAATCATGGAAGCCACTGTGCTCTTGGGAACTTTCAGCGCAGTAGAATTTTTTTGAAGCCTTCCCCAGATCTGTGCTTGTCAACAATCCTGTCTCTGAGCTCTGCAGGCAGTTCCTTTGACTTAATGGCTTGGTTTTTGCATTGATATTCGTTGCAAGCTGTGAGGCCTTCTATGGAGAGGGGTGTGCGTTTCCAAATCCTCCAGTCGGTTTAACTGAACACAGGTGGACTCCAGTCAAGGTGCAGAAACATCTCAGAAAAGATTCAGAGAAATGGGAGGAACCTGGGCTAAATTTCAAATGTTGCTGCAAAGGATCTGAATACTTCTGTCAATGTGATATTTCTGTTTTTTTATTTCCTAGTATCATTGCCAAAATGTCCAAAATTCTGTTTTTACTTTGTCATTATGGGGTACAGGGTGTAGGTTAATGAGACTGTAGCATTGGCAAAATTACAAAATTAAAAAAATAAATAAATAAAAAAGGTGAAGGGGAACCAAATACTTTTTGAAAGAACTGTAGTTACTACTTTTTCAAGAAAATGATCAAAATGACCAAAACCACCAGTCACAACCCTCAAAACATGAGGCACCTAACAAGAAGGTGATGTCATGGTAGGCACACCTACTTCTCAAACAAAGTCTACACTATGATGAAATTTAGAGCAACAGGTGTTGGCATGGAACAGCTCCACTCTTTGTGTCCATCCACATAAAAATTACAAAGATTCTCTAACAGTTGTCTCCTGGGATTTAGACGCAGAGTATTGAACTCCAGGTGGTTTTCTGATGGAAAACAATTCTAAAGAAAACAAAAAGTTCTTAAAGACAAACAGAGCTGTGGCTAGAGCATTACATCACAGTTTCACTGATTAGGAACCTGGACCTCCTTTCACTGACGGCATAAATGTTGATACATAGTTCATGACTGGGCTCACTAAGAATGTAGGTTGCCCTTACCTTCAAATTACTGTATAAATAATGTCACCAAGGTATTAACCCCTTAAAGCCTAAAAACAAACTATAGCCAGAAAATTCTCATTTTTTGGAACTGAAATGTTTACCTCACTTTCTACTGAAATCCAAAAGATCCAAATTTCCATAAAATTTAACATGTATGATTTTTGTATCTCATTTGATACATTAGGTGTTTTTGGTAAATAATAATCCACTTGAGGGCATTTTTATCATTTATCAGATTGTATTAAAATCTTTTTTAAATAATTTATTGATCATATTGATTAGATAGATAGAGGTGTCGTAAAAGTATGTATCAAATATGATACAACAAGATTTAAGGGGTTAATTCTCTCTCAAATAAACAGTCCTGCTTGTTTTCCTGCTCTTTTCAACAGATACCAGATCCGTGGATCCAGCCACAGAAAGTGCTACGCATCAGGGTGGAGTGGAAAAGTTAGCTGTGAAAGTAAGTCTGTCTTATTTTGTTGTTTTTGAAATTTTAACCAAAAGCAGGGAAGGTTTTTGAAGTGTATTCTCATGTCTGAATTGCCTACCATTGTCAGTCCTTTGTCTCTGTCTCTTGTTTTTTGTAACACTTGTAACTTGTGAAGTTTGGCCTGCCTTTTTATTAGGTTTGCTATCTTCTCTCTTTGTCTCAGCAAGTAGTGAAGCTAACCTCAGTGCAGCTTTGGCAGAGAGCTTTCAACATAAGTCTGGTCTGCTCAACAGTCCTGCCCTATAGTTAAGTGTTTCTGTCGCCATGGTAACAAGGCTAAATACTGCTGGTGCTGTGCTCATGGTGATTAATGCTGACCTTTATTATAATAGAGTATAGTCTTTATTGTTATATTAATGAGCAACACTGGTCTATTATAATAGGCCACTATAGAGAGTATGGTCTAGACCTGACCTCTTTGTAAAGTGTCTTGAGATAAATTCAGTTATGAATTGGCATTATACAAACAAAGATTGATTAATTGATTTATTAAATATGATGATATGCAGATTTTATTTATTTGTAATGATTTTGTTGCACATGCCCCCCTTCGGGTCCAAAAAGAAACCGTTTTTGCACCAATGACACACAGCTTTACTTGCTTTGAAAATCAAAGCCACTGATCCATTGGGCCCACTTGTAGACTGTCTCCAAGGAGACTTGGGTCATTATTTTGGGACTCTATGGAGGCTGCCCCATCCCATGAGTCCTTCTTTAAACCCTCTGAATACAATCGGGGGACAAAGGGCCTCATCCACCAACTGTTCTTAAGAAGAAACTTTTAAAGAATCTTCTGGCATTCACCATAGTTTTCTTATCTGTGATTTGTTCTTAGGAAGGTTGTCAAGATAAATTGTCATTGATTAGGGTCCACAAATCGCACTAATTTTTTAAAATCGTGATTAATCCCATGCTTTATCATCACTTTCAGCGCACTTTGGCTCAGCCACCTTAGCTTTCCCTGCTACCACAGTGATGTAAAAATAAGTCCAATGCTCCTTAAAGTCTCATTTCACTTTAAAAAATACTCAAAAACGCTTTTATTTTTAATGTTTCACTGTCTGCCCACACTGCCTGTTTTTCAATCTAACCTTATAAAGCACTTTTATTCATTTTAATTTTTCTGCCTTTTCTATTAGTCCTCATATTTCAACTTTATATGTCCTGTTGTTTTTCTATCAGCCTTTTGATCGATCGTGTATGTATTGGTTTTAATTTTTCTTTGACCAGAACTTAGGTCATTTTTTTGTTTTTAATTCTGCTTCATAAATTGAAAACTGTTTCTCTGCTTCTCAGTTGTAAGGTGTGGTAAACCTGTAGAAGTGACCAATGGCAAAATCTCCTGGGATTCACAAGATGTCCCAAAATATGGAGAGAGCGTACAGTACGTCTGTGATGAAGGATTCCATCTGGTTGGAAAAGCAAGCATCATGTGCACTGAAACTGGTGTATACGACTCTGAGCCTCCTAAATGTGAAGGTAAGCTCACTTCATTCATGTGTTTGAGGTTTAAATCAGCATCTTATTCTTTACACTGTGGAAGACAGGCAGAAGAGGAAAAGCTTTATGTATTTTAAGAATTGTTAAAGTTATTAAGAACTATAGAGTGTAGTTTTATAAGTTTAAATCCATAATGTACAATATGTGTGACATTTTCAAACTGCACTATGCATTTGTAGATTTCCTGTCTTTATGCAGCCGCTGGTTTACATTGATTTTACTGCAGTTTGATTCCAACATGCACAGCAATCATATTTGACCTTTATGTTGTTCCTTAAACTGTGGGCAACTGCAAGGAGATTCAGACTGAAAAATAAGTGTTTCCCAGCCATAGCAAATTTTCTGAAAGTAAAACTAACAACAAGTATATGAAGCAAAAATTGTCAAAATGGAAAAGATAGTGTGAACTTAATTATTTCTACACAAAGAAAATCACATTTGCATGGAGTAGACAGAAAGTAGGGTTATAGATGTTTTATTTCAGCCAATGTAAGTCTGTTAGCTAATATTAACCCTTCTTACACACAAACCCCTGGCTTGTTTTGGGTAAATTTAGGACATTTGTCAGGATATTTTCATTTATGTACCCCAGCACTCAGACATCCTCTTACAAAAGCTCAGTTTGTTTTTTGGCTGGCTACACATTAGACCCTTGGTTCCTAACTGGTGGGTCGCAGAGCCATTTTTAGTGGGTTATGTATGCATATCTGGAAAAAGTTGCGATAAAAAGTCAGTGTTATGTTTTGTTAAGTGATGGCCCTTTAAAGTATTAAGCCATCAACACTGAAATAGTATTTTCAAAACTAATCACTCTGCTTATTGAGGCAAACTTGTTGACTACACTAAAAGCATTTCATTTTTGGGATGGCTCTGTACAGTAATGCTTAAGACAAAAAGTCCAAACAGAACCGTTTTTTTTTTTTTTTTTCTTAATTAATATCAGTGTTTCAAAATTCTACAAAGCTGTGTTGTGACTTTTAATTTAGAAATAAGCAGGGAGCTTGTGGCCTAGTGGTTAAAGGCGCTCCCCATGTACGTGGGTGGCCCGGGTTTGAATCCGGCCTGAGGCCCTTTACCGATGTCTCTCCCCCACTCTTGACTCTGTTTCTGACTCTATCAACTGTCCTCCTCTATCTAATAATGGCACAAAAAATCCCAAAAATAAATCTTAAAAAAGAAAAAAAATAGATAGAAGCAAAGGGGCCTGATTACCAGTTTCAAAACATTGCTCAAGGTAATTTTCAGATCTTTAACCCATTTACATTTTTGGAAAACCACAGACATAACAACAGTTTCAACAGATATTAAACATTATAATCCTTCAGAAACAACCACTAGACAATTTAGCCAGACCTCAAGACCACACATCTGCTGTTAATAGTTAAGTTAAGTTAGTAATAGGACCTCATGTGATCAAACGTCAGCAGACTTAGTACTGATGTTGTTGCCATAATTCCACATGCTGGTCTCCACCTCTCACAGAAAGTAAAAAAATCTGTGCTTCGTAAATCATGTCTTAATTGTAACAATACTTCCTGGTAATAAATCTCATACTGTTGGAAAACCAGTTTATTCCCCTTTTAAATGGTGCCACATTTATAAGGAACATGCATTTGTGAGATGAGCAGCAGAGCTGAGAATGTGGGTTGTGCCCATGAAAAATTTGCCCATTGTCTTTGCCAATGCCAAACAGCTTATTTTGCCACTGAGTCTTGTTTGGTGGATTGGATGGTCGAAGTCTGAAGAAACAAGACATATTGGCAGTTTAATACATTCAATTATCGAACAGTAGCCTCAGTAGCATGTGGAAGAATCATACACAGCCACAACAGCCTGTCACCTCCTCCTCATGCTGGTCACCAGCCTGGTCACACACTGCTGTGGGATGGTATCCCATTCTTAAACCAGAGTTTGTCACAAGTCAGCCAACATGGATGTGTTGGTCACTCTGGCAGGAAAAAGCCACACAAGCTGATCCCACAAGTGTTCAATGGGGTTGAGGTCAGGACTGCTGGTAGACCATTCCATCCTCTCCACTCCAAAAATCTGAAGGTAGTCGCTGATAAACCCCGCTCTACACTGGCAGAGAAGATCTGGCAAATTTATAATGGGTGTAACCCACATACTCAGCTTTGCACCTTATCTCAAAAATGCGCATTCCTTACTAATGTGTCACCAATTAAAAAGGAAATAAACAGACTTTCCAACAGAACAGGACTTATTGCCAAGAACCATTGTTACAACAAAGAAATAATCTACCACATTTCCTTACTTTTTGTGCTAAGTTTACTTGGTTTAGAGCACAGTTGTTAATTTGCTGCCATGTTTGTGACCTGTTAAAGTACATGACATCCTGTTGATGATTTTCCCAGTATGCCTGCTCCTTTTGTTTATTGAAAGTGTATCAAACATGCTTGATATTTTTGACACACATCGGAGAGGCTCTGACTTGATAGTGTATAGCCAGCCTTAAGTTAAGCATAAACCAAGAATGGTACAGTTCCTCCTTGGTCTATTTCACATCAAGATTATCCTGCACTTAGAACAGGATAGCATCCAGAACAAGTTTTAGCAAGCTTTAAAGACTGCAAAGTGATTTCAAACTGTGGTGAAGTCAGTTTAAAACAGTGGCTCTCATACATCAGTAAAAAAAACTGTTACGCTCTGAATTGTTGGTGTCTAATGTTTGCATGAAACCGAGTTAATGGACCAAAACACAAAGCATGGTTTTCTAACATTTCAACTGTGCATGATCAATACTGAGCCTGCAGTGCACCTTCATGCATCTGTAAAGTTCAGTTATATACAGTGCACTCTTACTGTAGCTGCTACTTAAGACAGTATTGCACACAGCTGGCAGATTTTCTCATAATCACTTAAACCCCTCTTACAAACTCCCTGACTCATTTCTAAATCAGTACTCACCATTCATGTCTGTCCTCACTGCAACTTTGTTTGTGTACTAACTGCCACACTTGTACGCTTCTTAAGAACTTAACGCTGCATTGACTGAAGAGGAGCCTTTATAAAGAATGGCTCTACTCTTTATGAGAGTGACTGATGAGAGTAATTCCTGTTAGGTTTCTTCTTTTACATGATATGAGGTAAAAATAAAAGCATGTTACTGATGCAAAACTATCATTTGTAGTTTCCTGCATGTTAAAAGAAGACTACATGCATGCTTCACCACCTTTCCTTAAATCACTGATGAGTGTTGTTTGTGTAAACCTCAGAAAATTTCAATAGTGTTCTTATTTATAGGTGTTACAACAGAAGATAGAATAACAACAACAATAACACCAACATCTGCAACTACAGAACAAGGTATAAGGATGTTTTCAAAATATTTTCAAACAAAATTCATACATTTAGATTTGAGATATTTACAAATAAGTTAAAGGTGACATATTATTCCACTTTTCAGCACAGTCCCCTGTGGTCTAAATGAAACATCTGTGCCATGCTTTGGTTAAAAAAATAGCAGAGGTTTTTGACCCTGTATAAACGAGCTCTTAACAGTCTTTCTCAGAAAGTCATTTTCAATGCACATCTCTTTAAATGCAAATGAGCTTCGTCTCATCCCGCATCCCTCCTCTGCTGGGTGTTATGATGTAAGTACAGCTTACCATGCCCAAAGCCACTTGTTGGCTCAACCCAGATAAAGAAGGAACTTCCTACATGAAATTAAAAAACACAGGTATGCAGACCAAAAGCGAACATAGCTAACCAGACCTCAGTGATAAAACAAGTTTCCAGCTGCTGTAAACACTGCTTATGTCATAAGCTAGTACTTAAAGTCCAAAGAAACACAAAACATTGTGGTATTGAAGTGAGGGATGAGTGCAATAAGCCAGCTAAATGATTAGATCTCTGTCCCTTTGTAGTCGGCACCAGAATTCTGAGTCAGTTTAACTAATTAACATTTTTTAAGATTATTTCAAACCCACAATCCTGGTCAAACACTTCATAAACTGTAACGGAGCCACGTGCCACTTGAAGCTTCATGACTGTTGCATCACTGCAATACTCTTGCCTCCAACATGAATAATCCCTAATCCCTAGCATCAATAGCATCTTGTGGAACACTGCGGTTTAGAGTTATTTTGATCTTGAAAATGGGGATAAAGTTGTCCAGAGGTCGTGCAAGATTATACTGACATATAAACAAAGTATCAAATAACGATACTCAGCTCAGGAATATGGACGTTAACCTGCAAAGAGAATCAAATGCAAGCTGTGCTAGCTCTGCTTGCCACATTCTGTAAACCACCTTTGTATTGTTATGGTACAAAGTTGCTCCACAATTGCAGTGTGAAGTTGGCTGAAAAATGTATTTGCTTGGCTTTACACTAGTCAGCTAAACAGATTAATTGTGTTGCATTTTGTGTTTAGTAAGATGGGAACATCTCTAATAATATACTTAGACATTCTTCATCAGTAGATTTATGATTTGTCATGGACAGTTCTAACCATCTCTCAGGAGGAGTTTGGCGCTCAGTCCTGTATTGTTCTGACCAAAGTTGGGCGTATAATGGTTGGCACACATAAACTATTTTTTCCAACTGTGGACAGGACATTTCACTAAAAATAAAGTCCAGACACCTACAAAAAGGATTTCAAAGGATGCTTTCTCAGGCAAACCCAAACAAGAAACTAGAGCACAAGAGTCGCTTTTACCTGAATCAAACCAACTGTTTGACTGATGAGAAACTGCTCCAGTTTCTTCGTTGGATTTGCCTGTGAGAAAGACTCTTTAAAAGATCTTGGTCTGGTCTGTTCTGAGAGCACCAACCTCCACCTGTAGAGAGGCTGAAGTGCAGAGTTCTCACATAACGTCAGTTTCAGACTGGGCATGTTGGCCCTGTCCTCGAAGGTTTTACATCAACAAATTCACCTTCAAGTGGCTTGAGCTGGGAAACTGGGCTGGAAAAATGGAACAAAACCATTCTGCACAAACAAGGCATGTTTTAACCAGAAGTGTAACTGCACTGTCTTTATCTCCCCTGTGACAAAAACTGTTGATGTAGAAATGCCTATCAGCTAAAATAAGGTAAATATGACTTTGCATTACCATTTTCCCTTCTGTTTTGGACAAGAGACCCATGCAGCTTGCAGTATGCACAGGCAAGCCTTATATTATACGATACGATACAATATGGTAGATATTCTTTATGGTCCCTTCTGGAAAATTGGTCTTGGACTCCAAGTGCTGCACACTTACAGCTACCACAACAGTTATTAATTAGAACAATAAGCAAAAACAATTGAAATGTAGGACACACAATCTACAATTACACGGAGTAGTAGTAATATCAAGATACTGGCAAGTGAGATGTGGCACTTATGCGGGCAGGCTGGAGGCCCTGACCTGTTTACATGCACCCAGAACTGAAAATCAAGCTATGACTCAGCTGATGGACCACAATAAAGGACTGTATTGGCTTATTCTACATTCTGTGGGTCAGTAGATTCCCCCGATACCCAAATATATGAGCAAAAATACTGAAAAAGTGGATTTTACATGATATGTTCTCTTTAACAATGAAGATAGAAAGATGAAAACCAAGACCTACTGGATAATTTACCTTCTGTGCTACGAACTATTGTATATCTTAAGAAAAGTTCTCTTTATAGGTGTCAGAAATATTGTGACAACAGTTATACCTGAAATAGAAACAACTCACAGAGATACAACTGTTGCAAGAAGAGCAACAACTCTTCCACCCTCACTACAAGGTAAAGAAAACTTACAAAAAATCCACTAGCATGTAGTCAAATTTAAAAAACCTTTTAGATGGATAATGTGCATGCTGTGTGCATCTCAGAAGTAGTTCATCAGTTTAACTTTAATCTGCATACAAATGTGTTCTGAAAAGGGTCATTTTGATGGTTCTGTTCGAAGGTGGCAGAGGCATTTTGACAGCTGGGGATACAGATGCTCCGCCTGCTGTAACATCAACAACTTCATTACAAGGTATTTAATGGAAAAGCAGAGAAGTTGGAATCATTTTTCCATTTGGAAGTATTATGATTACAAGCTTAGTTTAATGACAGACTTCTGCTTTTGGAAATTTTACTGTACATCCCTTAAGCCAATACTTTCCAAACAGGGCTTCGCTTTGTACCTTTAAACTTCAGACCGCTGTAACAATCTAAAATTAGCATGCTTTATTATTTTTTGGGCTCAGATCTGTTTTTTCAGATCTGATGATTTCAATTCAAACATTTGGTCCTAATGGGAAATAAATGACTAGCTGCTGAAATTATAAATAGCACATACTGCAAACTGAAAGTAATGACCTATGTGTCACAATTAGAAAACCAGCCACAAGAAAAATAAACTTTTAGTGCAGATGGTTAGAGAGGTCAATTTTGGAACCGCTGGACAAAAAAGTACCTTGTATCTGTGCTGAACTTCCACTGTGACCTGTTGCACCAGCTTTGTTTAAGTTCTGTCTTAAATTGCGCTGTGGATTTCATTTAAAAAAATTTAAAAAAACTCCCAACAAAACTAGGACTTTAGCAATCAGTCAGTTGAACAATTAAAGACACTTCTAAAAGTATTATGTGACACCACTAGCAACATTATTTTTGAATTACTCTCTAACATCACCAGAGATCTGCTGTCATTGCCAATTTAAGATAAAAAGTTAAACCCTACATTTCCCACATCAGCAGCAGTTATCCTTATTTCAACAATGAGAAAATACACAGTATTTCTCTTTATTTAGCACAGAGTCTTTTTTTATGTCTGCATTTATTGATACCTGTTGTTGAAAATGTCCTCAGCTACCAGGTTGGTGTCAGCATTACACTCTCTATTTTTGGGCCTGTTGCCTAGCTACTGAATTTGTTTTAGCATGTTTTCTTTACAGGTACTCCGAAAATTTTGATGTCGAGTTCACAGCAGTGGAGAGTTGTTTTTGCCTTGACACAGGCACATTCTTGTACTTTCATGCAACAGATTTAAAGTAGTTGGATCTCTCCAACTCTCAAATAATGCCATGATTAGAAAATCTACAGTTTTAGCTTCTCTTCTTCATGGACTCGAATCAGTGTCACAGAGCAGTGCATGAAAAGGGATGTTTGATTTATTTTTCTGTCCTCCTGTTACGCAGACACCCAACAGTTAAAGGACTTAAAGTAACACAAGTAGTGAGATAATTGTTTGATCTTTAATGGTAATGTGATTACTGAAGTTAGCAACAGTAATGTGTTACATAACAGCGTTACAGACAAGTAATCTTACTCTCTGCTGCTCCTCATCCTCCAAGTTATTCTACCTTCAATCATCGTGACAACCATGTTTTACTAAGGGTTTCACACCTACTAGGAGCTAGGTGTACAATTTCAGCTGTGGCAACACCCAAAATTATAAGGTCCATCCTAAATTATAAAATACATCCAAACTAAGCTTAGCTTGAACCTTCACATGGCTGGTGCAACCCAGTGCTGTAAAAGGGTTTCTATCAAACATAATGCTCATTTTAATGGCAAATATATAGGCAGTCATAAATGTTTGTTTTGACAAATGTAGGAAAAAGCATTTGCCTGACATGACACTGACCCAGTGTAGTGATTATATTTATTAACTATAAGTATATGAAAATTATATTTTAGATAATGGTATTGATGCATTTATATGTCACATTGAAGCAGCTGTATTAATTTCAGTCTGTTTCATAACCAGCTCCTCACAGGAGCTTTAAACAACAAAACTAACAAAAATTATTCACTGATGGTTGACATTTTGGGAAATACATTAATGTGTTAAGTGTTGGAAGAACTACTCCTACTCATAGACAAGATGTAATCAAGAAAATATCCCAGTGTAAATGAGAAATTGGGATTTTCTTCAACACAGATTCAACAAAAATAATAGATGTTGCACTCACTGATCACTTTTTGGTATACCTGTTTAACTTCCAATTAAAAAATATCAGGTTTGTCAAGATCAATCACAGTTAGATATAGCCATGCATCTCTAGATGTGGAATAAGTCCACCACTACTCCATAATTTCTCATTTCACTTTTAAGACTTACAGACACCTCATTGGACAACTCAAAAGTCATCTGAACCTTGTGTTATCAATCATTTACGTTTTAACAGCTTTTTTATTTCCTTTTTTAATCCATAACAAGTTCCTTTTTCTGTAGTTAAGCTCATATTAAACTCTTGAAGCTACCTTTCAAAGCAGGTATGTATCCAAACAGGAAGTCAGTTACCCTTAGTTTAAGACAGGAGAAAAATCCAAACTGACCCAAAAGAAGTTTTGAAAGCAAAACACTGGAATTTTAAAATGTACGATTAAAAACTGTAAACTTTTAGCCCTTTCAGCCCTTGTAAATAACTGATCAGCTGATCACATGAGAGACACTAATAATGTGTTTAGACATGTAGATGTGGCTAAGATGAGCTGCTGAAGTTGAAACTGAGCACCAGAATGAGGAAGAAAGGTCAGTCAAGTGATGCAGAATGTGCTATGGTTGCTGCTGTTCTGGCAGGCCCTGACTGTCATTTGAATGCTGTAACAGAACTCAAGACTAATCCAACCAGACAAGATTTTCCAGTCTTTGCTGTCCAATTTTGGTAAGCCTGTGGGAATTGCAGCCTCAGTTTCCTGTTATTAGCTGAGTTAGTTACTCCCAGTGTGGTCCTCTGCTGCTGTAGGCCATCTACTTCAAAGGTTGTTCATTCAGAGATGCTCCTCTACATACCTAGGTACCATGTTCTCACTGCAAGTGAGCTATTTTAACCTTTCTATCAGCTCCAACCAGTGCAGTCATTCTTCTCTGACCTTTGCTATCAACAAGTCCTTGTAACACAGAGACCCACCGCTAACTGGATGTTTTCTCTTTTTCCGACCATTGTCTTTGAACCTTAGAGATGATTGTGAGTGAAAATCCCAGTAGATCAGCAGTTTTGGAAATACTCAGACCAGTCTGAATGGTCAAAACAACCTTGGCACATTTAAAGCCACTTTTCGTTCTCATTCTGGTGCTCAGTTTGAGCTTAATCAGATGGTCTCGACCATGTCTAAATGCCTAGACACACTAGTTACTACAATGAAATTGGAAGATTTGAAATTTATGTTAATGATCAGTTGAACCAGTGTACCTAATAAAATGGCTGGTATGTATATGTAATGAATTTTGGTTGTTAAAATAATATACCATATAGATAAACATATAAGCAGTTAGCATCCATGCCAGATTTAGCTCAACAACCTAATTTCAGTCCTGATGCAGGTAGTTACAGAACATGCAAAACTAATTTCATAAACACAAGCCTCTTTAACAGGACAGTCCATAAAACAACACTGAGAATAAAGCTAGAAAAAGCTAAAAAGAAAAAAAAATGCATAGCTTTAGATGCAAAATTGACTCATTATTTTACAAATAACCAACCAACTAAAATTCAACTCATCTTAAGATGGAAAAGTGTTTCTCAAAATGTGCAACTATCCTTTTAACACTTGAACTCATGGCCGTAGGACTGCCTTTTAATTGTTGTTTGCAAACTGGATAATAGTTGTCTAAATCCACTGACACAAGAGAGCTGTGGTTTAATAATTTCAGACCTGCTTCAGTCGCTGCCCTGGATAATATACTAATAAATATTAATAGTATTAATGTGGTCTTTAACCTCTTACTGATCTGACATGGAGAAATGGGTATTAATAAGTGAAAGATTTCTGCAAAGTGGATTTAAATTACAGAATGAGATGTTCAGGTGTTAAAAACATTGTTCAATGGCTTGTTTATGGTTTTATGATGATTAAACAGCCGGCATATTAATGTGTTTTATTCTTGCAGATAAGCATGAGGTAGCTGTTGATGCTACCAAGGATAATGGTGAGTTATGGAGCCTTCAGATGTGAACTTAAGTGATTATTCATGCTCTGACATTAAATCTGAATGTGTCTCTTACAGGATATGTACCTGTTATTATCAGTGTGATATGCGTTTCATTAGGTAATGCACTTTTCACATTTGAGCTTCATTTTCATATATTCTCTCTTTTTATCTCATTAAATGTTTGACGTTTGTCTCTACAGTTGTGTGTTTAGTTGCTCTCTTTTTACACAAGTTTCTCATGAGGAAAAAAGGGTAAGTTTGACATTTTGAATGTAAATAATTATTGCATGCCTGATTTGATTCTGCTTTTTCTCTAAAATGCACTCGCTAAGGTCAAAGGTAGCACATGTTTCTGAGAACAAATGAGCCAAACTGTAAGGTGTAGTGGCTCTGCAGCCAGTTCAGATTCCTCGCTGCTTTTTGAACAGTTTGAGGAAATCTAGACATCTGCGTTTCCTGACTTACGCTGAGGAATGAGGGAAGTCAACAGGAAATCCTTTAGTAAAACTTGTTGTTACATAGAAAACGGCATCAGGGGGAAAATACCTTCTACCACATGTAATCCATGTGTCTGTGATGGGTTTAATAAATGGGCAGGATGTGTTTAGGTCAAACTCTGTCCACACAAAAACAGGCAGATGCTTTATGTGTCTTGTGTAAATAGTGTATGTGATCTGATTATTTACAAAAAAACAGCAGACATTATAAAGCCATTGTAGTACGACTCAAATTTATTTATTTATTCAACCTTTCATTTAACTGGGAGTATTCCCATTGAGACACAAAAGCCTTTTTGGCTTTCAGCCTTTATTTTGATAGGGCAGCTGTAGAGAGACAGGAAATAATGGGAGAGAGAGTGTGGGAAAACATGCATCAGACATTTGCCAAGGTAAGGAGCCGATCCAGCGGCTGTTGTGTTGAGGACTATAGCCTTTGCGTATTTGTGTCTGCTCTACCCACTGAGCTACATGGGCACCCACAAAAGTCTCTTTTACAAAAGTCATGGCATGATAAGTTCCACTTTTATGATAAGCATCATTTCAGCAACCGTGTTCGGTACAAAGTTGTAGATGGGAGCTTTGCAAGCTGGATTAACCTGATAAACGTTTGGCAAATCCATCTGCTTTGCAAGGGTAATGTAAGATTTTAACAATTTTACCTCCAGAAACACAGCAGCAAAGACAGTCTGCGGTCTCCGTTTGTCTCTGTTCTTTCACAGCTGGAGTTGTGCCGCTCTTTCCTGTCAACACATCTTTAGTTTGTTTCTTTAGTGGAGGTGGTAGGGGGAGGACATACCATACCGGCATCCCTGCCATTGCTATGGTGCTTTCAGACATTGTCTGACACATTGTGCAGACAAAATCGGGGGGGGGGTTATCAATTATTTTAACAGGGAAAACCCACTGACTGAGGTCTCTTTTCCAGGGGTGCCATGCAGCAATAAAAGTAAAAATACAGTCAAATGAAAGTCAAGCTCAAAGTCCCACATTCAGTGTTTTATGTATTAAAACAGTTGCAGTTCCAACTGTTCAGTTGCAGTTCAGATATTAGCTCTTTAAAAACACCAGCAGATGCAAGAGAAGGCAGTTTTGTGGTCATTTGAAAATGGTCCCACATAAAAAGGTGCAGCAACACTTAAAGCGCTCTTAACCCATCCAGTCCCATACTTCAGTGTTTTTGAAGTGATTCTAATTATGGAATCAGCTCATAGCTCTACTCCCAATGTGGGAGTTTGTAAAGTCAAAGAGCGAAGTATCAAACATACCAGAAATTCATCCAAACAGTCAGAAACAGCTGGATTGTTTTCTAATCTCAAAATATTAAACACATAGGAGACAACACACATAAGGTCAGTGTCAATGCATTTTTAATGTTATAACCCTCCAAATTGGAGCCAGTGTAGCCCAGTGGGTAGAGCAACGTCCATCAGCAGATTCTATAGGCCTCAATGTTGTGGTTGTGGGATCAATTCCTGGTCTCAGTGCATGTTTGGCGCATGTCTTCCCCTATTCCAGGGATGTAAATCTGGCTCGTGGTACAGGTCTATTTGGTCTGCAAGATCATCTCTCTGTTCTAACTGGCCCACTGGTGCAAGGTCAGCAGATTTCCTCCAGCATAAACGTGTAAACTTTACCTTGATGATTTAAAATATCCTTGTTAAATTATAGAAATCTGAAAAAGTAAAGAGTAAAAATAATTAGAATAAAAATTTAAAAAGGTGGGAAAAGAAATTAATGTTGTCATTTCAAATTTTTAATTTTGCATGTCACAATTCTGACTTAAACTTGTGATTTTGACTTTTTTCATGTTTTGACCTTTTCATATCATACTCTAACCTTCAAGATTCACAATTTGAAATTCTAAGTCATATTTTTACCTTTGAATTTGTGATTTTGACTTTCTTTCTCAAATATTTGCCTTTTTAAAACAGTATTTTGTCTTTAAATTTTATGTTTGACCTTTTGAACTAATAAGTTTGACTTTTTATCTCAGGCTTTGAGCCTTTAAGCTTCACATTTGACTTTTTTTTATCTCAGTGATTTCTTATCAGTGCTTTTTTTCATATTTACTGATGGTGTGAATGAGGTTGACAGTTTATGGTTAAATGTTGACCTTGTTCGGCTCTTAGGTTAGGCGATTGACTTTGACACTCCTGGCCTAAATAATCCGGCCCTCAGGACATCTCACTGAAGCAAATCTGGCCCTGGACTCAGTATGAGTTTGACACCCCTGCTTCATTCTCTCTCCCCATATTTCTCTCTTCAGCTGTCCTGTCAAATGAAGCCAATGCCAAAAAATATATTAAAAAAGCTCCAAATGTACACTCTAGATTAATTCAATGGCACACCTGCCCATGTATTAATGCTATCATGTTGGAGATTCTTCACAGAAACCTGCATTATCAAATGTGATTACAGAAGAAAAACAAACTTAGATGTTTGCTGGCTGTCCCGGTGTGCATTTTAGTTGCAGTGAAAGCAAAAAACAAAGAAAAGGAAACAGGTAAACTCCTAGCTGATGAGAAGGGATAGTTTTGTTTGTGAGCAGTACAAGTATATAACATCCAATTAGTGATACTAGCTTGTCTTCCAGATGTAATTGGGGATTGTGGGTATTCTGTCAGAGGCAGCCCGGCCTGGAACCATAAATACTGATCTTTTCAAATTTGATACCAGACCAGGAAGGCTCTCACATGTTTGGGTGCAGTAAAATGAAGGTTTTGACACCAGCCTTGAGTTTTAAGTTGACAAGTAGTTGGTTGTGATAAGCCTCAAGTCGGATCATACCCCCTAAACACTGTGTTGATTTGTTCACTGTATGAGGCGGAAAATCAGTCCATCTTCAAAATCAGTCTAACTGGTCTAAAATGACAGTGTATGCCAGGCTTAATACCAGAACAGCTGTTTTTGTGCATGATTCTCTCATTAACTTCTAATCAAAGATTTGCATGCTATCTGTTAAAGCTAAATGTACAAAATTTACATTTTGAAGGCATTTACACTAATACCTTTAATGCTAATTAAGTTTGCAATCAAACATAATTGTTAAAGCTAATAAATTCAACACACATCTGCACAGTTTTGATAAACATTCCTTATTTGATGACACTTTAGCTCATATGACACCAGAGAGGACCTGAAGCCGGAGTTATTACAGTTCCAAAATCTTTAGGTTGCTGCCTCACTAAGGTACCTGTAAACTTCTGTCTATTTATTATAATCAGAAGCTAATGAAACCAAAATACAGCTTTGAATATTTACTTTACTTTGCTTCCCAAAAAACCTGCAAACAGTTCAAAGACAGAGCTAGAAATATTTTAAATGAAGTTATGAATGCATGCATGTTTCACTATTTACATTTATTTTATGATTGCTGTGTGGATGAGGCTCACCCTGAACCATTTTCTCTTCATTTCTTGTTGACCCCAGCTTTAGAAATGGAACGGCGCCTATCAGTTCAAGAGCATCTGTGAGACCGGACAGACGTGCCGACAGATTATAGCGGTGCCTCTCTGAGTGGATGGAGAAAAACTCACTTTACTGTCAATGCACTTCACAACAGTGAGGTATCAAACCTGCTGAGTCAAAGTATCATAATTTAAATCAACTTCCAATGATCAAAGCACTTTTTTAATGATTTATTTTTGTATTGCCACTATAGTAAATTACTATTGTAAATAGTCTGTGCCACTTTAGTGTAACTTTGTACGTTATTTATGATGTAAACTGGAAATTAATATCTTTGTCTTGTATTATTAAGTATTGAGAAAAATAAACTTTTTAGTGTGGAGTTTTTTTAAGAAGCTGAAGTTTTTGTGTTATTAAAATGCAGTATTGTTGATAGAGACTTGTGTAAAAGGGATAAAGAAGCAAACAATGTGCTCAGTTGAGTTGGCAGACTGTGGTGTTGGCTGATAAAGATACAATCAGTTGCATTCTTCGCCTCCTGACTTTCTTTTCATCATTGTCTATTGTGTTGAGCTCATTCCCAAGCTGTGTACAATAAAGGAACATTTTCTCTCTTCAAGGAAGTTTACCATAGTATCCACCAGTGAACCATGAACAAAGTAACATGTTAACTATAAGGGAAAATACCCAAGGAGATGTCTAAAACCTTTAGAAATGAGTAAACAGGACATTACTGGTAGATTGTCTTATTTCTTACACTGTGTATCAAGATGGACGAAGTAGTAGTCGCCCAAGAGTGAAGTCAGAATGTTTAGAGCTCCCCCTGCTGATTGCCTGCCTTCTCTCTGTTACCAGATGGAATAGGATCAAACTATGATAAAGTATAAAAAATGAGTTTTCTGAAACCTGGCGTGAGCTGAGTTGGGTACTTTTTATGATTATTTATGTTTAAGTGTTTTAATTAGTTATTTGTGAAGTTAATACATAAAATGCTATTTTGTTGCTAAGTTGCACCGTAGTGCTAGCATTGCAGGCTGCATCTAAGTAGTGCTCATTGTAACATTGTCCTGCTCCAACAGTGATCGAAAATAAGGACACCGCTGCATATCTGAATGTTTGTCAATTTATAAAAGTCAGAGAAAGCTCAGAGGACAAGTCAAAAGTAATTTGTACTCTGAGATATCAAACATTTCACCCTTTACCCATGCTTTTTGTTATGTACGTTTACTTTTCTCTCCATACTAAGATCTTTTCCCTGTCATTAAGATAATCTTACAAGTTTTAATCTGCCAGAAGTCCCTTTTTTCCTTTAAGAATGAAAGCATTTTTATCCAAACAGGTTGCAAAGTACTACTCGCTTAAGACGGTACAAATTAGAAAGAAAAGCATTAAAAAACATTTTGATGAGAAATCCCTTGGCTTTACTGGATCACTTAAACAGAGAAAGCAGCAAAACCGTAAGTCCTGAGAAGTGTATTTGCTGTCACTTATTATATTTCAGTGAGTCATTTGTACATACGCTCCTGCATGCTTCTAAATGAAGAGTTTAGCAGTCTGTTTCACAGATTAAACATGTTCTAAGCTGAACACAGCAGCATAGCGCTGCATCACTCATTTTGAGAAATGTAAAAGTCAGCATCATAAAATGCATGTTTTGCATTAATCAGTCCACAAATCAAAAAACTTTGGTAGGCATAGCTTCAAGTTAATCAAAACCGACTTAAAATGTTTTTAAATGCAAATTATTTACATTTATGTAATAATTTGTGTGGTGATGGCTATGAATGAAATGTAGTCAATTCAAGTGCTCGACCAGGTTAGCAAAGCTGAAGGAGCAAATGGAGAGGGGATACAGACATGCATGTCTGATATTTTTGGATGTGGGCAAGAAGATTTTACCTGTTGCTTTGCAGTCAGCAGCAACCTTGACAAAATGAACAAAAGTATTTTGCTGCCTGACCATTATAAGAATAAGCACTTTAATTACAGTTTATTCAAATACCTGTTCTTTAATACAGAGTTGCCCCCTACTTTTGCAGCTATAACAGTATTCATTCTTGAAATGCTTTCCACAGGATTTTGGATTTTTGGGGGGAGTTTGTGCCCATTCATTCTATAGAGCATTTATGAGGTCAGGCACTGATGTGTGATGAGAAGGCCTGGCTCGCAATCTCTGTTCCATTTCATCCCTAAGGTGCTCAGTATGTCATGTATGGTATGTATGGTCATGTTGGAATAGAAAAGAGCCTTCCTCAACTGCTTCCAACAAAGTTGGAAGCAGTTGTCCAAAATGTCTTGATACGCTACAGCATTAAGATTGTCCTTCACTGGAGATAAGTGGCCTAGCCCAAACCCTGAAAAACAGCCCCATACCGCTATCCCTTCTCCACCAAACTTCAGTTGGCTGTTGACACCTCTCCTTCTGACGCTTGGCATTGAACTTGGTGATGTAAGGCTTGGACGCAGCTGATTGTCAATTGAAACCCATTCCATGAAGCTCCATTTACACAGTCTTGTGCTTACATTCATGCCAGTCAAAGTTTGGAACTTTCCGGAGATGGGATCATCAGAGTGTTGGCCACTTTAATGTGCCATGCACCTGAGCAGTAGTTGACCCTGCTGTGGTTTTATTTGGTCTTCAGCTTCATTGCTGTTGTTCCTAAATGCTTCTACAGTCTAATATCACTTACAGTTGACTGTGGAATATCCAGCAGGGATGAAATTTCACGAACCGTCACGTACAAAGGTGGCATCCATCACAGTACCACGCTTGAAATCACTGAGCTCCTGAGCACTGAACGACCCATTTTGTATCACAAATGTTTACAAATGGAGACTGCATGGCGAGGTGCTTTACAAGACATCTGTGGACCAAACACAGGGCATGCTGTCAGTGTCGGTTTGATGTGTTTTTGCATTTCTAGGAGGTGCACATCAGTTAGGGTCCAGCACTCTGCAGGTGTGTGACATAGCTTCAGTGCAGAAGCATAAATCAGATGCAATACGGTAACGAGCTAAGATGGTCAATCTGTGAGAAACTGCAACCCCTCTGGAAGAACATGCATCAGCTCCTACTGCTGAATCCTTTGATTTACTATGTAACACATTAACCCAAACACTGTCTCCTCTCTCAGCACGGCTTGGTTCTAAATTATGTCACCCACTCAGTATGTAAGCACCCGTCACAGGGGTGTTCTGGTTTCAATTCACAGGAGATCATGAAGCACTGTCTATTGTAATATACAGTCTGTTTAATGTCAAACTCTACACACGATTTGACAGCAGAGTTTAAAAAGAAAATGCCAAATCTTTCCATTTTTATGTGTATTGTAAGACCTATGGTACAAAAACAACCTTGATTCTAAAGACCACCTTGAAGCAAGTGTTTAACATTGTTCACATATTACAAAGCAGCAGGTTTAGTCCCTCAAAGGAGCCACTCAATGGTCGCATTCATAGTCATGGCAGCAGGGGAAAGGCCAGGCAGTTATCCTGGCAGGGGTGTGGACTAGTACAGAGAAAAGCCCCTTAATAAAAAAGCAACTCCACTGTTTCATTGTGCCCGACTCTGCTGACGTGCCAGAGGCCTGAACTGCGCCTCAGCTGGATCAAAGAAACACTTTGTTGTGTCTGCTTCAAAGAAACTTAATGTTAAATTATTCTGTCACATATTACACTTATGATTGGACAATGAATGAGCTGCAGAGGGATTATAAAAAAGCTGTGACTAACTTGTGAAATCCTTGGGAAGATGAAAACATGCTTTTAAAGAGGATATGCACTCATCATGGTAATTATTCATCTTAGTTATGTGGACAGATGGGGTGTTTATGACTAGAGCAGGGGGAGGTGGGGGCAGTTTTCCTCAAGAGGATCCTCAACAACAGTGGTGGTAGTCAGAGCTTTCCTCTATGCCTAGATACTGTGAAGAAAGGAAGTTCAAGTCGGATCCATTTGTCTGCAGTTTTATGGTTGTTTTGTTATGAAGATTACTCCAGTAATTTACAATGTTTTTCTTATTGTCAACAATTCCCCTACAGAGGAAGAACTGGCACTTAATTCATCATGCTAGCACAGACTTATGAAAGTTTCAGCTCAAACCTACGTCACTGAACCACAGCAGATGATATGTCTTTCATTACAGCAACCACAGACACTTGGGTATGGGAGAAGTCTTTGTTTTTGGAGTCAGGCCGGATTAAACTCTTAGTCCCACGGATACAGAATGCAAAAGGTTTAAATTGAAATTATTGTTCACATGACCTAAGATTCCCTTGAAAACACCAGTGCAAATTCCACAGTAGTTAATGCAAATATTTAATACTAGTTTTTTCAAAGTAAAGTGCATATTTGTGGTTGTTTCAGGTGTTAAAATGTCTTGAGCTTTAGAAAACAACAAACTCCGATGATCATAAAAGCATCATTGAAAGAAAGTTAACACGTGGAAACAAAACTAGGAACCCATAGCTTTGGGTGGCTGTTTATTGCTGTTTTAGCACAAGAGCCTGACATTTTTTTTTTCAGGATTCTTGCAGGATGAGATTGGATGTTAGACTGGGAACACACAGGGAAAAAAAAATAATTTCAGAGCAGCAGGATAGCAATAAATCTGTGTGGTATGTATGACACAGATCTAAACTTATTAAGGCGATTTTATCATCAGATTTGGTGTTCATCTGCTGGTTGGTCGCATACAGACACCTGATCTGACCAAATGTGTATGATATAAAGTGTGCAACAGTACATAGTCTTCAGGCGCTGCAGCTGAAGTATTAATTGAACAGCAGTGAATTTAGAGTGAGCAGATATGACTGATGTATGTAAGGCAGTGACGATTGGTATAATCAACTTGCAAAGTTGTCAAAAAAAGGAAGAGCCACTAGGGCTATCTTCAGGAACAGGGACAGCCTTTATTAGCTTAGGGCATATCTAATAAAAGACCATAAAATCACAGGGAATGCCAACCGAAGAGTGAATGAAAGAGTGACCTTCTGGTGAGAGAAACATCATTAAGCACCCTACTGAGTGCCCTACCAGTGACCAGTAAGTTATGGAGTCCTCTACAGTGTCCTTCCAGTGGACTACACATGGTAAAGTGCCCTCTACTGTGCCCTACCATGACACCTTTGCCACCTTGAGTGGCACCGATATCTGGTCTGGCTCATGGACTAAGTGGACAAATCGTGATTGAGGTCCCTCCAAGTGGCCTGCCAGAGGACTAACATGACAAAGTGACCTATGCAGTGTCCTTTCAGTGGACAAACAGTGATAAAATGCCCTTGACGGTGCCTTCCAGATACAAAACAAGACAATGCCCTTTTGAAAGTGCAAAGTTTCAGCAGTGTCTGAACTGGTACAAGAATCTGATCTGCTGTGGATGCACCAGGGCTCTTCAACTTCTTATCAATGAGTCAATTGTGTGCCGCGGTCTGCTTAAGGGGCACAGAGTCACTTCAGTGGTTTGAATCATCCAGCTCTTGCCTGTGCATGTCTTGGCTCTAAACTATTTCACCAGCACAACATGTCAGCACCCATCACAGGGGTAATCCAGCTTCTATTCACTAGAATGGAAGGAGACCAAAGAGTCCATCTATGGGCCACAATAGAAGGTTTAATCCTCTTGGGATCTTAAATGTCCACAATGTAGTCAGAGTTTATTAAATTAATCTTTCATAGTCTTAAGTGCAGGACCGCCCAGCTGACTTCATTTTTTATCAGCAGCCTTATTCTCCAAGAAAAACATCAACACGAACAGACGAAACTAAGTGAACGCTGCACAGGAAAGCATGTAGCACTCGAGGGAAGAACCAAGTGAATCTCACATTACAGGGCAATTTTTATAAGAGCTGAGTCACCCAGCAGTCAACACAGCAGCTTCCCCCTAAATATAAACCTGCCTCTGGCCAAGGGTTCCACATTTACAACCCAATAAACACGCAGAATCCAGTTAGTGCACTACTCTGATATTGTAGTCCAATTGAAACCAGATTTACTGGCCCATTTCTGCTGGTCTTTTTAAAGCCTTGGCCTCACATCAGGCAGTGAAGTGACTAGAAGCCTGAGTGTCAGGAAACATGCTGGGTGTCCTCCCTGTCTCAGCAAGTTTTCCACTCACTAAAACCCAAAGCATCGATCCCTCCTCCTCTTTTGAACCCAATTTTTCCAGTGAACAAATTCAGAAGTACCACACCCATCCTGGCTGATATCATCTCTGTCAGAAGACACTGGAAGTTTCTCTCCAAATACGGGACTACAGAGAGCTTGTTTTGACAGCTTAGCACCATTCGGACATTCTTTTTGTGTGTAGATGTCATTAACACAAAGAGAAAAATTCAATTACCCTGTCCCTGATAGTTTCCACATGATGACAGCTTGTTTCTCCTACAACTGGACTTCCAGGAGTCTGTATCCTGTTTCCTTAGGACATCAACATGGTGATGATAAATGCATCCATCCTCTTCAGGGCAGTCTCTTCAAAGAACTTCCTTTTGTGGTTCACTTTCACTTTGTGTTTGTCCTGCACTAAAACCAGAATTTGAACAATGAGGAGAACACTGGTTTCTGACTTTTAGCGTAGAAAAATGTATCTTAAATATAGCATGGGTTTTTATCCTTTCATGTAATTCAGAGTGAGAGAGTGCATGAGAGAAATAGGCTTTTCTAAATACAGTGAATAAGTGGGTATTTTACATCCTATAACATAAAGATGAAGGTGTTTACAGGAAAACTTTCAAAGAAGTTATGAAGTATGATAAAAATCATGTTTTTCCAACCTCTAAAATACAACATGGTTATAGTTAAGCCCGAGTCTCTTTTATTAGGCTACTGCTCAAAATTTACAGCCCATCTTTAAATGAGTATAACTGTAACTACAAGGTCTATTTGAAAGATCAAGGTACAATAATGAAGAGGGCACTTGTGAAATTTGTTCAGAAGTGTAAAAATGTGTATCTATGTTACTGGATCAGAGAGAATCAAGTTGGCAAATGAAAAAAATAATTTTTGCCTTTTTTTAAATTTTATTTATTTTTTTTTTTTGTTGCAATTTTAGCATATATATCCCATAGCAATAATGCAATTGAAGTCCAGAAATCTCCAGTAGGCCAAAGCAACACATTGTGACATTACCTCTTTCAACTTTCGTGCCACTAGAGGCTTATTAGGACAAAATAAGAGAGATTTTAGTAAAAAAAAATATTAGGGTGAAATCCCCTCTTGGTCCATTTGAGCCCAATTTGGCACTATCTCTGCCATTTGAAAAATCACAGGTACCAAACTTTTTTTACTCATATACCATTATAGGTGGTCACTGCATCATGGAATTATTTTATTTCCCCCCAAACTCACCAGACCTCTATATAATTCCCTTTGAAAGGATGTCTTACAAAGGAACTAAAGTTTGACACCAAGGGAAGCAGATTTATTTTTAATGGCACAAAATAAAGTGCAGAAAACTAAAAGAAACTGTTGAAACAAATGGAAACTGCACAAACATGACTAGAATTTCCAGTAGAGGCTGGGCTTTCAAATGAGACCATGTTTATGTCTGTAGTACCAGGCACCATCCCATAGGGGGCGGAAGTGTCTGGCTACGTAGCACTACGGCCACTTTGATATGTGGTCATTGGTTTGAGTCCTGTTTGAGTTGGATGTGGTGTAGGTAAAAATGGTTTCACTTGGGCTTGTAGCTGAGCTTCTTCTGTTTAATTTGATGTGTAACATGACTATTTTTATGAAAAATAGAAGTGCACATAGCAAGTCTGTTTGGATCAAGGCGAGCAGGACCAAATTTGGTCCCGCTAGGGCTTAATTAAGTCAGAGCAAAAGGTCCAACAAGAGCTAATAAAGAAGGGCAAACATCATGTACTTCATGTAATTCTCTTAATACTTTTTGGTCTATTTGTTGATGGCATCTTTTTTGTCTGGGTCTTTTCACCCCTGGTAATAAGCCTGGAGACTGCAATTGGTTTTCAGGCCCTTGGGCATGACCATTGGCTCCTGACAACTCTACTACCCTCCCATCCTCTTCATCACCTGTTCACTCTCATGCCCTCAGGGAGGCGCTACAGATCTCTGCCGACCAAGTCAGTAAGACTCAACAAATAGTTTCATCCCCTCTGCCATAAGAACACTCAATCAAGCCATGGACTACATATGCCTTTTTGTTGTACTGTTGTGTAATGTCTAATGTTTTTGTGTGTTCTGTGATGACACAGTTGATGCGAGCGTCCTTTTCAAGTGCTGTACCGAAAGCAAATTCCACCAAATTGTTTGTGTGGTCATTAATAAAGATTCTGATTCTGATTCTGAGGATGGTACCCCAGGCCGTGCTCGCCCCGTGTGCTCTGAAACTTGGGTTTGGAGTGCTGTCAGCACTAGAAGAGCCTGCTATGGACACAGGTCTTCATATATGAGGTCAGATGTCTAACTAGTTTTGATGGTTTCATCAGCTGTTACATGTTGTATTTTCCTATAATCCATCTGTATGCTTGTACTGCAGCCTCACATGCTTTAATGCTTTCCTTATTTCCCTTCTATGTTTTATCCCTTTAGGAGAAATCAGTCAATCACACAGACTTGAAAACTGAAGCCAATGTAGTTGAAAAAAACTGCAGTTCCTCAAGTGTCCACTTGAGGTTGGCTGTAAAAGTCAAGGGATCCCCGTTAACACCACTAATGAAGTGCAAAAGTTTTACTGCAGAACTAAAATATTTAAACCCTGGTTCAGTGAACAAATTAGGTTTCAACAGCTCATGTCTTCATTGGCACATACTGTATAAAGAGAATTTCAGTATTCCAATATGGCAACTTTCATTGTTGGGCTTCAGAAGTCTGCTTCACAAACCAGTGGATGACGATACCATGACTACGTCCATGTTTTATACAGTCCATTGTTTAACCTTCTATTTGACCAGTGGTTCTAAAGTGGTGAGGAGAGTCAAGGTGTACCTTAAGAGTTTATACAACCATGTCTGATTACTATGACTACAGAACAACCAAAGACACTTTTACATGTGTTTGCACTGATATAATCAGTGATCGCGATAACCACTGCTGCCATAATAGTTAAAAACTTGCATTATCATGAGGTACCAAGAAAAGAAGAGACTTGTTTCTGCCACTTTTCTGCCTCGGATTGATTCTAGAGATGTTCTGTACATGCATGTACATCTTCTCAATGACTTAAATCTTTAAGTGTACCATTGGGTACTGAAGTTTATAACCAACCTTAAGTCCCTAACTCAATATTGTATTCCGTATGATCGAGTCGGTGGATCTTTTTGGTCTCATGTAGACTAAATCATTGGCATATCCTTATTTATAAGGCTTTACTAAATCTGCTTCCATCATATGTGTGTGATTTATTCATGTCGAAAGTTCTGGAAGCCACAGTCTTCTGCTCTGTGACTCAGTCATAGAATTTACTGTTGCTCTCTGTACCCAAAATCCACCTTAAAATGGGTAAAAAGACATTCAGGTACGCTGCTCCTGCAGCCTGGAATCTTCTTCTTCTTCTTTTCAGCCTGTGCACACTCTGCAGAGCTAACTCCCCTCAGTTTGGTTGATATTACAGCTGCCTTCATGAAAAATCAAAATGATGTGACCATGGACTTTAATCATGCCATCAAACATTTAATAACCATTTAAAACATTATACTGCTTATAAAAGGCCTACAATAAAAGTACATAACAGTTAAAAGTGCTCAAAAGCTACTTTTATATGAGTTTAAAACATTTATTAGCAAACTGTCAACATACTTAAAATCTCACAAAGATTATTCACTATCAGGAAGTTTTTAATCAGATAGAGAGCATTACAGCAACGTGGCTTTATTGCATTATGTTTTGACATGATTATTGTTGAAAGTGCCGGGTCACAATGAGGAGGAAATCCTCCCATCAGCCCTGCGTGAGTCTCTACTCTTTATCCTCTTCCAGACATGTGGTCCAACATGACTGCAGGGAAATCTCACAGCGGAGGAAGTGATGTCATTTACACATGGAGTAAACAAGAAAATGAACTATGCCACACATGCTGACATGTTTTCTGGGGCATAATACTGTAGAATAAAGGCAGCAGCCCCACTGGCGTGCAGAGCTGAATTATGTACATGGTGACACATAATGTGGTTAGTGTGGTCAGCGTGTTGAGGACACACCAGGCTTTATTGTAGGGGGAGAGGATGGAAAAGGATGAAACCACTTGTGATAAAAGGCTTCTCTTTAAAGTTGTTCTCATGATTTGAGTGGATGGAGATATTTAAACTTAAGACAAACAAGACATAAATGGTTCCCACTGTGGCCTCAATAAAAGAGAAGAAACAGATGTTAGGCAAGAATGACCCACCATCACTAAGGCCATTATCACTGAGTAAACATTTATACACTCTATTCAAGAAACTCAGTACTTTCAACGGAATGGATTATCGCGTTTATACGGCCAACTCCCATTCTTACTAGAACAATGTCAAGGGCTTCAACATCTGGGTAAGTTAAACAGTAGAATGAGTCAACCCGGGCCGCGAGAGTAACAACACCAGTGTGGACAGGTGTGGTAAATTAGCAAGACCCTGAAACACTTGATTCTTCTGATTGCTCTCCAATTTAGCAGTCCCTGAGCTCGCTCTGTGAAATATTTAAACCAAAAGTTGAACAGATACAAAGGACGCTGATGTTCTTTGTTTTGATGTCAGGCTTCAGCTAAGCATAATGCGCACAAATGTCAGGTAGGAGGAACTGAAATAACTTTAAGGCAAAAGTTATTCATTTATTCATTGCCTAAAGAGGCCAAAAAAAAAAGACTGGAATTGGCAACAACTGGTTACAGTCAGAAAAAATGGCATAACAGCAGCAAAAAAAGCTAAGAAAGGCAAAAAATGGGTGGTGGAAAATGGCGAAAAGCAGTTAAAAAGTGGCAACAATGGATAAAAGTTGTCAAAAAGTGGTAAAAACTGTTGAAAATAAACAAAAATGGTATAACGGCAGCAAAAAGAGGCTAAGACAGGCAAACATGAGAAAGAAAAACAGGTAATTAGTGATTAAAAAGTGGCAAAAATAGGCAAAGATTTGCAAAAAACACTGTAGAGACAGATAAAAAGAAGCAAGAATGGATAAAAACTGGCAAATAGTGGCAAAAATGGCTTTAGACACAACAATGGGATAATGGGCAGAAACAGGCTAGTTAAGGGTAAAGGGCAAAAATAGATGGGAAAAAAATGGTGAAAAGCAGTTAAAAAAAGAGCCAAAAACATTTTAAAAGTGTCAAAAATTGGATAAAGAGGGCAAAATTGGCCAAAGAAAGCAAAAATGGGCAGGGATAAAATGGTTAAGAGGAGCTAAAAATAATTGGTTAAAAGTGGGAAAAATATGCAAAAAGTGGAAAAAATAGCATTATAAAGGCAAAAAGGGGAACAATGTGAAAATGGTTCAAAGTAGCAATAATAGGTTAAAATATACAAGTACTTTCAGCTGTTTTGATTTCAATAACTAACCATAAATTGTTCATCCGTGCATGTTCCTTTCAGTTATTTGTTTTAAAATTTTGCAAATATTTAGAGCACAAACAGAGTCAGGGCTGGGGGTTGGATAATCGCACCTCAATTGTAATCTAGGTAAAAAGTTCAATTCATTAATTAATTTAATTCAATTAATCATGATTTAGATTTTTGACAGAATCGCCCGGCCCCAGTGAGTTGTGAGTAAATACAAACATGTTAGCATCACATAGAGAGTCGGCGGCAAGAGCACAGCGGAGCAGAGGTTGGACTGTTCTTTCCTCACTCTATGGGACAGACGGAGCAGCCACGGCAACCTCTTATGGATTAGTCTTTTAATGTCCACTACAACAAAATAGGCGCACTTTAGTATGAGGGCAATCAGGGTTGTAAAGTTCAAAACACAAGGATCTATTTTCATGCATGCGTAGAGCATAACTGAGCTGACTGTTTTAACTGAGGAAGAGCTTTTTTCCTGTATAAAGACTGTTTATTTAGCTTCATTGAACATTTTGTAATTATGTTTTGCTTTTAACTTTTGGCATTTTAACCCTCACTGGAAAATCAATCAGATTTTATTTTGAATTTTTGTGCATATTTCTGTCCTGACAGTGGTGGTGTCTGACAGTAGTGGTGTGCAGAGAGAGTCTGTCTTGTTTCTTTTTGCTGACGCATCTGTTTATTTCTGCACATGTAAAAGCACTTTATAATCTTTGTGCTGAAAAGTGCATAACAAACAAACTTATACAGTTATTATCCTTTTATAATGGTGAAAGCAGGAAATATGCACGCTTTGAATTAATCAAGCAGACCCTGTTCTCCCTTTTTAAAGTAATTGTGTTAAATTGACTGTGAAACTGCTATTTCAAGGTGGAAAACCTACATATTGTGCTGTAAAGATATGATGCTATAGGCTAGATTTAATCTCAGAGTCCTGTGAGTTCACAAAAACAGGTTTATGTAAATGAAAAAGTTCAGACTTCTCCTCTTTCTATTCTTACTCTAACCTTTTCTTTCTATTTGTATTTACAAACATGTTGAACGAGCCTTCTTGTTAAGACTGTTGCTATCCCAACAATTAAACAATGAGCATGACCCGCCCTTATTTATGACAGCTCTTTGCCTCGCCTTTGGGTGTAGCATTAGTCAAAACAAAAGTAAACCAATGTTCCTGTCATTGAGGCAAGATGGTGTTCAAAGATTGAATTTTCCCTTTCAGGAGGCCCACAGCTTAAAAGATAGCAAGCTCATTATAACAGCATTGATTGTTTGTTAACATTAACTTCTACTAGTATAAGCAGCCAGTCAAAGCAGACTGATCAGAGCTGCTGCATCAAGATGTCTGATACAACTGGAAACATCTGGGTTTCATTTTTATTTGAACCAGAATTGCATATTTTTGCTTCAAGCCCTGTAGTTTAACATTTTCTTGGCATTTGTGAATATTTGAGCAGCTGGCAGTGTTCATTAAAGCTGGAACAATTTACCCCGTAGGCCCTGGTGTTGTGATAAGTCTGTGTAAATTCACTCTGGAGTTCATCTAAAGTGAGAATAGTGAACTTTAAATCATTATTTTCCTTTTTTTAAAGTGCGACTTTGCTTCTCATCAGCTATGTCAGATTCAGAGTTATAATTATTAGTCTTCCTCTTAAATCTGCTGATCTCGGGGGAAATCCTGACTGTACAGTAATGTTACCCAACCATAGACACCACCAGTGACTCTCACCACATCAGTGAAGCTGGTGCAGGTCTCAGCAGGGAGGGGTCGGCAGAAAATCTGATGCCGCTGCTCTCTAATGACGTCACGTTAAAAAGAGACACTCCTCGTGAGTCAGACTTACTTCTCTAAAGTGAAACAACATGTAACTGATGGACAGATAAGCTCATGTTTGTTTGTTGATATAGCAACACTCCCTGCTATGAATACATCCACACCATATGGCCGGTTTGGCTCCTTGCTGGCACCAAGGATAGAAATAAGGTCATACTGCAGGAGGTGATTTATACTCCCGTAAAGCCGTTTGAATTTAGCTTTGACTCTGATCCCTTTAACACTAAACCCTCAGTTTGAGAAGGTCAGCAGGTAGAGAGAAGACAATAGAGAGCAGCGATGGACGATGAGTGATGACTCAAAACTGATGCCTTTTAATGACCAACAAAACAAAGTCTGACTGTTTCTATACAGCTGTTATTAATGCTGTAATCACTAAAAACGTGAGTTACATGCTATAGAAACATGCTTTGTTCATATTTTCTAAACAAATACTTACATAATGTGATAACTGCGTGGTGCTTCCTACAGATTGATGCTATACCTGTGTGATCATGAACTTTTCATCTACCTGCCAATTTGGCCAGTGAGTCAAAAGGGGATTTCAGATCCTGAGTTAAAGCAATGATGCATGATGCATTTTCACAAGTATTACACAAACCACATGACAACAGTACAAGCCCAAACACGTCTGAGAGTGAGTGCAGGTCAGCTTACCTGAAACAAAGCCTACTTCAACATTGCGAGACTAATTAGCTAGAATAGGTCAAATAGAATACAGTACTGCAGCTTTATCTTTTGAATTAGGCAGCCTGTCATCAATGATAGTAGCTCATTAGAAAAGGATGGCATGGCATTGTCTTGCCCCTTCTTGCCTCATTTCTGTAGCTTTCCTTTTTTGTGTGTTTTGACAGTTTTTATCAGCAGTGCATTTTAGAGAGATGCTCAAATAACATTACTCACGTTTGCAAACGTTTCAGTTGATATTGCATATGTAACAGAGTTTATAGTGTCATTCCACTTGCATTTGGGTTTAAGCTGCTTTGTCAACTATGGCTCTAGGGCACCCTCTCTAAGGCTGTGTATATAGTCACTAGGCAACCGTAACATTTTTGCCACTTCATGAGAGACTGCCTGGGTAAGCTGTACGTGATAGCCGTCATGAGCCGATTGTATGACCAGTACTTATCCTGTTCCTGTCCAGATTAAATGGCTGCATGACAACATATATGAGCCTCCTTTCCATCACTCATTCATCACAACGCAGAGTCAGGGGGTTTCTTGAACTGACCAGCTACAGAGAGGTGCAGCTAGGAACGGTTACACATAATCACATCACTGTTGATCATGTAGCATATCCTAATGGTCATCCTAAATTACCCGATAAATTCCACATGGTCCATGTCTGCAGAGTTTTGTAAATGCCACAGTTTTGCTTCTACTAACAGCATGCACCTTCACCCACTGGATCTGTTTCTAAGGTGCAGAGCAGGGTAACAGCCCTGAGCAGCTGGAGTCGAGACACCACAAGATCCTGCAGACTGACGATCTTAAATGCCCATCCCCCCCACACCGGCAGGCCACTACGGTGAAATGCTGTATCTGTGAGAATGGAAAAACATGTTAAAACTTTCCAAATAAATCGGATTAAACTTCCAATTATGATTAGGGTAAGGGTCAAGGTTAGGGTTTAGGCTACCAAAATCTAAAGGTTAAAACCAGACCTATTTAATAAAGCTGGGTAAACAGTCTGCTTACCGGGAAAAAGGTTGTCCTCCATGAAAACACTCTAACGCAGCTAACGTAACTAATGCTACTGCAAACAAAGCTACAATTGCTATATATGTTGTGAAGCTTATGCATCTAAGTAGCAAAAGCCAAAGAAAACAAATCTTTGAGTTTTGTTAACTATGCAGGTAACAAAGCTTATTCCAAAGCTAATAAAGCTATTTGGGCTATGTGAGCTACATAGGTAATGTGGCTATATCTAAAGCTAACGAAGCTAAGTTAGTTAAATAAACTATGTAAGTAACATAATTCATGTAGCAAAAGCTAAAGCAAACAAAGCTACGTAGGCTAAATAAGCTATGATCTTAACATAGCTTAATCCAAAGCAAAGAAGCTCTGTTAGTTTCATAAGCTATGTAGGTAACTCTTCATAAGTAACATAGTTAAAGCAAACAGTTACATTTGCTATGTGAAATTATGCTACGTTTGCAATCGCTAGACCTGTTGATAAGTAGCTTGGTGAATGGTAGCTCGCTTTTGCTTGCAAGTACTAGCTGAAGCTAATCTAGCTACATTGGCTTATGTCGAATGTTAACTATGCAGCTAGCAAAGGTATGCAAAACATTGTATGGGCAAATTATGTTCCTTCCGCTCTCACAGTAGTGGTCTGCAAGAGGGGGTGTCTGAGATTGGTGGTCTGCAGCCTCTCAATTCATGAGGGAAATGTGAAAACACAGAATATATTATGTAAACAAAGGGCTACTTTGCCTCTCTGAGGTTTATTTGGCGTTCACTTCAAATATACTGGGCAGGGCACAGAGGATTTACAAAAGATAAATTTGCTCTGGCATATGTGGCACATTTGGAACGCTGTGCAGGTGGAGTATGTGGAATATGAGGGTAAGAAAGCAGAATAACATTGGCAGCAAGCATCAGAAAAAATACCCCATAAAATTAACCTTAACCAGTGTGGGTTAATCATGTAAATGTTTTAATGAATCTCTCATATCAAGACAGCTGTGTTAATGTGTCTGTCAGCTGTTAGACATGTGTGAGCTAACAAGGCCAACAGTTCAGAACTTTTTCTGTCCTTAATATTGCCTCTGATTCCCCGTCTGCTCTTCGTGTATTGAAGCATGAGAACATCCGCTGAGCACTATTAAAAGATGACATGCTATAATTACATTTCATCTAAAGAGTTGAAGCTCAGAGGAACCGACTCTGGTGTTTTATGTGACAGGGTGAAACTCTGCCTCTTGCATTTTACAGAGAACAGAGGTGACATGGTGGTCTGAGATTACAAAGGCAAATGTAGAAATTAAACATTATTCAGCAGTCGGGTCACTATTGATATTTAATGAATGAAACTCAGTACAATTTTGATAAAAGCAAGTTTTTCTATAATGATGGAAACAAGTATTGAGCTAAGGGTACCTGTGAGTAGCAGTATCCACAGTTTACTTTTAGATAAAACTGATTGGTGCCACTTTAATAAGCTACTCAGCTCTTATCAATTCTTTTTGGCTGACCTAGGCGGTCAGCCTTACACATGGGTCTGGACGTGTCTTACTGACTGACTGAGTGAGTGATGCTATACTTCCAGAGCCACACAAACAGAGTTGCGCTATGGGTGGGGTTTAGTTGTACTGAAAGCTGATGGTAATGGCTGCCTCCAATATGGTAAATACCTTGGATATAGCTTTAGCATTGCGTCCTTTTTACTAGAACTGGACCGCATTTCTTTTTAAAATAAGAGCTCTGATAGTGGCCTTCAGCTCTTCTGTGTTGGTGGGTCTGGTGTCTCACATCTTTGTAATCCCCCATAGAGTCTCTATGGGGATAAGGTCAGGCAAGTTTGCTGGCCAATCAAGCACAGGGATAACATGGTCCTTATACCACACATTGGTACTTTTGGCAGTGTGGGCAGGTGCCAAGTTCTGCTGGAAAATGAAATCAGCATCTGCTGGTGTTGGTCCTTAGACCTGATAAAACACAGTGGACCAACACCAGCAGATGCCATGGCCCCCAAAACCATCACTGACTGTGGGAACTTCACACTGGACCTCACTGGACCATTAATGACCTCAGCTTGGATTTGGTGCCTCTCCTCTTTTCCGCTAGACTCTGGGACCTGGATTGAAATACAAAATTAACTTTAATCTGAAAAGAGGACTTTGTGAAGCTCCCCAAAATTCTTGAGTGGGCTTTGTTTCAGAATCCTCTCAAGGCTGCAGTCATCTCTGTTCCTCTGCACCTTGTGTCAGTGATTGTTTTCTAGACATCTGTGAAGTCTGCAGTTTTCCCCATGATTGTGTGGGCAACTGATCCAGACTGAGAGAACATTTAAAGGCCCAGGCTGACTAGAGTGTGACACCATGAGTCTCCAATATTGAACTTTTCACAATATTCTACATTTTTGAGATATTCAATTTTGGTTTTTCATTACCTGTAAGCCATAATCATCAAAATTTTAAAAAAGAATAAACACCTAAAATATATCAGTCTGTGTATAATGAATCTATATTGAATATGAGTTTCACTTTTTGAATTGAAATACTGAAACAGATGTTATTATACTGAGATACACCTGTATCTAAGTGGAAAGGAGTCCCAGTTTGAAGCATGGAAAACTACAAGTGCTCCCACAAAACAGTAGACAAATTTTCCCATCATTCAATCAACAAAATAAAGTTCTTCTGTATCATAGATTAAAGTGAAACATGTTTTGATTTAAATAGGTGATAATGACTTGTAGAACTGGAGGTCAGTGTTCCCCCCTTTGGGTGTGTTGTTGAACTAACAGGAGGAAATGCCAGCCGAAGGGGATTCCCCCTTCATGACCCTGCTGAGGCTTTTTGCTGCTCATTGGTCTGCATAACTGACCTGTGGGAGGAAATATTAAGTCCATTACAGGGTTAAGGGATTCCTTCACTAAGCCATTATTAGTTTTGTGTTTACTTTAAATGCAGCTCATGAAAACAAAAATCCAGTATCTCAAAATATTATAGATACCTAATCCTTATCAGAAAAGGATTTGATTCACATCTGCTGCAGTGTTTTATCTAGTCCAAAGCCAACACAGCTGTCTACTGCGACATTTTTGAGCATTTCACTCCTCTGTCTGCTGAGAAGATTTATGGAAATACTGATTTCTTTTTCCTGCAGAATCTTCACTGTGTAAAAACTAGTTGGTGGTGTCCTGACTGTGGTTTAGTTTGCTTGTCTTGCCAGACAACTTAACTCACCATGTCAAGAGGGACGAACCAATAAGACAGATCAAATGAAGCCCCCTTAAAGGCAACGTGGACTTTATAAAACCTCAGCAGTGCCACAGGACGATCGCCTCCTCTGCACAGATGCAAAACAGGAGCCCACAGTATTGTGCAGAAACGGGCATGACATTTCTGTGTTAAAAATCCTTATTTTGGATTAGTCTAATGTAATCTGATACTGTATTTCAGGATACTGGATTAGATTTTCATTAACTAATCTGTAATTATCAGGATTCAAAGTAAAGATATTTTACTTTAGCTGTAATGCATCTAGAAAGTCTGAAAGCTTCACTTTTTTCAAATTAAATGACAGAAAATTAACTTTTCCATGAGATAATCTTTTTTCAGGTGCAACAGTTTATGAGAGATAGTGACACAGGATTTCCACAAACACTTTCCCCCCTTGTCAGAGTATGTAGATTAACTTAACTCAAATACAAATAGCGACCTGTGTTTTGCCTCTCTTACAATCAATTCAATAACACTCCCATTGATGAGGTTTTAAAAAAATAAATCAAAATTGCTTGCACAAGTTTAACATCCCCTCCATAAAGGGCAATTTTAGGATCAGACCTTTTTAGTAAAGTGTGGCTGTAAATGTTCAACCTTTCTCCTAAACCACAAAAAATAGTAAATATTTTCTTATATCTACACCATAAGTCTACTCAGTATTGTTGAGCCTGTTTAGTTCTCTCCCCGACACTAAAATCATCTGTTCACTAAGTAAAAGAGCCTAAAAATAAATATTACCTCACAGAAAAAACTACACTAATAATTAAAAACTATTATTTAACAAAAGAGTGATCTTTGATCCCAATGAGACCAACCTGGTTAAATAAAGGTTAATTAACTCATGGGGGTTTCAGCTGTTATTAAGGAGGGGATGAATTTTCCTTTTCAACCTGAATTAACCATCAAAATTAAAAAATTTAGTGTAAAGTACTGTGTTTAGAGGAACTGTAGTTTTTCACATCTTTTACTAGTTGTGGTCTGAGTTGTGTTTTGTTTAGGTGGAAAATGTTGTGCTTGTTAGTCCCTGTCCACACAGAGACGAATTCAGTAGTATACGCAAAAGTTTTTTGTCGTATCGGCGTTTCATCCACACAGAAACGGCATTTTGGGTGACTGTAAACGAGACTTTTTGAAACTGGGTCCCAGAGTGCACAAATCCGTAATTGACTACCGTTTCATCTCTGTGTGGACGGCCAACCGCATCTTTCTTGAAACAATTACGTCACACATACCGTAGCTCTCTTAAGCCGCCTGCGCGGGTCCAGACAAAACAACAATGGCGGATTACAGGGTTGTGTTCGTGCTGCAGAAGCTACTGAGCTTGTTACGGCTTTTACAGCAAAATTTGATGCTCCTTTACCACCACCGCGAAACGCACACACCATATGTTCTTAAATCAAAAGTGGAGAAAAACCAGAAGGGCAACTAGAAGAAAGTTTGTGTCAGTTTTCTGTGATCTTCTTCTCTCTTTTGGTGCATTTCCGTGGCAGCGTCACAGCCACACACAGGCTTGGCGTATGCACTACAGCGTTGTCAGTGGTTCTGTGCTTATGCGGATATTTCCGTCTTTATAGAAAACTTTTTCAAAATGAACAATTTAAATATTTCAAAACGGCAATATATCGTTTTCGTCTCCATGTAGACGGGTTTAGTATTAGTTTATTATGATCTGTGGGCTTCAGTCTGTGACAGGACTCTGCTGATGGACTTTGGGCTTGGGATGGACTTGAGACTGCCTTTTAAAGGTTTTCCTCAGAGGAGAGCTAGCCCCAGATATGGAGCCTCTAGGGATGAAAGGGTTAAGGCTGCTGAAATGAAATTCAGGGACACTCCAGCACTCCAAAAAGGGTCTGGAATTTCTTCTGGCCCCAATAGTCCTTGTATGTTTAATGTGTTAGAATGGAGATTATATATTTGTCCGAGGAAAAACACATCATTTTGGACATTTTAGCATGAAACTGACCCTCAGCCTTTTACTGAAGCATTGAAGCAGTTAATCCATTTATTAATCATCTCCTGGAGGAAAAGTACAGGACTGAAAAAGTGAAGCAGGAAATATATGAAATAATGAATGCAAGAAAGTGAAGACATATTTTTAATGCGTATTGGTTTTATTGCTATTTATATATGACATCCATTTTTGGCCTCTTTCTCTAAACTAAAAAACGTATGAGTCTTAAGAAAATAAATAAATGATACAAAAAAATCAAAGCAGTTCCTCATTATAAACATTTTCGAGGCTGCAATTCCCTTTAAGGGTTAAATTCCAAAAATTTCATGTTAGTGATCAAGCCTGATCCTGATCAAAAAATGTATGGATAAAAAGTCAGAAAAAAATCATGTATATAATTTTTATTGTCATTTATGCCATATTTGGTCACAAACATCCTGATATAAACATTTCTCAAACAGCATCTGAGGGTTAGTGTCGTTATTATTCTTGTTAACAGTGCATCCTCAGATGATGGTGTGGTTTGCATCTCAATGCTGCCATCTTGTGGTGACATAAAGGTTCAACATGCAAGTGCTGAGCAGGAGACTTGTTGATATTCCCTCCACATTGTAACCGATTTCAAATGGTGCTAGACATGATGGAAACTCTGAACACCAGAGGAAAACGGTCAGCCTTGATGAGAGGGGATCAGACGAGCGAGACTGGAGGAATCCAACCTCTTTTCTTCAGATTGTTGAGACATAAGCTGCAGAGAGAACTAACAAACATGCACTTTTCACAGTAAATATTTTGATTTTTGAACAATCATGCCCTCATTTACTCAGATCATACATATACAATAATTTAAAAATATGTAAATAAAGCCATCAAACAGTTTCTATCACTCCAGGTTGTCTCTGTTGTCTCTCCAGGAGTCCGTTCCCACTCAAGAACACCAATTTCAAATGGTGCTAAATGGGATTTTATACTCTAAGACACCATCTGAAACCAGTTCCCTGGAGAGGATGCCTTTGGAAAAGCACATTTGGAAGCTGCATCCTTTTCTGCAGTCAGGAAGTAAAACATCACCATCATTACTTTCCACCTGGGACTCTGCCTGACTCATGGTTCCAGTATCAGATAATGAAAATAACATTAATTAACGTGTTAAAGTCATTTTACCAGAGGATTTTTCTCTCATGCTGCAGGAGAAAGCAGCTGATTCTGTTCTTGATCTTAATTGTGTTAGTGTGAATGAATATAATGAAACCCAGACTAATTTAATTTACTATTAGGCAGATGTGAGTCCTGCCAAAGTGCTAAATTTAGTCACTGAGATATTTGTGATGAAAATGTTTTGTAGTACTACACTGCGTTCCAAATTATTACGCAAATTGGATTTTAGTGTTGTAAACATTCAAATTTTTGTTTTTCAGTTAAACTCAGGGATGGTATTGTGTCTCAGGGCTCTCTGGATTACTGAAATCAATCTCAGACACCTGTGATAGTTATTTTGCCAGGTGAGCCCAATTAAAGGAAAACTACTAAAGAAGGATGTCCACATTATTAAGCAGACCACAGGTTTCAGGCAAGATGGGAAAGACAAAGGATCTCTGCTGCCGAAAAGTGTCATATAGTGTAATGCCTTGGACAAAGAATGAAAACATTAGATATTTCATGAAAAAATAAGCGTGATCATTGTACTGTGAAGAAATTTGTGGCTAATTCAGAGCAGAGACGGGTTCATGCAGATAAAGGCATGATGAGGAAGGTTTCTGATGGACAAATTCATCAGATTAAGAGAGCAGCTGCTAAAATGCCATTACAAAGCAGCACACAGGTATTTGAAGCTGCTGGTGCCTCTGGAGTCCCACCAACCTGAAGGTGTAGGATCCTCCAGAGGTTTGCAGTTGTGTATAAGCCTACTATTTGGCCGCCCTATCCAATGCTCACAAGCAGAAACAGTTGCAGTGGGCCAAGAAATACATAAAGACTCATTTTCAAGCAGTCTTCTTTACTGATGAGTGCTGTGCAACCCTGGATGGTCCAGATGGAGGAGTAGTGGATGGTTGGTGGATGGCCACCTCACTTTAAACACCAAAGTTTGCTCATTTATCATGTGGATATCAACCATGGAAATATAACAGAGAGATGGGTGAATGATGATGAATCAGTGCCTGGTACTTTATTCTCTCTCGCTCACTCACGCTTCTGTGTTCATCTTTTTCTCAATGCCATTAAAATGTAACTACAAATGGCTGATTTTAGTGATGAACACTTAAAATGACAAATGTAACTATTTTTCTCAATAATGACACCATAACAGTACAGAATGCAAGATTATATCATGCAATTGCTATGAGATCAATAAATGTGGTTTGAATGGGAGTCAATGGGACGTTTTTGTCCAAAAAGCTACTCGAATGGGTCGTAAATTTTAAATCGGATGCAAAGTCAATATTTTGGCTAATCTTTAACATACCCAAGACTGATTTAAACACCCCCCCACCCCCCAACATTAGTTCCTGTCAAAAGAAAAATACCAACAAATTCATATTCTCAAAATCAAAGGCAGGAACATAATACATAATATACATAAAACTTGCTATTTGCAGTAGAAGTGTTTAAGATCTCTTTTGAAGGCAGTAATAGAAGTGTGACTGTGGAGTGAGGCAGAAAATCTGTTCCAGATTACTGGGCCCCTGATCTTGATTGAAAACTGTCCAGGACTGGTTCTATAGAACGAACCATGGAGAAGATCAATAGATCTGGTATCATAATGGTGGATATCAGACCTAGTCACATAAAGCCATTGAAAGATTCAGGAAATAAATTATGAAGGTACTGACAAACAGTGGTGCCTATTTGCATAATATTTATATCAAATATATTTAATATTATCATGCTTTGAAATAATTGAGCAGTATGAGCATTCCACTCTGAGTAGGTGACAATTCTAACAATTTTTTTTTTTTTTTTTTGCAATAGAAAAATGAACTGAAGATTAGTTTTGTATGTGGTGGCCCATATTATATTACCCTAACAAATAAAAGGATAAAACATCCTGTAATACAGATCCATGAGATTTTTTCTTGACAAGATGTGTCTTACAGGCCGTAAAATCCCAATATTTTTAGCTAATTTATTGGATACAAATGATATGTACTTTTTTCAGTTGAGCTTGTCATCGATAAGAACACCTAAGAATTTAACAATGGAACATGTTCAAGCACAGTATTATCTATGGCAATAGGCTGGATATTATCAGACATTTAGGCTTGAAGATTATGGTAAGCACTCTTTTAACATTAAGAGATAATTTATTACGCTTGAACCAGTAGTCAATCCTTTCTAAAACACTGTTCATTTGAGCAATCAATTTATGTTCATCCTTATCTGTGATGAAAATGTTTGTATAATCGGCATATAAAATAAAAAAGGCATAAAGTAAGTCATTGATGTTTATAAGGAATAGAAGTGGGTCCAGTATGGAGCCCTGTGGAACTCCACACTGTACAATACTGTATGAGGATTTAGCTCTGTTCCAAACAAGCAGGTAACTTCTAAACAAATCAAGCTCAAACACAGATACCATATAAGCCTTTAGCTTTGACAATAACATGCTGTGGTCTACAGTGTCAAAGGCTTTAGATAAGTAAATAAAACTCTAACTGTAAATTCTTTTTGATGTAAAAGTGTAGATATTTTATCAATCAACTGAATCAGAGTCATAGAGGTTGAGTGATTTTCCCAGGATCCTGATGCTGATATAGCAGGTTATTATTCTTGAAGTGTTTGACTAATCTATTGTAAACTATGTTCTCAAGTATTTTAGAGAAACAAGGTAAAAAGTGAAATTGGTCTGTAATTTGAAAATACTGATGGATCAGTTTTGAATACCAGGATGACTTTGGCCCATTTCAGTTGGTCTGGTACGACGTCTGTTTGGAGAGAGAGATTGAAGATGTGACATAAGGGTTGTAAAATAAAAAGGAGGCACTGCTTTACTATTTTCATTTTAAGGTCATCATGACCAATTTACTTTAAACTTGACACAATGTCACAGATTTCTTTCTCACTCACCAAAGTAAACTCAAACGATGAATATGAGACAGGCTCTTTGATAGGTGAACTGACTTGCACAGAAGGGATTTTTGCTGCCAGAATCGGACCAAAAGTAACAAAATAATTATTTAATTCATTGGTAATTTCAGTGGGATCCTTTTTGTGCATTTGTGCTGAGGCATTATTCAAGATGAGGGTTTATTTAAAACTTCATTGATGACACTCCATATAATTTTTTAATACATTAAATTTATGTTGATAATATTGTCTCTTTGAGTTTCTTAATAAATGATTGGGTTTCTTTCTGTATTTAGAATAAACAATAAAATTCAAGGGGGAAGGATTAGTTAAAGTGTTTTTTAGATATACATTTTTTTTAGCTCTCTAGTTATTCAAGATTTACTACCTATAAGTTTGCTTGGTCTGTATTTATATGGAAAGATTTCATCAAAAATGCCAAAAAATTCATTGCAAAAAGTGAGATGTGCTTCAGATGCATTATAGGTCTGCAAAATTTGATCCCAGTGCATACTGGACATTTTGTCAAGAAATGCTTTTATATTTGAGATCTTGAAATTTCTTGATAAAGTATGTTCACTAATTTGCCTTATTTCAGTAGAATGGTAGGCAGCAAAAATAGGAAAGTGGTCTGAAATATCTGCACACAGTATACTCTTGTTTATATGTACAGTTGGAAATGATATTGTCTATTAAAGTTTTACTAAATGGTGTTATTCTGGTGGCTTCTGATGTAAAGGGATAAAAAGCATTTGCATGTAAGATATTCAGAAATTTTTCTGAGTTGGATTGCATTATATTAATATTTAAATCACCTAATATAAAACAAGTTTTATTTTCTTTAGTAATAGTATTTAAGAGCTCATCAAGATCATCAATGAAAGTGTTAACATTACAGCTTGGTGGTCTATATACACAGCCAATAAGAGTACGTCCTGGGAAACAGGGTGCATCTCTTAGCTCTATAAAAACTGACTCAACAGAGTTATCAGTATTAACATTGACAATTAACACATCTTTTTGCAATAAATATTTTAAGGACTCTTTTACATAAAGGGATGCACCACCGCCTGACCTACTTTTTCCAGGGAAGGAGACATGGTTGAAACCTTTTAATGAGTACTGTGACAGAGTCGAGTCATTTAACCACGTTTCAGTGAGAGAAACAACTAAAAATGTGAAGGTAATTTTGTCAAATAGTGACTGAAGGTACTTGGACAGACTCCTAACATTTAGATGAAATAATGTGAAGGAATTTGAGTTTTTGAAGTTTCTTTCTCGACAAATTGATTTAAGAGAGCCCTCTGTAAAATATGTTATCTCACCTTTGATCAGGATCAATATAGAGAAAGGTGACAGATCAGGGAAGTTTAAACATTTGATATCATGACTTGCTTGGTTGTCAGTGTCCATTGTTAGGAAGCTGAGAGAGTCAAATTCTTCAGGAGGAGCTGAATCAGATTAATGTAATTCATGTTAGCCGTGCTGCAGGGCCTCGAGGTGGATGAACAATCAGCTGGTCATGACGTAGATATGCCACCATTCCTTTGTCCTGGGCCTCTTTCAACTTTGGCCACAGTTCAGCTCATTTTTGTCTCACACGTTCAGTGAAGTCCTCATTTACATAAATTTTTGAGCCCTTTAGTCTTTTCCCTCTGCATTGAAGCAGTTAATCCATTTATTAATCATCGCTTCCCGAAGGAAAAGTACAGGACTAGATAAATGAAGCAGGAAACTGAACAGCACAGCACTAATTATCCAAAAAAGTCATTTGGGCTTTTTTTTGGTATTTTTTCTTTCCTTTCTTTTAATTATTTTGACTCATTGAAGTCATTATATATGGCATGAGGAGAAATTACATGCTTTTTCCCTGATGTCCTTTAGGGCCACTATTATAATAATTTAATACAATCTTAAATTAAAGAAAATAATTACTGCAGAAAAATCAAAGTTGCTGCTCATTATTTACATTTTCAAGGCTGTGATAGTCCATTTCAAGGAAATCCAATTGGCATGTAGTATTTAAAAAGTATTTCATTTTTCGGTGTGTGTTTTTTTTTTTTACATGACAAAAATCAGGGTTTTTGCACTGGCACTGACAGGGTTAAATTCCTAAGAACTAATCAATATAAGAAATGCATTACCAGATCTGATATTAATTAAAATAATGAAAGCAAGAAATTGAAGACATATTTTGAAAGCATAATGGTTTTATTGCTATTTATGTATGACATCAATTTTTGGCCTCTTTCTCTAAATTTAAAAAGTATGAGTCTTAAAAATTAAAATAATAATAATAACACATAAAAAATCAAAGCAGTTCCTCATTATAAACATATTCAAGGCTGCAATTCCCTTTAAGGGTTAAATTCCAAAAATGTCATATTAGTGATCGAGCCTGAAACTTTATGAATAAAAAGTCAGAAAAAAATAATGTATATAATTTATATAAATTTTCATTTATGCCATATTTGGTCACAAACATCTTGATATAAACATTTCTTAAACAGCATCTGAGGGTTAGTCTCGTTATTATTCTTGTTAATTGTGCATACTCAGGTGGTGGTGTGGTTTGCATCTCAATTCTGCCATCTTGTGGTGACATAAAGGCTCAACATGCCAGTGCTGAGCAGGAGACTTGTTGATATTCCCTCCACATTGTAACCGATTTCAAATGGTGCTAGACATGATGGAAACTCTGAACACCAGAGGAAAACGGTCAGCCTTGATGAGAGGGGATCAGACGAGCGAGACTGGAGGAATCCAACCTCTTTTTTTCAGATTGTTGAGACATAAGCTGCAGAGAGAACTAACAAACATGCACTTTTCACAGTAAATATTTTGATTTTTGAACAATCATGCCCTCATTTACTCAGATCATACATATACAATAATTTAAAAATATGTAAATAAAGCCATCAAACAGTTTCTATCACTCGTTGTCTCTGTCGTCCCTCCAGGAGTCCGTTCCCACTCAAGAACACCGATTTCAAATGGTGCTAGATGGGATTTTATACTCTAAGACACCATCTGAAACCGGTTCCCTGGGGAGGATGCCTTTGGAAAAACACATTTGGAAGCTGCATCCTTTTCTGCAGTCAGAAAGTAAAACATCACCATCATTACTTTCCACGTGGGACTCTGCCTGACTCACGGTTCCAGTATCAGATAATGAAAATAACATTAATCAATGTGTTAAAGTCATTTTACCAGAGGATTTTACTCTCATGCTGCAGGAGAAAGCAGCTGATTCTGTTCTTGATCTTAATTGTGTTAGTGTGAATGAATATAATGAAACCCAGACTAATTTAATTTACTATTAGGCAGATGTGCTTTCCTAAGTCCTGCCAAACTGCTAAATTTAGTCACCAAGATATTTTTGTGATGGAAATGTTTTATAAGATACTCAACTAGGCATGATCTGAATTTATTAGTACAGATAAAGAAACATAGACATGAGGCAATATTTGGTAGAGAGGGAACACCATCTATGATAAATTTTTAAATTATCTTGCTGAATATTTTTTCAGTATTCAGAGGAAAAATATTTCATGTTTCAAACACAAATTTGCTTTTCACAGCAGGAGCTCATTTTCACTCAAGTTACCCTCTGCAGATCGTCTGACGCTTGGCTGAAAAGTCCCGGCATGGTGCTGAAATTGTATGAAAAGACTTTGATTAAACCTTCAGTTTTTTTAAGAGAACCACAACAAGGAGCTCCTTTTTCACTCACACTGTGATGAATATTTTCTGAATTTTCTACAATCTTTAAAAATGAATAGAAGCTATAAAAAGAGGTTTCAATCACCAGAGACTTGACAGTAAAATGCTATTAAGATACTTTAGTTTCCACACTAAACAGCTGCATTCACTTGAGAAAAAAATGCTGATAATGTTGTATTTAAAGGTGAAATATGTAGAATGCCTGCACTTAAATGTCTACACTGATTAAAAAACAACTACTATATTTTATAAATATTTCCAATTAAGCACTCATATAACATCATATATTCCCAAAGGCAGACAAATCCTTGCATTTTCTACTGGACCAGTCGTCTCAATCTCTTTATTGTTTCCATTCTGGATGTCTCTATGGTACATCAACATGATTAAGTTCCCTCTAGGGCACCCTGTAAATGGACAGAATTTCCCAAGGTGCCCTCTTTTGTTCCCCCTTGGTGGGAAAAATGTGATAAAGAGACCTATAGAGTGCCCTATGGGGCACTACATGGACAATACATGATTAAGTGCCCTTGTATTGGAATAAAATTTGACATCGTCTCCTACTTCATGCACTGTAATGAGGCATGATTTGGCAAAGTGCCCTCTTTGCTGCCCTATAAGGGGACAAAATTTGACAAAGCGGCCCCAAAGTTGCCCTTCTAGTGGACAATACATGATAAAGTGCTGTCTAAGGTGTATCATAATGAATTAAATTTGACTCTGTGCCTTCTTTGGTGTCCTCTATGTGGACAAGATGCGACAAAGTGCCTGTCACTTTCCATCAAATCTGATTGAGCTCGAGCTATATTGCAAAGAGGAATGGGCAAAAATTTCAGTCTCTAAATTTGCAAAATTAGTAGAGACATAACCCAAAAGACTGTAACTGCAACGAAAGGTGGCTCTACAAAGTATTGACTCCAGGGGGCTGAATACTTTTGCACAGAATTTCATGTGTAAAAAAATTTGAAATCCATGTGTAATTTCCCTTCCACGTCATACTAATGTGCCACTTTGTGTTCGTCTATCACACAAAAACCCAGTTAAATATATTTACTTTTGTGGTTGTAGCAGGAAAAAATGTGGAAAAGTTCAAAGGGTATGAATACTTTTACAAGCCACTGTAAGTGGCCACATTTGACAAAATGCCCTTCTTTGTGCCTTATTAGTGGACAAAATTAGCAGAAAAACTGAAGTTTCATTATATGGATGACATTTACTTAATGATGGAGAAAAGCTGCTAATGGTGGCTTTCCTTGATCGTGCTGCAAGAATTCCCAGAATGCTTTGCCAGTAGCTTACAGGATGAACCAAGAAGTCCACTTTTAAACAGCTTTTCATCCATGAAACGCAAACAATGGTTCACTATTTAAATACACCGAATGAAGTCGAGTTCTTATTTAAAGTAGCAGAAGTAGACAGAACTGTGGCTGAATTTACCAGGGATTTTCTGTCTCAAAATGAGGCTACAGTGGTACTGTCTTACTATGTGGACCTGCATGTGTTAAACTGCCATCCCTACTTACGGTGTTAGAGATGTCTAATTCATCCAGTGCTGCCCTTGGACGATGACATTCTTAGTGAAAAAAACATGACCAGCTCTGACAAAGGCTGGTGGGGCTAAATTAGGTGGTGTTGGGCAGCATCCTTTTGAACTCATAATGTAACGTGAATTTTGTCAAAAATTTTCAACTTGCATTTTCCTGCAGGCCAGAATTGTCTTTATGTCTGAAATAAAAAATCTGAAGGTGCCTGTTTAGACTTGACCAAGTTACAATATCACCTATGCTACTCAAAGAAATTAGAGTTCAAACATACCGAAAATAACCAAACCCAAAATATTCTACACTCTTAGAGCATGTTTGTCTCTGTAAGCGGCCTAAATCAGAGCTTCTGGTAGAATATTAAGGGAACCAGTTTGGTCATTTCAGAAAACAGAACACCTTTTTTCCCTGTGAATGCAGTATGCTCCTGTACCATAAAGACTAAATTCTGAGTCTCATCTTCTTTGCTCTGGCAGTCAGTTTGTTGCCTCTAGGGCAACAGAAAGGCAACAGGAAAACATGTGTACTGTCAGCTAAATCACTATAACAAAGACAGCACAAGATGACGCACAGTTACTATGGAAGATATTTTACACTTTTAAGTGGTTGTTTTTAAAATCACTTTCACCTGACTATTTAATTGATAGTGTTTATTTGAATGTTTTTCTTCATGTATTTTGCCAGGACATCAAGTTTGTATCTTTGTAATATGTTTTTTTTTTTCTATCAATGGAAAACGAAGTCTTCCATCTTCACTTTAAACTTATGTTTAAGATGCTAATACAGATGTCTACAAACTTAAACCTACAAATTTATTGTAATCTAAAAATTATTTGGATATTCTTATCTTTTGGTGATGAATTATAATTTACTGACCTGTTCAAACTAGGGCTGCATGGCGGTGCAGGTTGTCACAGTAAGAAGGGTCCAGGTCAGGGCCTTTTTGTGTGGAGTACTCATGTTTCCCGTGCATGCATGGCTTCTCTTCAGTCACTCCGGCTTCCTCCCACCTTCAAAGACATGCTCGTTAGGTTAACTGATGACTCGAAATTGCTCATAGGTGTGAGTGTGAGAGTGCCTGGTTGTTTGTCTCTCTGGGTCAGCCCTGTGATTGACTGGCGATCAGTCCAGGGTGTACCCCATCTCCCACCCAGTGACAGCTCAGATAGGCTCCAGCCCCTGTGACCCTGAACGGGATAAGTGATGTAGAAAATGGATGGATGGATGTTGACTCTACCAATAATGTCTCAAAAGAGAGCTTGTTTGTGTCCAATGACAGACAACTAAAACACATCTTCATCTCCATCTCCATCTTTTCATCTAACTCCCTGCTGACTTAATTAGACAAACAGCACCATCTAATGGACATATAGAACACTTTCGTTATCATTTGGGTCACACAAAGTTTGTTTTGCTCATTAAATATTCCCCTAATGCTTTCTTTGAAGAGCTTCTGTTATATATAGATAATATCTGAGATATTTCTAAACCTCTGTGTCTGACCTGTTGCTCCTGTCCTTTTAAGACTAGCACTATAGATTTTTCCAAAGACAAAGGCCGACAGAAAAAGACCCAGAAAAAGAAGCTGCTGACTATTCACTGAAACAAAGCCAAAGATATCTAACCCTGAGTCATGGTCGGCCCCTTAAAGGATGACACAGCAGCTTAGTTTCTGCCAGAAAGTTGCATCATGTGACCAAAATCCCAGTTTCAGAGCGATAATGCACCAAACTGGCACCACAGATGTACCCCAACAAAACCTGAGCATGCATCATACTGTGGAAAAATAGATCTCTGCAGCTCCCTGTGGACTTGTCTGAAAGTCACAATAGGATACTTTGTCCTGTCCTGGTTCTGCCTCAGGCCTCCAGTCTTGCTCCAGGTCCAAGAGGGGCTCGGCATGATGGGAAACGAGATCCTGAAATAGGTGGAGAATCATTAGTATGAAGCCCTGCTGTCCAGTGATGCCTTAAGAGAGCACATTTGAAAGTTCCTCTGTCACTATTCCTGCTGCTGCTTTATATTAGAAATGACAGAAAGGCAATTAAAGAGGAAAACTCCCCCGGTTATATCTGCAGAGCCGGCTCTGTCTGCCTCGTATTGTGGAGGCTGTTGTCTTGTTGATGGGAAAAGGTGACGTAGTAACTAATCCAGAACCTTCATGAGTCTTTCGGGGACAATTTCCCTGTGTCACTGACTAATCCGCTCACTGCTAGTTTGGCATCCACACTTTCAAAACAAGAGCAGTCAAACTGGTGGGTTTTACTTTTGCCTATGGTCTTTAAATTTGCACAAATACCTCAGACGTAATTTCCTTTTTATTATTACGGCCCCTTAAATTACTGTACACTAAAATAAAATAAATACTCCTGGTAGTTAGATGGAAAAAGTGTCAGCTTTGAGAGTAACTTCTATGTAGGCTGCACCACTGTGTTCATCTACAATCATGACAGAATACACATAATTTAAATATTTCTGAAAAATATCTCTATCTCTCTTTTGTTATTTTACCAAAACAGTAAAAATAAACTAGTTGTTTTAATAGTTTTGCCTTAAAAACACTAGCTTTTTGATTGCCTTACAATTTCAAGTTAGATTGAACTTGAAATGATAAGTTTAGATCATTTTGTATATTTATTGAAAATAAAAAAAAAGCTTAACACAGTAGCAGCAGTAACTAGTGCATGCCATGTAGTCACTTCATTTATCTTTATCATGGTTTAATGTTTGTTTCTGTCAGCTACATTGGCTCACACTCATATTTAGAGCCTAAGCACAGAGTAGTACGATAGCCCTGTGGTATATGGTCGAGTTTTTCATTTTACCCATGTTGGTCATTTTTGAGGCACTGAGCATGCTCAAAAAAAGCCTGAACATTGGCACACACCTTCACAATCTGAAAAATGCAAGGTTGATACAGGTTTCAAAATTGTCCCTTATGAATTGGCTCAACAGCGCCACCTTTTGTCTTTTTATGGAACAGTGTCAAAAGGCACTTTGACCTGGAGCTTTGAAATTTGGTGTGTGGCTGTGACTTGGGGAGATCTACAAAAAACTGTGGGACCATGTTTCTAGCTTTAACAGGAAATCTGCCATTTTGAAATAAGACTGGGTGTTTTGGGACATTTTCAGGGGTCATACTTGATCATATCAGTTCAATTTTACTTTAAGTTTTTCAGCTTCTGAAATTGAAATATATTCATTAGTTAAAATGATACGCCTTATAACATAGAGTTGATACTAATATAAAAATATAATTATGATTGAGTTAAATAAAGTAAGTAGCACAGTGGTTACTGCTGGTGATCCACAACTAGTTATCTGGTTTAATAAGACTGGAAGGAATTTAGCTAGAGTAGGAAGGCTTTTTTTGTTTTAAATAAATATGCAAAGTTATCTTAACTCATCAGCTGCCTGAAAACTAACATTTTTAGTTGAAACAACTCCATTTTTACAGTGTAGTTTGTCAAAATGTTCACTGATACCTTTTTAATACCTGTACTTTAGCAAAACAGTCTCCATTATTTTAATGATGGATGGTATCAAAGAGTAAACAGCCACATAAGGGATGAATGATTTCATTAATCAATATTTGCAGAAAAAGACCTACAACAGTCTGCAAAGACTTTTGTACATTTTCTGGTGATTAGAAAACAAGTATCTTCTTTGATGTTCAGTACCCAAGAGTTATTTTCCCCTTGCCATGGTATCACAATAGTAAACAGTATCGTTTGATGTTAGCTAAAAGTGTTATAAAGTTCAGGTATTGTGACAGCCCTCGGGACTACAGTCCATATTTCCTGAATGTTTTGCGCTCAGGCTGATTTCTGCATCAAAGCTTTATTCATGCCAAGTAACTATTATTTAAGGGGGTATCAACCCGTTTTAGAACCAAAAAGAATTGAAGCATCATCTAAAAAACGACTTTGAATGAATTGTTTGAAACTGCAGTTCAAGCTTGCATATAAAGCTATGTTGAACTTCAGACATTTAACAAGAACAGATGCTTTATCATCAACTAAATAACTTGGACAACTCTAAAAACAAAATACTGCATTATTATGTAAAATCTCACCAACTGTTTCTAATTAGAGTGAAAAAACATCCCCTTTGTTTACAACATGATCGTCATGCTGTAAACAAAGGCAGAACATGCGTCTAGAGGCCAAACTGTCACATGGTGCCTTCAAATGGGGTTGTGTTTACTCTGTTTACAAGAATGCCCCCTATAATGGTATTCAAAACAAAGTCAGTCTAATTCTGCCAGCTTCAAGTTCATCAGTTTTAATGTGTTTGGTAACTTTTGCAGATGAAGTCAGTCATTTTCAGGGGGTTAGCGATTTATGAAACCAAAAAGAGCTTAAATCTAGACCGCCACCTTTGTTGTATCGTCTCTTATCCCCCATGTGGTGTTTAAATAAAAGAAATTCTGTGATTTAAGTGTTTCCGTACATAAAGCCAGGAGGAGAACAAGAAATCTCGGTGGGATGTTCAGATGTTATACAGTCATACTGCTGTTTCTAGGCTGCAAGTTGTGACACAGATGGGAATCTCAGGGTAACTCATTACAATACAATACAAAGACATGCAATACTCTACTATGTGCTACCATACCATACAATATGTAACACACAATCAATTAGATTTCTGTTAACATCCAATAGGATTTCCTGGAGGCCCATCAGGCTATATTTTAAGTTACAACAACAAATCATGAACAAAAACCATCAACAAACAGCAAAGAATTCAGATACTTCATAATAGCTAGTGAGTGGTTGAATACTATGATTCCGGTTAGGCAGTTAAAACTGCAAAGTTGTAATTTCTAGCTAACAGTAATACTAGCTAGGAAGTAGCTGAATGGTAAAACTTGAGTTTGATAGTGAATGTTTGATACATGCAGTTCTGGCTATCCAGTATTGTTAGCTCAGTCACTGCTATGTCTGTCAGGTTATCCTATATTTTACACTGTGGTCATTTTCACATGTGAAATAAATGTTGACATGCAGCTGACTATTTTCAGACGGTGGCCATTGCAGTCACAGTTAGCTTGTGGAGCTCAACTGCTATCTTGTAACTTATTTTTTTATGTTGCTGTAAAAATGTTAGAAAATTGTCTGCAACTGAACAAACAAGATGTGAAAATCTTGGGGGACATAACACTGTATTTAAGGTAATATCACCAACTTATCTAAAGTCAGACGCCATCACGTGGCAGCATGAAGGTGCCTTGCACTATTCACGTTGGTGATTAAGTAGCTGAATGCTAACACTTTGGTTTGATAGTGTCAGATTAATTTGGAAAGTGTAAATTTTGACTAATTGTTATTTTGACTCGAAAGTGTTTGACTGTTTACAGTTTGAAAGTCTTACACAGCTTTGAAAAGGTGCATATAACATATCTGTTAGCTTGGAAGTGGTTGAATGCTCACGTTAGTTTGTGTCTAAAAGCAAATACAAAGAAAAGAAAGTAAACTGAAAAAGGTAAAAAAAAAAAAAAAAAAAAAGAGAGAGGTGTATCAAGTATCAAGTTTTCATTTTTACGTTACCTAGAAATTGGCTTAATGCTAACCATGATGTTTAGTGCTGTAAGATACAAATGGGATGCCATAATTTCTTATTAATAAAGTAAGTACTTAAATGCTAATACTATAACTCGTAACATGTTAGCTGGGAAGAGGCTGGATCTCATTCTAAATTTTTAAATGTTTTCCATGATACAATTGTAAAGTTGTAATTTGTATCCAGAAAATGTAAGCTCTTAAGAAGCAGATTACTGGTACTGTAGTTTGACAGTGTTGAACAGTAAAATTGGAAAGGGTAAAACTTTAGCTAATGGCAATTTTGGCTTGGAAATGTTTAATGTTAACAGCAGTAATTGTTGAAAATAAGCTAATGAGGCATGGTGCTAGGTTGTTTTGACAATTTGTATGTTTTTTTCAGTTTCTGAGTAAACCTTACGCTGTGAAATGATAATTTCAAATTTAAATATATCACACATTTACATATATACATGTATATTGATCATATTCAAACAGTGGCCATAATACTCAGATGTCAGGCTCATAAAGGGAAACAGTTGCCTTGATGATGTCTGCTGCTGGTTTTCACATTCAACAAGGAAATAAATAATGAATCAAAGTATTTTGATACCATAGCTTCTGGACTGATCTACAACAAAATGTGAATAGCATATAAGGCAATATTACAAGTTATAACAACAAATGTTATCACTCATTTGATACCATCAACATACAGGGGGTGAATACGTTATACCACTTCCTGATAGTAATGCTGAGTAGAGGTTGCTGAATGCGAACTCAACAATTTGATAGTGTTAAAAAATACATTTAAAAAGAAGTAACTGCTAGCTAATTTAATGTTAGCGTTTAGTGTTAGAATGCTAAACAACAGTCTGATAGTGTTTAGAGTTTATTGACAACGCACTAATTCTAGCTAACAGTAACACTAGCTAGAAGGTTGTAAAATGCTTATATTAGCTTTTTTTCTGAAATTATTAATTTTTTTTAGTATTTTTTTGAAGTTGGGTTGTATATGGTACTTGGCAATAGTAGCAGCATTGGCATCCGGACATTTCAGTGAGAACTGTCCCTTTAAGAGGGACTACACAGTGCTACAGATGGGTGACATTGCTCGGCGTATAGGGGAGTTTTGAGTAAAAGTGGACCAAAAAACAACACTGGTGCAATTGTATACTATATCGAAAATTTTTTGAAGCATTTCATTTTTCATCCTGATAGTCTGTGATGGCACTATTTTGCAATGCATGCTTTGGCTTTATGTTCTTCCGCCTCAGCTTATCTGATCAGCTGACTAGGTCTGTGGATTCATATGAAACAACAACAAACTAAGCTAAAAAACGAAACTAAAACAGGCAATTTTAATTCAAGTGAAAATGGTGTGCCCTTACTGTGAATATGAGGGGATACTTTCTGGCCCAGAATACACAGAGGAACAGCTTCTACAGATGGAGACTCAGCAGCAACAAAGAGAGAGGAGAGGAACATTAGCGGAGACTGATTAGCAGGAGAGCTCTCTAGTTACCTGGTGGTGCAGGTGTGGAAACTGTGAGCCCATGCGCACAAACCCTGGAGAGCTACTGTTGTCATGCATAGGGCTTAACAACAGTCTTTCGTGACATTTCTGATTGAGGATAGCAGCTCACAGATGGATGCAGCCTGCATCACTCCCCATCCAGAGTTCCCTGCCCTACTTGCTGGTGTTTCAAGGACCGTCTTCAACTTTCTTTAGATAAAGTGGAAAAAATTAACACCGACCAGAGGAGCTGAATGTAAATCTGCCATCCAAGTAGGTTTATAGTGGTCCCTTTTTTTCCTCTATCGGCTGATAAGTAGACAACCTACAGTCGGCATAATATGTTTACAATATAAAAACATTGTGCCAGCCGTTGAAGAGGAAAAATGCACTTAAAGGACTAGTTTGTTGTTGTCTCTTTTCATGAAGCCTGCAGACCCAAATAGCTGACCAGACAGGCTGAAGCAGAAGAGCACGTTAGCTAGTACCTGAAGTTTGCTAAACACAGAAGCTTTCTAGTTGAAAAATTAAATACTTTAAAATTTCTTAAAATGACCTATGCTTGAGGCCAACATTGTTCTTTGGCCATTTTTTTTACCTGAAAGTTACTAAATAAATTGAAGCAACTGTCCCCTCCATAGCTCTTTAAAGCCTAGCCTGCCCAAGCACATCCTAATTAAAGGGGAAATGCTAACTGAAATCTGGCTAATGCCACTACTACTACCAAGTACCTCATGCAACCTAACTTCATAAATACTGAAATACCCCTTTAAAATGGGCTGTCTGACTTAGAGATGTGGCTTTATGTCCCTCAGAGGGTTTATGTCGGTCCAGTCCCTGAAAATCAGAAAGCTGTGGCGTTACATTTGTGATTTTTTTTCTGCATTTGTTTGGAACAATGAATCCTGACAATAAAACCATTTCAAGTAACTAAACTGGGTGTGGCATGTTTACTATAAAGAACCTTCTTCCCTCTTCCACCTGTGCTCTACATGCATATCTTGCTCACCTGTGAACTAAAGCACCTGACTATCATCCTGTTACATAACACAGTGGACATAAAGCAAGTATTAAAGTTTATGATTTGATGTACAGTTACTTGCATACATTATATAATCCTGAATAAACATGCCACGGAGCAGTCATATTAAAGTAGGAGAGGTTAAAGGCATGCTGCATGAATGCTCGAATGTGTATGGCAGTCTATGTGTGTACACAGTGGAGGGGGCGGGGTTGTGTGCATGTGTGCACGTGCAAATGGGGAAGGTGGTTAATCCTCTTACAGATTAGAGGTCCTAATTTATCAGGAGTGAGAGGGGCAAACTCATCGAGGTAATGTGTTTTTAAACCACCTCTCAACATTTGTGCAATCACAGAAAACCGAGGAATGACATTTCTTAGCATGATGTTAATATTTAAGTACTATTTAATTATGAATACAACGACTGGGCGTATAGAAAAACAATAAGTTTGCACACATCAGAGCTGTGATAACCAGCAGCACAGCTGAACTGATGATTTTTTTAAAAACTTGTTATATAAGTATCACCACAAAAAGCAGCATTATAACAAAAGGACACAAAACTTGACTGCACCAATCAAAGCCAAAGGTGACACAGACCTCACTTCCTGCTCCTTTAGGACAGTGAGTACTAAAAGTACCATTATGTGTGGATTATGTAATAGCTTACATATCTCCTTCTACATTGCATCATCTTTCCTTCTGAGCAACAAATTGCGAAATGTTGGGAAATTTGAGATGTTAAAAGCCTGATCCTTTGAAAAATAAAACGATAAGGCAGCAGAAGGAAGAGCAGATTAACACTTTGACACTATTCCCTTGCTCCTGCTCTGCCTTTAAGGAAGTATCACATCTGTAGCTGACAGTAGGAGTGGCTTTGTGAGTTGAATAACTTAAGATAAAGGCTTATATAAAGATTAAAGGGAGCCTGGAGCATGTCTTGTCACAGAGATGATCAGGTTTCCTAGAACTTAGAGATAATATACATGTTTTATTATTGTTTTGTTTAGGTTTTTTTTTTTTTTTTGGGTAATCTCATGAGGACGTGTTTTCAGACATTCTTACTGGAATGTTCTGTTCAAGGGTTAGAGTAATGCCATTACAGACTATCGTGACACCAGATTTTCAAACTTTGATTTATTTCTATTTAAATGAAATGATAACAATACCTCTTTTGAAACCACAGCAAACAAGAGTAAAGGTCCTGGACATCCTACAGCTGGTAATTTCTTGTTTTTAATCACCAGAAAATAAAATAAAACTCCTGCACTCAGTCAACAAGTCTGTACCAAAATTTTGACCTTATTTTTGTGCGTTTTACGCAGTGCCATCTCTGCTCATCACAGCTTTTTATTATAAATATAGCTTAAGATCATGAGTTTTCAAAAAAACGTTTCGGTACTTTATTTGTTCATTATTACAATATCCTTTTATTTGTTCAGGCTTTTACTTATGTCCTGTTTGGGTAACGCCTAACACAAATATTGGCATAAGTAGGTAAGTTACTTCTTATTAACCTGGTAAAATCGACAGCTTTAATCTACTGTAGCACTGGTAGAGTTAAAAGGTAATACAGAGGTAATCTACTGCTAGTTAAGCATGAACAAATGAGGAATTAACTGCTCACTGTCCGGAGGATGAATGGATAACTAGCTGCTAGTTAACCAGAGGACAAAAGACAGAGGAACTGCTTGTAAACCAGTAAACAAAATAGGAACCAACTGCTCGTTAACAAAGAAACAGATGAGGAATAAAATACTCTTTTACCAGAGAACAAATGAGGAATTAACTGCTCAGTAACTTAAGATAATTGAGGAATTAGCTGCATGTCAACCATGAAAGAAATGAGGGTAAAATTAATTTTAATAATTAATAGAATTAAAAAAGGGGAACCAACTGCACGTTAATAAGAAAACAGTTGAGGAATAAATTACTCTTTATCCAGAGAACAAATGAGGAATTAACTGCTCAGTAACTTAAGATAATTGAGGAATTAGCTGCATGTCAACCATAAAAGAAATGAGGAATGAGGAACTGCTCATTAACTATGGGACAAATGAGGAATTCAATGCCCACTAACCAAAGATAATTGAGGAATTGACTGCTGATTAACCAGGGAATGCATAAAGAATCAACAGCTTGTTAACAAGGAATTTATGAGCACAAATTGCTCCTTAACAAGGGACCAAATGAGGAATTTACTGCTCATTTACAAGGGAACAAATGAGCAATTAACTGCTTATTTACCAGGGAAAAATGAGGAATTACCGGTTTCCTTACCAGGGACCAAATGAGGAATTAAGTGTGCATCAACTGGTGAACAAATAAGAAATAATCTGCTACTTAACCAGGGAATAATGAGAGATTTACTGCTGATTTCCCAAGGAACAAGTGAGGAGTAACTGATTGTTTATCAAGGAACAAATGAGAAATAAACCGCACTTGAACAGGGAACTAATGAGGAATAACCTGCTACTTAACCAGGGAACTAATGAGGAATAACCTGCTACTTAACCAGGGAACAAATGAGGAATAACCTGCTACTTAACCAGGGAACAAATGAGGAATAAACTGCTACTTAACCAGGGAACAAATGAGGAATAAACTGCTACTTAACCAGGAAACAAATGAGAAATAAACCGCACTTGAACAGGGAACTAATGAGGAATAACCTGCTACTTAACCAGGGAACAAATGAGGAATAAACTGCTACTTAACCAGGGAACAAATGAGGAATAAACTGCTTCTTATCCAGGGAACAAATGAGGAATATAAACTTCTACTTAACCAGGAAACAAATGAGGAATATAAACTGCTAAATAACCAAGGAACAAATGAGGAATAAACTGCTCATTAACCAAGGAACAAATGAGGAATAAACTGCTCATTAACCAAGGAACAAATGAGGAATAAACTGCTACTTAACCAGGAAACAAATGAGGAAAAAACTGCTAAATAACCAAGGAACAAATGAGGAATAAACTGCTCATTAACCAGGGAACAAATGAGTAACAATCCAATAGTTAATCAGAATACCAATGAGGGATTAACTATTTGTTCACTGGAAGACAAATAACTGCTGGAAAACCAGGAAAAAATGGCAAGTTACTACTTTACATCAAAACTGGCATTGTTACATGGAAATAAATAAAATAACGGCTAGGTAACTATTAGTTAACAGATACATGGTAACCTCATTAAATTTACAAGTTAATTTATGATTTATCAATAATGAACGACTTACAACAGGGAGCTAATGAGAAGCTTTTCATCAAGTTTTATTCTGTAACAGTTTACTTTCAGTTTATCACTATAATGGATGTTACTTTATACTAAATCATTAAATAATTTCTTTCTATTCATTAGTTACTCATTTTACGTCTCCTTTTATAAAATGGAGAATCCTAGCGGGAAGTTTTGAGTACCAAACATAATTTATATATTAGTTGTCTAGTAAACTAGCAGTAAGTTACTGACTTGCTTTCCTTGTAACTCCTCCGGTTTTTGCATACAGTATTTTATAGTGTCGCCCTCATTTATGCCAGCATTATTTATTACAAACACATTACTCATTATTAGCCTGCTTTCATAGAGCTCTGTTGAAACAGACTTTAAAGCATCAGTAAAACTTTATTTAATCATTAGTAAATTCTTAATCAATCTAGTAATAATTAAACCAGTGAACTAATAAGTCATCAAGCATTATTGAATAATTGTAGGTCATTTTGAACACAATGTTAATTGCTTAATTGATGCACAGGTAAAACATTACAAAAACATCAGAAAAGAAGAATCATTAAGGTAAAGATTAAGGCTCATTTATGCCCCTTTTATTGATTAATTGATATTTAAAACCCTCAGAACTGTTGATCATGGTCCGTCAGGTCAATCTAATCATTGGTTTTATAACTATTTATCAAACAGATTGCAGTGTTTGCAGGCTGAAGGCTTTACTGCTAAATATCATGAGGTCAACGATGGCATACCTCAGGGCTCAGTCTTGAGAACACTGTTATGTATATTTTACATCCGCAGTATCAGTCAAAGGTTTCCCAATGCAGAAATTGAATTTATATGCAGATGATAGCCCTGATCCTACACGCTATCAGACTCACTCAAAAAACAGATTCTGAATCCTGATCAAAACCAAACTCAATGTTTACAAACTCAAAGAAAAACTTTAGATTATAGATTGATAAGTTGACGTCTTAAGGCTTCATACGGAGTAACTTGAAGCTGAAGCTGCAGCTGTCTTTTTATTTCTTCTATTTTCCTCTCGTTTCTTTAATTAATGATGCTTTGTACGTGATGACTGTGGCTTTTCTAATGCTTATCTGTTGTTTTACTGATGTACAAGTAGTATTATAAAGAATAACTGCTCTGTTTACGTATCTATCGTCTATTTTGCACTGTCTTTGCCATTCCTGTTGGTCTTAGTTCTTTTTATGCTTCTGCTCCTTGTGCCTTTAAATGACCTCCTGGGGAAAAATAAAGTTTTAGAGTGGAATTGAATCATAAAAATAATGGGCATTTTATTATTCTATGACAGATAATATAACAATGTATCATCTAATTTGGCCAATGCTATACCATTAATCATGTGAGCAAGGAGGTGAACCTCCTGGGTCTCTGCAGAGTTGCTTACAGGTGTTTTTGCCTGTTTTGCAGCCTGTAAGGTGCTTCTAATGACACCTGCAAATGAACGCTGCCTCACACTTGTCTATTAATACATCATCATCATCATCATCATCTCCTGACGAGGCCAGCAGTGCTCTGGGTTTAATTTTAGCACTGTCATCTCTTGGCTCAGAGCCACCTGCTGTTCTATAATCGCTGTGTGTGTAGGACGAGTCTGTTTTAAAGGCAGTGGGTCGCTCACCGGTTCCCTCTGATCTCTGCAGTCTGTGTGGGCTACAGGTGATGCCGCCCCACCTGCTGTGAACACATCCATCAGTGGAGTCGCACTTCTTCTCCCTCTCTGGGGTCTCTCCAACGCGCTTGTTTGCTGCATTTTGGCTCTGCTGAATTGCATTTGCTCCAGCTGAAAAAGCAAGGATTGGTCTTTTTTAGAAGCGTTATTTGAACATTTCTCTGAATGAAAGCAGCTTTAACCCATTTAGCCCATTTGTTCTGGACCTTTCTGTTTGTTTGACTTGAGAGGCAGCGCCCCTCCCTGAAAGAACAGCAAAATAACTATTGAGGTCACGTTTCCTTGTCTGTGAAAGTGGGTCACTTGTTCCAGAGTTCGGCCTCGGAAGAGAGTAAACATTACGACAGCATAAGACACGATACTGACCGTAAATATAAAAGTATATCCTCGTAAGTTTGTTTGTACTTTTCATTCTGTTAGACTAATCCATATGAGCATGTAGGATGTTCTCTATTAAGATACTCTTTAGCTGGTGATTACTCTCGTGACCTTTACCTGTTTGTTTCAAAACTACCATAGTGACTTTCCCTCGGGAGTCAAGTTTCTATTCAGTACACATAATTAAAGCTCTAAAGCTCCCTGTCTCTCCCCTCCCCTCTTCTCTCTCCCTCTGTTTCTCCCCCTTCTCTCTCTTTGCCAGTGGTTTAGCAACTCGTGAGGCCGACTGCTGATTCACCCACTGACTGAACAAATCCACTTTACAAGAATTGTGCCTCATTTTCAGCGTCATCTCCCGCCCCTTTGGCAGGTGAGCAGCAGGAAGAACAATGACTTCCTTCTCATAGGGTCTTGAGGAAAGTGTCATCTACTACTGTGACATCACATCAGGCGTGTCAGGGTCCTATTGTGTCGTGGCAGGTGTGCATTACAAGCTGGAGTAAAGGGAGACAAATATGCTGGATGGGAACTTTAAAACAACACAGAGCGGGTTGGAAAAGGTAAGAAAAGATAAAGAAAACAAAGGATATTGAAGGAAAAAAGAGGGGGTATGTGTATGTAAACATCCTCTTATAGGAGATAACAGAGTAAATGTCCTGCTCAGCAGCCCCCTCTATAGTTGGGAAATATAACTTGTTTTCATCATTTGAAGTGCGCACTAAAAACCAGATTACTATTAAAGACCTCCTGGGATCTCTGTGACGCAGCAGATGTTGTCTGGCATCCCTAAAATAAAACAAGCTGCGTCACTATTGTGTGGCTCACTTGAATGTGAAGTTTTTTCCTCCTGTGAGATGGCACGAGCAAAAGAACAGCCTGTGCTTCATTCTGTGACCATGTTTGGAAACTGTACACTCAATAGGTACATAAAGAGTTGAGGATTTCTTAAAGCACGAGTTTAAAAAACATGAGGTGTTGGATGATCGTGCCAGTATGAACTGCGTAATATCGTCCTCTCCCACAACAGGATTACGCACTGTCCATCTCTTGCGCAGCATCCTATTCCGGGCTCTTGCTTCACACGCCATGCCCGCCGACTCCACGCTTTGTTTACATCCATATTTTAACATGAAATCCAGGCAGGAGTCAAGTTGGAAAGCGAGCACAAGTAACGCTGTGACAACATGTTCAACCATCGCGGCGGAAATTCCCACCGGACTTCACGAGGATTGACGGTCCCTGGCGCTGACGCAGTTTAATTTACCTGTTGTCATGTCGATGATGAAACACTCGCGATATTAAAAAAGTGTTTAAATCCTTTTTGTGAACGAGCACTCACGCCCTCCCTGCCTGGAAACACCTTACTTTTATTCTTTCTTGCTATTATTCCCACTCTTGTTTTCTGGACCGTGCCGCTCTTTTTTGTCACCTTTCACTCAACACTCGAGTGGTTATGAATTACATAGTGGTATTCTCTACGCAACATACGCAGCATTATGTCGTCGTCGCCCTATAATAACATAAATAACTTACGTGTTTATCCCAGGCATGTTTCCCACCCGCGCTGAATCAAGTCTCATCCATTTCCCCAGCCGGCACCGTTCAAACCCGGTCCTCCCTCAGCCTTCCCGGCTCCCGTTTCGGCCTTGTTGTCGTTTTATCAATCTCTGAGCGCACATTCATCGAAGTGTATCCCCGTAATGATTTTCCATAGCGCAACACGGGAACCCCGCCCCTGACACTCCCCCGGCCGCTGGTTGGCCAGGCTGCTGGAGAGTGTTTCCTCATCGCCAGAATCACATGTGGCTGACGCATGTTTACAAACATCGCTCAGATCACATGGTATAATGAGGCGACGTTTTACCGTAAATTACCTCAATTTGACGCAGCTACCAGATGTCGTGTCTAGATCCTATTATCCTTTTTTCCTTTTTTCAGCCATAGTATTAAAAACCAGCTGGTGTTTACTCTTAATGTATTTATTTTGGGAGATTACAGGAGGCTATTTCCTGTAAATAAAAATGCACATTTGCAAGATGTGACTTCATATAGATTTATAAGAAAGATGTCATCTTATACCGCTTATTATGAGGCTATTATATAATAAAGGTATGCCTATTAAGTGCTATATTGTACATTATATACCCTGTGTTTTGTGTGTGTAATCCAATTTTTGAACGTGCGGGTCGGGACCCTCTTGGAAGTCGCGAGACACTGAGAGGAGGATGCCTTCCAAAACAGAATATTTTAGAATGATTTCAATTTGTATATTTTCCCTATTTTTTAAAATAAAAAATATATGCATGAAATGAGTTAAATGTAGAACACAAACCTGGGCATCTGTTGAGATTTGTGCTAAAATCAAAGCAATGTTTAAAAAATCCATAAAATATAAATCTGCGCATGACTATTCTTGGATTTGCACAGCTGTGTTCAACATCCTTCAACCACCTTCACTGGGGTTCCTGGTCTCTGGCAGCCTTACTAGGCTGAAAGTTTGAGAACCCCTGCAGTACATGATACAGTTCTGTAACACTGAACATACTGACTGTCCATTATAGAAGAACATAAAGTCTAATCATGTTCTGTTTTTATTGAGGAAAATGGTCCAAAACTATTATTTTCTGGTCAAATTTGGTTGATTGGAACATGACCCTTTAAGGGAGGCTGAAGCATCCCCTAAATTTGATCTCTGCACCCCTAAAAATATCAACAACTACATTTATAAATCTGACAGGTATTTGGTAAATATTTTCTTGTTCTCTAGCAATTTTTGTTTAAATAAAGGGTAGTTATAATCAGCACTATGTCAAACAAATATCTTATATGTATAAGATAAGATAAGATACCATAAGATAAGATAAGATAAGATAAGATAAGATAAGATACCATAAGATAAGATAAGATAAGATAAGATAAGATACCATAAGATAAGATAAGATAAAATAAGATAAGATACCAAAAGATAAGATAAGATAAGATAAGATACCATAAGATAAGATAAGATAAGATAAGATAAGATAAGATACCAAAAGATAAGATAAGATAAGATAAGATACCATAAGATAAGATAAGATAAGACAGTGGTTCCAAAGTGGGCCGTGGGACACCCCAGGGGGGTGTGAGGTCATGATGTGGGGGTGCGGCAAGGCAAAGCTAAGAAACACAAGCTGATGACTTCAGCATTATAGAATAGGAGCAGTTCATTGATGGCACCTCTGATTCAACATTGTCATTGAGAGCCTTGGCAGCACTCTTCCCTCTTGCGTCATCCTACCTGTGTGAGAACATTTTTTTAAGCTGTTGTTTCAATTCAGACAAAAATCAAATCAAAGCTGAACATTGAAAATGGCCTGAGATTGTTACTTGCAGCTGCACCCAAAACTCAAGATTTCTGTAACCAAAAAAGCCCACAAAGTCACTGAAATTATTGCAGGACTTAGAAATCTTAAAGATGTTTGTTAAGTTTGTATTTACTGTTCATCTACAGAGGGTCATAATTTTAAAACTCACATTTTTAAGGTTTTATGTTGTGGTAAATTCTAAAATAAAAAAGAGGAAGAGGGATTTGTGTGCAAAAGTTGTAATTGCCAGTGTGTTTGCTGTACATTTACATGTTTTTACAATTTGATATGAGGGGAGGGGTGGGGGTGGGGGGGCTGAAAATATTTCCCTTCAGCTAAAGGGGGGCCTGACAAAAAAGTGTGGTAACTTTTTGGGAGATAAGATATGATAAGACTAGGATAGTCAATTTTAGATCCTTTAGGGATATTGAAACACCCCTAAATTTGAGCTCTGTCCCCTCAAAATTATAGAATTTTAAAATCTGACAGGTATTCAGTAAATATCTTCTTATTCCATAGCTACTTTTAATAAAGCATTGTAATAATCAACACTATGTCAAACGATTATGCCATAATGTATGAATAAGATAAGATAAGATAAGATAGGATAAGAATTATTATCTGATGGCTCTTTTTTAAAGAATAATGTTCAGTGAAAAATTAAAGATACATGCATTCTGACAAAAAGTGGCAGAAAATAAGGACTAAGCTATACATATATTTGATCTCAAAATTGTCTGCAATAACTCAGGCGTGTTTATTCACTTTTGCCAAATATAGGCTTTGAAAAAACTGTAATGGTCATGTGATCAGGCTGGTAAAGGTGCTGATCTGTGATGGGCAGGTAAGCGTGCTGGATAATGATGATGAACTGTGGCATATTCCATTTAAAATGTGCACATTTTGTAGAGTGAAACCATTAATTTGAAAAATGATTTAAATAAATATCACTTGTGATATCGAGGTTTTGGTAGGCATACTGAACACTTAAATATTTCTGCATATATAATATTGTCTTCAGGAGCTTAGCACCTCTAAAAGGTTTGTTCTTATAACACTCCTAGAACCTTCTGGTGTTTGGGACAGGGACAGTTGATCAGTTAATAAAGCTACTGTTAGTACTGTTTTACATATTTGTGTAAAGTTTTGCTCTTTTTATTGGTTATATGTTGTTAATGTAAGGCCAGGTTACTGTTTTAGTTTAAAATAGCCATGAAAGATTTTACTGGGCTTTTTTTTCTAGCAAGCAGTGAACAAAAGGTAAACCAGGTTAATTGTTTATAGTCTTGTGGTTTCTTAGGGGTCTGCACACATTAAGGTGTCAGGAGACACAACTGGAGCATGCACAAATATCTTCTAGTGCAATGTTGATATTTTTTCACATCAGAAGCCTTTGTAGCACTGTCCCGTTCACCCAAATGTATGCCGTAAAACATCAAATGAACACAGTTCTTACTGCTTTTGTTAATAAAGTACATCCCTTTTAAGTTTGGGGGAATATATCAGTTTTACAATGACCACCAACGAGATCTCACATCTAAAGTAGAAGAATTTATCCAAGCAAGGGTGCAGAAAAGTTTTTAATTTTCAGTAACCAGATAATGAAATATAGACGGTGTTTAACTGCCCCACCCATTTTGATTTTGATTGAGTAGGCTCTATATTTTGATTATAAGTGAATTTATAACTGGTCATTTAGATATAACTATTTTAAGTCTAACCACCAGTGATTTATGAAGATGAGGAAGTCATGAGGTATTTCTGTTCTTTCCTTTTCATTGATGTAACTTTATGTCTGTGTCCTACTTTTATGATCTTTTTTTCTTTTCCTGTTTTTTACATTTCCAAATAACATTAAAACTTTATTTAAAGGCAGACACGAGCATCATTTACACGAAACAAAGCAAATCCCAGCGTCTTTGAATATTTTATTGTACATTACAGTGTTAAAACAGCTTATTTCTTTTCTATGAGCTAAAAAATAAACGTTATCGGCTGTATATTTTGCATACTTTCTGTGAATTTTCCTCATAAAATGCTGAAAACTTTCACTTCTATTTGCTCATACACATCATTCTTAAGTTTAATCTAGTAAAGACCAGTCAGTATCCTCTTTAGGTATCTTATGATTTACTTTCTCACCTCCATCCAGTCTCTAATAAACTGTAGGTGTCAGTGCTATTTTACATGCCTTTCTATCCATTGAATAAATGTAATTTAAATATAAAAGGTAAGGTGGTTTCTTTTGTGATGGTGCTTTGTAATCCATCACTCATGCAGCAATGTACAGTGACAAGACAAAAATGGTTTATGTGTTGCAGTGTTGTTTTGGTTCCAGCGGGTGGCAGTATTGTACAAATGAATGGTTCAACAGAGGGAGTGGAGTGACTCCATAATGTTTGATAAGCCCTGCCACACTGGTTTAAAACCTGGGGTCTGGACCACCAATGTTGTGGGGAAGGGGGCTGTCTGCTGTGAGGATGTCAACATTTGAATTGCACAAAAGAAAAAAAATCATGATTACCACAAATAGTTTAGGGAAAGAAAGAACTTTTCTGTTGGAATTTTATCAATGAAGCAACAAAAATGCTTAATTCTTGTATGCGGGTCCTGGCAGGGCTTAGTGTTTGTAAGAAAGAAGTAAAGGAAGAACCTTGAATGGAAAAAGGTTGGGAACCACTGCTCTAGCTTTACCAATATCCTGAATTTACAAGGTATATTACACTGGAATTAAAGTAAGAGTATACAGTATTGAACAGGCTGCTTTAATTTGCCCTAATGTCCCACATTTTGACGTTAAGAAGCTGTTTTTTGGGTACAGAGGCCCCCCAAGGAGATAGTAGATCTTTACTTATCAGGCTACCTTAAAAGAAGTAAAGACAGATGCAATTTATCGAAGAAAAACACTGAAAACACAGGAAACACAACATTTTTGCTGTTTGGCCTGAGTAGTAATGTCTCCTAGCTCCCTTTTTGTTCTTTTTATTGTCATATGTATGTGAGTTATGAGCATCAACAGTCAAGAGTAGTAATTAATCGTGATTTACGGTAGCTAGCATGACTCAGCGCCACTTTTCTGGGACTTACGGTAATTACGCATCACGTTTTGTCATCGACGTTTTGGCGGGAGACCGCCGGCCCTCTGAGTAACGCCCTAAATGAACTAGGAACAAACATAAGTGCTGTGTGGCGTAACCGCTCCTCCCTCGGTACAAAACGTCTCATGGCATGTCGAGTAAGTATGGAATATGTTGTCAGCGGTTGTATGTTACTGTTTTGGGCCAGGAAGGCAGTAAAATGGCCAGAAGAGAGAGATAAGACGTGTTAAAACAACAAAAACCTCCACTAATTTAGAAAGAAAGCAAGCTGGTCCGCGTCAAAAGACGTCATTTTTTTCCTAATAACCTGTTGAACACTGCAGTGGGCAGATTTTAAAGCCAAGTTTCAGTCTAAAATGAATCTATGTTGGTCAAAAATGAAGTTAATTTTAAAACAATCCCCTGGGATGAATCGGTGTTGTGTTCCCCCCTGTATGTTGTAGAAAATCAGCCTAACAGGTGAAATGACAGGGAATTCCAGTAGATGGAGGTACAGTACTCGTTTTGCCGTGCTTGCTCAAATCACATGTTGCTCACTGTTTTTATGCTGCCACACTGTCATTAAATTTGACCCCTTTAAAAAAATTAGCGCCTTATATGATTCTCAAATAAACAAAAACAAATACACATTGGCACTGAAACATTTAAATAAAGAAAATAAACAAACATTAATAAGTAGGCATATCACAGCAAATTTACCTGAATAGATTTAACTTAAAATGAATAAATTTGACTTAAAATATAACTCAGAGTAATGTTTTCAGATTTGTTTTTTTCTTTAAGAAGTGTTTTATTTAACTTTTAACTATGATTATGCACTCCATGATGAGTAAAATAAAAACACCTCTACAGCTAACAGTAGTACAGAGCATAGTCTACTCATCTGATATATTTTCCAACCAACACCAACAAATAAATCTTTCTATATCATAACCAACACAATATTAGATACAACTAGGGCTGAACAACTTTGAAAAAACATCTAATTGTGATGATTTTGACTTGTGTTGCAGAATAGATGTGAAATTTTGTATTGAAGGGAATGATGATTATATGTCATCCTTATATTTAATCAGAAAAATGTTCAAAAATGAAGAAAGTACAGTGCTTAAAAAAATTTATTAGACCACCACCCAAGTAAGGTTTATGCCACAGCTGGCCTAAGTTAACAGCATTGGTAAAAATTGATCAAACCAAAATCATTTTTTATGTTTCTGCAGTGGTTAATACACCAATGTGTAGAAGCTCTTTAACCCAAATTATATTTTTTAATGCTAAAATATAATTATTATTGTTATCCATGATTTTTTTAAATTTACTAATTTACAAAAAAACCTGAAAAAATAGTAAAGCACATTATTATTTCTTGATTAATATGTCAAATTATAGTTATTGACTTGCATTCTTGAAGAGAAAAATGAGTTTTAGTGGTTGAATGTTATGCTTGATTAATTTCTGACTTCTCAGAGAAGCCCAGTGAGCCGGCTCAAATTTGGGTGAATTCAGTTTGAAATCCCTCATTCCTATTCAAAATGGTAAAACGTGGAGAGCTCACTGAAAATGAAAGAGTCCGCATTAAAGCGCTTCATGATGCTGGATGGTCTCTGAGACCAACATGACAGGTGGCCTAATAAATTTGTTAAGCACTGTATGTTTTTTGTAGACTATTCTAAAAAAATGTCCCAGAATAATTGCATATTAAATGCATAACATCTCTAATGCTGCAAAAAGGTTTTAAACCAGTATTTGGACACAAATTTCAGGTTAAGAAATATTGCAACTTCTGCGATTTGAAAATTGCAACATGCCATATTGTGATTTAATCTAATTTTCCATTAATTGCACAGCCCTACTCATTACTAAGCTGTTTTTACTCAAAACACCTGTTTTCCTTACTGTATAGAGCTGTTTTAGAAATATTTCCTACAATAATAGAGCTATTTTTCTATAAAGACATGGGTAATGCTTTATGTAGATCTGTATCTTACTCTTAATATATTGGCGTTTCTCCTCATATAGAGCTACATTTTACCCTAAATAAACAATTTGGCCTCCTTTCCACCTATTAATGGAAGAACATCAGAAGACATTTTTTGCCTATATATCAATATTAGACTTAATTTTCTAAAATAAAGAATTAATTCTATTGCAGATTTGACAAGGATCCAGGAGCAGAGCATGAGGTGAGTTTATTTGATAACAACAATAGTAAAAACAACAGTGAATGTTCTGGCTGGTGGTTGGCAGAAGAACTGACAAAGAGATGTAGACACTGCAAAAAAGAGGACCAACTGAAATTAGAAAAGAGAAACTTACTGAAAAATCCCTAGATTCAAAGGTTGAAGAGGAGCCAGGTTACCTGACTAGAAGCTGTTGTACACAGGTGTCGAGTTCATCAAGAGGTTAGGAGATCTCGATTGCCGAGGATTATCTGTAGCCGTGACTGTCCATGAGTGATGGCTCCTGGATTCAAATTTTAGTGGGTTTGGTTAGAGTTTTACTCCACGTGTTTCTACACAAACTCTGGCAGTGGCTGCTAATAAATACACTCAAAAAGTGTAAATTGTACTGTTTTGGGGGTAAAATATATGTAACTGGAAAAATTACACCCCAGATTTTCCTGTGTACCAACAACATAAATGTAATGGTATACTGGTGGCGTATGTCTGTTCGTGATTGGTTATATGCGTATGTGTGTTTGGCGAGTGAGAAAGTGAATGAGCAGAACCAGAGGTGGTCTAGTTCAGTCTGAGTCTGGGTCTAAATTTCGTGGTGTGAGTCGGTTTATACCAGAGGAGCTGAAATGCCATTTGTGCTGTTTGAGCTTGGTGTTGCTGATAGTAAAGGCCCCATCTTATTTAAGATACAGGCGGACTCTCTGTGTCTGCTTACCTCTTGCTGCTGACTTGTACAAAGTGAAGGGGGTTAACCAAGGGGGTAGTTATAGCTTTGAGCCTGGAGAAGACAATTAAAGGGGACATATTTTACCCTTTTAAGACAAGTTTATATTGTTCTCAGAGGTCCCAAAAACATGCCTGTGAAGTTTGTTGCTGAAAAACACTCTAGTATAGGATTTTTGCATGTCTAAAAACCCCCCTCAGAACTAGCTGTTTCTGTGTCTTTGGCTTTAAACGGTAATCAGCTATCTGACTCCGCCCCTGACCACACCCTGCTTAGGAATTGGATGTGGCACCCCTGATGTTACAGACACTTTTATCCAAAGTTAAGGACCTGACTGGTATTTGAACCATCAGTCTCCCAGACAAAAGTCAGCAAGTTAACCCACTGAGCTCTCCAGCATCTCAGCTGGCAGCTGAGAGGAAGATCAGTAGAGGAGGGCGGAACTTTCTTTCAAGCGGGGAGGGCCAACCAAACCTGGGGGCGGGTGCTTTCTCCACATGAGACATCCTGAGGCTAAAATCTGAGAATGGCTTGTTTTAGGACACATTTTTTTAAAGGTGGAGAAAGAGAGGGGGGAAGGGAATAGATTTTTCTGTTATTTGAGGGGATGTGGACAGGCCAGGGGTACGTACTTTTGTTAGAAAAGCCTGAAAAAGTGATTTTTGCAAAATATGTCCCCTTTAATGATCGCCTTACACCTGATAACTGAAATCACAGGAGCGCGCTGCGACTTCAGAAAGACTCTCACGATTTTACTCTGTGGAATTTAGTCTGCCACTTTAAAATTGCTTGAAAAGTCACTAGGTGTGAAGTGGACTTAATTCACATGATGTGAGCTGACATCTCATTAAACCTGTTAAGAAGTTGGACTGAAATCTCAGCGTATGCCCGGTTATAGAGGTAGCAGTTAACCTAACCAGCATGTCTTTAGTATGTGGAAGGAAACCATTGTACAAGGAGAGAACCAAGAAAATTATTTAAAAGCTCTTTCAGTGCTCCTCCTTCACAATAAAGCTGCTTTGTTTGTGTTTTAGTGCTTTAAATTGTACGATGATGCATCTGATAATATCCATTTCTCATACAGGACTCTGTGGTATAATGTGATGGTTAACACACGTCCTGATGCTTGTTGTTGTTGTTGGAGAGATCTTCAGTGTTGTGGTGACACGGCCTTGTTCAGAGTCACTGCCGCTCTCCTATCAGCAAACACAGCACTGACCTTCGCACCCACTCAGCTTTATAGCCTCTGTACAGTGTTAGGCTGTAGCTGGCGGCCTGGTAAGTGAAGCGTTACAGCAGGCATGTATGGACTGTCAGAGAGGAGCAACAAGGGTGGAAAAAAGTCACATCAGCTGGAGTGACAGCGCTGGTTAATTTGCTGTGGCTTTAAGCAGCGTACACATACATGGGCATGGAGAAAGGCTTTTCACAGACTTTCTCCTCTCCAGAGTATCGCTCCCAGAATATAGGTGACCCTGTGACCATGGGCTGTTTAACTGAATAGGTCCCAAAGGTTGCTGTTGCTGACATTAGCGCTGGACCATCACCAGCAGAGGCAGCATGAACAACACTTTTGTGTTGTTAAGCTGCAGATTTATCACCTACTTTTTCCTGTTTTAAACAGTCCAAGCAGAATGTGAAAGCTCCTCAAATTTAAACTGACTGAATCTTCACAGTATTTTCTTGCTGAATATGGTATTACTGTCATATGATTAACAAGACTAAGTTAAAACCAAGTATACGGCTGAGTGCAATTATCTGGGAAGTCTACTGAAATGCCAGACTGAATTCTGTGTTCTGGCAGAGTGGTTAGTTTTTGTGGTGTGTAATTGTGCTGTCCCTTATGTCTGTGGGTTAAGAATTGTAGAACCCTAAAGCTTAAAACATAAAGACCTGTCAGCAGGAAACAGCAAATGTGATACGCCAGATCAGCTCATATATCCATTGCATGAATATATTTTACATTCATCTGGGAAAGCTCCAATAGATAACGTTTGGGAAGGGCAGGACTTTTCAGAAAATCTTCAGAAGGTGATTGATGGAACGCATACCCTATTCTTGTGTAGACTACTGCTGCCTTAGATTGTTAATGGTGGTGTTTTATCTAAAATTGATGCCAAAGCCGGTCAGGAGACTAGTGATGGGAATTACGGCTCTTTTCAGAGATCTGGATCATTCGGCTCAGTTCAGCAAGAAGAGGCAGCTCTTTCAGCTTCCAAACGGCTCTCGGCTCTGTACCACTTTAGCTTTTAAATTAGATGAAATAAGCATTTTTTGACCCATAATTAATGTAACTGCATGTTTTCTTTCTGAAACTGTTGGACTAAATCCTTTTATCTTCAGAATAGCAAATATTTTACATAATGCCAGCTGCGGTTGCCACAGTTTCCAGCAGAGAAATGCAATCTAGAACCCACTTCTAGCTGTTGATTTTCAGTTTTACACACTGCACCTTTAAAAGGGTAATAAACAGGCTTTCCAATGGTATAAAATTCATTACCAAGAAGCCTTGTTACAACAAAGAAATGTTGTACCAAACACAAATTGCCTTACTTTTTGTTTTAAGTTTATATTTACTTGAATTTAGACCAGTCAGCTACATGCAATTATAACTTTCATTTAATCAGATGAGAATTGTTTGCCTTGGAGCATCATCAAATCATGTACATCCTCAGTAAAAGGCTAAAATATTGCATTCAGCGGAGGGATGTACTAGTCGCCTCTCTTGTTGGTGGAAATTATCCTGTACAGACTGTTAAAAATAACAAGAAGAGTCCAGAAAATATACCTGGGTGGTCTGCCCGAGAATCATCTATGTGTAGGAAACGCTGTAATCACAAGGAATTATTTGAAAAAAGTTGTTGTTTAATTTTTGTCATCATTGTGTGCAAGAGGGCTCCCCAATGGAGGTCTATAAAGATTGGGAACCCCCTGATTTAGACAATATGCAGACTGTGTCCACACTGTTTGATGGAGTCATTCCTCTAGACATCTGTCCAGTTAAATAGATGAAGTTTTCAATGCCTCAGTGCTCTGCTTTTCAGTTATTACATTTAAAGGCAATGTTATTATTTCAAAATGCATGGTCTAAAAATGTAGTCAACCCTAAATCAGATATACCTATCCTAATGCTCAGAGAAAAAAGTATAATTCCTTTTGTGTAACAATTACAACATGCCACTCCTACTGCTGCTAACATGTCTGAATCTAACCCTCACAGCACACACAAGTATTCCTCAGTTACCCCCACCAAACTTATAGCAGACAAAGTTGAGTTTCTTGGTACAGTCCCAGCTCTCCCAGTGCTCTTCCTTCAGTAATAACGTCCCACAGCGGTGCCTCAGGGCAGGGCAACGCGGCATCTCGTCCCCCCTCCAGGCCTGGTACATCATCTTTTCCCCATCCACCCACAGCCAGCTGTCAGCCAGGTAGCGCAGGCCAGTCCACACCCGAGCCGTTTGACTGTCGTTGCTTATCTTCAGGACTTCCTCCTGAGCAGCTTCAAACATCAGACTGACCAGATCGCTCTGCCGGTCGCGACAGTACTCTAGAGCCTCCTCCCATGTCTTGTTTTCCTTCACCAGGACAGCCTCCATTTTGAAACAGTAGGATGAAAATGGCCTTGCACAACTCTCGTTTCGCCAGCCATTCTTAGTCTGAATCACACATCTATCTGCTTGTGCTGTTGCATTTTCTTTTCCCCATTTGAAGAAAGATGCAGGTCTCCCATCCGACCACATCCACTTGTCATTATCATCCTTGTGGAGGCCGATCCAGACATTAGGCCTCCTTTGGTTATTTTCTCCTGTAACGCTAAGAAGTGCGCTATTCTCCTTACTGCTGAAGACCGAGGACATTTCAGTGTAATGCTGTCTGCAGTGCTCTCTAGCCTTTGACCAGGTCCTCATTTTGTGGATATAAACATGAGAAAACAGAGCCAGTTTGAGCAGACCTGTGATGATCAGAAATCTCAGAGCATTTTTCCTCATATTGACTGTCGTTTTCCCCTCTGAAGCCAAATCTCATGCCGTCAACAGTTTTTAAAGACCTACAGGAGAAGTATCTATCCAATCAGCATGCACCTCATGCCGTTAAGAAAATAAGTCTTACAGCGCACAGGCTGGATACAAATGAGGGTATTCAAATATTTCCAAATGAGTTTTTATGGAAAGCATCAGCAGCAGGCTGATTTGACCATGGAGGAAATAGCATGTCATCCTCAAACACCTGTTCCAATAGTCACTGATTTAATTCTAGATTTGATATGAAAATGAGCACAGGATTCAAATAGATCATGAAAAAGTCTTTTCTTTTCTTACGGTAACTCCTGAACGACTTTCCCCAGTGTAGACTTACTCAGAAAACCAGACATGCAGCCGAGGTCTGCATTTCATCCGCACAGAAACAGTGTTTTGGAAGGCCGTAAACGCTGCTTTTTGAAACTGGGAGCCCATTGCACAAAAGTAGAATTGAGACATCCAGGATGAATGACTGATCTGGGTTCATCGAATCCAAAACAAGAATGTTCAGGCTTAATTGGCTGCACAAAGACCAAGCCAGGATGAGCAGACACAGATTCATCAAGCCAGGTGAAACCAATCCTGGATTAGTGCGCACATGCGGCTTCCTCATATAGACCCCGCCATCGATCACAGATTCACTGATTGACCATGACAACGTGAGCGGCGTACTTTTCCCCATCAGAGGCAGAAATCCTCATGGAGGCTTACGAGGAGGTAAAAGACCAAATAAAAAAGAAAGGCAACACCGCCACAGTTATAAAACGAGAGGAAGCGTGGCAAAGTATTGCAGACCGCCTGAATGCGTAAGTAGTGCACAAATACACACTCACTGCTCTGCTGAAACCATCACAATTACAATCCAAATAGTTAATTAACATCTCCGAAAACGTAGTTGTACTCTGATTATGAATCATTTGAAACTGTAAATGAAATTGACTGCAGTTTGTGTAAGTGTAACTCCATCAGATTGTAAAATCTTATCTTAGCTCCTCATGCTCCATGCTCCTCTGCTGTTTCATTAGCCTATGTGTATGCAAGTGTGTGTGTGTGTACATAGATTAAACATGACTGGGCCAAAAAATCCCCCTCAGGTGCCCATGAGGTGGTTTTTGTGAATAGGAAATCCTTTCACAGCATTAATGTCCAGGTGAACATGACTTTTTCAAATTTTCAGTTAATGAACACTGTGCATTGCTTATGATGTGCATTGATTGGTTTAAATTGTCTTCATCTTGTAATTTCAGAATGTCTGCAATGCTGATTGTCTCATCAGCAATGTTGTGGCAAAGTGGCCTGGCTCAGTCCATGACTCCCAAGTCTTTTGGACCTCTGGAATCTATCAGCACCTATCACAAGGTGAGCCACACAAGGTCTATTAATAACCACTTTTTACATCATGGCTGTGTCAAGAATGTCACTCTGTTGTGAGGTAGTGATGATGAGATTTTGTATTGACAGGTGAATTCTCTGGTGTGTTGCTGGGGGACAGGGGGTATGCCTGCCAGCCTTTTCTCCTGACACTATTCACAGACCCCCAGGAAGCACAGCAGGCCTACAATCATGCCCATGCCAGGACAAGGGCCAGGATTGAAATGACCTTTGGCCTCCTGAAGGCATGCTTTCACTGTCTTCAAGACTTAAGGGTCAGCCCTTTGAGGGCATGTGGCATCACTGTGGCCTGTGCTGTCCTCCACAATGTGGCCTGCCTGAGGAAGGAGAGGGCCCCCAGAGTGCCATCACACATTGACTAGGACAAACCTGCCATCTTTCCTGACAATATGACATGCACTAGTAGAGGGAGCTGTTTTTTTTTTTTTTTTTTTTTTAATTAAATTTAAATTGATCTGGCCTCTTATGTTGTTTGTGTTGTATACTGTGTGTATACAACCTTGCAGGGAGGCTACTGCATCCATTCATTTGTTCATTTGTTGTGTATGGATTTGTCCTGCATTTATTTCAGCGTGCAGACATGTGGGGTGTATTATACACAGACCTTTCAATGTGTATTTATTCTTATGTTCTAAAATATGCTTTGATTCCATGCTTTCTATCTTGTAGAGTCAGTGTGTGACTTCAGTTTTGAAAGGAGCTGATGGTTTACTTGCTTTGATTTATCCTTATTCAATAAAGGAACTTCATGTTACTCTTTGATGTCTGTTTATATTTATATGCCATATATAGTCTATGGGAAACTGTAAATTATCTAATGATTGCAAAATCATTTAAAATAATCATTTATCTAAAATTACTGAACTTTAATACAACAATGTTTACATAATGACAGTGGGTCCAGTTGAATGTGATAACATTGTGTAGTGGGGCAGTGGAATAACTATTGGTTTCCATTTGTGGTGACTGCTGACTGAGATAAGGGATGAGATTAAATAGATCCTGGAACTTAGCCTGGTCTGGAGCAGGCTAGCTCCACAGAATAAATCTCCATGGTAACTTATGCCATAATAAATCCTGCTTTCCACTATCCCGCTTTTGTGCAACCTGATGACGGATAAGTTGAGCCAGGATAACAAAGGTATCCCAGCTTAATCCCTTATCCTAGTTTTGTGCAAAGGGCCCCGGGTCTCAGAGTAAACAAATCTGTAAAAGCTTACCATTTCATCTCCGTGTGGACAGCCAACACAATCTTTCTTGAAACGATTATGTCACACATAGCATAGCCCACTTAAACCACATGCGCGGGTCAAACCAAAACAACAATGGTGGAATACAGGATTGTGTTCGTGCTGCTGAAGCTACTGAGCTTATTTTGGCTTTTACAGCCAAATCTGATGCTCCTTTACCACAACCAAGAACAGCATACGCCATATCTTCTTAAATCCACTATGGAGAACAACCAGAAGGACAGCTAAGAAAGTTTTGGGGAGTTTTCCGTAATCCTCTTCTCTCTTTTGGTACAAAAAATCACAAGGCCTTTTTTGTAAATATGTTCATATTTTGAAAACGGCTCCTTGTCAGCTGCAGGTCCACAGGTAGGAATAGTTCCTGCTTGTTTATTTCCTTTATCATAGCGGGGTTGGAGAGTCATCAGAAAGTCATTCCTGCTGTTGTCATGGTAATTTAGAGCATTGTCTGACAGTTAAAAAAGGCAAAAAGCCAACAAAGTTGTTTATTCTGTTCGTGTTTCTGCTCTGACTGTGAACTGTCTTCACCTAGCACGCCAGATGGATGTGTTTCACACATCTATCTGGTAAATCTTCCATAGAAAGCGTTTGGAAAAGGGCAGAGCTTTTAAATAAAAACATGGAGGGTGACTGGATGAACATTCTGTCTGTCACATCTTTATGGGCCAATCAGAGCAACAAAACATGTGACGTAGCCGTTACTGAGGAGTAAACTTCATAGAAAACTGTATAACCCGAACCATAGTAACTGTAGACATGTCAGTGCACAACTTTTGTCATTTTTTAAATGAAAAAAACTCAACGCTTTTCTTTGTACTTTTACAAAGAAATGTCAAGTTCTGATAAAACAAACACTGTAGCAGAATCCACGCTAATGTCTTCCGTCATTATTGCATCGGCCTCTTGTTGCTGCCTGCATACGCCACCACTCTGCCACACCCAAAAGTACTGCCCCTCGATGCTGATTGGTCCTGTCACTTTCTATTCAGGCCCAAACGGTTCAGATGGGAGAACCATCATGGCCAAGATGGATTCACCAGTGAGAAAACAGGAACGTGGGAATCCGTCTGCTATGCGAGGCTAGAACTGTCTGGAGTCGTAGGACCAAAATGTCAAACATGTCAGAAATCCATCCGACCAGTCAGGAGCAGCTCGTCAGGCCATAGTCAGGCCATGGTCGCCTGTTGTACGCCCCCCTGTACAGAGCGTGACAAACGACGCCCAATCCAACTGAAAGTCTGCCCAACATTAAAGTGAGTTGTGCGACTCAAAATTCATGGCTGAATTGGACAATATCGCAGTGTATGCCCAGCTTTAGTGAGGATTTCTTGGTAGTAGTGAGATTTGAGAGTTTCTTCCACGGTTGTGGGACTTACCTGCCAGTTGCTGTCAACAGAGACAACCTGATTCTAATTTTTCAGCTGGGTACATCAGTGTCCAGAATTTGACTGGTCTTGTCTTTCTGTTGTTCAGCATTGACATCAAATTCCTTTGTAACAGTAAACAAACTGAAACAGTAAATTGGATATAGGGTAAATTTGTGCAAACTTTGAACTAAGTGCTATGGCATTTACTCTCTTTAAAGAGAGAGTCTGGAGTATTTAGAGTGTCCTTTTCCTGTGTTAGCAAATGAAAATACATCAACTTCTCTTCCACTAAAGCATGATGCCTATGTGGTGTTTTGAATACCACAATTGCATTTTTCATCACAAACATGCAAACCCCAGTCTTTAGTTCTGCATACTTACTTCTGCTCTTCCTCCATCAAATCATCGATTTGCATTTCAGCAGAAACCCGACTCAAGGACTTTGTAGAATTAAACCACGTTATCACAGCAGTAGAGACAGTTTTCCTTTACCAGCGCTGGAGTTTTAAATCTCTGATGTTTGCTTCATTAAACACAAGGGGTTTACATTCAATTTAGAGCATTTAGTGAGTGCTTTTTAACACAGGGTGATTTAGTTTTTCATTGCTGTCAGGGGAGATTAAATCAATTTTGTGTTGCTTGCATCATATTTTAAGGTAATCAGATTTTCAGGGATCAGGAGACGGCAGCACTGCTTTAAATGATGTGCTGACTGTTTCTGGTAAAGTATTATTCTGAGCTATCTTTCAGTAATATTATGTGCATACAGTACCTCAAAGATCTGTTTAGATGAGGACAGTGCAATAATGACACAGCAGAGATTGGAGATGTGTGTTTTCATATTTTGATACTGATCCCCCATCCCCTGCTTTAATACAATTAATGGATCAAAAATGTTCTTTCATGTCCCCTTAATCCCTGTAATCAGTGACCTCTGTGCCTGTAGATGTCACTTTCTGACACAGGGACAAGTCGGAGCTGACCTGCATGATTTCTGTGATCACAGCACAATAACTACACTGTGTTCCAAATTATTAAACAAATGATATTTTTCTCTGATTTTACTAAATCATCAATGCAAATGACCTTATAATTTTCAAGTCATCAAGGATAACTTTTTTTTTCAAAAATAAAAAAATTAAAATGCACTGTTCCACATTATTAAGCACATCAGAGTTTGAAAACATTTTATAGATTGTAAAGAACTGAAAATGGTCATTTGTTTAATTTTCAGCATTAGGAGGTCATATTTACTGAAATCAAAGCTATTTCAATCAAAAACATCTCAACAGGCCAAGTTACATGTTAACATAGGAGCCCTTCTTTGATATCACCTTTGCTCTTCTTGCATCCATTGAACTTGTGAGTTTTTGGAGAGTTTCTGCTGGAATTTCTTTAAAGATGTGAGAATAGCCTCCCAGAGCTGCTGTTTGATGTGAACTGCCTCCCACCCTCATAGATCTTTAGCTTGAGGATGCTCCAAAGGTTCTCAATAGGGTTGAGGTCAGGGGAGGATGGGGGCCACACCATGAGTTCCTCTCCTTTTAGTGATGGGAATTCTGCATTTCATACAGAAACGTGGTCCAGTTCTAGTAAAATGGACGCAATGCTATAGCTATATCTGAAGTATTTACCTTAGTGGAGGCAGCCATTACACACGCTCATAGCACAACTCTGTTTGTATGGCTCTGAAAGTAAAGTCAGTCAGTCAGTCAGACACATATGGACCAATGGGTAAGGCTGAACTGTGCGGTCAGCCAAAAATCACATTATACAAGAAGCAGGTTGGACCAAGCACTTGCAGACATAACACCATGTGCCTCTGTGCTTGTTTCATCAGCCCATGAAACTGTTGCATGTGCAAACATCTATGGAGCTAAATCTATCCCAAAAGTTTTGTTAATTTGAAAAAGATATATTTAATTGAAAAATAGAGTTGAAACTGAAAGTTTATGGTTTGATCCTGAATTAAAAGAAAAAAAAAAACACTAAACTGAAACTAAAAATTAGCTTAAGTTTTTTTTTTTTTTTTTTTTTTTAATTTAGATATACTTTAGGTTCAGCTCTGTTGTTACTTTAATAACATAATTTGTTTTCACTTGTACTCTTAAATATAATTTCACATTTGAGGCGATGAAATTGTATTTTTTCAGGTTCAAACTTTAGGCCCTGTTCTGGCGTGGGGGGCGTGGCTTTAACTGAGAAGGGTGTGGAAATGTGAGTGACAGCATAGCAAGGAAGGCTCAGACCCTTCCACAATTATGTTGCCTTCAGGAAACGTGGGTACTTAAAGATATATGACTCAACACTTTCAATACACTGTATTCACCTAATTAGTTGTAAATAAACGGAGGCTGAGGACAAATTTAGCTTTTTAAAGCTGTTTTAGACAACTCTTGGCAATTATTTATATATTTAAACATTTAAATGTGTCAGATTGTTACGTTTATCACCCATACTTAAAGGAAGTGTTTCCCACTTCCATATTGGGCTGTGAACGCAGCGCAGCGTCACAGATTAGAAGGGTGTCTTTCTCATAGAGGTACAGTGGAAAGTATCCTAAATATCATAATGCTGGGTAACTTTGAAAAGTAGGGACTGCCACTGAAAAAATACCACCTGAAATGTGAAAATATATTTAAGAGTGAAAAATGAAAATAAACTGTTTTAGTAGAATAATTACTGAGCTGGATCAAAAGTATTTTTAAATTGAAAAAACTTTGCTTATGCTTATTTTTAGTTTAAGTTCAGCATTTTTATTTATTTATTTTTTTTAACACAGGATCAAACCATAAACTTTCAGTTTCAATTTTTTTCAAATTAACAAAACTGTTGGCATGGACTTAGCTTCATAAACATCACTTTTGCAATGTGTGGTTGTAAAATGATTTATTTTTCAGCCCTTTTGGAAACTTTTGGGTACTGAAACGTAAACAATGTCTCTTTGTAATGTAGAGCAGTGTTTTTCAAAGTGTGGGTCAGCTAATCATGCTAGGGCTGCACACAGTAAGCTGGCCATACAGTTAAAGTCAGATCCTATGAAGCTGACACTGTTGAGGCCCACCATTCCAGTCAAACTCTCTTTGTAGACTGTAAAGCAGCTGCCCACCACTAGTAGGTCCTGTAGCTGTTCTTAATAACTACTGCCTTGCAGTCATATTGCTTTTTAATCTGATGTAAACAACCCCTAACTGACAGCATTGATGGCATGTTTTTACAATGGTGTTGTTTAGCACCATTTTGATCTAGAAAACGGGGATAAAGTTGTGTACAAGCTGTGTCAGAGTATGTTCACGTTTATCCAAAATACAGAGGGACGATTTTCACACAGGAATGGAGATGTTACCCTGCTAAGAGGATTGAAGGCCAGGCAGTTCTAGATCAGGTCACTTTGGCCATATTTGGTAAGCCAGCTTTGCGTCCAATGTGTGAAGTTGTTTCACTATATATATTTACTTGAATTTAAACTAGTCAGCTACATGCAGTTATTACTTCCATTTAATCAGATGAGAATTAGAATTTGGAACATCACCAAATCATGTACATGCCCAGTAAAAGGCTCAAATGGTGCATTAAGTGGAGGGACACATTAGTCGCCTCTCTTGTTGGTGGATATTATCCTTTACAGACTGTTAAAAGGAACCCTGCATGATCAGACAAGTTTCTCTTGTTGGATAGATATTTGTATCTCTCATATGTATATTGAACTATAAAACTCACTAGATATCTGCATTATCAGTAAATTTGAGCTCATAAACTTACCAGGAGGCCACCATGTTTTAGTCCGCCCTCGTAGTGTGACGTCACAGTTCCACAGCGCTCCCTATAAGCGCACCTCGCCGTTTCTATGCAGTAACCATTTTTCAGATGGTTTTGCTGGGAAGGGAGTTTCTCCAAGGAAATGCTGAAGTGGATGTTTACTGTGAAAAGCACGAACCAGAAGTCAGTTTGTACTGTGTTTACCTTTACCTGAACTGTGTGGAAACAGAGAGCTTCATAAAGAGTCGACGTTTGGGGAACAACTTTATTAAACAGAATTTTTTAGCTTGTGGCCTTCATCTGGTTCATCAGGAAACAGATTTCAAACATATTCTTCCAATGTGGATATAAATATTTGACACAAGAAAATAAATATGGCTCTGTATTTAGCATTTTCCTGTCTAGTTGGACAGATAACTGCTCATGGTGCAAATAAAAAATAGAAGAGACCTCAAATTTTAAAATTCTCCGTGCTTGGGACATGCAGCCTTCCTGAGACGCAGCCCTAGCACTGACTGCCTGTCAGAAACAGCGGCTACTGCAGAGGAATGGCGAAGAGCACTGCAGAACTGTGACGTCACACTGCCAGCATGGACCAAAACATGGTGGCCTCCTGGTGAGTTTATAAACTCAAATTACTCAAAATGCAGATATCTAGTGAGTTTTTTAGTTCAATATGCATACAAGAGATACAAAAACCTATCCAACAAGATGAACTTGTCTGATCATGCAGGGTTCCTTTTAAAACACAAAAAGAGGTCAGAAAATATACCTGGGTGGCCTGCCCAAGAATCATCTATGTGTAGCAAACACTGTAAAACGAGGAATTATTTGAAGAAAATGTCATTTAATTTTGTCATTGTGTACAATGAATTTAAGACATTTTGCAAGAGGGCTCCCCATTGGAGCTCTCTATTTAAAGATTGGGAACCCCCTAATTTTGACAATATGCAGAGTTTGTCCACACTGTTTGATGGAGTCATTCCTCTAGACACCTGTCCCATGAAATAGATGTAGTTTTCAATGCTTCAGTGCTCTGCTTTTCGGTTATTACATTTAAAAGCAATGTTGTCATTTGAAAATGCATGGTCTAAAAAATGTAGTCAACCCTAAATCAGATATACCTATCCTAATGCTCAGAAAAAAAAAAATATAATTCCTTTTGTGTTACAATTACAACATGCCACTCCTACTGCTGCTAACATGTCTGAATCTAACTCTCACAGCACACAGAAGTGTTCCTCAGTTACCCCCACCAAACTTATGGCAGACAAAGTTGAGTTTCTTGGTACAGTCCCAGCTCTCCCAGCGCCCCTCCTTTGGTAATAACGCCCCACAGCGGTGTCTCAGGGCAGGGCAACGCGGCATCTCGTCTCCCTTCCAGGCCTGGTACATCATCTTTTCCCCATCCACCCACAGCCAGCTGTCAGCCAGGTTGCGCAGGCCAGTCCACACCTGAGCCGTTTGACTGTTGTTGCTTATCTTCAGGACTTCCTTCTGAGCAGCTTCAAACATCAGACTGACCAGATCGCTCTGCCGGTCGCGACAGTACTCTAGAGCCTCCTCCCATGTCTTGTTTTCCTTCACCAGGACAGCCTCCATTTTGAAACAGTAGGATGCAAACTTCTTCGTACAGTTCCTTCTCCCCCAGGCTTTCTCGGTCTGAACTACACATCTGTGTGCTTCTACTGTTGCATTTTGTTTTCTCCATTTGAAGAAAGATGCAGGTCTCCCATCCGACCACATCCACTTGTCATTATCATCCTTGTGGAGGCCGATCCAGACATTAGACCTCCTTTGGTTATTATCTCCTGTAACGCTAAGAAGTGCACTATTCTCCTTACTGCTGAAGACCGAGGACATTTCACTGTAATGCTGTCTGCAGTGCTCTCTAGCCTTTGACCAGGTCCTCATTTTGTGGATATAAACATGAGAAAACAGAGCCAGTTTGAGCAGACCTGTGATCATCAGAAACCTCAGAGCACTTTTACTCATGTTGTCTCAATGTTGTTTTCCCCTCTGAAGCCAAATCTCATGCCATCAACATTTTTAAATACCTACAGGAGAAGTATCTATCCAATCAGCTTGCACCTCAGGCTGTTAAGAAAATAAATCTCACAGCATACAGGTTGGATACAAATGAGGGTATTAAAATATTTTCAAATGAGGTTTTATGGAAAGCATCAGCAGCAGGCTGATTTGACCATGGAGGAAATAGCATGCTAGCATACACCTGGTCCAATACTGACTCACTGAATTAATTCTAGATTTGATATGAAAATGAGCATGGGATTTAAATAGATCATGAAAAGTCTTTAGACCATAAAATGTCTTTAAAATTGTATTTTTTCTTGTCAAAGTCTTAAATTTAACATGGAACTTTGAGGCATGATTGAGAACTATTTAAATATACTCTACTAACTTATTTGTTGTCATTGTTGGTTTGCTTGTTCAGAGTCTATTAGTGTATTACATACACAATTACATACTTCAAATAGAAGGGAGAAGGAGAAGCGTCTCGTGGCATGCAACCTGGTCCGACTCGGAAGACATCAAAGATGTACTGCCAGACATGGCATCATAGCCATAACTCACCTTGAATTTTTTCCTCCTTTTCTTACGATAACATCAGGATGACTTTCCCCAGTGTAGACTTACTCAGAAAACAAGACGTGCAGCCCAGGTCTGCTTGTTGGGTTCCTTGAATCAGGCACTCCATTTGAAAAACTTTTTAAAAAATAAGTGAACATTTTTAATTTAAATGTGTTTTATATACATTGCTTTACAAATGTATTAGACCACCTGTCTCAGAGACCATCCAGCATCATGAAGTGCTTTAATGCGGACTCTTTCATTTTCAGAGAGCTCACAACGTTTTACCATTTTGAACAGGAATGAGGAATTTCAAACTGAATTCACCTTTTTAAACCCAAATTTGAGCCGGCTCACAGGGCTTCTCTGAGAAGTCAGAAATTAATCAAGCATAACATTCAACCACTAAAACTAATTTTTCTCTTCAGAAGTGCAAGTAGATAACTATAATTTAACATATTAATCAAGAAATAATAATGTGCTTTACTATTTTTTCAGGGTTTTTGTTGTTAATCAGTAAATTTAAAAATTCATGGATAACAATAATAATGATATTTTAGCATTAAAAATATCTTTTAGGTTGAAGAGCTTCTACATATTGGTGTATTAACCATTGCAGAAACATGAAAAATGATTTTGGTTTTACCAATGCTGTTAATTTAGGGCCGCTGTGGCATAAACCTTACTTTGGGTGGTGGTCTAATAAATTTGTTAAGCACTGTACACCAGTGGGGGTGAAAAGTTGTTAAAAAGTGGGGATGCCGGGGAGCAGGTAGCAGAATGGATAAGGCGCGCGCCCCATGTATGCAGGCGGCCCGCGCTCGAATCCGGCCTGAGGTCCTTCACCGCATGTCTCTCCCCGCTCTCTTCCCTGTCTCCAACCCTATCCACCATCCTCTCCTTTATCAAATAAAGGCACAAAATGCCCAAAAATAAAACCTTTGAAAAAGTGGGGATGCCATTCTACTTCACTCCATTCGCACATGATGAGGCAAGTCCTTCAGTTAACCCTTTGAGGCCTCGTCCACACAGAAGCAAAATCAGGAGTATACACAAAAGTTTTTTTGTCGTATCTGCATTTCATCCACACAGAAACAGCGTTTTGGGAGCTTTTTGAAACCGGGTCCCAGAGTGAACAAATCTGTAAAAGCTTACCATTTCGCCTCCGTGTGGCCAGCCACATCTTTCTTGAAACAATTACGTCATACATAGCATAGCCCACTTAAGCCGCATGCACGGGTGAAACCAAAACATGGCAGATTACAGGGCTGTGTTTGTGCTGTAGAAGCTACTGAGCTTATTATGGCTTTTACAGCCAAATCTGATGCTCCTTTACCACCAACGCAAAACAGCATACACCAGATGTTCTTAAATCCACTACGGAGAATAACCAGAAGGGCAACTAAGAAAGTTTTGGGGAGTTTTCCATAATCTTCTTCTCTCTTTTGGTGCATTTCCGTGGCAGCATTACAGCACCATATACAGGCTTGGCATTAGGGTGATTCTCATGAACACGGTACAACTTACAGAAAAAATCAGAGACCTTTGTATACAAAATGTTTTGTACTTATTATGTCAAAAATTATGTCTAATTGTACTATTTAAGATAAAATTATCATTCATGTGCACATTTTTTATGCATTTTTAGGGCCACCAAGAGGAAATACATTCAATACCGTAACACAGTTTTGATTAGAAGTATAATTTTAAAAAATATGTTTCATCAGCATGCACTTTATTATGTTTAAGGATAGAAGCTATGACAGTATGTATGTATTTATTACAAAATATCAAACATGCAAGAAGCTCGTCGGGCCGTAGTGAGGCTGTGGTCGGCTGTTGTAACCCCCACCCCCGTACAGAGCACAACAAACGACGCTCGGTCCAATTGAAAGTCCGCCCGACTTCAAAATGAGTCGTGTGACTCAAAATTCATGGCTGAATTGGACAATATCGCAGTGTATGCCCAGCTTTAGTGAGGATTTCTTGGTAGTAGTGAGATTTGAGAGTTTCTTCCCCGGTTGTGGGACTTACCTGCCAGTTGCTGTCAACAGAGACAACCTGATTCTAATTTTTCAGCTGGGTACATCAGTGTCCAGAATTTGACTGGTCTTGTCTTTCTGTTGTTCAGCATTGACATCAAATTCCTTTGTAACAGTAAACAAACTGAAACAGTAAATTGGATATAGGGTAAATTTGTGCAAACTTTGAACTAAGTGCTATGGCATTTACTCTCTTTAAAGAGAGAGTCTGGAGTATTTAGAGTGTCCTTTTCCTGTGTTAGCAAATAAAAATACATTAACTTCTCTCCCACTGAAGCATGATGCGTATGTGGTGTTTTGAATACCACAATTGCATTTTTCATCACAAACATGCAAACCCCAGTCTTTAGTTCTGCATACTTAGTTCTGCTCTTCCTCCATCAAATCATCGATTTGCATTTCAGCAGAAACCCGACTCAAGGACTGTAGAATCAAACCATGTTATCACAGCAGTAGAGACAGTTTTCCTTTACCAGCGCTGGAGTTTTAAATCTCTGATGTTTGCTTCATTAAACACGAGGGGGTTTACGTTCAATTTAGAGCATTTAGTGAGTGCTTTTTAACACAGGGTGATTTAGTTTCTCGTTGCTTTCAGGGGAGATTAAATCAAGATTGTGTTGCTTGCATCATATTTTAAGTTAATCAGATTTTCAGGGATCAGGAGACGGCAGCGCTGCTTTAAATGATGTGCTGATTGTTTCTGGTAAAGTGTTATTCTGAGCTATCTTTCAGTAATATTATGTGCATACAGTACCTCAAAGATCTGTTTAGATTAGGACAGTGCAAAAATGACACAGCAAAGACTGGAGATCTGTGTTTTCATATTTTGATACTGATCCCCCATCCCCTGCTTTAATACAATAAATAGATCAAAAATGTTCTTTTATTTCCTGTAAATTCCTGTAATCAGTGACTTCTGTGCCTGTAGATGTCACTAACAGACTCAGAGATGGCTTGGAGCTGAGCTGCATATGATTTCTATAATCAAGGCACAATAACTATGTAGAACTATAAAAATAACATCAGATGGATATTTTTGTCTTATTTTATGATTAAAAAAAAGGTAGCAGGATTCACTTTTTTATCTTGTGCTGGATAATAATAGTAATTATTATTATTGTAATGATAATAGTGATATCCAAACAGAAACACCAACCCATATTAAACTTTTTTTATGGAGCTATATGGAACTTAAGTTTGCAGATTCAGGTGTAAAGAAATACTGAAAGAGTCGTGCTGCATGGATGTGTCTCTCCTTTGTTCTGTCTATAACAGACACTAGTTTTACCATGTGCATTTTAAAGAGATGATAAAGGGACTTAATAAAATGTTTTTGTACAGTGAATAAAACAGGCAGAGAAGTTAGAGAGGCAGTGTGTTCAATTCTGGATTCAAAAACTTCTGTGTGTCCAGTTTCTGTGCACATTACCTACATTGAAGCACAAGTTTCACTTAGGCCTATTATATGTTTTTTATTTTAATTGAACCAGTTTAAGGCTTTATTTTTACTTTAATGGATACAATACACCACTTTAAAATCACTTTTAATTTGTTGTTTTTTGCATATGTTTGCATTTTTATGTGAAGCTCATCATGCTGATTGCTTTCTGAGTCTGTGGTTTTTGCTTTTGTATCGCATGGGAAAACTATATACTAGCACTGATTTATAGGATATGGGATGCATCGATATGTTTAAATGTTTTAGTTCATATATCGAGCAAACACAACAGAAGGAAGCTGCAGACCACCCACAGAGATATTGGAAACAGTCACAGTTTATGAGTGAGGCACAGGTACAGAGAAAGTAGGCCTATTTACACATGCAGCACAGTATGAGTTTCATATCAACAAGGAGATAAAGGCAGCCCTGGGAATGCTGAACCTGCTGGATGTTATGTAGGAATTTAATGTATGTCCTTTAAAACGCTGCTGATCTTTGTTACTACCAAAACAGAAGTACACATAGGAAAACTTGGCAATAAAAAACACTGTACACTAATGCCACCATGAAAAAGGCACAATCACAACAGTAGAAAACATACTTCATGACCTATCTGTTAAAATCTGACAAGGTTTAGTTGCTCATCATAACACAAGTCTAAAAGAAATATGCAAATACTAACAGCAGAAACACATTTTCATTTTATAATCAGACTCAAAATTGTTAAACTCCTCAGTAAACCAAGGAAGATGCTTGTTTATGCTGGTTTTATGAAACCGTGCTTGTAGAGTGCTTTTTGACTACAGCATATGCTTCATCGTGTCAAAATAAGAAGCTAGAGAGGTACCTGATTGGCCAAAAAAATATATTTCTAGGCATAGATCTGGGTGTGAAAGCATTTAAACATAGCACAGAATCACAATAGCTCACTGGCTCTGTGCAACATAGGGGAAAGATTCAAAAATTAAAGTTATATTGGTGACAAATTTGTCAGTGGACTCTAAAGGCTGTTTTAACACTTTTTTCACATAATGTCAGACACAAAAAATATTCAGAATACCTTCAGATGGACTTTGATTTTATCAGTGTCAGGGAGGATTTTGGTGCAAGCAACATTTATTTCAAAGTACACCTTAAAATCTGGGCACAGGTCACATTGGAATATAAAATGCTGTTTGTTTTCAGCAATGCATTTTGTTAGTTTCCAAAATAGCAATTTTAGCTCTATTTTTATGAGCAGATTGAACACATAGTTTTCCCAGAATGCATTTGGACATTAGACACTTTGCACCATGAGTGAAGTTATCCACTGAGTTAGAGCAATCCTGCCTGTGGATACCAACTTCAACATAGCATGGATGATGGACTGAACCCTGAAAAAGAGCACTGTCTGGGTCAAGGTGCACCTTTCAGTCTTTGTTATTAGCCAATCAGATTAGCTTATTTAGGATGGCACAGCTGATCAAAATTTAAACAATGTGAAAGACATGAGGGAAAACTGCAATGGATAAGAAACATAAACTATACTGTTTATTTTAGGTTGAGTCAGTTATGATGGACATTTTGAGTATTTTCAGTTTTACAGTGCGGATCGTTCTTTGTGATGATTTCTATTGTGTTTAGCAAAGTCCAAAGATGTGTCATCTAGGTTTGCCAAACAGAATTTGCACCTCTGTTAGCTGTAATACGGTAGTAAAGCTGTTGTGATGTTGACAGACAGTGAGTCACTCTGCTCACCTCCTCAGGTCACTTGTTGTCTTTAAGGAGTTTTTTAAACCATAATAGGCATATTAGGGTCACTCAGAATATCCAAATATAAAAAGGATTTGTTAATTTTTGAGAAAAACTTCACATTTTTGATATCATAAAGTAGGTAATCTATGAGAAACCAAGTTTAGAATTTTTGAGTTAAATTAGTGGTAAAATTATGAGAGCAGTCTCAACTTTCTAGTTTAAAAGGTTGTAGTGATGTGAACCCTAACAGAGAATTTTTTTAGATTACATAATCAAAGATAGTCTACTGTGTGGATTAAAATCATACCAGATGAAGCTGTTTCCTTGCACCAGTACAACAGTTAAGAGCCTATTAAAATTATATTTTAAAGGGGGTGGTAAACATCACATTGTTATTGTCATCCAGACTTTAAAGACACTTTGCTGTAAACTGGAGTTGTTCAGAAGAAACCAGACAGTAAAGCTGAGCAGTTCATAGACATTTTTTTCAAATTGCAACATTTCCTTTCGCAATGTTCAAATGGCAGAAGGTGCAATATCTCTTTAATCTGAAATATTTATTAAAATGCCAGTTTAATGCAACTTTTTTGCAGCAGAGATGTTATGCTCTGTACATCATGCAGAAATGCCAGTGTCATTTTTTTTAGAGTTGTTTAAAAAATATTTGCAGATTTTTTGCTTGATTAAAATAAGAGCGACGCTTCAATGAAACAATTCATATTGAATTTACAAAATGAAGCGAACTAATTGCAATGAGATATTTTTTCAAAAATGTTCAAATACATGACAAGGAAGTTAAAAAGATGTTTACATATGTAAGCGTTATCGCAATTTTTGTAAAAAAAAAATTACAGATTATTTTCCTTAAGCCATACATGACATCATCTGGGAGCCAACTCTGATCCAATCAGTGTGTTGAGTTTAATTTCTCATCAATTTTCTACCTATAATGTTGTAAATTTGTGACTTTAGAAACTTGAAAATTTTCTGATTTTTTCTGTATATTTACAACTTTTTAAATTATAAAAGTCAGAGTTCAGTTTGTTATAAATTTACAATTTGATATATGAAAAAATAGTTTGTCTTCTCTTGAAAATTAACGGATCCTTTTAAAATTTGTTTGGGTGGCCCTAGTATGCCTTTGTACATTAAACCAGTGCTCTACAAGCCTTATTTACTCGTCACCATAATCCGTCACTTGGAAGGAAGAAAAGCTGGTAAAAAGTAGCACCAACCCCTGCAAACATTGTTCGCATTCCTATGTGTCTTAGTATGCTGTGAATTCACCACTTTGAATACACGACAAATGGGGGGAATTCTCAATCCGATAAGATGGTATGCAGTGTGTGATGATGGCGGTTGCACTCGTGGTCATGACAGCGTGTGTCTCAGCTCTTTATGGTATTTTGGTGGTACCAGCATATTGATCACAGCCTCTTTTTTAGATGAAAAAATAGGTATTTAAGCGTCTTATGCACCAGATTTTACAGTCTGTGATAAAACTGGTCACTTCAAAACTTGACTTAATTGTCTGTTGCTAATACTTTGTCAATTTCTCTTTGGTTTCTACAAAAATAAAATGTTAATGATCACAAGCAAATGCTTTCGTGACATCTCACAATCTGGTATATAAGAAAATAACGCCAATGTTCAGTAAATTCAAACTCCTTGTTTGTGTTTCAGGTCTAGAGAAGATAAAGGAAACAGAGAGGCTAAAAAGACGAACATTTCATGAATCACAGAGAAAAAACAAGCAGTGAGCTTCAGTCCTTTATACAACAGTAAAAACGTGGTTGTCTTGATATTGCCTGGATTGTTTTGTTCATAAAAGGAGCGTTCTCGGCCCTCATTGAGGATTGACGGCACATTTTTGTTGATTGTTTCATGATTGTGACGTACAGACTGAAGTCAGGGCCGTTAGAAATCCTACTCAGTGCCCTCTTAGAGCCTCAGCGCCTCTGCTGGCTCCTCAGTGATCCCCAAACTCTTCACATTACAGGCATTGTCATTTTCTTCATCATGAGTTTCATTGTTGTCGTCGTCGTCGTCATCCAGAGAATTGTGGGTCGTCAGGAGGAGGGATGTGTTCTGTGGGTTCTTGTGATATTTGTCTCAGTGTGTGGAAAGTCTCTGAGGCAGTAGAAGTGGATTGTGGGCAGTGAGTCCCAGCTGCTGGTGGGTAAAGCAGGAGGTCGGAGGTGCTGTGGTTCACATCTCTGTGTCAGCCACGGGGGTCTGGGTGGCAGAGTGTCCGTTAGTGGTGGGGGCCGGGTTGTTCCCGTTTTCCGGAGGAGACTCGCCGTTGACCGTGGGTTTGTCGATGGGCTCCTGAGGGAGGGGGGCCACCGACACCAGGGTGTTAGCCTGGTTCTCCTCATCCACCTGGAAAGTGTCAGCCTAAAGAGAGCAAACAGAAAACACAGGTTTAAGAGCTGATTCAGCAGCTTTTTGTCTCAGCTGCTATGAAATATCTTCATCAGCAAGTCTGCAGTAAAGTGAGCCTCATACTGTACACAGAACTTTATATTACTGTACAATTAAACACCGTGTCATTATCACCAGTATGGTCTCAGTGCTGAACTGTAGCTCTATTATGTGTTTTTGTTGTTCAGCCGACTTAAGGATGCTGTGTTAATGGCGATTTCACAAGAGTACCACTGAAGGAGCACCAACAGGCCTTATTAGCCTGATGACAGATTTCCCTTTACCTAAGGACTAACAGATAACATTGGAGTTAATGTAGAGATGAATCGTGTTACTGTTAAACTGGTTTCAGAACCTTGTTTTCATTTATGAGCACTTGTCTGCCTCTCTCCATCTGGCAGATGCTTGCTGGTGAACCAGGAAGGCATGGGCGGAGGATGTGTGGAAGATGAAGAGGGAGGCTGAGAGATATTGAGGTATGTCCAGAGAGTGATTATTTTGGTTTAAAAACCTGCTCTTTTTTTTTTTTTTTTAATTAAGGTTTATTTTGGGCGTTTTTGTACCTTTATTTGACAGAGGAGGCCAGTGGATAGAGTCAGAAACAGGGACGAGAGCGGGGGAGAGACATGCAGTGAAGGGCCCCTGGCCGGATTCTAACCTGGGCTGTCTGGGGCGTGCCTTAAACCACTTGGCCACCTGTGCCCCATCATAGTTAGCCTTTTACCATGTTTTTGTTTTAATGTGTCACTGTGTGAAAAGCATGATGATATGTTTTATTAAAGATATATAATCAGGCTTTTTTCCGCCCTTATTCAGAGGACAGTGGATAAAGTCAGAACCTTGGCCGCCTGTATGCCTGGGGCGCAGCTTAACCATTTGACCATCTGCACCCTATGTTGTGTAAAGTAAAAGTCAGACTTCTGCCTTTTGCAGACTGAACATTCCAGCCAGTTATATTCTATTCTGTTGCTCACAAAAAATGCAACTAAAAGTGTTTCACAATATGGAAAATAAATGCACCTAAAAACAAACAAACAAAAAAAATTGTGATATTAGTCAAGAGAGCTATACAACATTTATAGAAAGTATAAAACAATTTCTGTTACAGCAGACATAATCAAAATTAGACTGATTAATTTTCAAAATATTTGCCAGAAAATAAAACAAGAAAAAATTAGCACAGAAAGCAGAGGTGTAACAATATATTCAACTCAAAATGTCATACATATTGTGAAGTTCATTAGTAACTGTGCAGCTAATGTCTATAACATTCCCTTTCCAGTTCACTAAATCTATTTAATTTTTAATGTCTTTATGGCTCAACTTATATTAAAAAAGGAAACTTTACCTTATTAATTTCACTAAATTATTACTTTCACTTTTAAGGTTGTTTTAAACTCTCTATTTAGCTATTCCTTTGTTTTTAACATTTTTAAATTAAATCAAAATATTAATCACTGATCTATTTCTTACATTAATATGAAGCTGTGTGATCAAAAATGTGTAGTTTGCTTTGACACACATTAGCATATTAGTACTAACCTGATTAAATAAAGGTTGAATGAATAGATAAAATATTACATTACTAAGAGACAGTTGTAGCACTTTTCTTAAAACTGGGTTTATGAAGGAATCAGATTGAAGACGATTTATGAATAAATATTGTTATTGTTGTTTGTTATTATAATACATTTTTGCCAAAAAAATGTAGGACATCCTCTTCCCTTATTTTACTGATAAATATGAATAATTACCGTTTAAATTTGAAGTATCATAATTTCTTATCACACAATGGTTATTTTTCTTTGTAACAAGGAACTCAGATTTCCGACAAGATGCACTGTAAGCCTTAAAATTTTCACTTGCTTCCTCCATGTCAGTGCACCTTTATTCTTCAGTTTTTAGTTGAATGAGTTTAGCCAAGATCAGACAGCACCCTCTGCTGCTCAATAAAAGAGTACTATACACCCACAATTAACTTTTTAAAGGTGCAACTGCTCAGCTGGTCCCAAACAAAAATATCTCTTCAACCAGTCGTGTGCAAAAACATTCATTAAGTTAGACATGGTCAAGACGATCTGCTGAAGTTCAAACCAAACATCACTAAGGTGACTTTAAATGTGCCATGGTTTTACACTGAATCAGAGCCTACTATTCAAACGCTGCAGCAGAAAACAAGACTCATCAGATCTAAAACATTCTCCACTGTTTTACCGTCCAGTTTTGAGGAGGCTGTGTGAATTGAAGCCTCTTTGAAGCTGACAATAGTGACAACTGAAGCTGTAGTCCATCTGCTTTGAGGTTTGACATGTACCGGTTCATTAATGCCTCTGACCTCTGCCATCAACAAAGCATTTAGGCCCAGAGAGCTTCCACTTACTTAATGGTTTTTATCTGACCTCTAACCCTAGAGATGGTTGTGTGTGAAAATCCCAGTAGATGAGCAGTTTGTGAATACTCAAACCCTCCAGTTTTTTTTAAATCAAATTGTCCAAATTGTGTAGTTCAATGTGTATTGATTTACGAAGTATGAAAACATTCATCAGAAAATATAATACATGCAAAGCATGCAAAGGTGGGAAAAATAAAGCCATCAGAATAATAATAAAGAGCTAAATCCAGTTTTATTTTGAAAGAAAAGCAGCAATGCAAAGCAAAGTTTAGACCTAACTAAGTCATAGCCAGCTAACATCTAAAACAAAAAGATAAGCTTTAGCTGTGAGTTTTTAGCATCCTGATAGCTCAGTGTACTCCATAGCTTTTGGGAGTGACTCCACAAAACAAATCCCAGATTTTCTTTGCAAGTTAGTGTGAGCCTCCAATAAACCAGCAGCAGATGATTTACGCAGATTAGCATTTAACACTAATATGTTTTGTCATTGCGTTTAAGTATTGCATGCAAACCAGCAGGACGGTGTGATTGGAACTGGATTTGTTTTGGTGGGCGTTGCTCAAAACAAACAGATTCATTCTTCGTTAATGATGTTTATGGGTGTCAGCTGTGTGTGCAATCAGAAGGGTGTCAGTAATTGCTTTGGAGGTTTACAATATGCGTGCACGCCTGTTGTCTCACTTCATCTCAAGCTGAAAATACGAGAACTTTATGCTCAAAGTGATTCTGTCTGAGTTTGGTGAAGTGCTTTGTCAGTGAGAACTCTGAGGAGAGAATTTCTATTTGAGAGAGAAACTTTGAGAGCAAATAAAGACAATCCAACAATCTGCTCATCTAAAATAGTGCATGGGTGCGCCCCATGTGCAAGTGTTTTATGATATGATGTAATAAGTTTGAAAGAGAGAAGAACTGAAACCATCTGTCGCCCTCTGGCAAGAGGTTTAATCAGAGAAAACATGAAGGACTCAGAGCTGCTTTGAGTTAAGGCACATATGAGTTGTGCATGTCCTTCCTGTAAATGGGGGATAACCAAACGTTTGACCTCACATCCATATGGACTCCTCATATAAACAGACACTCTGCACAATTTCCTCAGAAAGTGCAGATATGATTATATTCTTATGGTCTGTTAAGACGGTTGTTCCGTCAGATATTCTGATCCTTTATTACATCATTACCTAGATTTGAGTATTTACAGATATAGAGTACTCCCTGGGTACCAAAGATTAAATAGTTAAACATTCTTATTTTGTGAGAGCTGCACACTACTAACCCTTTGTGGGTGTCAAATTAACGCTCTGTACATTTAAATGCAGTTAAGGTCAAATTTTTGTGCGAGTCTGACTAAAGCTGCACTTGTAAAATGCAGGTCCAAGTACCAAGTCACATTTCTTGAGGTGGTATGAGCACACTTCTATAATACAGTTGAAACACCATTCACTCTTTTAAAAATATGGCTCAGTCAGGCCCACATTGGGCAGGTGCTCTGCATGCTCCGCAATTTAAATGCTGGGCTTTGATGCAGAAATAGAACAGCATATATGCTAAGTGCAGCAAAAGTGATGTTGTCATCTGCCTTCAGTTCTAAGCTAAAGTAGGGGTTCTCAACTGGTGGGTTGGGACCCAAAAGTTGCAGATCAGTTTTCAGTGGGTCGCAAATGTATGTCTGGAAAACAATGGTGGCAAAAGTCAATGAAAAACATGCATCCAAACTTTTATTTTACTGTGTTTTATTGTGATAATGGGAAAAAATTGAAATGTTTTATCAATATTTAGACTCATTAATCTCCCTTTCTTGCAATAACAAAGCTTCTTTTACCAAGATAGTGAAGTAATTTTTCAAGATCTGGAACATTGGCTAAAATTTGCACATTATCATGGAGAAAGGCGGTGTAAAACATGTCAGTTTTGTGCTGTATCCTTTTCCTATCACAAATTCTGTTCCATCCAAGACCTTAAGTGAAACATTTTTATTTATTAATTGTTCATTGTTGAAATTTTTTGGAAATATGCGTCGCGATTTGTCATCAAAGATACTGGTGGGTCCTTAGGCTTGACCAGTTGATAACCACTGAGATAGAGGAATAGCATGTATTCCATGTGAACCAAAAGTAGATTGTAGAGTATGTAAAATATTCCAGAGCTGTAAAGCTGTAAATTTTACCCCATTTGACATACAACAAGTTGCTGGAGGAGGGAAAAAAGTATATGAGCTGAGCAGGGGCAAATAACAACCTACCATAGTGGAGATGAACAAACTTCCATTAATAAAAGCATTCTCCCCCATGCTACTGTTGTGGGGCAAGGACAGTAGTCCTTTTAAATAGCTAAAGGCTGGATCAGACTACATGGATTTACGTAGCTGTGTTTTCCTGATCATGTCACTGCTTCCCATAGTAGCACTTAAGTACCAAATATAAAATGAACAAATTCTCTTGCTGACCCTGATGTGACATGACCTGCATGCTGTAATTTTTCCTGCATCTTTAGTCTAGTTTGACACATGACATGAAGTCAGTGGCGTGCATCCTGATGCTGAACAACATGAAAGATATATTCATAATTTTATTTATAGAGTTTCCCCAACTAAATATAGTTTTTCTTCTCTGTGGAAACTCTGTTTGCATATAAGCTAGAGTAGCTAATGCAAATATTCAAGTCCAAAACACACTGGCACGGAACCAGTGCTTTGTGTCATTTGATGCACCTCAGTTGCCGTCCCTAACACACACTAACAGCAGTGCATCAACAGTCAAAATCCCCACCTCCCACTTCATGGCCAGGTGCTTGATACCAGAGTTGAGAGCCCGCTCAGGGATTGCCTCCCTGCCTCACCTAGTAGGTGAAAAAACATAATGGGAGCAGTGGTATTTCACTAGCAGCCGAGGCCTCATGTCTTTTCTACACCAGGGTGTCAAACTCAATCACAGAAGGGGCCAGATTCTGGATTCAGAACTAACCTGAGGGCCTAACAGGGTCACCCTTTTAACCATAAACAGTCAACCTCATTTAACCAGTAATAAAATATGAAACAAACAAAACAAAACTTTAGCACTGATGATAAAATGATTTTGACATTTAAAAAGTTAAAAAAGAAAAGTTTAAAGGCTCACAGTCTGAGAAAAATACATTTTTAGTTCAAAAAGCTCAAAATATGAAATTGAAATTGAAAAATAATGTTTTTTAATGGAAGATGTATTAGAAAGAAGTCAAAATCATGAGTTTAAAAAGTCAAAATATGGGAGAAAAATGTAATCATGAAATTAAAAGCCAAAATATAGTTCAAAATTTTAAATTATGAGTCTAAGAGGTCAAACCATGGGATTATGAAGTCAAAGTTTGGAGTTGAATATAAAAAGTAAAATACATGGGGGTGCAGGTGGCCAAGTGGTTAAGGCGCACCCCATGTACGCGGACAGCCCGGGTTCGAATCTGGTCTGAGACGGTGTGGGTTTGTTCACAGGAGATATTTGGGGTGATTGTTTTGACATGTGTCGGACAGTGTTGTTGTGTTTTTGGCTTAAGGGACGCACCAATCATTATCGTCGGTTTAAATTGGTATCAGATTGAAATCAAATTGTAACATCCACCTTTGTGCCGATGACACAGTTTTGTATTGCTTTGCTAACACCGCACATTCAGCCACTGAAGTCCTTGAAGTCCAAATCCAAATTTATGTTGTTCTCCAAAACCAGAGATGTTGCTGAAAATCTGCATAACTTTCGTATCACCACTTTGACAGGACATGCTACTGAAAGAGACAAATATCTTGGTGTCTGGCTCAATCAAAAACTCATATTTAGATCCCACATTGATACTCTTGCCAACAAACTACGACAAAAAATCACATTCCTTTTTACTTCTCCTTTCTCTCACTTCCTAATACTCAGCCAAATTTTATTTTAATTGAAGCTGTCTTATAAGCTTATCGTACAAGCTAGGAAGGTTTTCTAGGTAGTGTGATCCTATGGCAACAATGATGATAGAGAAAAGCGACCTTTATATTCCCTGGAGTAAACGTCCTACTTCTCAGCTCATTAACCACTGACAGTGTGGCACAGCTCCTTTCTTGTACTCACCAGTCGGACTCCCTTGGAGTTCTTGCGGTGGGTTTTGAGGTAGTAACCAGCGACCAGCAGAGCAGCCAGCAGCAGACCAGCCAGCAGCAGAGAAACCAGGACCAGCTTTGAGTTCTTCCCCCAACGAGGGTTAGCCTCCTCAATGTCAGTCTGAAAACAACAGAATGAGAGCAAAATTTATACCACTATTTCTTTTCAATCATGACTTAAATATTGACATAAACAACCTCACATAAAGGCTTCTTTCTACATGATTGCAGATTGTCTTCACCTCAAGACAGCATCACAGCATAAAGATTCCAGAGAGCAGACATGACTATTTTAAGGAGTGACTGCTGAATGTCTCATGAGGTCACTCTTGTATGCGGTGGAGTAAAGAGGGGAATGTAGTGTATGCTGAATGCAGAGAGACAGGAGATAGGGGTGTGACGGACACACCCATAACCTCAGATTGTTCCCTCTGGACTTGATAAAATGCTTCGCAGCTGAGAGGTGGATTGTTTGTGGGCTTTTTGTTTGTCACACGAACTGTCAGCCTGGCAGCTTTAGGCTTTTACTCAGAGAGGGTTTTTCTTCTCCCAGGAGTATTCTCTTGTCGAGTTCCATGATGAATCAGCCACTGTGTTTATGGTGTCGTGTGTTTAGTGGATTTAACTTTGACTTTATTGGAAGTGTTTTCTTTACCAGGTCCTGTGGTGCATAGTGTGAGGTTGGCTTGACTCACCCGTAATAAAAGTATGACTCGTGATGAATTTGTTGGATAATCACAGTTATGGTTATCATTACTCAGGGTTCCAAATAACCAAGAAGCAAGTTAACTTCCACCATCCCATCCTAACCGCACACCAAGTAAAAGCATTGTCTAAGTACACAAATACTGTGCCAACATTTGTATTTATTTAAGGCATTATTTTGTTTTCAGTAACAACCTGTTGTTTTATTCCATTCAGTAGATAAATATTTACATTTTTATAGTTGGCAGCATCAGCCCAGAGGGGCCCTCTGGGTCTCCCTGGGAATTTTTTTAGCAACAAATCTTTCTTTTTCTGCATTTACTTGCTTATTTCTGCCCAGTCTAGTCTTGTGTTTTCTTTTTTTGTTGTTTTGCGAATTCATCTGCCACATTTTCACTCACTGATACATGCATTTCTTTTAATACTTTAACTGACGTGCACTGCAAGGATCTGACATGAACGAAGAAGAGGCAACTATGACAGCCACTCTGGTTAACATTTGTTTTAAGCCCTGTGCAGCAGACAATGGAGTCCATCCTGCAGACTACTATGGATGATTCTTTCACTACTCAGACATCCACTGTGCAGCACAGAGGATGAAATTGGTTCCTTCTGCATCAATATGATGGGTTTTGATGAGACGAAAGCTTAACAGCTCTACTAAAAATATCCTGTCCTCAGGAACGGTTGTGTTCACATGTCTCTTTCACAGTTTCCTAGTCCACATGAATTGCGGCCAAGATCTGGTTTTTAGGCAGACTCAGGCATGGTGTCCAAGTACAGGACCTTTGTGTCCACATTAATAAAACATGACGATTTGGGGTCAAGTGTACTCTGGTTCAAGCCCAGGTCCCTAATATGAAACCACCCAAAGAGTGCCTCAAGTTTCTTCTCTCTCTTAGACTTGAAGAATTCCTAGAGGTTCTGTTAGTCTGGTTTAGTCCAGTCTGGTCTGGTCTGGTCTGGACTAGACTAGTCTAGTTTAGTCCCATCTGGTCTAGTCTAGTCTGGTCTGGTCTGGTCTTTTCCTGTCAGGTTTGGTCTGGTCTGGACTAGTCTAGTCCTGTCTGGTCCAGTCTGGTGTATTCTAGTCCTGTCAGGTTTGGTCTGGTCTGGTCTGGTCTAGTCTAGTCTTGTCTAATCTAGTCTAGTCTAGTCTAGTCTAGTCCTGTCACATTTGATCTGGTCTAGTCTAGTCTAGTCTAGTCTAGTCTAGTCTAGTCTAGTCTAGTCCTGTCATGTTTGATCTGCTCTGGTCTAGTCTAGTCTAGTCTAGTGTACTCTAGTGTACTCTAGTTTAATATAGTCTAGTCCTGTCATGTTTGATCTAGTCTGGTCTGGTCTAGTCTGATCTAGTCTTGTCTAGGCCTGTCAGGTTGGTCTGGTCTGGAATAGTCAAGTCTAGTCTAGTCTAGTCTAGTCCTGTCAGGTTTGGTCTGGTCTGGAATAGTCTAGTCTAGTCTAGTCTAGTCTAGTCCTGTCAGGTTTGGTCTGGTCTGGAATAGTCTAGTCTAGTCTAGTCTAGTCTAGTCTAGTCCTGTCAGGTTTGGTCTGGTCTGGAATAGTCTAGTCTAGTCTAGTCTAGTCCTGTCAGGTTTGGTCTGGTCTGGAATAGTCTAGTCTAGTCTAGTCTAGTCTAGTCCTGTCAGGTTTGGTCTGGTCTGGAATAGTCTAGTCTAGTCTAGTCTAGTCTAGTCTAGTCCTGTCAGGTTTGGTCTGGTCTGGAATAGTCTAGGCTGGTCCGGTTTGGTTTAGATTATTCTGTTTTAGTTTATTTCAGTTTAGTTTGGTTTTATTCAGTTGACTTGGTTTAGTTTAGTTTATTTATTGAGGGAAAGTGTGATCATTCATACATGAATGAAGAAAAGTTTTCCCCTGATTTAGTAAGTCACTGATTTCTTTTTTTATTGTTTATTTTTTTCTTTTCATGCCTGTATTGACAGAGGAGGACGGTGGACAGAATCAGAAACAGAGATGAGAGAGCTGGGGAGAGACATGCCTGAGGCTGGATTCCAACCTGAGCCGCCCGCGTACACGGGGCACACCTTGAACCACGAGGCCACCTGCGCCCTAGTAAGTCACTAATTTCCATCTGTAGTGTATGTATAGTTCATATGAAGTTTTGTCTAACAAAATCAAACCCCTGACTACGCTTTGATTCCCAACTAAACTGAAAATGTAATAGTGATATACATCAAAAATAATGTAGTACTATTACAGTTACGTAGCGTGAATGAAATACAATACTGGACAATCTTAATGCACATGTGTTAACTGTTTCCAGTAAGAAATGAGTTACCGTACCTTATCTTTGATATTGTCATTGTTGAACTTTTTTGCCATGCCCGCTACATCATCTGCAAAGAAACAAACACATAAACAAAATTATTCTTTCTGTAGGTGTATTTTCAATCACAGAAAAAGGGGCAATATAATTTAATTCTAGGGACATTTTCAATGAGCTGATTAAACACTTACCTGTTATTTCTATCAACAGAATTACCAAACTCGTTCTGAAATAGGGCTTAACTGTTGTATGTAAACAAGCAAAGTGACAGGATAGCTCGTAAGAGCAGCCTGTCTGGTAGAATCTTGAAGTTTGAAACTAAAAGACAGGCTGTAAGGTTGACCAGAGTGGTGTGCTACCATGTTTAGTAAAGACATTGGCGTTAATCAGCAAGGAGCAAACCAGATTATGTTAGTCCTTAATTAAACTTAGTTTGACGGACTAGGAAAAAGGCCCCTTGGAACACCCCTAATGTTTAAGTTAGCCTAATTCTGCGAGCCAATTTGACGCCATTTACCTGCAAATGTTGTGATCCTGCGGTTAGCTGTGTAAAATGAAATGTGCCCGATTAAACAGTCCTCTGAGCTTTTAGACAAGCCGTGTTGTCCAAATTTTTATTTTCATTGCATCAACTTTGAAATTAGTTGTTAATGGACACCTATAGGAACTCTTCAACTTTTATTGGAATAATTTGAGTTTTTCATGTTAGTAGCCAAAATTAATGCAGGTGTAATGGTTTAAAATCCAGCTTCATGTAAAATCTTAAGAAACTTGAGAAAGGATTCTAATGAGAGGCATAAAACCCTGGGTGTCATGTAAAAGCTTTAGGGGTGTAACTGTGTTTTGTCTGTCTGCTTTTATTAAATTCCAAGAGAGTGATACCGACCTTCCACATACTTTCCAGATACAAGTATTTCATCCGAATCGTCCTCCTGGTAGATCTCCAGCTTACAGTCCTCACCACACAGCTCCTGCAGAACACTTTCAATCTTCACTCTGGTTTGCTCCTGCAGTGAGACCAAAAATAAAAACTAATTAGCATCAACACATTTTCATACTGACGTGTTTTCGGTTAAATTGATCAGATTTGAGATTGTGCTCTGAACAATGTGACATTTGGTGCAAATCCAGCTCCCTCTGACATTAAAGCTCAATATCTTCCATAATCTTTGACTAAACCTTTAATCCTTTCACTCCCTGTTGTGTTATCTTTCCTTTGTCTGTAATCCAAATACTGATAGCACCACCCTGTGAACAACAGTTTCTCTGATGTAACCTCATCCAAACATCTGACTTTGATACAACGAGAGCTGGTCTAGAACTTGTACTTTGTTCTATTACTTACAAAGACCCAACACTAATCCACTATGATCTACCTAATGTGTAACACAGTAAGTAATGAGATATTTTGAATCCCAGTGATTGCATTTGCCTTATTATACCCAGTTGTGCATAACTCTGACTCTAAAATCAAAAACAAATGTGTTCCTGAAAAACTCATCCCTTGGACAGTATGTGCCATTAATGAAATTAGCCACAGAGACTAAAAATGTCTTTCAACCAGGCTGTAAGAATGTTAAAAATGGGCATTTTAATATGGGACTCTATTGGGATTTCTTTCTCTTGCAGAAAGCCTCAAGTGGACACTTGAGGAGCTGCAGTTGTTAACTCTTCTGCATTGGCTTCATTTTTCAACACCTGCTGCTTGATGAGGACTAACCACCTCTAGACCGACTCAAGCCTGAAACAGTCCAACTCATGTCACTACTTAAGATCACAGAAAAAAGTGTACCCTCTCTAAGGTCTAAGGTAGAGGAAGTAGAGGGGCTAAAGCTACACAATGGACAGGGATAGTATGATTGAATTTTATTTTAGGCTGGGAATGAGCTACAAAGACATTCTGAAAAGCCTGGCATTGCAAGGAACCATTAACACCGAGAGGCATTTAACCAGAATATTGAAAGCCAGTTTGTTTTACCGGCGAAGGTACAACTTGGACTCCGGGATAGGAATGTACACTCGATTTGCTTATCCAGCTGTCCAGGAATGATATTAATATTATTAATTAGTATTACGTGCGCACATTATACTTATTTCGTGGCCACAAATTAGTATTTTGTGGCCATGAATTAGTATTTTGTGGCCAAAATTTGGTATTTTGTGCGCACATTATAGCTATACTGTGGTCACAATTTAATTTTGTTTTTGACCATGTCATGTCTGGGGCCCCGTATTAAACAACCCAATTCAAAAAAATACAAAAATGTCCCTTTACTGGTTTTGATACAGGTGTACTTCCCACCACTTCTTACTTATTTAGCTTATCAGTGGTGCATCGGGGCATCATTGAGACATTTTGCTCCAATAACCAATAATGATTTGCTGTGAAAAAACATAGATGTCTTAATTTTGATCACAAATAACAATGGCAATTTGGCTTGTGAAGCACATTTCTTTACTGTGAAGAAAAATGCATTTTTCATTGTGGGTAGAAATAACAATAACTTAAATGAGATATATATCTCAAATGCTCACATTCAACAGTCATCTGACATACCTTAAAGCAATCAAACACCAAATAGCATGTAGAAATTCAAAAAGAACCTGGAAAAACCCGCATAGGCGCACCTCTATATCTTTATGGTTTTCTTGTCCAAATTTACTTTGTTTTTGAGGTCAAAACCTCTCACAGACATGGATGCAATGACACTTAAATGGGAGATAAAGCAGCCATATTTTATGGTAATTCTAGGTTTACTGAGTGCACTTGATGCCTTTGTCTGAGTGCACATGCCCTTCTCTGTAGTATACTCTTGCTGCTTACAGCTGTGGATGAACTGTTGAAATGTTAAATTATGAATTTATTGCTCAGGCTATACGTGAGCTGCAGCTCTGCTGGGTTCAGACCTCTTCACAGACGCTGTGATTCCTTCAGACCTCAAAGCTGTTATCCTGAGGCTCCGAAGAATTTGTGTTTCCAAACACAAACACAAACACGCCCACACTGTTGCTTCAGGCCTCTATACATTATACAGTATTCTCTACATCACACAGGAGCAGCAGCCAGCCCACCCATTGTGCTCCCCTCCCTCTGCCCTCTCACTTTTATCCCTTGCCCTGAAAACTAGGCAGAAGAAATCCTGTGGGCTTGTCCATCTAAGACATACATGTCAAAAAGGGTGGGCACGTTTTTCTTCAGGTTTAATGATTTATGGACACCAGAAGACAGGGTTTCAAAGCTTTGATCCATCTGGGAGTTGCACCGACACGAGGGCAGAGAGACTTTTACTCCAGAGTGGAGTTTGCTGCTTTGCATGTATTGTTACTCCCTCATCTGTACATTTTTAACCAAGTATTCTGCAACAAAAATAGATTTGTATTTCTCTTAAGTGAGAATGCACTAAAATAAACAAAAAGGTGTTGTTCAGAGTACTTACACAGTTGGAAGGAGCCCTGAGTTTAAGATTTACAGCGTTTTTGTCCTGGACTGCCTCTTTGCTGACACACACAACATCATCCTGTGGAACTGGCTGCAGAGAAAAAAACACAACATCATCAGCAAAAATGTGAATAAAAGTGAGGTGTGTGGCCTGTGCCTTTAAGGTCAAACAGAAAACAGTATTAAGAACACCTCCTTCCATCTAAAGAAGTAAGGATTAAAAGGATGCACACAGATTAATGTGTTTCAAAGATTCAGAATGAAGGTTTCTTTTCTCCCCACTCTATTACACTGATCGTGACAGGAAAAACATCTGAGCAAACAAGAAATTTCCTCTAATGCTACTACAGTTTGTTGTTTGCAGGAACTCACATGCTCCTCACTACAGAAATTACAAAACCGATGTAGAAAATGCTGTAACGGCAGTTTTTATAATACACATCCGCTACAGTGCAGTTAACGAAAAGCCAGCAGGTACTAAACTGCACAATTTAGATCCAAAAAAAATCCTCAGTAACATGGACAGAAAGTCTATCAGCTGCCAGAAAAAGCAAAGACTGTGAATTAGGTAATATTATTAAGTAATATTTAAGAATTTTTAAAGAAATTCCAAGCCTTCCGGAACTTTTAGTGGAAATTTAATAATTTCCTGGCCTGATGTTCTTGTGGTCCATCATCAGAAAAATGAGAAATTGTATGTCTCTTATTGACTGGCACCATTTCTAATTGAATGGTACCCAACCAATTTGCTTAAACACTTAAAATTTAAAAAATAGAGAATATTAGAAATCTTTAATTTGGTGTGTGTTGTACCGAAAAATAAGCATGTTGTTCTCAAATGCTGACATCATTTTTTGGTGCTACTTCCTGTTCAAAGCAAGGCTTAGGTTTTGTTATCAGGTCCCAATTGTCCCAAATAAGTTAGAGGACCTAAAAATGCGTTCCGAACAAAGGCTAAGGTCTCAGGAGGTTAAAGTAAAGTTATATCAGAATGTTATTAATTTATATTTTTTAAAAAGCATGAGAAACAAAAGATAGACAACAGAGACATCCATTTTAGGTATAAAAGTTAAATATCATTGCCTTTATTAATAGTTCTGTGATTATAAATAGTATATTTTAACCATTTCTTGGACCTTTGAAGATGTGAAAAATGTTTCAAGTGTAGGATCATTAAAACTCTGACACTACCCCGTGGCTGTTATTCTCTTAGAACAGCTGCTCTAGCCTCTTACCTTGGGTACATCCCTGGGACCATCCCCTCTAGGGGGCAAAGATGGCTGGACCTCTGGTTCGGCTTTGGGTGCATCAGTAGGGACAGCATCAGTGATTCCAGTATTCTCATCTACTGGTACCTGTCCTTCATCTTGAGGTGTGCTGTTTCCGTCTGTATCTGCTGCTGCTGTGGTCTGATCGATCGGGTCCTGAGGTCCCATGGTTGGTAAAATCATGACCTGGGGATCTCCCTCTGGTGCTGCAAAAGCAATTTGACTTAAGTTGTTAACATGTTTGATATTGAAACAGAAATCTGTCTGACTTTAGGTATCATCTTTCCCAGAAGTTAAAAGGAAATGCCTCCGTATGCTGACACTCTCACACCCATTTTACTGTGTAGAAGAAGCCTTGTCTGTTTAGAATGAATGGGGGATTCCTGTACTTCTGTACTGATATTTATGGTGCTTGTCTTTGTCTATCTTTGTGTCTTGATGCCTGCTGCAGATCTGATTTCTTTTGGGACGGTAATAAAGTTAAAGTTAAAACAGGTTTGATGCTGGTCAGTTGATTGTACCAGAAGCTGTAGTCATCTCATCAGGAATCATGTCTCCTCGTATGTATTCTTCTGCAACAATCACAGTGGGCGTTGGACCAGTGAAAACTTCTTCATCCTCCTGTGCCATGACTCCTGTTGGAAAAACAGAAGAAACATTTATGTAGCTCAGTTTAAAGAATAAAGTTTCTTAGACGCTTAATAGCCTCGTCACAGTCCCAGGCTAAATTTGACGTAAAACATTATTAAACCTCTGAGAATATGACTTTGAACCATCAGTGTCCACTCAGAGGAACAATCAATCATTGATAACTCAGTGGTAGACTCATTCCTGCTTTCACTCTGAGTAAATAAACATCACTCGGTACCAGACCAGGACTCCTCCCTCTGGACTGAAGCTCTGACCTCCTGTTCTCTCCCATTGGGACCAATGCTATGAGCTTCTCAGGGAAATCTGTCAACTTATATAATAAACATGCCACAGCTTATATTTGACTAATGCCAAAAAGTCTGAAATTTTTTTTTTTTTTTCTCAGGATGCTCTGTGACCAAATGTCACAGTTTTCACCAGATAGGTTGACATGAACAAAAGCAAATATTGTTTATGTTTGACAAGCCTCTCAGCATCTATACTTTTTAATTTATGAGCCAAACTTTACTAAAACTTCTGGTATTATAGGGACACGTCTTTCATTGGCATGAGGTTGTATTAGGTACTCAGTGACAATTTTACTGTGCACTTTTAAAGAAAGTAGCCTTGCAAAGCAGATGGATTTACCAGACTAGTAGTGGTGGTAATACTGACACTAAAATATTGATATATCGATATTTTTAAGTACTCTTTTGGTATGAATTATTCTAACAAAGTATCTATACCAAATATGTACTTTAAAATAAATCTTGCCACCATTTCTTCCTGTGTGCTTCCCTGTCTCTCTCTCCAGACTGTGTTGCCTTGGAAACAAATCTGGCACCATTACCATGTGACTTTGGGGACCAATCACACTCAAGTAACAAATCTCAGCTGCCCCACTTGCACGTATATGAACTCAGCCATCCTTCTCGCTCAATGTGGACTCAGAGTTAATATCAGAATTATAAGAAAATATAGCAAAAATTACTCTGTGACCACATGTAAATACCACAAAATGTATGAAGACCAAATTGTAAAATTGTAAAAACATAAGATAAATATTTCTATAAAAATCTCTGATTACTTGTATTTCCTAAATTCTCTAATTTACGCTGTCTTAATTTTCAAAAAGTAAAGAAATGAGGCATATTTTACGTTGTAGATATTTTGATTTCATTTTTTAGTTTGGTGCTATATTTATTTATTTTCATCCATTTTTATTTTTATCTGCTTGCACAAACACTTTAATTTAATTTAAATTTTGTAAATTGAAGTTAATTTAAATTTAGGTTATCAAGTGAAATGTAACTGAAGTAAATACATTTCTGAATGACCTGAATACGTCATCTTATTTGCCTGAAATGTGTACCTTTTAAAAGACTGATAGCCCAATATTTTATTTTTTCTTTTAAAGTATTGGTATATTATTTAATTTCAAATAATTGGTGGGCTTCACAGGGGTGCAGGGGTTAGCACTGTTACCTCACAGCAAGAAGGTTCCTGGTTCGCTTCCTTCAGGGCTTTTCTGTGTGGAGTTTGCATGTTCTCCCCGTGCATGAATGGGTTCTCTCTGAGTACTCCCACGACCAAGGACAGGCCTGTTAGGTTAATTGGTGACTCTAAATTGCCCATAGGTGTGAGTGTGCCTGATTGTCTGTCTCACAGTCTGTCGGTCTGTCTGACAGTTAAGTGAGGCTCCGGCCCCCCATGACCCCTAATGGGATAAGCAGTATAGAAAATGAATGGATGGATGGGTATTGCCCATCCCTACAGCCTAGAATTTCATCTTATCACCTTCCCAGATTTTTTTGTAAAGTCCTGCCCTTCCTAAACGCTCCCTATTGAAGGTTTCCCAGATGAATGTGAAATATTTCCATGTAATGGATACATGAAACAGTCTATCTGGCGTGTCAGGTTATTAAAAAAAGTGCAAAAGAAGGATGAATCTGCTACCTCTTATTGGTAATAGCATTTTCCATTCCATATCAGCATTAAGCTAATAAACTAAGATCCATCTTTTCCGATGTGATGTCCTTACAAAGTACAGTATATTTCTTTTGATATGATTTTTTTTTTTTCAGTGCATTTGCTGCCGTTTTGAATGGTTGTATATTATTCATTTATCAGTTCCAATGGACACTAGAAAACTCCTCATGCCAGAAACATGGGTAGAAGAAAGTTGCTTAGATGTCTGTAAATGAACAGTGATTTTCTCTTCAGCATATTCTTTTATGATAAAGAATGTTTGACATTGTGTTTCTCTACATATGAGTTCAGTATTTTTTATGAAATTCCACAAAAAGAAACATGAAGTTTTATCATGTTATCATCCTGCGGGCCTGATATGATAAAGCTGTAACATAAGAAGTAACTCTCTGCTTGAATTGTCTGCAGCCAACTTCAATTATCGCCCTCATCGTGAAGTCATGCAGCGTGTGAGAGCTCCGCTGTGAGCTCAGGATGAGGTTTCTTTGTGTCTCCAGAGGAAGATTAGATGATAGATCTTGTTGCAGCTGATATCTGATGCTCTCAGATGTGTGGATCACATCATCAAGTCTTTTACTCTGAGGTGAGATTTTCCCTCTCTGAGGTTTGCTAAAGATCCAGCGGTCACAGTGACTCACTTTAGGTGAGCCACAGACAGGATACACAAAATCAGTTAGAAAATAAGTGTTGAATGACTTTCCATCAGGCCGGCTGAACACGAGAATGCTCTGATTAAATGTGCTGCTGTAGGTGCCACTGAAAATCTCACTTTTTCCACATTTTTGAGTAATGAAGGAGCATTTCAGCAGCTTCCATTTTCAGGAGTCATATAACTTCTAGGCAGCGGTCTTTTAAAGTGAATCCCACATGATATCAAAGCTTAATTTTGATATTCATCATCAGCTGAGAATGACTTCACACTGACTGTTGTAATAGCCTGGACAGCCTCCATCATATTTCACTGATAATTAGCAGAAAACACCGACTCAGCCAACAGTCTCTGACCTGCTCTGATTGGCTAAGGTCACATCTCAAGGTTCAAATCCAGAAGTCTAGCCAGAATACCCAGCATGCCTTTCTTTCACCCAGGTTCCCCCGTCTCTGTCTAACAACAACAGTGTGACCTCACTGTCAAAGCATTCCCATAATGCCTTACTCCTGCAGATCTCATTACTCCTCGCTCTGCCTTTCCTCAGCAGAGATTGATGTCCGGTTTGTTGGTGTGCTGCCCCCTGTTGACCCACATTTTCCTGCCTCTCCTACTTTTGTTCACTTTGAACTCAATTTATTTTGGCTCGCATATGTGACTGAAAAACACATTAGAGTGTACTTATTTACTGCTTAGATAAAGATGGATATGAAGTGCTGATCTGCTGTTTACAACTCTGGACAATTGTCCTACAAAACTGGAATAGCAGAATTTATTACCGTTACCTCATATGAACATGAAGGTTCTCAGGAGGTTCAGGAGAACAGCAATAGAATAACAAGTTGAAAAGCTTTTGAAACGTCTTTTAAAAGAGGACCCTTAGCCTCAAAAGGTGTATTGATATTATGACATTTGAGAGACTTTTGTCACTCTCTGTTTTTAGCTCAGTGGTTCTTAAATGGTGTGGCAAGGCACACTAGTGTGCCTTAAGGCAAGTCTCGGTGTGCTGTGGGAATTGTACCATACGTTATTACTACAACTTTATAGTAAGTACTGTAACCAGGCCTGCCCACAGATCTGGCTGGACCCCTAGAAAACCCCAGAGAATGGTCAAAAAAAAAGTTTGATAATCACTGAACTAGCTTGTCAAAGCTTCAGGCTTAGTATTTGTAATTGCCTCTCCCGTTTGGTAGACAGTTCAGGGAATATCATGGATTTTAAAGTCTGAAAATCTACCAAGTCTTTTTTATCTTATCACGTCTCATAAAGAAAAACATAACTTAGTTTCTGTCAAAGTTTTAACAAGAATTGTTATGGATATGATGAAAAGTATGTTTTTAGCCTTTTATCGTAGTGATTGCAGAGGCCTTAGGTATGATCTTGAGTTGTCTGACTATTGATCTGCCAAATCCATTCTTGTAAACATCATATTTCACTTCAGGGAATTTTCTTCAGACTTTGCACAAATGTTCACCTTGATACACAGATGAACTTGTCTAATTTTGAAGCTCAAAGGTTAAAGCCATGGGGCCTCATGTTCAACCCTTGCTTTTCAGGCCATTCTTGAGTACACAGTATCTTGAAAAATCTTGAGGGATTTTCTTCAGACTTTGCACAAATGCTGTTTCAAAACAGGTCAATAGAACTTCTGGACATCATTGCTGTGTGTGCCGCTGTGTACATCTCCAGCTAGATTAAACTGGTCATTGACAGTCAGCTTGGGTAACTCATGCAAACAGCGTGTAAGCCACAACAAATCTGCCATCATATACCAATCTCTTCTGCATTCAATCTCCTGACCAGAAGTTTGGGAGCCGCATCATGCCAAATGCGGAAGTGATTCGTGCTTGGAGCCCATTGTTTTCTCCCAGGTTATGTGTACTGTATGAGTCAGAGTGTATTGTTTGATGAAATTGTGTATTGCTGCCAGAGCGATTTTAAAACGACTTTGCAACCTAGAAACAATGTGAGAATCACACGGAAGATGTGGTGGTGAGCTCTGCCAGCACTAAAAATGCCAGCTGTGGACACTGATCAGAATTTGGAGGTCAAGGTCTTTGGCCCTCATGTCAATCCCTAACTTTTTAACGTGATATCACAAGGATGCTTTAAAGAATTTCAGTCAAACTTTGCAGAAATGTGTAGATTTGGCAGTACAAGGTCAAAGCCACTGTGACCTGTTGGTCAGCCCTCGCCTGTAACATTTCTTCCAACCACTCAACCGCAGAAAAACCACAGTCTGTCTTCATGACCTATAACTGCACTCTCATGATCCACCACCTTCTTCTTCAAGGACATGAACAAATGTATCAAAGATACTAAGCCATTTTTTTTTTTTTGCTTAGTTTCTCCCTTATTTCAATTGACCCAGCAGTCTAGTACTCATGTAGATGATTTATTCTTTTCCAGTTACCAGTTAACAAGCAAACAAATAAACAGACAAAAAAAGAAAAAAGCACTGTCACATGATTACAATTTTTAATCATTAAAAAGTGTAGTTAATCATGATAAATTTCCTTTTTTTGGTCACATTTTAAATTCAGAATTGAAGGGGCCCCTTTTAGCCCTGGCTACCACTGGCTCTGCCCCTGAAAAGTTAATGGTGCTGCTGTTTGCTGTGATAATCCATCAGGACACTATTAATCAAGATATCTTCTTGTCAAAATGTTTGTTTACAGATTTGACATGGAAGCACTGCCTTGTGCTGAAATAAGAAGTACAACACAGTCAAGCACAAGCTTCATGTTTTAATGTGGGCCATATTTCATTTTATCACTGGAATTGGCAGTGGGCCAATCAAAAATGGGCTGTGGGCCATAGTTTGAACACCCCTGCATTAAAACATTTATTAATGCATTAGTACTGACATTCCTGACAAATATACATGAGAAGAGGCAGTGCGGCCTCCAGGACAGGGCTGATGCTGCAGGGAAACGGGACATTTTCTTAGATAGTGATCTAAAATGTTTCAAATTTGTGAGATAATCTTAGTTAAACACTCTGTAAGGACTTTTAAAGTGTTGTTGAGTCTATAAATGTTATTACTGATTACTGTATGCAGGAAGGTCACTCTATTAGTCAGGGTAACACCCAGGGGGAGGCGTTGGTATCAGGCCATTGTCTCCTGGTTGTCTCTCCGTCTCCAGTCACTGCTTGAGGTTTTCACACACAGGGCGTATATTTTCACACAGTGGTGTCTCTGAGACACATGTCCACACACTTCCTTAGTAAATCACTGTGACAGACAGGTGCCACTAGCACAGAGTAAACAGTGTGAGCAGATGGAGGCAGTAATCTCTGAGGAGGTCTTTTAGTCGTGTTAGCAACTGTCCGCTGCAGCTGTCCGTCATACAGGGACATAAACCTACGCTTTGTTACAGGATCAAATAAACAAGTAAACTTTCTGCTTTTTTTCCCAAGTGAAACCTTCAGTAAAGGAAGCTGCCCCACAGACGTGCTCATGTTTCACTGCGGAGACAACGTGTTGCTAAATTTGGTGCCACGTGGCGTCTTGAGTTTACTATTAGAGGCATTAGCATGGGTGTGGACCAGCAGCAGGTCAAGGACTCTCTAACCTTGTTAACTCTGTCCATTAGAGCTCGTAGTCTTCAGCCCGGAGGAGCCTACAGCTGCCATCCTTCAGCCGCCGTCTCTGGGTGGTCCGGCTGTTTATTTTACCGGAAAGGATGAGGCTCAAAATGGGTGAGACGGTGGAGCATAAATCAGGTTTTCTCAGACTAATGTGACGCACGGGAGTGTGGGGCTGAAATGTGTTGTTTCAGCTCTGTGATCGCTTCGTGTCACCTGGTGATTTGTTGTAGACTGTGGGGTAACAGCCTGTCAGCGGTGGTGCTAAATGAAGAGGGACAAGATTGAAGCTGTGGCTGAGGGGTTTGTTTAGTTTTCAGTTACAGTTTGGGGTGTTCCGCTGACTCTGATGGGACATTGTGGAGACATTGTGGTGAAGGGTGGATATAAATTTACATTTCTACCAAAATTGGGGAACCACAGTGAAATTGGTGTTACTTTTTACACCTCATGTTTCTGGTTGACAGATTATAACAACAATATGTTACTGTTACACTAAACTATGACTTTCAATAGCAAAAATGGTGTCTGACCTATTTCCACAGAGCACCTCAGTCCCCTGCTTTCAGCACAGTGTAACTTTGTCAGCAGGCTGTGGTTTACTAGTGAGTGCATGGACCTTTAAAGCACCAGTTGAAAGACGAGCCTTCAGCTAAAAAGAAGCCAGTTCAGTGCTGTTTGATACATAATGCTAAGTGATATCAGTCTGATTTATTCTGGTCATCATTTTAGTTCTTGTTTTGTTTTTAAGCTTACATATTTTTGCTGTCCATGTCATTGTGTACTTTCTGTGTTTTTATGTAAAAAAAAAAATGCTTAGAAACTAAGTTGCCCCTCAAGGAATTAATCAAGTTTTTTGAATGTAACTGAATTGAACTGAACCTTATAAACATCAGTCAGTTAGCATGTGATAATGAATTAGCCTTTCCAGTTCAACCATTTAGCAGTGGACCATAGACACATGAGAACAGTTGAATACATATACAGAACTTTTAGGCATATTTGGGCCAAAAATTGAGGCTGATTTAAGGCAAGAAATGGCGACTAAGCTGGTCTGAGGGCACCATGGGGCAGGAAGCAGGATTGACACAACCCCAGGTTGTGTTCTGGATGTCTTTGCATTTACCAGGGACACGTGGAAGTAATCTGTTAAAAAAAAATAACACAGTCCACACCTTTAGGGTGGAGTACGGGTGGATGTGGTAAGCATGGTCTAGGGCAGAGGTTTTCAAACTTTTTTTGCCCAAGGCCCACCAAAGGTTAAGCTGAAAGCTCAAGGTCCACCATATGCATATCGTTAAAAGTGATGCAAAAACATGGCAAAATCTGGCAAAAAGTGGTGAAACAAAGTAAAAAAATGGGCAAAAATTGGCAAAAAGTGTACAAAAGATGGGTTAAGAGGAGCAAAAATTTGTTGAAAGTGTCAATAAGGTAAAAAGACGGCAAATGTAGTAAAATGGCTCAAAAGTGATGAAAAAAATGACAAAAATGGGGAAAAAGTGTCCATCAAAGGCAAAAATAGGCAAAATTGGCACAATGTTGCAATAATGGGTTCAAAGTTGTGAAAAGGTGGTTATAAGGGATTGAAAGAGATGAAAAATTTGGCAAAAAAAATGTCCTTACTATAGCACAATTGGCAAAAAAACAGTGGACAGAAAATTGGTTAAAAGTGGCAAAAACTAGTGAAAATGTCAAAAAGGTTGCAATAATTGGTGACCAGTGGCAAAAACGTGAGTAAAAATAGGTTAAAAGAGAAGAAAAAAATGTCAAAATAGGGCAGAAAAGTGACCAAACAAAGGTAAAAAAATGGGTGAAAATTGGCATAATGTGGCAAAAATGGGGTAAAAGTAGCAAAACAGTGGTAAAAAATGATTAAAAGTTGCAAACAATTGGTAAAAAGAGGTGAAAAAGTGATGAAAAATTGGCAAAAATGCTGCTGATCCAACACATGTGCACTGATATCAATAAATCACACCTGGGGAAGCCTCATTCTCCGTTTTTGTTCAGGGGCCCAGCCAGATCTGTGCGCAGGCCTGATTACACTACTTTCATAAAGTTGTACTGATAGCGTATGGTTGTACAAATTCCCAAGGCACACCTAGACTTGCCACAAGGCACACTAGTGTGCCTTGTCACACCATTTGAGAACCACTGGCCTAAGGTACGGTCCGGACGATATGGTTGCCAAAACCCCTTGTCATGTTGTGGGTGTCCCAAGGGTCCGAACTGTTGGTGGTCAACCAGAGGTGAAAAGGCCTCGACTAAAGAAAAGCTGTCCATCTTTACCTTGACTGCCGACATGTGTTGACTCTGGTCAAGCTTTAGGGCACCGGTGACCTTGTGGTTATGTCCATTGAAAGCCAACACCTGGGTCTGAATCCAGCCTGTGACTCCTTTCCTGCATGTCATTCCTCACTCTCTCCCCCGTTTCAGACACTGTCCCCTATCCTATCTCAACAAAGGCAGACAATCCCTAATGTAAATCTTAAAAAACTACCAAGCGTTTAAATAGAACTACATCTGTTAAATAAAACGAGTACATAGTAGTGAATTGAGCCAATCAAAATGATTTAATGTTTATTTTAGTTGCCAATATTGATTGGCCATATTGCTCAGCTACCAAAATTTAATATTCTTGTTTAGTGACAATCCACACAGTTAAAGCCAACACTTCTTTATGAGTTTGTCTTAATGATATCATTGTACTAAAGCCCACTTGTAAAACTGGGAAGTTGAGCATGCTTGTTAAGCCACAAAACAATAAGAAACAGCACTGCCAACAAAACCAGTAAACTCCATCCAGCTCTGACCATCCATCACTCTCTCTGCACACAAACAAACTCTCCTGACGTAGCAGAGCCCTGCGGGAATGAAAGCTCTGTGTATAATTACCTCTTATGACCAACATTTACAGAAACAGCAGGATCCCAGCAGGACACGGTTTTATTGTTTTGTTTTTGTTGTTGACTAAAAGCCTGGCTATTATTAATTTTAGCCCAAATCCTTTATGTATTTCCTTATTCTAAGGCCTGTTACAGGAGATGTCCTGATATCATTTTATCTCTGGATTTAGATACAAAGACTTGGCTATTTTCCAGTACTCCCCCAATACCATGGTTATTTAAGATATACAGTAAATACTCCATAACAGACCAGACAAAACACTTTATTGTCCTTCTGAGGAAAATCCTCTTGGACTCAGAGTGCTTAAAAAAACACTAAAAATAATAAAAATTAAATAAGAAGCAATCATATAGACAGAGAAGCGAATACCAAAGCAAAACACAACCTATTTCACTGTAATCATTTTAAAGGCTATTTATTTCTCACCCTGTATAGATATGTTTGATACTTGTATTTGACCTTCATCACTCTGCTTAAGGAACTACGCTAAGTAACACCAGCTGCTCATTATCTGACACCTTTTTTCTTCTTGAAGTCCAGTGGAGCTAACTATTATCCGGGTTTAATAGTCCAACCTGTAGTTATAAAGAGCTCAGAGAGATCCATGGCATAATGGCTGTAGATGGGAATGTTTTATAGTTTAAAATTTGAAAAATATAGTGGCTCTCCTGTAAGTGGAGTCGAAAATGTACAAGCACTTAGTTTCTCCCAAACTTCATTTGAAAGTTTTGAGTTACCTGTCAGCGTAGGTGTAGAAAATGCAAACCCATGCACAGGATACAAGGCCTCTTTTTACGTAAAACTCATTAAACTTCACAGATCAAACATTCCCATCTACAGCCATTTTGCCACAAATCTCTCTGAGCTCGTAATAACCACCGGAGCAACTTTCACAGAAATCAGTGGAGGCTAATGCCACTACTATAGCCAAGTACCTCATACCACCCAACTTCAAAAATCCTGAAATATCCCTTTAAGGACTGATTGGTGACTCTTTTCTAGGTATGACCAACTTCATACTCTAAACTAACTTAAAACAAATGGTTTTAGTGGCAAAAATACACCCATATTAGCTGTGTAATCTATGGTGTCATATAAGAAATAATAAACTGATTATACACTGTTAAAACACAAAATTCAGGAGGAATAGACAGGCTAGCGTATAGGTCGCTTCCTGTGTAAGCAGGTGGCCCGGGTTCAAGTATGGCCTGTGGCTCCTTTCCAGCTCACTAATACCCATTTATTGACCGTCCATGGTCCTTCTCTTTAAAAATAAAGGCAAAAAAAACCCCATAAAATTCATTATAATATCCTCAAATCAGGTAATCAATGATGAGCTATCTGCTTTGTACATCTCACATGATTACAGGGCTCTAAAGGTTTAAAAACTGCTGTACCGCAAGTGTTCACTAGAGGTTGGCTGCAGAAGCATCAGAACTCTCACACTGTATAGGGGTGAAATTTTTGTAAGTCATCCATTTTTGTTTGAATAAGTATACTGATTTATGCATGATTAGGGGCGTGGCTGATACGGCTGCATCTGTTTATCCAGAGGTGTCAGACCTGCTTCAACTCCACCTTTGTTGTCTCTTCGGTTGGTGTAAAGTTAGTTTGAGACGGCATTTTCAATATGAAAGGGTGGCCTTAAAAGTAACCAAATGACTGATGTCACTCCGGCTTTATCCCACATTTTCTACAGTTTAAATCCTGCCCCCTCTTTCCACAGTGTCCCTCAGCACGGCTCTATCCATGCCATGCACTCTGGAGTCAACCCCTCCATTTCTAGTATGAAGTAGTGGTGGTAATCTTTGTATTTCCAAAGAAGTCTTCAATCAGAGGCGTCACATCACTCTGTTTCACTGGAGATGCTGTTTTAGTGAAGTCCTCTGCCAGAATGCAGAGCTGAGCAGAGCGGAACGACCCTCAGACAGAATGCACAGAACATACAATAAATTTTAAAATAAAACACTTGGTACAGTCTACCAATTGTTTACTTAATCGACATTGCATCAAAACAGGAAGCAAATGAATGTAGGTTTAAAAGAGACTGCAGCCTTCAATGCACCATCTTGGGATCAAATTGCAATCCTAGCTCATTTTTGGTGCATGTCTGCCCCTACTCTGTCTATGTCCACTGTATTTCAAGTCTGTCTTTTGCTGCTCTATCAAAATAAAGGTAAAAAACAGGAAATAAATTAACAACAAATCAGCCTCAGACAGGAAAAGTGACGCACTACTGTATATTGTTGTCTTTATTCCTGCATGAACTTGTGATTTTCCAGTTGTACAGGGCGCTACTTGGACAAATCCAGTAAGCCAGCGTGGAATTCATGACACAGATGAAATGCTATGGACATGGACCCTGTAGAAATTGTGGATTCCCCTCCAGATAGACACAGATTCACTAGTCTTGCCTAACTGAGATGGGTTCTGTTAATGATGCATCCAAGAATGTAGGCCCAGTTTGTTCTGTCTGTGTCCGCATAGTACTAAGGTACACCAGAAACCCTTAACAATCTTCTAAGACAGTGTTTCCCAACCATTTTTCCTTGGAGCCCCCCCCTACGTGTACTGAAGAAAAGCGGAGGCCCCCCCAGGACACAAAGAGAAGAAAAAGTGACACACTGCCACCAAAAATCAACATAGATCTTAATTGTTTCACTGATAAAACCCTAAAGGCCTATGCATGCTTTTCTTATCAAAAGACCAGTGTATAAACAACTTAATAACTGCTTTATCATGGTTTTAGTCAATATTTTGCAATTCGCACGCCCCCCCAAGATCTTTGGCACCCCCCTGGGGTTCCCAGACCCCAGGTTGGGAACCAATGCCCAAAGAGTTCACCAATTATTAATAAGATACTACAGACACTTCTTACTTTAAAAACCCTAATCCTATCCTTTCACTTTAGATTTTCAAAATATGACCTTTTTCTTATGTTTACTTTAAATTTCATTTATACATAGTTTTTATTTTTTTAAATTGGATGACTACATTAGCTGGACTGTGACTCATGACAAGTGTTGTATTCTATATCTGAGCCCCTTCAGATCCTCTAATTAGAAAAAAGCACCTCTTACACAACAGCCATGAGTTATTGCTGGCTTATGTAATATTTGTTCACTGTATATTAAGACAAGAGGAACTGGAAATCTCTTTCTTAAAGCCCTGACATGAGCTATTGTGCTGTAACTGATACAGCGATGACCCTGGTGTACAGTACAGCTTCCTGCGTGAGGTCGGCACACTTCCTGACCTCTTTATCCATCACCGCCTCTCTGCCCTCTACCCTCTCCTCACTAACTCAACAGGAGCTGCTGGGGGGTTATCATTCACTGACTGAAACATTTCAAACTGTATATCAGTGATGCTTACATTCCCTGACGTTTGCATCAACCTCTCTTACCCACACAGCCTTGTCATTCATTCTTTCTCTTTGCGTCACGTCAGAAAGCAGCCAAGATGTCCGTCATCAGTCATGCCTCTTTCTATCGCTGCACAAACACAACAAAGCTAATCAACCCTGACTCCATATGTTGCTCAGCCTTGACTCTGACTTCATTGCTCTCTTGAAGATTTTCCCACCATATTTCCCTGAGTGATGGCTGCAGTCTGGAAACGCTCTGCCCCCCCAGCCCCCTGTCTCCTGGGACCCTGGATGGAGGAATGTGGCAAGCTTTGGAGGAAGACAACCCTGCAGCTCAACGCCCTCTCCCCTCGCGACCCTCTCTGCCCGCCTGCCCCGTCCCAGTCACGCACAGCTAATCCCAGGCATCTATCGAGGTGAGATGTAGCCTTCAGCCTTCACACCTCCCACACAACAGAGTGTAATGTAAAGAAACAAGCTTTACCAGAGACATATAGCAACAGCTACATCCTCTTAAGGGGTGTTACAGAGCTTTGCCTGCATTCAATCAATGAAGATTGCTTCATGGTGTGATGGCTAAGCATGCAAGCGCTGCATTTGTCTTCTTTGCATAACTTTGCATTCATTCTTGTGGCTTTCTGATATTGACCACAAGCTGAAGAACTCTACAAGGGGATGCTTCACGGACAGGATTTCTTCCTTGAAGATAGAGAAAGATTTTATGTGAAGGAGTAGACACCAGAAGAAGAGGGTGACTTGCAAGGAGCTGCATTGCCAGGTTTAGTTTCTTGTATTACAATAATTTGAGCTTATTTTCATTCAGTTTTAGGTTATTTTGAGTTACTTAGTGCTAGGCTGTGCAAGAGTAGTTGCTGTTTTTAAAAACTTTTAACATTCTTAGTGACAAACATCTTGTTGTCTTCCATATTCAAGTAGTTTTAAAAGTTTTGGCGTTTTTGATTAAAGATAGAGGGAGTTTCAGTTTATAACTTGTGGCATCAAAAAAAGTGTCTGAAATTTTGCCAACTTCACAATGAGTTGAGCCAAACTGAGAGATACTCAAGATTCTGGTACACTATTATTTACAGACTACTTAGCCACAACACCTGACTAAGGCACTGAACTTTCAGAGATATTAGTACTTGGTAAGTTTATGCAATATGAAAGGAAATGCAAGAATCTCTAGCTAATCCTACTGCACAATAATCAGAGGTACTTTTAGCCAGAAATCAGTTAAACTTTACTAACATAATTTTTAGCTTAGACTCTCCAACTTTTCTCCCATGTAAAACTTCAACAGCAACAAGAATTTGGAAGAAGTTAGTTGTCTTACATCAGCTAATGGGTAATGCAATGTCATATTTATTTGAACTGTAGCCATAAGTTCTTCAGAATTTTCACTCTTTATTGATATTTCAGTTTGTATCAGAATGAAAGCCATCAGATTTTGGCAGACATCCTACATTTCATTAACTGATGGATTTGTTTCACACATTTATCTGGAAAACCTCCAATAAACAGTGTTTAGGAAAGGGCAGAGCCTTTGAAAAAAACTCGGAGGGTGATTGGGTGAATATTCTGTCTGTCACATCTTTCAATCCAATTAGAGCAACAAAACATGTGACGTCGTGGCTGCTACAGAGGAATAAACTCCATAGAGAACTGCATAACGCGAACCATGGCAACTATAGACATGTCAGTACACGACTTTTGTCATTTTTGAAAAGAAAACAACTCACTGCTGTTCTTTGTTCCTCTTTTAACAAAGAAATTTTGTCAAGTTCTGATAGAACTGGTGCTTTAGCAGAATCCACACTAATCTCTTCTGCCATAATTGCACCGGAGTCTTGTTGCTGCTCGCTTATACCACGACTCTACCGCGCCTGAAAGTACTGCCCCTCGTCGCTGATTGGTCCTGTCACTTTCTAACTGGGCCCAAACTGTTCAGATGGGAGCTTTGCAAAATCGATTCACCTGTGAGAAACACGGAAACGGGCAAATTCATCTGCTTTGCAAGGTTAACATTTCATTCATCTTGGAAACATGAAACACTAAAGTGCAAAGTTTCAAAAGCATTTGTTCATCACATCCTAAAGAGGAGCTGCCAACATACCAAGCAGCAAAGCAGTTCTGATATCTATTGGTTGACTCTCCCATAGCCTAAGAACAGCTGACACTGACCCTGGATCCTCTCTTTGTTTAAATTTAGATCTCAGGACTGTTAAGAACAACTGGAGCGAAGTATTCCTGGAAGTCAACAGCATGTAAGGATGCCATGCCTTAATAGTAAAATCAATTCTGAAACAGATCGTTAGCTAACATAAGACCCAGTCTGACTCACAGAAAAGTCTTAAACCACATGTTTGAGAGGGACGAGCAACAAAAACATGCCCCCCGTACCACTGGGCCTCCGCTCTCTCTCTCTCCTGCCTATGTTAAGGGAAACCCTGTGCTTGTAATGGGGCATAGTGAGGTGATAATGGTGTGCACAGGTTATTGGACCACCGTGTTAAAGTCTTAATGATTGAGGTCCTATGAGCACCCTTCCTGCTGCATGCTGGGTCCAATAGTTACCATATGACATACGGTTTTTAGGGCTATAATGGTACCTGACTTTTATTTGATACTGTTTGAAAAAAAAAAAAAACATTTATGCCAGTTTTGATGCAGGCAAACATTACTGAGTCTTCTCTTGTTTTTGTTCCCACAAAATGCAAGAAAACTCCTACATGCTGTCTAAAATGCACATTAAAAAATTCATTCAGCACTCTTTATCTAAATTAGCAGATTTTAAGGGAAACCCCCAGTCTTCTGAAGCTGGTTTGACATGTTTGAACAACTCTGAATGATTGTGTGAGAGTCTGCCTAGCCGAGACAGCCACTGTAAACACTCACAAGCCACATTACCCCTGTTTTCTGTCCTGAATGTCCTGGAAATATTCCTTATGTCTCTATCCACGGAATACAAATGGATTCCCTGCACAGTGTTGATAAAGAGGGGGCTGTGGGAAGGTATGGACCGCCCAGAATGTGAGTCCCAAACCAGCCGTACTCAGGGATTCCCATGGTGCCTCATCAGCGGGTCAACATTCGCTGCTATAAATCACTTGCCTTTAAAAAGCTGTTTCTAAGCAGTTTGTCTAATAATGGTAGGTTAAATGCCTTCTTTATCATATAAAATAATATGAATGATTATTTTAGTCATTCTGAACAAGAATTGCAAGAAATACTGCAAAAGCTCAAATCAAAACAAATTTGTCTATTTTTTGCCAAAAAATACATCATTGTGCTTATTCTAAGCCACGTCCTCATTACAAGTCCAGATAAATATCTTACTTTAGGAATGAACGGCAAAAAATCATGCAAGAAAATCCTTTTATTGAGCGTCTTAAAATGGGATGAGCAATCTTAATTAGTTAGTACATTTTACAATACAGTCAAGTGGATTTTATCTCCTCATTGACAGGTTTCTACTTATTATCAGCATCTTAGGCCTTTTTAGAATAAAATACTGGCTCTTTAAGTTCCTGATATGTCATCAGTTCTCATCAGCTGCATCAGACGTGATAACATTTCTATGTACCAAATCTTGCTGATGATTTGCAAGGCATTCTGGGAGTTTTCCATAAGATTGGAGCACACCTCTGGAAAATCTCTGCTTGAAGGGTCATATTGCCATGGCGCTTCACCCCACCCTTCCATTCCAACAGAAATCAGAACACCCTACTACTAGATGTGAGCATGCAAAATGTCATCCATCACTTCATTTCCTTCCGCTTCTCTGGGTCTGGGTCACATAACAGCAGCCTAAGAAAGTTGACCCAGACGTCCGTCTCACCGGTGACGTTTTCCAGCTCCTCCTGGGAGATCCTTAGGTGTTCTCAGGCCAGGAAGGATACAAAATCCTTACACTGAGTTCCAGGTCTACCCCTGGAATGGGGGGTCTCCTCCCAGTTGGATGTTCCCAGAAGAGCTCAAAGGGAGGTGATGACAAGACACTCTAATCAGCCACCTCAACTGTCTCCTTTTCATGAAAAGGAGAACATGTCTTTTAAATCTTATTCAGTTTATTTTTAACCAAATTAACTAGATAAAGATAATATTTTAAGATATAAAAACAAAAATATGCCCTGCATTGCTAGCAGGGCTAAAGATTTCTTTTTTAGCTTTTATGCTTTTATTGTAATACCTGTATAATCTGTAGTACATCCAACCTGTACATCACATCTTGTAAATACTATTTCAAAATTTGTAAGTTACTTTTATATTTAATTTTTTGTATTAATTCATTCTTTAATTTCATGCTTTTGTTTACATATTTATTTGTCTTTATCTCTATTGTATTCACTTATTGTCTCTAATGGCGTGCTTTACACCACATTTGCTGCTGTAAACTGTTGGAATTTCCCCTCATGGGACTCATAAAGGAATATTTTATCTTATTGAGATAGAACAGTGGACAGGGTGGAAACATGGGGAGAGAGGTTTTGGGAAATGCTACACCTCTGTACATGGGGCATGCAGACATAACCACTAAGTTACCAGTGATCTACTTGTTCGGAGTCTTGAAATGACACGGAATAATGAAATATGAAAAAAGTATGTATGTCTAATAAAAAAAGATTAAAAAAAAAAGAATAAAAAAATAGTTTTTTTTTTTTTTTGCTTGCCCTTTTTTTTTTTTCAAAACCTTTATTACCAAGGGTAATAAAGGGGGGCCGTGGCCACCCTAGAAATCTAAATTCTGATTGGCCAACCAAGTGGTCACCCTATATTTGTAGATTATAATTGGCTATGTGCTGTGACAGATGTAAGACTTGCTTTTAAACTAGAATAGATATTGTCATTGCATTTACGAACACAACAAAACATTTGCAGCCTGAGAGAGAGTGGGCAAAGATATTCACCAAGCACTGGGATTGAGAATCATTCCCAGGACTGGTGCATTGTGGACCCGGTCCTTTGTACACCGGTGCCTGCCTCACCAACTGAGCTGAACAAGCACCCACTGGTTTTTTAAAGAACTTTCAGTCATGAATTCTGACATCTTTTAAGTCCTTGTCATGGACTCTGCCATGTCAGATTCATCACTCTGTTTGTTTTTTTGTTTTTTTTGTTTTATTTTCAGTGTAATAGTGCAGCCTAGTGGCACGGAGTAGCCATGTGGCTTTGGTCTTGAGTTAAATTAAATTCATCACTTTTTCCAGCTTTTCCATCAAAAATATGAGCCCCTGGCCTGTCCACAATCCCTTTAGGTACCAGAAACCCCCCACCCCTTCTCTTTCGCCACCTTTCAGAAAATGTGTGCTGAAACAAGCCGTTCTCAGATTTCCCCTCATGATGTCATGTGGGGAGTTAGCCCCGCCCCCAGGTTCGGTTGGCCCTCCCCGCTTGGAAGAAAGTTATGCCCTCCTCTCCTGATCCTCAGGAGAGCCACATCTATTAAGCCACATCCATTTCCTGAGAGGGGCAGAGTCAGACAGCTCGGTAACATTTAAAGCCACAGACACACAAACAGCTCGTTCTGAGCTGGGCTGAAACAGAAGGGTCTTTAGACATGCAAAAGTCCAATAGTAGAGTGTTTTTTTTTAGCAACAGACTTCACAGGCATGTTTTAGGGTCCTCTGAGAACAATATAAACTTGTCTTATTAGGGTAAAATATGTGACCTTTAAGTTTTACTTTCATTATGCTAGAGGAGCACATGGCTGGTGCTGCTGTGCACTATCATCTAATGTGTCCTGTGGAAGGAAATATTCTGTTCATTGATGCAATTAAAGGCTATCTCAATGATTTTTTTATGTTTTTGTTTTTTTTCATTCATAGAGACAATGTAGTGTATAATCATTGGAAAGCGGGTTTGTAATTATGAGGAAAATGTGTTCATTTAGCAGCTAGCTTGTGTGTCATTTAGCTTGAACAATAAGCAGGATTGTGCTGTTTTAAGCATCCTTCTTTGGTTGTAAGATCATGTGAAAAAGCCCATACTGGATATTTCTGTATGTACTACAGGTGTATTGTAGTTTCACATTTAAGTCATGTACGTCAGTAAACTCAAAGACAACGCAACTTCTTCAGTCTGAGAGTCTCTGAGCATGTTTGATTGTTAAGCTAGTTGGATAAACTACTATTAATACTAATAGTTTAAAAATGATACATACATAACATGATAAAATCTTTATGGGTTACTTGATTGTTAAATTAGATATGTGAAGTAAAATCAGACAGGGTGATTTATGTGTAATCCTGCATAAATCACTGCTACAGTTGGACCATCCCAGTCAAAAAAAAAACATGGCTACTCCACTATTTTTTCAAAGTAATGCAGGCCTTATCCTTTTCTTTTTATATCTTGAAATAAGAGGTTTACCTGGACTGGTCAGGTGAATGCTTAAAAGAGTAATTAAATTTGTTGACCAGAAAGACAAATACGCTCAATGACAATTGAGATTTTGCATCATAAATCTTCCTTCAAGTGTTTTTTTTTTTTTAACCTGATTTCTTCTGCTACCTCTGGCTGTTTCTCAATTGTGTAATATGAAATTACCTCTTTAGAGGCTCTCTGGCACTAGTTGGTAGGAAATCTGATCCAATAGCACACCTCCTGTTCCAGCCCAGCCCTTCTGCTTTCAATGGAAAGTGGGTTTTCAGAGAAAAATAGAGGCAGAGACCAAACAATGCATGGAGACACTCTGCTCTAGTGTTTTATTTCAAGTTTTTCTAGTCTTCTGCAGTCATGCTATAATTCTGTACTTGAATTAATGCTCTAAAAATTCACTTAAAGAAAGGGCAGAAGTGAAAATGGCTGGGATTATTTGTTATAAAAGTAGCTGCAACCGGTAATTCAAGTTATATTGTAAAATTGTTAATTTAGAGCACCTCTTTAAGGCTTATCTTGCCAGATGTATGCACAAGCGAAAGCCTCATCCTTTAAGTGTGTTTGTCATGATTTAATATTTGTCTTTAACTCTTGAAGAATCTAAATGTGAGCATTAAGAGCATGCACAGGAATGTGACATTGGAGCTTTTTAGTCCCTTAGGGTTAAACATGCTCTGCAACTCTACCCTCTCTGAAACAACACACTGCTGACCCCACTATCTTGACCCCCCCTCCCACATCGTCCCCCCTCCCCTGTCGTTTCTGTCACAGCGATTAATAGCAGAGCCGGGTCCATTCTTCTCTCTTGGCAGAAAGGCAACTGGATCTCATGGTTTCAATCAGGCAGGCAGCACTTACTTCACCCGGCGCTGCTCGGCTGCAGCGCTGCACCCTGCCCCAACCCCCCGGGGGGACTGCAGCTCCTTATCGAACGCATGATGCCTGTTCCTGGAGGAGCACAATCAGGAAACATGACATCTGCTTCCAATTGGGAACATTATATCACACCCCCCTCTCTACACACATGCTCACAGTTACCCATTACAGTCTCACCGTCCGCCTCGTGCATTACCTTGAGTGAGTCTGTCTGCTTTGAGGGTGTGCAGGTAGACGGTGAGGGATCCTGTTGCAGAGTGAAGCAATAGCTCACAGGATCAACATTGATTTAGTCCAGGAAGAATCTGAGACCCACTATATCTTTTAAAGAATCTAACAGGGTCGGCTCCACGCACATCTGTCGGCTGGTGTTGGAAAAAACATAACAGGCCAACATAACAGTCTTTTTAAATGTTTTTTTCTGAATATCATTTTAAGTCTTTGTATTTTAATTTGACATTTGTGCCCTGCTGAAAGGACAAGCGCTCAGTAAAAAATCATGCCCCTATATGCCTCTGATAAGTTACATAACCTACCACATGGCTTTTTACTGCCACAGTGTCACCACCTTCAACAGAGCCAGGCAGTCTCTGTGCATGCAATCTTCAGAGAGTGACAACACTGATGCTACCTACCCTACTGCATGGCCCCTTACGGGTCCTACAACCAAACTATGTGGGCTGTGTGGTCAGGAAACCACCAGGGTTGTCAAACGAGAACCTCCCTTCACAGATATTTCATGTGATTACTTCCAAGACACCTCAGTGAGGCCAGACAGGGAATTCCAGCATCCCAAAGCCATGCCACGCCATGCTAGCTCCCACTAGCTTCCCACTTTTTTTATCCTCAAACAGCATCACCAGACCCCTGCTCTGTATACGCCAGGTCCAGGTAGTGATGATGCAGATACTACTTACTAAGCCGGGGCCCTCTAAACAACTATTCCTGGTGCAAAGATGACTCATGAAAGATAACTGCAGAGAACTCGAGAATAGAAAAGTCTGAAGAGACAGCTTAGAAAGAGGTCAGGGGAAGCAGAGCCAGGGTGCGGTACCCATTTTGGAACCAGCATTCAAGCCCATGGATCAGCTGTTGCTCTACCTCCTGCTACTCCCTCATTTTTATAAGGACAGAGAGGGAAGATCAACAGAGGAGATGAGTGGCTTTCTCCTGCTTTTGTTTGGCAACTTCTGCCATCTTTCTCCTGTGTTTTTATTCTTTTAACATGATAAAGAAATAGTTGTGTTTGTATGCTTCAGTCCTAAAAGTGCTTTAGAGCATTGGTTCCCAACCTGGAGTCTAGGACACCCTTGCCTTGTCTGCTTAAAATAAGTTTGCCTATCCACTTTAATCATGATGGAACCCTTATTTGTAATAGGTTGTTTGCAATCTTGTGATCCCGAATGTCTCTGGGAGGTCGACAGGTGGGGGACAGACGTTAGGAATGAATTGGAATGGAGGAAAGTTAGTACTTTACAGCTCTAAATGGAGCGGTACACTGTTGGCGACGAACCTCAGCTGAGGAAGCATGGGTCCGATAAAAGTTTCCTGTGCTAAAATATGACAAAACTGCACTGAACCAAACTAGACCGCTTTGTGGAAACGGGCAATACATGAGCGGCTCGTCCAGGCTTTAGTCCAGGCATTGCTCTGACTTTTTTAAAAAACTTTTTTGTTTTGTTGCCTGAATATTTCACTACTTTCAGGGCAAAAAAAGTATCTTAAGAATTATGAATGTTTATTTCCACACATTGAAATATTGGCATAGTCATAAGCAGCTGAAAACATGGCCTTTATATTGGTGTTTCTTTGTGTAGAAATCATTTCTTGGCCCCCATGGGGCGTTCTCCACTGCTGCGTGATGTCATCTGCAAAAAAACCTATAGTCGTGCCAATCTTTTTGGCAAGAACATAATGTGTAGACCTATTTTCTCAGGGTTAATCAATAGACAATAAAAAACAATGTATCTCTTCTTATAGGGAAGTCTTAGCAGGGGCGAGGGGCCAGTTTTTCTCGGATGCAAGCGGAGGGGGGCTCCAAGAAGAAAAGGTTGGGAACCACTGCTTCTTTTGTGAGAAGATTAGCTAGAGAGAACTTTGACAAAATGCAAACATCAAATGCTTCTTATTTTGTACTTTTATTGTCCATTTGATGGACTGATTGCAAACAAGTAAGCTCTTTTAAACTAAGCCAACCCTTAAAAAAATTGGGATGGATTGAAGCCCCCTTTCTTGTGGAGGTCTTCCAGGCCCGTCTGGCTTGGAGGAGACCTCAGGGAAGACCCAGAATGCACTGGAGGAATTATATATTCAGTCTGGTCTGGGAAGGGAACACCTTGGGATCCACCAGATGGAGTTGGAAAGTGTCGCTGGGAAGAGGGATGTCTGGGTTGATTTGCTCAGGCTGCTTCCACCACCACCCGGCCCCAGATAAGTGGAAGAAGATGGATGGATGGATGGATTAGTCAGGTGGATTTTATCTTAGTTTATGAAGTTTATTTTCTTAAACTTTTCTATACTATTATCTTTTTTCAGAATTGGAAAATGACATAAAAACGACCTCCAGGACCTTAAATGTCTGCAGAAGGTGACCTTTTAAAACCTGTTCATCTTAATGACATAAAATAAGTTAAGTGATCTATGTGTGCTCTTATCAATATCAACTCTAAACAATACAAAATGTGACTAGGTGCTAAAATTCAGATGCGGTATTTCATGAAGAGCCTGGCAAAGTGATTTGGCTCCTCAAAGAGCTTGAATTCCTCTCGCTGTCGCCATCTGAAACCCAGCCTGTGGCTTCCTTTTCCCCTCCATGTGTTTAATCTGTAAATCAGGGCAGATTCTGGCACCTCCTGGCTGTTTGACTGAGCGGCTTGTTTGGCAATTACATGTCAACACTTATTGTTCCAGAGTGTGCAGAATGAAACAGTGAAGAAGCTGGAAGAGGTTCAAAGATTAAGCTGAGTGGAGAAACATCCCCTCTTACATTAGGCAGAAATCCAAGAAAATGAAGATCTCATGTTTGCGTGCGTCCAGATGTCTTCATGCCCCTGCTGGCACACTTGACTTTGGGGTTCGCTACTTCCTTGTCACAGAGAGACAAGCGCTCTGTTGTTGACATTGTTCCTGTGCTGCATCTGTTACTTCAATGAGAGCTACACAAACAATGATTTACATAATTACATGCTGCAGGGTTGGCAGCGAGGTTGGGCAGGGTTTTAAATAAAGAGCCTCCTAAAACCACTTCAATGCACAGGCAGAGCTTAAACTGTATTAGGAAAATTCTTAAGTGCCTTTTTCGGATATTTAAAAGAAATCTTCTCCCAGTCTAAGCAAGTCCCTTTGTCTCAGCCCTCTTAGAGATCTCCTGAAAGAGGTCTGCTACACATTCCCTGCAGGGTTTTCCCCCCTTGTTTCTCTTCATCGTCTGTTTAACATCTGCGACCACGGCCCCCCTCTAGGTTCTCCGTGCAACCGTTACACTCGCTAACATCTGTGAATCCGCTCTGACCTCATCGCCACAGTGAAGCTGTACAGTTAGCCCATCTTTCTGTTGCTTACATAACTCAGCCCCACCGCCAACTCCAGGGCTGACAAGATAATTCAACAAGAGGGATTACTTTTTGACTCAGAAGACTTTTTAGCTTGTGTCTGGATAAAACTTGAGGGAAGTGATTTGTAAGATTGTAAACTTTTTCATATTTTACTATTATACAGTTCCATGTGTTTTAAATGATATAGTCTGCTTTGTTTTAATGACTAAGCTTAGACGAAAAAAACTACAGTTCATCAGTCATATTTCATCCCAAAATTAACACACAAAAGAGAGAAAGGACAATCTTTCCTGCAGATATTTATTGCAGTGTTTCAGTACTAATGGATCTGTCATTTAGATAGCATGCAGAAGTTTGCTTGCCACTTTGATACCATAGAAGTAAGTGCACAAAATGCATTTTAATGCAGATTTTTCATCTAAAAAGTGGACTGGATCCTCTATATTAGTACAATCAGCCATGCATGTGCAGCCAGCAACACCACACATTGAACACAACCTGACGGGACTGAAAGTTTGCCATTATGCTTGGTGTAATGTCAATTCACTGCAACCAGACCAAAAGTTTACTGTTAAAAAGCCTTCTGGAGTGCTGTTTTGATTAAGAAGACTCTGCAACTCAAGCTGTCGGTCTGTACTTCACAACTATCATTTAGCAGGTTGAGAGCTCAACTTTGATACTGTTGGTTGGTGGGACAACAACCCTTACATGCTGAGAAGGTACAAAGGAAGATTTTACAATAAGGAGGGCCCAGATTGGAGGACACTTTAGGGGTTGTAAAGGTCAAATGATTTGAAAAAAACTGATGGATTCAACTGCAAATGATTGGGGATTGTACATGACATTGTTTTCTGGAGCGTAGATTGATCAGGAGTGAGTAATCTCACATTCTCACTATCTTTGCTGAGATTTGCAAATCAGCTTCTAACATGCAACACAAGCACATCCAAAATCCTCCAAAGTCAGAAAGTGTTAAACTTCCTGCCACAGAGTCCTGACTTAAGCCCCTGTCACTTTAACCAATCAGCAGACATAAGAGCCTGCCTTATTGGGGAGTTGGGATGCTAATTGTTGCATACACAGGGGCTCTCAGGCACAAACCATACTGACCTGGGCAAGGAGATGTGAACGCCACCATGCCCAGTACCCATCTCAAGTAGATTTGTAAATGCAACATATTAATATCTAACATTTCTGCAAAACTGTGTTATATATGCAGCTCTGGCCCATTTCATCCTCTGAGCTGCACGATAGATGAGGAAGTAGGAAGAGGGTTGTTGTTGGCACCTCAGAAATAATACATTCATCCAAAGTAGCCTGCAGGATGGACTTCAGTGTGCACACAGAGCATAAGAAACATGTCAGCTGGAGTGGTTGCCATGGTTGTGTTTCTTCCTTTTTCTTGATGAATTTGCAAGCTTACTGTGTTCATACTGCCACCTACTGAATTAGACAGCAGCAATGTCACTATTCTAAAGGCATTAGAAGAGAGAGGGGGAGTAAATGTGCTGCTGTGTGGTACATGATACAGACTGACTACAATGGAAATCAGCAAGCAAGAACACAGTTTAAACCTTTCTCTCTCTGGAGGACCCCCAAAAGCAGACTGCATCTTATGTACAGATGAGACCTATAGTCCTGTGCACAAGTTTTAGGCATGTAGGGAGTTAAGAATTCAACGCGAGCCCAATGTACCTGTGGTTTTTGATTCCTCAGGGATATCCGCACCACAACCAGGGGCTTATTGCAACCCTGCTACTTGTCCCAGCCCCCTGCTTACTCACCACATCCACCCCTTACCCCCTCCTTAAGGTGTGAATCTTTTTCAATTTTCCCGTGCCCCTGGTGATATGCAAGGACATCCAGAGCACAACCTGGGTTGTGTCAGTCCTCCTTCAGCCCGATGGTGCCCTCAGGTGGCTTACCCACCACATCTACACCTTACTTCAGCCTCAAACAAAACTTAAAGTTCTGCACAGTACTGTATATTGCAGAATTGAAGGTAATTATAAACACAAAACAGGATAACTTTTCAGTGCTTCTCATAAAATAATAACAGCAGTGATGATTCAGTGCATACTGCTTTCACTAATCAAATTTAAGAGAAAACTGTAAAAAAGTAACGACATAACAAATTAATTACTCAATATCCTAATAGAAACAATCTGCTGCCAAAAATCTTGAACATTATAGCACGCTTTTGCCTCTTTGTCTTCACGGTTACCACACACTCAGTTTGATCAATTCTGTTGTTTTAATTTCTCATGCAGCGAGTCAAACCAGCCCCACATTTGGCACGGCTACAGCCTGTCACATGTTTTGAGTTGCTCTGTATGAGCAGCTTGTGATCTTCAGAGAAGATAAAAACAACAGTGAACACAAAGAGATTCATTTTTTCCCTCAATGAAAGCAAAACTAAGCTTGCTCTCATTCATGATGCAAAGGCAGCTCCGTTTTTTTCAAAGCTCATGCAGCTGGCTCTCTGCAGATGATCTCATTCCTATAAGCTTTCTATAAGAACAAGACATAAGGTTTGAATTAAGCGACGTGGTGTGTGATTCATTTCAAGCCACAACTGAGAGGAATGGGATGATGGTATAGCTGCAGTCCATCTTCAGAAAACTTAAAACTTTCCCCCTTGTGATTATTTTTATTTGAGCTGGGCTTATTCATCATAAAAGTTTCAGAGATATGTTTTCCCCTAAAGGATCTGTGTTTTATTTTTTTTCTTTGGTATTAAACTGGAGTCTCGTGTGATCACTGGTCCAGGCTGAGCTACATCTTTAAACTCAGTCTTTAGGGATGTAATCGTACACTGAACTCATGATGTAGCACAAATCTGCAACGTAATGATTGATAATCCTTTCCAAGTATCCATGGTAACATCTTCACTGACCTATAGCTTGTTTTGAAATAGACAGCGGTATGCTGTGTAAGCTATTTTTGTTTTTGTGTGGACTAGCATGTACTTCAAAGTGCAATACACTGTTAGCTAGCAGCTAACAGCATGGCTAACGACACAAACAAAATCCCAGACTCAGAGACGTTACGGCTCTGACTGGGCTCTAAGTCTGTCTTAAAAGTGTATGAGGTCATGTCCGACGCCTTTAACAAAACACAACCGACCTTAAGCCTGACTTTTGCTTTTACGTGGAAACGTAATGAAATGAAATACACGCTCACCACTTTTCTTATCTTATGCTCTACTGGCATCTTTTCAAGACACTCCTGTTAATCATATATGACAACCAGACAGCTTTTATTCTCCCACCAACTTTCAGTACACTTTTTTCTCTAAAAAGTATCAATTCAGGAACCGATTGGTCACCGGAACCGTATAAAAACTATCGATTTAGCACTGGGATCAAAAAATCGCCCAAACAATACCCAACCCTAACTAATGCTAGTATACCACACTGCTTCTGTTGCTGGTAGTGTTTGTACTCAAGACCACACTATCCAAGACCAAGACTTCATCAAGACCGAGTCAAGACTGAGACAAGACCAAGACCATAAGAATCGATTTTTATAAAAACATGACAAGGTTGAACAGTTAAAGAGCATTCTCGCTTTAATTTTAGTTTTCTTTTGAACAGATTTGACGGATAAAAACAAGGTGTCTGCAACTCTTTCAAGGCACAATATGCAAAAGTTTCAAATCTTAATGAATTTGTTCAACTAACTTCTTGTATTATTGTATACATATCTGAAAATGAGATGTTTATCTAGATTTGTCTAGTGTTCAGAGGTATTTTTGACTAGAAGGACTTATGTCTGAGTTTTTGCTGGTGTAAGTTGTTGTTTTAGTACAGGGCTATTCAACTACAAATTCAGCTGGGCCACATTTTAAAATCAAGACATGTAGCTGGGCCAGACATGTTCGGCACCCAGTAAGCAGCTGGTAATGTCAAATTTTGAACCAATACAGATCAATTTGATGGAAAATATTCACTTTTTATTCATAATTTCCCTTTTAAATTTCACAACATGACAAAAGCTCATGAAAAAGTGCATAAAATACAACAACAGAGCTGTATTTGAACTTTACCTGAGGTAGTAGAAATGTTTTTTTTTTTTTTTTACGTGAATAAAAATAAAATTAATTAAATGAAAAATTAAATGAAATTCTGTACATAATTTTGGTCACATCTTACCCAGGTGTATCTTAAAGTGCATAAAAATTAAATTTGCACAGTTGTAGCCACAGTTGAAAAGGACATATTTTGTACTCGGTATCTAGACTGTTGCTCAGCTACACAGAGTGTTGAATTCACGGTCTGAAATACCATGGGAATTTATGAAAACATGCAAAAACAGGTTGCCTTCTGCATCTCTGGCATGACCACAGGCTGGACTACTTGGGGGTTGGTTCTGGGCTGCACGTGGCCCCTGGGCGCGCTAATTGAATAGCCCTGTTTTAGTAAGTGCTTCTTATTATCGCATTAACGAAGAGGGAGAATTGTAGATCAGTGCTGGTCTCGACCGGTCTTGGTGGAAAATCCTGAGTCCAGCCAGTCCGAGACCAAGGCGAGACCGAGTAAAAATGCTCTCCTGACTGAATCGTTCAAAATGTGGTCTTGAGACCGGGCTAAAGACCAAGAACGTTCTCAAGTACAACACTAGTTGCTGGAAAAGCTTCACCTCCTCCACCCCAGCCTCCTCCTTTATAGCACAAAGCTTGTTGTGCCCTCATTCAGATTTAACTGCTTTTGAACAAATGTAGTTGTGTTCAGTACACATAGTCATAGAAGAGTCTATCCATATGAGGTTTCTAACCATGCACTCATGCACAAAATAACTCCACTGATGGATTATTTTGCATCCTTGTGTCTTAACCAAATTGTGCTGAAAGAGACAGTTAAGCATATGCAATTCAAAAAAGATAATTCTCTAATTATTGACCTTAATTGCATTTAATTAATGCATTAATGCTGACAGTCCTAGATGTAAGGTATCCCTATTTTCCCATCAGTCATTTTTCACATGAAAAGCTCATAAAGAGAGTTGGTTGCCTTATTTGGGATTGTTTTGGACTACATCTATGTCATGCTTTATCAGTTTGGACTTTCATAGTGGACAAAGTTAAAAATAGGCTTCAACTGAATTCATAAGGGGGGATACAGCATTCCTCTCTGATGGGGAAAAATGATGAAGAGGGGGAAAAAGTTTCCATTCAGTGTTTTAAAAGTTGCACTGTGCAGAATTTAGTGATCTAATTAGAAGCAGACAACCTGGATGAATTGGCCACACCCTTGAATGAAGAGATAATGAAGTGAAGATGTCGTGTAGGCTGACAAAGATAAGACTGTTCCACTGCAGATAAAAGATTGTTTTGTAGATTTTACAGCATTATATAAGAGCCATGTGAGACTGATGCTGTATTAAAAGAGTTTAACACAATCAGTCATCCCTCATGCCTCACAATATCAGCCCGACCACATTTGAAACGCATATTTAGCTACAGCACGTCCTCCTCTCACAGCGGGCCTCACATTACAACCAGCTAAATATAAATACACACATTTCACAAAGTCCTTGAAGACGTGGGAATCAGGTCAATAACATAGCAAACATAGCTGGAGTGGGAGGTTCAAATATGGTTTACTACTGTGAAGAGTGAAAAGCAACAAAAAGTTGTGTTTTGTGGTGTATCACAATCACATGAATGCAGGTTAAAGATGTGCGCTTTATATCATCCTTTCAGACTTCCTCTCCCCTCTATATAATTAAAGAAGAGTTTCCTCTAAAGAGCTCCCTTTGTTTGCTAAGTAGACTCCAGAGTCTTGTTTTCCTGCCTGCATCTTCAGAGGAAAACAACAACAAAGAAACACACATGTTTTTGATTTGTTTTAAAAATGCAGATGGTATCTGTGCATTCCTGGGAGTAAAAGGGTTGTAGGGTTAAAACCTGGATTCAGCTCAAAGCCCATTCAAACAAACACTCCTCCACCCCCAACCCCACCCCTCCTGGCACTCCCGTTCCCTCCCTTCACATGGCTATTCGATCCCACAGAAGTTGACCCTTTTTTTTTTTTTTTTTTACAGCTTACCATTCAGGAGTGGGGCGATGAGAAGCAAAGCCAGCATTTTGCAGAGCGCGTCTGTTGTCCGTGCAGATGATGCTGCCATTCTGGTCCTTGGCGTGCACACGTCTGACAGGGGTGTGTGAAAAGAAAGTAAGTGAGAAAGAAAAGGGTGAAGCTGCCTGAGCTGGAGCACTTTAGGGTTTCCTCTTACCCAGAGCGGGACAGGGTGGATAAAGCACCACTTGTGTTCTGTCAGTTTTTATACACCCCCCCCTCCTCCTTCTCCTCCGCCCCCTCTCTTACCGAGGCCCTGCCCTACACCCCGTCTTCCACTGGTTATTTTAACCCTTCAAATGTGCCCCCACCCTCCTAGGAGGCAGCAGACGGAGGGAGGGAGGAGAAAGGGCTCCTTTTGGGATGTATTTTAAAAAAAGAGTGTTTTAACATTCCTCACATACTTGTCAGTGTTTACATTTATGTATACATTAAATATGCTCTTCCATTTGGCACACAACGCCCATTTTCCTCCAACATCAGTTCAAGTTGCAAAGGTCAAGTGTGGTAACAGAAGGATGAAGTTGTAGCTCTGTCCTCAAGGTTCAAACTGCATAAAGAAAAAAACACACATCATTTCAGTCCTTTCAGATTGCCAAACTATTCTAAATCTGGAATTTTTTAATGCCAAGTTGTTATTTACCTAAAGCTAATCTGTAAAAATATGTTACATTCACTTGAAATGCATTCAAGCTAAGTCAAAGTTGATCAATACAGCACAATTATCAATGACACAAGTGCTGCACAGGCTGAAACACAAAAGAAAAGGATAAATATGAGTAAAATGAGCAATAAAAACTATAAGTAACAATGAAAACACCATGAATTAAAGCATTTTAAAATAGCTGTAATCAAAACAACAGAATAAGTATGACTGATGAGGTTTCAAATGGAATAAACCAACAGATCATCAAGTATGACGGCAGCTTAAAAGAAAATGTGAATTTAAAGTTGTATTCTGCAACTTCCTCAGCAACATTTTATTGCAATTTTTGTTGTATATTTCTGCATCAAGTCTCCAGTGTAGCTGTGCCACCCTGACCTACGCTGCTGGTCTCATACTAGTCCTCTGGCGTGTCAGTGTTGTTCAATGCTCTGCTCAAATGGTGGTGCAGTTTTTACACCAGTTCCTCTTCCTGTTTCCATATGTCCTGTTTGATTGTGCACAGGAAAACATGGCATCTAATTCTGAGCATACTATGTTGGAGTTGGAGCTGATGAATACTGATCTAGAGTTGATTAAACTGCTGTTAGTGCCAAGAAGAAAAGAAAGAAGACACTGGATGAGAGGGAAGGTTCAGCTGCAGAGGAGAGATTTTTCTGCACTTTTGGCTGATGACAGAGGCATGCATAAGAAAATGCAACATCTCATATTTTCTGATTTCTGCAAGTAGATTTGACTAGTTTTATCATCATCTAAAGCCATTTATCTCACTCTAGAGCAGTGGTTCTCAGCGTGGGGGTCAACAGATGTCATAAAAAACTAAGAATTTTTTTTAAATGATTTCAAACAGTATATTTTGCCAATTTATACGAAAATATGTGCATTAAATTTGTTAAATGTGTAATAAAAACATGGTCATTTGGTGAAATTTACATTGAAATCAAAGTAATCAAAAAAGCTGTCAAAAGTTAGCCTTCACACAGATTTGGGTGAGCCCCTGATAAACCCCTGATAAACCATCAGTGCATGTGTGTTCAGAACATACGTGATATGGGATTTTAAAATCCCATTTCACCACTTTTCCTACATTTTTTTACATTTTAATGTTATATTAAAGAAAAAGGGTTTACATTTTTAAGAAGAATATATAATACAGCACAACTGAATAAAAAATGCATTTGCTGCTTTGATAAGAGCTGTAATTATTCAGGTTAAATATAAACTATGGTTATCACAGCTTCCCTTTAAAATGGACCATAAATTTGCAGTCCTCCATGGACCCCCAGTTTGGCTGGACCCCAGACAGTTCTCCCCTTTATCCCCCTTATGGACAGCCTTGTCTGCATGTGACCATTGAACACGCATGGCTGTGTTAGTTAGTTTGTTATTTAGTGAAGTTTATTTCAAACATTTAAAAAGTATTCCTCCTCTTTTTACCTGTTCAACCACCTTCAGGTACAGTGGGGGTCCCCGGTCTCTGGCACCTTTATTTTGGGGGTCGCGGGCTGAAAATTTTGAGAACCCCTGATCTAGTGAGCATAAATGGCTGTAGACTTTACTCAGAAGCTGGCAGTCACCAGTGCTAATAAGTGGACCAATCACAGGGCTTGCTGTCTTTGCCATTTCGACAACTAGATAAGATTTTTAGGAAGTGCATGTTGGATCTGTATGCTTCAAGGCTGTAAGGACACTACAGCTTTGACTATAGCATAGACTGAGCCAAGCAGCATAAAATAGATGTTAGGCATGATCCCAAGTTATAGCAGCACTGTAGGGATGGACTACACCTCGATTAAAGCTGTTTATTTATTTTTTATTTTTTTTTAGATGAAGACCAGACATTTTTGTGTTTTTATGTTAGAAATGTTCCGATACCATTTTTTCCTTCCCGATACGATTCTGATACCAAGGTGTTGGGTTGGACCTAGTACTGATCCGATACTAGTGTGAACTTTCTGGACTGACTGTGCAGACTAGCAAATTATTTTAGACGTACATTTGACTCAGAACCTGGCTCAATAAATACAATCATAATGTACAGCATGTCTGTGACCCTAAAGTTGTTTATCTGCTGAGTACTGAGTTTTACTCCTAAATATTGAAATATTAATACAGGGGGCTGCATCACAGGCTCTCTCTCTCTCTATTATGCTTTATTCGGACAGCATGATGGAACAGCCTGCCATTGGCTGGCAGACGCTCACAAAGAGTAAACAATATGATGGTTAGCATTCACGTTAGCATTTGAGCTAGAGGTAATAAATGGTCGTAATTGATTAAAACAGATAAAAACATTTAGTATGGGGTTTACTGGTGTGGATTTACTCATGAAAGTCCTGAAAAGTCACACGAATTCCAGGCTCTCTGAAAATGCCAAAAGAGGTTATATAAATCATAAATCATTTGTAAATTCAAAAAGTAAATTTGACAAGTTTAAAGGTGCAAATCTGAGATAAAAAATCCAATTTATTAGTTCAAAAGATCAGAACACGATATTGAAAATAAAAAAAGGTTCTAAAGAGCAGATATATGAGGAGAAAGTTGAAATCATAGGTTTGAAAGGTCAAAATATAAGATCAAATTTAAAAATAATGAGTTTAAAAGTCAAAATATGACTTAAAATTTTAAATTGTGAGTCTGATTGGTCCAAATATTAGATTAAAAAGCCAAAAATTAGGAGCTGAAAATATCAAAATATGAGCTAGAATTCAAAATGATGACTTCAAAAGTTAGAAATATGCCTTAAATTCAAAATTGGGAGCATATAAGGTCAAAATATGATATAAAAAGTAAAAAATATTCATTCAAAATGTCTAAATAAGAGAAAGAAATTAAATCATGTTTTTAAAAATCAAAATATGGGATTTAAAAGCCAACATAAGGAGTTGAAAAGGTCAAAATATGACTTCAAATTTAAAATTGGCAATACAAAAGATAAAAATATGACATATAAAGTCCAAATTATGAGTTGAAAAGGTCAAAGTATGCGATGAAAAGTCAAAATCATAAGTTTGAGTCGTTATCTTGAGATGCAAAATTGAAAATATGAAATAAAATGCAAATTATTTAGATTTTTATGGCTTAACAAGGATATTTTAAATAATCAAGTTGAAGTTTGCATTTTTATAATGGGGGAAATCTACAGACCTCATACTGGTGGGCCAGTTATAATACAAATATGATATGATCTTGTGGGCCGGATATAATCGTTGCACGGGCTGAATTTGGCCCCCAGGCCTTGAGTTTGACACCCGTGCTCTAACATATTGTCAAACTAGGAATGCCTGTTTAACAAGTGGGACTTGGACTAAAGATAACAGAAGCCAATAACTTGTCGTATCTAAATTTCTGGATTGTGGTACAATATCCAGGAATCAAAACCATATTAACTAATGGTTCAACTAGGTTTGAGCTCATTGCATGTTAATAGCTAGGATTATGTGGGACCAGCTACTTGATAGAATAGATTAGCTAAACGTTTGTTAGCTAGAATGTGGTTTTATACTAACGTTGGCAGTTCCTCTTCACAAGCTGATGGATTATCAAATGTGGGGTTTAATTATTTTGCATTTTCACTATCGTTGTTGTTCAGTTGCAGATTAAAGCATAAATGGTCAAACTTGGCCGTTTTAGGACCCCTACATGCTTTAGCAACTTTCAAAGTAAAGAACAGCAATAAAACATTTCCCATGTGATGTACCATCCCTGAAAGTGAATCCAGAGGAACAGCTGTCATGTGAATATTTTGTGTTACTTAGTTCCATCTAGATGAAACTGCAGCAGTCAATATTAACCCTTTACATACTCGGGGCTACGTCTGTTTGAGCTGTGAACTGTCTGGAGGGCTGCAGTAATCCGCCACACAATAAAAGGTGATCGCTGACAATAGGCAGTGTCACTTTGCTCCCTAATAGGCTTACTGCGATAGACCGCGGAGGAGAATATCATACTCTAAACAAAAGTGTGATCCACTGTTATGCTAATGCTATTAATCCATTTCAGTGACCCCGAGCCCCCACCGCTCTGCCAGGCCATCAATCAACAACAGCCATCCCGGCAGTGAAGACACCACAGGATCCATTTAAACCTTTCACACTTCTGCAGGGTCCTGAAAGCACACCCCCCCAATCAGCCCCTCTGCAACATGCCTTACTTTTGTGAGCTACTTTTGCTAGCAGTTCTCATGCTCTCTGTAAATCACACATGTGGAAGCACTAGTAAAGGTATGCTAAATGACTCGTTAAAGAAAAAGAAGCCCGCCCCCTTAGACAACAAGAAGTAGCAAAAACAACCTTTAACTGGACCACAACTTTGTCTTTTACATATAGGAGAAGCGGTTGTGTAATTTGACACCAGTCCCAGTGCCCATCGCCCCCACATCCCCCAATCACCCCATTTCCTCCCCGTTACCCCCCTCCTCCTTTGCCAGACCCCTATCAAACACTCAGCTCAAACAGCAGGGCGGTGGGGTGGGCAATTGGCCCCTCGCTGAGCCTCAAGATGAGCTCTGCAGCTAACCCTGAGAGAAATTTCAGTGGCATGCCTGTTAGAGGAACCACAGCTGGATGGCAGCAGTCGTGTCACCCCACTAAAACATTCATTAGACTGTTAGCTTGTTAACTTTTTCTGCTCCTGGAGTCCTTGTGAATCCCAGCTTCTTCTCAGATGTCAGAGAGAAGCAGGAGTGGCATTTTACCTCCAAAAAGAAAAGAAGACACTCTGCCAGCATTGTTTATCTCCATTTTTCTCACTCATTTCCTTCACTCACCAAGCCCTCTTCCTTATTTATTGCTTATTATTTTGGTTTTATCCCACATTCCACTTCTGTCGCTTTCATACAGTTGCCCCTGTTTGACCTGGAAAAACAAACCAGACAACCAACAGGATTTTGTGTTTTTATGCATTTATTTTTGACGACCATCATAGCTCTCTTGGGAGGAGATTGCTTGAAAATCATACGTCACACTGACCAGAGTCTTTGCTGACATTTACCAGAAACATTTGGCAATGAGCTGCATGTAAGCTAGTTTTAAAACAATAGAATTCTCTAGAAACTCTAAAGAGATTGTGAAAGCAAAGATGAGTCAGCCTTAGTAAGAAAAAGGACTGGGTTAAATGAACAATGGATTCTCTTATCGAGGTTAATTCTCATTTCTTTAGTGAGACATCCTTTCATATAATCCAGATTATGATCTATACACATCATCCCACTCCTTTTCCTGTTGACTCTTCCACTTTCATGTCCAGCCAAAGAGAGCTAGCCATGTGAAAGACTAGTTAAAAACAAAACAGCGATGCAGACACGAGTCTGAGTCAGATACAGGACAGTGTGGTATCAGCTATATGACGCCATCATAAAAGCTAAACTTCTTTCCACAGTGCGATATATTTCCGTTTCGTTTTGAAAAAGTTTTCCGTACACACGGGATCGTTTCAGGAAATGTCTGTGTAAGCACGGAACCACTGAAAACACTGTAGTATACATGTCAAGCCTGTAAGTGACGCTGTAACGCTGCCACGGAAATGCACCAAAAGAGAGGAGAAGATTACAGAAAACTGCCACAAACGTTCTCCTGGTTGTTCTCTGCGTTGGTTTTAAGAATATCTGGTGTACGTTGTTCTCAGTGGTGGTAAAGGAGCATCAGATTTGGCTGTAAAAGCCATAATAAGCTCAGTAGCTTCTGCAGCACCAACACAACCCTGTAATCCTCCATTGTTGTTTTGGTTCGATAGCGCATGCGGCGTAAGTGGGCTACTCTATGTATGAGGTAATCGTTCCAGGAAAGATGCGGTTGGCTGTCCACAGGGAGACGAAATGGTAAGTGTTTACAGATTTGTTCACCCAGTTTCAAAAAGTAGCGTTTATGGCCTCCTAAACGCCATTTCCGTGTGGATGAAATGCCGATACGACAAAAAACATTTGCGTATACTTCTGAATTCGTCTCCATGTGGACGGGCCTTAGTCCACTGAGCTGTAGTAGATGTGTAGATACAAAGAGCGACGTTGTTAGCATCTTAGAAAGTGATCTTAAATCATCCCTGGTTTCAGGTTAAAACAAAAAACTTTGCTCACATTGTGACCTGAGTGGTTGCCATGGTAACTTCATTTTCTTTCTCTTTCTCTCTTCTAAACCAGCTATGTGTATCCCGCCACCCGCTGTATCAGACTGAGTACATACGCAAGTTGGCCTGGGCACGGATCGATGTGGCTAGTGTGAAAGCACATGTGTCTCTTCTTGTCATGTATGACAACGTTGGTCTCAGAGGAGTAAACCTAAATAAATAAATAAATAAACACTTCAATGAAGAAAAAGTAAGAAAGAATCTGTCATCTACATCAGTATGCATTAATCAACACTGTTCTGTCACTGCATCCATGCAGAATCATAGCTTGCTTTGATCATGTCATTTGCATACTAAGCTGTGTTGACTGGCAGGTAGGTGCATTGTAGCTGTGTGCATAGAGACTTAAGGTCCCTCCTCCTTTCTACCTGCTAGATGTACTGAGGGTTAGCATGACATCATTTCCAGTGTGTGGAGTGACATCAGTGGGCTTCACAAACAAACAACTGTGTCACTGGGCCTACGTCCATGTTTTGTACAGTCTGTACTGAAAGCATGCGGCGTTAAATATGTCTTTGTGTCACTGTCACTTGAAGGTGATAATAAACATTCCTCTGTGAGTAGTCAGAAGTCCTTTTTTAGACTCCAGACTTCCTCATCCTCATCCTCCTTCGTGTCAGCGTGGCTCTGAAGTGTCACAGAGTGACTCGTCATGGTCACAGACAGGAAACCAACACAGACACCAAGAGCATTCCTCGTCGACCTTTACAGAGAACCAATCTGGAAAACATTTCTCCGCTGGCATCCTGTGATTTGGAGCCCATGTGCCCAGCTTCATATGGCTTTATTTGTTTATAGTGTATTGGTTGTTCTACACATCTGCTGCTGCTTACAGTCTGAAAACATACCCTCCTTTTTACCTCATATGCTGCAGTGTTTCCTCAGTAACACTACGTTACATTATCATAAATCTGCCGCTGTTGTAGATTATTCCTGACAGCAGTGTGTTTTTGCTGTAGCATACAAGTGTGTTTAACCAAAGTGAGGCTTTTTTAGCCTTGATGGAGGATATGTGTGTGTAAAAGTGCTCTGAATTCTGTAATCGTGTGTCCCAGGAGAATATAGGAAACCGGTTTCAGTATCAAAAGGGAAGTGTTGTGCTTTTGTGCTTTTACTTTCTCACAAGGACTCCCTTTAAGATTTCCCTCTGTAGTTGGAAAACCACAAAAATCTGAGCTGGTGCCAAACATTTTGTGAACAGTCGTTGTTTCACTCTCATGCACGCTTTCTTTCTTTTGGCTAGAATCAGAGCAGATGCATTCACACATGCAACATGTTTCTGATCTCAAACGCAACACAAATGCTTACTGAAGGGTAACAAGAGCGGAGAAATATGATTTAACTCATATCCAGGTCTGGATTGTGGAAAGCAGCTTAAATATTTGATGGAAAAGTATTCTTTTCTCACAGATTTGGGCCAGATTCTGTTAAATATTAATGCAAGATTTTCCCCAAAAAACGAATAGTTAGTTTAAAAAAGTTGAGAGTTTGTCTTTGCTTTTCTGCAGGCATGTTTGGCAGTGAGATGTTTACGACTGTGTGTCAGAGTGTGGCCAAAGCAGGCTCAGTGTTATTATTGGCTAAATGTCTGGATTTACTTCTTGAAAATACAGTTGCATCCTGTAATTGAATTCAAAAATTAATGTTAACAGTAAAGTTTTAGGCTTGTAGGGTGCCAATGATTTATCAAGGGGCCACAACTTGGGGCTGCAAGGGTGGGGGGCGTGGCCAGGGTCAAGTTCGACACATGTCGACATCCACCTGGTCACTCAGCAGCCAAGGTCAAGCTTGACAGCATCTCTTATGTCCAGGCCTTTTCATACCTGGTAATACGCCAGGAGACTGCCAGCCTGGACAGTACCCTAGGCCGTGCTTTCTTGCCACATCTACTCCATATTCCACGCTAAAGGTGTGGACTTTGTTATTTCTTCAATAGCTAAATTTCCCATATGCCTGGCAATATGCAAGGACATCCAGAGCGTGACCGGGGCTGTGTCAATCCTCCCCGCCTCAGGCAGCTTCTTCACCACATCTATGCCTCATTTCAGCCTCATTCTTTGGCCCAATCATGCCTTAAAGTTCTTCACAGTACTGTATATATATTCTAGAATCATCAGACACAAAGTGAATTATTTCAAAGGGTTTTATTTTGTTTTAATCTTGATTGTTATGGCTTACAGCCCACAAGAAACAGTATAACAAAACATTAGAATATTGTAGAAAAGTCCAAATTTTTGTAAGTTTTTCCAGTCTTGAACTGTACAGGGCAGGCTTCCCCTGAAACCCTCCTGACTTGGTTCAGTCATGCACCTCTATCATGAGGCTATCCCTGCTGGACAGGACAGGACTGGGTCTCAAGGAAGTGGCAAATGACTGATTAGTTTGACGAATCAACACTGTCTTTTAAAGAGTGGACAAGGACATACTGGTGAACAGAAACCCAATGAAACAGTTTCATTACATGCATGAAAATTGCATCCACCATGGATTGCTTGGAGTTTATTTACCTGAATATTTCCTGCTGTGTTCCCACATCAGCTCAACCTGACTCTGCAAGGGAAATATACTGGGGAGCTAGCAGGACAAAGTCTGGGTGAAAAAGTTTTTATGCAAGTTTGAACACACTCCTGGTAATTTCAACACAATTTCAGGAAGGACACCTCTGCACTCTCAGTGAGAGACGATATGTCAGATGAGGCTAGACATAATGTAAAATAATGTGGTAGTGGCACAAAGCAACAGAAAGTGATGATATGATTGCAATATTTGCTTGTATATCAATGCTAAGTATAATTCAACATATTCATGATACCAAAGAATCATCATCACCCTGGAAAAACACAAAACAATCAGTTTAATTACAGTCACATTGCAGTATTGTCATAAATATGGGTGAACTGTGTGAGAATACAGCAGAAAATATTCAGTAACATTTATTGCATCGGAAATGAGAAACATCCTGTCATGAGGGATATGTGCGTGCAAGCAACTCAGAAAGTTTGTATTCACAGGATGTCGGAAAATTTCTCCAAATTCTAGAATGCATGTGTGTGAAAAGAGCTATCCAACAACCTGATGTAGGTGCTCTGTTTTTATGTTCACTATAGTATGGGAAATCTGATGTAAAGTCTGGAAACTTAAGTCACAGTAGGTCTAAATTGTGGCCCAAGTGTAGCAGTAAGGGTGTAGGTTATCCATGCTTACAGTCCCGTCTGTTTGACTAATGTGAGTGCTCTATCATGCTCAGGCACGGTACACTGTTGACCCTTACACTGTTGGAAGAGGGTCTTTTACCTCTTATAGTTGCAAATGCAGGAGACAGTATAGTTGCTCATGCACAAGCACAAGCATTGGTCTGTGTTAAGGACACGATGTAATCTGTGCAACTGTTCCTTCCAACATTTATTATAAACAAAGGAGGCGAAGGGTTTAGGTAAGCACGATGCAGAGATCTCTCGTTTTTAGTGAATTTTGTACAGACCTGAGTATTCAGAGTCTACTGGATGACATGACAACATCAGTTATCACACGCTTTACACAATGCAATGCAGGAATTTCTATCTGTTTTGGACAGTCAGGTACTTAGAGGTAATCCTTGATGCTTTGTTTATGAAACAGTTTGATATCTGATAGATCCGACTGCATACAGAGGCGGCCTGGGAGGCCTTCATCCAGATTAGATTGGTCATGTGGACACAACATGTACTGGCAAGTATTTAATGTCATTACGTCAGCTGATTTGATCTTTGATATTAAAACATGACTTTATTTATGTCCATCCAGCCTGGCTCAGAGTGATGGGACATGCATCTCTTTTCAGGGATTTGGATTTTTGAATCAGCTCAGTAAGAATGAGTCTTTGGGCTCCAAAATGACTCTTCATTTGGCAACGTTTGGCTCTGTAAGGTTGCAGTGTGTAAAATTGGAAATTTCAGCAACATCTAACAGTCAGTTCTAGATTGTGATGCTCCTTTCTCTGGTGCAAACTGTGTCAACCAGTGGAATTAAAAAAAAACGTGTATCTGTTATTTCGTCCCCTCTGTGGTACTATAGAAACATACATAAATCCAAGATGGTGGCAATTATGGAGGGGACCCTCCCTACGTGTTCTTAATAAGAAATTGTAGGGGCGCAGATGGCGTAGTGGTTTAAGGTGTGCCCCATGTACATAGGTGGCTAGGGTTCAAATCCGGCTTGAGGCCCTTTACCACATGTCTCATCCCTGTTTCCGACTCTGTCTACTGTCCTCCTCTATCAAAAAAATACAGGCACAAAAATGCCCAAAATAAATCTTTAAAAAAAAACGGATTTAACAAGAATTTAGATAGACCAACTCATACATATTATGTTTCATTTATAACAAATATTTTCTGCTAAATTCTGCAAGGCTAAATGTTACACATTGCACCTTTGAAAACAACAACAAAAATGGAATAAAGGAGATGGTTTCAGAAGAATCCAGCTCTAAAGGTCTTTGCACAATGAGTCGGTTATTTTAGGATGCATTTTTTTTCATATCTGATATCCAAAAAAAAAAAGACATCAAGTGAAAACATATTGTTAATGCACTGTATGGACACACCTACTGATGTACAGTCATTTGGTATGTGAATGCCAGAATGCACTGTTAATGCAAGTCCAGTATGATGAAATGGGAATGCTTTCGCTTTCAGGCAAAATGCAATTAAAAAACCATTACAGGACTTTGAACACAGGCTTAATTGGCTGGTGTTTAAACCGATTTCAGAGTATAGATTAGACTCTGCAGCCTCTGTTCTACTAATTTAGCTTATTTGGTTTCTAAAGAAAAGAAATTTTGACTGTCTTCAATGAGCGTGACTCATTCCTTTAAGGATTTAACCTGTCAGTCTGTGCTGATAAAGCTGCCTGACAGCCTGAGCTGAATATATGTCTGTAATATTTCACTCTCTGGATGTGTTTTATGCTAAAGGTTATTGTAAAAGTCTTCTTTCGTGGTTAATGGCAGTTGAAGCTGCTAATTGGACACCTCCAGGATCCCTGAGGCTTGTCTAATGGATCATGAGGCCACTTTAAATGGCAGATTCTTCCTCACTAACAAGAGAGCTCATCAGCAGAAAATGTCATCGATTTTTACTCTCTGAAGACTTTGGCTTTCTTCAAGTTTCCTTGCACACAACTTAAAGCTTTTCTGTAAATCATAAGCAATACGAGAGCTTTGTTTGTGGTTTTTTCAGACATGTAAATCCTTGAAACGTTGCGCGGCTTCTGGCGGTCTTCACTATTTATTCAGAGTGGGAGCAAAAGTTCAGCAGCAATGGATTATTTGTTAGAGCCCCAGGCAAAGCTCTGCACGGGAAGTTGTAAAACATCGACTCGACTAATGTGACGATCTTTTGTTGGAAGAGAAATTCTTGTGCCACAAGTTAATAATTAACAATAAACGTCAAAAATTCACAGCTCTGTGTAGACTTGAGAGGAAAAACTGAAGAAATAAACTAAATGAAAGACGAGTTCTTCTTGAAGGCTGCTACTAATTTAATTAGTGAAATTTATTAGTACAAATGCATGCAGACGCACAATCAGAGGAGCACATGCACGCTGTTGTACACGTTTTATGGAGCTTTGAAAATGAGAGCCATAAATCCAACAAATCTCAGTGATTGGCTGCTGGCGAAGGAGGCTGTGTGGAGGAGATTTGAGGAGGGAAACTGAGGAGGAGGGAGGATTCAGGAGGAGTGGGAGGAGATTTAAATTCAAACTGCAGCACATGTCGACCGTTACCTCCCTCCTTTGTTTTTTTTTTTCTCAACCTTTATGAAGCAGAGGAGTCCTTCAGGATCAGGAATTATTCCTCTGAGGAAGACATGGCACAAGAATCAGACCAAGGTTAAAGATTTCATTCACAAAAAATGGTAAAAAGTTTTCATAAAGGCCTCAGAGGGATCCTTTTCCTCAGGACAGTTCAGGGTTACAAGGATAATGAAAGAGACGAGTTTTATATTGATAAAGTCACGTCTTTCCAAAACAAAATGTGCAGAAAAGGACGTCCCTGTGTGAGCTCTTGGTTCTTTGTCTGTTTTGAGTGTCTTTATGTTTAGTTTTGACCTATAGGACGGCCCATGGCTCTGCAGATGTTCCATGTTTTCTGCACACAGGGACACTCACAGTCTGGCAATATGTGCAATGTTTGACGAGTAACTAAACCCTCTGACCACTTTTTACAGATGAAAACTTAACTACATGGGGATTTATTCACCAGTAAGAGTCCAAATCTCAACATTTTAGCACACAGTTTTTAAGTTCTGCATTTTTGTTAAAAACGTCCCTTCTACAGGCTGAAATCCTCCTCTGCAAATGAATTATTTTGAAAAGACCCTGGCTGATTTAGTGCTCTGTTAGTGCTTTCAGACAGACATGGTTCTGGAGTTTCAGAACTTTGGTGCTTTCTGGTGAAGCAGCCCACGCTCACACCAGTTTAAGGGGAACCAAAGTGGGAGGACTTGAACGACATGTATCACATCCAACTCCACTTTTACCCAAGTCTTTCTTGCTGTCCCAGTTTTCCTTCTTCAGTTTTTTTGAGTTTATTGATTATTTTGTGTGGCGTTCAGGTGAACCCAGCCTTCGCCATCTCTCCCATAAGTTCAGCGTTTAACTTGCTCTTACTGGAAATACTCTTCAGCTTCACCTGGAATTCTAGCGATGCCCAGATCACTACCAAACATTTTGTCTCCTGAGCAGACCACTTTTTTTTTTTTCCATTTTCCACTTGTCTTCACAACCTAGAATATGACACGCCCACTGATGATGTCAAGGTTCATGATGAAGAACCAAATATTTTTTGGGTTCCAGCTGAGAACTAACTTCAACTTGGTGCCATCTGTCATCACTACTAAGCTCTTCAGTAACTGCCCACTTTTTCTCCAGACTCTCTTAAGAAGCCGCCTTTCTGTTGCTGTATCTTATTCATGTTTTGTGCAGCTTACTTGTGATGGACCGCGATTATTCTCTGATGCGTTCAGTCAACTGAGCTCCCCTCATGACATGCATAAGTCCACATCGACTCTTGTATTTCCCTTGATAGAGAGCCCCTTAAGCCCCTCCTACTTGGTGCTTGATTAGATTAGATTAGATTCAACTTTATTGTCATTGTGTATGTCACAGGTACAAAATATGATACAATATAAACAGAGTGCTAAAGGTATAAATAACATAAATATAATATGTGTCTACATGAATATCTATTTATGCCAGGTATGAATAGGTTAGGAACAGTTATAATTAAGACTACAATTTTACAGTATGTACAGTGGGGCAAATAGAGATTATTATTAAATAGTATGTACAGTATAATACAGTAGAGTTATATACAGTGGTGTAATGGTATGATAGGAGGAAAAGGTTCAGATGTAGTGCAGGAATGTAAAGTGTATTGAGGTACAGTAATTGGTTCAGTTGTCTCTCCTGAGACAATGCTTCCTGTAAATGTCCCCAGTAGCAGGAAGCGGGGCTCCGGCGATGCGCTGGGCGGTTTTTACAACTTACAACAGAGCAGTTCCCATACCAAACTGTAATACAGTTGGTTAGGATGCTCTCGGTGGTGCAGCGGTAGAAGCTCACCAGGATGTCTGAAGAGAGGTGGTTCTTCTTGAGGATCCTCAGGAAAAAGAGGCACAGGGGAGCTTTCTTGACCAGGTTGGAGCAGTTGGTTGTCCAGGTGAGGTGTTGTGGAATGTGGATCCCCAAGAATTTGAAGCAGGTCACACGCTCAACCACACCGTTGATGTAGATGGGTGGATGTGTATCAGCATTCCTCCTGAAGTCCACGATGAGCTCTTTGGTCTTTTTGGTGTTGAGCAGCAGGTTGTTGTCCTCATACCACGCAGCCAGGCGATCCACCTCCTCCCTGTAGGCCGACTCATGGCCAATCACTGTGGTGTCATCCGCAAACTTGATGATGGTGTTGGTACCATGTTCAGGTCTGCAGTCATGGGTGAAGAGGGAGTAGAGGAACGGGCTCATCACACAGCCTTGTGGTACACCGGTGTTTAGAGTGAGGTTGGAGGAGCAATGGTGGTCTAACCGAACCTGTTGTGGCCTGTTGGTCAAAAAGTCCAATAGCCAGTTGCAAATGGAACCTCCTGGCTGAGTCGTCTCGTGTGTGTGCGTTCAGAGGATTAAAAATGAAAAAATTATTTGAAATTGTCTCAATGACCGTGGTCTCCCACGTTTTTTAAAATCGTTTCAGATTTAAAGGTATCTAGTTTGTGGCAAGCTCTCATTACAGTGGAAGGCGAGATACAGTGGGCTGGCATATTGGAAAAAAAACAAGCAGTCAAGCTCACACTCACACCTACTGGCAATTTCCAGTCATCAGTCAAACTAGCATGTATGTTTTTGGGAGGATGCTGAAAAAACTTGGGGAACCCACACATGCATGGAGAGAACATGAAAACTTCCCAAAGAAAGGCTCTGTCATGGGGATTCAAACCTCAGTGAGGTGGTTGCACCAACCTGCCCCATGTTTTTGCACAAGATCACAGAGGTTAATTGTGTTTATAATGCAGTGGCAATGATCTGCTCATCTGATTCTGTGTGCATGTTGATGCATTCTTCTCTCTCTCTGTGGAATAACTACTCATTCTTCTTCAGTTCTTTCACTCTCAAGTCCTGCTTGTAATACTTACTTTGGCCAGAAGATGGCAGCACCAGACTGGTGTGCTGTGCACATCTGCATACTGGACATCAGCTCCTCAGCAGCTCCACTATTAAATCCTTCATTTCTGTGTGTGTTAGATGCACTGAAAGCATTTGCACCCATACTTATTTGAAGAGTTGAGCTTTTACCCTCAGATTGTTGAGAATGAAAGCGGTTATGATTGAAACTCTAGAGGTGACCGTGCTGTTATGGTGGACAAAGATTTATTATCACAGCAAATTGAGGAAATAAAATGCCGTCATGGATTAGCTCATCCTCTAAATCCTGAATTATGCCGGAAGGAGCTGGCTGTGTGGTCATTTGTGATTTTTCTGGTTTGGACAGCTGTCTTTGTCCTCACTGAGAACAAACAGATCAGTGTCTGCATGATTGTGTGCTCTCTGATATTACAGTATGCATTTAATCAACACAGCAGGAGACTGAGGCTCACAGACCACGATCGCCTGGAGGCTGCGTACCAGAGCTGCTTTAGGGAATTTGATGCTTGATTACACAGTGGAGGGACGAGGGAGGGAACGCTGTGGACTGGAGAGAAAGAAGAAAAACAAAGATGTGACACATTTTTATCTGTCTGTTTTCTGCTCGGCTAAAATGAAAGAAAATTTCTAAAAAAGAAATGTGCAAACATGGTGCATGCTGCATCATATTAAAGATGAATGATTGGCAATTTAGGATAATTCTACTGTATTAAAAGCCTGCAGCTATTTTTTAAAAATATAGTAATTATCCATTTAATTCCTTAAGCAAACAAACAGCAGCCCAATGCAGCCTGAGGGGTTGGTAATGAGCAAGTTCAGCAAAGTCAGTCACCATTCAGACCTCTTTTTACAGATCCTGTAAGGAGACAGACTGGAAACAAGCTTGAAGATTTAAAGCCCAATTTTAGGAGAGTTGGCTCCCCCAGTGGTTGAAGGCATTCCTGATATGAGGCTTGTTGCAACTAAATATCTGTGTGAACAATCCTCAAGTGTGAGGTATCAACACAGTTATTTCACCTGTCCCTATTGCATTGGAGCCTCTGCAGTCTGGAATCATAAATATCAAAGATGTTTGACATTTACATCTCAAGGTCAGACTGCCTCCACTAAATATGCAGGAGCTGTCTGAAACAGGCAGTTTATCCTTTGTTGCATGGGCTAGTAAAAAAGAAAATGTGGTGCATAAATTAAGAGAGATGATGTCATCCATCAGCTGAGAACTCCCAATGGGGGGCAAGAAGTGATTTCTGCAGAGAGAAACTCAAAACTCAAAAGACCATGTTTGGAGCTGTGCATAACCCTGCAAAGCATTCAAAGTAAAAACATGCTTTAATATTTATTTGCTTTTGTGTTTAATGACTTGGCCTCTATCACTCGTCTCCTTCTTGCACGGTCACTCAGTTTATGAGGACGACCTGATCTACGCAGATCTACACATGCCATATTTCCTTCCTTTCTTAATGATGCATTTAACTGAACTTTGGGGGATGTTTAGGGCCTTGGAATCGTTTTGTATCCATCCCTTGTTCAATAGCCTTTTCTTTGAGTTGCTTGGAGTGTTCTTTTGTCTGCGTGGTGTAATGGTAGCCAGGGGTAAATACTTTTCATCAGCACTGTATGATACCATACCATACTATTCCAGCTTCCAAGTGTTCCTCCTATTTTTTCAAATCTCCTTCTTTATTCATACATTATGGTATATAAATTCTATTTAGTGAGCAAAGTGAAAAACCGTCAAATGCTTCAGCACACCCTGAACTTCAGCGCACTGACGCAGAGCTTTCTCCATTGACTATTAACACAAACTCTGCAGGGTGATTCAAGGTGCATAGTGTAAGTCCAAGGCCTTTCTTTCATTCAGCATTCACTCCACTGTCAAAGCCACAGTTTGAATTATTCCTCAAGATCTGCAGTCTGCATGTGTGACGTCCATTTTCCCAGGAATTGAATATTCTGAGATGCAGGAGAGGCAGAGGATGTTTGGTACCTCCAAACAGTGATTTTTCAGAATTTAAGCACTTTTATTTTGCTCTGCGTCCTCGATGTAATGCAGCATCAATCAGGAATGGAAGCAGAATGAGTTGTTATGACGACTGTCTGGATTTGATAGAGGAGTGATGGGCTTGTAATGGTTGTAGAAGCTCCATAAACCTGTCTGCTTCCATCCGAGCACACAGTCTATCATGAGATATCCTGCGGCTGGCTCAGCTGTCAGTAGAGGAGGTTTGAGTCCTAATGATGTTCCTCTGTGTGAGTGTAGTCAGTGAATAGAAATTGCCGACTGCTGAGTATAGCCCGTTTGACAAGCAAAGAGAAAAGAGAGGAAAGACAAGAGGTTAGAGTCTGGCAGGTGTACAGAGGACCCTTCAGTGAGCTGATGACACCCCCACCTGGATCTGACAGGTCTGTGTTGGGAGGCCTGGGTCTTCTCCTCCCCCATCTCTGCCCTGCCTGCCCAGAGCCCCGAGGGTTAAACATGAATAATAAATCCAGGCTCCTTATGGCGAGTGCTGAGGAGACCTTATATGCAGCACATGTCATTATAAATACAGTCAGTGTGTGACGGCAGAGCAGACTATTATTCAGTCTGGGAGGATCGCCACAAACGGGGGCTTCTGTGGGGGGTTATTCTCAAATTTGAGGGATTTTCCACTTTTTCTTTGTTGCCTTGCTGTTTATGCTCTCCTGAGTTTTACTTTGATACACAATCTGTTGTAAAGATCAAAGTTTGTTATTTTGGGCTGCATGCTAGTTCAGTGGTTAAGTCTGTTACCTCACAGCTGAAAGGTTCCTGGTTGCATGCGTGGGTTTTCTTCAGTTTCTTTGGCTTCCTTCCAAAGTCCAAACACATACCAGTGAGGTTATCTGGTGACTCTAAACTGCCAGGTTGTAATTTAAGAAGCCCCACAATTGGCTGGTGACCTGTCTAGGTGTAACCCCCCCTCCCACCTCCAAAGACAGTTAGGATCAGATCCAGTCCCTTTTCCCATCTGTAATGGATGCAAGGTATAGAAAATAGAGTGCCCTGTCATTGATTTTATAAATCGATCATGGTCAATATAATTTGCTTTTTTGACACAAACATTTCAGAAAAAAATCTTTAATGTCGAAGTGAACACAGATTTTTACAAAGTAATGCCACTTAAATTAAAATATGTGATACAAAAAAAAAACTGCTCAAGCTGTGTCAGATTGCACGGAGAATCGGCGTGAACAGCCCTTTTCAAGTCCAGCCACAAATTCTCTATTGGGGCTTTGACTCGGCCACTCCAAAACTTTCACCTTGTTGTCTTTAAGCCACTTCTGTGTAGCTTTAAACCTATGCTTCGGCTCATTGTCTTGTTGGAACATAAATCTTCTCCTGCGGACTGAATAAGATTATCCTCCAGATTTTCCTTAATTATGCCATTCTTTTAGCCTCTGCCTCAGGGGTTCTCAACATTGGAGTTGGGACCCTACTGGGGGGTCGCAATTGACTGAGATGGGGTCTCCAGATGCCTTAAAAAAAACTAAGAACATTTTTTAATTACACTGTTGCCACTTTACACCAATGTTGCCTAATTCTAACCCATTTTTAAATCACTTTTTCCCACCAATTCTGCCCATTTTATAACATTTTTGCAACTTAAAACCCATTTTTTGTCAATTTTAAAGGGATATTTCAACATTTTGGCAAATTCGCCCACTGCCATAACTCCTATAGTCTTTAGTCATAGTTGTCCGTGCAAGCTATTTTTAGATCAGCGGTGCTGACATTGCAGCTGCTCTGCCAACTCTTTGGAGTCTAGGTATCCCGGCTTTCCCTCAGCAAACTCATCAGATACACAATCCAGCAACCCTAAAATGCTCTCGTGGACAAGTTGTGACCTGCACATTCACCATGCTATGAAATAATAACGTATAATTAAGTAACATTACGACACATGAAGCAAATACTCGGAACTACTTTCTGAGTAAACCACTGGGCGAAGTGACACAGTGCACGCCTGTGGCAGTGCCATAGTTACTTGGTACTTCTGGCTTTGCATTTAGTTTAAAACAACTCTGTCTCCTAATGTTCCATGATTAATTCATAGCATGGTCAATGTGCAGGTCACAACTTGTCCACGAGAACATTTTGGAGTTGTTGGATTGTGTATTTGATGAGTTTGATGAGGGAAAGCCATAAGACTCCATAGAGTTGGCACAGCAGCTGGCATCTCAGTGCCACCGATCTAAAGTAGCTTGCACAGACAACTAAAGGTAACGAACCCATTATTAATACTATAGGAATTATGGCAATGGGTGCATTTGCCAAAATGTTGAAGTATCCCTTAAACCCTTTCCACCACTTTTTTTTCTGCCTGTTTTTGCCGCTTCAAAACCAAATATTGCAAATCTCTAGCTATTGTTGGCTCTGTTTACACATTAATGCCACTATTAACCCCTTTTACCCCTTTTCAAGCCACATTTCACAATTTCATATGCCCATTTTTGCCAGTTCATATTAATTTTCATCCCATTTTACCAAATTTCCACCTATTTTTGCCAAATAAATGCAATTTCAGCCACTTTTGAATCCCCTTTTACCACTTACTATGCCCATTTTTTCAACTTTAGCCCATTTTTGGTTATTTTTTGCCACTTTTTTTCTGATTTTTGGCATTTCTCACCCATTTCTGTGACTTTTAAAATCTAATTTCACCACCTTTCCCCCCTTTGTGCCATTGTTAACCAATTTTAGCTATTTTTAGCATATTTTAATTCTGTTTTAAAGAAAATGATTGACATTTTTAAGAGGAATACTTACTACACAAATGAATTAAAAATTGTTTCTTTGATAAGAGTGGTTATTATTTAGGTTAAATATAAAATACCACAGCTTAATTTTACAGTGGACCATGATTTTGCTGGCCCCCAGTTTGGCTGGGCCCCAGAAAGCTCTCCCATTGTTCATAGCTGTGTTCAACCACCTTCAGGTACAGTGGGGGTCCCCAGTCTCTGGCACCTTTATTTTGTAGGTCGGGGGCTGAAAAGGTTGAGAACCCCTGCTCTACCTTTATAAGCCTTCCAGGGCTGGCTGCTGAGAAGCATCCCCACAGCATGATGCTGCCACCACCGTGCTTCACAGTGTGGATGGTGTGTTTGTAATGCGCAGTGTTTGGTGTCCACCAAACATAGTATCTTGTCTGATGACCTAAAGCAGTGGTTTTCAAATGTTTTTTGCTCAAGGGAAACCTAAAATCAAGCCAAAATTTCAAGGCACACTAAATCCATTTCTATACAAAATTGCCATTATGTGCCAGTAAATTTAGCATATAGCATTAGTTCAGGCAGGTTCATGGAGTCAAGCACTGCTATATACACATGAGCCCTCGTCAGCTGACGGCCAGCTGATTTGCTTTTAAGCACTCTATTGGATAATCACACTCATGCTGCCATATTTAAACTCCTCTAACCCAGCTTTGATCTGCTGCTCTTTTTCCGAGACATTTTACAACCCTCCTCCACCCCAGCTCCTCCTTCCCAGAACAGCCACATATTCAACAGCAATGGCCTAAAGCATCATTCTGGTCTCATCAGACCAAAGAACTCCTTTTTACTTGACCATGGAGTCTTCCACATGCCTTTTGGAGAACTCTAGTCCAGATTTAATCTGAGCTTTCTTCAACAGTGGCTTCTCTTTGCCACTCTCACATAGAGCTTTGACTGGGGAAGAATCCGGGCAGCAGTTGTTGTATGCAGAGTCTCTCCCATCTCAGCTGCTGAAGCTTGTAACTCCTCAGAGTAGTCAAAGCTGTCTTGGTGGCCTCTCTCACTAGTCTCCTTTTTACATAACCCACTGAGGACGGTCTGATGTAGGCAGATTTACATACGTGCATTATTCTTTCCCTTCCTTGATGATGGATTTAACTGAACTCTAGGAAATACTCAACGCCTTGTAATCATTTTGTATCCATCCCTTGTTCAATAACCTTTTCTCTCAGTTGCTTGGAGTGTTCTTTTGTCTTCATGATGTAATGGTAGCCAGGAATACTGATTACGCAGTGACTGGACCTTCCAGACACAGGTGTCATTATACTACAATCACTTGAGACACATTCACTGCACTTCAGTGATTGCCTTTCCACTAACTGTGAGACTACTAGCACCAGTTTGCAGGACATCTGTTGAGTCAGGGAAGTTACTTTTTAGACCACAGACAGCAGAAGAAGAAAGGATCATTTTGAGGTGAACAAAACACTGGTGTTTATGTGACACCACACACCCTGCAAACATAAAGCTTTTGCAGTGACTTCCTGATGTACTCACACAATAATATCAAAATGGGCAGCAAGACAATGTTACCTGGTGTTTACATGCCACTCTCATGTTTTAATCATTACCACATGACATTGCAATTACTGTGTATACTCATAGTTCTCCTGTGATCATTCCAGTTGCTCAGGGTTTTTCTGGGCTTCAGAAAAACGGAAGGCCATGTGCGTGTGAAACACAGTCGGCACGGATCTGACTCTCAGCCCACCATCTCAGATTTTCTCAGCTTCTTCTGAACTTGTGTGTCATCTCCTGAGGGAGCACATGTGAATATTCAACTCTAAAATATTTCAGGGATAGCTGTTAGGAATTTTCCATAAGTAGTTGATATGTGAAAACAAGTTTAGCAGGATATTAAATTCCCCAAAACTCACAACAGCAAAATATATTTTCTGGATTTCTGCAAAATTTTGATACATTTATGTACAAAGGTTGAGCAAAGATGTGTCTGGACAATTTCTGATGATCTATGACATTGTACGGCAATTACCCCCCTCCCAAACACTTGAACTGTCAAATTGGCATTAGCCTAATGGCCCGCTCAAACAATAATAGATGATGTAGTTAAGTGGAGCAGAGTTCAGATCATCTTGAAATGACCTCACCTCCAGACACTGTCTGAAAAAGAAACTCTCACTGCTCTTATTTATGGCTCATAAATTAATCTTCAGACAGCTGCGTTAAGTAAAGCAATATATAAAGTTCAAGATATGGAGGCCTTGAGGGTTCATAATACCTGCACTTTATGTACTTCATTTTCAGGTAATATGTAAATCAATCATTTAATCAGTCCTATTTTGCATGGCACTATTTCATAACCAATGTAATATCAAAGCACTTTACATAGACATGTCTGAACTGTACTCTAATATTATAAGGACCCAACATTAACTCACCATGAGGACAGCACAAAGCAATATTTAACATTGCAAAAAACCCCTTCCTTTTACTGTGCAGAATCCTTCCGAAGAACAAGACTCCTGTTGAACAGCCGTCTGCTGAAGGTGTGTTGGAGAGATAAAAGGGTAGCAGGAGATGTAGGAAGAGGAACGTGCAAAACAGAGAAGTGGGAGATACAGAAAAATGGAAGGGGAGATGTAGACAAAGAGAAGAGTCTGATTATCAAGAAATAAAAACAATTTTCTGTTTGTTGTGGAACCCAAGACATGTCATTCTGCCCTAACCCACGCTGGTTTAATGAGTAAAGCCTGAATATGTTTGCTGTGTGCTTTAACAACACTTAGGATAAGGGATCTAAGGCCCCGTCCACACCGAGACGAATTCAGGAGTTTACGTGAAAGTTTTTTTTTCGTATCGGCATTTCATCCACATGGAAAGAGCGTTTTGGGTGACTGTAAACCAGACCCGGCTGCAGAAACAAAATGGGGGGGGGGGGGCACACCTTTTCAAACTTAATTTTATTTGCTTCAGGCTGAACAGTGGCATTGTGGCCACTTCTACAGTGCTGAGAAATCATTTTTCTCTCAGTAAAAAGGGGCAGTTCATCCCCAAATCTAACCCCCCCCGAAAAACAGTAGTGTAGTGCTATGTGTCGACACATAAGCACTGATGTCAAACTGAACACTGGAGTAAACATTCATGCTAGGAGAGGTAGCTACAGCAGCTAGGGAGCACAAGGAGCAGCGCCAAGCAGCGGAACTCATCCGCATGGAAGAAACGTGAGTGACGAAGTCAACAGCAACAACACCACCGAACATTACAGCTGCAAGGAACAGCTACAGGCCAGCAGAGGCTTTTGTCCCCACAGAAAAGGCGTGGAGGAAAGCTCTGCATGAGTAGTCTTTGGGGCTTTTCTGTGCCAAGGTCACTAGGCTGCAATGGCCTGTTGCTGTTCCTCACAACTGTAATGTTACCGTGAACCTCGGTGGTGTTGTTGTTGACATTGTCACTAACGTTTCTTCGATGTGGATGAGTTATGCTGCTTGGCACTGCTCCTTGTGCTCCCTTGCTGCCGTAGCTAACCCTCCTATCATGAATGTTTACTCCAGTGTGGCTGTTGACTTCGGTGCTTGTGTTCATAGAAGTGAAGCTGTATGGCGCTGCTTCCTGCTCACTCCCGTCCTTGTCGTCAATTGTCCTCGGTACTTTTGTATTTTTTTGGAAATAATTCTGGATATCCTTGTTCAGTTCACTGCACACTAGCGACAGTGAACGCCATGAATGTATGAGTCGGTATGACTCAGTGACCCGCCCCCCTCTATTTGTAATTGGCTAGCATGTTGTCTTCGTTCATTGGTTGGATTGGTTGAAATGTAGGCTTGACAAATCGAGATAGGAATAATAGAAGATGGCTACTCCGATGAAAAAAACAAAACCCTAATATGGACAGGTTCAAGTCCCACAGCTGACTCTGTGGGTGGGCATGGCCCCCCAATGCCAGCCCATGCTGCCGGGTCTGCTGTAAACAATACTTTTTGAAACCAGGTCCCAGAGTGCACGAATCCATAAACGACAACCGTTTCGTCTCCGTGTGGACGGCCAACCGCATCTTTCTTTAAATGACTGCGTCACACATAGTGTAGCTCTTTTAAGACGCCTGCATGGGCCCGACCAAAATAACAATGGCCGGTTACATGGTTGTGTACGTGCTGCAGAAGCTACTGAGCTTTTTATGGCTTTTACAGCAATATCTGATGCTTCTTTACCACCACAGTGAAACGCAAAGTCTAAATCTGATGACAACAACTGGAAATTAACTTATCACAAACATGATGTTCAGATAAATGTCAGCTTTGGTTTCCTCAGCAAGCAACCAGGTGTAATATATGAGAATGTAAGACTTCACAACAGAGACCAGGAGAAAAGTAGTTCTCATCAGCTGCGCATTTAATGTATAACAACAGTACAAAGTGAATCTTTTGCTTGCAAAATAGGAGTGTTCTTTATGTACAATAATATACATAATAATATATAGTTTAAAAAACATTACAGTTTAAACGTCTGACAGTTTATTGCACAACACATTTATAAATTATCATCAAACCACACATGAAACAGACGAGTCCCTCATCATATTTCAACACTGAACAGGAAATGCATTTATTATTTATCTTATTTTATCTTTAGCATGAATCAAGGTCCTGTGGGGACTGCATGAACCCCACCGATACTGACATGGTAAAAAGAGCAGCGCTGTAGAGTGACACTTTTAGACAGTCACAGCGATTGTTTAATGGATCCATGAAACAGCCTCAGGCATGGAATGAAGTTCATCTTTCATCTTTTTAAGGGTAAAATGCAAACAAAACTGAAAACCTGAATAAACGCCATGTCTCAGATGGAAGATTTCATGATAATCATTTTAAAGTTTCGATATGGCACTCTATAAATACAGCAGCGAGGAGACAACAAGCAGTCGGGTAAAATGTACATTAGAAACGCAGGATTTAAACTTGTGAAGAGCACACTGAAACATGAAAACAGGATGTAAAGAGAGGATAAACAACAAACAGGAATGGTTTCTTCTAGGACGGACTGCAGATTCAAGCAAATATAATTAATCATATATCCACCCAGTGTACAAAATATTAGGAACACCCACTTTATTCTGAGTTAGAGACTCAAATGTCAGCACAGATCCTCCTTTCAGTTTAATTTCCAGGTTGAGTTCAAAGTGGATTATTTGGAAAAATCAATACAGCATCAAAGCCTCCACCCAACCTAGTCCAAGCAGATTACTTCATAGAGCTGCAGGTGTTCTGAATGTCTCCTACACTCGGTGCATTTCAAGTATAACTAAATGTAAACAATGACTGATGAGACAGGGAGGGAGGGGGGAGGGGCTTCACCGCCTGGGGTTAAGCTAATCTGATCCCCGATCAGACTCGTAGCGTCATTAATCATGCTTTCTGCTACAGTTCAATTTGGTCACCACTTATCTTTGAGTGCTTGGATTGGTGGTCTATCGATCATGGCTGTACAAAATTTCCTATCTCTAATGGGATCTCTTTTGTTCAGTGGCGTGTATTAATAACGGCCTTTAACATAAATGAAACATGGGGCATTATATTTGGCACAGAAGGTAGGGATTGGATTTGGGAATATATCTCCATTTATTTCACATTTGAAGGTAATTTAGCATTGTCACGCTGCAGCCATTTCCCTCTAATGTCAGAGTCCAGTTAGAACACTCAAATACAGTTATAGATTATATTGAATTATGCTGTTATTTCACTGCTGTGGTCCAGGGTTGCAATGCTTGTATCATTACAATTTGAGTAATTTCTTTGTCTGACTAATAACCAAATGATCAGCACCTTCAGAGTCCATAAATACCAGAACATGTTGAGCAATATTAGCCATATTTGAGTTAAAACAACATTATTATTAACCATGCATTTTAATGCTCCTAAATGCACATGGTTCCTCAAACCAAGAGCCTGTCTGAACCACTCTTAGACACTGTGCACAGCAGCTAGCAAATGCAACTCTGCATCTGACAAATAAAGAAAGTTTCAAGTAAGTTTCTGAACAGTATCTATACGTTGCTCAGTTCTGAGATTTTTCTGCATTACCTGACAAATATTCTGACGTCTTTGCAAGCTTGGTACAGAAATGGTTTCCTATTTTCTTGGTTGTTTTTCCTGAATTTAGAGAGCTTTTATGAAAATTTTCCAACTAGAAACTTAATTTTTGGATCAACCCAATGCATTTAAACAAAGCGTAAAATATTAACTACCTTTTATATTTGCTCACTTTAACATTTAATCACCATCTGGCCATTTTATTAATGTACACGAGACAATAAGAGAGCCATAACCTCTCTTCAACAGCAGTGTTAGCTAGCTAACAGTAATGTATGCTTGGAAATAGTGCTGGGCAATTAATTGCAAATTAGATTAAATTGCAATATGGCCTGCTGCAATTTTCAGATTGCAGAAGTTGCAATATTTCTTTAACTTGAAATGTATCAAAACACCTGTTATTGAATCAATTTTTTGCAGCAGCAGGGTTTTATGTACATTTTGCAAACATTCACGTGTCAATTTTTTAAAATGGTTTACAAAAATCCTCCTTTTTGTGTTTTCTGTATGTTTTTCTTAATCAAAATGAGTGTCATAAAAATGATAATGCCATTAAATAAAGCAAATGACATCACATTTGCAATATGAGCAAAAATAGTTAGCTCATTTTACCTAAAGCTGATGAAGCCTCGTGTTACGTCTTTAAAAATTTTGTCAAGTCAAAGTTGAAACAAAACTCAAACATTTTTGGTCAGTTTTAGTCAATTAAAAGCCCTTTAACTTACAGTCGAAACATTTTTTCTCTTTAAACTGACTGAAAAAGCAAAATTGTGCCATTAATATTGCTGTAAAACATTCAAATTAATGTGTTAGTTGCTTATGTCTTGGCAAATTCCATGCACAATGAAGAAATATCATTGATTTTGATTGTCCTGCAGTGTAGCACTAACATTCTACTCTAGTTTTAGTCTTCTTGATAATCAAACAAACTTTTCATAAGATTTTTTTTATTGTCCAAGGTCTATTTTAGCTCGTCTTTAGTCTTTTCTTACTCAGTGAAAATGTTTGCTTGACATATTTAGTCATATTTTTAAGTCTCCAAAATTAAATCTGGACCCACTGTAGAGAACAATCAAATATCCTAATAATTAGGAAGGATTATAGCAGTATGGTATCATATTAGCTGTTGAGTTTCCCATCCTTAGAGTGTTATCAGAGGAAAGTGGCTGCTGTGTGAGTATGCTTTATACCCTCTTAGTGTTAAATCATCACAGAGCTGGATCTATACTGATGTAACGATCAGTTTTGAGTAGTTTAATCCCCAGCAGAGGTGTCAATTAAAAAGTTTTCATCCAAAGAACAATAAATAATGACACGGAGTTTGCAACAGTGCCAAAGTCTTAAGTGTTATCTTTTTGAAGCCTTTAAAAGGCAACAAGAAAAAGGCTTAACAAACTCACAGTTCCACATCTCTGCCCCCGTCAGCTCCAAATGACGATGTCACTCCAAGCCTGTGATATGTCGTGTGAGAAACGTCCTTCATCTCCCACGTGTAAAAAGAACTCTGGTCCCACGACATGTGGCGTCCCGTTAAATTGGCTCCTGTCTTTGTCGAGCTCCTCCAGTGACTTTTTTCAAGTCGAGTCATTCTTTATTAAGTACCGCTCTTTTCTTCAGAGCTCCAGCCACGCCGCGCACAAGCACACACATACATTTAGTAGAAGAAGAAGGAGCAGCAGCCACTACAAAGGCAAACCACTACCCAGCAGAAGAGAAGTGGCTGCAGATTCAGCAGCTGTGATGGCCCAAATCTTTTTCTTTCTCTCTCTTTTTTTGTCTGTTTTTCTCGATGGGAGCGTTTCAGAAGCTTGCCTGTTGGAGTTTGTTCAGAAAAAAACTGACACTGGATTCAAAAGTCGTGCTTTGGGACGTTCTGCTGTTTGATGTGTAGAGTGGTCTGTGTATGTACATTTGTATGCATGTGTATGAATCTCCTTTTTTTTGTGTATGTGCTGTTTGTTTATACAGTAGGTCCATTAATCCGCAGTGTCTCTGCGTACATCCATATGCCTGCGTGTTTATGTGAGAATCTGTACCCCGCGTGCGTTGCAGATGGGTTTAAAGTCTTCTGTTATGCTGCGCTTGTGTGTATTTTTGTACGTATGTGGGTGTGTGTGTTATTGTGTGTCTCAGCTCTCTGTAGACATGGCTGAGATGATCTGCTCCACTTTATACGCCAACTTCTGCTTCTGGGCCTGTTCATCCTGCTCCAGCGCCTCAATGATCTGAAAAACACACACAGACACAAAGTGTGAATTCAAGGACACCAGGCTTATTGTTGCAGTCAGCTGTGGGACTTTATAAAAACATGCACATGAATCAAACAAAACCGAGCTACAACTCCAACAGCTCCGACTTCTCATTCGTCTTTGATTATTTAATGGATTTCTGTCAAGAATTTAATCAGAGGGAAACTGTCTGAGCTACGTTTGCAGGTTAATCTGATTTAGTGCTGAATTTGGGTGAATTCATTTCAAATGTATCCATTTTTTCTAAAGAGAGTTGTTACATAATCACTTACTGCACATAGGAGTTGGTACAAGGATGATGCCAGATATTAATATATGTACAAGGTAGGGATGGAGATTGTTACATTCTACTGATAATGATATCTTTATTGATACTCCTCATTGATCCAAGTCCTTATTGATATTCGGGATACATGATAATATCGGGAGATATTTGTAAAGGTGTTCCAATTCCATTACCAGTTTTAGAAATACAGTACTGTGCAGAAGTTTTAGGCTTGTAGAGCGCTAACCGTTCTTCACAGGTCCTGATGTTCCACAACCCTGGGCTGAAGAGAGGAGGGAGAGCGGCCAGAGTCAGTGTCGACACATTTGACATATACGTGTGTTGCTTAGCAGCCAAGGTTGAGCTTAACAGCATTTTTTTTTTTTGTCAGGGCCTTTGCACCCCTGGTAATACACCCAGCAACCACCAACAGTTTTCAGGTGCTTAGAACATACTCATGACAACCAGGGGGTTGTGGCAACCCTCCTACCCACCCTAACAGTACCCTAGGCTATGTTGTGTCAATCCTCCTTCACGCCCAATGGGGCCCTCAGGTGGGCGTACTCGCCATTACACACCTTACTTCAGCCTCAAATTCTGGCCCAAACATGCGTAAAACTTCTGCACAGTACTGTATGTCCGGCATTGTTGAAAATGTCAGTATTGGTATTGGGGAGTGCACGTTTTTAAGTACTCTTCCAATACCAGCATTGTTTAAAATAAGAAGTTACACCAGTTATTGAAAGTTAAATAACTTTTGAAGCATAAATCATAGTCTCTTACTCTTTTTCCCTCTTGCAGCTTGCTGTTGCACTGTCCATTGACCCATGCCTTCCATTCCCTTACAGAAGCTTCTCTAGTGAACCTGGAACTTTGGTGACTTTTAGGGAACATTCATGATAAATTCACACCAGTAGATCTCATAATGAATGTCTTTATATCCATTTTTTTTAATCGTTTTCAATCATTTATTTCCACTAGCTTTAATGCTAACAGCCATATTGTTTTACCAAAATGCTCTGGGAGGGACTGCCAACCAATGGCAGGCTGTTCCATCCTCACGTCATGCTCACATTTTGGTCTTAACTTTAAGTTCAAGCATTTATTTTCTTGCCTAAATCTGGTACCAAATCATGGTAGTGTATTCTTTGCACCCTACCAAACTTAGGGTCCCTGCTTTCAACAGCTGGGAGGCAGAATAGCTACAGATGCATTGTATTTAGACAGATTTATTAACAGTGGAGGAAGATCACGGATTTTGAATGTCTGACAAAAACTAAATTACATTTTAGTCTAGTTTTAGTCATCTTGACGAAAACCAAACTTAGTTTTTTCCAGTTTTAGTCATCACAGATCTATTTTTTGTTGGCTTTAATCTAGTTTTTGTCATGGAAAATAAAGGCTATCAATGAATAGTTTTAGTGATAGTTTTAGTCAATGAAATTAACACTGAACAACTTTCTAACAGTCTAAATAAAAAATTCAGTCACATGTAGATTTCAGTGTTTTTTTAAACATGTTTACAGCAATTGTGTTCCAACATATCTAGTTTGGATCCAGACAAAAAGTTTGGATGTCACTTTACAGGGACAGAATTTTTGTTTTCTTGATGTGACAACACATCTTAAACATTACGTTACTGACATTAATCTAATGTCATTTTTATTAGGGATGCACAATATCAGCATGATATGGACATCAGAAGATTAAAAGTGAAATATTGGTATCAGATGTTTTGAACATTTCTGCCAATATTTGTTACTGATAAATTAGCTGTAAATTTCTGCCTGTATCATCTGCAAACCATAATATCTGGTATATAAGCCACAGTCCTTTCTCAAACCTCCTTAAGGGGAAAAAGGTTTCAACCATCTTCCCAGGTAACGATTTAAATTTTGTTCTGCAAAGTCTTCGGTGTCAAATTTCTGCAGCTGTTCTGCTCTTTTAATACTATCTGTGTTATCATTCAATCACTCATCTTTGTTTTTTTCTGTAGCGCATATTCATAACCAAAGTTATCCAAAGACACTTTACAAAGATAGCAGACCTAGACAATAATCTCTGTTGTGGTCTATTATTATAAAGACAAGCATTTATCTCCATGAGCTCAGCACTACAGTGTTGTTTTATCAACCCTGCACATCGACTAGGTATGACACAGTAATTGAGCTTTCAGCCTGCAGGTCCCGCTGTTCTTTTCCCGTCACCTGTTGTCCTTACTGAGGAGTGATCTCAGGCAAACCAGTGCTCCATATGGTTTATTTACTTAACTGTATACCTCAGATTTCCTTTAAATGCATGGTTGTGACATGAGAAGGAGGGAGAGCTGGTGTGGTTTGTGTCTTTATGTATTCCAGCAGTGAAGCTGTGCTCGGTCTTGTGCAAGACAGTTGCAGCTGCACACACTTGTGGTACTCATACTGCGAGTCTTCGCCGTTTATACTGATCATGTAACACTGTCCTGGTTTATAAGCCACAGCCAAATTTTTAGATGAAAAAATAGGTATCAAAATTGCGGGTCATACACTGAATTTTACAATAAGTTTTAGGCGAAACCAACAAACCTACGGAAGCTGAAGTCTTTTTCTTTGTTTATTCTCATTACCTAAAATTTAAGATTTATTTATGGGCTTTTTTATTCTTTTATTTGAAGTAGAAAGGAGAGTTGAAAGCCTCAGAAATCAGGGAGGGAGAGCGGGGAATGACACGTGGAAAAGGGGCCACAGATCAGACTCCTGCTTAAAAGACCAGTTAATATAGGCATATCAGATATCTGCAAAAATATATCAGGCATACCTAATTTTTCACTGTAGTGACTTTTAATATAACTCTCTGAATGCTTATCATACCCCGTAATTAACTTTTATCCTTCTTATTTCAACATGGATATAATTTTTTTAACTGACATGATTTGCTACAAAGTTTAGGAGTGCTCTTCAGTGCTAATCTGAGCAGATGAATAAGAAAACTGTCATGAAGCAGCTAAAGCCAGTGTTTTAAGTGCATGCTTAGAGAGCAGAAAAACAAGCTGTAAACCAGAGTTTGTGTCACTTTTGTCTTGGTACCATTGTTTTGCTGAGCTATTTATAGGTATTTACATCTAATTTACATGTACAGCTTTAAATGCCAACATATGAGACACAGTAACCTAATATGGTGGACAGGTCTAATAACAGAAGCATATCTACACCAACAAAATACATAGAGCTCCAATGGCATTTATTCAGAGCTGTATTTGCACCCTTGTGATTTCTCCATATATTTGCTTTCCCATACATCCTGTGGGAATGCTGTGGTTTTCCAGCAGCTAAATGCTCCTCTCTGGTTGCTGTCTGGTCAGTATTTTTGTCTGACTGACAGCTGGACGGGCAGCATGCAGAGGGTTTTAGACATAAGCTGATACTGGCGCTGCCATAAAGCAGTCTGGTGATAAATCTCAGTGGATTCACTGGTATCAGCTCTGCCTTTTTTAGTCACTCCATCCTGTTCTACTCTAAAAATGTGCACTATAGCAGTGTAAATATTAGAGACGCTACCTGCAGAGGGCTAACCAGAGCTGCAGATCATATGGAGCACATTTGTGTGTCACTTTGTACCGACCGGGCCTCACCTCTTGGCTGTACTTGCTGACGTAAGCATAGATCTCGTGGAGGGCACTGAGCATGTTGAACTCACTGGAGTGAAGGCGAGCCTGTTCAGCCAGATAGGCATTCATATCCTGATCACTGATGGCAGGCAGGCGGTTTATGTCAGCGTAGTACCTGAGAGGACACACAGACAATGTCAAAGTGGAAGGTACAGTCATGCATACAGAGCTCGTTTCCTCTGGTGAAGTCTGAGAAAAGACAAAGAGAGAACAATTTCAGAGGTGACAGAAAATCAGAGGGGGCTTCAGACTACACCAGCACATTTTTTTCATTACAAAAGCAAAGTCTCATTTAGCTCTGCTAATGTTTGCTTTCATTTTACCACTTATTACTTCTGTCACTCCAAACCCTAAGGGCTGCGTGATTACTTCTGCATGAGAAATCTGCCATAACTGTACTAACAGAGGTTTGCTTCAGCAAACCAAGCGCTCCTAATTTGTCCCTAAAGCTGCAAAAACAAAGAACCAGATCTGTTACTCCCAGTGAGGAATATGTCAGTGATATAAAGAGCAGCTCTTTTAAATATCTGCCTGTTGATGGTTGGCTTAAGTACATATAATCAGCCCTCTTGTCTGACAAAACCTGATATAACTGGTCAGATAAAAAAAAGGACTAGTATCAAGTATTGGCTGTAAATGCTGGCCTATATCAGCTGTAAATACTGGTCTATATCAGCAGTAAATATCAGCCTATATCATCCATAAGTACTGGCCTATATCAGCTGTAAATATCGGCCTATATCGTCCATAAATACTGGTCTATATCAGCAGTAAATATCGCCTATATCATCCAAAAGTACTGGCCCATATCAGTAGAAAATATCGGCTTATATCATCCATAAGTATTGGCCTATATCAGCAGTAAATATCAGCTTATATCGTCCATAAATACTGGTCTATACCAGTAGAAAATATCAGCCTATATCATCCATAAATACTGGCCTATATCAGTAGAAAATATCAGCTTATATCATCCATAAGTACTGGCCTATATTAGCAGTAAATATCAGCCTATAACGTCCATAAATACTGACCTGTAGCAAAGGCCTATACCCTGCTTGAAAGCTTCTTAATCATGATCATCACCTAATCACAGCACCATGAGGCCTAAATCAAACTTTAAGTCTGTAATAAACACCAGCATGATTAGTCTGCACCACAGGGGACGGTCACTGGAAATTCAGCAAAACATGAGAATTATGTAATGTAGCTAAAATCCTCACAGCAGTCATCACATGTCTGTCCTTCACAACCCTTTTCATTTCATATGACAGATGCATGTTCTAGAAATGCCAACACCCTGAATTTTACTAGCAGCTTGTTTGTGTCGTATACAGTATGTTACATCTTTGACTGTTAAAGTTTTACAGCTGAAACACAAGACTAGTTTAAATCATATTTACCTTTGTTTGAATTTAATTTAAAGGCTAATGCTGTGTTCTATTAGATCTTAGTGAAAAATACTCTTATCATAGTAGGTTATATTGTTATTATCTATCAAATGCACAAACTCAAGGATGAAGCCAACATGGGAGGACACACGTGCTCCAAACAGTACATCATTCCAGTCTGAGTGGCATTACTATGATTGAATATAACTTTTTAATTTGATCTGGGTCTTTAGTGCAAAAAAAGTGACTTTTCCTAACAGCATTAATGCTATTCTTATGCTTTTCTCTGACATATTTTGTTCACATGGCGACAACTGATGCCCTTCATAATACCACAAAGTGTCAGTAACAGGAATCACAACATCGTTAATGATATCATGGCCAGATCCTAGAACAGCATGCAGTCATAGCTGACATTTTTCATAAAAATAAGATCATTACACCGAAAATATTTGGGATTTTTATTTAATCTAGAACTATGCAGCTTTAATATATCCACTTATAAGCCTCATTCAACCCGTTAACTCAACATTAGGCTGACATAATAGCTCTAATAATCTGTGGCACAACAAATCTCATGTTATCTTTATATAACAAATGTAAAGTTTCACCTTAAACATAGGCACTAAGCCACTGATCACCAACTGGCGGCCCGAGGGCCATTACAGGTACCCCAAAGCTTCCTATCCGACCCCCAGAAGATCATTCAATTTAGAAAAGGAGAAAAGAAGACGTTGTGGTGGACATATAGTGCATAAATCACTTTTTCAGGCTTTTCTTACAAAATTATGTGCCCCAGCCATCTCCACCTTTTAGAAAATGTGTGCTAAAACAAGATTTTCCCCTCATGATGTCATGTGGGGAGTTAGCACCATCCCCAGGTTTGGTTGGCCCTCCCTGCTAGTAGAAAGTTCCGCCCTCCTCTCCTAATCCAAAAAATCCTATGCAAAAATCCATCTTATACTGGAGTGTTTTTTTAAGCATCCTCTGAGACCAATATAAACTTGTCTTAAAAGGGTAAAATATGTCATCTTTGAGAGTATACCTCAGCTTAAACTGTCTACAGCTATTAAATCCACCCCAAAAATGATTAGTACTGAAATAACAATTGATCTGTTTTTAAAGAAATTTTAAAGAAAAATATAAATATTTTTAAAAATGGGTTAAGATTGGCAGAAATATTGCAAAAATGGCCAGATAAAGTGGTGAAAAAGGGTTAGAGAGTGGCAAAAGTTAGTGTCCAAATGGATTGTGGATTGGCACAAAGGGACAAAAATGGGTGAAAATGGTGAAAAGAGGTTAAAATGCCAACAATAGGTAATAGAGGAGGGGGAAAAAGTATCAAAGATGGGTTAACAAGTGGTAAAATAGTTTTAAAGTAGCAAAAATGGATAAAAGAGTGGCGGCAATGGGGGTAAAACATTAGGAAAAGTGGTTTTAAAGGGGTTAAAGTAGGCAAAAATCGGGTTAAAGAGGCAAAAAGTGTCAAAAATTGGTTAAAAGTGGGAAAATAAAACAAAAATAGCCTGGCAAAGAAATGAAAAGGGTTTTAAGAGTGGCACACAGGAGGAATAATTAGCAGGAAGGTGTCAAAAAGGGGCTAAAGAGTGGCAAAATGGGCAAGAAGTACCAAAATTGGTTTAGAATTGGCAAAAATGATCAAAAATGGGTAAAGAGTGACATTAAAGGTGCAGAAATAGCTGAATGAAGTAGTGAAAAGGTGTTAAAAAGTGTCAGAAATGAGTTAATATTGGTGTTCAATCACAACTCCCTGCGTCTTAAAAGAAAATAAAAATACTAATACAATAATATGCTAATTAGGCCATAATATTAATTTAATTTTGGTTTATTTGAAAGTCTAGCCCCCAGAGTTTCTATAAAGATTAAATCTGGCCCTTGTGCAGACGTACTTGAAGACCCCTGCACCAAACCCACAGACTAGAAAAAAGCCTCATATTTGAGGTGACTTTGGATCCTTGTGAAGGATTTTATCTTCGCATGCATGAACACTCCTGAGAATCACTCAGACTCACCTTTCTACCCAGCTTTTATAATGCGGTATATCCTTGGCATAGAGGAGTTTTGTGGACGGCGAGTCTTTGCCCAGACGGTGTTCAGAGGTCGAACACGAGTCCATGAAGGTCTGGGCGACCACAGACAGACAGGCGTCTGTGATGCTGCTTTTATGGATGTCAAACACAAACTGAGGATTCTTGATCACGTTCACCCAGAACCGCAGAGGGAGGCTGCAGAAAGCAAAAAAGAGCAGGAAAGTTTAACACATCTAGAGTTTGGAGAATATTTTAGAGTATTTTGGTGTTCTTTTGTTTCATCTTATATTGATTTTCTTAAATGAATTTTAGAACAAGTAACGATTTTTGGAGACTATTTGAAGTCATAATTATGAATTCAACTTGAGAAACAAAAATATGCAACAGAAAAATTCAAGAAGTTCTTTTCAAGTTCAGAACTCAGTTTTTTATCACCTTCTGACTGTTGGCTGTTTCTGAATTCAGAAGCATTTCCTTCAGACTATTTAAAGATGAAAGTTTTCTCACCAGTTGCTCTTCCAGGTGTGCCTCACGTCAGTGTCATGGATGCCATGTTTGTCCGCCTGCTCGTCCAGGAAGTCAAACATATATTTGATCGCGAGAGGCAGAGCGGTGCCTCGACACACCGTGCTGAACAGGGTCTCAAACAGGTCGTCTACAAACTTCTGCAGTGTTCCCTGAAAGAAAACAAGGCTTAGATGTTTAAAGTTTAACAGCTTCTTAGCAAAGACACCTGATTTTGTTATTAGAAATCACTAGGCCTTGGTTAAATCTTTGAAAAATTAGAACCTATTTTTGCATTTTAACTTGGCACTGAGCTGCCACTGCTTTTCTTATGGCATGGACAAGGGCTGATAAAAGCGTCTCAATTTTACCGTCCTTGATCAAATTTGTCTACAATGGCATAAAAGGTTAGTCACAAAAACTGAACCTCAAACTGTTCTTGTATTTACACAGGATAGTCCTTCCCATTTAATTTCTTTTTATAATCAATGAAGCCTTATTCTTTATGTTTTTAATTATTTTTCATAGTTATTCATTCATGCTGCTAAAAGAAAACCTTTATCTTGCTGGAATAAAATGGGACAATAGAGCAACATAGTATCCCCCTCTGGATAATGCTGTTGAGATCCTACCACTGATGCAAAAACAGGATTATTTTTCTTATGTTTTTGTGAGTGTTTTTGCAAAATATTACACTATTATAACATCAGGCCTTGGTGGTAGAGGAGTTTGGCTGAATCTACTGAAAACTGGACAGCAGAAAAGTTTTTAAGTTGTGTAAATTAAGGAAGTGATTTCCAGGTTAAAAAAAAAAAAAATCTCTCTCTATATATATATCATCCAGAGCTCTGTGAGGATAAACAATGGGAGCTATGAGGCTATGCTAATGTGTTTAAAACAGTCACCTTTGTAGGCTAGTGGAGAGTAATGTAATAATACAACAGTGGGTCTTATAGCTTTAAATTTAGAGGTTCAAACATACATGTTGCATACATGTGCATGTTGTTACTACAGGAAGTTGACCCTGTCATACCTTTGTTGCTAGTAGCCTGGTCAGGTAGATCTCTGACACCATCTTGCTGCCGCGCTCACCCTCCTTCTGGTCTCCATGGTCGTGGTTCTTGACTAAGTGCCAAACTTTGACCCCGCTCTCTAGGTCTGGAGTCAGCATGGGGACTCGAGAGTGAGGGCTGTCTGGGCTGGTGGGAGTGGATCGGAATGGGACGTCCACACCTAGACAATTAAATATCAGATATAAGGGAAAGATGTCTCAGATGTACCAGAGCTTTCACCTTTATCAGAATGATCCATTTTGGAATTCAAATATTTTATATTTCTGACCAGTTAATCAATCCTGTTTTACATTTTTAAATAAAGGAAAACTGGATTAGATAACCCTTTAACTAGTGGAGACTTTTAATGATAACATAATGTGTATTCCTTGTGCTCTAAATGGGTCCTCACATTACAGTCCTGATCCACAGAGACTATCAAAACCCAAACAGCTGCTTTAATTTACAGAGTTTATGTTTGATATTTACAGGATTTGGTTAACTTTTTCATTATGACCTCTAATCGACAAGTGAATTATGGTTCATGTATACCTGAGAGATCACTTACCCTAAAATAAACTGTGTAAAAAGTAGTCAAAAAACAGATTAAATGATCATTAAATAAATGTTTACTATATATTTTGATGATACCCTTATACTTACTGACTCAGTCAAGTTAGTGACAGTGGTTTAAGAGAAAACAGAAATAGTAAAAGTCTACATCACCGTCAAAAAGTTAGATTTTTTTTTTTTCAAACAAATCAAAAGTTTTCACTCTTTCATTTTATTTCAGCGGGCCCAGCTGTTTAAAGTAGTCCAGCAGGATTAGAGCTTTGGGATCAGATAATATCTTCAAATTTGGCTGTTTCAAATTTGAACAAAAAGAACATCTATTCAGATTACATCAGATTTACCAATCCTTTTTTGATCTGGATAAATCCTTTAGTTTAAAATCTAATAAATAGGGTTGGGATACTTTTAATCAAAACAACAGGATTACATTGATCCCAGCAGAGGGCGGGATTCAAAGGATTATAAGAGAAATACAAGAAATCACATTTTTTAAATTTATTTTCATTGGAATGTCGTATTCCTTCATTGACAAGAATTTCGGTTGAAAGAAAAAAGTAATTTTAAAGATTGTTTAGTTTGTGTGGATCTTGGCACCCCCTGTGGCCATACTATGCTGTGTAAAATCCATTTTGGTTCACTGGTAAATGTGCACCAGTTTAGTCTGTCTGTCTGTGTTGATTTGCACGCCACACCGTTGCTCCAGTTGTCCTAGATTTCTCTCAGAAGATTTCTCAGGTATACTGGTTTGAAACTGGTGCCATGAAAAAAGTGATGTGAACAGATTTTTCTATAAAATCCCAAAATGTTGCGCCAAGTCCTCATTCAGGGACCTCCGTTGCATCCATCTACCTCAGAAATCTGATGTCGGAGCTGGAAATGACGTCTTACCCAATTGAATGGCACCATTTGCTACAGGCTTGTCCTAATAATAGCCTAATAAGCCCCCCCAAAAAATCTGACAAAAATAAAAAAACATTAAAATAATGCTGGTAATCTGGATTAAATCATTCTAATAACAGAATAAAAGTGAGCTGGATTATTTGATCCTGAGTTTTAAAAATGATTACCAAATTAAAATTATTCCCATTTGGATTAGACCTTTAGAAAAACTGATAGAATTCAAAATTTGATCCATATTGATCACCTTAATTCAGTTTAGATTTGAACACGTCGACCATAGTGAGAGCTTGTTAACAGAGTAAATTTTAGTCGATCATCAGCCAGTCTGGCGGCTCTCTTTATGATTTTGAGTGCTGTTCTTACTTTATTGGTTGCTTTCCTACTGATACAGACATACACTTATTCCATAAAAGCATGTTCCCTGCTCTGGTCCTGTGTCCTGTCACATTGTTCATGAGTTTTTTGCTCCTGTTATCATCGTGTTCAATCTCATGTATCTTGGTTTCAAGTATAGAGCTTTAAAACCTAAAAAAAAGATGTCACTGATCTACAGTCTCAGAGTTGGGACTGGATCCAGGATGATCTTTATATGACTCTAAAATAATATGCTGGGTTTCTTTTATAGTATACATATTTAACTTTGTAGTCTGAACAGGTGTAGCAAGTCTGAGCTGTTTCAAAGTGGCTAAATGCATCTTGATTGTTTAAATTTTGCATCTCCTACCATTTACTGTGCTGTGATTCATAACTTTAAAAGAGAGGGATGAATGGCAGTAACAGATGGTGAAGCAGTGTTGGATGAATATAAAGTATCTGTGTTTCTTTTAACGCTACTGACCGTATCTGCTGATGCTGCGGGGGAAGCTGGCCGAGGACGGGATGTTGAAAGAGGACATCTGTTTGGGCACCAAGGCCACCACACAGCGCTCAGACACCTGCAGCACAAAGGTAAGATCAGTCTGTTGTTTTCAGGAATGTGCAGCACACAGAGGTTAGTCACAAGTTATCATGGCTGGAACTGATAGCATTGATGAATAGCTGATATGGAAATTATGATTCTGAGGTTTTCAGAGCCTGTTAGGGGGCATCACGTGAAAAAATGTGTCGTCTAGCTGAAGTAAAACATCCTTAATGACACTTTCTTTCATTTTAAATCTGAATAGAAGTAAAGAGAGCATAGCAGTGATCATCATAGCAAAGCAAAGGCTCAGTCAGAGTGTCTAATGATCAGATTTTCTAACAAGTCTTCTAAACAGCAGCTCCAGGTAAATATTTCACTCTGTATCTTTTCTTTGCAGATGCTTTTTGGTCATTTGCAGTTCTGAAAATATTTGCACCAATATTGCATGAGCTATAAAACAAAGCTATAACAAATCCAGCTTTGCAACTCAACAGACATTTCCCCACCTGGCAAAAAAGATTAAGAATGAGAGAGAAATTGTTTACTGCAGATAAGGAGAGAAACAAACTTCTACTGCAGAAACTGCAGATTTCTTTTGTCTTTATTTCTCTCTTTGAGTAAATAAGTATTCAGCACTGAAACGCTGGCTGAGCGGGTGTCACGTTGGCCCAAAGCTGATTTCTGAAACAAACAGTTGATTGACAGCGGAGCAGGATGACTCATCCAAGGTCGTTGACCTGTGGAGTCGTTTTCATGCAGGAGAGGAGATGTTGTAAAAGACACAGAGACAAAAGCTCGTGTTTAGGTCGGCTACGCAGGCTGGTGACAGGGACGGTTGCTTTTGGTGAGATGAATGTGAATGAGTAATCCTCCGTCCTTCATCTATAGCATCCACCACCTTTGAGGAACTTGATTGTTGTTGCTTTTTTACAGAAGTTTGAAAGAGTCAAGGTTTGAAGGAGGAGGACAAATGAATGAGGGAAAAGTCTGAAATTATGTATCTGCTCATGGTGGATGAATCTGCGGCTATTCTTAAAGACGTTCAATAATCTGAGTCACTTTTCAAATAGCCCACCAAACATTGCGTAACGACTATTTTCTACTTAACCTTGCTATTGTGTATTTTTTTTCTTTCATTTTATTGTTTAATTTCTCTAGAAAAAAACTGCAATTTTAAGTGATCTTTGCCTTTGGGATTTTTTGGTGACTTTTTAAACAAATTCATGACAGAATTTATTGATTATCTGACAATATATTGTGCCATTTTTATTGATATTTATATATCGTTGTCATGGAGTCACAGTGTCTCAGATTTTCACAACCTTTTGAATGCTGAAAGGCATTCGCAGGTGTTGTGATTTGGTTTAGCCATTTTCTTTCTGTCTATTTCTCTTCTGCCCACATTTTTGGCATGCTTCTTCTTCTACAAAATTCAACTGATTAAAACCATTCAAACATGAAAACATTCAGCCTTATTAGGACAACATCATGATGATTTTTCTAAGAAATAGTCATTAAAGTGTATAAGATATGCAGAGATTTTCCAAAAAATTGGAACAGTTTCAAAAGCATTTGACTGTTCAACTAGGCTTCAACTGCCAAATTCACATTTTTTCTAACCATTATTCAGGACCTTAAAACTCATTCATTCTTCCACTCAGAGACTCAATCAAACTTTTAAAATGTTCACAGGAAATTCAGCTATTTCAGTATGATTCAGCTCCTTCCTATCAGTTATCGTTTCTTCACAATGAGCTTAGATTCACCTTTTCCATCCTGTCAGGGCATTCGTCATTCACTTAAATTGCATGGTAAACCACAAATCTAACACCACAAACATCAAAATAGGACCAAAGACGGAGGTTATTTTGTCCTGCTTCTATCAATAAAACGAATCCCTTCCACAGAAATCTGCCAACTGTTGCAGGAAATCCAAAATCTCCAATGTCTCCACTGCAAAATTTCTGCAGACCAAGAAGACAGGACTTTTTTATGTCCTTGCCCTGGACACATTTCTCGCTCTAACAACACAAAACTGACATGACTGCCTCTTCAAAGCCTTGTCTTTCTCATGATGTAACCCGTTTAATGATAGCAGTTACAGTCTTGGCACAATGACATAAGTTTCAGAGCACTTTTTCAAGTCAAATCCTACTTAAAATCCCACTGAAATGAAATGGGTCTCCCATCTCCATGGTAACAAGTGGGTAAGCGTTAACTTTCCCAAACAAATTGGGGCTCAAATCACAAATCCAACAACACGAGTTAAAAATAGCCTACATTGAAACAGAGATGATCTTGACTACCATGTGTTAAACCAGGAACCAAATTAATAGAATCGTCCTCTTTACTACAAATCGACCGACTGTAACAAGAGAACCACCAACTCCTCCATGTGACATGGTGCAGAGCTTTGACTAAAACCTGAGGAGAACACCAGAGCGTTCTTATTTTGCTGTGTTGGGTCACATAACTGAAACTAACATGACTGCTTCATCAAAGCCTGCACATGTTCATACAGCCACAGCACACAGACAGGAAAATAAGAGAATGGAACCAGCAGAACGTGGCTGTTTAACAACAGTTACCATTAGCAACTGCTCTCTGAGAGCTCATCGATGCTCAAAACATGCATGGAAGAACAGGTTTGTGAGAAGTCCCTTGTGGACTGACATTCATCAACATTCAAAATGCAGATTTAGCAGTTCAGCTCAAGATTTTTTACAATCTCCTACATCCATTCTCATTATTAAAATCATTCAATGATTTTACTTTGCAGAATTTGAAACTAGGCTTCAACCATTCGGCAATTCATTAAGCTTCATTTATAGAATATATTACTCAATTTATTCCAATGCAGCATTAGCAACTTGGTGCCAGCCATTCAACAATTCATTATTCTTCTTTCATAAAATATATATATATATATATATATTAAAAAAAAATTTATACATATATATATATATATATGTATAAATTTTTTTTTTTTTTTTTGGACGCAGCATTAGTAGTTCGGCGTCAGCCAATCAGCATGCAGCATTCACACTGCAACTTCTTTTGCATTTTCAAGATTTAGGTTTTTTTGGCTTTTCATGCCTTTATTGACAGGGGAGGACAGTGGACAGAATCGGAAACAGGGACAAGAGAGCTGGGGAGAGACATTAGGGAAAGTGCCACAGGCTGGATTAGAACCTGGGCCGTTCAGTTGCTGGGGTGCACCTTAAACAATTACGCCACCTGCGCCCCCAGAAATTGAATTCTCTAGTTACTCTTCCTTTTCAAAATAATAGGAGGTCCTCCTCTTCTAAGTGCTCTGTCATTAAACTACTGTTAACTCTGATGGACCATGTGCAATAAGCAAGCAGTAAAGCCCCTCTAAAATCTTTTTAAAATTGTGACTCATATTAAAGTTTAAAGGAGATTAAAGAAGATCCAAAGTAAACTCTAGTTTCATCATTATTGCAATATGAAATATAGCAACAAGCACATTGATCTTTAGTGTTCCATCCCTTTGTAAATATGATGAATAGCTAATAGCGATAGCAATGGTGTATTCCCTTTTTTACATTTATTGCACCTGATACTGTCATCGTAGTACAGAACAATTTTATCACTTCTTCCTCTCATACCATGCAGGCCTAGCAAAACCTTAGCTCTTCCATCATGTCCTGGCACCAGTTGGTTATCTGCCACAGGAGTTGTTAGTATAAACTGACCTGATAGTGCATGAGTGTGTTGAGTCTCTTCCAGTCACTCTCGATCTTGGTGGTGATGTCCTCATCCTGCAGGACCACACGAGCTGTTCTGCCCTGACGCCACTCTGAAGAAAAACACAAATATGTGACATCTGACATTTCTGGGAATCATTTAAAGAACACAATGTCCTATTTCCATCCTTTGTCTTTCCTTCTGTCTACTGTATATTCTATAAATTGTCAAGCACGGCAGCGAAAACACTACTGAGAGGCACTTCTCTTCATTTCTCCTCAACAATTAAATTGACTGTGCAAACAAACACAACAAGGGACACAGTGTCTTCATGGGGATTTAAGCTGCCCAAAGCAACAAGGAGTAACAGATCCTCTCTAAATCCCCGACCTGTGAAAGCTTCTTAAGGTGTAAAACTACAAACCTAGAGCAGTATCAGCCACTACCTACAAGGCATCTTATTTACTGCTTTTGAAGGTACGTGTCAGCTGGATTTGGGCCGAGTCATTCACTGTTAGATGACATGTAGTGGGCGTAATCCTGAGAGTAGGTGAGCTGTCAGAGAGGTTTAATGTCAGTGCTGGTGAGCGCTGATGTAAACAGGTGTGGGGAGGGGTTGTTTCCTAAAAAAAGTGGTGTTAAGCTCTTTGTTTATGTCATATAGCTTCAGTGAAACGTGTGATATCTCTGCTGAAATACCATCTCCAGATTGTGTGCATGCCCGCTGTCCTATTTCCAACATAATGGTGCATTTTAAGTCAGTGTTTATTTCAGAATATGTAAGACAATTAGAGGTATGAAATTGCTTTTTCACAGTGTATTTGCAGCCTCTGAATGCTCACCAAGATCCATGTCTGCAGCCCGTGGTCGCTGCGAGTACGGCATGTTCTTATACACGGCGTCCAGGATCTTCTCCTTTACCTGGGTAATGGTGTCACAGTTGAGCACCTTGACAGGGATTTCCGGGCTGTTCTCATTGTCTGGGTTCACACAGCTCAGCGTCTGGGGATGGAGGGTGCAGATACAGAGAGAGAGAAAGCAGGTAATAAGAGAAAGGTGTTGCTTGCCAGAGAAGTCCTTTCATTACCTGCTCCTCACCAAACTGTCCTGGCGGAGAGGATCTTGGCCAGAAATGTAATTTCACACCTCCAGATTGTGGCTGTGCGGCTCTAGCAGGGGCATTGAACAAGTAATGAGACACAGCCGCCCAGACTGTCGGACACGGATATCAGAGAGGTGTCATCCTGTCGCTGGCTGGCTCTGCTCTGCAGCTAAAGCCTGAGGGAGAACTTATTCTAGCGGGCTGGCGGAGACACCCAGTCGGACTTATTTTAATAGAAGAGAGCCATGTCGTGTTATACAGGTGGCCCAGTCACACGACCTCTACTAATACCCATATCCTTGTCACGTTCTCTTGACTCAGTATTTCCTATCTATCGATCTATCTTCAGGCCTGCCCACAGACTTGGCTGGACCCCTGACAAACTTAGAGACTGGCCCCTGCCCAGGTGTGATTTATTGACACTCAATGCATTTTGAACACATTTTTGCCACTTTAACCCATTTTTGTGACTTTTAAAATCCCATTTCATCCCTTTTCAACCCAGTTCTGAAAATGTAAAGCCATTTTGCCATTTTTATACCCTTTCCACCACTTTTTTCCTGCCAATATTTGCCACTTTATACTCACATTTTTCACCACTTTAGCCCCATTTGATTATTTATTACATTCATTTTTTGCCACTTTAAACCCATTTCACCATTTTCTGCCAGTTTTTGCCACCTTAAACCAATTCCTGCTACTTTCAAAATCCAAATTAACGCTATTCCACCAGTTTCTGCCACTTTTAAGACATTTTCTAATTTACTAACACTTCCCACTACTTTTCCTGCACATTTTTTGCCAATATTCAAATTTTTGCCATTTTTTAACCCATTTCACCATTTTCTGCCTGTTTCTGCCCCTTGTTACAAATTTTTGTAAAGTAAGTAAAGTTAGATAAAACAAGTAGTGATCTCTGAACCTGTTGGCAATTGTTGGTGATGATATGTGCTTCATCTTTTCCCCGTGTATGCGACATATGACTTCCAGCTGAGACTTTCCTTTTCCATTCATGCTTTTTTACATTCCAGTTTGCAATTTTATGAGCGAGTGTGCATTCAGGTCAAAAGCCAAGCTAAACTCTTCCTTATCTGACATGGCTGTAACATAAATGCCATAATGTCTTGCTTCATTAGACCCCCCCCCCAGGAGAAGCCATCCATCTGTTTCTTGCAAGTCTCAGTTTCTCTGTAAATATTAAAGGAGTTTTCACATTAGGCCTAGCTGTTTCGAACCATGCCACAGCAAGATTCCTCCCCCTCCCCCTTTCCCTCGCTGGCTTGCTTTCTCACTAGCAACATCAAACCGTGCCTGGGCCCACTTGCATATTTACTCAGTCTGAAACAGCAGGTGGCAGTATGCACATAGTTGGTTTACAACCCCGCCAAGGAGGACAGAGAAGAAGAAGCTACCATGGCAACCACTCGGGTCATGACCTGAGTGAAGATTGTTTTTGTTTTGACCCGGCAAAAAGTCCATCCTGCAGCCATGGATGATTAAAATCACTTTTAAGATGCCAGCAACTTCATATCTGCACATCTACTACAGCTAAGAGGATTCAATGGGCTCGTGCTGTGCAGAAACAGCAGTTTTTGAGGTGACAGGAGACTTTTATTGCCTTTGCACCTCCTCTCACTGACTCCAACTTGTATTCATCTGTGGTTCAAGGTGAGTCACAACAGACCGTTTATTGACTGGATTCTGATGATTTCCGCACTTTATTAAGGAAAAATGTGAACAAACTGCCGCGCTGTGGAAAGAAGTTTAGCTTTTACGATGACGTCATACAGCTGATACGAGGTTCTATTCACATCTCATCCGAACCGAGGCAGAGTCCACTTGAATCACGTTCGAGACCACCTCCCAAAGTGGGCCCGGGCCCGGTGCCCTGGCATGGTTCGTTTGCTTTAACACTACCAAAAACAACTGGACTTTGGACTCAAGTGCGCTCAGTTCCGGGGCCCTACTGTGAAAACACCCTAAGTTGCATGGAGGCTTTCAGCCACATGACTCTGAAAAAGGAACAGATTTTTTTTATGGCAGGTATGAAATTTGCAGAAAAACTTTTGACACAGATTTGAAAAGGAAACACGCAAACTTTTCAGGACTGCACTCAGAAAAGAAGAAAACATTTTGTGTATCATCCAGTGTGTCCAGTTTCTAATTTAGCAGACTACATGCAGATAGTATCTGTTTATAGATAATAATAAACTGTCATCAGATTACTGCCATGAGTAGCCTGGATGTCATCACCACAGCTCACATTCTGCCTGCTTCTGCTGTCCAAATGGACTGCTTTTCCTTGTACACCAAACCCTACTGATACGTCATCGATCAGATCTATTTTGAGTGAAACTGTGCAGCTAACCAAAACCAGAACACTTCAATGCTTAAATTTAGAACCCCAGAGCGGATTCAGCTTTTTATGTTGGATCTGTATATGGAGATAAGAAAAGAGGGGACCTGTCAAAGTTTATCAGGCCAAGAGAATCTTAAAGTCAGGATAGGAAACTTCAGAGAAACCAGGGAAAGATAACCAGACTGTCAAAGTATAAACTCTCAAAGTATCAGGGTTGGGAAGTTGTGCACGGATCTCATGCACAGAGGCTGAAGCAGGCAGCCTGTGTTCAAATCTAACCTGTGGCTTTGTTCCTGCACTCCCTTTCTTCTGTTTATTCATTAACTGTCCTATCTAAATAAACATGAAAATAAATCTCTAAAAATGCAATTGAAATTAATAAAAATACTTTGAACTTTATTTCTTTCTACCCTGCAAGCTTTAGTTTAAAGGAGGCTCCCTGACTCCAGTGGGAGAACATGCACTGAATGCACAGAAAGGTTAGAACAGTGCTTTTCAGCTGGTCTAACTTCAGGACCCAAATTTCAGATATATAAATCGGTCAGGTAGATTTATTAGATAAAAGACAGATCCGATAAAAAAAGAAAGTGACAAATCAGAATGAAAAAAATAAGAAATAATATAAATGATAAAGAATTAAATTTCTGGGGAAGTGTCAGAGAAGATTCCTGACTGTTTGGGGAAATCCCAAATTAATAAAAAATTTTTAAAAATCCAGAAAGATTCCCCAAATTCCCTGACATTTCCACTTATAAATCCCTGAAATTTTTCAGGACTAGACAATGAAATTATGTGGGAAAATTCCTGATAATTACAGATTTACAAGAAAATTCCAAGAGAGGAGTACTAAAAGTTTATCTTAAAAAAGCACTGAGCAGACTCTGACACATTTGCAACCCACTGGAAATAGCTCCATGACTCCCTTCTGGGTCCTGGACCACCAGCTGAGAACCACTGATGTAGAGGGATAAGTTAACCAGTGATTGGATGACTATAATGAGTGACAGCCACAGAGATCAAATTTTTATTTCAGGTTATTTAGATTTACTGACTGCAGTACTTTTAAAATTGCCTCCAAAAAAGTAGCTTTCCATCGCTTTCAGCACAACAGTCAGTGCTTTGTTGTACACACATCGTAGTTGCGCACATGCATGAAGTTAGAAAAAAGACAATATATTAGACTGAAATTGTACAGAACTGAATCTCTCAAAGTCAGACTGACAGTAGGCGGAGGTTTATTTACTCATTTGGTCCTAAATCAGACCAAAATTTGACACAGCAGTCTGTGCAAGCTCTACATCCTTACATGCCTGAATCTGATTCAGAAGTTGATTGCATAAATTCTCAGCAGTAAGAACAGAAGAAGGTCATAGTTAGGGCACTGGTATAGCTTAGTTGGTAGGGCAGGCACCCATAAGCAGAGGCTGTAGTCCTATGGGATCGATCCCAGTCTCAGCCTATGTTTGGTGCATCTCTTCCCCCAGTCTCTCTACGCAGATTTCCTGTCTCCCTTTAGCTATCCTATCAAATAAAGTAAAAAAGCCCTTAAAAATAATCAAAAGTACAGCAAGCTGGAGGGATTGCATGCATCACATTTGTGCAAAAAGTATAGCATAGAGCTCAATGTGAAACTTAAGACCTCACATCTCAAAGGTTTTGACAAAAAGAAAACAACTTTTCATCAATATTTATAGATTTTATTATCATTATACATCACAACACAATCTGATTAAGCAGCCGTCCACAGGGAGACGAGTTTAAGGGGTTGTCTCGACTGCCATTAGCCTGTTAAACAGCTGAATGTGATACTTATTTTTTATTTTTTCTATGCCACTGTTCTTATTTCTGATGTGTTTTGTATTTAATTTTCTATTCCAGCTTTTTTTTTTTATATATATATTTTGTATGGTACTGCTAGCTGTGAAGCAGTTTGCCCCTCAGGGGGACATTAAACATGTCCTTGATCCTTGAAATGTACAGAGCTGTTAAGTTTGCCCATGCTTTCACAGTCCAACATCAAACCAGTCTAATGCTGTCTGACTTATTAGTAAGGTCAACAGGAAGAGATCCGCAGTAAGAAGCTGAATGGGGGCATATTGCCTTCGCCATCTACTGTAGCAGAAGCAGACATGCTCTCATCAATGAGTCAATTCTCATAGCATGCATGTATACTGGGACAAGGTCAGTCATCAGGGTAAACTGCCATTCTAGTCATAACAACAGCTTTACAATACACATAAACATATTGATTAGTTTGTGGGTTGAATTCTGTCTCATCACTTCAGCATGCAGAAGTTTCCTTTAGCAAGACACTGAACCAAAAAAGTTTAAGCCATCAATGTGGCTGAGGTATGGCTGTTAAATAAAGACTGCTCTTATGAGGACAAAACAACATGGTTCACAGTCTCACTGGGTTGGGAACTGACCTATGGCTAAGTCCCGCCCTCAAACGCGATGAGCCAATCACAGTGCATATAGCCACTCCATACACTCGGACATCGGCTGCCTGGACGTCCATTGAAATGAATGGGAGAAAGTCAGTTTTCGTCCAGTTTTTTGAGGGATTTTTTTGAGATTTTAAGTTTAAAAATGGTCAAACGGTGTTCATGGGGTACATGCGACTCCAACACAAGGTATTATGGGAGGCTGGGCAACGGAATGTATTTTTTACCCTTTCCTAAGCCACATCTAAACCGAGAAAAGTGTCTTCTTTGGATATGATAGTGTGGTAGACCACAACATCAACTCAACGTGGATAAAGTTAACAACATCTGTTCTTAGGTAAGCCAACACTGTATTTGAGGCAGCACATTGTCACTTCGCTGGAAAGAAATATAAAGTTATCTTTAACATCTCTAACGTTAGCTAAAGTTAGCCTAACGTTAGCTCCTAGCTGCATTGTTCGTTGTGTCACATTGTTTGTTGAGAGTTCATTGGCATTGTTTGTTCTAGTTTTTATTCTTTGGTGATCGTACATCATTGTTAGCTGTTGTCCAAAGGGCTGTAGTTAAACTAACGTTAACTTCTGGAGCTTAGCTTCATTAACTTATCTGTAAAAGCTGAGATAACAAAGGTTGGCAAATGTTATGCTGAATGATTCAATGTAAATACTGTAGCACCAAACTAACGGAGAGACACTCTTGGTAAAGATGGTAAAAAGGCTGTTATATTTTTCTCATATTCTGAGCCAAAAACCTTAACTTCAGTGGCACTTTGATTCTGATCCTCTATCTCGTGGTCTGAGATTGTGATGGCAACGAGATGCGGTTTATCACGTTTGCACAGGGACCTGTAAATTTTGGCTTGTAACTGAAGCTTTTTATCAACTTTCTCGACAATAAAATGATTAATATATCCCTCCATTGCATAGTTTAGACCCTTTTGGTGACTTCTAGATGATATGTGATCTTTCTGTCTCCAAAGATCATCAATGGCCTCCTGTGAAATGTCTCCTACTGTGACAACTGCAATAGCGTCTGTCACTGAATGTTCATTATTTGTGCGAGTGAGTGGAGGGGGCGTGGCTTAGCCATACGCCAATTCAGGCACAACTGCTGTAAGTTTCCAATAAGTGAACGTCTTTTTGCTAAGGTGTCTGAAAATGAGTTGAGAGACACATCAACTTTTGGTGAAACTGAACAAAACATGCATATCACATTCATGTGTGTTTGAATGGTACAAAATATTTAGTGACAGCAGAGGGGATCACCAAGACCATGGAAGTTCTGGGTACCCATCCACATCAAAAATTTCTTGAAACATTCAACAAATTGAACAAATCATTCAAAGTGATTGATGACTCAGTATAAGAATGATAGCAGAAATGGTCCCCATTAAAATCATTTCTACAAGTTTTGAGTGAAAATTTGAAAATGACAAAGTGTGCAAAAGTTACCCCAAAACTTCTGAACCCTGATCAAAAGGAAAAACACAAGTAAATTTGTGGAGATATTTTGGAACAATTGAAAGAAACCCAAATAATTTTGGAAGGACTGATTACATGGGATGAAACTTTCTTTGGCATTAAGGGTATCATTTCAGAGGAGTTGGGTTCCAGAAGGGTCAAAGGTGAATCATCACCTTCACAAACAGTTTTTAGAAGAACAATGAGAAAAAGTCTGAAGAAAGAGAACACAATTGTGCAAAAATGGTTTCATTCTTCATCAAGACAACGCTCCAGCTCACACTGCTCTTTCAGTAAAGCAGCTTCTGGTCCAAAAACAATTCACAGTGCTTGATCACCCTCCCCATTCACCTGGTCTAGCACTGTGTGACTTTTTCCTTTTCCTAAGATCAACGCAACATGTTTGAGTCAGACGTTAAGAAAAGGACAGCAGAGGTTCTGAGACAACTGTCTGAAGAAGACCTACTGTACTGCTTTGATCAGAGGAAATCCAAAATTTAGCAGTGTTGATGCAGAAGGGGAAGAGATTGCTATCTTTTTAACAATTGTGTCTCGCCTGGACTTGTTGTCTTAAAAGGCTTGTAAAACATCAACCCTGTGGTTCACAGTAGAGCTCTAAACATCCTTTTCTTCACGGCAGCCTGAGCATTGAGAATATTTGTGCTGCAGTAAAGTCACTTGAATTTTTAAGAACAATAATGGACTATAAAGACAAAGAAAAAATAATCGGAAGTTAAAACTCAAAGATTACTGACGTATTGCACACAAGTAACATTAATGTGTTTTTTTGCACAGACTTTTTCTCCCAGCTATTTGGGGCCAAATAATAAAATCATTCTGTGACTAAAATTCTTCCATAAATTCACATTTTTACAGAAAAAAATCCTTGCGCTTTTGGGAATTTGAGTCATTACTGAAAGCAGTTCCTGTCTGCAGTGCCACAGAGGGACACATCACAGCCTCTCTGTGTCTCTTTCTCTCTATTATGTGGCATTCAGGCTCTCTTCTCCAGTTTCTAAGCATGACGTGACGGCAGAACAGCCTGCCATTGGTTTTCACAGTCACAATGCATTCTGGGATACAAACAAACAATATGGCGGCAAGCTAACACACGCTAGTTGCAGGAATGATCAATAAATGGATTATAAATGGACAGAAAGATGTCCAGTATCAGAGTTACTGGTGTGGGTTTAATCTTTTTTTAACGACACTGGAAACTCACCTAAGTTCCAGGCTCGCAAGAAAATGTTCTGTAAGGCTATGAAGGCGTGGATAGCGTCATCAGAACTACAAAACGGAGGGCTTTCAGAAGAAAAATATGTACGCAGCTTCGATTTATGTTTCATAAGTTATTTGAATTTGAATACTTTGACTTTGACTTAGAAAGTGTCCAAAATGCATTTTATTTATTAATATTTAAGGTTCAAAGTGTCTTTGCAGAAAGAAGTGCTTCATATCGAATGGTTTGGATGTTTGAGTGTATCAGGATTATCAATGAAGGCGTAAGTATGAGCCTACCTGCATATTATTGAGCTATTTCAAAGTCTACCATGGCAAACTAACCTAATGATTATTACTTGACTGGTATTAAACTCAAATCTACCTGAAGTTCTAGGAATCTATTTGTCTTGAATAACACTGAGTAGATTTCACTGAGGTATAAAAGAAAAGCATGTGGCTAGGCAGAATTACTGGCCCACTGCAATCAATCCAACTATTCAAAGCATTTATAAAAATACAACCACAGCCTTGTGATCATTCCTTAGAATCTGTCAACATTGGAGGAAAAATTACAAAAATGAATACAAACAGTTTCTTCCTTTCTTATCAATGTGGTTGTGACTCACCAGCGTCTTGTATTCAATCTGCTGTCGGATGAGTTTGTCCTCACTGAGGGAATATCGAGCCTCTCCGGTGATGGAGTCTATCGGTCCCTTCTCCATTTGCTGTTTAATGGCACAGAACAGCATGAAGAGAGGCTCGCCAGCACACTCCTTTGTTTTGGAAGGAGATCCGGGGGATTGGAGCGAACGGTGGGAGAGAGGGAAATAAGACATTAAAGGTATTCATCACCAGCACAGAGCAGACTTTGAGATTCAAGAGCATCAAACGTAGCAAAGCAGAGCTTTTTAAACTGCAAAGTCAGCATATGATTGACCCCACAGGTGACTATTATCTCAGCACAATATCCACAAAGCTTATCAGTCTGAGACTTTTAAAGTGACAGCTCCTACAAAAGCATTCACAGCGGTCTATGAGAAAATCAATGCGGAGATTTTAAGAAGCATTGCACTCGTGTATCACATTGACACCTGTAGAGATAAGGCGCAAGGGAGATTTCACTTTACCTTGAGAAATTTGTGCAGCAAGAAAGCGAACCAATTTGTCAGCATCTTCTCCGCCACCGACTCGGTTCTGAAAGAGGAGAAGAAAGCACGCTCATTTTTTTAAAGCTGGAGACATCCCACAGAGAGCTGGAGTGCTCTGATTGTTCTTTTATAATTTAGAAGAGGCTGACATTGTTGGAGACGAAAACACATGACATGGAGAGTTTACAGAGAAAAGCATCCTTACTCAGCCGCCTGGTCTCTAAGGACACATACTTGGATATACTTTAAGTTAAGTGCTGCTTGTGCAGAACATATTTGGGTCATGACATAAATGTGCAGACTACCACTTCAAGTCTACTTTCTCTTCTTTGCTCAGTCTGCATTTAGCTGCCAAACATGGGTACAGATGGGAAAGATTTGGTCGTAAATCCTTTAAATCATAAAACTGTACCCGTCAAATGGTGTGTAAGCTCTTTTTAATCTAAAACTTATCCAAAGTCTGCAGCTTTAGATCCATCTTTCCCTTCCTCACCTGCTGTCTCTGTCACTCTGTTACCTGCATTCAAACTCTAACCTTTACTGGCTCTCCTGTTCACGACATCCCATTAAATTTAAGATTTTTTCCACAAGTGCAGCATGTTTAGGCTAACAAGTTCCTGTTGTGTCGGCTCCCAAGCGAGCTCATCCTTATATTTAATGAGTGTGCTTCAGATTGAGAGAGCCCTCTCTTTCAAAAACGGAAAAAAAGGAAACTCATGAAAGATTCAGGAGGCCAGGCTCAGCACTGGGAAAACAATCGGCAGATAACCAGAGTCGGAGGGAAAAGAGGTAGAGAGGCGAGAGAGGAGAGGTGACGGAGGGGAAGGAACGTGAGCTACAGCTGAATGTTTCATGAGCGGCACGCAGAAGATAAGTCAGACTGACAACGACTCTGCTGCTGCCGCTGCACTCACTCTTCCCCATTAAGTTTCCCTTCCACTACCAGTCCCTCCCTCTCTCTATCACTGTTACTGCTCCTGTCTTTCACCTGTCTGCTCAGGCTCACTGTTTCTCACACGCTTTACGGCTGTTTCACGCCGCTGCACAAAACAAAGCTGAGCAGAGGTGGGCTCTCCGTCGCTGGCCTAGTTACTCATCCGATAGAAGCGAGGGAACTGGGCTGGAAAGAGCAATGCATAGAGGAATTATCCGTGCTAAAATATAAGAAGACCACATTGGGAGTGTTCAAGGATTTTCAGTTTAAATAACCTGACCGTGGTGGTGAATATAGACAGAGGAAGAATGTGGCTTTTATTCTGTTGAAATAGTCAAATTTAGCCTTGAAAGATGCATGAGATGGTGCCTTTCTATCTACAGTGCCTTATTTATGCTCAGCCTTCAAGGGAGTGTCCACAGTATCTCCATTTAAGAGGAATTCATCCCTGTCTGTGCGGCCCCTCCCATTATTCAATAAAAAATTGCTTTTGAATGGTTTTAAAAAACAGATTTAAAACTGCAGTTGTAAAAGCCATGACTTGAAGCTGCAAACAGTGAATTGCAGCACACATGTTTTTTCATAGCAGCTTCTCTGCTTATATTCACCTTGATATACTCATGCCTACAAAAAGTATTCACTCCCTTGGTTGTTTTACCCTTCAATTTAAATTGAATTTTTGACCATTTTTTTACCTCTTTAATGTAAGATTTCAACAAAGTATTGTCAATTAAATAAAAATACTGTAAAAGAAGTGACTGCATAAATATTCACCCCCTTCAAGTCACCTTTGGCTGCAGTCACAGCACCGAGTCTGTGTGGATAGGTCTCAGCCAGGCTTGCACGTCCATACACTGCAATTTTACTCCATTCTTCTTTGCTCGAGCTCTGCCAGGTTGCCCGGGAATCAGGCATGAACATCCCTTTTCAAGTCCAGCCACAAATTCTCCATCAGACTGAGGTCTGGCTTTGACTCGGCCACTCCAGAACATTCACCATGTTGCCATTAAACCATTTCTGTGTATCTTTCAATGTGTGCTTTGGCTGGAAAAAGAATCTTCTCCTGAACTGTAGTTCTCCTGCAGAATCTTGAATAAGATTGTCCTCCAGGATTTTCCTTGATTTCCAGCTTTCATTTTACCCTCTGCCTTTACAAGCCTTCCAGGTCCGGCTGCTGAGAGGTATCCCCACAGCATGATGCTGCCACCATCATGCTACACAGTGATGACAGTGTGTTTGTGGTGATGTGCAGTGTTTGGCATCTTCTCTGAGGCCAAAAGAACCATTTTGGTTTCATCAGATCAAAGACCTTGCTTCCACATGACCATGGAGTCTCCTACATGCATTTTGGTGAATTCTAGTCAAGATTTAATCTGAGTTTTCTTCAACAGTGCTGTTCCCTTTGCCACTCTCCTATAAAGCTTTGACTGCTGAAAACCCAGTTCAACAGTCACTGTATGCAGAGTCTCTCCCATCTCAGCTGCTGAAGCTTGTAACTCCTACAGAGTAGTCAGAGGTGTCTTGGTGGACTCTCTCACGAGTCTCCTTCTTGCACGGTCTCTAAGTTTGTGATGACAGGCTGATCTAGGCGGATTTAACTGAACTCTGGGGGATGTTCAGTGCCTTGGAATTTTTTTGTATTCATCCCCTGACTTATACTGTTCAATAACCTTTTCTCTGAGTTGCGTGGAGTGTTCTTTTGTCTTCATGGTGTAATGGTAGCCAGGAATACTGATTAAACAGTGACTGAACCCTCCAGACACAGGTGTCTTTATACAATCACTTTGTAATTTTTTTTTTTTTTTGGTCAAAATGCCAAATTATATTGACGATGGTTGATTTATAAAATCAGTAAAAAGGTGAAACATCTGAGGGAGTGAATACTTTTTATAGGCACTTTAAATGAGCAGGGAACATGCCAACCTGCAGACCTCCAGCTGACACAGATGCCAATGCTGTTTGATTGTGATGAAGAGAGAGATAGAGGAAATGACCAGTTATGGCTTCAACTTCAGACTTTTCTAAATAAAGTCTTTAGATTTTTGTCACAGTCATAGCCAATGTCAGCAGGCATAACTAGGCATGTGAGTCTTCTTCTGTGATTGTATATGAATGGATTTGATGTTAATAACTGTTTTTGTTTCCTATATCTCTGAAGTAAATGTCCCTGAGACAAAAGAGATTTTTCCAACAATGTGCAGCTCTACTTGTAAAAACTAACTGTTCAAGTGAACAACTGATTCAAACGGGAAAATGCAGGGCAGATCAAGCTTGAGCTTCTTAAAGTAGAAAAGAACAACTCTTCTTGTTCCGGGCTTCTACTTAAAGTGAAGTTTATGCTCTTTGTTATTGCATTTTTTTGTAAAGCTGCTGTCAAATGAGAGTCCTTGAGTGAGAAATCAATTCAATAATACTTTGAAATAAAGAACAAAGTAATAAATGTTTCAAGCATCTTTTTGTAACAACAAACCCTGATGGTTTACCTGCGTAGTAGTAGTTTGGGGTGGTTTTTGCTCTCCAGGTTGCGCTCTATCAGGTCTGACAGCAGGTGTTTCAGGATGTCTGTGGCGTACTCCAGCCGTCCCTGCAGAGCGGTCATGATAAGTGAGGCCACGTAGCCACGGTCACGCATGGAGAAGGAGCGCTGCAACTCCAGCGTGCGGATGAACGTCAGCAGGAAAACTTTGTTATTCAACAGCTGAGCGAACTGCTTCAAGGATTTCTCCACACTCTGCTGTCCGCTGCCCGGCACCTGCATGCATCACACATGAGAAAGAGGCACTCATTAGTTCATACTCACTCAAGGATGAGGAAAGTCAAAACACAGGTGCAGAAGCATGAATCATCCCGAAGCTTTTAATGCAAAACAGAACCAGTGGTGCAGCTTCAGGCGAAGCCTGGCAGAGTTGATAGAAACCTACAGGACACAGCTATCCATGCATGAGAAAGTCTGAGTCATAGTTGATTATGTTAGAAAAATTCATCAAGAAAATCCAAAAGTAAGCTTCATAATTCTTGAAAAAACAAATGGCTTGTTTGATTATAAAATTTAAATGATGATTTAGTTGTCATAAGAGAGGCTCTTCCAATCTAAAAAAAACACTGAAACATAATAACAGCTTGATTACAACCACTTTTTAGCAGCAGCAGCAGTTCATTGTAACCTTTGAATGCCTGAAAAGTTGTGTTTAAATAACAAAAAGGAAAGTGGGTCATTATCAGACTTTTTATTTATTAGGAACAGAGTGCTTCAAAATTAAACCCTCAAGGTAAAAACTAAAAACAATCTTGTCTTCATCAAACAAATTTTTATGAAACTTTCAAGACCACAGGAGGGTCAGATGACGACTGTTTCAGACTCTGTGCTGCTGCATGGGTCCGCTTGAGTTCACGCCGCCTTGGCTTTCATACCAGGCTTGTGTGCTGTGTGTTGGCTGTGTGGCCCTGTTGTCACAGCCCTGTCCATCCTTTGAGGCTTTCCCTTAATAGATCTCCCCGAAAGAGACTTAAGTCATCGCATAACTGAGCTGGAAAATTTCAACTTAAAAGCATTTTGTAGAAATGACAAACTGGGCTTTTACTTTGAAAAGCACTAACTGGACAGTCAAAGATTTTACAGTAGTTTCGCTATTCAAGTACTCACTAATCACAATTACTATGAAAAACAATACATCAAACATAGGGCTGCCAGTGGCTTTCTGTGTTTTTAAAAGTGTACTGCTCATCAGCATCTCAGATCCAGCTCTGAAGGAAATATGAGATGACAATAAAACTGATAGCTATATAGCATAGAGGAAAAACTTAGCATGAACCACACAATCCAGGCTTTGTTCAATCATCGCGTCAACTCTTCTGCAGACCAAAACACACGACTGAACACAAAAATATAGTTAACAGTAACACATAACACCATGGACAGATCCATGACTCTGTAGCTACAGTGACCATCACACTAGTGACTCCACTTCCTGTTTCTTGCTGGGGTTGTTTATCTTAGTAACACAGCCTGTGGCTAATTTAGGTGGTGAATATTATTTTGATCAACTTAAAACAAAGCTTGTCTTTGAGGGAGTTTAGAGCGATGGAAAACTATGCAGGGAAATTAATGACAGGATTCAGAGTTAGTCGTTGATGCAGGTAATAAAGAAGCCAGAGCAAAGGGAACAGCAGAGAGCTGAGCAACACAAACCCCAATGCAGTGGCCGGGAATGAGGATGACTTTCTACATGACTACCCCAAATAAACAACAGTGTTTTTTTTTTTTTTATCATTTTAAGGTAGCGGCCGTTGAAGTTGAGTTCACCACCTTATGTCAACTTTTCACTTGAAATGCAGAGTTTTATTGTGGTGTCTAGTTAATAGACCACTGGTCTATTACTACTTGATGAGACGATTTTTTGGTGCTTTCTGTGGAGAATATAATTTGGCTGTGTGCTGCTAAGTTATGGAAGAAGTTGAAATGCTAACAGACTAACAGAGAGCTGATGTGAAGCTAAGCACTGTTGTGCATGTGTTAAATAGGCATACATTGTGCAACTGTTGTGCAACTGACACCATGTGTGAGGAACAGCTCACACTAGGGGTCTAACGGTTTTTGGGTCATGGTTCTATGGCAGGGATCACCAGATACATTTGCACGAGGGCACAAGGGCCAGATTGTTTTCTTGGCAGACATTATGGGAGCCAGACTGTTAATTAAGAAAATAAGATCTATTGAGATGTTTTGATTTCCTTTGTAATGGACGTTATTTTAGGCATTAGCAGTAAATTCAGTCCCTACTGCCTATACTGCAGCCAGCCACAAGGGGGCAACTGAGATATATTTGCCACATATTTCTAGGGCTATGATGCTGTGCATCACTGGGTTTGAGTCAAATATTTGTAATCCTGGTTGGTGAAAAACACATGCAGTAAACAAGTCTTTTGTTTTTGATATCCAGGCAGGGAAATTGGTAGGTTGACAATGTAACAGACCGATCAGTGTGTGTTTGTCATTCATCTTATTTATTAATAATGGCTGACAGGTCGACTTTTGTGAAACTGATCAAGCAAATCCAGAAGAAATGTTTTATCTAAGTCAATGTTGGGGTTCCTTTAGGAAATTCTGAAAATGGCAAGACATTGTAAATAACATAACACATTTTTGTCACATTTTCAGAATTTAATAATCTTCTGGGGGCCGGAGTTGAAGCTGTGGAGGGGCCTCCAGTTGATGATCCCTGCCATACAGGGTAGGTTCATTGGTAAAATCTAAACATAACGTCCCAGATTTATAGACCTAGTTCCAGGTTTCCCTCATTTATTACTTTTAAATCTGACAGTCGTGAAGCTCACAGTTTCATCCTTTTGGAATGAGAACTGACTGTGATAGTTAAAAGTTAAAAGCAGCAGGCTGATGTGTGTACTACTCATGTAAAAACATTACTCTTGTTTGACGGTGAAGGACCACAGAACAGGTCATGTAAACACAGGATGGGATGCTGTAATCTCCATTACAAAGAAGGGCCCTTAAACACACCTGTAGCTGCTGTTCTCTACTTCTGCATATCCGCGTATGGCTTTTAAAACATATTAGTGTTGCTAAAGTCCACAACTCTCTCTGCTTTTAAATCTTGTTTTAGGGAACAGCACAGAGAAGTCAGCAAGAGGAGGAAAAAGCTGGCGGATCCTGCCACTCCTCTGCTACTGCACCCGTACTCTTTTTTTTCTTCACTGGTTGTTCAAAAGCAGTTAGCTTACAATTGAAACATTACTGCCACTCCCATTGGCAGGTAATACTGACATGTGTGGTTGCCGTTTTTCTGTATTCAGATGTCGTGAGACTATGTGTACAGAACTGTCAAACCTCTAGCTCACACATTTCACAGTGTGTTTTTGTTAAAACAGCCTACATAGATAAGTAAAAAGACTTATTAGTCTTTTCCAAGTTCTGGTCATGTGTAAACTTGTGTCCAGCAAGTCAGAGAAACAACAACTCAGGTTTACTGTTGGGCTGCAGACATGTATCTGTAGTGTTGAGGGTCTTATTGCTGTTAAATTCAGGTTTTGTAGTTGCATATGGCTATCCAAAGTGTATGATCAGTAATTTTTCGAAATAGCTGGAATTCTGGAGGACTGCTGGCCACATGGGCCGAAGACAAAAAACAACAGTCAAGCATAAACTCTAATTTAAAAAAGCATGCACAACTTCTGGTTACAAATAGCTAAGTCTTCTATTCTCTAAATTCACGATGCATGAAATGCAGCACTCATGCATGTGGTCTGAAAGCCCCGACTTGTTAGCATGCTGAAATGAAAATCAAGGCATGTCGCAGCTATTGTGCAGCCGCCACGCACCCAGTCTAAAACGGCTGCAAGGAAAAGGAAGGCAAGTCTCATCCTGCACAAAATCTGCACAAAACAAGCTCTAAAAACCTTAAACACAACTGTAAAATATTAAACCTGAGGGAGTATTTTGAAATGTGAAATGTTGAAGACCTCATTACTGTTTCCTTCAACATCAAACCTACTGGGGCACAAGATTTCGACAAGGCAATATATAAACACTTGACAAGCTCTTTCTATTACCTGTAATAAAGTCAGTGATGAGGAAATGTGGGATGTGTAGAATGTGGAAAAGTATTTCTTAGAAAGTTTTAAATGTCACAAAGTGTGAGTCAGACAGCGATTGGAGTGTGAAGTTAAAAATGTGTGTGACTGAGACCTGAGATAACGATGGATAACATCAGCACACAGACTCTTCGAGCCGCTGTGGACACCGTTAGACAAACATCACTCAGCACATTGCACAAACTGACATTTTTCACTCCGCTCTGTTCAACAGCAGTTTGACAGCACTTGCCAACAAGCCAAAATCAATTTAGCTTCAAGTATACGTGAGCTGTGAGGTCAACATGTCAGGAAAATATATGAAACTGAATTCAAGTTGTGCAGTCTTGCTCGAGGGTGTTTTTACCTCCAGCTCTCGGAGCACAGGGTGATCATCGATGCCAGGGAACAGGACTCTCATTGCATATGTGCGATAGTCCAGGAAAGGGATGCCGGCTCGATCCAGGTCGCTCGTTAACTCGTTGATGTCGGTCTGCAGCTCTGCAAAGGCTGAGTGTGACAGGGGAGTATGTTAAAGACTTACTGAGGTTTTTAGATGTTAATCACAGAAAGCTAATGAGGTGTTTCTTTTATATAGCAAATAATGAACACAGGTACTGTATTTATTGAGTACTTTCAAAAAAAAATCCAAAAAAGGCACAACAATAAATCAAAAGGCATTTATTACAAAAGGCCAAATTTTTCTGTGGTTTGTTAAGAGTGACTGTACCCTCCCCGATCTGCATGGAAGACAATCGGGGCCATTTTAAATAATAAATATTAAACATTCAGTATTGACAACTGGAAATCTGTCATGTGGAACTGAATAGCAGCCAGTCAGAAAGCAAGCTGAACGAAAGAGGAAGCACAGCAAACACAGCCACAGTGACAATGGTAAACATGAATTATAAAGTTAGATGGCAACAAAAATGGAGGACAAACTTACAGTTTACTAACAGTGGTTCTCAACTGCTTGGGTCAATGGACCCACAATCAACTCCTCAAGGAGAATTGCGACCCAAATTTTTTAGATTTTTTTGGTCGTTCAGGTGTATATGATAAAAAAAATAATAGAACTTGGGCCTAAGACAGTACAAAAGGTGTAACAAAACAATGACACAGGACAAATGCACGTTTTATAGAGTCTCATAGACAATTTGGTGCAATTTTTTTCCTAGGCACACATCCGATACCCACTGAAAAGGGCTTTGCGACCCACTTTTGGGTCCAGTTCTAAAAACACATCACAATCCAACTCAAAAGGAGATGTGTGGATGTAGCAGGCCGCTAACAGCTATCCACATCATTGGTGTTGTAAGAATAACATTTTTGGTCATGCGCGTATCGATTTAACAGTCCAAGCCTTTAAACGTCCCTGACCTATTCATGAAAAGACTTGCACTCCTAGGGGCTTCTATCTAGCCACTCTGCCATAAAGCTCAGATCAGTGGAGGGCTGCAGTAATGGTTGTCCTCCTGGAACTTTGCCCCTTCTCCACACAGGATCTCTGGGGCTCAGCCAGAGTGACCACTGGGTTCTTGGTCACCTCTCTTACTAAACCCCTTCTCCCTGAATTTCTCAGTTTGGCCAAGCAACCAGCTTTTGGAAGAGTCCTGGTTGTGCCAGACTTCTTCCATTTGAGAATTAAAGAGGCCACTATGCTCTCGTGACTTCCGTAGAAGTTGAAGTATCAACTCAAGATTTTTACTCAAGTAAAAATATAAAAGTACTGGTTCTAAAACTACTTAAAGTATAAAAGTAAAAGTAATATAAGTGGGAAAAAAATGCCATTAAGGACAAAAGCTTAGGCCGTGCCACAGTGGCCTATAGTGCATTACCCCCCCCTCGGCAGCCCTGTTGAAAAAATGTGGGATGCACCTGTTTCAGCCGCATTTATGTCTATTGAAAATGAACACATTTTAGTACAATGCAAATACACTCAAGAACCATATGTGTACTACTGAGCATTAACATGTGTTTCATGGAACGAAAGATGTAATGACTAGTTGCCTGTAAGTACTAGTCTTCCTGGCTACCAACCTCCTCACTGGTGCTTGGTTGGGACATTTCGCTCGAGTTCTCTTGAGTCTCTGCCATGGACATTTTCGTATTAGGCTACATACGTCTGCTATGTCCTTGCTGAAGTGTGATTTGTGTCACATGCGCAGGTGTGATGGATCGCGTACAAACCAATAGGGTGTCAGAATGGTGTTATGTTTATACTTCTCATCCAACCAAAATCAAATTCACTCTATCCGGATGGCGTGTTTTATCTGGATAGGTGAAATGAAATAGGAGTAATAAGGCTATTTTTAAAGTGTAAGGAGTAGAAAGTACAGATAATTGCGTGAAAATGTAAGGAGTAGAGGTAAAAAGTCGGCTGAAAAATAATTACTCCAGTAAAGTTTAGATACCACAAATTTCTACTTAAGTAAGGTAACGAAATATTTGTACTTCATTACTTTACACCTCTGGTCATGATGGGGTACTGAGTGTAGATTAATGAGGATAAGAATGGATTTTTGGATTGCAGCATCAGACTGCAACATAACAAAATTGAAAAAAGTGAAGGGGGTCTGAATATTTCCTGAATGTACTGCATGTGTGGCATAGGGAACTAGTTTCTCTCAGTCAGAGGAGCAGGTGTCCCATATAGTTAACGTCCTTGTTGTACTACTCCCAGGTTTAAATTCCAGACATGTTATTATATGGTGCAACCCTTCTGCTCCAGTTTCCTGTTTATTTCAGCCTGCCCCATCAAATTATGATGATACAATCTTTTTTTTAAAAAAGGGCATAAGGGGAGCAATGCCCTTAAATGTCCTTGATCAGGAATCTAAAAGTTCTTCTGAGGCACCGTAGAACTCTAAAAATGGACACTCACAAGGGAATAATCCTTTATATCAATAACAATTTAGTAATCAAAGGACCCAAAAACATCCGTAAAAACTAAGTTCTTAACATGATGTGCTGTAAGACACTAATAATTTGTATGTATAGTTAAAATAATCAGGGTTTTAGTTGCTCTTCCTCACCTTCCTTGCACTCCAGAGCCACTCTGGACTCTAGATTGTCCATCTGCATCTGCAGCCTCTTTAGCGTGAGGTCATTCTCATGAGACTTTCGTCTGTAGGCGAGCAGGACGATGATGACGATGATGAGGAGCAGCCCTCCTCCTGCCGCGATACTGAAGATAGCAGGGAGGGTGAGCAGGCTGTCCGAGCGGATGTGAACTTCTCCTGGAGAGATGTGGAGTCCTCCGACTTGGACCTAGACCATAAAAACAATTATTAGAGCAGTATTTCAAAATTCACATTAGAAATGACAATAATGAGTAATAAAAGAGGCTGGTGATGAATTGAAAGCATTGTTACTGAAGGATTAAATTAGCAAACACGAGGAGATAAAGAGCATTTCCCTGAACAATCATCTTTGAAGAAAGACTTTCTTCCCTGAATTACCCATCACTGCGGCTTTTCTTTTTCCCGCTCTTTTCTCATTATGTGCAAGAGTGCCTGTCAATAACTCCGGGGGGTAAAGTGCTGTAATTGTGAACCTAGCAGACCATGAGTGGCAGACAATAACTGAAAGCCCGTCATTGACCCACAAACACAGTCACACATACACAATCTGTGACCTACACACTGTGACCCACTTCCACGCAGGCAGGCAATCAGACGCAGTGATTGGCAGAAATCAAGCGTGGAGGTAGAAAGACTTTCACACTGACCAGGACTTTGTGCTGCCCGGTGAGGTTCGGAGGCTCGCAGAGGAGCTGAGTGTCAGACACGGTGAGAGAGCAGGGCGTGTCTCCGATCAGCACCGTGTAGTTCAACCTCGCTCCACCAGACGCAGATGGCACCAGATTACGTCCCTGAAACACAGATACAGAAATATATATAAAGGGAATAGATCAGAAAGGACATTACAAAAATTCTTCACACTGATGTTCATCTCCACATTGTGAAAATGTGATAAAGAAAATGGGAGATATTACTGTTTTAAAAATTGTTGTAAATGCATTTATTGATACACAAATGTGTAAAAACAAGACTGATATGAGCTTTTTTGTTATAGTTTGTCTTCTTGATTTTTGCATCTCAGCTGGAATACTTATATTGAGGCTGGATGAAATAAAAATAAGATTTTGCAGATTTTTCAGTGGACAAGCAAAATGTATCTGCGCTTTATGTTGTCAAAAATGTACTTTTTTCCCTTCTCCCTTAGTTATCCCTTAGTTATCCAAATTTTCGATATGGATGCTAAATATTATTGTTATGATATCGGTATATGCCGATATTTACAACCCATATTTCGCTTGTAAATATCTGGCTGTATTAGCTTTAAATATTGGCTGTATTAACAAATAAGTTAGCGAAGTTTTAGACTGGACCAACAGACCTGTCAATTTTCGTTATTTGTCATCATTCCTTACTCTCTAAAGTATGATATAAGGTCTGATATATGCTAATCTGTTCATCCTTGAACTTTAAATTGTGTGTTTTAGGTCTGAACTACATTTAAATATTGATATCAATATCGGTATTGGCTGAAATTATTCTTAATTCTAAATATCAGCTGCAGAAATCCAATATCATGTATCCATTATTTTCGAACAAAATGCTTTGTGAGGGGCTGTCAACCAATGGCAGGCTGTGCTGTCACCGGTCAAACTGTGCATGCCTCAGCAGTTAAATCATGCTGGAGACAGCATGAATAGCTAATACTTGAGCGAAAGAGAGACAGAGAGCCTGTGATGTGGCCCATTGTGTCACAGCAGACGGGACCCCGCTTTGAATAATGGCTCATAATAAGCCAATATAAAAAAGTGAAATGACTTTTTCTCTGTAAAAATGTGAATATTTTGAAGACTTTTTGTCACAGAATGATTTTTTTTTTCACTTTTTGGTCCCCACAAGATAGAAGACATGTTTGCGTAAAAAAGTCTTAGTCATTGTGTGTGCCACACATATATACACATATATAAATATTTGAGTTTCAATTTCAGTCTAGTTTTTTCTTTTGTATTTATAGTCCCATAACTTTTTAAAATTCTAATAACATTACTGCATATTCTTTAAGCCAAGGTTGTCCTTAAAGGATGTTTAGAGCTTGACTGTGTACCACAAGGTTGATGTTTTTACAAGCTTTTTAAGACAATAAGTCAAGGTGAGAGAAAATGATTAAAAAATAGCTTAAGACCTGAAGCGTTAAAGAAGTGCAAAAACCGGAATGAAAAAAACCTGATTAAAATGCAAAACATAGAGTTTCAAAATGTGTCAGAAAAGGAAAATTAATCAAGAATAACTACAGAAATAGTCAAATGAATTGAACATTTTAAATGATTGAAAGCCTGAGTACACACACATCTGCAGTTATGTAGACCTGTTTGTGAATGCAAAGATAGCTGTGCAATGTCTGCCACTGATTGATTCTTTTGGGTCTGTTCACAAATTTACAACCAGTTTTCCAACATTTAATTTCAAAATATCCAAAGATCTTCCCTCTGTAGTTAAAAGAAAACATTTTCTGCACTTTCTTTTCTGAAATGGCACAAATGCTTCATTTTCAGCTACACTCTTGACATTTCACTCCTCTCCCAGCCTTGGACTTCTTCTTTTTTAAATGCCAAAGGAAAAACAACTTCTTATTTGTGTGCTTTTAATTGGCTGAAGTGCAGAAATTTTTGTTTCGCATGTAGTATTTAATCTAATTTGCTATTCGTTTCTACCATTGGCATTCGACTCTTTAAAAGACAGAAAGAGAAAATTAAAAGCCATCTTCTTTTGTTTATTTTTCTAGCATCTGGCATTTAAACAGAAAATCTGACTTATTTTCAATTTTTCACTTTTTAATTCATTCAAAATATTCAAAAGTAATAACATATTCCTCTTCACATTGTTGTTATACTTTTAATTCTGAAAGTAGAGAGGAAAAATTATTTTATGTTCGGATTGCTAATAAACATTTGAAAAAGTTTGAACTGAGTCAAAATGTAAAAAAACCTAAAGACATTATTTTAACTGTACATCATTTCAGTCTAAGAACATTTTCATTCTGCACATATTTTCCTTTACTACTACTTCCCTGATACACAATGCCGCAGGAGCTATATGGCTCAATTTCTGCACTGTTAGCATTAGCATTGCTAACTCTGTCTAATGTTTACATGGCGATGTCTGACACTCCAGCATACCACCCGCACTGTCTGTGGAGCTGTGACACACTTAACCCATGCCATTTTCACAAAGAAAAATGTTAAGACGCACTGCAGAATCTACAAACAGGCTTTCGACTCCGGAAACAAGTCAAAAGCCAAAGTTCACATCATACAAAGCCACCAGGACTTGAAATAAGCAGGACAACAGGCAGCAACAGGTGCGTCATCTGGATCACAAGTGCACACAATCTACAAAAACCGCTGTTTCCCTGCGGGAGGCTATATGAGGGTGACGTAGACAGGGCTAAATGAGGAAGTGCTGTGAGGAGCACACGCTTGACAAACATTTGCTGGCGGTAAGCAATCTACATAGTTTAATCGCAACTCTGGCCAAGCAATTTAAAAGTTCATGTAAGACAGCTCATTAAATTAAGTATATTTATTTTGGAGCATCCAGAAAACATAACGAACGACGGACACTCTGCTGCAATGTCGCTGTGAAGCATTACCAACGGTAGGCTGTTTCACATGTGATATGATTTATTAAATCAGTGTTTCACTCTCTTGTAAATGACTGCATAGGGTGAGTTGTTTTAATGTAGCCATTGGTACTAGTGGTAAAGTTCATCTGTCGATTGCAGTAAATGTTTATCTGCTTTATTAAATCAAAGCAAAGCTGTTGAATCATGCAGCTAGAGTTGTAATTTTGTTTTTTGTTTTTAGCTGGGTTTACCACAACACTAGTCACACGGCTGATTAAGTGCTTGGTGTATTAATTTAAGGTATGTTTCCAGTTACTTTCTTTAAAAGAATCGTTATTTTTACATATGTGTATATAGTATTTTGATGCATTGTTTATTTTCTTTTAGGACTGTGGTGCTATTTCCTGTTGCTGTTTCTTTTCCCACTCTACTAATATTAGTTCATTGTTGAATGGGCTACATGAAATATTAATATTAATATTAATAAATATTATAAATATTAATATATTAATAAGCAAAGTGCAATCCTCAAGTCATAGTAAAATCCAGAAGTGTAGTTGTTCTGCCGGCACGATCCCTTTGTTTACTGTGTTTGTTAATTGTAGTGATTTATCCAATTTTGCCGTGCGAGTTTGGTCTTATTTTGGGACGGTGTGAAGTATTAAAGAGCATCAACTGTTAAGATCTAAGTTTTTTACTACTGCATCAAATGAGATTGTAGAAGCAAATTTGCACACTCCTGTGGTAGCTGTGCTTATGTTTATTGTTTGACTGCCTATAATTATATTGGTCCAGTTGGACTTCTTTTTTATATACCTAAAAACTGTAAATAAAAGTAAACTTAATTTGAAGTTGCTAGCCTCTCGTTCTCTTAATTGAGACACCTACCTCTCTTTGTTTATATTGTCTGTGGTAAAAATCAACACTTACCTCTGAGTACGCAGAACTAAATACTACATTAATATTTTGGTTAATTGAACAACTGTCCTGGTTTCAGTATAGAAGCACAGGTTAGACAAAAAGATTACAGGATCTATCATCTGTTCCATGTCTGTTTTGATGCTGCCTGTTGGACAGTGATCCCTGCTAGGATTCCTTGTTTTTCGTGTTAGATGTGTTTGCATCATGAATGAAGTTATCCACTAGTTAGGGATCTCTCACGTGTTGATTTTTATGTCTTTTAAGAAGAGCATTGCCTGCCTTTGTAAGAATAAAACAAGTTCTGCATTCTGTTATTAATAAATGATGACACACTTATATTAACAGGCAAATAAAAGGAATTGAGACTGTGTTAAAAGTGCACTTTACTGTGTAATAAGAAAACACTGTGAGTGGTAAAATGAATAAGACTTATTGAAACTCAGGAAAGTGTTATAGTTATCACTATGGGGGTTGAATTAACTCTAAAGATTTTGCTGTGTGGTGACAATCAATGCACCTCTGGTTGTCATAACAACAGACATTCAAAATTTAAAAATACCTTTTGTTTAGTTTTCATTAAATTCATGTCTGGCAAGTATAATTCAGATTGATGCAGAACGTTGAGTTTTTTGCTGCATCAACCACTGACATTTTCAGCTGAAGGTCACCATCTTATACGGTCACCTGTTACACTGTAACACCTGCTCTGCTACAGCATCATTAGCATCAAGGGCTTTCACTGATAAATGTGTTTCTTTCTGGTTTGAACTCACGTTTGATTTATATAAAATATTTTGGAGTTGAAATACGGGTAATATTTTCTTTGTTTTAGGTTTTCCTCTGTAGTTTGATTTTTTTGTAATTGGCTGATAGAAATGCCAGAAATAATGGCTAAAAGCTGCCCTAACTCGAAGACTTTTTAAAAATATTTTCAAAGGCAAATAATAATTTTTCAGCTTCTTATCATACAGAAATAAGCACCCCCTGATTCTGAATAAAACATTTACCCCAGTATCCAAATCCCAGTTGAACTGTGAAATACTGAAGGATTCACATTCCAAACTGAAGGATTTTTTTCATTATTCTTGACACTTTGCCTTTTACACTCGGGTATTTCAACCCTATTTATTCAACAGAGTAACTGCAAAAGTAACTCTTATTTTTTAACAATGCCAGGTACTGATTCTCTTCCAAATAAAGGAAAAATCTCTTAACAAAAGAGTGAACACTTCTTGATCTGATGTCAGAGTCTGTTTAGATGAGGCTGCATTCTTCTGCAGTACTGCTGATTTAATGTGTTTAACCTGGTGTTCTTTTATTCACATGAATTACGGTACAAACTCAATAAATTATCACCATGCAATTTTGGGCCATTAGTATAATGACTGTAATCATCTTGTAGACGTCTTGCAGACATTTTTATGCTGCCTATGATGCCTTCTCTGTGAGTCATATTTGGAGTGGAAACAGTTGAATCGTTATACTAAACGTTGACTGACATTAATGTTGTATTACTCTGTCAGTGGGAAATATTGTATCTGTGAGCTTAATTTTTTTTGCAGCAGGTGACTTACTTTGAGTATGATGGGAGTTCCAGGTTTCTGCTCCAGCACGCCGGTCAGGCTGAGGGGCTCCAGGTAAGGGTTGGGGTAGTACACAAAGCTGGTGTTGTTGTAGGTGAGCAGAGCCTGGACATTGTTGAAGACGAAGCCGAACTCGTCCACGTGTTTGATCGTCTCCTGGTCTGCGGTGTACTCCGACTTCAGAGAGGGGGCGAAGCAGCTGATGGTGGTGGTGTTTAGGACTTTGCACACCTGGGGGGGGGGGGGGGGGCACAACAGCTGTTACTACACATAATGTCGAACATGCAGAGCGTGCACTGAGATTTGTCACAGAAACCTTGTTGTACATATGACTGTGCATGCATTTAATGATATAATGACTCACAGGGTTGTATGCTGCATGATTAATAGTTGGATAAATCATTAAAAGACAGATATTAAACATCCTCACGGGTTTAATAATTAAAACAATCTGACATCCAAAGCAGGAACAGCCATCAAGTAAATAATCAACAGGATAAACCCTACTTCAATCGTCCTCTTTAAATTATCAACAGCACATTAAGTATCTAAAACAAGGCAATAAATTAAGAACTCTTTTTACTTTTTAGAAACCAATTTAGCGAAGTTTTATCTCAGCAGGTGTTGTTTTTCCTTCCAAAGTGAGATATACTTCCTTTTCTTGGTTATTTCACAATTTTTGAGTCTTTTAATGGTGTGAACATAAATAAACAGATGGTCTCTGTGGTGTTTGCCTAAAAATGTATAATTACACATGTAGATGTCTGTTATTCATTAGCCATTAGAGTATCTACCTCCTCTCGTCCATATGTTCACCTCACTGCTCTTTTTTCACCTTCCTCTTATAAATGTACCACAGTTGCTCTGCTACTTTTACTGCTTCAGTGATGTTTCTAACAGAGATATTGCTTGTCAACAAGAGAGACAGGCAACTGCTTGGAATGCAAGGTCAGTAAGGGGCCACCAAGGGCTTAAAAACTACAAATAACAGCAGTGACTCAAAATGTGCAAAGTTTGCAATGACAACAAGGAACCTCCCTAAGGGGGCCCCATCTCACATCACTCACTCTGGAAAAGAATTAAATCTTGTCATCACACAAGTGACTCAAAATGTGCGAAGTTTGCAATGGCAGTAGGGGACCTCCCTAAGAGGGCCCCATCTAACAGCATTTGCTCTGGAAAAGACATGATACATGATATTTTAAAAACAAGACTTGTGAATTTTGGATTATAAAATGTTGAAATTTGCATTTTTGGTGGTTCCAGAGACTAAGCTTATGTGTTAATTGAAAACATTTTTACACCTGAAAACAGGGTGTTTGCAGATGACATCACATCTTAGCAAAGAACTCCAGATGGGGGGCAAAAAAACCCAATCTGGAGCCACTTTTGTGTTGCAAAAGTAGTTGCACATCAGGCAAAACAGTTTCAAAAGCTCAAAGAGAAATGACAGCAGACATGGGTTAAAAGTCTCCATCTAAAGTCTGAGTAAGCTGTTTAAGACAACGCTAGCATATGGTATGTTTCCACAAAGCGGTCTAGCTTGGTTCAGTACAGTTAGCTGTGATTTATGCCAGTCAGCCCTGATCTTGCTTGTGTTTCCACAGCTGATGTCCATCTAGCCTTCTTTGTTGCAATGGGAAAGCAAGGCTGGCTCTTAAACAGGAGCCAGCTCCTGTGGTTCACATTAGAGAGCAGTTTCATATATCTTGTCTCATTTTGTCTCCCTTTATCTGGGTAGGCCTGCAGTTAGAGATCAGTAGGACTAAGTGTTTGTTATATCAATCAACTCAACAACAGGCTAATTGATGAAAACCCGAAAATATTAAAAAGCTTTTGATGTATAGGGATCATAACATATATATGTAGAAATCTTCTACTGATAATTGCAGCATGTGGTTATAAATGAAGCTTTAACCTAACTTCACTTCCTGCCCTTCATCTGACATTTGCCTGTCATCTGGGTCACACGAGTGCATGCAACCTATAAAAACCACAACCTCAGGGTAATCTTAATATTCTGGTTAATTGAACAACCGTCCTATTTTCAGTATATAAGCACAGGTGAGAGTTATTTTTTTGATGACAGTACTTCCAGTGTCCAAATGTTCTTTCGTTTCCACTGCTAGTTATTATAGGACCTTCTTCCAGCTGATTTATTCCTGACAGTAAAATCATTGTCCACTTAACTGCTGTGTACATTTTGTATATATTCCAGGCTTTACTTTTGACCAGAAAGGGACATCAGAGGGCTGAAAAACTTCAAACCACAGCAGTGGCTCAAAATGTGCAAAGTTTGCAATGACAGTAGGAAACCCCCCTTAGGGCGCCCCATCTGAAAAGCACCCATTCTCAACAAAAAAATATATTTTCGAAGTAACTCATTTTGCTTTTTTGGTGGTGTCAGATTGTTTTCTGAACACAATGGTGATGAAGTCTGGTTGGAAAGACCCAATGTGAATTTTTGCCTATGGCCCAAACAGACTCAAGATCCGTGGTTTTCAACCGATTCTCTGCCCAAGGTACAGCTACGATCAAATCAAAATCTCAAGGCACACCATATGCATATTCATTCAAAATAGACTCTTGTAAATGTATTACAGTAACTTAAGTTCTTGTATAGTTTTTTAGTAATAGTGTATGGTTGTACAAAATCCCATGGCACACCTAGATTTGCCTCAAGACTCTAGTGTGCCTTCCCACACCATTTGGCAACCACTCTAGAATCACCATTAGATACTAGAGGCATCCTAGAGGAAAAAAAAACAATAATTTGAAAACAAATACTCCCTTGACACAGTTAATCACAAAATTCCTGGTTATATGTATATTTTCTGTGACAAATACCTATCCACAGCTGTTATTCTCTCTTCCTTTTGTTCTCCAGTTCTTAAAAACCCTCCTCAAAACCAAGCAGTGCCCCTAAATTCCCCCTCCCTTTGCTCCAGGCCAATTTCTAAGCTGCATTTTTATCTGAGCTTACACAGAAAGTTGTTTCGAGTCAATTAAACCAAAAACACTTAAAAGTAATTCTAGTTATGTTTTAAAGATCAGTATGACAAAGACACTGCCCTCATTAAATTCACCAGTGACCCTCTTTTAGCTGCTGATTCAGGTTAAAGTTCAGCGTTAATCCCTTTAGATCTCCCTGCTGCCACTGACACTGTAAAACATGCAGTTTTAATGACTGGCTCAAATCCAGCAGGGACACCATCATTACCCTGGCGTTTAATTGGCTCAGGGCGTTTCTCTGGTAGTCACTGTGTTGCTGACAGAAAAAAATCTACATAAGTGCTTCACGTTTAATGTTCTTAAATTTTCTCTGGCCTCACCTGACTTTGTCTTTTCATGCTCTCACCTGAGATCCATTATGATTAGATTCAGCGTTTTTGTGCACACTATACAGGTGCATCCACTGACACCCAGGGACACAATTTCAAGGATAAAATCTAAACATTTACTTCACTATATGTTATGCCTTTAAATGAAAAGTTGAAGGCTATTTCCAAGTTGCTCAGCTGATTTATAAGCAGGCAATTTCCAAAGTCACTCCCTGATCACTTCTTTTGATACACTGCTGAAATTCATTACAATCGTGTACAACAGGTCAGCCATGAATTCTGCTTTAAGAGGCAAATTGAAACTGATTGAAGCACCTATAGAAGAAAGGTCAGGATGGCTGCAGCTCCTCCTTGGGGATTCTGGGGTGTCCCCCTGACTAGATCAAATTCCTCTAGCAATCTCCGGAGTTTCCTCCCATATGCACATGCCCGGAAAAACCTCCAAAACTATGTGCCAAAGAGGCACTCCAGTCAAATGACTGAACCACTTCAGTTGGCTCCTTTGGATGCAAAGGAGTAGTGGCTCTACACCGATCCCCCTCCAGATGTCCAAGCTCTTCACCCCTCCTCTAAGGCTGAGCCCAGCCACTCTTCACAGAAACTCATTTTGCCCACTTGTACCCGCCTTCAAATCTTCTGTAACCTTGCAAAGCCGATGGATTGGCCAGATTCCACGACTGTCATCAGGCAGATTCGTCTTGCAAGGCTTTAGCTGAAATGCATGTTCCCAGGCCGCACCAATCAGGGTCATTTAAGGAGAAAGAGGCAGTAGCTTTCAATTCTGTTGAGTTGTACTGTGTAGCCTGTAAACATGGTGACAGTTTAAGAAGGTAGCATGGATGCAGCTATAGTGGCTGTTTTATCATAACTGGTCAACATTTATCAATTAGAAGAGGAGCAAATAAATGCAATGGAAGCTTTTCTTGGTGGAAAATATGTTTTTGCTCTTTTTACAACCAGCTTAGCAAAAAAAAAGGCTAAGAGGGTAAGGTAAGGGCTGCCTGTTGAGCTTCATATGTAGTTTACTTCCAGGCCTGCTACAGCATACATTTACTGCTCTGATTGGCTGCTTATAAATATGACAGACAGGACGTTCACCCTCCAACATTTTTTTGAGAAGTCCTGATCTTAGTGTATGTGTATGTCCCATGGCATGGATATGTGAAACATTTGGATGGATACAGGTTAATTCCTCCGGTCATCACATTAAATCTCACGACTATACTCGAGGGTTTTAACATACTGGATCAACTGACAGCTAAACGAATGGTCTTTCCTTCAGGCAAAGCTCCCTTTATACCGCAGCAGTCTTCAAGAATGCCTCCATGATCACTGATAAATCCTTCAGTCAGTCTCAAGATTCACACAGCCTAACTCATAAGGAAGACCCTTGTAAACAAGATTTCTGAACCCCTTTACTTGAAGCAGAGACTCTTAAAGATAGGAAAATATAAGGAACATCTTCTTATATCATTGGTATAAGTATAGAGTATTTAGACTGGTGAGCCTCCAACTGAGCAAAAGATCTGTGGTTGGATTCGGGCCACATGAAAACAAATGCAGGCAAGGTACTGTGAGTACATTTATATGAGTATGGATGAATGCAGTGCATTGTGTAAGAAGTAGTTCTGGACTATATAAGCAGTTCATGACCATTTCTCCATGGAGCCCTCTAAAACCTGTTTTATGCTTGATGCATCTGCAGAGTCACGAGTGTCCGCGTGTCAAACGTGACATAAAATCTTAAGACACGCCCATTCCTTGGGGTCCTGTGTGGTGATTTTTCTAAGAAATTGCAACAGACACTGATGCATGGTGAACTTTAAAGAACAGAGACTATCTCTGCTCTATTTTTGTTTTAGTGACAAGAGTAAACAAATCACCTCCTCTTTGTGGTTCTCTTCATTGTAAACAATAATTCTTCCTTTGTAACTTTCATTAAACCGTGCTGGAGACACTGCCCCCTAGCTTTTGGGTGAATATCGGTTTGCAGTGAGGAGGAAGCTGGTGCTAGGTATAAATGCACCAGACGTTTCAGCGTCATGATTCTGTGTCAGTTTGCATCAATGCAGCCGTCCACGCCAAAAGCATAACCGTGCCTGAAGTGTATCTAAGATAAGCTAATTTCCTCCTCAGCAACCCTACGGAAAAACATGTATCCAAACTCATGTGTTAACATAAAAATGTGAGTGTTTTCATTAATAAAATTCCAACAGAATAGGCACACATGTTTTTTCCAAAAGACCTTTAGACAAACTATCCATAAACTGCTTTCTTATTTTAGTCAATACATGCAAATCTAACTTTGACAACCTTGAAGCAGGCGAAGAATTGCGACCTCCAAGATCTCTGGATAGACAAGGTAACCTGGAACCTATGTGAACCATGTCCTAACAGCATGCAATGCACTGACTTTTCTTTCACTTTTCTCACATATCTTTACACTTTGTTTTACTAAGTGGAGATAGTGGAGATAGGCTCATCGATAGAAAAAAATACACGTTTGTATGGAAGCCCATTACTGCCACTTTAAAAGACAAATTTGAATGTTCACAATGTTATGTAACAAAAAAAAAAAAGAATATTGAGTCAAAATTATGAGGAAAAAAAGTCAAAATTACAGGAAAATAGTCATAATTGTAAAAGGACAGGTCAAATTTCTGACATAAAAAGTCATTATAAGATATAAAGTCATTGTAATGAGATAAAAAAGACAAAATTATGTGATAAAAAGTAAAAAATCTTAAATGAAAAGTCAAAATTATGAGATAAAAAGTCAAAATTTAAAAATGAAAAATCAAAATTATAGAGAAAAGTCATAATTATGAGATAAAAATCAAAATTATGGGATAAAAAGTCGAAAAATATGAATTTCGACTTTTTATCTCATGATTTTGATTTTTCCAATCCAATAATAATGACTTTTAATCGCATAATTATGACTTAAGATTCTTTTTTTTTTGTAGAATTTCCTAACTTTCACATTTTTCTTTTTAAATTGGCGGAAATGGATTTCCATACTTTTGCTTCTGTACCTTCAGAAAAAAAGCTTCAGATTTCCGACTGTTAGGAGGACCCTAAATACACAGAAATGATAATTCTTCTAATAATAATAAATGCTGCACAGTTCAAAGTCATAGATGATGCTTGTGAGCTGTGACAACAAGCTGAGAACCCTCTGCATTCAAGCTGCAGTTCAATAAGCATCTTTTTTTACTGTCATTAATAAGTCTTAAACTGATCATTTAAAATTAGATTTTATGGTCAAGTTGCTGTATTAGATCACCTTAGTGATGGGTGAGGAAAATATGTATTTACAATTTAAAGAAACCATAAAATCAAACATTTTTAACCTTTCTGTCTTTTTCTGGAAGTATCTATGTGGTGGTTTTTAGAGGCAAACAGTCTCCTTTTGGGATGGATGGATGGATGGATGGATGGATGGATGGTAAGGAAAGGTTTGAGGCAGAGACTTCATAGCAGAGGAAAAAGGCTGATATAGTGTTTTCCTTCCATCCTGGCAGTTTTTTTTCTCTCGCTGACAGTTGGAAATTGATTTTTCAGGATTATATTGATCTGTCTCAAGGTCAAGCTAAAAGTTCCCTCTCAAAGTTTGGACCCTGTGTGCAGTCTGGGATCCTCTGGCGATCCCCTGATGGGTGTGAAGTGGAAACTTAAAGGCTAAAGGTGAGCAGACTTCTGCCATTGGGGCTGCAGCACTTTACAACAATCAATCACTTTGAGGCGACTCGCCTGAGGAGCTCTGCGAGCAGAATCAGCGCCATAAATCACCTCCAAAAACTCAGTTATACTTTCATGTCAGGTTTTTTTAAAATCTCATTTTGGAATAAATCTCTGTGTGTGCAACCTCTTTTTAGCCCAGCTGTTTATTTATAGCTCCGTTTCTGCTCTCACAACAACACTGACATTTCAGAAACTACGGCTTATTAAACTGTGCCAAAAGATTTCAGGCTCTTGTTGGTTAATTTGCTCTCAGCTGCTGGAGGCTTTTTGGTGCAGAGGATGGTTGTTTTTCTGACTTTGTTCACTTTTTAGTGGTTCAAAAGTATTTTATACTCAAAACCAAACCAAATCTAAACCAGCATGTCATGAGCCTTCCTTGAGAAAAGGTTTAGTGTTGAACTTTATTAATGCCTAAGGCCAGGCCTGACAAACCCAGAGAATGGGTCCTCCCCAGCTGTGATTTACTGGTGATATAAATGCATTTGTGTTGGATCAGCGTCCTGGCTAACAGCTGCCTAATTTTGGAGCTGAAAACTGTGTCAAGCTGGGCTCTGATGTTGAAATTATACATTTGTGCCTCTTCTGACCACCTTTTAACCACTTTTTCCATCCATTTTTGCCACTATTACTTGCCATTTTGCCACTTTTGCCTGTTGTTGCATCTTTTTTTAACAATTTTTTGCAACTTTAAACCCATTTTAGCCACATTTTAACCCCGTTCCAAAAATTTTCCCCTCCCATTACTTGCCACTTTAAACACATTTTGTACTTTGTAATCCACTTTTATTACATTTCTCATCCATTTTTGCCAATTTAAACAAATCTCTACTCTTTTGATTTTAATGAAGCCTCTTTTTAAGCCTACTTTCTGCCACTTTTAACCCAATCTTCCACCACCCATCCATCATCTTTTATGCTTGTTTTTGCCATTGTTGACCAAGTTTTTTTTCACTTTCAGCTTATGTTTTGTCCCAGTTACTCCATTTCTGCCACTTTAAACACATTTTGCCACTTTTAAAGTTTAATTTAGCTTCTTTTTATGTCTCTTTTTTGCCGTTTTAAATCCATTTTGCCACAATTTTACCTATTTTCTGCCACTTTTAACCCAGTCTTCCACTTTTTAACCCCATCCACCATCTTTTATTCTTGTTTTTTCTATTGTTAGCCAAATTTTTTTCACTCTCAGCTTACGTTTCACCCCAGGTACTCCATTTTTGCCACTTTAAACCAATTTTTGCAACTTTTAACCCAATATTCCATTTGGTAATCCAATTTCACCACCTTTTCTGACATTTTCTGACATTTTGAACCTATTTTTGCCATTTTAAATTGATTTCTCCCACTTTAATACTTTCCACCAATTTGTACACCAATTCTTGTCTCTCTTAACCTATTTTTGCATCTTTTAACCTATTTTTGCAACTTTACTGGTATTGCTTTAACACACAGTTACTAAGGTAAAAACAAAAATGAAATATGGTTATCACAGCTTAACTTTACAGTGGAGTGGTTTTGCTGACCTCCATGGATCCTCCATTTGGCTGGGCCCCAGAAAGCTCTCCCCTTTATACCACTTTATGGACGGCCTTGCTTAAGGCAACATGTAGAAAATGTCACTGCAGATCCGTTTTCAGATCTTTAATGTGCTGTTTAGTTTGTTTTAAAACGTTTATTTTACCAGGGAGTTGCACAGAGATTAAATATCTCCTCTACAAGACCCGGAGCAGCCATACAAAGTCACAGAACCATTAAAAAAACAAGTTAAATATTTAAGATGGGAAGATACCAGCAATTATCAGGGTTCATACACAAATTTAAAGGTCATATTCAAGAACTTTTTAAGCACTTTCAAGTTACAAGCACCTTACAACTGAGATAAAAACAGATTCCTACGTGATAATAATTATTTAACTTCCTTGTAATTAACACTAGAACTGCCAATGGGTAAAATTTACCCAAGGCTGGTCTTTAACTGTATCTTATTTTATGTGTATAAAGTTTTAAAGACTGTTTGACTTTTCCTAAAAGTTTGTTGAACAGCACCTGGTATCATAAAAAAAATCTTTGCCTAAGCCCAAATTTTTTTATGGACGTTTATATCTAGAACCACCATGCAGGTCAAATTTACCCCATAAGAAAGCCTTGATTTTCCCACTCTTTTATTTCACACCATCTCTCTCTTACAGCAATGCCTAATCAGAAGTCGATAGATCAACCTTCAACATGAATAAAACAGGGAAAAAGACATTTACCATTGTGAAATGTAAGTTAAGTGCTTTTAACTGCTTTTAATAAGGAAGAATATGGTGATGAGAAAGTTTCGGGATTAGCAGTCAGTCCAAAGACAATTTTCTGGGTGACAGATCATCTTCCAACAGTGATCTAGTTTGCTATCTGTGGTTAATAAGCTGTTCAATGTCAGTGGTTAACTATCAGTCCTTGATCAGTGCTATTTATGAAAATCAAGGCACTTTAATGACATTAAATTTGACCCGTTGGTTGTTTGAGGTATGTAGAGATCCACAGCGGTTCTAGTGTTAAAGAGATAATATAATAGTAGAAGCATAGCTACCACGTAGTCTTTACAGACAGTATTTTTCCCTGTAAAGGCATACGGCTGTGAGTGCCTTTATGTCCAGCCAAGGCTCAGTGAAACGTGTTTTCCTGACATGTTTTCATCGGGGGGGCTGGGTCACATCCACTCAGACTGACAGATTTCAGCCACTCACACAGACTCAGAGGGCCAGGAGAGGCCCCAGCGGACCGGTGGTCATTTCATGTGAAAAACTCTCCAACTTATTTCATTTCTCTGTCTAATGAGGGAACTGTTCAGCCAGAATGCTGTATTATGAGAGTAAGGGCTTGTGCCCAGCACTGGCAATGCTCATTTTCGAAACAAAGCCAAAGCAGTCCAGTGTTTTCTGTACTCAGTGCCCTGAGCAGAAAATTAGTCCTCTGCAGCTGTGTCAGTCCCTGAACTCACAGTGCTCTCATTTGAAAATAGTTCAGCATTTGGCACAGCACCGTGATCGTCACTGTCACTTCTCCCTTACTGGCCAATCAAAATCATGGGGTGAGACTTCTGATAATAGTGGAAGAGAAACCATTCTGGCTCATCTGTGACTATTTAATCACAGTGACTAAGAGTAAAGACTAAATGACAGGATGTTTTATTTATAAACTGAACAAAAATATTTTTGGGTTTTCATCAACTGAAACTTCAAGGGTGAAAAATCATTAACATGTGACTAAAACTAAGCATATTTTAATCTTAACCCTCTGATCCCCAATCTATTTTAACCATTTTGTCTTGTCTAGACTAGACTCAACCCTGTGGTGCACAGCCAAGCTCTAAACATCCTTTTTTTCAGGACAAAAGGGCTTTAAGAATATGTGTAATGCAGAAATGGCACTTGAATTTTTAAAAAGTTATGGGACTTTTAAGACCAAAGTAAACAGTAAAGACCAAAAGTGAAAAAAATAATCATTCTGTGGCAAAGAAAGAAATCTTCAAAACATTCACACATTCTCAAAAAAGAATGCACGGTTTTATATTGGCTGATTATGAGCCATCATTGAAAGCGGTTCCTGTCTGCAGTGACACAGAGGGCCACAGGCTCCCTGTCTCTCCATTATGAGCTATCTAGGCCATCTCCTTCAGTTTTTAAGTGTTTACACCAGTGCTGTTTGGCAAGTATGATGTGACGACCTGCCATTGGTTGTCACAGCCCATGTGACATCTGTTTTGGGAACTCAAGATGGTGGCTAATGCTAGGCTAGTAGAAGTAACTATCAAAATGGATTAAAAATAGGATAAAAAGTTGTTCAATATCTGATAAAGATATCTCTGAGGACCCTGGAAAATCACCCAAGTTCCTGGCTCACAAAAAGGAGAGGAACAAAGGGAGAGAAAAGGAAAGGAAAGAGGATGGGGGGAAGGGAAAGGAAGGTTGGGAAAAGGAAAGAAGAGGAAATGGAAGGAAGATTAAGGAGAGGAAAGAAACAGAAAGGAAGAGGAAGGAAAGGAAGAAGGGGAAGGAAGTGAAAAGAAGGTCAAGGAAATGTAAGGGAAAGTAAGTTAAGGTAAGGTAGGTTAAGGAAAGGAAGCTTAAGGAAATGAAGGGGCAAGGGATGAAAGCTTAAAGAAAGGAGTGTAAAGGCAAGGAAGGTAAAGGAAATGAAGAGGAAGAGGGGTTACAGAAAGTAAAAGGAAGTAAGGTTAAGGAAGGGTTAGGGAAGGAAGTTTAAGGAAAGGACAGGGAAGACAGGTTATGGAAATGAAAGTCAAGTAAGATTCAGGGAAGGTTAAGGAAAGAGAGGGAAAGGAAGGGAAGGGAAAGAAGTGACAGAGAAGTTAAGGAAAGGAAAATAAGGTTAAGTTAAATTAAGGAAAGGGAGGTAAAGGAAGGTTAAGGAAATGAGGGGGCAAGGAAGGGAAGGTTAAGGAAAGGAATGTGATGTAAGGAAAGAGGTTAGGAAAGGAAGAGGACGACAGATTATGGTATGAAATTGAAGAAAGGTTAAGGAAAGTTAAGGAAATAAAAGTAAGGTTAAGGAAAGTTAAGGAAAGGAAGGTTAAGGAAAGGAAGGAAAAGGAAGGGAAGTGAAATAAGTGACAGGAGGTTTAAGGAAAGGAAAGTAAGGTTAAGGTAAGTTAAGGAAAGGGAGGGAAATGAAGGGAAAGGAAGGTTAAGGAAATGAGGGGGCATGGAAGGGAGGGTTAAGGAAAGAAATGTGATGTAAGGAAAGAGGTTAAGGAAAGGAAGAGGAAGAAGGTTATGGGGGGTAAGGGAATTTTGGTTAAGGAAAGGAAGGAATAGAAAGGTTAAAGAAGGGAAGAGAAAGGAAGGTCAAGGAAAGAGAGATGGATTGATCCATCTGCAGAAAGTGTTCTCAGTGAAGAAATACACTATAAAGCAATGAAATAATTTCCAAGGATTAGTTTAGTGAATTGTTTCATTGTGTAGCAGCTAAATAATCTGGATAATGAACATCCTTCCTGGGTTTATTTCCTCTCTAAGCCCTGCTTGCTGTATTTTTCCCTTAATTGGTGCCACAATATCAAACCATCGATAAAGATCAACTTCACTTTGACATCTACCAGCTCTGGTAAGTAACATCAATGTATGGACTGTAGTAAACTAGCAGTTGTCACACTTACATTGACAGATTCATGGCCGGCATATTTGACTCTGACCCGTGGCTCCTGAACTACATCCAGGTTAGTTCCAGTCACCGTGAGGGTGGTGTGTCCGCTGGGAGAACAGAAAAGAAGAGTGGGTTTATTAACAAAAAAACAAAGATGATTAGAGGAATATGCAGACTTACTAGTCAATTACGGCTGAGTTTCCAGGTAGAGTGCATGTGAACACAAGCTGTCTATTTTAGCATGATTTAATTAGAGAGACGGCTGCAGAGAGATCAGTCTTTTTAACTTGCAAACCAACACTTTGGAGAAAACTGCATTAATGCAGGTCTGAGGAGGTATAGCTGGCACAGAGACCCGCTCTTTGTTATTGGCCAGGAGAGCCAGATCAAACGGGGAACCAGCTGGCTGCTATTTTATATTCATCCATGACTGTGAGGCTGGCATAGCATGAATACAGGTGCTGCTTGTTTACATCTCAGCGCTAGATGTGATTAAAACAAACAAGACTCTCTAATTTCTGCAGAGAGAAGCTGTAGGATGGAGACAGAAAAAGAAAAGAGGGAGACTAAAAAATGAGACAGGGGGAAAAAATGGCTTTAAAAAATCTGGCTGGGATCTTGAGTCTGACAGAGTGCCAATCCTTCTCTTCTCACACTTCAAAGGCTACCTAAGCTTGTAGGGCCACATAGTGAGGCTGCACATTCATGATGAGGGCTCTTGATTGCAGCTCCACAAAGCTCCTCCTGTCACCAGGCTGAGGGCCAGGGTGTCTCTCTGAAGTCTAACCTGCAGGGACGCAGAGCCGCGTAATCCCACCCCAAACCACGTTAAGTCCCATCTTTTATTCAGCACAGTACAGGTAACTTGAGATCTGTTTATGCAGAAGACTGTCCTTGCAATGCTAGCAGCTCCACTCTCAATCAGCTAAAAATTGTAGAAGTACCTCAGCTGAATACAGAAGGCAATTTTTCCTGTGATCTCTTATCAGATATGTGTTTTACTTTTCTTGTTTGCAGACTAACAAAGGTTTGCTGTTGTGTGCATTACTCTCTACATCCTAGCACCCATATTATTAAATTCATCTATTACAAATGCAGTGTCAGAGATCTGCAGACAAACCTGCCCTTGTTTTTGTTCTTAGGTGTCTGCAAATTTTGAAACTAAAATATAAAAATGCATGCTAAATTCTGCTGTCACTGCAAATATAAATAAGAACAACTGCATTAAAGAAACATATGCATGGAATCAAACATAAACACAATCTCAAGAAACAGCTGCTAAAGAAAAATCCAATCATCACAATGGATGTGCCTCTAGTGTGCTCAGTAGATGTACTTTTGCATGCATTTACTCCCTGTTGTTAATATGCAGTTTTACTATCCAAACAAATTATTTGCAGATGGCATTGCTTAACAATGAAGCAGAAAAGTGGTGACACACCTCCATGTTTATGATAAAACAAGGGAGAAAGCTGTTGAAGGGGTGCAGCTCTAGCCTCTTAGTACAGTACACGACTGCTCAACACTCATGTCTACCCTCATCATCTATAGCACCTTCATCAGGCTGGACATAAAGTCTGAGGACTGTGATATTGATGGTCTCTAGGTTAGGCAAATTGGTCTCACCATGGGAAGAACAAAATCACTGTTTCTTAAAGTATATTCTGAGGATAATGCTTAGTGTGCTGTACTTTGAATAAAAGCTGTAACGTTAATGCAGATAAGCAGAACCTAACCAAAAAAGCTGAAACCAGTTGAGGGATGTATGCTGGCAGCAGTGTTAATTTTGACAGCTATTTGTAATATTAGTCTTAGTCTTTTGATTACATGTCACGTTTAAGTAATTTCTACCCTTTTTAGTTTTAGTCTAGTTTTAGTCGACACAAACTCCAAAGCATTTTAGTCTAGTTTTAGTCCTTACAAAGTCTTCACATTTTAGTCTTTACTTTTAGTCCAAGCATTTATTCTTTTGCCTAAATCTGGTACCAAGTCATGTTAGTGTGTTCTATGCACTCTGCCAAACCTGAGGTCTCTGTTTTCTTCGGCTAAGAGGCAAAAGGAAAAGAGATGCATTGTTTTTTGACAGATTTACCCACGGTGGAGAAATATCATGGATTTTGAATGTTTGATGAAAATGAAATGACATTTTAGTCTAGTTTTAGTCATTCTGACAAAAACTGAACTTACTTTTAGTGAGTTTTAGTCATCACAGATCTATCTTTGGCAAGTCTTAGTCTATTTTTTGTCATGAAAAAAAACAAGGCAGTTTCAGTCGACAAAATAAACACTGGCTGGCAGGCCCCTGCAATTTACTGGTGACATCATGGAGAAGATATGAACATCTAAATACAGTATATTTAGAAATCTACATGTATTTCTTACTTATTTCTTCAATATTACCTATTTTTGTCAGGGCTTTCTTTTGTTTGTTGTTTAGGGGTTGACCAATAATTGATCTGGCTGACTGACAGTGCCAATATTTGGCCTTTTTGCCGATTATCAGTCATCAATATGATTAATTAATGGAGTAATGGTACTGCAGCATGTGTGTCTCACCTTATCTCTAGTGTAGTAAGTGCAGGTTGGAGAGCTAAACAGGGTTACGTCCCGACATCTATCCGTAAAAAACTAAAACACTAAAACTAATAAAAAAGAAACTAAAACAAAACATTTTTGAAATATACAACCTAAATTAAACTAACAAACCAGCAGTCAAAACTAATAAAAATTAAACTGAAGTGGAACACATAAAGTGAAAACAAAATAAGAAAAAAAATAATGAGAAATCCAAAACTATTATAACCTTGCTCCTATCCCTAAAATTTGCAATTTTTTTCATAAATCAGTGCCAGTGGTCACCCTTTACATCTGTTGGTGGTTTTAAACTAATAAAAAGTGTCAAAAAATGCTATGACCATTCACTTTTAAATAGTTTTTCCCCTTCCCTGAAAATAGGAGGTTACGGCCCAACAGCAGCAATGTGCACAGTGTTTGTTACAGGGTCTAGGGGTTATGGGCCTAGCTGATTATCAGCGCCGATATTTTGCATTTGGTTGGTTATCCATATCAGCATTTTAATTTACTGACTGCTTATAAAATTAATAAATTTACATAGTTCACTACTTTGGCTCTTTTTCAGTGTGTGTCTTCACCTCTGGCTCTACATCACTCTTCACAGTCTCACCTATGACCTGCCAACAAAACTCTCTGGCCTGGAGTCGCAAACAACGTCAAAGCAATGTTGACACAGTTCATCACTTCCTGTTTTCCCACAGTTCACCCTGTGCTGTTTCTGATATCAATGGAGCTGTGCTAAGCTGTTAATTTTGCTTCATTTCACTATTTATTAGTTTCATTGCTGTACATCTTAACATGAAATATCATCAGGTACTCTTGCTTTATAGCTGCTGACTTGCTAAATATCTGTTACCTGTCCCATGAACTACTAGTGATAGATATATCATGCCAGCCCTTAAGAATCAATATTGGATTACTTGTTTAGGCAGTACTATAAGGGTAAGTTACCTGGTAATGCTCCACAGAGGTTCAATTCGTTGGACTGTTGGGTCCTCTATGTACTCAAAGGCCAGACTCCCAGGAACTCTGGCCCAGTCCACCTTCAGACTGACCTGCACCGGTCCAGCTCTCGTTACAGACGGAGCAGAGAAGCACACAATCTCCGTCATGGTTCTCCTGTTAAAATTAAAAAAAAAAAAAAAAAGGCTGATACAGTCATGTTTTTGATTAAGAATGCCCACTCTCTACTGCTTGGTGTCATATCTCTGACTTCACCCACGAGCTCTGCACTTCAGTACAAGAGGAGATGATTCATTATAGACTGTCCCGTCTCCTCCTCGTTACAGACACATTAGGGATGAACAGTGTAATTAGAGAGCGCTCCAGCTAATGGCTTCCTCCGCTCACCCTCCTGACTCCAACCATGTGAGGCTTTTTGAACTTTAAATAGATATCTATAAATACACAGAGAACAATACCTACCGCTGTGGGTTTCATCACCTCCTCTCCCATCATTACTTAGACTTCTCACTTAATGAAGGTTCGCTTAATTGTATCTAAAGTGAGCTGCTTTAAATAGAGTGATCTCTTCCTGTGTTTTATAGAGATTAAAGAAGTCTTTAATATTGTTGGAGGCAGATTCAGTTAAGTGTCTGTGAATCTGCAGTCTTGGAGGGAATATGGGTGTACTGATATTCAAGGCAGGGTTAGCTAACAAGTGTAACCTTCAAAGATGTACAAGGCGTACATCTTTTTTACATTTATTTCAGAGTTACATGGTATTTTCTTGGTAGAGCTTAAACAATGTACACATTGCATAATGCTTTAAAAAATTAAATACGTCTCTATTTTTGGGGAAAAGGCTAAATGATTACAAATATTTACTCAAGTGGTCCAAACTGAGTAGTGGTTGAGTTAAAAACTTATGATTCAGTCTGAAATTTTCTTTTTTATATGCCTCAAAAACAAAAACATCCCTTATATTCACAACTTTTGTTGTTTGTTGATGTTTCTCAACAAAACTGAATTTCTTTTTTTAAGTGGCATTAGAACATATGACATATAGGATACAGTTGTCTAATTTACTGAGGTAACCTGAATGCATCATATATATCTGTCTTTCAGCTTGTTAAGTCAGCAAATTAATGTAAATTCTGCCGATTCCACCACAGATTTCTACTCTGGATTGATATCTTTAACTAATGGAACTACTACAAAGTTTAGGAGAACTTTTCAGCGTTTATATGAGCAGGTGAAGAAGAAAATTGTCCTGCAGCAGCTGAAACAAGTCTTATGAATGCACATTACTGCCAGTGCAGGCAGGTGTGATTGCATGCTACTAGAAGGCAGAGGCTTTTTTTTTAATCCATGATGAGAGCTAATGGAACCACGTTCTGTTTTGATCTGATGCACAATGCTGATTTGCTTTAAGCCTGTGTTCTCCTTGCAGAAACTGATGAATGTTTCATACTAGTGATATGGTAAAATTACGTTACATCACAGAGTATGTCAGACTCGATAGCAGTATCAATAAGCTAAAACAACATAAAAATACACAACAGGTCTTCACGGACCGGGCTTTAATCCACATCCTTTGTTGGAAGAAGAGCATAAACTTTTTTCCAATATGGAAAACTTTCATTGCAGTTCTTTGTTATTCAATAAAGAAATGTGGCACAATTCTAATAAAAATGCTGCTATAAATTGCCATATCCAAGCTAATCACCACACTGACTTCCAATATGAAACCCTGCCTGTAGCTAACACCTTGCTCTGATCACTCCTGTTCTCAGACCTGGCACAATCATTTCAGACTGAAGCGCTGCAAGATGGATCTGCCTGATGGCAGATATGGAGTCAGGTTAATCCATCTGCTTTGCACAGTTACTAACATACTGCCTTTAATATAACTTCAGATGCACAACCATCTCTTCTGCTCTTTCACTGACTGAGTGACCAGTGACCGAACCGCTGCTTTGCAATCAATGCCAAGAAACCACAGTCATCTCTTAACTTTTAACTTGATAAAGCAGATCATCTCTTAGTTTAAATGACTGCGATCAATGCAAATTCTCAAATTTTGCAAATTTAATAGCAAAAGCCAGTAAGTGTATAAATAAGAGTGTAAGTAAGTATAGATATCTTGATAATGGAGCTTTCAGTTGCCAGGATAAATCTGGCAGGTAGTGTTGTGATTAAAAATAGAGTTGGGGCATTGAATGCTGCAAGATCTATGGTGTAACTGTTATACTGCTATCTGTACTAGCATTTTTTTTCTTCTCTTCGCCCTTGCTATTCGGTTGAAACATGGAGTTATTGATTTATTTTTGATGTATTGTAAAGATCTCTTGAGTTAGATATTGCAGAGAGAGACCCATGGGGAAGGGGAGGGTTTGGGTTTTGAAACTAAGAAGAATAGGTAGTAGAAGTTTTGTAATGTTTTTGTGTAACGCTGTTAATCGTAATTATGAATTCATGCAATGTTACTGATACATGAGGATGTACACCTGCTTCTGTTAAAAATGAATTTAAAAAAGGGGGAAAAAACAGCAAAAATCAGTGTTGGCATCAAGCTAACAAACTAAAATGTACAGTACATCCTGACCTATCTGTGAAAAACTGCACCCCATCTTGTTGAATAATACAGCAGCCACCACAGGCATTTGGGCTGTACTACGGCCTAACCCTTTTATTCTAATGACAATTTAGGCTTTTTTAATGTCTACAGTGCATTCAGAAAGTATTCAGACCCCCTTCATTATACTGTATAAGTAGCTCTCCTCAGTGCAAAACACAGGAAGCCCACCTGGAGTTTGCAACAAACTCAAAATAAAAAGCCAAGCAGGTTTTCCATGGCCATTCTGTCATAAGCCCAGATCAGTAGAAGGCTGCAGTGATGGTTGTCCTTCTAGAACTTTGTCCCATCTCCACACATGGAGCTCAGTCAGAGTACCTATCAGATTCTTGGTCACCTCTCCTACTAAGGCCCTTCTCCTCCCTTGATTGCTTCTTCCATTTGAGAATTACTGAGGCCACTGTGTTCTTGGGAACTCAAAGTATAGCAGAGTTTTTTTATAGCCTGCACAGATCTGTGCCTTGCAATGATCCTGTCTCTGAGCTCTGCAGGCAGTTCTTTTGACCTCACGGCTTGATTCTGGCATCTAAAGAGTGTGTCAGTTAACATCTTTTTAATACTGCTAGCCATGGCATTCAGCATCCTAGGTGCAATACTCTAAGCACTCACAGCTGGAGAAAACTGGAAAAAGTTTAGCTCTTCAAACACTTCTGTGCTCATCCTTGTCAGTTCTATCTAGCTGATTGATCAAAGTCAAGAAAGGCAGGACTCCTGATTTCAGTTTTGTCAACAACAACTGCAGAAGAGATCTAATCTTGGTATTTTTAATGTGTTTTTTTTTTAAGTCTAGAGCTGCTACCAAGACACAATATCCTTTTGCTGTTGTATGTTTTCTTAGTCAAACTTTTTTGGGTAAAAGCGACTAATAGGCATAGATAGTTTAAACTACACTTAACCGTCAGCGCCAGGGGAAGTGAAAGAGCCAACTTTCAGGACCGAGCAACGGTAGGAACCGGTGAGTAGTGCTCTGACATTGAGGTCACAGACGCTGCCAGTTTAAAAAAAAAAAAAAAAAAAAAAAAAAAGGCCTTTGTTGAAATGGGCTTTAATTTGTTAAAAAGCTTTGACCCTGTAATGATGAACTTTTTATAAGAAAAATCAACAGAAACCCCCCAAAAATGGTTTCTCCCAGAGGCTATACGTGTCTTACATTAGGTGATAGGGTTCACAATTTGCTGAGAATAAATGATAAAGCAACTGTCACCATGGCAACATGCTGTCAAGCAGGATAAAGACAAAATATTGCAGTGACCATATTTGCTGAATCTTTGGCCATACTCCTGGTTCAAGGAAACCAAAATGGTGTCCAATATACAAAAAACAATCTCCTGTACTCCACATACACTATATTCCCAAAAGTATTCACTCACCTGCCTTGACTTGTATATGAACTTAATGGACATCCCATTCTTAATCCATAGGGTTTAATATGATGTCGGTCAACCCTTTGCAGCTGTAACAGCTTCAACTCTTCTGGGAAGGCTTTCCACAAGGTTTAGGAGTGTGTTTATGGGAATTGTTGACCATTCTTCCAGCAGCACATTTGTGAGATCACACACTGATGTTGGACAAGAGGGCCTGGCTCTCAGTCTCCACTCTAAATTCATCCCAAAGGTGTCCTATCAGGTTGAGGTCAGGACTCTGTGCAGGCCAGCCAAGTTCATCCACACCAAACTCTCTCATCCATGTCTTTATGGACCTTGCTTTGTGCACTGGTGCACAGTCATGTTGAAACAGGAAGGGGCCATCCCCAAACTGTTCCCACAAAGTTGGGAGCATGGTATTGTCCAAAATCTCTTGGTGTGCTGAGGCATTCAGAGTTCCTTTCACTGGAACTAAGGGGCCAAGCCCAGCTCCTGAAAAACAACCCCACACCATAATTCCCCCCTTGACCGAACTTGGCACAGTGCAGTCAGACAAGTACCGTTCTCCTGGCAACTGCCAAACCCAGACTCATCCATCAGATTGCCAGATGGAGAAGCAATTCGTCGCTCTAGAGTCCAGTGGCGCATGCTTTACACCACTGCATCGCTAGCTTTGCATTGCACTCGGTGACGTGTGGCTTGGATGCAGCTGCTCAGCCATGGAAACCCATTCCATGAAGCTCTCTACGCACTGTTCTTGAGCTAATCTGAAGGCCACATGAAGTTTGGAGGTCTGTAGCGATTGACTTTGAAAAAATTCAGACTTGTTGCGCAGGTGGCATCCTATCACAGTACCACGCTGGAATTCACTGAGCTCCTGAGAGCAACCCATTCTTTCACAAATGTTTGTAGAAACAGTCTGCATGCCTAGGTGTTTGATTTTATACACCTGTGGTCATGGAAGTGATTCGAACACCTGATTTCAATTATTTGAATAGGTGAGTGAATACTTTTGGCAATATAGTGTAGATTGGTTTACATTATAGTGACTGTCTTAATTTCCTCTCTCAAACAATTTGCATTTTTTCAGAAGGTTATGTTTCCATCAGACTCACCTGTACAGCTCACATGTCTGATTTCCAAAGTACACATTAACAGCACTTCCAGCGCCCAGATTCTCCCCAACAATGGTGACCTTCGTGCCCCCAGACTCAGGTCCTCTGCCTGGAGTGAGGGCCAGCATGGATGGTGTCTGTGAAGGACCATGATTCATTAAAATTTCATTCAACACAGGTCAAACACAGAATGCAGAGTGTCTCATGAATTATCAGTTTCTGAAAGCCTTTCCTTCAACAGCCTTGGCTAAATAAACTTCTGTGTTAAAAATGTTTTCAAAAGAGTGTTAAAAGGATGTGGATAAAGAACTTTCTGGGGTACAAAAAGAGATTTTAATGACACCCACAGTTCGAGAGGTTTTGAAAAATACTTCACATATTTTGAATGATCAAAAGAATAGATGTTCCTAGCTACAAATTTTCTGTTGATTAAGCAGACATTAGAATCCAGACTGAGATAAGAAAAAACACACAAAACAGTCAAAATTAAGCACAGTTCATTTCATAGTTAAACATGGTCTAAATTATTATTAAGTGTGGCCTCATTTGAAACAGTACATCACACCAGATAATAACAGATATTTTAAATTCAGCTGCTTATGTGGCCCTTTGCAGAGTACATTGTGATCATGGCACATTCTCCTGCAAAGCGTGGTTGCAAATAATTTAATAAAGGTGCACAAATAAACTGCCACTGAAATATGTGGCTTTCCTTGAGAATCTAAAGTACAGTACAGTAAATTTATAAAAACAATTATTAGTAGGTATTTTAACCAACCATAAAATCTGATGCCAACTAATTACACCGATGAGGTTGCATATTTCAGAAAACTTCCCAAAAGCATACAACCCTTGTTAAGGGTAATAAAGCATCCCATTCTTTTCATTTAAAAATCACATTGAAAATATAATATAATATAATATTACAAATCTTTGTAATGTAGGCAGAAAAATTCAAGTCTACATTAGGCATTCATCAATGGCATCTACTTGTCACCTATTAAATGAATGGATCATGACTGCTCTGTGAATCTATCTGTCTCTAAGCTCCACCCCCAATACAATGAGCCAATCACATTTCTTGCTGCTAACACAATGCACTCCGGCGTTCAGCTTGCACACCTAGTGAAAATCGACGGCAGCATGAACAAGAACGTCTACCACATCTTCATGGAAGCCCTTCTGGACTGAATCTGATTGGTCGTGGGTTCATACACCAACAAGACAATGACCTGAAGCGTACTTCAAAGCTGTGACAGCAGAGACTACTGGACCAAGAAAAAGGAATATGGAGAACTGGAACTGATGGACTGGCCAAGTCAAAGTCAGGATTTGAATCCTATTAAACATATTTGAGATTTAGTTGATTCAAAGATTGACTGCACAAAAAATTCATCTTAAGCACTCTGGTGGGAACAGCTAGAAACTATTTAGAACTCAATAACAAAAGAGACTGAGGAAACGTCCATTATTATGAGTGAGAAAGACGATTTGGTTGTTTTAGTTTGTTATTTGCTAAATAAATGGCAATGATATTTTTACTTTTAAACAACTTTTTGAAAGATTTCTAGAATATTTATCTAAAAATCTTGTTAAGCACTGTATATAGAGAGAATGAGTGTGATTTCAGACACAACCTATATCAAATGAAATCTGATCTCTAATCATGGTATTTGTGACTTCAAGCATCCCAGGTTATTCTTCAGTTTGTGACTGTAGTTCAAGTAGACCAAATTTGCCATTTTCTTTCATCAACAAATGCATTTTCAGCCTAAATCACTGCAACCACTACAGATAAAACAGACAAAATAAAGGATTTTCTGTGTTTACCACAAAGGAGTAAAGCTGGGAGGATTGTGCTCGTAGTTCTGGCTTGCATTCACCAACACATAACTTCACTGGACCTGGAGCACTTCCTTTAGGAGCTTCGGCCATCTCACAAACAATCCTAATGAAATAAAGAAGACAAATACACAAACGTGAGTGCACAAAAGCAAAAGGCATGAGAAAAAATCAGTATGCATACGAGTAGTACCACAAGTTAGAGACCCACAAACTGCAGAATCGGTGCACTCGATCACATTTGTTTTGACTGGCTCGGGCTGAAGATGGCCTCTGCCGGCCGCTGTGATTGAGGCAGACTTTCATACAAGTTGTGGGTCAATACACTGGGCCATCTTTCTTCCTAATGGGAAACCTATAACAGCAATATAACTCAAATGATAAACTGCCCCCCCTTCTCATCTCCGGCACCATCGCCACCCACCATTACCTCTGGTTGCCATGACAACACAGGGGTTTTCTTCAATAAATCAGTATTGCCTGTCGGGTCAATAAGATAAAGTGCGCCATGAATAAGTCATTATAGCAACTGACCCCATGCTGAAATTAATGGTTGTAACAGCTGTAATGCCGTGTTTTAAAGCACTGTGAATGGCCCTGCTGAACGCACAGAGACTCTGCGTCCTTCCAATACAATAAGAGCACCCAATGAATCGTCCCTGCCCAGCCTTTCTATTCATACATCACCAGAGTTTTCCAATTTTCTGGTGGCATGTTCTTTTTCTTTTCCTTTTTTCGTTTTTTTTTTGCAAGGAAATAAATAAAGTCCCTGCAGCCTGAGCCCAATCGCATTACATGGCTGTGAGAGAAACACATGGCTAACAGATTGTCCCTCCAGTCAGCGACATGCAGCGCATTTCAATTACAGCTGCGCCGACAGCCTCGTAACGACAACGACACAAAGAAGGCTGTCTCTTCCTTTGGCTCCGACTGCACCAGAGCAATGCAAAGCCCCGCGCAATCTTACAACCTGATGAGGCTTCACAGGGACGGGGCTTATTCACAGACTGTGCTAGAGTCTGTGAGGAAATTAGTGTGGGGGACGAGGAGAGTGCTTATTTTCTGTTTCTGCATCCGTGCAGTGTGTGGATGTACAGTGCACTATAAATCCATGTGTGTCTGTGCAGGAGAAGAGGAGGGAGGAGAGTCTCTTACTGTTCTGCAGTGATGTATCCCTCCTCCTGTGGGGTGCAACGCACACCTGCCACATCCACGTTGCCCTGCAGCTCAGAGAAGGACAGACCCAGGTTCAGACCCTGGATGGTGACCAGTGTGCCTCCCTCCAGAGGTCCTGCCACTGGGCTCACCTGCAGAGAAAAGATATTAAAAGTGTTATAAGCATTAAAAAAGAGGCGGGTTCTTAAATATTAAATGGTCAGTTGCAAGATGATAGTCGATTTCTGAACCCATAGACTGCATAAAGGTGGCATGACAAACTTTAAATGGACTTAAGCTTGTATAGCTCAGGTCTACAATCATGCTCTGATGACAGAGGATGCCATCATAGGAGCAATTTGGGGCGGCTGTCTTGGCTAAAGTGACTGTAGGAGCTGGGAATTGAACAACCAACCTTCTAGCTGCAAGACATCTAACTCTACCATTAGCTAGAGTCAGCCCATCTATTTTCTATACCACTTATCTCGTTGGGGGGTCAGCTATCCCAGCTGTCACCAGGCTAGGGGTAGGGTACACCCTGGTTGCCAGTCAATCGCAGGGCAATCAGGCACGCTCACACTCACACCTACAGCCAATTTAGAGCCACCAATTAGCCTAATGAGCATGTTTTTGGTGGTGGGAGGAAGCAGGAATACCCAGAACTCTGCACAGAAAGGCCCTGACCGGGAAGCGAACCAGGGACCTTCTTGCTGTGAGGCAACAGCGTTTACCCATGTGCTGCTGTGGAGTCAGCCATTAAATGTAAAACCATAGATTTTGTTGCTGGTAAGAACTGAGAACTAATGCAGCAATTTGTTATCCTATCCACATACATGAGTAAAGATTGCCATCACAGGCTTGTTTTTGAGTAAGAAGATCATGATGCTTGAACATGCATTTGAAGTAATGATGCACTGATTTTTAAAAATAAGGGCTGATACCAACATTTTCTCTCATGTTTGACCATGAAAACAGAGCATAGTTTGTCCAACAGGTCACATCTTCCACTCATTAGTAATTCTCCTCTCTAAATCAGCATGGCACCCATGACCACAAACCATAATAGGACATCACGATCTGTTATATGTCTGCAGAAATGTACACTCTACCTTAAAACAGCTGTTTTTTTCTGGCTTCTTGCTCTGTCATTTTCTCAAAAGACTGAGTGGTAATGTTATTATGTTTTGCTTAACTCTTTCAGTCTTCTTCTTAGCCTCATCCTCCAAAGTTGTCAATGTTGCCTCTTAGGGTAGACTCACTGTGTCTAACTTAACCCTTTCATACTGTTCGGGTCAAATTTGACCTGTTTTGTTATTTGACAGCAGTAAAAATCCCTCTAAACGTCATTCTTTGAGCCTGAAATTGGATGACATTTCCTAAAGTGACCTAAAATACACAAAAATGAATATATTTTTAAATTCTTATATTTTTGGGTCACAGAAGGCCTTTTGGTTTAACCCTATAGAACCCAGCGTAGCGCCAGCGCTACGATTAGCATATTCCTTTTTGGTCGGTGGTAGATTTGAAACCGGATAAGATAGATCAGTCATTCCTTTTGCATGTAAAATCCGGGGAGTTACACAAACATGTCACACATTCACCATGTTTCAGAGTGCTGTTTCGTTGCAGTGTTGGGTCTGTAAAAAATACACAATAAAGCGCACATAACAAAAATCTTCTTAAACGAGACCACAGGTATTTGCAGCACTTCCTACATTGAAATAAACATCATCACGTTGTGGGCATGACCTGACACATGATTCTTACAGAGTCCCTACCCAATAATAATAAATCTGGCCTTTGGCTCTGTCCTGCATGTCTGTCCTCAGCTCTCTCGTCCCTGTTTCTAATTCTGTCCACTGTCCTCTTCTGTCAATTAAGGCATAAAATGCCCAAAAATAAATCTAAAAAGAAAGAAGAAAGAAAGAAAGAGGGTATAAGTTTATAATTTTGGTTTACATAAAACTTCCTCAATCCACTTTTGTTTATAAATCTCAAAAAGTATTGATTAAATTTGGTTGACATGACACCTTAATTTATTCCTATATATATATATATATATATATATATATATATATATATGTATATTGGAGACCAGCCTTATCAAATATTTTTGCTACTTCTCTTGCCCAGGTGTAATTATTGAACATGTCCCACTAAAATATTTGTTTAGTCAGTCTGCTATCTGGCATATTGATCACACACCATGTCATCCATATGTCTCACTGCACATGGTTCCCAACCCATATCATCATTTTAATAGTAATAAATTCTGCTATTCGAATTTTTAAGATAATTATCCAGAATTTCTATAGAAGTTTAAATAATTTGCTATGAATGTTGGGGAAAAATTATTTAAAAATGTGAGAAATTTTTCTGAAAATTTTGGGGAATATGTTTGTATGAAGTAGTTTATTTGAGTCATTGGGCAGATTTGGTCTCAAAGTTTTGGGTATTTTCATAGGAAATTGGGGGATTTATTTGTGGATATTTGAGAATTTGATTTGAAATTGGGGGGGATTTTTATGTTTTGGGAAGCTCTAGTAAATTTAAAGAAAATTCCACACAAAAGCTCGGGTCTCAGGAGGATATAGGTACCTTATGATTTCTTATGATATACCACTGAGGGCAGTGTTACTGGGTTGCAGTGGTTAAACATGGTTATAACATAATTTCCAGCAGTTCCATTCACATTACCCTGTAGTGACCTCTCTACTAAGAGAGAGAAAAAACATCTAATAATTACAGGGATCACCTGTAAGTTGAAAAGCTTCTCATTAAGCAGGTGAGGTTGGACAGTTTTAAAAGCAGAGCCAAAGTCTGCAGATAAAACTGAGGCATAAGCCTTTGAGTTTTCAAGATGTTTACTTGGGTTAAGGTAACTGGCCCTACTGTTAGTGCACTCGTTGCTAAGACAGGCTAACTGGCTTCTTTTTAGCTAGAGGCGGGTGTGTGAACCAGTGCCATAAAGTCATCCTCCCTAGGGTAGAAAGTTACATATTGTTGCTTTAGAGAACCCAGATTCTGTCATCTTTACATGAGTATCAATCACGGATACACTGAACACTATGACTGTGGAATCTCCTTGTAAACATGAAGGAAATTTGCTTTAACTCTGTGTGATATCCATAATTCACTGACTGGCAGGCTCTATTCAAAAAGCCTTACGATCAGCTTTAATTCAAAACAAACTTAAATGAATAATTCAGTAAACAAGCAGGCCTGGAGGAAACCATTCAGTGTAGAGTTAACTATCCCAGCAGGAACCTGCCGAGCAGAACAGGAGTGATGTTGGAGCTACACTCCCTCCACTCGTGAGCAGGACTCGGCGGTCGATTCATTCTGCTGCAGCTCCTTCAGAAACACTAATAATGTGACAGCAACATCAAAGGCTCGCGGCTCTTTGAAGTGGGAGAGCCTCGCATCTCTGCGCCTGACCCACTGTGCCTCATTCAGGAGGATGAACAGGAGTTTGTGACATAAAAGATCCATCACCACTCTCCAAACAAACTGAATTCGTTTAGCTGTCAGGCCCTTAAAGTATTCAGCCAGCAAGGGAGAAAATGTGAGATGGTCTCAGGTAAACAGTCGCTAGGGAAACTGGGAGGTTAGTATTTGATGTGTTAGTTTAAAGGAGTGTTATTCTCTGATTTACACAGTAGAAACAGGCTTGTGATTGGAAACTCATTGGCTTTAGGCTGCTGTTCAAAACTTTAAATATCAAACTCTTTCAATAATACCACAAAAAAAAAAAAAAAAAAAAAAAAAAAAAAAACAGGACCAGAAACTAAACTCTGCTGGTAAGATGCAGTAGAAGCCACAAGTCCATGAAATTAACAAGAAATCTGCACTATTTCCAAACTCTGCAGAAGCACAAACCAAACTACAATCCTATACTGTTACTATTTCCAGAGTTGGCAGGATGGGCCGCATATGAAGACTTTGATGTAGGTTGTAAGTCTGAGAATAAAACCCAAGGATGTCAAACATACACCAGTTACAGGCCAAATCTGCCAGCAGGTTTCATTTAGCCCACAAGTACAAATGTAAGTGTTGTTTTCTATGAAACCTACAGCCTCTAAAATCCTCCATACTGCAGGCAGAAAACGGATAGAAATAGAAAACTCTAATTTTAAACATCTTATTTTCATACATTGCAATAATGACATTTTTTGTCTGTTTGGTGGTGGAACTTTTTTGCTAAATATATCTTGACAATATCTTGTCAAATGATTGCAATCTCTTAATTTTTACCTCCACAGGTGAAACAATTCTTCTCAGTGCCTTAATTTGGGTTTATATGAATGCAAAGAGATGAATTTGATGATCCAGATTTTTATATTTATAATCAATATAATCTGATCTCCATTTCACACACCGACTGATACTGAGAGCAGCAGCATCAGCAAAATCTCAGCAGAAAAATCTCACTCAACATTCCTCTACAACTTTTTCCAATTTTGGAAAAAGCAAAAAGTGAACAAAACGGAAACTGGAACCTTGATCTTGGAACCACATTACTTACCTTTGGACGTGGTAAGCAAAAAAAAAAAAAAAAACACCATAAGAATTTTAAAAAAGTTGTGTCAATACTAGCAAACCTCTCCATAACCCAACCTCAATATCAACTCAACCCCCTACAGAAAATGTGGATACTTCTGTGTGACCTCATGCAACTGAATTGAGTGAGAACCTGCTGGAGAACGGTGAACAACTTTGAAGAAAAGGAGAAATAACATTATTCATTGAAAACTTCATGTTCATGAATTACCTGTTTCTTTAAACAGGTCAGGCTTTTTTCATCACTGGAAAAATCTGGATGGCGAGCTAACAAAGAAGATATCTAAAGGCTTCCCCTCTCACACTAGGCCTCAAGCCTCAAGCCTGAGGCTATCTCTACTGACAGGCTTAACTTTTACTTCATTTTGTGCCAACATGAAGTTCTCTGTTATTAGTATAAGAACCTTACACTGGATGGTTTCATTACAAATCAGCCCGCAGCCTTCTGTCCTCCGTGTTTAGGCATAATGACACTGGAAAGAAACTATTCAGGATTCTATTTCGACTAAAATGTAGCACCTATTCATTGTGAGTTTAACATCTCCCATGAATGATTTGAACCTGCATTTATCTGTAACAGCTAGCAGGGGATGACTCCACTGACTGCATAAAAAGTCCTTTTATTATAGTCCTCTTATTAAGGTCTATGTGAAAATTATCCCACTTTTCACAAGCTTTTAAAACCTCACTACATGTTCTTTGATGGGCCTAAGGCCCATTCAACTGCTAGCTTCATGTCTTCATCAAAGATACATAAATGCAGTATTTAAACCTATGGTCTAATAGGTTGTTTGCAGTCATGTGGTTCTGAATGTCCATTGGGGGTCAGGAAGAGGGGGGCAGCCGTTAGAGATGAATGGGAACAGAGGTAAGTTAATAGGCTACTTTACAGCTCTAAATGGACCTGTTCACTGCAGTTATCATTTGGAAAATATTCACATTCATTGAGTATGATCCCCACAGTTTACAAAAAAGCAATTTTTACCAAAATTTTACTGACGAATATCACAAATTACTCAGCACTGCAGACCTAGTGTCTACCGTTATCTACTAAGATGAAGACCCTTTAACATGTAAAACAACTTTATTTTGTCACAAACACACTTTCAATTGAAACGGTGATGGACTGTCAGCCAAATAAACCTTGTGGAGTAAGAGACAGTAATGACGAGCCGTTCAGCAGTGAGCCTGTTTACGAAACTGCTCTTTACTGTTAGCCACAGTAGCTAGCTCCTGTTTGAGTGTCAGTTTCCTTTCCTCCATCATTTGTCATTATTTAATTCACATTTTAAAAGCCAAACTATCACTAAATGAAAACCTATTTGGGAGCCAAACAACAAGCCCCACTGAGCTGAGCCAAATATGCTGGATCTCTTAAAATAGACGCATTTCCCATCACAACAAATGAAGCTGGTAGTTGGTGACACAGATATTAATTGTTGAAACACGGCTGGGATTAGAGATTACTACACTAAACCATAACCAGCTATACTGAACCAAACTAGACTGCTTTGTGGAAACAGACCATACACGAGCATTATGTGACCAGGCTTTAGATGGGGGCTTTTTCAATTCCTACCTTCTTCCACCTGTGAGTTTTTTAAACTTTTTAAAAGATTTTGCCTGAATAATTCCCTATTTTTGGGACACAAAGGAGCATAGGGGTTAAAAATGTTTGTATTTTCACACCTTGAATGCTTGTTATAGTCACAAAAAGCTCAAACATGGCCTTTTGGTAGCATTTCTCTATGTAGACATCTCTACTTGCCCCCCAAGGGGAGTTTTCTGCTGCTGTGTGGCATCATCTGCACAGTGATGCAGTTGTTAGCTGTCACCTCACAGCAATAAGGGTCGAGGTTGAATAGGACCTTTTTGTGTGGAGTTTCCATCCAAAGACCATGAACATGCTTGTTAGGTAAATATCTGATATTAAACTGCCTGTTGGTTTGAATGTAAAGATGAATCTCTGTTTGGCAATTTCTCGGCTGAAATCGACTCCAGCCCCCCACAACCCCAACAGGGACAGCTGGTATAGATGAGGATTGATAGAAACTGGATAGATCAAAATAGAGGATATAGCACAGTGGCTTAAGGCTACTGTATGATTAAAGGATACTGCCTTGTTCAAGGTTTGGTTGAACTAAGAGACAACCAGAGCACTGTGCTGGTTATAAATGTGTTTTTTAAGCCAGCTTTAGTTCTGGACCACATTAGCATCAACATTAAAATGACATAGGCTGCATACTACAAGGTGCATTTAAGATTCACCTTGCCACCAAAGCTAATAGGAGCATTAAAAGATAATCTAGCATTTGCTCTTGCCTCTTTTAGCTCCTGGTTCCAAAAAAATCAGGATGCCAAACTCAAGGCTCCTGATAAGCAGGATGATGTAACGTTTGCTACATCCTTATTTTGCAAACAGTTCATGGTAAATTAAGTGAATTCAGCTATGGTATCAACCTTCTTCACCTTGGTTTCTATAAACATGTGTCACACCTCTACATTGTGACCTGTAGCTGTATAACAAGACTAAACCTGCTGTAGCTCTCCAACGCCAAGACAGGCAAATAAATCCACTGTTTTACTGCTGCAAGTTCGCTCTTTTTTATTTACTCTGACCTTCTGAATATGTAAAGAAAGGCTTATTTGGTCCAGGAAATCCAGCTTTCTGAAAAGGGAGTAATTCTAAATAAGGCTGCCTTTTTATGTAACTAGTTTGCTGCATAAACCCACATCTAATTTATGTATAACTAAAGTGCACTATATGTTGAATCTTGATGTTAACACTGGCTGACAAACAGACTGACTAATAGACCCACAGACTGGGCCACAGGCCAAACAAACAGCTCACCTCGGTGATGCGTGGGTTGGTGCACTTGACGTTCCTGGCAGAGAGGTTGAGCCAGCGGCTGGCGTAGGGGGAGATGGGAGGACAGTGCTGCTTCATGGTGCATCGGCCTTCTCCGCTGCACCAGCCGCATTGAAACTTCCTCTCCGCCCGCAGACACATCCCGCAGCTGTCCCGCTGGGCGCTGCACTTGTAGAGATGCACTGTGGGGAAAAATGGAGGTAACTTGTCAGTCAGAGTATTAAGTAGCTTAATATTTATCTTTTTCAAGCGTTTAAAAATCACCGCTGTTAATACAGCTATTGGAGACAGGCTGATTTAAGCTGGATGTGACGTAGAACTGTAGCATTCAACTCTGTTCACACTTGGTCTGCTGATGGCAACCAAAACTTTCCACCACAATCCACATCTGATTTTTACATTTTATCCTCTGAATTAAACATGGTAGCACTAAAAGGTAAAGTCAACCCCTTTATTTCAATGGCTAAGACCTACAATAATAGCCTACCATATGCAGATCTTAACATGAGATAGCTTGCAGTATAGAAAAGGAGCAAATGTGCAGAGTCAATGGAAAGTCAGGGTCCCATATACTATTTGCACACCAAGATAGAAACATGTGACCAGGAAGTAACTTTAATCTGCATTTGGCCGGAATACATCCCCACTTTTAAGCCTTTTTTCTCTCAAAATGTAAAATTTATCCATGAAAATAAAACATTGGATTACTGTTTACTTCTCCTGCAGCATCATCAACAGTGAAGACGTTAGATTTATGTTTGCTTTTTAGTTCCTGATAAATACTTTTCTTGCTTAAGTTCACACATTTTGATTTCTCTAAGATTATTCTGGAGGTAAAGCAGCAATCAATGTCATCTTTGTTTAAGGTTTTCCTACGTGTATTTACATTACTGTAATCAGCTCCAAAAATAAAAAAAAGGCTTAAACATGTATTATCTTGAACACATTTGATTAAGATTTTTAATGCCAAATATTATTTTCAGCTCCTCAGTGCACAGTAGACTGGAATAGATGCTGAAATAATTACCAAGCAGTACATTTTGCAGAGTGAAAGTAAGACTTAAAGATTTAATTTAACACTGTATCTGAGTGTATATGGTCCCATCCCATATTGGTGTCAAATTTAGGCTGGCCACACACTACAGGATTTTAAGCCCGATTCGGGGCAAGATTTGCCTCACCCGACGATCGTGGGGGCGTATCTCAAGAGGAGCCTCCTCGCAAACAACTGTTTGCCTGAATAATCCTCATATGTGTGGTGTCAACACAACTGTTTTACTACTCCAATCGCATCGTAGCCTCCAAAATCCCAATCGTAAATCTCAAACATGTTTGATGCTTATGATTCTATATCGTAGTGCCTCTGACAAAGTACCCACGACAACAAATCAGAGCGAGCAGACGGGGTAGCGTCACAGCATACTTTCACTGCTCACAACCATAAACACAACTTTAACTCAATTTCAGCCAGGATTTTCTCCTGAGCCTTTCCCATGTTTTATGATTTTTGCTGCACCTGTAACTCATGCCAGGACAGCAAGAAGGTATCACAGACATCTATTTGTTTGTTTGCTTTTTTTCTGAAGTCAGGTGATCACCAAAGTCGTTGGCAGGTGTGTGGTCTCCAGTGATCTGACAGTCTGGCTGAGTTGTCTAGTGTGTGTTCAGAGGATTAAAGATGAAAAATCTTTTGAAATTGTCCTCATATCTGTGGTCTCACACGGTTTTAAAATCGTTTCAGATTTAAAAAACCGTCTAGTGTGTGGCCGGGCTTAGTCTTTCTTTAAATCTTAACTCTACTTCACTGTAGAACACGGGGTGAATATTCATTTCAAACTACATGGCAGCCCCAGAAATATGTGGCTCAAATATCTCGATCGCCCCCTAGTGGCTTGCTGCAGTGTAGGGATTTAACTGTGTGAATAGGCACTGAGTTCACAGCTAAAAGCTAACAATAAGGTACATTTAAAAAAAAATACATTATTTAGACAAAAAAGTTTTATTTTATTTAGTTAATTTAACACGTTGGCCCTCACAGTGTCTGCATAGACATAGACTGTGGATGATGACCCCTGCTCTACAGAGTTGGATTAACACTATCAAATAATCGCAACACTGAAGACCATTCAGCTCGAATTAAAATTACACTTTGGGGGTTAAATCAATGTAACACAGAGAAATCAACACTTCAGTTTTTAAAAAGTGCACTTTGTGAAAAAAAGGGAATTGTTGTGAATCAGGAACCAGTCTGAATATCAATTCTACATCAAATCATGACCCTCAGAATTACAACCAAATTTTGAGATGTTAGAGATTCATAGTTATATTCCCAAATAGCTGAGACTTATGTACTGGTTCGCGTTGGTCTATTTATTATATAAGACACAAGTTTGATTTTGATTCCATTTCAGTTTGTAGCTGCAACATTACAAAATATAAAAATATGAATATTTATGCAAGACAGTGTACAGTGTGCTCCAACCATGGACAGTCAGCTTGAGAATTTAATAAATTTCATAAACAGCATGTTTGTGTAAATTCCCTCTTGGAGGAATTACGAAAAAGCGATGCCGGAGTAATCCAATAAACCTTTCTTTGAAGTCTGTCTTTTACATCCTCCCTTCTGCAGTATTTTTCTGCCTCTATAGTAACTCACGGCAATAATGACAAGGCCTCTTTAAATTCATGGCCGTCACTCTGTGCATCCTTGACTGCCAGGATGTGTTTAACGTGCAACCCACAATGACGACTGACAAGCACCTTTAACGGCATGATGATGGAGAGGAAACCAAACTGAGCAAATATGAAGATTCACCCCTCTTCCCCTGGGGCACCAAAGTGATTGGGTGCTTTTTGATAACACTGCCTGCTATTGTGAACTTTCTCCCAAGGCCCGTTTGGAGCCTTGAGGTGATCTGTATGACCCATCTATCCCCTGGGGATTGAGTGCTTTACAGTTCCCTGGCCTGGCAGTGATGGATGGCAGAGGTACCTTTAATCTTCTCGGGATTGTCGATGATGAAATTGCCGTTCCATACGATGGAGAGGTCCACCGCCAGGTCGCTGATCCTCACTCCCTCGTACATGTACTATAAAGCAGAAACAGAGACTGAGTGTCAGTAAGTGGATCCAGATTGAGAGAAAGTCAGAGGATAGACTAGAAGAAAAAAAGATACAAAGAAAGACAGAGTGGGGGGAAAATGAGAGGATGAAAGGGCAACAGAGAGACGAGGCTTTTAACCATCTGTCATTTCTGCCATGCTTGTCTGCTCCTCTCCTCCTTGACATGTAGAGACACAAACCCTGGCTGGGGTGGCCGATCATCCACATCTGAGGAAAATGGCCTTTTCATTCATTGTCACTGTGTAGTAGGTGTGCCCTGCATTGTAATTTCGCCTGTCATTTGCATTGTGTGACTAAAAAACTCCTTGTATCCTTTTCAAAGCTGCCGCAGTGAGAAGAAGTCACATTTGTGCTTCTGAAGGCTGAGTTTTCAGATTCTGACAGTATCTAATCTCAGAATCCATCGGCTGTAGCTGAAAGACCATCCAGCCTCTGGCTGGGAAAACAGCTCACTGGTAACACAGGCAGGTTTTCAAATATACAGTAAAAGTTTTTGGTGTCAAAACTTCCTCTTTTCTAGTTGCAGTTTTTCTTCTAGCTACATAAAAACAAATAAAGTTAAGATGTTCACGAGCACTTTCACTGTTTCTCACTTTTCAGACAGATTTCTGTTCAACCTGAGTTTTTGATGTTCATGGGTGCCCACAATGTTGTGTGCCATTCAAAAATACTCGAGTGTGACATGCAGGGTTAAACATACATCTCAGGTAATGTTCTAAAAGATTCAACTGCTGTTTTGTTCAGTTTCACCAAAGAATTCAACTTGTTCAGCTTTAAGCTAACCATTTTCGGACACCTTAGCAAAAACATGTACACTTCAGGTGGCAGCTTATTGGAAAATTACAGCAGTTGTGTGTAAAAACCCAACCTTTAATATTTAACACTCGGTGTGACTGTGAACCACATGGTTTTATCCTCATAAGCACAGTCTCATTATTCAATAGCCATACCTTGAATTGTTTCAGTCTCTCTTCCATTTAGTTAAAATGCACACATTAGTGTTAGTGACTGTTATAACTAGTCTCCTGGTCCTTCAGGGTTTAATCCATCCTTTCATCCAGGTCATGGTTCTCCAAATCTTTGTCAAGAAGAAGCAACTGGAATAGATTTAGGTTATTTTGTAGGCTGTACACTAAAAAGTTACTGTATGATGATCACAGAAATGATGTGATTTAAGTTTTAAATTGATGAAAAGCCTGTTATGTTCATTTTCTGTGTTTTTTTAAAAATAATTCTAGGAACAATAAATAGGCCGGTGCATTGGTGTAAGTTCAGTCAACCAAGTGTTTCTTTAGTTGACTACAGGTCTGGTATTCAGCCTCTTTTTTGTTCTCCATACAGACAATTTACCTGCATACAGCTTTAACCTGCAGAAACAGTAGTGTATACTGGTGATTCAGCATTTAACTACTCTATAAAAAGACATCTGCATATATGAGCAGTCCGGTCATAAACGCTGCCCATCAACTCAGACTCAGTTCTTGTGTCTCATCTTGCTTTTTTCAAATGTAAATAAATATGAATCTTGGCGGAGAGATACTTTTAAGCTTATCTGAAACTGCTGGCTACACCAGAAGCCATTATAAATTGGCTGTCGCTCTCAGGAGCTATATTGTCATCACATAAGCTGATGGGTTTTAGAGATTTGAATGTTGTCAGAGGAACATCTAAGTGTTTGTGAAGCATAAATGCTGCATTTTAAACCCACAGTCACAGTTTTGGGATGAATGCAGACAATTTCTGAGAGTTTTCTTTCACATTTCGAACTCTAGAAATACATTCTGCAGATAAAGGTAGAAGGTGTTTGTGAATAGCGAGATTTACACACATGGACAAAATTGTTGGTACCCTTCCATTAAAGAAAGAAAACCCCACAGTAGTCACTAATATAACTTGGAGCTGATAAAAGTAATAATAAACAAAAATTTACAGAAAATTTACTGATGAAAATCCAACACTGCTTTTGATTTGTGGTTAAACAGAATCATTAAAAAAACAAAAAACAAAACTGACCTAGACAAAATGATGACTCTGTAACTCTCAATGAGACTTCTGCACCTGTCCTCAGGTATTTTGGCCCATTCAGATGTTCAACAGGATTTAGAACAGGGCTCATGGATGACCACTTCAGAATAGTCCAATGTTTTGTTTGTAGCCATTCTTGACTGTCTTTAGCTGTGCTTTGGGTCATTTCCCTGTTGGAGGACCCATGACTTGTGACTACGACCAAGCTTTCTAACAATGGGCAGCACATTTCACTCCAGGATGTCTTGATAGTCTTTAGATTTATTGTACCCAACACAGATCCAAGACACTCTGTGCCACACCCTGGAACATAACCGAGCCTCCTCAATGTTCCACAGTTGGTACAGTCTTCTTTTCTTTGTTTGCTTCATTCTTTCATCTGTGAACACAGAGCTGATATGACTCACCAAAAAACTCCAGTTTTGTCTCATCTGTCCAAAGAACATTCTTTGTGAAGCTTTGCGGCTTGTCAATAGGGTTGTTTCGATTCCAATACCAGTGCCGGAAACACTGGCTGCACTGGCTACCATTTTAGAGCAGCGAAGGATACCATTTTAGAGCAGTGAAGAAGAAGCAAAGGACCCACTGCAGTAGCAAAGAATGGTAGCCGCGTGACAGTTTTTCTCACAATGTGATCGTTAAAATGCTTTCCAGACCGGCGCTGTCTTCCTCTGTCGTCTTCCATTAAGTCCACTTTGGTGGATGGGTGGTGCATTCTCACATTGATGTACCTTGACTCTGGAGTTCACCATGTCCACCATTCGTATTATCCATCTATTCAATTTGTCATCAATTTTTCTCTTGCAGCCACATCCAAGGAGGTTGGCTACAGTCCTGTGGATCTTAAACTTCTGAATAATATGGTCAGTTGTAGTCACAAGAACAACAAGCTGCTTGGACATGGTCGTATCGCCTTTACCTTCAACATGCTTGTCTACAATTCTCTCTCTAATTTCCAGAGACAACTGTCTCCTTAGCTTTCTGTGGTCCATGTTCAGTGTGGGACACACCTTGATACCAAACAACACAGTGACTATTTTTCACCCTTTAAACAGGCAGACTGACTGATTACAAGCTTGAAGACACCTGTGATGCTGATTACAGGACACACCCTAGTTTAAAGACCCTGCAAAGTGAAATACAAAGGTTTTGTCTTAAAACACTAAATATGTTGGAACATGGTTGCTGTAAACATGTGAAAACACTGAGATCTACATGTGACTGAATTTTGGATTAAGGCCCTTAGAAAGATTTTCACCTCTTTTCTGGCTTGATTAAACTCGGGTGTGGTCTATATGTGGGCTCATGATGTCACAAGCCCACAGTGGGAATGACCCTGCCCCTCTAATAGTACAATGTAAATCACAGAGCAGTTCATCTCAGTACAGTCTGTTGTTAGCTAATGTCACTGCCTTTATTGAAAGTTAACAGTCAGTTAAATGCTGTTTTTCTGTTCATGGTGATGTAAATTTGCCAAATCTATCAGCCGAAGTGTCCTATGGATTATTTGAAGTATCCTTACAGAGATTTGAGCCAGAAAACTGACTTTGTCTCTTCTTCTAAGGTCAAGAAAAGGTCAAGAGGCAGGCTAATGGCCTGAGTGCTTTCCTCAACTCACATTTTTTAATCAGAGAGGATCTTATTTCTCCTGAGTGGCCGTGGCTTCAGCTCATTCAACAGACACGCCCACACCATCCTCCTTCATGATTTTGAAGTTTAATTTTATAAACTTAGAGATGTTTTATTTGGCTGAAATTTGACCACAGTGACCTCTCATACAACAAACCTAAATACAGATTTATTTTCACTTTACAGGGTCTTTAACATATCTCTGTGGTCAAATATTTACATCTTTTCTAAGGTGCTATCATTTTTGTCCTGGCCAGTGTCATTAGTTTGTTCTTTAACATGATTTTGTTGAGCCTAAATTCAAAAGCAATGTTTGATTTTCATTAGTTATTTTTTAGTACATTTTTATTTATTAGTGTTCTGGTTCACATTTGAGGTCTGAGTAGTATGGTACAGTAGTCAGTGGGATCTTGGAAGGAGATAATGCTGGTTGTGGTTGCCATAATTTTTCAACACACTGTGTTTTTTCAGTGCTGCATGTTTTTACTGATGTGTCTCAAGACATTTTGATGCCTAATAAAAATGCAAAGGTTACATTTATGCCTCAAAAACCTGATTTATCTATGCTGTAGTGACCTACACCATTGTCACATGGCTCTGCAGTGCTTTGTCTAAATGCTATTTGGCAGTGGGATTTCTATGCTAACTCCATCACCAGTTTCCAGTCCACCACATTCTTGTTTGTGGACAGGAAACCATGCCAGCTGAAACCAGGGTATTATATTGGAGTAAAACAAATAAATATCAAGCACTGGTTGATCAAACTGCAATTATTGCAGTAAATAAAAGAGACGAGACATGGGAGGATATGAAACATACGGCTGCTGAAACAGCTGAGGTGGAAGACAGAGAATTTTGATCTGCAAGTAGATTTTTCCCCTCACAGTCAGATCTCGCCTTCATTTGCAGGATTTGCTGATAGGTATAAATATTGTGTAGAGAAAACTTAAAGATCTTCTGTTTTCATCCCAAAAGTTTTGACTGTATTTAAAAGAACGTCACTATTAGGCTGGATGAATCAGCTGAAAAGATGAGGTCATGTTAGAGTTGTGGTTGTCCATACAACAATTAAGCCTTTCTATCCTTACTCTCCTTCATTTTCTATCTCTTTTCTCCCCTCACTACGCTCTTGTTCCCTTTCCTCTACTTTCTCCTCAGTATGCTCCACACCTCGGGCGGTATTCAGTGATGTACCCCATGTACCTTGCCTACACAGCAACCAAGCTGTGCGCCTCATCTGACAGCTGTGAGAGTCCCACAGGGAGTGTTTGAGGTCATACCGAGCTGTTCTGGCACTGCACGCTGGTGCTGTTGAAGCGCAGTGCCGTGACACGGTGGCTGACACCCTGCACGTGCACCACGCACTCGTAGCCACGCTGGCCCGACTGTGGCTGGGGAAGGTTTCGGGCTCTCAGGGTGATGGGTCGGACCTCGCCGGCTGGGATGAGAATTTCCCCGGAGTGAAGGAGCTGGGGGCAGTTCTGTGAAAACAACATACAAACAAACATAATTGCACCATTCAAAGGAAAAACATGCATGTTTTCATTCTCTCTCTGCTGTTGTGCGTTAATATCAACCATGCATAATACATGAGAGGTATTTACATAACTAGTTTCTATATTTTTTTCAATCATTGTCTCCTCTATGCATGTAGGCCAGTGGATCTGAACTTAGTAATCTGTATAAATACATGTGAATGTTTACATAAACAAGCAGGAATCATGTAACCCAAGGATTAATGGGGCAAAAACACTAATCCAAACTGAATTTGCATGCTGATGCTAAATTCTTCTTTTCCCACAATAAACTATATGTAAGGACAGTGAGACTGTGATTTATGCTAAATACCACAGAAGATTACTTTAGACCCCGCTCTTTGTTGATGGATATTAATTCCCTGCTTTTCTGTAAAATATTGATTATAATTTCCTCCAGTAGTTTTGTAAGCTTCTTAATGCCTTGTCAGTTTTCATCAAGCTTGTTGTGTAGCTCAGGGAGGCCGATGACAGATGGTCAGTCCACACAGACTTTAATTTCTCCTCAAAAACTTCCAAAATTAAGTACAACACGGCAGTTTGTGTATTTGTGAGGTCTTATGATGGAGATATTTGATACTTTCTGAGTCCAACAGAATTATAGTAGGCACATGTTAACATATGATACATACTTTTAGTCAAGCACAATGGTTTCAATCTGTAAAATGGAAATTATTCCATTTTTAAGTCTGTCTCTATGCACTTTTGTAAATACTTCTTATTCCTTACACTCTGTGCATTTAGTGTCCAGCCTTATTTCTTCAACAATCTGTGTTTGTTCTACTCATTACTTTATTTTTGCAATTACGTTCCTATTCTAGCCATACGTTACCTGACACGCCAGCATGGGATATACAGGTGCATCTAAAAAATTAGAATAGCATCAAAAAGTTCATTTTTTTCCCTGTGATTTGAAGTTAAACTACCATATTTTCTGGATTCTTTGCACACAAAGGGACGTATTTAAAGACTTTTCTGGCAAAGATAACAAAAAAATCCAAAATCCACATGCTTTAAATATTAGAATATCACAAAAAAATTCAGTCAGAAAATGATTTATGATACAGACATGTTGACCTTCTAGAAATTATGCTAAGTATGCTCTTTGTAATTGGTTGGAGCTCCTTTTGCACTGCATCTACACTATATTGCCAGAAGTATTCACTCACCCATCCAAATCATTGAAATCAGGTGTTCTAATCACTTCCATGGCCACAGGTGTATAAAATCAAGCACCTAGGCATGCAGACTGTTTCTACAAACATTTGTGAAAGAATGGGTCACTCTCAGGAGCTCAGTGAACACCAGCGTGGTACTGTGATAGGATGCCACATGTGCAACAAGTCCTTTGGTGAAATTTCCTCTCTCCTAAATATTCCACAGTCAACTGTCAGTGGTATTGTAACAAAGTGGAAGCGACTGGGAACGACAGCAACTCAGCCACTAAGTGGTAGGCCACGTAAAATGCGGGGTCAGCGGATGCTGAGGTGCATAGTACGCAGAGGTTGCCAACTTTCTGCAGAGTCAGACCTCCAAACTTCATGTGGCCTTCAGATTAGCTCAAGAACAATGCGTAGAGAGCTTCATGGAATGGGTTTCTATGGCCGAGCAGCTGCATCCAAGCCATACATCACCAAGTGCAATGGAAAGCGTCGGATGTGGTGGTGTAAAGCACGCCACCACTGGACTCTAGAGCAGTGGAGATGCGTTCTCTGGAGTGACGAATCTCGCTTCTCCATCTGGCAATCTAATGAATGAGTCTGGGTTTGGCGGTTGCCAGGAGAACGGTACTTGTCTGACTGCACTGTGCCAAGTTCGGTCAAGGGGGGGATTATGATGTGGGGTAGTTTTTCAGGAGGAAACTCTGAATGCTTTAGCATTCCAAGAGATTTTGGACAATTCCATGCTCCCAACTTTGTGGGAACAGTTTGGGGATGGCCCCTTCCTGTTCCAACATGACTGTGCACCAGTGCACAAAGCAAGGTCCATAAAGACATGGATGAAAGAGTTTGGTATGGATGAACTTGACTGGCCTGCACAGAGTCCTGACCTCAACCTGATAGAACACCTTTGGGATGAATTAGAGCAGAGACTGAGAGCCAGGTCTTCTCGTCCACCATCAGTGTGTGACCTCACTAATGCACTTCTGGAAGAATGGTCAAAAATTCCCATCAACACACTCCTAAACCTTGTGGAAACCCTTCCCAGAAGAGTTGAAGCTGTTGTAGCTGCAAAGGGTGGACCGATGACATATTCAACCCTATGGATTAAGAATGGGATGTCACAAAAGTTTATACGTGGGTCAAGGCAGGTGAATACTTTTGGCAATATACTGTATGTGACGTGGCATGGAGGTGATCAGTCTGTGGCACTGCTGGGGTGTTATGAAGCCAAGGTTGCTCTGATAGCAGCCTTCAACTCATCTTGATTATTGCGTCAGCTGTCTCTTATTTTCCTCTTGACAGTACTTCAGAGATTCTCTACGGCGTTCAGGTCAGATCAGTTGGCTGGCCAATCAAAGACAGTACTACCACTACTGTATTATATTTTGATATTACTGTACAAAGATTTAGCTCCATTACAAACAACGTATTGTTTCCTGTTAAGCAGGTGACTTCTAATCCAATTAAGCTTAATATTCTAGTATTTTTAGATGCACCTGTATGTGAGGTAATGGTTAGCACACCTGTATAGCAACAGCCACTACATTAAACTACAGGTTATTAGAAAGTTAGCTGTTTTGAGGTTCTTAGTAAGGAGATGTTAGCATTGTTGTGCCTGAATGCAGACTCTTAGATCTGTTAGTATATTTGAGGACTGTCTATCTTACTCTGTCAGTTAGGACAACATGTTTAAATTTGAATCATGAGTGGCTCCTTTTACATGATGCTCTGCTACATTACATTTTAATTCGTAAGTCTGCACTGTCACTTCTGTGAATGTCAAGTACCTCCGAGGCGTTGACTCTTCCCTCCTGGAACGAACAGCTGCTGGGGTCATGGGTGCACAGGTTGCGGTATTTACACCAGTGACAGCGAAACGTGCTGTTTACACAGGACAGACACCTGCAGGACAAAAAGACAACAATCACAAACACCAATCTTTAAGAATACCTCCCCAGCTGCATCGACTACTGCTGCACAGACACAGCATGCATTATAAACTCCACTTTTCCCCCTATCCATCATGTACATCACCCTCTCCTGGGCGGATCGCATTAAAAATGTCAGACTGTTAAAGAATTAAAGCTCTTTTAATGAATTTGTCTTGTCAGTCCTAAAGAGAGCAGATGTGTTCCTGGTTTCTATGCAGAGGAAATGAACGGTTGTCTTTTGTCACATGTGACAATTAACGACCTCAAGCTTGCTGCCTTGGCAGGAAGGTAAATATTCAAGTGTCCTTGTCACTCTGCAGCACTTTTATGCAGCTGAAACTGTTGTTTAAAAAGGAAGTACATCCACAAGGATATATGGCGTCCTTGGTATAGATGGAGCAACCTAAGCCTAATATGCCATTATTCATCGTGTTTCTTGGACCTTTTCTTCATGCATATTTCTCATTCTTATTAAAAAGCAGTACATTTTTAAAGTCAACCCTGCAACTCTGGATTATATTCAAACTCTGACACTGACAGTATCAACTGAATATTTGATGGCTAGGAGAGCACAACTTTTTGGCCATGATTCAGTGAACTGCAGCCAGCGGTCAGTTTTGGATTAAAGTTCAGCAGAAACAACACCGCTGGACCGGGTTTAATCATTATTTTGAAGGGGCCGTGATTTTGATGCATTCCTGGATAAAGAGATGGGAGAACAGAGATGGATGATTCACCAAACAGTGCCATTTGAGAGCTGGAAATTGAGCACGTTCTCTCTCCTGTGGGGCGGGCGTGGACTCGGCTGTGTACAATAGAGGTGTACCACTGTGCAGAAAACAGATCAGTCTGTTCTCCTGCATTTGGTCTTAAAATAAGATGAACCATGAGCAAACTGAAAAAAAAATACAAGTTCTAGCTGTGCTCCAATACCACAGCTCATATCAAGCTACAAATGCCAATAAATGTAGTCCGGCACCATTAAATTTTGATATTAATTAGCCGCCCAGGGCCAGTGTGGACATAAAAAACGTGTGCTTGTGAGTAAGAGAGAAATGTAGGGGCTGGGTATTAATAGAAGCAGACTGGCAGGGAGCTGCAAACACTGGATAATTAATTATGGAGGGTGATTTGATGCTGAGGTGATACTCGTGGAGGGAGGAGGTAGAGGAAGAGGTGCACGGTTTGGAGTGTGTTTGGTCTGAAATATTAATCACAGGAGTTCACGGGGTCACTCTGCAGCTAATGGAGGCCGTATTGGTGTGGGGCGGTTGTGATGAGCTTCCCACTGTTTCTCTCTAATGGCTTAATCTGGTTATACTGGGGCATTCATGTCGCAGTCAGAGAGCATTTCTGAATAGGTGGCGTGTGTAGCCGCAGCGGGCTAATTTCCTGGGTTTAGCTGTGAATACATCAATGAAACGTTGGCTCAGGTGGACTAATTGTATATCCATTTACTGAGCTGTAGTGTGCTCATGATGAAGTACCATTCAGTTTAATGTTTCTGGAGAGTAAATATACGTGGGGCAGATAGATGTATTCCACCTACACTTCAAAGACACAATATATAGATGTTTTGCACTGAAATGTCCACATAAATTTAAAAAGTTTTACAAATAATAATTTTAATGCGATGTGTCTGCTTATAGAGACAGCCAGTGATTACAAGTTCAAGCTCATCCCATAACACTGAACCCTGCTGCAAGATCAGAGTCCAGACACCAGAGACCAGGCCCACTGCTTAGGCCACCAACTTCCACAGCTTACTTCTGTTTATGAACTGATGACCCTGTTCATTAAAAGCTGCCCTATAATGTATTAAACAATAAACTAACATTCTGGTTCTTTGTTAAAGGTCATGTATTTTACACCTTTAAGACAAGTTTATTTTGGTCTCAGAGGTCCCCAAAACATGCCTGTGAAGTTTTTTGTTTTTTTTTTGCGGAAAAAACACTCCAGTATACGATTTTTGCATGTCTAAAAAGCCCTTTATTTCCTCTGTCTCATGAGTTGTCTGACTCCGCTCCTGACTCCACCCCTCTCAGGAAATGGATGTGGCTTAATGGATGTGGCTCTCCTGATCCTCCTCTCAGCTGACAGCTGAGAGGGGGATAATGATCTGAGGAGGAGGGCGGAAATTTCTGCAAGTGAGGAGGGCCAGCCGGGGGGAAAATCTGAAAAAGACTTGTTTCAGCACACATTTTCTGTGAGGGGGGGATTTTTCTGATTCTTGGGGGGATTGTGGACAGGCAAGGAGCATATATTTGTGTTAGAAAAGCCTAAAAAAGTGTATTTTGTATAATATGAGACCTTTAAATTCTCATACCGAAGAAGAAAAGCCGTTAAATAGTGCCTACAAGTTGCACTGCAAATGATCCCAGGATGCTCTACGAGTACTGTTGCGATTTTTTCTCTTTTATTATACACCTGCCAATGTCAATTTCAACATTAGATTTATATTATTATCTAATGGGGCTTGCTACAAACTTGGGAGTGCTTTTCACAAAAAAAGCTAAGAATTTGAGGGACAGCTAAAGCCAGTAAGTAGTTTATTGTTTTGGGTTTTTTTCTAAGCTGACAGACAAAGGTACATTTGGATGAGAGAGGAGTCTTTTTATAGTGTGTTTTTAGCTAAAGGTTTAAATGATAAATAATGAATCGTGTGATAACCGTAGAGAAATTTATCATCATTATTACTAAAACCAGCCACTATTTTATCTCTACTAGTAATTCAGGGAAATGGCATATGTTTGAATTTTTCTGCTCCTTCTCCAGGTCTTCCTAGGGTCTCATCTTAATAAATTATGTAAACTGATGACTGCAGAAGTTCCCATGTGTGTGGAAACATCAACATTTCTGATGACACAGTCACTCTGAGTCAGCTACTAGAGAGTGAATCTAGACATGACCCGGTGGTTTGGCGGTACACAACTCTGCCTTTCTAAGGTTGATTTACCACTCATTTCCAATTAATTCATTAGTTTTTTGCTTCTCTCCAACCTTAACCCTACCCTTGACCCCCTGACCCTAAGCCTGGTAATTTTCATTTTAATTCAAATGTATTTGTATAGCACAACTCTGTGTTTCTAGGGTTGATCTATCGTTCATTTCCACATGTTTTCATTGTTTTTTTGCTTCTGCCATGGGTGAGTACATTAGGAAGATAAAAGGTTTATGTTTGCTACAGATTATGGGTAGTTTCATGTAAAATTCTATGTTTTTTCCACCTCAAAAGTCAACTTTTCTCCATCAGTGGTAATGCATTAGCTCTGTGACCTTCTGAGAGTGATGCTTCTGGGACACGCCAGAGATGGACTGCACAGATTGACCAGAAGAGGGGCAATTTTCCCCGCAGTGCGCTTCACAGGCAGATTGCGGCGCAGGCAGCATATGTGGAGATTAAAGGCTAGTGTGTAAATTAAGTGTCTAAAGTGACTCGAATAGTGTAATCAAAGTCGTGCATATAGTCGGCAGCTATCAGAAATCAGGATAAGGCATTTTCTTTCCTAGTCATTTTCTTTCCTGGCAGCAAAATCAGGTTTTACAAAACCAGGATAAGGATGTACCCTGGTTTATGAAAACGGGATATGTTTACATGCCCAAACAGAAACTAGGATACTTAGAAAATGTGATAGAAACCGGGATATTTTTTAAAGATCTCTGTTCCTTTTAAGTTAAAGTGGCTTTCCTTCTTTCAGATCTTTCCCAGATATTGTCTGGTAATACTTTCTTATTAGCTCATACATAATGCATAAAATACTGTACTCTACTAATTCATTAACTCAAACTGGTGTGTGATAGTTCAGCTGTGAAGCTGACAGCAGAGTAGACACAGAGCCAAATCAACATCTGTGTAAATGGGGGAACTGGCAGGATAGCACAAAGTGTGTTTTTGTGAATATTTGTTATACACATCGCATCTGTTTTGCTTCTGCAACACTGGCACGCCATTTACTATCACACATTTGGGCAGAAATATGGCAGTGTTTGGAGAAAAAGTGAGTAAATGAGGAGAAAGCAAAGCTGGCGCCATGACAGGGCTAATTGCAGGATCTCTAATAGTGTGTCTATGTAATGTGTGTTCACCTGCATTGAAGGCAAATGTAGATCTACTATTGGATCATCCATAGCAACAAGTTAAATTTGCATGCTATGATTTGACTCGTCCGATGTTTCAGTGAAAACTCATTAAGATTCTGATTTGCAGACCTGCCTAAAAGCTGCCAAATACTTCCACAGTAATTGTCATCCTTCCTAATAAGCTCCAGCTCTGTAGCTCTGTGTGCAATTGTTATTCAGATAGAAACACCCTTGTCATAGTTTACTCTTACGTTAAATATAGTTGACATTAGCATAATGGCTCAAAGTCAAAGCAGCTTCCCTGAACAGTTAGGCAGCTTATGTATTGGCAGGGTAAAACAGATGAGCATTCAAATGAAGCCCCCTCTTTAATTTACATTATTTTATCTACTCTCAAGGCACCAGAGGAAGGCTAAAAGAATCAAAGATGTCTTTATGGCTTGTATCTAACAAACACAATTCTGCAGCGGGGCCTCTCGGGATGAAGGCGAGTCAAAAAGGGGTGAGACGAACGCTTATCTTTTTAGGGCTCCTTCGGGAACGCTGGCCTACAATGAGGCACACTTAGTCGCACAAAGTAAAGCTGCTCTGTGAGGGGAAATGAGGGTTTAATAGGCAAGATTCAGGTGTGAATATGTATAAGAGGGTTAGGAACGTACAGCTCTTTTACCCCTCCTCCATGGCTCTCTACAGCCGTGTCAAAAATATTAAATAAAGGAGAACTCAAGATACTTCTACATTCTTTGACTGTAAAATGTACAGCCTTTTCATTCAATTATTACTTTTATTTTATTTTTTCTATACAACCTATATTCCATAAAAGTTGGGATGCTGTGCAAAATCTATATAAACAGAATCCATTGATTTTCAAATCTCATAAACCCACACTCTATCCATAATAGAACATAAACAACCAATCAGATGTTGAAACTGAGACATTTTACCACTTCATGAAAAGTATTGAATTTTGATTGAAATTGATGGCAGGAACACATCTCAAAAAGGTTAGGATGGGCAACAAAAGGCTGGAAAAGTAAGTGGTACTTATAAAAAACAGCTGGAGAAGCACTCTGTGCCTACTTAGGTTAATTGGCAACAGGTCACAAACATGACTGGGTATACAAGGAGTATTTTAGAGAGGCGGAGTCTCTCAGGAATAAAGATGGGCAGAGATGCACCAATCTGTGAAAATCTGTGTCTAAAAATTGTAGAACAATTCTAGAAAAATGTTCTTCAACTTAAAATTGCAAAGACTTTGAATATCCCACCATAAACAGTACATATTATCATCAAAAGCCCAGAGAACCTGGAGGAACCTCTGTACTCAAGGGACAAGGCCGAAGGTCACTGGATGCTCATGGGGCGGCACTGCATTAAAATCAAGCATGATTCTGTACTGTACTGAGCATGTGCTCAGGAACACTTCCAGAAATCACTGTCTGTCAAAACAGATCACAATGCAATCCAAAAATACAAGTTAAGGTTGCATCATTCAAAGAAGACTATATGTGAACACAATCCAGAAAGATCACTGTCTTCTCTGGGATCAGTCTCATTTAAAATGGATTGAGGCAAAATGGAAAACTGTTCTGTGGTCAGATGACTCAAAATTTGAAAATACTTTTTGAAACCCCCAGTGCTTTTGCCAGCTTGTTATCAGCACACAGTCCAAAAGCCTGCACCCCTCATGGTATAGGGTTGCATTAGTCCCTATGGTGTGGGCAGCTTACACATCTGGAGAGAAACTGTCAATGCTGAAAAGTATAGAGGGTTTTTTTTTTTAATTTTTTCAATTCATTTTATTGGTTTATTTGGCAGGGACAGATGCAGTAAACACAGAGAACTGAACAACCATTTTCCATGTACTACACCACAACATTTGTAGCTAATGCTCATTTTCAATGCCTGTTCCTGAGAGGGAATCATATAAAACATACAGAAAACATAATTACATAAGTCATTCAATGCTCTACATTCAATTTACTCCATATATTCAAGACTTGCAAGTGTCTTTTAGAGCAGCATATACTCCCAGACAACATTTCTGTCAGGGAAGGCCTTGGATATTTCAGCAAGACAATGCATCCATCACAGCAGCATGGCTTCACAGTTGAAGAGTTGAGGGAACAAGAAAAAAATTTTCACATTATAAAACAAAAAATTCCAGCAAAGAAGACATGAGACTGGGAGCGCAGATGGTCGAGTGGTTTAAGGCGCTACCCATGTACGTGGGCGGCCGGGTTCAAATCTGGCCTGTGGCCCTTTACCGCATGTCTCTCCCCACTCTCTTCCCTGTTTCTGAGTTTATCCACTGTCCTTACTCTATCTAATAAAGGCATGAAAAGGCCCAAAAATAAATCTTAAAAAAAAAAAAAAAAAGAAAACATGGGACTGTTGAGCAGCAAGAATCTTGAATAAGACAAGAATGGGACAACATTCTTCCCCCAAAAAATCCAGCAACTGCTCTCCTCACTCCCTAGTCGTTTGCAGACTGTTGTTAAAAAAAGGAGGGGATGCTACACAATGGTAAAAATGGCCCTGACCCAACTTTTTTGAGATATGTTGCTGCCATCAAATTCAAAATGAGCAAGTATTATCCATGAAATGTTAGAAAGTTTCAGTTTCAATACCTGATATGTTGTTAAAGTTCTATTGTGAATAAAATAAGGGTTTATGAGATTATCAAATCATTGCATTCTGATTTTATTTACATTTTACACCATGTCCCAACTTTTTTGGAAAGGGGGTTGTATTAAAAATGCTAAGTGAGGGTAAAATAACCCTTCTATCAGTAATGTTGATGTAGTTTAGACTTTATCAGCTGTTACCTTCATTGTAAAGTTTTTGAATTTGAAATGTGTTTTGCAGCTCCAGATAGAGTTTTTTAAGGGAGTGGCTCTTTCATTAGGAGAGGTTTCTGACCCCTGGTATAAGGTTAAGCATAAAGGAGTATACATAATTTGCAGATTTAGCATGCATCAGAAAAAGACTGCAGATAAACTTACATGAAATCAGTAGATATCTGTGTCTACAGCTGCGAGCAATAAGCCTACAAACTGGCAGTTTAAGCAAAGTCAAAACAAACAGGCCATGGCGAATGCATCATGTTGATTCAAATGAAACCTGACAGATAAATTGAACTCAGAGGTTATCTAACAGGCTGATCTTAAGTGGAGCTGCAAGCGTCAGTACATCATTGCCCTAAATTAAGTTGTGCTCTTCCATTTATTGAACAAATCAAAGGTTGGGGGGAGGCAGGGGAGGGGGAGGGTGACTGGAAAGAGAGAGAGATGGGGCAGCGGGGGTGGCTGGACTCACGTTTTATGTGTGCTGCAGTTGTAGAACTTCACCTCTGTGCTGGCCACCATTTGGCCCGTCTCTTTTGAGTTCAGACGAAGCTCCACGCCGGCCCAGTCTGAGCGGGGCAGACAGAGAGAGACAGCATAATGACAGGACAGAGAGAGAGAGGGGGAATTAAAAATATGCAGGAAAAAAAGTTAAGAGAGAGAACAGCGTGAAAAAAGAGGTGAGAGAGAGGGAGAGGGTGGATGAAAGGACGAAAACAATGAGTGGAAAGAGGAGGTCAAAATGAAAAAAAATGCGTTAATACTTTTATCACATTTCTGTAAAGAGCCACCTGGTGTCTGCGTCTCTGCAAGGGCACGCTGCTGTTGTCGTGAGAAAAACCTTCAGTCAGAAACTTCAATGGAGGGATTAGTGCATATGCTCAGAGAAAATTCTACTGCTCCTTGGTACTTATCAAACTTTCAGGATAAACAGAAAATACACGGTGGTCCATCTGAAAAGAAGGACGTTTTTATGTGTCTGGAATATTGATATTTGAAGTTTTATTCACCTGACATTGACATCAACTCCGTCTGTATATACTCATTCATATGTTAAAGTTTGCTGAGCTTGTAATAACTCACCTTGTCCTTCTGGGATCTGAGGGACCTCCTTCCCGGCCGGGGACAGACACATCACCCTGTTCCCGTTGACATGACCCTCTAATTCAGCCTGCTGGCCGAATGAGCACATGATTCCAGCGGAGAGGTCAGGAACGTTGTTCACCTCCAGCAGAAGCTTCAAGACACGGAGACAAAGAAGAATAAATGTCCATCCCTCATCCCCACCTCTTAGCCCACTTCTGTGTTCACATCCTGATTCTTGTTGGACTAGAGGGGGGTAGGGTAAAGGGTTACGGCTACATGGCTCTTCAAATGGCAACTTTTCCAGGGACACGTTCCAAGTGGAGTGTTAATGGAAATCTCCCAGAGCCTTGAGAGTCATCAGCAGGATTTGTGAATGGTGCCAACAATCTGCTAAGGCACTTGGCGCGTAAAAGTCGCCAACACTCTGCTGATTCCAGAGCCCAAGTTTACATAGCTAATATAGGCCCAAAAACTGCAGCAGGAGCTCCATGAATGCGTTTCAGTGGCCGAGAAGCTGCTTGCAAGTCCTATGCCTAGTGTCTGATGGAATAGTGTAAAGCACACTGGCACTGGACTGTGAATCATGCTTCTCTGTTTGGCCGTCAGATTGGTGAATATGGGATTGGCAGATGCTGGAGAAACATTACCAGCATGACTGCATTGTGCCAACTGTGAAGTTTGGTGGAGGAGGGATAATGGCATGGGGCTGGTTTTCAAGGTTTGGGCTAGCCCCCTTATTTCTAGTGAAATGCGATCATAATGCTTTAGCATTCCAAGACATTTTGGACAATGCTGTGCTTCAAACTTTGTGGCAACAGCTGGGGGTTTGCACAAAGCAAGGACTAGAAAGACATGGTCTGAGGAGTTTGGAGCCCTGATCTCAACCCCATCAAGCATCTTTTGGATAAACTGGAACAGAATATGCAAGCTAGGCCTTTTCGTCCAACATTAGTGCCTGACCTCATTGATGCTCTACAGAATGAATGGTCAAAAATTTCTGAAAAATTCTCCAAAATCTTGTGGAAAGTGTTCGAAGAAGAGCGGAGGCTGTTACAGTAGCAAAGCTCCATATTAAAGTACATGTATTAGAATGGTGAAGCATCAGAATACTTTTGTACATATAGTGGATTTTGCACAATACAGACAAGTGTGGTAGAGTCTGCTATCTGTTTTAATTTCAGTGGTCAAAAAATGCAGTTGGACTGAGTCCTATGTATAAAATTTATTCATTTTTATACTTTTTCATATTAAAAGTTAAATAACAGCAAGTCCAGCATCCAGAGTGTCTCACACATATACTTAAGTCGAGGTTACCTTTTCCATCTGTATGAGATACTAGCACTTTGCTACCTCTTTAAATAGAGACTGCTACATCTTGCCATGTGTGTAAATGTCACAGAGGCAGAATGATTCAGCTGCTGAGGTAGGAGGAGAGGCGTAACGGGGTGGAACATGCAAGAACAGGGCACTGGGACCTACATAGAGTTACATATTTATGTAGCACCACTAGAGTGAAGACACTGGTTATGTAGATAAATATATTTTATGTATAAATGCTGGAAATGCATCCATCAGTCAAATCAGCCACAGCCTTCGTTGTGCCTAAAGATGCATCACTCTTTGGGTGTAATGTTGTTTTGTATTCGTCCTGAACTGTGAGGGTTCAGGGGTCACAGTTTGGTGGGTGCAGCCGTAAGACAAATACCTGTGAAGCATTAAAAAATATATAAAGACAAGAAAGTAGAAAGACAGTATTTACCCGTCTATGGAATGGTGCAGGTGTGAGTCCTAAAACCCAGAAGTGAGTTTGCATTTTACCACTTCTGGTTCCCTCGTCTGGTTGTTTATGGAAATTTTGACTGAGTTTCAGTTAAATGCCTGAAACAAGGTCTGAGTCAAACACAAGCTCAAGAGATTTTAATGTTTTTTTGACATAAAAAACATCCAAAAAGTGCCACACTTTTGAATTTTAGATCTCTTTGTATCATAATAAAGGCATTTGCTAAAGGGCTAAACTGAGCCTGCCTCCTTGCATGAGCCATGCTGATGACGCTGTGTATTTCAATATAGCATGACATCAGCTTTTTTCTTTCGTCAACTATTCTTACAAACCAAATATGATGCTCGTATTATCATTTTTTATGGAGATGAATTTATGAACTAAACGTGTCAGTTTCATGGACTTATAGTGGACACAGATTTTATTTTCAGCATTGATCCAAAAACCCCATAGGCTCACCGCCTAACTTCTAGGTTTTGTCTGCAAAATTATATCATCACTGCACCACTCTATATAGGCAGCAGTAATGTCTGTAAGTGCTTGCTAACCGCTGTTTATCAACCAACAAAGAAGACACAGAAGCTGGCTTTACAAATCACACAAAGAAGAAAAGTTTACTCCCGCTGCATGAGAAGCAGACAAGCAGAACCCATCAGCTCCTTCTTCCTCTCCTCACCTCTGCAATGTTTTTAAAAAGCATCCCAATGTAAAAGGTTATACTGATGCTGCTGCATTTTAAAGGCTATGCACGGACATTTAGAAGTAGAGAAGAGCAGCTACAAGCGCTTAAATAAAATAAGACCATCCTTGATCCTTCACTGACAAACATGAGTCAGGATTTTGCACTAGTGTCCACTGTACTGGCTTTTTTCTAACAACAGGGTCACGCCACTCTTCATAAATCATGCATATTGCACAGTGCTCTAATATTGCATGTATTTAATTTGCAGTTTATTCAATTTTATTCTTTCAACTCAGAAGCTAGGCCATACAATTCTGTTTTGCTTTTTTTTTTGCATAGGTGTTTGTTTTCTTTTTGTGGATAGAGAGAGACTGTGGGAGGAGACATACAGGAAAGTAGCAACAGGCTGGACTTGAACCCAGGCCCCTCTTGTACATGGGGCGTACCTTAAACCCCTAATTTCCTCTTTTTGTTTCATGTTTACTACATCACAGGCTGTACCAACTATCACTGATAGTTCTAAACAAAACTACATAGAAACAAATATACATTGCACTCATCTTAGCCATATTATAGTAATTAAGAGAGACAGAAATGTAGAATTATAAATCTGGGATTTTATGTGTCTTTTTTTTACCGTTACACTCCTAATCACACTTTGTGTAATTATAAGCTAGTATTGGTAGAGTTTTTACCAAAAAGAGACCAACATTGTCTCAGTACCAGGCTGTAAACACATTAATTTCTGCTGTAATAATAAGCATTTAGTTTTTTTGGGATAAACAAGACTTTCTTGGTTTTGAAGCCTGCCTCAAGTCGACACTCAGAAACTGAAGTTTTTCTAAATTGACTTCATTCTCCCTCACTGGAGTTTTCCACTCACTCTCACAGAGTTCGGGAAGCTTTTTGTCCTTTTTGGGGAATTTTGCTCATTCACTTTCTTGCTCAGGTTGTCTTTCAGGGTTTGCATCCGTCTGTTTAATATAAAAGTTTAACTTGAGGGGGTTAGCTTAGCAAGTTCCTGCATTGGAAATGACAAGAATAATTTAGTTTTAGCTAACAAAATCTGCCTTTCAGCCCTTCTTAAGCCGCTAATTAACACTTTAAGTCTGATTTATATAATCTATGCAGAAGCTGCTCTGTAAAAAGGACAAAAATGACTGCTCCTGGCAAAGAAATCATACTTATCCTTCCTGTAAAAGAATAATTGGTTGTTTTTAAAATTCTGTTTTTGAACGGATCATATAATGAGATTTTAATTAGTATGCTTAAGGGTTACTGGACATAAGAAGGCTAGCTGCTCTCCAGTGTTTGTGCAAAGTTAAGCTAACTGGCTGAAACATCATAAACTATCTAAGAGACAGATACCGCAGTGGTATTAATCCTCTCGTTTAACTGTGGGCAAAGAAAGAAAGAAAGTGTTTTAATGTTGAACTATTTCCTTGAGCTAATCCCCGCTCCTACACTACTTAAGTCCTCTGAGCTCTTGGCCACAGTGCAAAACAGCTGAATTCAGCTTTCAGGAAATGTAATCAACCTTTTGGCAGATGCATCAGAGATGCAGACAGAGCAGCTCACTGCCACAAAAAAACATCCCTCACCCAATTTTTTCACTTGTCTCCCATCTCACACTAAATGTGTTTACAGCAAAACAAATTGAGTGAATCCCCCCTGAGGGGGAGCTGTGTTTCTGTCTTCATGTCTCTCAGAGGTCAGAGCGAGCGTTGAGTCAGGTTTATAGTTACTGTACATGTTCCTGTTCACGTACAAGGCCGCTCTCAGTGATTGCTCATAAACGCGGGCTCGGTGTGCGTGGAGTGACAGTGATTGGTGCAATGATAAAGCAGACTCACCGGTACGCTATGTGCTGACACAGCGATGCTGTCGGGGTGAGCGATAACCTTAACACAGCGGTCAATGTCAGTGGCGAACCGGAACGTCTCCTCCGCCCTCTGACACCGATCCTTCCGTGAACACCTGTGAAGAAAAAGGACAAATTATTCAATTATTAAAAAAAAAGGGCAGCAAATTTAACACTGAACAGACCTGCAAACATCCATGTGAAGGGCACAGCTCTGTAAGGCAGAAAGTAAATCATTACGACGCTTTGAGATGAAAATATCTCACATGGACCACCTTGACCATTTCAACAAACACTACATGTACCTCGAGACAGAATCCTATTGACTCAATAGACATCACTTTAGTCATAAATTTACACACATAGTTATTATTTTAGATGAGTCAATGCAAGCTTTCACATCAGCAGTGTAATTTTTTTGTACAAAATTGCAACTAATATTTTTTCTAACCATGTTCAGTTTTTTCAAAGTAGGCTTCAGATGAGAAAACATCTAACCAATGAACACACTTGTCTTTGCCAATGGTGGAAGAGTTATGAGGCAGATAGAGGAGTAACCTGGTAACAGATAGAGACAGGCAGCAGACCAAACAGGACTTTAGTCCATTGATACAGAACTGTGCAGAACTTTTAGGCATGTTTGGGCCAAAACTTGAGGCTGAAGTAAGGCACAGATATGGCAGGTAAGCCACCTGAGGACACCATTGTGTAAAAAGGAGATTGATGCTCTGGATGTCCTTGCATATTACTAGGGGCATGGGAAAATACTCTGTTGAAAAAAATGGTACGGTCCACACCTTTAGGGCAGAATAAGGGGTGGATGTGGTGAGTAAGCACAGCCTAGGGCAGTGTTTCCAAAACTTTATTCTGGAAAACCACTTTTTAGAAGATAAAAGCCATCGTGACCCAACAGCTTGGTTTTCAGTAGGTTACTGCTGATCAGGTCTGCGTTCTGTGCCATCCTCAGCTGGTTGGTTGGGCTGATAGCCAGTGCTAGCTTGGATAACATTAATCCTTGTTGTGTGTTTTATTATGGTGGAGAGTGAGTGGAGCTCCCCAGTGTGTCTATAATGTATATTGCAGAAATAAATGTCCCATTAAAAACTGTAGTGAAGAAATTCAGATAACTTTTGGCAACCCAAAGAAAATCTCCCACAACCAACTGAAGGGTCCTGACACAGACTTTGTGAGTGTTGTATGGGTGGGTAGTCGGGTTGCCACCATAGACAGTTGAAAGAATTGGACAAAGTCTGTGTGAAGTCAGCTGTCTGCTTACAATAGGTGGACTCAAACTGCTTTTGAAGCCAATCCATGACGGCTTCCATATTGAAATTACAGTCTCAACCAAACTTTGGATCAACCTAGAGGCCCGCCCACTATGCTCAGCTTCCAGCCAGCTAGCTAGCTAGCCTTCTGGTTGACAGATAGGTAGCGTCTGCCTGTCAAGCTATCTGTCAATCAAATGAGACGCGCCAATCAGTGTGCAGTGAGGTTTTCCTAAATATAATCTAAACCATTGTGGTACAAAAAAATTCACCCCCCGTACAATGAGCATAGTCTCCACTTCAAACACAAGGCTCATCACTGCTCAGCTTTCTGATATCACTCCCCTGCAGCTTCTTGCAGTGAACCTCAAGTCCGGCCTTAATATATAACATGATTAAAACAGTTAAATAAAACAGGACTGCACAGACAGAAGGAGACAGATGCAGGAACCTCATTTTATCTTCCACTCTAATATATCTCAGTGTACAAAGGATAGTGCAAAACACACTGACGACTTTCACAGCACAATTTTTCTCAATTTGCATAACTTATTTGGAAAATTGCATGGCTCCTATTTGCATTTTTGTGCTGTTTATTTGCACCGCAAAGGAGGTTAGTCTCAGGTTTAAGACTGAAATGCTTTTTAGATATAGTCACATTTTAGTCATTTTCTTCTCTTTACAGTTTTAGTTTAGTCGATGAAAAATTTAAAAAAGCTTAAGACCAGTTTCTGTTCAGAAGAAATCCTGACATTTTAGTCAAAATACTTACTCTCTTTGCCTGAATCATACTTGTTTGTTCCATGTTAATCCTGGCATCCCTGCTTTCTACAGCTGAAAGGCAGAAGAGCTACATATTCGCCCTACCTAACAGCCTGTGCTCCCTCGTATGACTGATTTTCATAGTCAATCTAAAATTTCAAATTTATTGGCATCCAAAGCCAAGCTTAGCTCTACTTATTGAAGGTCGTCATCCCAACTAATGTGGTACCATCACTGTGTCAAACCTCTTTGTCATCCCAGTCTGCAGCACAAGGTAGAATCTGTAGTTTCTGTCGTACAGGCATTAATGGTGTCTGTTCTCCTCTTTTCTTGGTTAACTTCAAACAGAATAGTTGGATCAGGGCTAAACCAAACACGTAGCCACTGTTCAAACAATTTGATGCAGATTTTGGTTTCAAACAGAACTGAAACTACGTGTGAAATTGACAGGCATGGGTCTATTTTTGTCTGTTTTCTCTCTTCGGAGTCACAAACAGCTGTTGCACTGAGTGTGGCTGGTTTTAAATTCAAGTCAGTCTAGTGTCCAGAGTGTCTCATGCAGATGCTGAAGGTGAGTCTGCCTATTCCATCTGTACGAGGCACTAGCACCTTGTGTTCTGCCAAGTCAAACTGAGACTGCTACATCTTACCATCAGTGTAAATGTCACAGAAGCAGAATGGTTCCGCTGCTGGAGCAGGAGGAGAGGTGTAACGGGGCGAGACATGTCACATGTCTGAGCTGGGAAGGCAGAACAACGCTGTATAAATGTAAAAACGCAATGTAAAGTTACACACAGGGGACAGCAATAAAGGCCTGATGCAGGGCTCAGTGCAAAGGTAAAGAAGTGGAGTGACAGTGGGGAATTATTATAGCCATGTGGTGGGAGCAAGCATCTCTGTTGCTGTGTCTCAAATCAGGGTAACATCCTTCAGGGTCACTTTTGTTTTTGGTATTAGCCTTTTCTACTGAGTTGTCACCAATAACTTCCACAGTATTACTTGGCTGCTCAAGAGTTCTCCATCTTGTTTGCATCTGTCACCTGTTTAAACTGAATGTGTCCTGATTGCTCTGTTAATTTACCTATCACTAAGCACCGCCCTCTAACACCACGAGCCAATTACATTTCTTGCAGCTACACATATGCTTGGACAACTGCCTCATTGATCCCTATAAAAAGTCTTTACCAACGTTGGTTTTCCGGTGGTTTCTGTGGAATTTATACAGTTATAACTTTGAAAAATGGCCAAGTGATGTACACAAGTTTTATTTTATTCCATTCCCTACACCTCAGATGAACACAGCAAAGTGTCTGTGATTAAGCTGTGTAGCAGAAGAAAGCTGTGTAGCAGACCACATGGTATGTAAAAAAGATCAAGAGGGAATTCTACATTTGTTTCTAAAGTAATGCAACACAATGTTAGCAACAGAGATCTTCCTACACCATTTTTTCCTTTCCGACACAGATCCCAAACCAGAGCACTGGGTATCGTCCAATACTGAGTTCCACTCCAATACTGTTATAAACTTTCTGGACTGACTGTGCTGTGGAAAACTGGCACATTTTAACCATATGGTGGACACAGCATGACCCGATGGCAGAAAACAGCCTGCCATTGGTCAACAGCAACTCACAAAGCATTCAGGAAAACAATATGCCATTAAGCTTAGTGGCTAGCAGTAAAAAAAGATCAAAAATTGATTAAAAAATAGATAAATATCAGATTTACTGGTGTAGATTTAATGGTTAAAGACATCAGAAAGTCACCTAAGTTCCAGGCTCACTAGAAAGCTTCTGTAAGGGCTACAAAGGCATGCGTCACTGGAGCTGCACAATGGGTACATACTTGAGGAAAAAAAGGAAGAGGCTACACCTCATGGTTCAAAGTTATTTAACTTAACCTGTGAGGGTTAACAATGAGGTGTGTGAACTACACTGCAGACTGTAGTCTCTGTTAACAGACTGACAATGTTTCATATACTGCTCAGAAATCCCTCATTTGAGATCATCTGTCCCTCTCTAGTTTCAGCCCAGAGCCACAGAGCTCTTCTTTTGCAACCGAGCGGGAGGTTCATCGCAGTTTAATACAGAATTATAAACCACGATATCAAGCCTGTGTTAATAAAAAAATGTCAGTAGTAAGTTACACCGACTCCTACATCTCGCACCAGCTTATTTGCTAAACAATTTTAATGCATGTATCCCTATTTACACGCATTCATCATTTGGGGGCATAAAATAGTGATTTATTACATTACTACTACTGTTTTCTAATCTACCACCATTCAATTTCAAGGCTTTTTTTCATTCATGATGGGGTGTGGTCACTCCAGATAGCTGAGAGAAACAGGGAACTGCTCTTCTTGGTCACAGCTTACATAACAGCGTCATATTCTCCTAGCATGGCTGCAGAGGATCAGATCAAGGTTGTAAGCAAACATGTAAATCAAGTTAACAGTGGATTACATTACAATGACTAGGCAACACCTGAGGCTATCCATAACTTCTCTTTAAATGAATTATATCAGTTTTATGTAAAATAAATGTTTTAGCTACTAAACTTAACTCTTACACAGAACTTAGCATATTTAGATAAGTTCAGTTTCAACATGGTCATCTGAACCAAATTGCTGCCTGTCTCATGCTTGGTTGAATTGTTCCTTTTATATCTAAACCGTGCTTTTCTTCTGCACAAATTACCCAGAGTGCAACAGACGAAGAAGCTTCAACTCTTGGATCCTCCTACATCCCAACAGGCAATTAAAAGTAAGAAGTGAGAGTGTCTGCACCAGAGTGTGACCTTTATTTAATCTTGTAACGGAGAAATGTTATGCAAAAGGACATTAAAAGTTACAGCGAGGCGAAGAAAAGAAGGAAGAAACTTTTAGCAATTTATCCCGTTTTAGAGGCAGGGATTTGTGGAAGAGATATTTTTATTATGGCTGCATTGATACTTTGAAAGAGGAATTTTAGGAGCAAAGTCTCTGCAGGCTTAGATAATAACACGCAGGCTGTGTTTAATCATAAATGCTGCATTCAAAAGAACAAGAGTCTCAGCTGTTGAGTTAAATCAGAGCATTTTGGCTGCACACCATCATGTCTTTCTTTTAAACATGTACAGCGAGGGGAGATGGCTCTTAATACACTGGCTCTGATGCTGCTGAGGGGGCGGCACCTCCTGAGAGAGCTCAAAGAGCACCGAGGCCTCCGCTGTAATTACAGCACAATATAAAGGCGGTATGGAAACGCGGCAACAGCTGCTGCCAGCTCGGCTCCTTGAGGCGGACCAGCGCCACAGGAGTACAGACAGTCACCTCCTGACCGCTCATCAGCTGAAGTGCCTGGAAAAAAAAGTCGGAGGGCTTTCATCTCTCATCTCTATTATTCACCGTGTTTTGTCTGATGGAGCCATTTGTTCCCTTTTCCTCCAGGCTTTGCACATGTGCAGCTACGCCCACCCTTGGTTCGAAAGGTGCACTCAGCCAGGGGTGGGAAAGTGAGCTCCTGAAAGGGTCCACATGACACAGCGTGACAGACATTCAAAGGCAGGAAAAAGACCCTGATGTGGGTTTATTAGACAGAGAAATAAAGTAGTCTCATTCTGCAGTGAGGGATAATGATTCACTTTTTGGGTTACTTGAGGGAACAGCCGCCTATCTATTCACAGATAAGTGTAAGGCATTCATTTAAATAAACAGTGTAATGGGTCTCGCAGACAAAGTCAGCACTCAGGAAAAAGGAAAAACAACTGGTTAATGAGGTAATTTAGATTAAAACAACCCCATTATTTTCTACCCCTCTCCATGTGATAATACTGAGAGCTGCAATTTAAAAAAAGCCGATCGTCATCAAGATATTCGGAGCTGAAATGCAGATGTCATAAGTTGAGGCAGTGGGTAAATCCCTCGCTCAGGTCAACTCCAAACTCAGCAGCTGGTTCACAAACACAGGGTTTTTAATCTCCCGAATCCCCTTTGCTCCATATCGAGGTATTATGCAAGCTAACCTCAGGGTCAGATAATTAAGATGGTGGAGATAAGCTTCGTCCAGGTTCAAAATGTTCCCCGGGTATGTGGAGGTGCAGTTTGTACACCCGCTGTGCCACACAGACTGTAATCCCTCCTCTACCATTAATACCAGTCAGCCCCCCTGCCTCAATCTGGTTTCTGCTGTCCTAAATAGCGCTATTTAAGAGGGATCACTTTGCCCAACAACCATTCCCTGGTTCTCCGTTTGTCCTGCCAGCTGTTGATAATGGTGAAACACAGAGTATAATAACTCTCTCATATCAAACTGCACGAATCATGTGACCACGTGCTGCCACAGCATATTTATAGATCTCTATGAGCTGTTTGTTGATGCTGGAGTTTTAATCCTTCGCCTGTGATGTGAGATGTGAGCATATGAAGAGACAGAGACTCACATGTTATACAGCACACACCAGCCACAATGAGGGTCACCGGAGCTCAGGCACTCGGCACACGTCCCGTACTGTCCGCAGGCCTCCACAGGCACCTGAGACACCTGAAAGATAGAGACGGAGAGGGTTAAGGTGTGGAAAAGCATGGAAAAATTAAAGATGCATAAGCAATACTTGAAATTTAGATATGGGAAAGGTTTTTTAAAGGGAAATAAAGACTGGAATTCTCTCTCTTTAGTCAAGCTGCACCTCCAGAGGAGGGTTAAACAAAGCAGTTTAACTTAACTGGCCAGGTTCCATGTCATCAGGTAGATCTTTCTTGCAGAGCTCCAATCTGCAACAACTTTGCCCAGTCTTAGAACGGACCTGACCGTAGCGATGAGTGGGGGTTTAGTTCTACTAAGCCAGTAGCAATAGCTGCAGCCATTAAAGCAATAAGCACAGAAGTAGCTGTAGTATAGCAGCAGTTTTTATCCAAACTGGACCACATTACTTTATTTAAAGATTTTCATTAGAAAAAATGTTTTCCTCTTCTCCTGAGCTGTTTTTGCATGAGTTAGCTATAGCTATGTGTGGGGATTAGTTGCACTGTAAGTCGATACAATGGCTGCTGATGCAGCGATTAGCTCCAATGTAGCTACAGTATAGCAGCATTTTTATCCAAACTGGGCCACACCTCTTTATTCAAACAAGAGCAAAGAATAGAACAAAAAGGATTTTCATAGTGGAAAGAGGATAGATGTTTTTGCTTTTCTCCCCACCTTCTTTAGCATGGGTTTGCAATACTTACAGGTGGAGTTTAGTACATTGTAGAACTGACTGCCACTGCTGAAGCTAGTAGCTTACATGTAGCTACAGTTTTGATCAGATCTGGACAGCATTTCTTCATTGTTCTACCATTGGTTCAAAATCTACTACGGAGTCAGCTGTCTTTTTAATGTCTAGGTGTTTGAATACTGGATACCATGGGTTACTGAGGTCCATTACCAATCTATAAAACATAACTCATCTTTTTGAGTGTTTTTTCCAGTTGGGTCGCCTTCATTGGCCACTTGTAGACAGAATAACTGGCATATCCTTATTTATAACTCTATTCAATCTGCTTCTCTCTTACTTGCGTGACTCTATTTATGTGAAAAGTGCTGGAAGCTATAGCCTTCGCTCTGTGACTCAGTCCCTAGATTTGCTTTTGCTATCTGTCACTAAAGTGAGTCTTTCAGGTAGGCTGCTCATGTAGCTCGGAATCTACTGCAAGAAAATTTGTCTGTGGTAAAAAATAGATTAGATTAGAAAGGTGTTGGAGGAAAATTTATCAGGTTTTAGATATTTGGCTGATGACTTTCTGCTCTGTGACCCAGGATTTGATGTTTTTTTCATAGTTTTTTATGTTTTATGTCTGAAACTTTGGGTTTTGGTCAGGACACTCTTGATTCTTGACCTCTATGAGGTTTTCCTGGTCAAATAAGATTAAAGCATAAATGCAGTTAAACCCTAGTCTTGCTTGGGTCTGATTTAGTTGTTTTCAGGTAAGAGTAAATTGATCATCAACCCTTTATGGTGTGACTTTGAGAAATCAAACTACATATGATTTAGTACTATGTGCTATATGATTTATGTAAACAGTACTCAGTCATTTTGTGTATTTTTTGCAATTGTACTCAAATTATCTGACAATCATCCCTTAATCTGCAGATTTTCCCCAGCATGCCCTTGGGCATTAGGCCCTTTTGCACCAGGAATAAAGATACTGACTGAGTTTGAGAAGTCCCACTGTAGGGAGCATCCTCAGTACACAGTAGAGGGAATACAGACCATGATGAGTGAGGACTGTCTGGTTCAGTGTGCGTTTTTCACTTACTGTCACTTGTAGTCCCTTAAGTTGGCCAACTTTGAGTGGCATAAATGTTCAAGATAAGAAAATATGATAAAAAATAAGGATAGATCAAAGTCAATGAAGAACATGTAGCTCTATGACAAATATAAATGGTTGTTTTCAGTTTGATTTTAACATAATTTTGAAGTGTTGGGAAGTTTCCACAGTGTAAATAACCCAACATAAGTGCCATGGTCAAGTTCCTGCTACTAAACAAATATAGTTTTTCCGGTTACCTAAATTTTTGAGTTATATTAGGAATTACTCAAAAATGCATTCCCACAACTCAAAAACGTTGATGTAATCACTTTCAAAAAAACGTTGAGAATACTTTCAACATGTTCTGTTTTACAGCGTAGGACCAAAAGTCTACATGCATTTCACGAGTCCAGTTTTAGATTAACACAATACATCAACTTTTTCTTCCTGCATGTAAACACATTGAGTGAAACCCTAAAAGCATAGGTTTTTGTTTGTTTTGTGTTTTCAATTTTAGACTACTTTTTCCATAGAAAAGAAAGGCTTTTAAGGATGTAACTCACATTTGTGTCACAATTTTTCTTTTCATTAAAGACAAGACAGTGAATCAATAAATTACTTCTATGTTTCCTTTTTCTTTCTTTATTTTCCTGATAGTACGAGAGCTCTTTATGTATGCTTCACTAAACTCCTGATAATTAGGAAGACAAATTGCAGGTCTGATTTGGACTTTCTGCCCTTGGATGCTTTCTAATTAGAGAAACAGAATATTGGCTGAATAGTTATTGGCAGAGTCCACCTTTATAAAATTTATGACTACATGTTGCAATATTCCTACGAAATAAATACACACTGTTTTTGTTTTGTAATTTTAACATCACAAATCCACCTATAAAACTTTGTTTGACCTGGATACTGGTTCTAAATTATGCCACTGTGCAAAGGAGCTCTGATTGTTGAAAGTACTTTTATGTAAATGTCCATCTATTTATTCAAATGAAATCTTGGTGTAGTTAAAAATGGCTGCGTTGGAGTAAAAATAAGGTCAACAAAAGTGAGCGACCAAATCGCTCTGATGAAATAATGAGCAGTTTCTGATGAGGAGAGAGAGACAGAGAGAGACCAAAAGCCATTTCATCATGTCGTCTATTTTGCAATATGTGAAAGCCTCATCATAACTCACACTGTGCAAACTCCCAGAGGAAAACAAGCCTGTTTTCTTCCTACTACTTGCTGCTGACACATTTGTAACATGCAGCATTGTGGTTTCTGCACACAAGACGATTTTTTTCTCCTCAGAAGTCAGAAAACACATGAAATGACACCACAACTACTTGAGACGCATGTTTCTGCAGGACTATTCTGATTTAACTTTTCTTTACCACAGTAGATTTTCTTGCATTATTTAAGCACTCTTGGACTCTTGCAATAGTAATTACACACAGTTCTGGTTTATGCTGCTTCCTCCTAAAAAGACAGACAGCCACACGCTCTCCTTCTGCTGCCACTTCCATCATGAATGTCTGGCAAAGCATAAGCTCTTCATTAACCGCTGTGAGAGCCGCTGCTGTCGCCCGGCCAGCATCACCCCTGCATATAAACCAGGCTGGAGCTGCAGCCTGAGCCCACTTATTTTAGACTTTGTTATTATTCCAGCTCTGGACGTGTGATGCAAGCAATTTCCTGATGTAAGCAATCACAAATGAAGAGTGGATTATAGATTAGAGTGTCTCCGCTGCTCTTGATAGCATAAGTGGGTGCTCTCTCAGGTCTGTGTTGGCAAAATGGATTATCTGCTGCTCCCTATGAAATAACTTTTGCTCTCTTTTCTGCAGCAGTTCAGAAGCAATTCGGCGCTTTCCATTAGCAAAATGATTTTGTAAGCACGGGAGGGGCCGAGGGGCCGTACCTGACGCAGCAGGAATAATCCGTGAATTGTTGTGGACTGGAGCTGCTCTGAACTAACAGAGTTGATCTGTGACCTTTACAAGGAGAGAGTTATGGACGTTCCTGCGAAGAATCAAATGTGAGGCTCTGTCTGAACATCACAAATGATTTGTTTAGTGGATCTGACCTGAGCACCAGTGCACAGAATAAGATTAGGAGAGGCGTCCTTATTTTTAAGTTCAGAGGGTTTAAAAGAAGAGCATCCTGCATGTGAATGAGCACCAGTCTATTTACTGAACTTTACAGTAATCGCATTGTCTTTAGGGAATGTTTGGACATTGGGATTTCATTGGATTCAAGGCTGAAGGAAGGAAATGTGGGGTAAAGGTTGCTACTGTATTAAAGAAAGGATGCTCCTGGTTGACCAATGTCAAATCCAATATTTTATCAGCGTTTAGTCAGCTAGTTTCAAGTTAGGAAGAATCCATTAGCCATATTTGGTTTGCAAAATGTGGATAATGGATTTAACCTTTTTTTTTTTTTTTTTTACTCTTTCTTTGTGCACTCTATTCTTACAGTATGATTGACATACACCATTTTTACACAGAGTACAGTATGCATATCTGTAGATGTACCTCAGTGTGTAATGAAAAATGGTTTGATATCCATAAGCTCAGACCTGCATACAGAGGTGGTCTGGGATGCCTTTAACTGATCTGCTGTATTCTGCATGGCTTTATTAATGTTTGTTTAGCCTCCCTTGAAGTACTGGGCACTTCTGACTACTTTGGAATATCTCCCTTGGTCTCCAGTGTGTAATTCTTACATTATTTTATTTTACTGTCTCTTCTGAAGTCTTGAGGTGAGACACCTCTTTCAGAACATACACATGAGACAAAAATTTAAATAAAATTATAATAAACTTCAAGTTGGATTTAGGGTAAGTGTTAAGGAAAGAGTAGGGCTACCAAAGGTTAAAAATTAAAAACCTGACCTGCAAAACCTATTTACAAAACGTTTAATGAAGCCAAGCAAAGGAAGGAAGGAAGAAAGGTTGTCCTCAATTAAAACAATTTAATGTAGCAAACATCAGCTAACTGCTAAAGCTAACAAAGCTAAATAAATAATGTTGCAACACAGGTAGCCAATCTAAAGCTAACAGACCTACGTAAAACAAATAGGTGTACCCAACATAGCTGAATCTATGCCAAAAAATCTACTTTAGCTATGTAGCAAACATAGCTACATGTAGCTAAATCTTAAACTAAAGGAGCTATGTAATCTACATGGGAGATGTAGCTACCAGCAGTTAAATGCTAAATCCAACAAACCTACATTGTCCACATAGATTATGTAGCTACAAAGGTAGCCAATCTAAAGCTAACAGAGCTACATTAACTACATAAAAAATAGGTATTCTAGCTAACATAGCTGAATCTAATGCCAAAAAGATACTTTAGCTACATAACTACACAGATAAAGTAGCTAAACCTAAAACTAAAGAACATGCAATATCTACATGTGAAATGAAGCTTAAGTAGCTAAATCTTGATCTTATGAAGCTATGTTATTTAAATAATATAGGTACTGTAGCTAACAGCTTAATCTAAAGTTGATGAAGCTTTTTTAGCAATGTAATTAATGCTACTTACATAGCTAAAGCTAAAAATAGCAGAGCTACATTAGCTACATAGATAAAGTAGCTAAATCTAAAGGTTAAAAAAGCTACGTAGGTATGGTAGCTATATAGCTTATGAAGCTAAATAATAGCTAACAAAGCTACATAAGCTACTCAGGAAAGGAAGCTAATGAAGCTGAATCTAATGAAGTTATGTTAACTATGAATGTAAAGTAGTTACAAAATCAGCGTCTTCTAGCTAGACTTAAAAAAACGACGCTATGTTAGCTATGTCAGGTAATGCTATGTTTTGCCGTTTTAAACATAGCTATGTGAACAGTGGCTCACCTTAGCTGTGTTAGCTTTAGCTAAAGCTAATCAAAAAGCATTGGCTTATGTAGTTATGTTAACTACCGGTACGTAGCTAGTAAAGCTATGTCTGCTTTCACATAACTATTTCCAAAAAGTATTATTGCTTGAATGTAACTGCCAGACCTTGTTTATGAATAAAGTTGAACTAAAAAAATCTTTCTAAATAATTGTACTGGCAAATAATGCCTGTCCTGTTCTGGCAGAGGTGCTGACTCAGTAGTTGTCTTCAAGAGGTGGCGTCTGAGATATGCAGTCTGTTGCCAGACCCCTTTTGAATTTCAGAACAAATTTCAGAAGAAATCCTCAGATATTGGTGAATGAGGCCCATGAGGCTTTTTATGAACCTCAATGTAAAAGCTGTTGGTCATTACAGGTTAAATGTCTATATCATGGCAGTATACTGAAGATTTGAGGTTACACTAACTGAACAGTGAAGATGCTTATGCAGAGTTTACATGTTATTTATCTGCTGCAATTATAAAACTTCATACAGGCTAGATTTTAAATGCACAGAAACAAATGTTCTTAACTTCCTTTGTTTATAGCCCTAAAGGTTCAACATCAGACATGTTGAAGGTGAACCCGTTTCCATTTTCACAAAGAGAACAGAAATACTGGACTAGCCCATAATAGATGAAGGATTTGTGTATAGAAACAGCTGCTAATCAGATAAAAACTTCATGCCTCTGGGCTTTGGTTAACCTTTTATTATTTCCAGACCAGTGATAGCCACCATATACATGAATGTAGGTTAAACATGGAGGTATATTTAGATGATTGACGATAATTTATGTGGTTACTGTTGTGATTTAAATTTTAAATACAGAGTAGATTGAGCTTCATTTCACAGTATAATTCATATTCTCTGTTCATCCCAATCATCACTCTGCAATCAGGGATGACTGGATTAAGCCTTCATCCTTAGTTTATGTTCAATGTACTGTACTTCCTCATGAATCATTCATAAGCAGCCGTTGGTAGTATTTCTAATCATGCTTTTGTTTCCTTTTCTTCTCTCAGATCATTTCTTCAGGAGAATCTGATCATTAAAAGTAAACACAGAAAACCATAAAAGCCCAGATAGAGGAGAGGGTCTCTCTCTGACTGCTTCTGGAGGCTTTTCTGAGTTATATCACAGCAGAGCTGTATGATCACATCCACTTTTCCAGCTTTGGGAATTACAAAGTCTTTATCTTTTTCATAACATCTGGTATGGCCTCACACTAATGCCCTAACTTATCATCTCACCAGTTCACTATCACTTTAACTCTTTCATCCGGATTTAACTGAACTTTGCGAGCTCTGTCGTGGACATAAAGGCTTTTAGACTGCAGCGCTCCCCACTTGACTGTTTAGTATCATGTGATGGCCGGGGTTATCAAGTTAGAGCCAGGATTTTATGGCCTTTTGGATCCAGCAGAAATAAATGAATTGGAAAGACAGAAAGAAATAAAGGGGGGTAATTCAGCTATATCAGTGCATTGTTTCCCTTCAGTTTATGGTCAGAATCTAATCAGTAGGATCAGAAAAACAAATGAGAAGTCTCAAAGTCTCAAAAAGTTAAAGGAAAGATTTTTTTCAGTACCTAAGTTACCTCATTATTTCTGACAGTTTTCAAAGATAAAGGAAACCTTGTGATGCTTAGTTGTGGTGGACCACCATTGTTTCTGCCTTTGGCTGAGATTTCTGTTGTCCAAGCTGTAAGGCATAACTTCAACCTCGACCCCTGACCCCTTATCCCCAATCAAGGTAACAGTTAGGCCTCTACTAAAAAAAATTAGCAATATACAAATGTTACATAATCGATATGACTGTAAATGCTGTGACAGCAGTTTCATCCTCTATGGCGCAGTTAACAAAAAAGCCAGCAGATGGCAGCAGATGTAAAACTGCAGTATGCAGCGCATGTCTCACTCCCCTTCTCTTACCAAAACAAGATAGTACTAACTATGGTAACATGGATCATAATGTTTATCTGTTGCCAGCAGGCTTATAGCAAAAATACTGGATTATTTCAGGCTTCTTTGAACACCAGAAAATCAAGAGTTAGGCATGAGTCATACAAGCTGTGCAATAAACAAGGTAAAACACTGCAGCAACACCAATCTTCATCAGCCAACATCCATCTGATACCTCCCAGCTCCTCCAGCCAATCACAGCTCTTTCTCCCAACACAGCCATGTGTTTAGATATGACATACTTCTCACTAATCCCTGTGTGCATCAATGCTGATGCTCCTGCTGGAAAAGCTAAACCTCCTCCACCCCAGCCTCCTCCTTTATAGCATAAAGCTTGTTGCACCCTCATATTCAGATTCATTAATTGCTTTTGAACTCATTTTATTGTATTCATTATACATTGTCATTAATGTATCTATCCATATGGGGGTTTCTAGCTGTGAGCACCCTGGAAAGTCAAAGTATGCTGCTTGACTAACCCTTCTCTGCCAAGTAAAACTGTATATCCACTTTGAATATACTCACTCTCATTGGTTGTTGTGGGTCTTCTGTCGGAGGCATTACAACCAAGAATCTTAAATATCAAACATTTTTGATCTTTACAATGTAAGGTCAGAGAGGCTACAACATTATTTGGAGGAGTATAATAATCATGTTGATCCCACACACAAGGAGTATTAGACGTCTGGCCTCAGATCTTGCTTAAAATCACATAGTGTGTGGCCAACCTAAGACCCGTCAGGATCAAGACAAACTCCATTCATAAAACATGTGATTTAAAAGTTGTGTTCTTCACCTTTCAAAAGGAGATGTAACAAAATTTGACCTTTTACAAACCTGCGTCATGATCTTTTATGGCAGTAAACTTAATTCACCTTAAATGTGACATTAAAAATCGTTTCTTTTTCTGGCTTACATTGCTAAAGGGATCGACAGTAAAGTTCCATACAGAAAAGGAAATCTTGCCGTTTAATGGTGACCTCCGGCTTCACAGGATCTAAAGAAAGATTCGCCTCCTTTTCTCTGAGGAGCATGGCAGCTGTACAGTAAACTCAGAAACAGGTGAGACACAGGGAGAGGAACAAAGAAGTGAACGTGTGGGATTTCAAACGATGATTTAACATTTTTCAGAGAAGCACTTTGAGAGATTGCCCTGGAAAAAGCCTGCAGCAGCAACCCCCCCACACTCATGAATGCCATGTTTAAAGCTTTAGCCATCATCTCACAGTCAGACGGTGACATTCACTGAGGTTATTGTGCGTTTGGTGTGAGGATACTGAGAGTTTCTATTCTTAGAAATGATCAAACTAAAGGCACAGAGAGAAAAGATAAGCTGCTGTGAAGATCCCTTTCTTTTTCAAATCCATAATGGTTCTTAAATGATGTTTTGGTTGGAGACAGACACTCATATATATACCCACAGACTCACTGATTCCCTCTCTTCTCTCCTCACTCTTCATCATCATGCTATCCCTGCGTGTTTCACTCGGCAGGAGACAGAGAGGCTCATTGTTATTCCACGAGGGTCGGCTGATCTCAGCCAAATCTGTCTGTGCCTCGCTCCTCATTCCACATCATTCCTGCATTGTTTGGCTCCCAGGAATCACAAAATCCTTCATCTCAGGGATCTACTGGAAATGTGGGAAATCTGTGAGTGAAGCCCTCTCCCTTGGGGATCCCTTACGCGTGAAAGTCTGAGGGGGGAAAGATGAGCAAAGATGGAGAGGGAGACAGAGAGAGGAAGGCTTTACTCTGCTCCAAAACTCCTGAGGGCTACAAAGCCAAAGCTGATCTAATATTGAGCGAAAATGCCCCGGCCGTTTTGGGTTTGTGCTGGGTTATTCTGTGTCACTGGAGGCGGACTGAACACAGTAGCCAACTATCTCCTTGAAGGAAGCATGTGTCTCTCCTTGAACGACCGGAGCTCATCAATAAGTGATGTCCTGTCTCTTCCAGTCTATCACACAGAGGGAAGAGCTGCCTTGATTTGTTTCTGAAGACAGTACTTGACACAATACTGTCTCTATTCTCCCTCACTTCTCAGATGACATCCATTGCTTTCTTAAACTTGATACTTTTATTGGTTTTTCAGACTGCTATTTCAGCTCACAGCATAGACTTTTGGAGCTACTCTTTCAGGGATAGTTCAGGTTTTTGAAGTGCAGTGGTGAGAAAAAGAAATAATAGATGCAGACACTGATAGCTCCATGAACCGCACTTAACGCGACACAGATATCTGTTCTTTCTCAGGGCAGAGCAAACTGCACTTTAAGATAGCCCCAAACCATCCCTGCACATGCTGAAGAGTGTGCCCTTATGGGCTGGTCAGTCCTGAACAATTATCCCAAAACACAGCAAAAATACTGTATTTATGGATCCTTCTAATTCTTAGATCAATAACTTAAATACTGTGCTGCGATTACCACCACCAGTCTGCAAACCCAAACGGTTTTGCTCTTATTGCATCTGGCTATGTGTGCGGCATTTCAGCCTGAACGCAAGATTTGAAAAAAGGCAGAATTAAAAGATTAATTGCCTCAACTATTTCAATGTTTTAATGAGATGTATGGATTACCATTAAGAAATATACTTTTGACAGAAGTATCAATGCAAATTGACAATACATGGCAAATAACAGTGCTTCTCATTTGATAAAACTGAAAAAGGGCATGCTTTTACCTTTAAAATGCTAAAACAAGATGCACAGTTACTTTGGGAATTCTGCCCTTAGTGCTACAGGAACTTTTGTTGGAGTGCTTTTGTGTGTGAGTGTGAGAAAATCAAAAATATTGTCATTTCACCTTCCCCTTACTTCAATGACTCCCACCTATTTTTGTTTGTGGGTCATATTTTCAGTTCATCTATCATTTTGATAGACTTAGTGGGTGGCAGTGTGAAGACATAATCCCCTGCCACCTTTTAGAAACCCAAAACCCATTTTGTTCATGCAGTTTTTGTTAGTTTCCCCTTCCCTTTAGTGACCTTAGTTATTAAATTTTTCACAATGCAAAGGTTGATGATTGTAAATCTTTTCTCTACATGATCATTATGTCCCATCCTGTGGCACAAGCCACAAGTCATCAAGTTAGAGGGTAACATAGAGGTAACATGATACCAAAATCACAGGATTTTATGTATGAAACCACGTGCCATTTCTAGAAATCATAAACCTTCTAATTTTCTTATGCACTTACCAATGACATAGCAACAACTCTCAGAATGATATGGAAGTGAAAAGCAACTCAACTTCATAAAGGTAAAGTCACATACTAGTCACACATTTGACTCATTATCGTGATCTCACAGTAGTCCACCCCTGATCTTGTGATCTCTCTTCTCCAGCTGCTCAGGGCTTTGCTCCGCTGCTTCAGAAATGCATCCAGTGGGTGAGGGCCTGTGCAATCAATCAGGCTGTATCACCCGTGCAATGCTTGTTGTGCAAAGAAATCTCAGTGGTTTCACTCATTAGTTTCTGAAGTGTAGTGGTAAAACATAAGCACTGACGACATGTTATTTTCTCTCTTTTTGAACAAGCTGTACACTTCTTTATTTTTACTGTCAAATGGGAATTCTTCTACACCTGAAGAATGAAGATTTGATTTTTAAGACCCAAGATTGCTACTTGGTCATGAGTGGTGTCTACATGATTTGATCAGAGACAAAGACAGACATTTTTTGGTTAATCTCCTCCTTGAGGTGTTGAAAAGACCCCTCTAATGCCGTTCTTTTATATTTTTTTTCAGCTTGTTGCTGCAAATGTCTCTACCCTATCATAGTTTTGCTACAGTATGAGTTTTCCCACACAGGGCTCAGCTGTTGTGATAGGGACGTCACAAGTAAAACTTATTTTAACGAGAGTTGTGTTGTTTGGGCAGTGTTGTAGATAAGTAGCGATAAATAGTGTCCATTAGTGAAAATAAATGAGAAAATGAGGTCAAATTGATGCAATAAGGTTATACGCTCATGGATTTATTTAATTATTTCCGATAGATGACCCAAAGTTTTCAACAGATGGCCACAGCCTGAGGAGTGGCTGTACGTAAACACTTTGATATACACAGCACTGTTAAATTTTTACTCACCTCTCCTTACTAATACCCAGCCCTTTCCTTATACTCTCCTTTATGAGCTGTACTGTCGAAACTCTTACGCATGTATTATGCAATACACTGCATCAATAAACCCTCCATGCAGCCCCCTCTTCAAATTTGTCCCCCCCCTCCCGCCCCCTCTTCTGCAGTTGTCCCATTGCCCTCTCTGTCCTGTGACTCTAGCTCGATACATTCCAGCAGTCAGTGGACATCCCGGAGTGGTTATATGGGCTTTTTTTTTTTTTTTTTTTTTTTTATTTGGCCGTACTGACACCTAATCCCATTTCACAGTGCCATGCAGCCGAGCCAAAATAATCACTTGATGGGAGTTGAAAGTGATTACCACTGTTCACTCTTATCTCCAATGAGTGCAGAGAATATCATCCAGCAACAGCAACAACTGCTCTCCTCTGTGATGCCTGGCCAAGAGAGGAGCAGACGAGGGGGGATATACCGCCGCTCAGGAGAGAAAACGGTTAATGGTTGAACAGAGTGTGTGTTAGTGTGTGTCACACACAAAAGATGCATGCACTGTAAGTCGATTCGCATGGATAAGTAATTAGAACAGTGGTCCATCCCCTTACTCACAGCCTACATATTTAACAACCCCTTTACAGGAGACACGCTCCCCATGAATGTTTGGGTCCTGCTACACTGAATCTAGGAGATAAGGCTTTATCATCTGGATGGATTCCAAATAAAATAGCATAAATTCATCATTTAACATAAATTAGTGTGCTTGGTTTGAAACTGTTTTAATGCTAATTCCCAGGCTATACACAACAAGGCTAGCTAATGCTCATATATGTGCACAACAAAGGCAAACATTTCTGTTTGCACCATCCTGATAAACTGAATCCAATTTAATCCTCAAAAGGAAATACGAATGAGCTGAGCTACCAAATATGACAATTGTCCAGAAACCATCACTTCTAACATCTAAACTGCCCTAATACGACTCAAAATTTAATGTTCTGTATCCCAGTCACACCAGCCAATGCACCAATCCAACACCATGATATAAACCATCCTGAAAATGAGCTTAAAACTTCACAAAGGATAGAGGTTTAAGCAATACGAATTTATAGCTGTTTTAGCCACTGTTTCTAAGCTGTAGACAACAGCAGAGAGGTGCTAGAAAGGCATTGCATTGTACATAAAAGCTTACAAAAGCTAAGCTATCTGTGTTTTCCAGTCACATTTTTAGCCTGTGATGTTTAATAAATTTAAAGAGGGGGTATTATACTTTCTCGATTTTTAAAACATAAATATAAAGTCACAATGTTGGGTGTCTATACTCCACATATGCAAATTTTCAACCACAAGATAAACGTATGTGGCAGAAATATTGGAATTAGCGTGTAAACTGACTTCATTGAAAATCTCTCCCGAGATTCTCCCGAGACAAGATTTCGATGGAGCGAACAGGGAGTGAACTGATGAGGTCATCGCAATATTAACTCCCGACTGGTTCGTGGTTCATCCGTGCTGCCATCAAAGCGGAACAGACCGCCCCCACAAGGCCTCTTAGCCATTTAGCCATTGAAATGTCATTGGTTAGGATTTATTAGCATACTATGTTACAACATACGACAGTGGCAGACCTAGGAAGTTTGAGGGGCAGGGGCAAAAATAATATAAGCTGGGCCACCAGCACACAGAAAGCTGTCACATTTATGGTGAAGTAGTTATTAATTCTGGTTACATTTAATTGCTCTTTATTATGTGATTATACCAGTGGATTTCAAACTTAGTCCTAGGTCTAAGATAAGCCCAAAAATGTAAAGGCACATAATATTCATATCCATGCAAAACAGCCTCTGTGACATACTGTGTGTTACAGTATCTTAAGTCATTGCATAGATGTAGTAACAGCGTATATTTGTACAGATTTTCAAGGCACATTGGACTTGCCTCAAGGGACGACAGTGTTCCTAGGTACAGCATTTCAGGACCTGATCAATATCTCTCAGTCCTGCAGACCTCTAAGTGTCTAGAGTCATCTAGTCAGATGAAGTAAATATCAAACATGTTTGATATTTATGATTCAGGGTCTGGGAGGCTACGACGCGATTTAGAGCAGTAAATGAGTCGTGTTGACACCACACACATGCAGACTACTCAGACAAATAATCGTTTGCGATGAGGCTCCAGTCAGTATACACCCCCACAATTGTAGGGGAAGTCAAATCTTGGCTAAAATCGGGCTTAAAATCCTGTAGTGTGTGGCCGGCCTAAGAGAGCAAAAGAATATAAAACAGCTCTTTTATGTTAGCCGTGATAGCTAGCTCCTCTTTGAGTGCCAGTTTCCTTTCCTCCAACTCGTTTTGTTATGTAATCCACATTTAAAAAGCCAAACTCTGACCAGATAAAGAGCCATTTGGGCACCAAACAACCAGCTCCACTGAGCCAAATGATCTGGATCTCTTAAATGAGACGAACGACAAGGAAAGCTGGATGCTGGTGAGACAGACATCAGCTCAGGAAACATGGGTTGGATCAGTGTTTAATATGCTAAACCATAACAAAATTGTACTGAACCAACCCGGACCCTTTTGTAGAAATAGACCAAACATGAATGCTGCATTGTTTCTCTACCACTTCATTCTCTGCAAATGATGCTGATTGACCCTTCAATTCTCAGACCGGGCACAATTATTTCAGATTGGAGCTCTGCAAGATGGAGCTGCCTGACATGGAATCTGGCCAATCCGTCGGCTTTGCAAGGTTAGGCATGTACAGTATTTGAGGAGCTCGGTCAGGGTAGGAAAGGGCACTCTGTCAGGATACCCACTGGAAGGGTATCTTTCAGGGCCCTTTATCACATTTTTGTCCACTGGGAGTACACCCTAGGGGGCGCTCTATCATGTTCTGTCTACTAAGAGGGCACCTTAAAGGTACTTCATCATCACATTCATTTATGTGCCATTAGGGAATTCAACAGGGCACTTTCATGGTGCCATTAGGGGACCATGAAGGGAAGACTGGCCTCTCTGTTCCTCTGAGTCCACCAGTGCCTTACAATTATCCCAAGAATATCTTTACGTAATCACACAGCTATTATATAAACTTTATTCTGATTGGTCAATTATGCATACAAGGGCCTGCTATACTGTAGTGGCACATGATTGTTAAAAACACATTACTATAAAAAGCAGATGGTTGCTAAGGATGTAGTTCTTATAGATTCTAGAGGACTAATCATAATAATCTGCGGAGAGAAGTGCAGTAAATGTATGGTCTGTGTTTATACTTTGCAAAACAACAGAGAATGAAGACACAGTCAGCCATGTGAAAGAGTCAAGAGATCAAAACTACAGGCTGTGATCTAGAAATCTGCACAAACTCAAAGACCTTATGTTGCCTTCTGCAGAAGGGCTTGAACTCGCTGCGAGTCTCTCCACTGTCTTCATGACCCCTCTGCTCTGTGTTTCTCATGACAAATGTGGCAAAATGAGGATGTTTGCTTACCTGATTCTCAGACATGACATACAGAGAAGTCCTGTCCAGGGAGAAAGCCATGTCCCTGAGGATGGGGCTGCTATCCTTCATTACGGTCACTGTCTCGTACAGCACCCCTCCCTCCATAGGACCGTCCACTCTGATCTGCAGAGACACAGATAAACACAGAGAGGAAGAGACAGTGAATGCCTCGCTGCAGGACACGGTAGGTGCATGGTTACTGTAGAGAAACGTCTGTTGTTGTACGTCTGTCTTCAAAAACACTGTTGGTATCAGGAAAATTCATCCAGATCAAATCAGAACAAACTTTGTTAGCATTCTGCAAAGCTAGGGTTGTGCAGAGCTCTCTCTAATTATGTAAACCAAGACGGCATACATAAAACACAATACAGAAAGGTCCTGGAGCCAAAAATAGCTTGTTTAAAAGAGGATGGGTTATAACAGTTAAGCTTCAGGCTTTATACCATCCATTTCATCACCTTTATCTTACTTTAACAGTTGGAAAACTCCAAGGTAAGCCTGAGGTTTTGTCATTGGGGTACTGTAACAACCCTGAATTCTTGGTATTCTCATTAAATAGTGAAATAACAAAAATATTACCTCAAGAAAACCTTGGTCCAACCATCTGTACTGTACAAAATGTCTTCTAGTCAAAGCCATTTACATTTTGTTCTCTGAGGACAAACGTACTTATCTGAAATGACTAATAAGTTGTAAATAAGCCCTCATCCTCTTGTGCAAACATTAGCTCATTAACAGAGAGGCTGCCTATCGGAAATGGCTCATTTAATGTTCTGTTTTTTATATTACAGTGTAAAAGCAGGATGTACCTGCAGGTACACTAGAAATATTAAGCACAGACAGATTATAATTGGAGCAACTTTTAATGGTTGATCTTTTCTAGTAGTTAAAAAACAATTAGAGATCCTTTTAAAACTTTTCAGAAACTTTTGAACATTTATTATAGGAGCAAAGAAGATGGAAATTAATTCAACAGAAAACGTAGATAAGTCTGTATAGTATTTTATCCTTTCTCAGAACAATCTCATAACTCATCCCCTAAACAAGAGGAAGTACACCTTACAGCAGGGGTCACCAGATCTGGTCGATCTTTGAGATATTTCATGTAGATCTGATTATGTTTGATGAGCATTAATTTTAATATTTTCTCTTTGGCTCTAATAGGTTGAACACAGTGTCCACTCACTTAAATGTAACCTGACACGTCAGATAGACTGTTTCATGTGTCCACTGCATGGATATACACTCACCGGCCACTTTATTAGGTACACCTGTTCAGTTGCTTGTTAAATTGCAAAACACAGCCAATGTGTCTGACTAAGATTGCAGTTCCCTGACTGGCCACTTGAGGCTGGCAGAAAAAGAGTCAATACCCTTTCAGTACTGTGTTAAAATGCCCTGCTTTACAGTGCAATCAAATATGTTTACAGCCTGAAAACAAAATGGTTTCATCTAGTCATTTTTCGACTCAAGACAGAGCAAATTTTATGCCTTTCAGTAGCATTATGGATTATTAAGGCTATCATGCTTTTGATTGGTTAAAAACTTCAATGTGAAAACAATCCAACCTGATTAATGTTGAGAGAACAAATCATGAAGGATTAGGCTGCACTTTTGATAACTACTTTATCCACCTCATCCCTTGCCCCAATTAGACTTTGTATGAAATGTGACGGGACTTTTGTTCCTTTTTTGCATAGCAACAGGAGGCTAATCCTGATTATTAGAGTGATCTGGAGATTTAAATATGTAAACGGAATCTTGTAAAACTAAAACTGAATTTTATAATAATTATTCCTCCATCCTCAACTGGAGAGGACGAAAATACCAGATCATGTAAACAAGCATGTTTAGCTCATTTTAGCATTGCAACAGTATTTGCTTGGCGATAGGGATGCAAGTGTTTCGATAAAGGATTTGTGACATAACCTGACACACTAATAAAAAAAAATTCAATCTAAGACACGGATTATCAAACGTCAGCAATGGATTACCAACAGCAGAGACCGACTAATGTATGGCTAGTCATAGCTGAACTCTAGAAGGAACTGGAGGAGGTCAAAGTTGCTCTGAAAACAGAAACATCACAGCAACATAATGCATGAAAATCATCAAATGCTCCACGAATCTTAGAGTAAGCTAGAGGAAAAGTTCAAGGTGGATCCATCCAGAGAGCCAAAGCAAGACTCCATGCTGGAACAAAGCCTTGAGAGCTGAAGGACAAACTGAAGAGTATTCAGTTGAAAACCTTCAGCATTGACATGGAGACCACCAAAAAGACTCTGACCCTGAAGAAGGAATTGGAGGTACAATGCAAAAAAGCTCCAATCTTCAAGATATCTTTAATTCGCATCAATTCTATACAATTCAAGATATCTGTAATTCTAATTCTGCCTAGTCAAAATGTAATCAGAGATATCTTGAATTAGAATTACAGATATCTACAATTCATTTGCAGATATCCGTAATTCACATTGTGGATGTCCGAAATGACGAACCCCTTTCACATGAATGGCAAAAGTGAGGTCATTTCGCCTAGTCAAAATGACGTCGTAGATATCTTCAATGACAATTTTGGATAGCCAGAATGTATTTTCGGATATCCAAAATGTTCTTTTTGACTAGGCGAAATTGAATTACAGATATCTACAATTAGAATTCTGGATAGTCAAACTTAACTTTTAAATTTTAAAACCGCTTGCCATACTTGTCTGACTGTGGAGATGAGCTGTCACCATGTGGTGCCTTTTTTCATCTTAAGCAGGGGCAGATCTAGAGGGGAAGGCCCCCTGAATTCTGAGTGGCAATCCCAAAATCCTTAACAGTTATGAGCTCTTTATTTTAAAAAGCCATTCATGGAAAGCTGTGATGTAGGATATTTTTCTATAAATATTTTAAACATTTTAACGTTGGAAACATTCAATTTCTCCACATGCAGCCCTCGGTTGAAAAAGTTCGGACACCCCTGGTTTAATGGATGTGGTGAGGACAGCAGGCATGTGAGCTGATGCTCACTGTTGGGACATGGTGTTAGAATAGTTCATTGGTGTAGAGTTGTGTGGAGTGTTGATGCTGTGGCGGCCATTTTGAAATTACAGGGAGTGTTGTGAATGATTCTGTGTTGTCATGGAACAGAATTTTTTTGTTTGTTTGTTTTGTTTTGTTTTTTAAAGGAGGAGAGAGGGGAAGCCCAGAACACTGAGGGAATTCTAGAACAGTGTTCTGGAATTCTGGTGCAGTGACTCATCAATGGCCAAATGGATTACGATGTCACATCAAAAATCTTACATAGCAGGACAGCTCAAAGATCATCTGAGATTTTACAAAGTCTGAGTGACAATGTTTTCAATCCACGACACGGATTATCAAACGTCAGCGATGGATTACCAAGAGCAGAGACCGACTAATGTATGGCTGATTGTAGCTGAACTCCAGAAGGAACTGGAGGAGACCAAAGTTGCTCTGAAAACAGAGAAAAATCAGAGCAAGATGATACATGAAAAGTATCAAATGCTCCATGAATCATACAGGAAGCTAGAGGAAAAGTTCAAGGTGGATCCATCCAAAGACTCCACGCTGGAACACAGCCTGAGAGCTGAAAACACAGCTCTGAAGGACAAACTGAAGAGTATTCAGTTGAAAACCTTCAGCAGCGACATGGAGACCGCCAAAAAGACTCTGGCCCTGAAGAAGGAATTGGAGGAAGAGAAACAACGCAAACAAGCGCTCATCTCCAATCTTCAAGCCATGCAGGAGGCAAACACTAAACTGCAGAAGGAGCTGGTGGATGCCAAATTGGCAGCAGAACGTCAAGCTGACAGCATCCAGAAACAACAAGAGGAGGCGGTCAGTGAGGCCACGATGCTTGTCAAGAGGCTCACTGCAGAAAAGGAATCCCTGGAGGAGGAAGTCAAAGTTCTCAGAGAGGAGACCTCCAACATGGGAAATACCAATGCAAGCCTTAGGGCTGAAAAAGACACTCTGGTGGAAAAGTTTAAGTCTCAGAAGATGCAGGCCTTCAGCAGCAGCATGAAAAGTGCCAGTGAGATCACCAGCCTGAAGAAAGACTTAAACAAGATGACTGAGAGCAATCTCCAGATGGCCTCCAAACTCCAAACCCAAGAGGAGGCCAATATGGCACTGCAGAGGGACGTTAACATCCTCAAAGATGAAGCTGCCAGCAGAGAAAGGCTGCTTTCAGAGCAGGTAGAGAGTTTAAAGAACCAGCTGGAGCTTGGAAAACTTGAGCTCTTGTCAAAACTGAGAGCTCAGGAGGAGACCAATTTACAGCTGCAACAGGAGCTGGAAGAAGCTCAGACAGAACGGCATCAACAGACCTTGAGGGCTGATGGCTTCAAGGAAGAACTGGAGCAATTCAGCCGTCAGCATCCGGAGACGACAGAGAGCACCTCGATGATGGTTGAAAAGCTGGAAGAAGAAAAATCCTTGCTGCAGCAGAAGATCGTGGGCCTGAAAGATGAGGCCTCCCAGTGGGAAATTTCCACCAAGAACCAGCTTAAAATACAGCTTCAAAAACTTGAGGCCCAGGAGAAGACCAGCTGTGATCTGAGGGAGGAGAAAGAGAGACTGAGTGAAGAAAATGAACAGCAGAGGTTGAGGGCTGACAACCTCCATGCAGTTCTGTCAGAAGTCAGGGAGCTACTTTTTGACGAGATCTCTTTGTGGAGGCAGGTGAAGAAGTTCCTCACCCCAGAAGGTCGCCGCAAACACAAGACGCAACAGCGATTACGTGAACTGCTCCAGGACCACCTTCCTGCGCCAGCACTCCCCCAAACTTCTGCATCCAGGCCGTAACAGGCCGGGAAAAGGGGGACATGGAGTCCTACGAATAGAGGCCAGTAAGCTTCTGTTTGTCAGGATTGCTTGTTTAGACTGTGTCTGAGTGGGTGCCACTCAGTTTATTTCCTCCAACAATAAAGTATCATAAAATCACCCTATGTTAGCGATGATTTCACTACTCTTGTTGTATAACACTGGCTATAGGTTTAGGGGGTTTTAGCTAACCTGCAGTCACACTGCTTTGACATATTTCAATACATTTTAGTTTTTCAAGTTACTTCAAACATACTCTTCACTAACTGGTCAGATAAAGTTAAAACATTGGAAGTACTATATTTTATTAGACCTACGTTCCTAATAAGTTAATAGAAATAAGCGGTAATTCTTCCCAAGAATAAGGTGTAATTACCTAGTAATAAGTTATTTTACCAAATGATAACTTGGTAATATTATAGAGAAATTAACCTTGTGGAAAAAGGTGGAATGCCCTCTCCAGGTTGGGAATGAGATCCTGCCCCAAGTGGAGGAGTTTAGGTATCTCGGAGTCTTGTTCATGAGTGAGGGAAGAATGGAGCGGGAGACTGACAGGCGGATCGATGCGGCGTCAGCAGTGATGCGGTCTCTGCATTGGTCTGTCGTGGTGAAGAAAGAGCTGAGTCGTAAGGCGAAACTCTGGAATTACCGGTCGATCTACGTTCCTACCCTCACCTATGGTCATGAGCTGTGGGCTGGGACCGAAAGAACAAGATCACGGATACAGGCGGCCGAAATGAGTTTCCTCCACAGGGTGTCTGGGCTCTCCCTTAGAGATAGGGTGAGGAGCTCGGCCATCCAGGAGGGACTCAGCGTAGAGCCGCTGCTCCTCCGCGTTGAGAGGAACCAGATGAGGTGGCTCGGGCATCTGGTCCAGATGCCTCCTGGACGCCTCCCTGGTGAGGTGTTCCAGGCAAGTCCCACCAGGAGGAGGCCTCGGGGAAGACCCCAGACACGCTGGAGAGAGACTACGTCTCTCGGCTGGCCTGGGAATGCCTTGGGATCTCCCGGGAAGAGCTGGACGAAGTGGCTGGGGAGAGGGAAGTCTGGGCTTCCCTGCTTTGGCTGCTTCCCCCGCGACCCGACCTTGGATAAGCGGAAGAAGATGGATAAATAGATGGATGGATAACCTTGTGGAAGTATTTACCTAGTCAAAATGTATTAATCATCAATTAATTTCTTATTATATTGTGGCAATTCTCTGGTAGTACAGTGGTATCTACCCTAAACCTTACCCTAGCCCTCTAACATTAACCCTCTAAAGAACTGTAGCAATTCTCTGGTAATTAGGTAGTATCTTACAAAACCCTGACCCTCTTAACCCAGCTCTCACCCCCCTAATGTTGTAGCATTTCTCTGGTAATTTGGTGGTGTCTTGCCCTAACCATAACCCTCCAACCCTAAGCCTTGTAATAATGTAGCAATTCTCTGGCAATTACATGGAATTTTCCTTAAACCTCACCCAAACCCAACCCCTGTAATATGGAGGCAATTCTTTTTAATCACCCATAAGCCTTATAATATAACATTTAAAAGGTGACTGGACGCCATTTTGTCAGTCACATTCATGACGGGCCAATCAAAGCAACAAGCTTGATATGCTGTGTAGAGCATGGCTAATATTAGCTGCTAGCTCTGCTGGCCTTCATTTCTCTTCGCAGATTAATATCATGCTTAATGTGGTTACAAGTCACTTCAGTTGAGTCATTATACATTAGTATAACTCTGAACAGCCGACATACGACTTTATTTCAATTTTCTAGTAAAAAAAAACAGTCATATTTCTCTGTTCCTACATCATGCTAACTACTACGCTACTGCTAAGCTTGTCATAAATACAACTGGTGAAGTAAGGCAGTGGCTACAGCTGCTACTAGTGGCGGGAGGCTTTATTACAGAGTGTTAACCAGGATTTCAAGTCATATTTATAAAAAAAGATGATAGAAACTTACTTTAATCCAGTGGTTTTTAACTGATTGAGATGCAGGACCAACCGTCTACTCTTAAATAGGGACCCAAATGTTTGATATTTTTTAACCAATCAAATTTGCTACATGAAAAATGTTCCAGACAGAGTAAAAATGGGCATGTTTTGAAGACTCTCTTAGAGCTTACGGAACAATATTTTTCCCTGAGACCACATTTGCAACCCACTGAGAAAGGCTTGGCAACCCACTTTAGGGTCCCAACCCACCAGTTGAGAACCACTGCTTTAATGGACTCATAAATCTTGTGCCAGATAATTTGATAGATGAGTTTAACCAGATAACCGTGCATCTCCAGTAAAAACCTTGAGATAGCATTTCCAATATGGCCGCCACCTTCACTGGGCTTCAGAACTTCTTTCTGGAAACCAATAGATGACATGACTGAGACTACAGTATGTCCATGTTGTATACAGAAGAAAATGAAACTACATCATTAGGCAAACATCATTAGCTCCAGACAATTTGAGAGTTGTTGAAAGCATCTTCAACAACTCTTGAACAAAGCTTCCCGTTTGATGCTTTTTGCTAAAAGCTTATATTTTCTTCAACACATCACAAAGCTGACTTGCAAAGCCTTAATGTTGATTTCATAGTTGATAACTCAGAGCAACAGCACTTAAATTCTTCTGAAGTTGAACAGATCCTTAGAAAACATCAGTTAAGCTTTATTCTGCTTTTCATTTCACTGTTGAATGGCCTCTTAACGTGTGTCTTCTTTTATTTCACCTCTGAATTAGTACTAGCTCAGCTGTGTGACAGGGAGCTTACACAGTAAAGTGCTGTGATACTCAGAGCACAGGAAGATTTCGTCTATCTGCTGCAGCTCATTCAGAAGTCCAATTGAGCACCAGTGCCACTCTGACGGAAATCCACCCCTGAGGTTACAGCCATGACGCATGCAGTCGAGTTTTGAAATGTGTTCAGTTAGCTCAGCCTTAATTTGACTTTGGAACGACTTTCAGGCAACAATCTTGTGGGGCTCATTAAATGCAGACATGGAGAACAGATGCCCAGTGGTGAAGGGTTTTCGATTCTCCTCTCCCACCTCTGCCTACAAACAAGATGTGCTGCTGCAGTGAAGCAAACAAATAAGCAGGTCTGTCTTTGTAATAAGTGTCTCACTGATGCTGGAGCTGTTGGAAGGCTGCCTCATAAGGAGGTGAAACAGTTTGTAATGATTCAGAGTGGTGGATAAGCTGAAAACCCCTTTATTATTGCTGATATAATCTCTGTTTGTACACCCTACATAATGAAAATGTTTAGACTTTTCATCAACTCGCCACAAAGAGAAATCTCTGTCTCTTTTTTTATTGCATAACTATTGCCCATTTTTACCACCACAAAAATCCTGGCAGAGCTTCAAATCTCTATTTTTATTTCACAATGATACCTGGTTTTGCACTCATAAAACCCATCTTGCACCACTGAAATGATGTGAATGATTGCAGCACTGGAATGACGAGAGTTGCATCATCGAGTGATGATAACCTGACACTTGTAATGTAAGTCAGAAAAGTGAAATGAGAGTCTGAATTAAGCATAACTAGTGGGGAAAAATGCTCATTAGCTATGCAAACCAAGGTCGCAGCCTGATTCAAATCCCTGTGAGATTGGATCATTAAACATGTGATGCAATTACAGTAAATCTGAATTAATCTCTCAATCATGATAATTAAACTAAATGCAAAAATAATGAAGGAACTGGAGCAGGGAATTGCGGAAGTGTTGCAAAATGTCTGCAGAAGGGTTCTGCCAGTCTTTCCTGCATACATCCTGACGCATGGACTTAAGCAACCTCGCCACCCAAATCAAATTTGACTGCAGAAGATTTTGAGCATGTGCCAGGTCTCTCTCGTACACATGGTGGCAGAGCCTCGGCAGTCTCTCAATGGGGACAGTCAATCAATACGAACTGATTACATGATTGGATCCCCTGGGCACCAAAACTTCATCAATCAATCACTCCTCCACCTTCCAGGCAGCTGTGCCTCTCCGACTGTCAGCTCTGCCTGCGAGTACTGACGAAGGGAGGCAGAGAATATGTGGAGACCTGTGGGTTCACTTCTGTGGGGATGTTCTGGAGTTCATGGGGAGGGAGGAGAATTGTCATCTTCATACAAAACAAAAGTAACAAGCTCAGAGCACCAACACATGGTTACTCAAACAGAGACGCTCAAAAATATGATACAGCTGGGCTCACCCCTTCTTGTCAAATGCCTTAAGTTAAGACAGTTTGGTAGAATTTCATAAATTAGAACATTAAGAGTGTACTACTTTTGAGGTATTCCCTCTAATGTTAGCTTGCATCACCTGTAAGTAAGTTACCTATATAAGCAATAAAAATAATAAAGTTAGAGTGCATAGAACTTACCGAAATTAGTCTTTCAAACATATAAAATTTATAAAAGTGGCTGAGAAGTAGAACAAGAGGAAATTGCTAGAAAGATCATGTTACTGTTATGTTAGCTAGGAGTTTAAGGCTTACGTTGAGAATCTTGTTTAAGTAGACTACCAAATACTAGCTTCAGCCACAGTTATTAACTAGTAAGTGGTGTTTATGTTGGCATAAGTGGTTTATACAAACATAAGCAGGATTATTGGTTTTTAACAACCACAGCAGCTAACGTTAGCATCCAGCCACAACAGGCTGGATGGCAATGTAAGTAAAATAGCTGCATGTAGACTACTGTAGCTGTTTTATAAGTTTAAACAGCAACATCCAACTCTTTAGCATGTAGACTTATGGAATTAAAGGAGATCCAGCTAGTTAGCTAACATTACTTTAGCTGGTAGTAAGTATGGAAACTATAGTATCAATAAATGTAAAGTGTGCAGAACTCAATTATGAAAAACAAAACAAGGCAGTATTAAATTTAGAAAAAAAATACATGAATTTTGTTGAAAGCTCCCAATAGCCTCAACAACATAGGCTTTAAGCCTCAACATTTTAGCACGCAGGCTTCTAGTATTCAAGCCGTACCAAGATCACATTATGTTAGCTAACGTAAATTTAGCTGCTAGTTAGTATGTGAAATATAATATAAATGATGTTTGACTGCATAGAACTTATCCAAGTTATGAAAGTGCCTTACAAACATAAAATTCCAATTTTGCACAGCAGGTGAACCAAAAAGTCACATCCATTTGAAAAGTGGATGGATTAAAGGGTAACAAAGGAATTTGTTCCATGGCTTACATAAGTGGTATGTTAGCTAAGAATTTAAGGGTTTTGATAGCCTAGGATTATCAAAACTAGCCATTAGCCATAATTATTTACCAATAAGTGGTGCTTAAATTAGCATAAACAGCCTATGCTAACATAAGCAAGATAATTGGATTACAGCTCACAGTGACAACAAGTCGGTTTCTAATATGGCTGTCAATCTGGAAACAGAGCTAATATTAGCATCCAGTCAACAGTAAGCAAGTGAGTCTGTCATTAGCAATTAGTGGCTGGCTAATGTTAGCATCCAGCCACTTCCCAGCTAACAGTAATATTAGCACGCAAGTCTGTCATTAGCAATTAGTGGCTGGCTAATATTAGCATCCAGCCACTTCCCAGCTAACAGTCACAGTAACCAGAGACTGGATGAAACAAAGAATCTGCTGCATATTAGCATTCAATTGTAAACTCACTTAATGTTAGCACACAGCCACTTCCCAGCTTACAGTAACATTAAGAAGTGAGTCTATAATTTGCAATTAGTGGCTGGCTAATGTTAGCATCCAGCCACTTCCTAATTCACATTAACAGTAACCAGAGACTGGATGAAAACTTAGAATCTGCTGCACACTAGCATTCAATTTTAAACTCACTTAATGTTAGCACATTAGCATCATTAGCATCCAGCCATTTACAGCTCAGAGTAACATCAGCAAGGGGCTGGATGCTAGCATAAGCAGAATGGCTGTATATTAAAAAGTCACTTTAAATCTCATTTAATATTATCATTAAGCTACTTCCTCTCTAACAGTAAGCAAGTGAGTCTGTCATTAGCATTTAGTGGCTGGCTAGTTATTTAATCTTAATGTATGGATAGGCAAACATCAGCTAATGTTAGCACCTAGCCATTTCCAGCTAAAGTTGCTGTTTCATGGCTGGATATAACTGATAGCTGTTGTCTGAGCCTAGCCTAGGCTAATTTTTATCCAACATGTTGTTGTCTTGACATTTGACCCAATTTCCCTTCAGATTAGTAGCCTACTGCTGCCTTCTTTGTCTGATTTACATAGAGGAGATTATCTGATCATGAATCAGAAATAATTTAAACTTACAACACTGATAGCTGTTTGGATACTACAACAATAAAAACAGAAGAGTAAAACAGCCTTTTGGAGTATTTTCTTGTTTTTGATGCTAAAAAAGTTCCACTTAATTATATTAAAATTATTCCCAGTGATGTATTTTTTAATGTAAAGATCAAAATCATTTTGCTCAAAACATGTCTATTTCTGCTGTACAGTTTGGGTCCTAATGGGGACGCTGAACTTTTGCAGCCAGCCTCATGTGGACACTTGAGGAACTGCACTTTTCTGTACTTCTGCATTGGCTTCATTTTTCATCTCTGGAGGTTGCTGCTTGGTAAATAGTGCTTATAATTGTATGAGATCGTTTGTTAAAGCAGATCATAAGAGGACACTGTTTGTCTCTCACAGTTCATTACCTCAACACTGCACAATCCCATCCTTTAAATAGTTGTTTCATAGACAGATTTATCTCCCAGCTAAGCTCTTTTTCTTCGCTCATTGTCTGCTTTCTTTCTCTTGCCTGGTCTTCTCCTGCTCCTACTCTCTCTCCCCCACCCTCCTCCTCCTCCTCTTTATCCTCAGCCTAATTCTCCTCTCCCATACTACAGTCCCACGCTGTAACCGAGCCAGTTTACATTATATTTTCCCACACTCCTCATTTCATAAATAGCAGGGATGGAAACCAGAGCATGTTTCTGTGGTGAAACCGTGTTAAAGGAACACTCAAACATTAGTCTAGAGAGGAGCAGAAACACAGACCTGTGAGTGCTTTTCAGTTGGCCGTGGTGAGGCTGAGAGAGGGCCAAGAGAGCATGGATGAGCTCAAACAAATTGTGACCCATGGTGACCAGTCGGCGGTGTTTGATTTCAGAGGATTAAAAGTGTTTTTATCATTTAAAGCAAGGCTGACCAGGCAGGAGCCCTCTGGGAGTACAACAGGTCCTCAATCTCTGCTTAAGCCCCACAGCTCCATAATGAGAGTAAGGCGGGTTTAATTGGTTTTATAATGAGCCTGCTTGTAGGAAATGACACACAAAGTTGCACACGCACAACCTCACCTACACACATGCACGCAAACAAAGACACACACATGCTCCACTAACACACAAACACACTGTGCACTCAGGCTTTTGTTAGTGGAGCTCATTAAATTTGTAATCGTACATTGTGTGCATGATCACTTGTTTAATCAATACATTATCATGGATTATAGCATATCAAGAACACGCAAAATGCAAATATCTGCATATTTTGCATCTAATCCATGTCATGCAAACCCACATTTACATTTTTCCCGGCAAGTTCAAAGAGGAAATCAAAATGACAAGTGTTGATCTGTCATGTTGATTTGCATGTAGATCTATAATTAGCTGATATCATTATTAGTGTTTCTCACACATAGACGCAGCCCGTACAGGCATATTTACGGCCGCTTAAGTATCAGCGCCCAGCTGGTTTTATCCATACATGACTGCCGTATGGTAACGAGTCACCCTGACATCCTTTCACTCCTATAGGAATATCTGTGATGTATGACTGACAGTATGCAGAACTTTTTGGCATGTCTAGGCCAAAAATTGGGGCTGAAGTCAGGCCTGTAATGGCAAGTAAGCCTGCCTAAGGGCACCATCGGGCAGGAAGGAGGGATGACACAGCCTCTGTCATGCTCTGGATGTCCTTGCATATAACAGGGGCATGGGAAAATAATCTGTGGAAAAACTAACAAAGTGTATGCCTTAGGGGTGGCATACAGGGAGGATGTGGCGAGTAAGCATGGCCTAGAGCAGTGGTTCTCAACTGGCCCGGCCTCATGACCCACCAGTTTGTCTTACAACAGATTGTGACACAAGTTTCCAAAAAATTTTCATCAACGCATATTAATTGATTATGTTGCAGTTTGGAGCATGATTGGACCAAAACACTTGATATAAAAAAGAAAAGGGACAAAACTGACAAATTTTATACATTTTCCCCATCATTATGTGTCAATTTTTACAAATTTTCAAGAGAACTTGTGAAATCACGTCATCATCATGTCAAAGGTAGCCATTTATTGCAAGGAGATAGATTAGTTGAAATATTGATCAAACAATTAAAATCATTCAATTTCACAGTAAAACAGGGTAAAATGGAAGGTATTGATGCATGTCCAACAAGGACTTCAGGACTTTTGCCACCATTCATTTTTAGACACCCAGTCGCGACCCACCTTTGGGTTCCGACCCACCAGTTGAGAACCACTGGCCTAAAGTACTCTCCAAGCGGGTGGTAGGGTTGCCAAAATCCCCTGATCATGCTATGGATTGTCCAGGAGCCCCAAAAATGTTGGTGGTTCTCCAGGCATTCCAAGTTATTTCTGTGAATGCTTCATAAAGTGGGACGCTGTATATATGAAAGCTGAAAGTTGTACTGTGGGAATTTGTCAAAATAAAAAATAAAATGAAGGGTTAACTGGGGTTACATTTAACTAGATTAAGTAAGAAATCCTGCCTTGATCTTATTTGAAAATACAATTTGACTTTAAAACAGATTTTTAACAGATTTAACAACCATTCAGCAAAAGTACATGAATCACTGAAAAATGGAGAAACAGTTGATCTTAAACTTTGTAATGACAAAACTTTGATGTTGATTCAGTTTCACATCCATCACTGATGAGCCAGGCTGATGTTAGCCTTCAGGCTCTGCTTTGTGTAACTGAAATTAGGTCCATATAAATGTCAGAAAATTCGATTTATGACCACGGTCCACTTCATTTTTAGGAAACAGCATGGATCTCTGTTAAGTTCAAATATCCCCGATTAAAATGTATAGTTGTCCGTCTTGTCTCCAATTTTTACCCACTCCTCAAAGAGCAGGCATCAGAGGGTCTGCACTGACGTCATTTTAGCGTGACAGCCTGCAAAACACAGCTGAGAAGACAGACCCCGGTCTGCTCTATATGAAGAGCTTTCAGATTATCTTAGAAGTTTGAAATAATTCATTAGGACTGTCAGCATTAATGCATCATGCATCATGCAATTTAAGTCAATAATTAGCATGATCATGTTCTTTTAAATCACACATTTTATTATCAGTTTTTGGCACACTTTGGGTAGGCCACTACATTGTCTCCCAGTAAGTGATGTAAATAAGTCTACCACTGCACCTTAATGTCTCATTTTATTTAAAAAATCTCAGCTCTGTAGACAAAGTCATCAGCACTTTGTAATACCAAAAAAATCAGTTTTTACCATTCCCTTATTAATCCATAACAAGCTCCTTTTTCAGAGGTCAAGCTCATGTCATAATCTTCAGATAGGTTCTTTATTTTGTGTCAAAAAAGGAATTCAATTTCCCAGTTTAAGACTGTACAAAAATACAAAAAGAAAACAAAGACAGTGCAAAACAATGGAGTTTTAAAATGCAGCAAAGTGAGATTAACTGTGATTAATTATAAACATTATAAGATTAATTGTAATTAAAGAATTTAAACCTTTCACAGTCCTAATATTTGTACATTTAAAACTTGAAAGGCATAGTTAAATTAAAACAGGTTAGTTAACATACAAACTAACATCTAAATGACTAAAACAGTTAGCTTATCTAAGCTGAGCTGCTTTGGCCATCTATGTATGTCTTTCTAGTGAAATAGTCCACAAATTATGCTATTTTCCTGGCAGGATAATTTCTTGACTTATTTGCTGCCATGTAGTTGTAGTTTTCTTTTTATCTCTGAGCTCTTCAAAGGCAAATTCTAAATTACTGAATGGCAAAAAACTGTCAAAATTAGCATCTCCTCCATGGCTATGTGTAGTTTTTATAAGTTTTATCCACCTGTAAAGGTATGCACCCCCTTGTGTATATTATTATCTTTATATCAAAACATATATACTGTACAAGAGTTATCCTTCATTTGAATAATTTTCTATTGCTGCGTGCAGCAAATGCTGTCCTGCACTCACAGTTCAGGATCAGTGTCCTGGTAAATATCACATTCAAGCAAATCACATGATGTGATAATGAATAATGAAGTGTTGAAACCAAATTATCCTTTTGTTTTTATGTTTAAATATGCAAATAAATGCTAAACTCTAAAGAGTGCAAATAAACCAAACAGAGCTACAAAATGATTATTTTCATGCAGAATCTGTAAATAGAGATTATTGGTGCAGGGGCCTACTTGATGCCTTTCGTTTGCATTAAGCAGTCACCAAGCTATTCTACAACACAGAAATAACAGAAACACCTGGTTGCAGGTCAGTTCAACAGAAATATTTTGGTGTTTACAACCTGCCATGTGTTGCTGTCCCACCTGCACACATCATTTAGTGATTAGATTGATTGTGAATCAGATACACACTCTAGTAGCTTGTGTAAAATCAATTTTCTTGCTGCTTTAATTAGACGGAGAGAAAGATCAGTCTTATTTCAGATTCTCTTCCTCTAGTCTAGTTTTCCATTGTGCTTACACAGTTCTACGTCAACATGAAGCTAGACCACAGAAATGGGATTTTAACCCACTTCAAATGCTTTGGTTGCATTTGTGGTCAGCTTTTCTATTAAAGATAAGCAACCTGATCCCCGTGAGAAGGGTGCCAAGGCCGTGTAAGCATAAATGGGATCTGTTTTTAGTAGTTAGGGCTCTTTTTAGATGAATATCGATGCTGCACATGTACCAGACCCTCAGTAAACCACCCACAAATATTCACACAGATTTCCCTTGTGTGGTCCATGTCATGTAATTGAAGAACTAAACTGGTTTAACATTAATACCACATGTTCCTGACCTCAATGAGCTGTTCCTCTTAGTCTTTTCCCATCGTCTCACAACTCACAAGGATATATATTTAACCCATGAATAATATTAAGCCAATAACCACAATATCCTTCCTGCTGCTGAAATTCCCGAGCAGAATGAGTGGTCAGAATAAACAACCAACTTTAGCATATCCTCCACAAACAGATATGAAACCTGAGCCTCCGTGCCCTTAACCAAAACAGCCTCCTTTTCTTGTGGCAGGGTTTTTGCATCCTTAAAGCTCGGCCGCACTCTCATCCTTTGAGAGCCAAGGAAAACAAAACAAAACAAAAAAAAACACCCTAGACTTCTAAGATGTCACTTGGCTCGAGTCTGGTTGGCTCCGCTGTAAAGCTGCCAGAGCTTCAGTGAGGAGTGCACTCACCCAAATGTCTCTCCTGTGAGTATTTACACAAGATTCATTTCTGCTGATGATTTTTCATCAAGCTGAGAGGAAGTATGCAAGCAAATGTCCAGGAAGGATGGCTTTCCTGCTGCAAATTGGGGGACCTGAGAACAGCAGATGATTACAATGTTTATGTGGTGACGTCTGTCCAATCTTGAAAAAGCGTGTCCATATGTGACCAGCCGCTATGTGCCCTCCACTTTAGGCCTGCTAACCCAAACATATGGATGATGACCCAGGAGGGAGCGAGCACTCTGCTCAACCAGTCATAACCAATCTGCCACTCTTTACAAGGTTTCATCTGTCCCTGAAGATGGCTGTGTTTGACCTGAACCACACACAAGAAGGTTGGACCATTTACTCTAAAATGCTGGTCTTCTGCCGGCCCTGTACATTTCAAAGAGCATGCCCATTAGACGTGGGCAGGAATTCGACCCCTGTCTCCCCCTCAAACAAGCTTGTGACATGATACTTGACCAATATCTGTGCAAGAGGACCACAGAAAGATGCTTTTTTAAGTCTTTCCATGTGTTCAGTCTGCATTACTTTGTTTTAAGTTTCATTTTCCCTCCTGAAGAGTCGTGTTTAGCTTGTACTGAAAACACAACTTTCTGATATGACTTTTTCATGATAAAAGCCTTCAGGCAAAAATAACAAATGGGGACCTTTTCTATGCAAAACTTGTTGGAAAATTTCTTTTATAATTGAATGAACTACACTTTAGCAGAGCTAGAAACCTGACAGACAGTGTACAGAGTAACAGTATTAACAGTCACCTCTTTGACCACGATCAGAGCTACAGCCCACTTCTTTGACTCATCTTGGACAAGCGAGTCATGAGTTAAAGCCAGTGTTAATTCGCTGACTAAAACTATGACTAAAAATGTTACACAACAGCCTCTTCTCCACTGACTAGACTAAGGGCCAATCCCATTTCTACCGCTTAACCCTTCCCCTTTGCCCTTCCCCTTGCCCTTTAAAACAGAACGGTTATAACCTGGCACACCAGGTGAATTTGTTTCACACATCCATCTGACAAACCACTCATAGACAGCGTTTGGGAAAAGGCAGAGCCTTTGATTTGCTTTCTTATGCCACGACTCTGCTGCAACCAAAGGAACTTTCCCTTGACGCTGATTGGTCCTGTCACTTTCTAACCGGGCCCAGTGGTTCAGACAGGAGTTTTGTAAGGTGGATTCGTCAGTGAGAAACACGGTAACGGGCAAATCCATTTGCTTTGCAAGGTTAGAGAGGTAAGGGGTAGGGGTGAAAACTTTCCCTTAAGAAAAGAGACACCACTTGATTGCTGTTCATCAACACACACTGCTGATAAACAGTGCGTCATCAGAGGTGACAATAAAGCTTTGACAATCTTGTTCATACTATGGATATCCATGTTGATCTTCTCCATTTATTTATACAGTTAATGACTCTGGTTTACATGTGTACATACTACAAATACAACAAACTCCCATCCCTCGTAGTTAAAGACTGAATATATGAGAAAACCTCAACTGCTTTTTTCTATAATCATTTATAAAGGCTGAAAATATTTACATTTACACACCTCCCACGGTGTCCATTGTGCCATTTCACAAGTGAATGCAGTGCATGGTGGGTAATTCATCATACTCCTTGGTTTAAGTGTGGTTCTGAAAAATCTTTGTTTCAAGGGCTATGTAGCCCTTAACCCTTAGCCCTAGCCCTCAATTCAAAAGAGAGTTGAGACACCATTTTACCTGACGTGAACACTCAAAACCAAGGAGAAGGGCTGAGATAGACTAGCCAAATATAGATGTTTGATGATTAAAACTGACTAAAAGAGGGTTTCATTTTTGTCAAGTTTATAAAAACTAGACTAAAATCTAATTAAGCTTTTGTCAGACATTCAAAGTCCAAGATATTTCTCCACTGTGGGTAAATCTGTCAAAATACAATAGATGTATAGCTATTCTGCCTCTCAGCTGTAGAAATCAGAGATCTCAGGTTTGTCAGGGTGCAGAGAACATACTAACATGATTCGCTACCAGATTCAGGTAAGAGAATAAAGGCTTGGACTAAAAGTAAAGACTAAAATGTTGTTATGGACTAAAACTAGACTAGAAGGGTAGAAATGACTAAAATGTGACTAAAACTAAAAGGCATTTAATCTAAAAACTAAGACTGAGACTAAAATAAATACTACTAAAATACTAAATACTAAAATAAAAAATAGTGTTCAAAAGCTTTTTATATGCAGTTTTATAGAGATGTTCCCTGCAGTGATTGGCCCAGCAAACTGAGTTGATTTATTTCAGCACATAGCCTGTGTTAACCCTCTGAACCCTGAGCTATTTTTAACCATTTTGTCTCAACTGGACTCATTGTCTTATAAAGTTTGAAAGCATCAATCCTGTAGTGCAAACTGGGCTTTAAGAACAAGTGTGCTGCAGCTATGTCACTGACTTTTTGGAACAGTTATGGGACAAAAAGGCAAAATCAAAAAAATAAACCAAAACTAGAACTATAATTGAACAATAATGACAACTTCTTTTTCTTGGGGATCAGAAAGTGCTTTCCTTTATTGCTGTATTTCACTTTTTTTCCTAACTGGATTTTTGCAGACATTAAACTTTTCTAAAATGGTTTATTCTATTTCTGCATAACGATTACTGTCAAATAATTCTTTTCCTGAGTGGTTTTACCTTTTTTATTTTCTGAATAGCCTCAGCAAAGAGCACTTACTGACACTAATTTTTCCTCAGGAAGCTGTTCTTTTTTCTATAATGTATAAGCACTGTCTATTGACATAATCCAGGCAGCAATTATATCATAACCACAGCTTGATTAAAAGAGAAGATTGAACACTAACAATATTTCCACTAGACAGGATTGCATCTGTGGTCTTTTCTTGACATTTAGCTCTAAATCTTAAAATCTTGCAGGCAAACTTGTGCTTCCAAGTAAAATATTGTTTTACATATAAAACCACCAAAAGTAATGAAATCAAAGTTTGGCAGTAAATCTTCCAAAGCAGAGATATGAGCAGTCATTTGTACCAACAAACCCCGTTGATTCCAGTTTTTTTTTTGTGATCTTTTTGTACTGTTGTGTTTCACTTTCTTAGTCGATAAAGTTAACCAGACTAGATTAGTTCTCATGGTAAATTAACTTTGGTTCTAGTTCATTCACTATGAATTAACAGTTACCTAAAGGTTATTAACACTCCAACACTGCTGCAATGAGTGGATGGAGTGTTTTTGTTTGTTTTTACTATTATTTGGTATTTCACCAAGTTTAAAGATCATTCTTTATTAAAAAAAAATCCAGGAAGTGATTATACTATCACCACACCTTTATCAGGACAGCATATGAAACCACAGATCTGAGCTGCTCAGTGTGTTTTTGTTACTTTTTTCGTCATATCATGTCACTTTACATGCAAACGTCTTTTCAAGCTCAACGATGGTTTTCATAATGCAAGCACAAAGCTTCCATTACACTGGAAAACAAGGCAGATGTTTCTGTAAAAACCTATTAAAGTTCAGTTCAGTGCTTTATTAGTGGTTATTTTTCATACAAAGTAGTTAAAACAATAGTTACTTAATATTATTAACATTATTGTTCAATGAGAAGTAACTGTTTGAGTTTGTTGGGCTATGTGGTCTCTGAATCTCTAATCTTTTTAACCCACTTATATTGTCAGGGGCATCCACAGCATGACTAGGGCTTATGGCAACCCTACTACTCGCTCAGACAATATCCTAGGTCAGGGGTCATCCACTCCATTAACACAAGGGCCAACTTTTTCTTGAGAGACACTGTGGGGGCTTAAATATAGTTAAAAATGTGTCTTTAATGGACATTATAATGTCCTTTAATTTGATTTTCATAGCTTTAACACGTTCTGTTTTATGTCAAGTGTACATTACTGATTTTTTTTTTGGCTATTTCAAAAAACTAAGATGAGTTTTGTCTTTAGTAGTCTGTTTTAGATTAACCTCTTCAATAAACAGAAAGATTCCTTTAAAATATTCCAGGCACTGATTAGATTAGAACCAGAAACAAATCTTTGGGAGGTTTAGTGGTATAAATATTATTTCCAGGAGACTTTGTGTTTTTATGTGACTCTAAATCATCTCATCTTGCACACAAACCTCTGATTTCTGGAAAAGTATTCTTTTACATATAAAACCGCTAAAAACTAGAAGTCACATTTTAGCAGGAAACCTCACATAAATCTTCCATCACACTGGAAAATAAGTGGGCACACATTGCCTTAAAAGTTGTGATGTTCTTCTGCTGGCATTTAACTCTTTGTGTCACATACAGTCACTATATTTATAACATGCCTAAAATGATTTGATCATTTATTTTGTAAAGTGATTTTTGACCAAATTAGACAATTCAAGCTTGGTTTACCCCTTAAAGCCTGAAAACACCAATTATAGCCAGAAACGTCCATTTTTTGGGGACTGAAATGATTTTTGAACTTTCTACTGAAATCCAAAAAAATCCAAATCTCCATAACATTTAACACATATATTTTTTTGTATTTCATTTGATACATTAGGTGTTTTTGGTAACTGATAATCCACTTGAGGGCATTTTTATCATTTATCAGATTGTATTTAGATTTTTTTTGTAATTTATTGATCATATTGATTAGATAGAGGAATCATAAAAGTATGTATCAAATATGATACAACAGGCTTTAAGGGGTTAAGATTTTTTCTCCACAACAGACAGACATTTCCACTGATATAATCCAGGCATAGATTGTCGTCATCACCAGAGCATGAGTATCAAAGAGGTTTAGTGAACCAGCCCTATGGCTGCTGACACTGTAGCAGTTAGCTCAGATGTAGCTATTGTATCGCGACAGATTTCTCAGAACTGGCCTGTATAAACAATGGCTGCTGGTGGAGCGCCACCCTTATCTTATTTTAAAGCACAAAAGTCCAGTTCTTAAGTCTCTAGGTTACCAAGTTGCTCACTTAAAAATCTGTGCTACCCACCCTTATCTTAACAGGTCTCTTCGACAAAAAGCATTTTTCTGCTTTTTAACAGTCGAAATGTTATAACTCAGCTTAGCACACCTGCTAACTGCATTATGATGAATATCACCATGTAAGATATTCATAGAATAGAGGCATTAAACATGCCAGAAATCATCAAATCTGGGCTTTTATGGTAGATGTACAATTATTTGCCCTATACCATTTAACCAGAGTCCTAACGATCCACACCTTTCTGATCCTGTGTTAAAAAAAGAAAAACTGATGTGACCAATTTGTCACGGGTAGATTTACCCACTCATTAAAGTCCACAATAACTCTGGCCAGCCTAGGTTGCATCTGTATTTATGCCACTCCGCTATTACTTACAGCAATGACTAACTCAAAATCCTTCCATACCATCAAATTCCCCGCATAGTTTTCAGTAGCTCTAAAATCCTAGCTCAGGGGTCATCAACTCCATTCACACAAGGGCCAGCTTTTTCTTGACATACGCTGTAGGACAGACATTCAAAGAAATGAAACTAAAATTAATATTTTGATCGAATTAACATATTCTTGTAAAAGTATTACTGCGTTTAAAAATGGCTGGAACTTTTAGCTTTTAACAGTGAGGTAATATACCTATCACCTCTTATAAACTTATCACCTATACTGAAGCCAGCCACAAGGGGGCGATTTAAATATTTTGGGTACACATCTCTGGAGCCTTTTTAATGTCCATCACTGAGTTTGAAGCTAATAAGCTGTGCCGTGATTGGTCAAATACACATGCAGGAAACAAGCCTTTTGTATAGAGTCCCAGAAAGGAAAACTGCCCTCTCAAAGAGCCTTAAAAATGCAGCTTTAATCAAGACAGGAATGACAAGTATTTTCTTTACCAGGAATGCAATACGTATTTGCTTCTTGTTTGAAAGTTGCTAAGTTGAAGGTTTTATTTGAACTTTAAGAAAAAAAGTTTAAAAATAGCATGCCATATTTTTTCCTTCCCAAATTTTCTAAATTTGATTATCCTCAGAGGGCTGGATGGGAAACCATGAGGGGCCCGATGTGGCCCCCAGGCCTCCAGTTGATGATCACTGACCAAGCTCTTTGTTGTCATCCTCACTGATCACATGAATATTCCCCACCTAAGTTAGCCATGTGCTGCCTATGTAGGTAAACAACCCCAGCACCGACCCAGAGGTAGGTCGTACTAAAATTTGAGTAACTTTCGGTTTATATTAAAGGATTCCTGCAACGTATCTTCTAGGTTACATAATGTATCATTATTTACTTTTACTTATTCGGTAATTGGCATATTTTTCAGCCTGACATTTTGTCTGTAGATATTTTTATCCACCTATGAAACTGGCCAAAGACCACTGACAGAAGCTCTGCCATTTAACATTTAATAGCAATATTAAATCAGAAAATTCATTTCCTGCAAAAAGTGATATTATTTTTTTCAGTTCCAGTCTTAAAAAGGTCTTTAAAAGTCTTAAATTAGATTTACTTAAGGGTGCAGGAACCCTGTTTAAACAAGCAAGATGATTTCTTTCTTGAGTGTCTCTGCTCTAGTTTAACCTGCATTGACTATTTTAGAACCACAGTTTAATTATGGAGCATTGCAGTGACAAACAAATTATATTTCCAGAGACTCTGTTGTTTTTTTGTGACATTTTGCTCTATATCCTGTCCTCTTGCACGCAACCTTCTGATTCTACGTACAGTATTGTGTTTCATATGAAAACCACTGAGAATAAAGAAGTCATATTTTGGCAGGAAACCTCACATAAATCTTCCATCACACTGGAAAAAGGGCAGTGAATGAAACAACATGCATGGCTGGATGTGAAGTAGATGTAGACAGACTGTAAAGACAGATTTTGGCTCAGGCTTGTTTCAATATTGTGACATTGAGCGACATACGGGCCAGACAACTGGCCACCTTTAGGGTTGAATGGACGTGCATATGGTCCCAACGTGGACGACAGGAGAGGAGAGCGGGCATTGATTAGCCCATATATCCATCACGGCTGTGTGAATGCTAATGAGACGACACTCTAGATAAAGCTGAGGGGTCAGTGAGGTGGAGATGTGTATTACAGGACACGGCTAATCATTCAGCCATCACATTAACTGCAGTCACAAAGAGAGCCGTATTGATTGCAGTCAGTAGATTCGCTCTGTGCTGGCAAGTGCACATATCTAAACACGATTACTGACCGGGTTAGAAGGGCGCTATGTGCATGATCGTGCATGTGTGGTTTCTGGGTTATTGTTACGAGCCTTTCAAGTAGCAGCAGCCAGATTTTCAGCTCTAACCTTCAGCTGTGTGGCGAGCGTCCAAATCTTCATACCACAATTTCTGCAGCTTCACCACAGTCTCCTCTCTGTCTCAGCGTGTAAACGTCTTTTCTCTCTCCTTGAGGACACGGTTTCCTGTTCTCTGTTTCCTGTCCTCCTCCAGACGCCCACAGTCCTTCAAAATCACTCCCATTGTTTGTCAGGTTTCCCATGGCCCATCAACAAAAAGCAGTGGGAGAGGGGGACAGTGGAACAATTCATGACAACCGTATGGTCTTCATTTTCCTGACCGCAGTGCAGTCACGATCCTCATGTGTGTTTCCATTTGTGTGACCGAGCAGGGCAAGGAAAGCCGAGAGGATACAGAGATGGAGATACCGACGAAGCAGAGACGACTCTTTTTAGAGCTCTCAGATATAAAAAGCTAAATTTGAAGTCCTGACTTTACCATGACATGCTAATATCTGATTCTATTGCTATTACTTTATCAAAGACGCTGAAACCTGCTGGTCTAGAACCAGGACCTACCCACAAATCTGGTCCCTTATTTCTTAAATGATCAATCTTAACAAAATGTAGAGCCAAAAGAGGCTCAGTTTGGACTTGAAATAGAACAAAATATCAAATGTAACAAAGAGATGGCGATGTATCCTTCAAAATAAAAGCTCATCATAGAATTTTTGCCACATACGTTACCGGCACATATTTGCAACCCATTGAAAAGGCTTCGTCACCAACTGTTGGATCCTGACGAGCAACTGAGAACCAAGGACCTAAACAACCCAGGTCCTCATTTACATGAGCCCACTTAAAGAAGACACTGTACTGGATTCTGACAGCCGGGGTGGTCCATCTGTTCTTACGTCTGTGAGTACATCCAACAGGTCATTCTTTTGAATGAGTTAGTTCAAGAACACTTTGAGGGATTGTTGCCAAACTTTGCACAAATATCTGCACTGACACAAGGATGACCTGAGTCTCACAGCATGTGAATCACGCTAATTAGCATCTGAATTAGTATAAAACTTAGCCAGCCCGGATTGTTTTGCTCTAAAACCTTCATGGATTTAATAAAAGCTCTGTTTTTGTTTTGTTTTGTTGTTTTTACAAGTAAAAAATTTGTAATGTATGATTAGTTGCGGGATCTATTACTAAAGGTGCTGGAATAATCTATTTACGTTATAATCGCAGACATTGATTTCCTGTGATTTTGCATGGTATACCAAAATTTTCTGTTTTTTTTCTGTATATTCAAAACGTTATGGTACAAGAATTTCCAAGAAAGGTCTGGGGCCACTAGTGAGTCCCACCTCTACTGGCTATTTAATTCAGTGGTTCTCAACCATTTTTGGCCCACGAAACCCCCAAAATAAAGGTGCCAGAGACCGGGGACCCCCACTGTACCTGAAGGTGGTTGAACAGCCATGAAAAGTCATGTGCACACAAGGCTGTCCATAAGGGGGTATAAAGGGGGAGGTTTCTGAAACCCAGCCAAACTGGGGGCCCATGAAGGTCAGCAAAACCATGGTCCATTGTGAAGTTAAGCTGTGAAAACCATATTTTAATTTTGACCTGAATAATAACCACTCTTATCAAAGAAACAAAAATCTTTATTTATTAATTTGTGTAGTAAATAGCCTTCTCTATATGAAGATAATTTCTGTTGAAAACAATTAAAATGGGTTGAAAATGGCTAAAAAAAATGGTGTAAAAGGTGATGAAATTGGATTTTTAAAGAACACAAATGGGTTGAAAGTGGCAAAAAGTAGATAAAAATGGCAAAAATAAACAAAAATTGGTTAAAGTGGCAAAAAAGGACACAAAAAAGTGGTAAAAGGGGATTAAATAGTGGCTGAAAGGGCTTTTAAGTGCAAATAAACTGGTGGAAACTTAGGTGGGATAGGATAAAAAATGATATAAACAGGCAAAAATGGGTTAAATGTGGTTAAAATTGTCAATAAGGACTGTAAAAAGTGATTGATAGAGGTAATAAAGAGTCAACCGAAGCAACAATGGGAAGAGAGTGGCAAGAATTTGTTCAGAAAAGGGGAAAAAACAGGCAGAAAAAAACTGATGGAAAGGGTTTAAAATGGACAAAAATGGGTTTTCAGTGTTAAAAATGTGCTAAAATCTGTGTTAAAAAGTGATGAAAAGGATTAACATTTGGAAAAATGTGGAAACTGTAATTTAAAAAATATTTCTAGTTTTTTTTAAGGAATCTGGTGATCCCCTCTCGGTGTGTTGTGACCACCAAGGTTGAGAACCACTGACTTTATTAACCTCAGTACATAAGACGATGTAGCTAAGTTAGCCTTAGCAACGTTAGCTTTAGCAAACATAGATAAAGCTAACATAGCAATGTAGATCATGTAGATATGTACCTTTCATAGCTGCTTTGTGAGCTTAGCTTTAGCTAAATCAGCTATGTACCTACATTAGCTACGTAGATAACAAAGCTCTGCTGCGTTAGAAGATTAGCTTTTTCCCGTAAGCAGGCTGTTTACATGGTTTTGTTAAAGGTTTTATAATCAGGTTTTGCAAGTCAGTTTTTTTGATATTGAACTTTTGGTATCCTAACCATTACCTTAACCCTTCCTCGAACTCTAGACGGAAGTTTAATCCGATTTTATTTTAAAATTTTTAGCGTGCGCTTCTGTTCTGAGATGAACGGTCTATGGTAGTGAGTCAGAGAGAACGGTCTGCTGCCAAACTGTCTTGGAATTTCCTGGCCCTCACTCATTTGTCGATTATGGCTCTGGTTTGAGTGACAGCTAGAGTATAAAACAGGATGTGAGAATTAAAAAGTTTCATGTGGATGTCCAAAAGATGGCTGTGTGAACAAGGTAGGCATACACAGTGTCAAGTGAGGTAGATCAGTGACTTTCAAACCTTTTTTGCCCAAGGCACACCTGAGATCAAGCCAAAGTTTCAAGGCACACCATCTTTATACCCATGCAAAATCTCCTCTTTCAAATTTTTAATAGTATTTTTAGTTGATATATAGTTGTGGTAAGAATGCATGGTTGTTCAAATCCACAATGCTACACCATTTTGGAACAACTGAATAACACAAATACATGCTAAAATTCACATTTTTTTGTGGCATACATTTCAGCCATATCAACCTTACACAAAGCCGTTAACTAAAGCAATCTATTGTAACTGATCCCAAACATTTTGGTTCCTTCAGTCTCTGACAGGGAATTGTTTCAGATTGAAGCTTTGTTAGATCTGCCTGATGACAGACATGGAATCCAGCCAGTCTATCTGCTTTGCATGTTTGTCAATAATCAGATTGATAGCTGTGGCTCTTCTTGTGGTGAAATATATCAGGATGTTCCTGTAGGAATAATAAAACTGCTTTAAAAAGGAGCAGACAGTCAGACACCTTTATATTTCTCCCTATGAAATGATCTCTTAAAAACCACTTACTACTTCAGCTGCACTCAGACATCTAACAGCGATCTGCTCCAAAGACTTTCACCCTCAGGTCCACTTTGCTTCCCGCAGTTATGAAAATCCTTTCAATTTAGCCTCAAACACACACCTTCTCTGCCTCGTCTGAAAGTCCATTCTCATGATTTCTATCACCTAATCTCCCCTTCCTGGCCCTCCTTAGAAACCATGACTTTGAAAAGTCCAACTCATTTAGCCGTTCACCGGAGAATTTCCCCACCCGGTCAACTCTCAATAAGCCATAATGAATCTGCTATTTGCTCAAGAGAGTATTTGACTAAGGCTTTATTTGGCTTGTGCTTAACATTTTCGGCCATTTCTTGGAAAACGGCACAGCTTAAAGTAAAGCTCTTGTCCGTCTTTATTTCCCTGACCGCCTTTATTTTACATTGTCAGCATCCTCTAAATTATATTTACGCACACAGAGTGAATTCACTCCTAATAAGTGGACTGTACAGGCACCAGCAACTTGCTCAATAACGGTATTTAGGCAGCTGCAGGGAACACATTTGTGATGCTTCAGTGAAAGGACAGTTTCTCCACAAGACCGCCCTCCCTCTGACTTTTAGGGTTTTGTCTTCTGCCTAAAATCCTCTGGCACATATTAATGGCTTTAATCATGCTAGAATATGTTTGCAGTTTCTCCAAGGCATGCCTGATATTAATCATTTTTCCTCTGAAATTGGCACTCACACAAACATAACTGTACTATTTTGATACTGGCTTGCACAGTCCACACTCACTCTGTCAGGAAAGCTTCCGGTTGTGCCGCGTATGCCATGGTAGCCCTTCCAAGCATTACAGCGCTCTTCAGAAACATTACCTCAGAAAATCAATTCCACTCAGCGCCTGTTATGTGTTTGAGGCTGCTACAGGGTGAGTGCAGGTACACTGTCGCTCAGCAGTATGTTTGCTGTTGACACACTTTCAGAGACGGAAGTGTGCTGTCCTTTGTAATAGAAGTGGAAAACAATAAAACACGGGAAATATCACTCTTTGTATCTGGAGCGAATTGTTGGACTTGATACCTATAAATCTATATTTAGGGTGAGTGAATACTGAGTCATAGGAATACAGTGGAAATAGCAGAGTGGTAGAAATGAGAAAGGAACAATCTTTTGTAGTCATCATTGTAATCTGCCTCAGGCTGGGGAGCTAAAACACTGCACTAATGCCTCTGCTGTGTAACAGGTTGGAAAATTTACAAGTCTCTGCTTCTGAAAAAACAATAGAAAGGAAAAAAATGTCGGGAAACGTTTTGACATATGCAGAGATAAATTGGCAATTACATGCCTTATTTGACAGGGATGCGCTGAATGTAAAAATGTTGATGCTGATGTTTGAGGCTATTTAATGTAGATTTTTGCACTGAAATGTATGTTTAATTTCAGGCATGCAGGGATCTAAGGATTCATCACAGAGCCTGACAGCCACAACCCAGGGTTGTGGAGGCATCCAGAGTCAGGCTAAGCAGGTCAACACACACATCGAGTCATTTGGCAGGAAGGTCAAGCTTGATGGCATTTCTTTTGTCCTGGCCTTTTCGCCCCTGGTGGTACACCAGAAGATTGCCAGTGGTTTTCAGACCCTTGAGACCTCCACAGCACCACCAGGGGCTCGTGGCAACTCCACTACTCACCTGGACGGTACCCCAGGCCATGCTCACAGTACTAACCAAATCCACCCTAAAGGTGTGGGCTTTGTATTTTCTTTAAGTTTTATTTTTGGGCATTTTATGCCTTTATTGACAGATGTGGACAGAATTGGAAACAGGGGTGAGAGACATATGGGAGAGAGCTACAGGCTGGATTCAAACCCTGGCCGACCGCATACATGGGGCAAGCCTTAAACCACTAGACCTGCGCCCTGGCTTTGTATTTTTTCATTATGGAGACATCCAGAGCACAGCCTGGGTTGTGTCAATCCTTCTCTCTGCTGGATGCTGTCCTCAGATTGGCTCTCTCACCATTATACACTTTTTGTCAGACTCAATTTTTGGTCTGCACAATACTGGATATTTTAAGTTGAGTTCTTACATTACACCAAATACTTTCTACAGTTTCCAAAACAGAGAATTTCTACATTGTTTTAATTCAAACAGAATGTGTCTTGTTACCCTGCCTGTCATGACAGTCTCTGAAAAACACGACTTGTTTATTTTTGTCAAGGAAATTTTGAATATGACCAGGGGTGGAAAGTTACTAATTTTATTTACTCAAATTACTGTTATTGGGCAGTTTTTGGGCCTTTTTTAGATGTGTACTTCTTTGAGTACATTTTTAAATTAGTGCTTTAGCTTCTATTGAAGTTTTAACCACAGAAACTGTACTTCTACTTGAGAGCAACATTCTTGTACTTGACTACACAATAGCAAACAGCGAACGAATGATTCAACAATCACATCCCATAACAGCTGATGTACACAGCAAACCCAAGAGAGTTGATATCAGAGGGTTTATCATTTCAGAGTTTATTTTTCAAGTGTAATTCTAACTCCATTCTGAGTGAAGCTGTCTTCAGAGTTAGATACACTGTTGATCCACCAGTGTTTGTTCAAATCTGTAAAGAGTCGATTGATCTAAGCTTCACCCACAGCTTTTTCAAATCTGGGCTGATGTGTGGGCTGAGGTTCCCCATCATACCCTGTGGTTAGATGTTTTTAGTTGTGTTTGGTTGTTATCTGTTGTACGGTGACCCCTTATGGGGTTCTTTTGCTCATTATTGTGAATTATTGTTGTTTTTAAACACTGGGTGACTGGGCCTTCTCTGTGGCGGGGCCCAGACTTTGGAACAAGCTACCCTCAGACATGACACCCATCACCGACTTTGGCGTTTTTAAATCCCCGCTTTAAACCTATTTTTTCAGACTGGCTTTTAACATTCAGTCGTGACACATTACTTGTATTTGTTTTATTGTAGTTTTTATTGGTTTTATATTGTTTTATATTGTTTTATTATTCCTATTCTTATACTTTGATTCTATTGGAAAGCACTTTGGTCACTGTATGTGTTGTAAAGTGCTCTACAAATAAAAGCTGATCGATTGATTGATTGATTTTTGTTGTTATACACACCTTCACCATAAGTGAAGTTATCCATTGAGTTAAAGTCCCTGCCTATGACTTTAGGTGTTCCCAAAGGATGAAGAGTACATTCTCTTCATATATTTGAAACCTTCAAAAGTATAGTATATTGATATATAGTGTGAAACAAAATAATTTAGATGTTTAAGACTCCCAAAATGCAAACATTGTCTCTAAAGTTTTATCACACGGGTCAGAGTTTGTCCAACAGATGACTTCTTCTGTCGATGAAAAAAACCTCCTTACTGAATTAGAAGCTAGATGTAATTGATGTCAGCATTTAATTGATGCCAACATTAAGTCATCCAACAGGTGACAACTTCTGCCCATTACAAAAACCTGGTATTTAATTCAGCAGAGTGTACATAATGCCAACATTAAACCCGATTAAACATAGCAGATAAAAATCTGCCACTGACATCTATTCATGTCACATTTGATCCTGTTATTTGGTACCAACAGCTCGGTCACGACTCCTTCACTAACCTATTGATTGCTAGAGATTGTATACACAGCTAACATATAGCCCAATCTTCATAAGAAATGTGACTTTTCATTATCTTTTCAGCGTCTAATCAATGGAGTAACGCTAAATTGCATGAATCCTCCTCTGTTGTGTGAAGAAATTGGAAAAATTAAACCAAAAAAACCCTCTTTTGTGATGCACCGCCTCTCAGTCAACCATTCTCGCCATGCTTTGTGTTATAATCACTCTTTATCACAATGAATAAAAGAATTTAAACAAAGCGATTGCACGGCAGTAGATTTGTATTCAGTAATTACCAAAGATGAACCTTTTCAAGGTTGCTTCACTGACAAAGAGGATAAAAGACCATAAACACAGTGGCTGGTTGGGTTATAATTAAAATATAACAGAGCCAATCATCTTTATTTATGTTGCAGTAGGAGCATAAGATTCAGCGAGGCTTCAAAGATTACTATTTTATAAGGTATAAATTAAGTAGTTCAGTGGAAACAGCAACATTTTCTGGTTCAGGTTCCTTTCAGACAGGACTTAAAAGCAGCATTAGGTTAAAAGCCTGTTAACCAGCTGGCTTCTGCAGACTTTAGCTTGCATGATCTGTTTTTCATGTATAGGTTCAGCTTTTAAATATTAATATTCAAGCTACAGGGTGACAAAAGGTTTTTTGCTGGTAAGTATTCACTTCAACTGCTTTTGTACACAAATATATGGTTTCAATAATCTTGGTCCAGCCAGCAGATTTGCCCAGATTTATAAAGGAGCCTAACATTACTTCATGCAGGACACAGTAGTCATACGCCAAGCTGTGATCAGCGGCCAGCTAATCCTAATTATCACCTCCCAGCTCCCACAGCCAATCACAGCTCTTTCTCTTAACACAGCTGTGTATTTAAACATGAAGTACTTCTCACTAATCCCTGCTTGCATCAATGCTGATGCACTACACTGCTGCTGCTGCGACTGGAGGCAAAGCTTAACCTCCTCCACCCCAGCCTCCTCCTTTATAGCATAAAGCTGCCATTATTTTGCAATATGGATAAAAACACAGTAATTTATGATGTTTTCACAGCAATCTAGACACATCATTACCTTTAAATTACAGTCTGCTGTTGTGAAATTATAGTATGCTTTTCTGAAATAGCAGTACATTAATGTAAAATTACAGTACGCTACTGTAATAATTATTATTGCCTACTCTGAATTCATTCAAAAGTTTCCTGAATTTTACAGTTACCACACCACAACAATACTCTAAAATCACAGTATTTCATTGCAGGATTACAATATGGTGCTGTATCCTATTCACGGTAATAACTTGTATCATTACACTCCTGCTGTGAAATTACAGCAACTCAGTTGTCAGTGTTATTGTCAGGTAAAACAGTAAAATATGGATGTTCAATATTTCAAAACTGGATCATGATTGGAGGCAATTTTATCAGACTAGTGCTAATGCTTCTCTATGTGGAGAAGATGTTTGTGCTCATCTCCCGACCAGCCTCGACATGAGTTTTATCTACATCATGTTCTACTGTCCATGTATGGCAGCGTTTATTCTGAAGCTACACATGTGTACAACCTCATTTTGTCATCGTTCTGATTGGCCCGACTGTCCAATCACATTCAGAGAATGAAATGAAAAGTCCTGCTCTTCCCAAACACTTTGTATGGGAGGTTAACCAGATGAATTTGAAAAATACCCATACAAGAGATAAATGAAACAGTCTAGCTGGTGTGTCAGGTTAAGTTTGTGCCCAGTTTGACAAAAATCCCTAAGTGCATTCAAAATTTGAGATCCCATTGACCTTATCTCCAAGTAATAAAATAATTTTCATCCTTGAGTCAGAGAGGACATTTGTGCAAAGTTTGAAGAAAATCCTCCCAAAGTGCTCTTGAGATATTGCATTTGGATGTACTGATGGATAGACAAGAAAAAAGACAAAAACATAAAAGTCTGCAAACAGAGCAGGCAAATTTTATTTGTGTGTATTGAAGTTGTAAAATGTGTTGATCAGTATTTGTTATTGGCTGGTATTTTCACTTCCAACAAGCAAAGCATGCATTTTCTTTTGTTTTACTTTGAAACTAGATTATCATTCCGACTTGTCCAGCGAATGTGGCTAATATTTGATGTTATCACCTATTTTTTCACTGGAAATCAGACAGCTACGCTTTCTTAGATTTTAGTTTTTAGTGTGTAAAAGGCACACTTTAGTTGGTTAAAGATTTCCTTGAAAAATTTCACAAAAACGAAGCACAGATGTACGGAACTTTCCTGCTGTATTTCAGTTCAGTTGTTCTGAATCAGGGTGAAGAGTTTCTAAGCTTTAACCTTGACCTTTTTTTCTCATGTACAAGCTTGACTTCTTGCTTCTGCAGCCAAACAGAAAGGGTTCATTTTTTAGGTAAAGCAAGCAGATTCAATGGCTGACAACCTCAAACTGAATGTGACAGTCTTGGAAACTCTGAGGTCAGATTTGTTGTGTAAGAATGACTAATGAAAGTCAGAGACTGTGCAGAAAAAAAATGTGATATTTTTCACTATTGCTTTCATCTACTTGCACTGAGGCACCATGCAGAAAAAGCTAAACCAAGCAGCGTAGCAGTGCAGCGCAGTGTCCATGCAGTGGACAACAGGTCAAAAGAAGTCTTGGAAAGTAGCTGAGATCAATTGTTTGAGGCAGGGAAATGCTAATCTTTGGTTCTACTGACATTTAACTAACATGACAGTGCTTTTAAAGGCTGCATTTGTCTGTCATAGAGCTAAAGATCCATCATGGCTTTTACCTGGATTCACCTCATTAGCGTACGTCATGCTGAGTGTAAAAGCCCCTTTTGTATTCAGCACACAGTCACCCAGCGGGGGTATTACTCACCTAAAATCAACTACCAAGTGCTACCGAGCCGTGTCAGGCGATGATAGATACGTCCTGTTGTATTAAGAACGGGAGTAGCCTCATCCAGACATGATGATGGAAACATCCATATGCTGCACGGAGCCTGGACGCTGGGACTGTTGGTTAACCCCGCGATCTTTCACCCCAGCTGTACTCTTCCGGTGGCAGCCCTGACCTTTTCAGCAACCCTGCATCCCGAGTGATCCGCTGATGGCATTTATTGTCATGCCTCATTTCCACTCAGCCTGTCTGTTTGGGGGGTGATGGACTAGGATTTGAGAGGTGACCCGTGCTCCTTGGAGGCTCCTGGGAGTCTGAATCATGGCTGCACACCCTGTCAGTGTAATGGCAAACTCTGGCCTTTCGACGCTCCGCACTTAAAGCAGCAATGATGGATTTCTCACTCTGCTCACCTAAACGTGCTGCTCACTTCCTCAAGAACAAGAGGAAAGAGTTTTTCTGCTCTTGTTTTTCAAGGACTACCTTCTTTTTCTTCCAAGATTTGTCCCTTGGGCTGCGGCAGCAATTATTTCAATATTGATTTTTTTTTTTAATCTTTTTAAGAATTTAATATCAAACAGCTTAAGAAAAATGCCTGTCCCAGTTTCCCAGAGCCTTAAATAATTTTCTAATCAGACATATTTAGAGACACTTATTTTCATCCTGATACCAAACCTGAAGTCTTGACTTGAAAAGTTCCATACAAAGTACTAGGGATGTGCATTTTCATTGATTTTAAGTATTCGAGTCCTCTCATTACCGTACAAATTAGTACAAATTAGACAAATAAGTTGATTTATCATTAAAAAAAAAGTCCACTTTGACCTCCTGGATCTACATGACTAACTTTTTAACTCTTACTATCCATCAGTCTGTATTAACATCTATGTTGTCAGCATGTTGCATATCAGCCCTCAGTTCTGCTGTGACTCTCCCTCTCTCATGGCTGATGCTCGCTGTGATGATGGCTTCTACTCTGGTTCTACAAACCCCATCAGCTACCAGAGCCCGTCTCCTTCCACCAAACTATACAAGAGCATCTTTCCAGTCTCCATGTTTATTTTTAGCAGGCTTATCATCTCTCATATTATAACAAGGATAGCGCATGATAAGAAACTGCCTGTTTTCTATCTGTGTGGTTTCTGCTTGGGCTCTTTGTGCACACTGAAAGCATCAGAGTAGTTTTTCCATGACATGTATGCTTGATGCCTCCAATTTTGCACTGCATGTTATCATTTTTGTCGACGCAATCCTACAACTCAGCCAGACAGTACCATAAGCCAGTGGTTCCCAAAGTAGGGGTCGGGAACCCAGGGGGGTCACAATACTGTGACAGGGGGTCATGGAATGCTTTCCATAAAAGAAAGAGAAATTTCATGATTTAAAATCAAAAATTTGATCTATTGATTTAAAAAAATATTGTTGTAATGAGTTCAAATTAAAATCAAAACTTTGTAATTATTGTGCTTAAATGCAAGTAAAAGTTATTAAATCTACCTAAAATGCTTTTTGCAATATTGTACGCTTTATCCCCTTCAAGGGAAGACGGGGGTCCCACCCTTTATTTCACCCAAAGGTCTGGATGTTGTTACTTCTTTTACTACTTATTTTCTCTTGCCCCTAATATGCAAGAACATCCAGAAAACCACCAGGGTTGTGTCAATCCTCCTTCCTGCCCTCAGAAAGCTCATTCACCAAATCTACACCTTTCTTCAGGCTATATACTGTATGTGTGTATATATAGTAGATATTTATGCTAGAAACAAATATATATTTTTGTGTTTGGTAGATTATTTCTTTGTTGTAAAAATGCTTTTTAGCAATAAATCTTATACCGTTGGAAAGCCTTTTTATTTTCCTTTTGAATTTCTAAGGAAAATTCATTTGTGGGATGAGCAGCAGAGCTGAGTATGTGGGTTGTGTCCAAAAATGCCATAGTGTATTCATGGCATAACTGGGTTAGGGATTTTCCAACTAATACTTTCAGGAGGACACAAGAAGCTTGTTTATTTCTTTAAATGGTGATAATTTAACTAAACCAGTTGCTTTTATTGGGAGAAGATTAATGGTATCCAGTTCATGGATTTGTGGCCCACTGTGGATGCCAAGAATGTTTTTCAGGCAGTATGAGAGGTAATAGTTATCTTAACCCTAACACGACAGACTGTTTCATATCCATTGCATCGATATATTTAACATTCATCTGGGAAAGCTCCCATAGAAAGCTTTTCTGAAGGGTAAGCCTTTTTAAAAAAATCCCAGAAGGTGATTGGACAAACTGTCTGTCAAATTCATGACAGGCCAATCAGAGCGACAACACAAGGTGACGTTGTACGCATGCATTTCTCTTGAGCTGACATGCTACCGCTGCTGTAGATTGTTAATGGCGGAGCTTCTCAGTGAATAAATGTGATGCCAAGGCCGGTCGGAAGACGTGCAAAAGTGTCCTCTCTGCTGAGACAGTTTTTTTCTTGTGGCTCTTTGTGCTTCTTTAAAAAAGATTTTTTTTCCAGTTCCTATTAAACAGCGTATTTCCTACGGCTACATCCTGGCTAATAGCTACAACAGCAGCAGACATACACTGACAGACCCCACCCATAACAATCACAAACTCATGCCGAGGCAGGACAGGTAAAGTGCGAAAACCTCTTTTCTATCATGAAAAGCTTTCAATGTTGCACACTTTCCTTGTTTTAATAAAGAAATGTTTTCAAGTTCTGATAAAACTGGAGCTGTGGCTAAGTCAGAGCTTATCACTCCACTAGCAGTCATTGTTTACACCCACTCACACAACAAACCCCTTCCCCCCGTAACCCTCACAGACTCATGCCGAAGCAGGTCAGCAGAAGAGCGAAAGCATCTTTTCCATCGTGAAAAGCTTTTAAGGTTTGTCTTAATTCTTTATTTCATGCAGTAATGTGGTCAAGTTCTGGTAAAACTGATACTATACTGCAGCTATATCCGAGCTAATCGACACACTGAAGGCAGCCATTACAAACGGCATCGAGTACAACTTAACCACGCTCATAGCTACCGCCTCATTCTCCTCAATGACGCTGATTGGTCCAAACAGTGTGTGGTGCAGCACAAATGTTGTGAACTGGACCTTTGTAAGATGGATTTGCCTGACTTATGACAGAGATGGAGTCTGGCAAATCCATCTGCTTTGCGAGGGTTAGAATTATCTTGCGTTTTGAATAATTCTGCTTCTGATTTCTTCAAAACTATATCGCAACAACAGGTGATAAAAGGTGGCACCACTGCATAAATGCAAAAATCTGCAGTTCCTTAGAAGTCCTCTTGAGGCTGGCTGGAAAAGCATCCAAGGCCCACTGATTCCCATGTTAAAATGTTACAGCAAAAATAAACATATTTACAGCCTGGTACAGAGAGAGATTTTGGCCTGACCATTTTAATGTCATGAGTTATGCATGCATTTGCATAACTGGGGGCTTGGTAAAACTGACTGGCATGCAGGCACATCGTAGTTGTTTTCCAGGAAGCTTCTGTCAGCTCTGTCTCTTTGTATGTTCTTGACTGACAGAAGATGTGAGACAGCATTCTCAATATGGCAGCTGTCATCGTTGGGCTTCAAAATGCCTCCTCAGAAATGCCACTGTGACCATGTCCATGTTACATGTGTTCAAAACCAATTTATTTTTTGTTTTCTATCATAAATAACAGCACGAAGCAGCAAATTGCCAAGAATAAGGAGCTGAAAACAACAGTTGTTCCACATATTTGCTTTAAAATCCCTCAACAAGGTCTAATCATTTAATTCAATCATAAAAATCATTAAGCAGTATTTTTATTTCTTATTAATCCCTTTAAGTTTGTAGATCCATCCGCCCCTCTTTCTTTTCCTCCTTTTCTGTCTCTGTCGTTTTTCCCTCAGCCTCCTTTGTTTCTCTCTTTTCTTCCCTTTGCAGCTCTTCTGTCCTTGTCTCACACTAGCTGTCTCAATTTCTCTTTCTCTGGCTGTGTTGTGTTTTCCCCCGATGGCTCTCCCAATGAAAGAGCCGCAGTGATGCTATCTGTGCTACCAATCTGGACGCATGTGTATGTGAGTCTGTGTTTGTGTCTAGTGTGTCAGACAGATTGCTCCTCATAAGACTGAGGCCCCCGGGCTAATGTCACAACAGTCCTCTCACACATTTCCTCAGTCGGTCGCTCGCCGCACAACGGCGCAGGAAGCAGAGCCTGCGGTGCCGCCAAGTCAATCCAGTTACATCAAAGATGGTCCGTATAGAACCTTGATTATAATATATCATTACAGTATGCATTTTAAAGGAAACATGATGGACAATAAGCTAAATTAACTTCATGAACCTCTCAGAAAGAGGTCACTGTATGACTGTGGGGGTCGCACATTGGTGGAAGAAAAATCACCAAGAAGAATCTGAGATGATGGTAAATTTCTTTACTTAAAGCCTGTTTTGTTTCCAAGGCCTCCTAAAAAGTTGCACCCAGAGCAAGAATTGGTTACCCTGGGTTTTCCCATCACTGTTTAATGAAACTAGCAACAAGTAAAACCTTCAGGAGTCTAGGCCTGCGCTCAAATGATCTATACGGCAGGCAATTACATGCACCAAGCTGATACATGTATAAATCCAGATGTTACAGAATCAACATGGATGTAAACGCTGTGATGGAAGTTTTAAAATACACGTCCTCTATGGTGCAGTTAACAAAAAGGCCAGAAGATGGCAGCAGTCGTAAAACTGCATGATGCAGTGCTGGCTCACATCTCACACCAGAAGAAATTGGTACTCGCTCTGGTAACACAGATTGTAGCTTTTACCTACTACTAGCAGGCTAAAGGCAAAGTTACAGAATTATTTCAGGTTTCTTTTTACACCAGAAAGTCAGGAGTTGGACATGAATCATGCCAGCTGTAATAAGGTAAAACACTGCAGTAACACCAATCTTCATCGACACACTGGGTTAATTACTAGGTAGGTAGGTTTAGTGGGCTAATCTGTGTTGTTCCAACCAGGACTAAGCAACACCGCAAACTCTAAATTTGGAGACAGGATCCAGAGATCATAGGCAGCACTTTATTGGTAAAGTCATGAGCTGAACAGCAGTGTTGATAACAAAAGCCTAAAGCAGCTGCTTCAGACAGTGTGACACTGTTTAATTCCCACTCAGTGGTTCAGTGTAGAAACTGTTGTGCCGGGTTATGCAGAAGTAAAGCAAAAACTAATTTTTACAAATGCAAGTGGGCTTATAATAAAGTGAAACCAGAATATTAGATGAAAAGTAGAGAAAATTACAGAAAGGGCCATTTTAAGTAGAAGTCAAATATTTCTAATAGCCAATTAGTTATGAATTGACTATTTTGTTGTACTTCAATCTCTGAGGACCTGAACTAAAGTTTTTTAAAATGAAAAAACCTTAAAACTACACATCTTCTATTATACTTTAAAATAAAGAAGCTGCTGCTAAGAATTCAGAGTAGGACATGTTTATTACAACATGGTTGTTATCCCAAACCAATGTGAATCACAATACGTATCGTAACATGGCCTCTGTATCGTAAAATGTATTGTATTGTGAGGCTATTGGACATACCCAGCCCTACAGGAGGTCTATGATGGTCAACAACAAACAGAGGCCCTTTATCTAGTATTAATGATCAGCTATTGGTTTGCATTGCTATAGATTTAAATACATTAAGGATTTTTATCTGTTTGTTTATAATTCCTCAAATATTCTCATCTGGGGTTTCTCAACATTTTCCAGTTTCAAGGGGCTCTATGCAAGATTTAGAAAAAATATCAGTGTAGCGACCCCGCCGGCCATTAGGCGAACTACAACAACATTGTGCTGCTCGTCCACAAAGGCACGCTTACACATGAACAAGCCTCCGGTTTATCAGCTGATACACACGCACCCCAAGGTGATTTACCGGCATCATGTATGATGAGCAGGTAAGTGAAGTAACACTTAAAAGTTCCACGAACTAAAAGTGAAAATGAATAAAGTATGTTTGAACCTAGTGCGGACACGGCACAAAATTAAATATTGGTTCATATGAGGCGATTAAATAGGGACGATATTTTTGCGACCATTTCTATCAAGGGACTACTTCGCTACTTAATGCAGCACTGACCAATTTTATTGTTTTTTTTTTTTTACGTGTGTAATGTGTATTGAATGGGACGCGTTTTAGGGCAGAAGCAACAGGGCAAACATTAGCTCTGATAATGGTGCCTCGACCCCGGATATCAGATAGCTGGCATTATGTGTTGAAGATATTTTACGAACTAAGTATCAAAAAATAAACTCAGCAAGTTGAATCCAGTGCCAGGAAGCAAGAAAAAGATGCAATATTATCCGGAAAACACTAAATGAGCAACGTGACGTTATCGTTGTTTGGATAGCATCTTCGTAAGCAAACTAACGTGATGTAGCATATGGTTTATACAACATAAAACACACTACATTGTATTTCATGGTCCGGAGTGATGCCTTACCTTTTCAACAGAAAGACGGCCATCTCTGGACTGGTATTTATCCCGAGCGAAGCTCCCTCCATTTCTCAAATGCTCCACCGATATTTATCCTCGATTTCCCCCCTGCGTCGGTCACCCTCCCTTTTAGCTTGACGGGCTTCAGCAGATAAAACTATCTTAGTTTTTTATGTTTTCACGGAGTTTGTGTGGGTGTTTGAGCTGGGCTAGCCGGTCGTTTATTCGCGGAAGCAGCCTTCTCCATTCATCACGTCGTTGTCAGGTATAAACGGAGCAAGGGGGTGCGCACATTACGTAGTACCCGACGTCACTTCCGTTGAGATTTCGCAGAAAATTTGGCCCGAATTCTTCGCAGAGAAATGACTCCACAGGCTTATACAAGCAAACAAGGAAGACATAAAGGGCCTCATTCTACACATCGGGGTAAAGTGCGCACCATTATATACTCAAAAGTGGAAAGTTTTAAAGCAAATATCTTACATAGAGCCCCTTTAAGGTACAGAGGTGAAATCTGAGCTTTTGGGGTACCTACACCTACAAATTACAAAATCAGCAACCAAGTGAAATACATACCAGCAGTGAACAGAAATTGTACAACAGAAAGAATCTGCTACTGATATTGGTTCATGCCACATTTGCCAGTGAGGTGAAGTCTGTCAGCTGGGCCAGTGTCATCAACCAGTATACCACTACATCCCCACAGGAAGGGCTTGGGTTTTCACTGGTCCATCTGAGGATCACCTTTGCAAAAAAAAACTTGGATCAAGACTATTTGATGAGGGCATTTAATCCAAACAAGCAAGTAGGCATGGGATAGCCTACAGTTTCTGGTAAATTTTAAAATAAAACCTTATGCAAAGAATGCGGATCATAAATCCGAGACCCATGTCATCTAGTGCTGGGTGATTAATCGAGTTTCAATTTCAATTATAAATCTGGCTTCCCACGGTCATTCAAACAAGATAATGGAGATTAAATGATTATCCTACTGCATGCTGTGATGCACCCGTTCCATCCATACCAAAGTACTAAAAATACTGAACTGGCCTGGTTTTATATTGAATTCATGACAATAGTGGACCCAGGCCCTGGATTTACTGGGAAGAGAGCAAAAGTTTGCAAGACCAGCATCAAATCTGGTGTAAGGATGGAAAAATGAGTATGACTGGATGGTGAAACTGTTGACTTTAGACGACCCAAACACACAATATAGCTGGTTTGTATCCCAGAGCTTTACAGTGGTCACTACTCTGATTTCATCCTATTACTGATGATGCAATCACAGCTTAACAGCAGAAAAACACTGTAAACCATCCCTGAACCAGATTAAGTATGATTAAAAACCACGAGAGCAGAGGTTAAACTCAGAACAAAATGAAACTTTATTTAGATTCTAGATGAGGAATACTTAAAATAGAGTTTAAAGGATAAAAATGGTAATATTCTTTATTTTTCTAATTTTTTAATCCAACAGAAAGATGAAAACATTTCAGTCAATCTCTTAATGCATCTGGAATTCCCCAGCTGGTCTCTAGCACTCAGCCTTTTTTGTCCTCGCCGACTTAAATCTTTTGAAAAAGGGTCATGAATAAAGAGGTTGAGAGTATACTTTCATTTTCAAAGACAGGCTAAAGCTAAGTGATTTCCTAAAACAGCTGGTCCCGCTAGGTTTCAGAAAATGTCACCAAATGGGAGTAAAAAGTGCATTTGTTGGGGATTATTTTCAGCTGCAGATGTGGTGTTGTAGTGACAGAATAGAGCAGCAGAGCAGCGTGTCTGTGTGGGATGACTCAAAATAAACAGTGAGTTCATAAAACATGTCAGCCAGTGTAACAGTGAGGCTCATTCATGTGTTTTTTAATCGTTCAGGGACAACAATGGAGCTCTGTGGCTCAGAGGAACAAGCTTTATCATGCTGTAGATGCTCAGACTATATAAAAGAATACCAGTCATTGATGGTTTTGGTCTTTTTAAGTGGATTTCTTTACGGTTAACAAAATGTGGACTGTCCCTGGACATGAGGCTACTGCCAAATATAGTTAAACTTTTGAACCTTTGAATGAGGACCAAAAACACACATAAAGGATAAGAAAATGACAATGAAAAAGTAGCTCCATAAATTCTAGTTCAGTCAGGAGATCTTTGTCAAGAAACATATGATTTGCAGTTATAAATATTTTTCTTAATTAGCAGTTATTACTTTGCACTTATTGCCGTTATTTATGTTTGGTGGTGTCGGTGTGGCTGTTCTGCGATCCCCCTGCCCTTCACCGAGCCTACATGAAAAGAATCAGTCAGGAGCCGCACACATTCCTGCCTTCCTGTGCCTACAAGGAAAGCCTGAGGCAGGGAGAGAAGCAGCAAAACACCCCAGAGCAGAGCAGGCATCACTGACAACAGAATGACATTAATTAAGTCTGAAGCAGAGTAAAGGAGGAGCTGGGGTGGAGCAGGGTTGAAAAAAGCAGCTTGAAGAGGGAGCAGCAAAGAGGAGCCAGGCTAGAGCAGTTTAAATATGGCAGTAACGATTCACCAATAGCATGCTTAGGGAAAATCAGCTGGTCGTCTGCTGATGAGGGCTTGCATGAGATCAGCTGATCTCAATTCCGTGGCTTGCCTTTACTTGTATGTGCAACATGTGTTTGTATGTCTGTAAATAGATGATGTCTCATAGTGTCCAGCCCAACTTGACATAAACTATCTGAAGCCATAGATGAGAGGCCAATTTTCTTATTTTTTTCACCATTCAGTAGTTTAGTATACAGGTTTTGAGAATTACCAGGATGTAAACAGGACCAATATTGCACTGCAAAAAACAAGAGCAGATGTTGGTTTGCTTGAAACGCAGAATTTTTTGCAATCAGTTCCTTAAATATGCACATGAATAGTTAAAGACATCCTTATCTAGCATCCTTCATTAGGTAGCCTGTTTAAGCCAATTATGCCGTCTAACTTCCTACTCAAGCTGCTTTTACAATTAACGATTTTGACATTTTTTTAAAAGACTAACATTTGACACTCTCTCACGTCTGAAGACAATTTGTCAGAAAGTCCCTGAGTTTGCACCCCCAAGTTGGGGGTTTTAAAGGGTCACTAATTGCAAGACTAGATTTAGATTCATTTCAAGGTTACGTTACATCATGCACCAGTCATGAGCTGTGTGCTTGTGCAGAAGCCGTTTGTTGTTGTACACGTTTTTGGTATTCAGCTTTTATAAAAAGATCTGTTTTTACATCAAAACTTGTTCTTAACTGACATATTAGAGCAAACACTCCTCTGTATAAAGGCTATAGCATTGGTTTCCAACCTATAGGGTCAAAGATCTCCTTGGTGGAGGGCCAAAGATCCTGGGGATGGGGGTGCAATAATTGTGATAAATCACTTATTGCATAGCAATACATTGTTTTTCATGTGGGGCTTGTGGGGGGGAGGTTCAATGGGTTATGGGATATCAGTCTAGCTCATTCTGAGATACTTGCCTTGTTTATTAACTGATGATTTCTTTAGTGTTATAAATCTGGCGAAACAATGATCGGAACATTTTTGAAAAACAAAATAGGGTTTGTGGTATGGACTGTTTCTAAAACTGGCAAAATTCCCAATCCATTTCCATTGCCACAAGATTTAAAAATATTGAATTTCCATTATTTTAAAATCAGGGGACATCTTTTACAAAAATGACAGTGACAACAGATCTGTGGTTTTCATTTCATTATTTGGGGAAATAACGTAAGAAAGTATAAAGCATAAAGTCAGTTTTTCCTATACTGAAAGACTGAGAGTGCTGTCTAAATCATTGGTTCTCAACTGGTGGGTCGGACCCAAAAAGGGCTGTTTTCAGTGGGTCGCGAACTGGTTTCAGGAGAAAAAAAAAGACAAAATATCTCTGGCATTGAAGCCATAGGCAGACATCTAGCCATATACTTTATTTTGCAGGAAAACTAGTAAACTCAGATTGTCTCTTGAGATTTTCACTTATTTATCCTGTTATCTTGGATGGAAAAATTTTCAGGAAAGTTAGTTTTGTAAATGTCTTGTCACCTTTCAAAAAAACAACCAAAATGTCTTATAATGGTAAAACTTACTGAAATGAAATGTTTGCATGCATGTCTTCCCAAAGTGTTAGCCAGTCTTTTTGTTCAGCCGTTTGCTGAGTTTCTTCTAAGGTCCAAATTTCTGCATTTTTTAATTAATTTCATAAAAATCTGAAATTTGCATTACAGTAGATGGATCAGTTGAGAACCACTGGTCTAAATTACTCTGCCAGTGTATTTGTGTGATATATAGACAGTTGGCTGGAGTTTACCTGCATATTATTATAATTTAAAAAACTCAATACTCAAAATGACCAAATACTGACAGCAGAAGTCTTCTTTTTCTGTTGTAATGCTATCAAAACAGGTATCAATGTTGACTGATTTTAATAGAACTGGATCTTAATGGAAAAATCTAGCATGTACACCACAAGTACAATTTGAAGCTGTTTAAAAGTCTACAAAATTAATTTATTTTTTCTTATTGTGCAAGAACTGGAAGGGTGTTAAAGTCTAGATTTGGTATGAACATCTCTTATTTGGTTTAAAAGTGAACCTTTTATGGGAAACTATATTTTTGAGCCATACAGTGAATGATTGAAGCCTGTTATTTAAGTTTACCTTAACAGAGGTCATCACCATGTCTAAATCAATGTAAAGTACACAGAGATAATATTCATAATCACAGTAAAGTGGTCCTCAAAGTACTCTATGATGCTAACAGCTATTCAAACCAGACATCCACCAGGACAGTATTAGACAAGAGGCTCTAGAGCGGCATAATGTCCTGACGCTTAAACAACCGATACAAAGGAGAAGAAGAAGCAGAGGTGTGCTCCAGTCTGGGCTCAAGTAGTCACCAGTGAAAATTTACATCAATTCTGTCCCTCGTCTGAGAGCTCCAGAGTAAAGACTGAAGCATGAGATGTAGCGCTACACGAGTACTGCACCTTTGTTCAGCTGCATAATTTCCCACCATAATCACCGTGATGCATTAAAGCCAGCCTGTTATGCTAATTGGGCCATTAATTGATCAGATTATTGCATTAATTAGTGTTAATGGATTAAAGGTCATTAAATGTGCCATGGAGGTTACACACAAAAACAGCTGCGGGTGATGTATCTCACGTTTTCATACAGACCAAAGATGCTACTGGCAAGAGCCTTTGTGGTGATTTATGGCATTAAAGGGACATTCCACCTTTTCAGCACATGAATTTGTAAATGGCTAGCACAACACTAGACACGTTAACACTTTTCTGTCATGACTTTAAAGGAGATTTGGTAGTTAAAATTCTTCAAGACAGACTTTTCTCTAAATTGCAGCTGCATGATTAAACCATATTAGCATAAGTGCATTTTAGGAAATGCAGTTTTTCAGCCTTTTAATTTAAAAGCCTGACAAGAACAAACCATTTTGAGCAGCTCTTGCTTTAAATTTGACTAATCCTCCATTTATATGTCTCTGGAAAGTCCTTAGCATTACAGAAGTGCAGTATTTAATATCAACACTTATATTTAAATTCAGCTGGTTTTGGCTTGAATCTATACATTAAATCTGTTGTCTTTGCTTCTGCCTCATAAAAGGTCAAGGTTCCAGTCCTGACCTGAATCTTCAAATGCGGCATAAATAACCAAACACATGATGCTTACAAGCATGTAAAATTCATGTTAAGTACATTAAGATTTCATAAATTTGCATAACCGGATAAAAAGACTGAATGCTCTTTTGCCTGACATTGTGTTATCACAGCTGTGAGGAGCTTTCCCTCAGCCTTCTCTAACATTTAGTCTGATTAATGCCTCTTATTTCAGTGTTTGAACATGATGCCTGGGATAGTCTAGCTATTATAGGTGACTTTATCCAATCTTAGCTTAGTGAGATGGCTCCAAAGTCAATGCCAGCCTAACCATCAAAATCCCTTCATAAATTTATGTTGTTTGTATCATTTCATTTTCACACCTATTTTTCTTTGGGATAAGGCTCTAACAATTAGTAACACAACTGACCTTTGTTTTGTAGTGCATATATTTAAGTAGTTTTCTTCAAATTGGGAACAAAGCATAGTCATTAGCTTACCTAATGTGGATGACTGCATGCTGATAACTTTTCAAACTTCTATTATTTATATCAAAGATGTTTTACACATCAGGCGCACAGATGGTCGAGTGGTTTAAGGTGCACACCATGTACACGGGCAGCCTTGGTTCGAGTCCGGCCTGTGGCCCTTTACCGCATGGGTCTCCCCACTCTCTTCCCTGTTTCCGAGTCTATCCACTGTCCTCCTCTATCTAATAAAGGCCCAAAAATAAATACATAAAAAAAGATGTTTTACACATGATATAAATCTGTTTTATTTCAGATTTAAAATTACTGAATTTATTGAGCTGTTTAACTAGGAGAATTGATTTCAATAACAGGTAAGCTCTAGTAGAGGAAAGACTGAGTGTTTGTTTAAAAAGTTAAGTAAATACCAGGTATCTGCTATGATGAGTTTGGAAATATCAGATAGTAAAAATTCAATGTTGTGCACATTCGGTCCTGTAAGTATCCCTGCACAACAGGGGCTGATCTCACAGTGACCCAGGGAGCCCTGGGCACCTTGGTAGTAGTTAGGAAGTTAAATCGCACCTTACTAGCCATCAGACTAAATTGCAGTCTTGGTCTAACTGGAACTTTACCCAGCAACTTTCAGATTTCTCACCCAAGCCCTTATCAACGGGACATACTATTATGCTTTTGGTTGTAAAAGATATGATTGATTGATTGAGATAAAAACAATTAATGCACACAAACTTAATGCCACCTGTGAAGCAGTCAGTGCCCCACCCTGGTCTAAGGGGGCCAGGCACAGTAAGCCAGTGGTTTTCACACTTTACTTGGCCGAAGCACACCTAGAATCTAGCTGAAATCTCAAGGCACACTATGTTCATATCCACACAGAATAGCCTCTTTAACACATGTTAAAGAATATTTAGTTGTTGTAGTAATAACGTGGTTGAGCAAAATCCCAGACACACCTAAACTTGCCTCAAGGCACACCAGCATGCCATGTCCCACCATTTGTGAACCACTGCACGAGACAATCCATACCATGTCTAGTCTAGTTTGTTTGACAAATGTGAGTGTGCCACTCTGCGCTCAGGCACAGGACACTTCTTTAGCCCTGGCGCTGATGGACGAGGTGGACTCTGGCAGGGTATGATTGCTATCGCATGCCCACAACACAGATATAGCAACCTACAGAGGAAGTTTTGTACGTGCACAGAAGAAGTTCTTATGCGATAATCAAGTTTTGAGTGCACAGATAAAGTTTCAAAGGCGCACAGGGATGCACAGAGAAAGTTTTGTCATGCACAGAGAAAATTTAATATGTTTAATAGGTTTGAATGGGCAGAGAAACTTATGTACCTGCCCCTTGAAAGTTTTTGACCCGTATGGAGAAAGTTTTTAGGGGACGAAGAAAGTTTCTCAAGTGTGCCGATAAAGTTTTTCATCAGCGCAGAGGAACTTTGAGTGGACAGAGGAAGTTTCCTGTGTGCGGTGAAAAAGTTTCTTAGTGGACAGATAAAAGTTTTGAGTAGACAGAGAAAGTTTCATATCTGCGCATAGAGTTTTGAGTGGGCAGAGGAAGTTTCGTACTCCCCCAGAGAAAGGTTCGAGTGGACACGGCAAGTTTTATATGTGCACTGAAAAGTTTATGAGCACAGAGAAACTTTCGGGTAGACAGAGAAAGTTTTGTACGTGCACACCGAAAGTTCTGCATGTGGCCAGAATATTTTCGTATGTGAACAGTGAAAATTTTGAGGGCTCTTGAGTTTTGCAATAATGACTCCATATGGGTGACTGGTGTGCTTCAGCACAGTAGATAGCAACTAGGCCTGATGTTAGTGTGCCCTTAAATGTCAGGACATTGCCTCTGACTGAGCGGTTTGCTGGCCAAAAAACTAACCAGAGCATTAATTGTAAAAAGAGACAGCGATATCGCACAGTTGGCAAAATGGTTAGCAGTCTGAAGAAATCATTTGTGTTTGGACTGGATAAGTGATGCCACTTGTCACAGAGATGATTATAAAGTGGAGAAAAGTACAATCCCTGAGGAGTGCTAAAAAGGCAAATACAGCCTGTCCTTCCTGATAAAACCTGTTAGTGTTTAAGTGCTCTCACCTTCTTCAGCCGTCCACTCTTGGTCCCCAGAAACACCACGCTGTGTCCATTGTAGACGTAGGAGGTGACAGAGGTCAGCCGGTCCCTGCTCTCCGTGAACACCGTTCGACCCGACACCAGCTGAGAACCCCCGAGGGGCTGGTTTATATCCAGGCCACAGAAGTGGTCATCAATGGGAACCGGCTGCATGAAGAGAGGGAGGTATGGAGAAAAAAAAAACACATTAACAGTGCTGGATTTTTCTCTTTTTTTCAGAAGAAATGGGGAGAAAAGAGAAGAAATGATTACAGGAGGTAGGGATGGAAAAGGCAAGAGTGAAAGAAAGGAGGAGTAGGGATGACAGATATTAGGAGGTGAGGTGGAGGTAACGAGAGCGTAAGTAGGAGCTCCAAAAATGACGGATATCGTTGTAGACACATGAGCACATGAGAGGAGAACTCAAACTGACTCCTGGTAAGCGTAACATGCGTTCAGGGCACGGTTTCCTCACATAAAATCGGTTACTTCAAAAGGGTTGAGGAGCTGCTGGATTTACCAACAAGCCTAGGAGCAGGCAAATTTTTGCGGCACTGACTAATTGCTGATGGCAAACACGAGAAAGGCTATGTGTTTTGTGCCTGTTTCTGTGATTTTTTAGATCGCTTGATCTGACATCACACAAACACACAGCACAAGAGATGTCAGGGTTTGATTAGGCATCAAAGAGAGCAGCATGCTAAGCAGTCCTGTTACATCTACTAACATGGACCTCAAACTCGGGCTAATTGCTTGTCATTCAGCGTATAAATCTACCTTTTTTAGGGCAGCTAATTTCTTAAATCACATCGCCTACTTCTCATGCACATTTTAGTGCTTACTGTCTACCCTCTTTCATCAAGACTTACTGAATGTTAGTGGAGTGACTTTATAACTCAACCTTCTCTGGCTTCATCCAGGTTACTTGGCTGATAACAATGCAGCTATTCAATATTTTAAATCCTCTCTGTGTATACAGTATGTTTTAACAGTAACAGCTCTTACTGTCATCTGTTTGCAGCAAAGCCTGAAAGCAAGCCTGAATTCTGATGGTGTTTTTTATTTGTAATAACTCATTGGTTAGGAGCATCTGTTCAATCATGAGATATGAACAGACATTTAAAGATCTTAAATGATGAATCCATCACACTTTTTGCATGAGTTTCTGCTTTAGAAGCAGGGGCGTAGCTAGGGAGTTTGGGCCCCCAGAGAGAATATTACACAGGGCCCCCCTTAACCGGACCGCCGAGCAACAAATGTTGCATCATTTTTACAAATATCTCTGCATTTTAATGTATTTTTTAATTATAATTTCCCCATTTATGAGCAATGATTTCACTATTAGATTTAATAGCATTATTTTGCAGTGCTGGACATCTGGACATTTAAGGGAGGAGCAGCCGACACTATTTACTAAGAAAAAATAAATAAAAACACACTTTTCATTGCAGGCTTCTCTAGTCAGAGAGTGACCGGACCAATCAGCATCCTTCTAGAGCAGTGTTACTCAACCCTGCTCAACCAAAGAGCCAAATTGTTGGAAATTACCTTTGCAAGAGCCACAATCGAAGTGGTAAAGTGGCAATAAAAATAAGTTTAAGTGCAAAAATGACCAAAAAGTGGCAAAGATTGATGAAAGGGGGCAAAACAAACATAAAAATGACTAAAACTGGGTAAAAGTGGAAAACATGGGGAGAAAAAGTGGCAAAAAAAAATGGATGAGAAGTGACCAAAAAAGTAGGTTACAGGTGACAAAAATGGTCAAAAACCAGCAAACCATAGAAATAAATTAGTGAAAAGTGACTAAAATGAGATAAAAGCAGCAAAAAATTGGGAAAAAATAGCAAAAAGTGGCATTTAATGGCAAAAGAAAATTTAAATGAATGAAAAGTGGTAGAAAATGGCAAATAGGGGAAAATTGTGAACAAAAAGGTGGGCAAAGGCAGCAAAAAAGGAATAAAAGTAGCAAGATTTACGAAAAGTGGCAGAAATTGTTAAAAGCGGTAACAAAATAGAAAAAGGGGCAAAATATTGCAAATAAGGGCAATGGAAATACACTGACAAAAAAATAAAGATTGACAATAAAAGCCTACTGTAGGAAATAAACTGATTTGTGACTTGTAATGGATAATTTCTGAGGTCAAAGTTTCCCTTTTTTAAAGATTTCTGGGGCAAAAATATTTTAAATTAAGACACAAAAGAGCCACAAATCATCACAAAAGAGCCACATGTGGCTCAAGAGCCACGTGTTGAGTAACTCTGCTCTAGAGGAAAGGTGGTAGCTCCAGGTGTGGTTTAGTTGAAACAACTGCAAGCCCGTAAACAATGGCGGCAGGTGAAGTAATCAGAAGAGCAAGGAAATGCATTGAAAGCTTTTTTTGGTAGAAAAGATGTTCCTGCTTCAGCAAGTGTTACCGACTGGCTCCACTGACCCTGAGTAAAGATAACAGTTGACTATCAGACTATGAAGGGGTTGCGTATGCCTACTACTACTTTGCCTAAGGTTTTGCCCATCCTGAACACCCCGGTGTTGCCCATATGGATGAGAAATATTTCCCATGCAATGAGTATTTGAAGACGTCTATCTGGCAGAACAGGTTAGTTTTTATTCTCACAGCACTATAACAGGTATTTAGATGAATTCTGAAAAGAACAGAAGCAGATGACAACTATTTCAGTGTTTGTTGTGCAACAATTCAGTGATTGTTTGCAAGCAGACCAAAACTACATTAAATTTCAATTTCTAGTAAAAAGATTCAGAGTGAATATGATCAATAAAACTGAGCAGGAGGTTTTTCTTTGTTTGAGGGGAATTTTCCCTTTAGTTTCAGAACACTTGTTATGAAAGACAAATGTGTAATTTTACAGGGTTTGCAGATTTAATTGCGGTCAAGTTTGACAGAAAATCTCGACTTTCAATTTCAAAACCCGATTTATGGATTTAATTGATTTATTTCCCAGCCCTAATGCCAGATGTGGTTAGTTTGAGTTATGATGCTCTTATAAGAGCTGATGAGGAAATACTGTTGGGTTTTGAGTATTTATACTTAAGATTTTTACCCTCCTCCCTTATTTACCTCAGGGCCTCATTATTGTCTTTGCCCAGGGCCTCCAAAATGCTAAATTCACCCTTGCCAAGGCTGCAGACTCCTCTGTGTTCTTACTGCTATAACTGGCTGGTAGTGAGATTTACTTTCTTAAAAAGCAAAAACAAGAAAACAACTAAGAATTGGAAATAAAGAGAGAAAAAAACATGTACATCTTTTTAAGTCATTATCCCAGGACTTAGGCTTTTAAAATCACAAGATAGAAGAGAAAAATTTCCAAGATAAGTTAATTTTCCTTGAAAAGCCGCAGCTGTGCATCAACATGCCCACTGTTTATCTTTGAGTAATAAATCAGCAAACACAGAAACAGAGGATCTAATGACATCCTAACAAACTGTAGCACCATGTTTCATTTACAGACCGGTTTAAAAATAACGATCTTTGGTTAGCCGTACTGTGAGAGTTAATTATTGAATTATTATGTGCCTCTGTCCTCCTTCAGCTGCTTTTATGAATAATATTACATCTTATTTGTTTGAACACATGGTGAAATCAAAGCTCAGTGATGTGATGAATATCATTGTCTTCATGCTTCTCTTTCAACTTGTTTCTATAAAAGCCGCTCATTATACAGAATTATGGCTTTCACACCACAAAAGACTTGGACATTTACAAGAAAGCCTTTTTCTCAAGATCAAGAGCAGGTCTCCGAGGGTTCAAATACTGCTGACAGCGACAACAGAAGACGTGAAGAGGTGAGGAGAGAAGGGGTGGAGAAGGAGGAGGGAGCTGGTGCCCAAACCCCTGAATGGAATCAAAGCTCCTCACAAGACTCCTCTGATTAGCATTGTGGAATTAATCTCCTCCAGCTCTGCTGCTCTGGTGGGATCCTGAAACCTGAAGGCTCTTCAAACCAACTCTGACTGCCTGCTTATCACCTAACAGGGCTGCAGACGCAGATAATCAGGGTGCCAACTTTGAGGAAATCTATATCAGCACTGCTCACTGCCATATGGTTGAGAAATGTGCATGAAAGTGTGTTTGCTGGACTAATTTTACTTACTATTAAGCTCCTTCCTGTGCAGATCAGACCATAAAATGAATAACCCTTCATAAACTTCAGTAATAAGGGAGCAGCTGTGGCCTAGTCATAGAGTTGGTTGCTGAGGTTGGTGCTTTGATTTCCAGCCATGCCAAAGTGACACTGAATCCCAAATTGCTCTGGAGTGGCATAGTACTGTCTGAATGGGGTTAGTTGATACTGATGGGCACTTTACATAATATCCTCTGCCACTGTTTAATAGATTTGATGTAAAACGGTGAACATGGCACTTGTAAAAGTGCTTGGATTTGGCAGAAAATCAGCTATCAACAGCTATCATATTTTGGTCCTTAACATTGGGGCATGCATTTTAACTATTTCTACTCTTTTTCTGTAGCAGGATTAACCAGTCTGATATCCTGTTATTTATGCGTGGCTTGATTCAGCTCACTGATAAACTGTCAGATTTAAAAGAAAGAAAAAAAAACACTTCTAGCTTTGCAGAATAAATCATAAATGCATCATTAATGTAGAATGAGCATTTTAAAAAAGAATCTCTTAGTGTCACAATAAATAAGAGTAACTTTGTACTCAGTACATTTACATGCACAGTTAAGTCATCCACTAATTAATGTAAACTATCTTATCTACCTCTAAATGATTGCACATTTTATACTTTTAATCATGTCTATTCAGCATCCACGCAACCAACCTACCATTAATCCACACAGACTTTTATAGAGGTTCTTTGCAGATGATGTCACACAGCAGAGAACTCTGCTGGGGGGCAAGTAGTAATTTCTGCACAGAGAAACGACCAAAAGGTCATGTTTGTAGTGTTTATGATTATGTCAAGCATTCAAAGTGTGGAAAAAAACTCCTTAATTCTTGAGCTATGAAGTAGAAATGAAATATTCAGGCAAAAAAAAAAAAAAAATCCCCTCTGTCTAAAGCCTGGACCAGCAATGTCACACAAGCCTTATGTAATGGTTCATTTCCACAAAGTGGTCCAGTCCAGTTGGACAGAGGCCATGGATTAGCAAGTTAAACTCTAATCTTGCCTGTGTTTCCTCAGCTGTTGTCTGTCCACTCTCGCCCTTGTGATGGGACATATATGTCACTTTTTAGAGATCCAGATCATTTGGCTCAGTTCAGCAGAGCTGGTTGTTTGACTCCCAAACTGCTTTTTATTTGGTAACAGTTTGGCTTTTTAAATGTGGATTAAATAATGACACAGAATAGAGGAAAGGAAACTGGCACTCAAATGACAGCTAGCTACTGTGGCTCACATCAAACAGCCATTTAGTAGAACAACGCATCTTTACTCGGTTGCTTACTTCACACAGTTTATTTAGTTGATAGTATATTACCTTTTCAGTTAAAAGCATGTTTATGAAGGAAATATGTGGTTTTGTATATTAAAGGGGCTCAGCTAGCATCTTAGCTAAGTACAAGACTTTTCTAGACCCTTGTTTCCCATCATCAGGCTAGATGACACTAAGGCCTAGAGGGACAGAGTAATGTGATATTGATCGCTTCCAGATAAATCAGTAAAAATGTGGTAAAAAATCTTTTTTTGTAAAGTTGGGATCGTATTTCTTTTGAGTGGGCGTGGCTTAGACTCATTCCACTGACACGCCTACACCATCCTGGAGCAGATTTTTCTGCCTCATTTTTCATGATTTTAAAGCTTAATTTTATAAACTTAGAGATGTTTTTATTGACTGAAATCTGGTCTGGTGGTTCATAATACAGTGGCCTGCAATACACCAAACCTAAAATGAGGCTTTTTTTTCACTTTACAGGAGCTTTAAGTTGTGATAGCCATATTTTTCTTTCACTTAAGTACTCAAAATTCTTATCAAAACAATTATGAACTGTATTTATTGTTGCTTTGGTAAAATATAGCCTGTTCCAAAATGCATACTCCCTATTTCCTAAAATTAAACAAGTGTCTATAAGTGTTAATGACAACATGTCAGAGTTCATAGATATGCCATAACCTGCACTAAGTTCAGGATGTCAGATAAAGGAGAGAAACTGAGGCAGCTGTTGAACCCAACAATAATTTGTTAAAATACTTTTCAGCTCCAAATGGGGGCAAATGTCAGGAGGCACCACTGCTACTAATCCAACACACATGCGTTCAAATTAATAAATCACACTGGAGGAGGGCCCACGGGGCTTTTCAGGGGCCTAGCTGTTTTCGTGGGCCTGCCTGATGCAGCCTCTCCTTATAGCTTATGATGATATCCAAACCTAGAAACAGCCCAACCTCTGCTGTGTCTACTTCACAGGCCAAAGCTCAGCATGCAAACTGTGGAGCATGCACATAATACTTTGTCAGAATGATTCTATTCATGCAAGAATAATTGATCTCCAACCATTATTGAGGGCTAGAAATTCAATACAATTTAAGACAGAATTACATGCATTTTAAAAGTCCACTTTTGGGCAAACTAACTGGGCAAAATGGTCAGGTTTTTCTAAGTGCATATAAAAATACAGCGTGTGCAGTCATTTTATCTGCATTGATGGACTGATCGACTGAATGTGCGACACATTTTCCTGTATAAGAAAAGTGCTGAAGATGAAGTTTGACTGGGCTTGACCTTTTTGGTGGAGGGATAATGTCCCTGCTTTTATACCGTTATAATGCAGTCAGATGTAGCTCAAGCTAGCTCTCTGCTCCCCTCAGATAAATTGGAGCCAATTTAGTCATAAAAACTGCATTGTGGATTTATTTTGGGTTTATAATGGAAATGCACAAGTGTTGTGTAAAGCATGAAGAACAGCAGATAGACATAAAAACTGTGTTTAAGCTGACATGCATTGTTTAATTTATCTACCTCAAATCATCATAACAATGCTGAACCGACACTGCTAAACATCCTGCAGGTCTACTACCAGCGTGCTGTTTGAGCTTTGGAGCTCCTGTCAATCTGTCTCCAGTGAGTGGCATTTTCGCTTTAACCTGCAAGTCTCAAAGGGGACACTAAAGCTGTTTGACCCCAAATTAAGCAGACTTCCATGTCAGTTATTCATCTGTAACAGACAGAACAAAGAGACCTCTTTGTGCTGAATGTAATCAATCAAATGATGGTTCAATGCTGCATTTATTTTGGGACTATCCATTAATCTAACAACTGTGGGCTGAAATATCTCCTTTTTTCTGGTGTTTACCAAAGGAATCTCTTTCCGACAAAGATTTGAGGGAGTTTAGCTTCAGAGGACATCTAATCTCCCCTAAAACATTCAAACAGCTCCATTGGTGGGCGTAGTGTTGGCAAATAAAAAATAGTTTTATTATCAAAGACCGGATGACACCAACTCCTAATGCTTCAGGAACCAGGTGAATGAAGTTGTTCTGGTTTTACACATGGAGAAAGGGAGGAAGTGAGAATAATTATCTCATAATTTACCATATTAAACTCCCCTCTTTCCATTCATGTCAGTGGGGGAGTAGGGGGAGGCAGACCATCAGCCGGACTCTGCACCCCTGTCTCTGCTCCCGCCGTCCTCCACCAAAGCTCTCTCTCCTGACCTTTCTCTGTCCTTCTATGTTGTTTTGTTTTCTCTTTGCAGATCCTTTTCAAGAGCATTGTCAGCACCAGGAATAGTTCTTTACTGGGTGGCAATTATGAGTTATGTGTTTGGGTATTGTCGCTGCCTGCTTGCATGTACAGATCCTGGGTCTGTTGAAGGTGGCGATGCTGTTGGGGCTGTGGTGGCCATATGTTAGGGTAGCTATTATGGAGGTGTGTGGCTCTGGGCTGATGGAGATCACTCTTTAACCCTCTGGAGGTGTCATAGGACTAACTGAATAAAACACCAGCAAAGAGGGGCTCCCACTTGACAGTTCTGGCTAAGTGCTGGCTCTTTGCTACTCATAGGTCTGCAAATACTACCGGTGTAATTGGGTTTAGAGATTTTAATCCTGATTATTTAATCTTTCAGAAGGGCATAAGTACCCTGTGTTGGTTTCAAATGAAGGAATAACTAAAAAAATAGGAAGTATCCTTGGGCTTTCTGCAACACTTGGATCAATACTGTCTGCCTTTATATTTACATATCAATTGCATATGCTTAAAAATAGCATAAAATGTACAAATCAATATTTTATGGAGTCTTTTTGGAAAACAACAGGCTCAGAAATGTTTTAATGCTTGCCCTTTTTGAATGTGGTTGGATTGGTTTTATCTGATGCAATCTCAGGACATCAGGAAAATCTCAGTGCTTAAAGGCTTTTGGGACACAGCAAATTCTCACCCAGGTTGAAACTCAGACTGAAACAATTTCATGTCTTGCTCTTGATATTTCATGTAAACTTTTGTTCATGAATATCTCTATAACTTTTTGTCCCAATGCGACAGTCCCCGTTAAAGACACCTTTGCCCAGCTTGTGACGGCCCCAAAAATGACTCTTATTATTCCTTTTTTTAAATTGTCCACAAATTTAAGAACATATTGCAGCTCTGATTGTGGTTGCACACAATTAAAACTTCCCCTGACACATTTCAGTCTGATTTGCTGTCCAAATAGTCACAGAAAATGTTTGTTTTGCCTAACAACTGAATGCATTTTGATGAACATTAAATGTTAATGCTACAATGAGGCATTTTTCTGTTGTAAGCCAGTAAGTAGTCAAATGTTCCTTCAAAATAAAAGTACTCTTGCCAGTGAATGCTTTCAGTGGGAAGCTGCAATAGTAGGTAATAGTAAGCAATTAAGTTACACAGCTCTATGGTTAAAAATTTGCCCTTAAGGCATCTAGGGTGCTGGGGTGCAGAGTCAAGCTCGACACATGTCGACACACCTGTGTGTAGTTCAGCAGCCAAGGTCAAGCTCAACAGCATCATTTGTCTGGGACTTTCCCCCTAGTGACCTGGTAGGAGACTGCCGGTGGTTTTCAGGCCCTTGAGACATCCACAGCATGGCCAGGGGCAACCCTACCTGCCCGCATGATACCCTAGGCTTTGTTTACTCGTCACATCCACCTCTTACCCCATCCTTAAGGTGTAGACTTTGTTAATTTTTCATCAGATTATTTTCCTGTGCCCCTGGCAATATGCAAGGACATCCAGAGCCTGACCAGAAGTTGTGTCAATCCTCCTTTCCACGCACTGTTGCCATCAGGAGATTTACTCACCACGTCCTACTTTAGCCTTAATTTTTTACTAAAAGTTTAATAAATAGTAACTTTAATAAAAGTTCTTCACAGTACTGTGCATATAGTAAAGGAAAATAATGGATCCAAACTAAAATCCACATCAATTCAAAAAGTTTAATCCCAACAGTATCCACCATCTCTTAATTTGTAGATTATAGTTTCAGATTTGAACATACACGTCCACATGTACTACCAATCCTGTACAAATTAGCATCTGGATTTCTGCACCTCTCTCTCCATCAGAAGCAGTCAACAGAATGTGTGTTAGATGTTGTAAACAAGGATAATGGCATCATTAGGCTAATTATTTCGGTGTTTGTTGAGAATAACACGCTTAATTATTTCCTTCAAGGCCCACTATCCAAACAAACTTTGCTCTTCACACATGCCAATATTCCTCAACATGTACTTAAACATTATGTTCATATGCTATTCTATTTAATTCTTAGGTATTTAGTTACAGTAAAGGGCTGAAAAATCCAGGAAAGTAATCTAATTGCAATTTTTGAATCCAATATTGTAATTGCAATTTAATATGCAATACTTTTAAAGTTGCTAATCTAATAAATTTTTCAACAAACACAAACAATAAATTGTTCTATACCATAACCAACACAATGTTAGAATAAAGTAGGGCTGAACGACTTTGAAAAAATATCTAAGGTGATTATTCCAACTCATATTGCAAACTTCATAAGAATTGCTGTTTTGAAGGGAATGGTCATTTCTTCTCATTTTCATAACAGAATATTAGAAAAATAAGAAAAGCATGATTCTTTTGTGAATAGGGGTGTTAGAAAATATTCATACACTGATATATCGCGATATTTCGAGAAACAATACTGTATTGATATTTTAAAATGCAGTATCGACATTTTTAATTGATAATTTACTTTGTTGGTGCGGTAGTTTGTGGTGTAATTTCACCCCCTGACCACTAGTTGGCTGCAGGCTGGCATATCCAAAATGTCGCAATATATTGCCTTGCTCATAGCATCACAATCTATCACAATATATCAATATCGGCGCCCCTGTATCACAATACATATCGTATCGCCAGATTCTTGCCAATACACACCCCTATTTGTGAGCTGTTCTAAAATGTTTATAACTGAATGTTTGCATGTCAAGTGTACTACTTTTACCATTACTGGTATTGTGAACCTTTCTGGTTGAAGACATATTGCACCCTCTGTGATTTGAAAAGTGCAGCAGGACATGCTGTGATTTAATCTTATTTTGGATTCATTGCACAGCCCTATTTCAGTGTTTGTTCCAGTATTTCTGTTAATGCTGAATTGTTAACATAATAGTCTGATAGCAAGGCTGCAGGTCTGGTCTGAAAACACCTTCAGAGATGGAGAAACCAGAGGTTGCTCTTCTGTCTTTCTCCCTCCACTTACCGCCTTGGTGCACTGTACGTCCTTTCCCAGCAGCCAGTGCAGCTCCAGGTTCCCCTCCCCCTGGTAGCAGGACTGCAGTCGCTCCTTGATTCTTGTGTTGATGTCTTGAATGGTGAAAACACAGAGAGCTGAGTGATCCGGGGGGTCGTGTAGCTGCTTCTGTCCCTTTGAGAACACAGCAAACAGCACGTCCTCGTGGGCGCTGATGTTGAGCGACTTTGCCAGAACCCTGCCAGCCTTGGACAGGTACGCAGCCTGTAACAGGCGGTATTCCTCGCCTCTGTGTACACACCCCACAGGAAGTGACACGTAGGAGTGGAACTTCTTGTCACCTTTGCAGAGGCGGATGATCCGAGAGGTGTAAAACAGGTCACCAGGTGAGCTTCCCGCCGGCATCCCGTTGTCAGGCGTCTCCGGCTGGACTGTCATGAAGTAGACGAAGTTTCCGCTGGCGAAGCCGTAGATGTAGTAGATGTCAAAGTGTGGGACGAGAGCCAGAGTGTCCGAGGGGATTTTAATGAGAGAGGACACAAAGTCAGTGTGAAGCTCATAGTCCAGCATGGCAGAGGATTCTGGGTCACGAGGCAGCTTACGGCTGGATATCGTTGGGAAGTAGTCCTGTTTGCCACCAACAGCTGTGCCAATGTACAAAGTGGCATCCTGATTCTGCGAGGGCACGACAACCCCGAACATGGTCCCTGTCTGGTTGTCACTGGACAGATAGTGCTCTTTCTTGTGTGTTGGCTCCACGAGGATAAACAAGTCGTCCAGCCTCATCAGCTTACAGACGCCCTGGTAGAGGCTGCCACAGGCCAGCAACCGGTTATGAGAGTAGTCGATGAGCAACAGTTTGTTCACATTGTCTGTGGAGGCGAGAGACTCAGAGCACGGCTGCACAATCAGGGGAGGATAACAAGCTTTGTTGTCATACTCTGGGCCTGTATCGTGGGACACCAGGAGGGTTAGATTGGCTGACAGTTTGTAGATTCTGTTGACAGCTCCGACATAAAGAGCACCAGTGGACTGATGCACAGTCAGGTGGTTCAGTGACCACTCTTTCCTCTCTGATTGGAAGCTGTTTAAAGTCTGTCCAACAGTCTTTTGGCTCATAGAGATAAGAGTCAATAGCCATAGAGCCAGAGGCCATGACATAACCTTTAGACGGCCGTGTCCTTTAGTAAGGCCGCAGTGAGTCCATCCTCTCTCCAAGCACGTCCCCATCCCCACAGGGCTCTGAAAACCTCCAAGCTCAGAGAAAACTCCCAGGAATGTGATGCAGGGTTTTGCTGAAAAGATGCTCTAAAGTGCCGTCTCCTTGTTCTTAAGTGATCTTCACATATTTCTGAAAAACACAGAAAGATATTTGTTTAAGCTCAGCAGAGCCATCGCTCTTCAAAAGTGGAAAATTCTTTCAGGGTAACATTAGACACATTATCTGAAAACCTAGAAATATATGTGCTTGTTCCTCCCTCAGTCTCTGCTTAGTCAGACACACGAGACATCAAAGAAACAAGTAATCATTTGTTCAAACTGTCTCCCCATATTTACTAGCCTTAGAGATGGTCCAATTTCCCCCCTACCAACAGGGGGGCTCATTATATTCTCTTTTGTGTAACGGAGAACTAACTGTGGCCTATTACTTGAACAAAGCAGTGACAATCTGTAGCCGTGCCGCCTCGCTGTTTCGTTGGCTAATTAAATGATTCAAATGTATTAATTATGCGTCCATATTTTGGGCTCCCTGTTTCCTTTTCTCCCCTCCTTCTTGTTCGTTTAAATGGTTGAATCCAGGAGGAATTAATCACTCTCCACTGCGGCCGACATTCCTAAATTAATCAGGCTTTTTCCAGGGAGTCATTAGAGATTCAGAGCCAGGCAGCATCAAGCCTCGCACTTCCCTGTTTAATTTCATTAGCATATTTTATGTAGTTATTTCCAGGGGACAAACAATGTCCCTCAAACACAGCGTGGACAGCAGGATGGATGAGTTAGAGGTATGACAAAGGATGTTTGATGTGTTCGCTCCACTATTCCCCATGTCACTGCTGTTTTTATGATGTGTTTTAGTTTGAAGCAGGATGAGACAGAATAGGCCCATTTGGGACTAAAAAAGGTTTTTATCTCAAATAAAGATGCTTTTTTCAGTGATGGTAACACAAGCATTGTGGATATAGTGGCTTCATATGCAGTGTTACCCCACAGAGTCCATTAATGGAGTAATAAAACTGTCTGCATAGGAGGACGGCTCATAAATTAAGACACCTACATGACCCTAAATCCTGCTTGTACCATGAGAAGCTTCAACAAAAGTGCTTTCCATTTCACCCTTTGTTTTCTCCATGTATTATTTTAGCACCTCTAACACACTATACATTTTAATAATAATGAAAAAGACAATTTATTGAGGTCATTTAACTAAAAGTCGACTTTTTAAATGCATACAAACATGTAAGACCATCTGTATTTGTACTAAATCAGTCGAACACACCCCTATGATGTAGCTGGGGGGGGGGCAAGAGGATCTGACTGCAGACCTCTATGGTGGATCATCTTGGGCTCATCTATTGTAAACCTCTACAATGGGCCGACCTAGACCGTGGGGTGGGGAAGTGACATACATTACCCAAGCCACATCTAAAATGATGTACTGAATTATGTGTACTTTCTGCACGCTGTCAGGGGTTACAGTAAGCAGCTATTTTTCCCAACAACAGAATTTTATGAATAAAAATAAAACAGTTACTGAGGGGGATAAATTTGAAGTTAACACACCACAAACTAAGAAAAACCCGAAGAGGGTTAGGGTTAGGCATCCAAACTCTAAGGCAGGGGTGTCAAACACATATTGAGTCTGGGGCCAGATTTGCTCCAATGACATGTCCTGAGGGCCGGAATATTTAGGCCAGGAGTGTCAAAGTCAATGGTGGATTCTGAATTTAGGGCTAACCTAGGAGCCTAACAAGGTCAGCATTTAACTATAAACTGTCATATTCACCATTAGTAATATATGAAAAAACACATAAATGTTAATAAATATATAATAAAATATATGTCAAATATATATTAATAAATTATTCAGAGATGAAAAAACTCAAAATCATAAGTTTAAAGACTCAAAGTCTGAGATAAAAAGTCAAATGTTTTAGTCCAAATGGTCAAAAAAAGAAAATTTAAAGGCAAAATAATGTTTTAAAAAGGCAAATTTATGAGACAGAAAATCACAAGTTTAAAGGGTAAAAATATGACTTCAAATTTTAAATTGTGAATCTTGAAGGTTAAAATATGATATGAAGATTTAACACACTATATCCAAGGAAAACCCAAAGAGGGTTAGGGTCAGGCACCTGAACCCTAAAGGTTAGGGCTAGGTTAAAGGGAAGGGGAGGGGGATACAATTACAAAAATAACACTCCATAAATGAAGGTCAGCCCAGCAAGGGTCAGCACATCACTTCCCGCCTCACAGTCGAGGTCGCCCCATTGTAGAGGTCTGAAACAGATGAGCCTGAAACGCCCCACCATAGGTGGTCTGCAGCCAAATACCTCTCCAATCGGTCACAAACTCTCAAAGGGGTTCTGAGCATGCTCTGCAGTTCCCATGCTGAGCTTTAACAGGATATATGGGGAGAGAGCACCGGAACAAGCACCAAACTGTGCTAAGACCTTGACTCAAACCCATAACCAGTGCACTGAGGGCTAGCCTTTGTATATGAGCGCCTGCTCTACCCACTGAGCTAAACCAGCAGTTCTTGGTCCATAATAACCCTGGAGTGGCATCTCTTTCTGTGTTGAGTCTCAATTCAGTTCAGCAGTAGACTGACTAGTCATTTTTTTAGCCAGGAAACAAAAACAGTAACAGTTATAAGGTAGATTTGAGGCTAAAGTTGAAATGTTTGACCTGAATCGATGGATTGTTAGAGAAGATTTATTTCCCAGCAAGACAATGACCTGAAGCATACAGAAAAAGCTACACACGATGGAGTAAAGTTTCAGTGTCCAGATGTGCAAGCCCGTTGAAGACCTATCCACACAGACTCAGTGCTGTGATTGCAGCCAAAGGTGACTCTACTCAAAACTGACTTGACGGGGATGAAGATTGACACAGTCATTTATTTTACATTACTTATTTTTATTCACTTATTTTACAAAAAAACTTTTTCACTTTGACATTAAAGAGGTAAAGAAAAATTACATTGACCATGATTGATTCATAAAATGAATGAAAGGGTAAAACATCCAAGGGGGTGAATACTTTTTAAAGGTACTGTATATTTCTACGTAGGGATCTGCAAATAGAGATTAGAGGAAAAACTCATAAATCCTTCAGTGAAATTCATCTAAATGTCCCCTAAAGATGTCCTGCCAATTCCCGGAGGCCTTCAGCTCAAAGACAACTGTCCATGTTGGCCGGAGCTAATGTAAACAGGGTGTTTTCTCAGCGAGACTTCCTCCGGTATAACTAAAGGTTAAATGGAGACAGCCATGTCAGGTCCTAATGCGGGGGTCATGATGCGGTGGGTGCTCTCCATTGGCTGGCTAACAGGACGTCCAGCAGACTTGAGCGGGAGCCAGCGATGGAGCGGATGGACTGACACTGAGCCTGCTGGTTCGAGTCCAGCTCTACTCCAGCATCTCCTGTCCATCTGTCCACGCAGCGCTCACACCCAGGGGGGCCGAAGTCACTCGAGTGTCTCGACCCACTCTGCTCATTTTGGCAGACTCGGCGTAAGCATCTCTAGCAGTAATTGGCCACCATAGAGCAACATCTGACAAACACTGTTCCTGGATTTCAAACTAAAGTTGAACGTTTGTTTTCTTATTTATAAGACAGACATTTGCACAGAGCCATATGAATCAACTAGAGTCACTCTCTGCTTGTCTTCTTTCTATCTTTGTCCTTATATTTCTTTAAAGTTGGATGACAGAAGCTGCTTCTTTTCTGTGCTTTGCTGTAATTTTCCCCGACTGGACTCAGCAACTGTGTTTGCTTTTATTAGTTCTCAGAAAAGCTGAGATTTGGCAGGACATGTTGGCTTGAATAGCTACAGCTTCTTTATTTTGGGAGAAATAGTGTCCAGCAAATTCCTTCTGGAAATCCCTCAAATCATCTGCTTTGCAAGCTGACGAGTCCCTGAACCAGTTCCTGTTTTGATGTAACTGCAAATTTCAGACGTTTGTCCCTTTAATATGAAACCCTGAACATTCAGGCCTTGATGAAATCTTTCAAAGGACGCGTGTCTGTCCTTTATTTAGACGGCGTCTTGGTTAACTGAAATATAGCAGCACTTGTTTTCCAGCACACAGAATTTCCTGGACCAGCAGTCAGCAGAAACCTTTCAGAAATCTTTCTCTGAGTCTTTTGTCTGCATTTGTGATGTGGGCTTTATGTTGTGAAAGAGGAACGCTGAAATGGATGTAATGCATCAAAGAGCTGTTTGAAAGTGGGCGGGTAAGATCACAAAAATCTGACTCAATCTTTTGTGCGGCTTCTTGAGACGCCACAAAAAGCAGCAGACAATTGATTTCCTGTTTACCAATTCAACTAGGGTTGTCTGTGCTTTGTGAAACTCAGCAGAATCCCATTACTTTGGATTTCTCTTAAATTGCTGCAAACTTCAAGGCAATGGGCCTTGTTCACCAATATCGTATTGACATTTTTCTTAAATTCGTTCATACGAAAATTTTAAAGGGGACATATTTTATCTGTTTAAGACAAGTTTATATTGGTCTCAGAGGTCCCCAAAACATGCCTGTGAAGTTTGTTGCTGAAAAACCACTCCGGTATTGGATTTTTGCATGTCTAAAAACCTGTCTGTTTCAGCCCTGCTCAGAACTAGCTGTTTCTGTGTCTGTGGCTTTAAATGGTAATTAGTTGTCTGACTCCGCCCCTGACCACACCCCTCTCAGGAAATGGATGCAGCACTCCTGATGTTACAAACATTTTTATCCAAAGTTTGGGACTTGACTGGGATTTGAACCATCAATCTCCCAGACCAGGGAGACCCACTGAGCTATCCAGCACCTCAGCAGGTAGCTGAGAGGATCAGTAGAGGAGGGCGGAACTTTCCTCCAAATGGGGGAGGGCCAACCAAACCTGGGGGCAGGTGCTTACGCCCCATGTGAGGTCACTAGGTGTAAAATCTGAGAATGGCTTGTTTTAGCACAAATTCTCTGAAAGGCGGAGAAAGAGAGGGGGAGAGGGATTGGATTTTTCTGGTACTTGAGGGGCTTGTGGACAGGCCAGGGGCACATATTTTTGTTAGAAAAGCCTGAAAAGTGATTTTTGCATAATATGTCCCCTTTAAAAGAAAACCTTGTGGGATTCATAATACGGTTTTAAACTAGGGTTGTCATGATCAGCATTTTTGGCCTCCAGTCCCGATCCGATTTTTTTAATACTGTAGAGATACCGAGTCCCGATTCAATACTCATAATTACCTAGATTAGAGTTTCAGTTGTTTTTTTGTTTACAAAAATAACTGAAGTAAACTGACTACTAGATATCTCAAACTTCCATTTAACTCAGTACAGCCAATATTGTTGTAAAAAACATAAAATCACATTTCTGCTCTGAATGGTGTAATAGCTCTGTTTCACTATAATCATTTGTCAAAAAAATAAAGTAACATTTTCACTTAGTGCAGCATTTTAATTAAATCAATCAAAAATCCACTTAAAATTGGTCAAAACCGCTGACAGACCTGAGCAGCCAAAAAAGTGAACTCAAATAACCTCAGTTCCACTTAGAGGTGATGAAAGCAGAGTCAAAAGTCACAATAACAAATTAATTCAATAAATGAATCTGAAGTATTATAATTCCACTTAGAAGTGGTAATTAACTTGATTATTAGTCACAACAAAAACTGAACTAAAAAAATTAATTAAAAACATCCCAACTTCACGTTTAAGTGGTGTAAACATTTTAATGTGAATAGGATCAAAAACATATGAATCATACAGATTCAGAACAACAATTCCTATTAAAATGTAGCAGCTTAATCTGAGACATGAACCAGAAAATTAACAGTATAACAGAACCCAAATATCAAATACAAGGCGCTCTTGTTATTACTGAGCCATTTCTAAAGTGCACCTGGAGCTGCTACATCACTTTTCCCCACTTACTTTTATTTCTTTACCCACTATTACTTTAAAATGAAGTGTAGCTTATTGTTTAGGAGAACCAGCATGGCCTGCTTTACATGCTCTGCTGTGTGAAACCCACAAAACTGGCCTGCATGAAATACTGCATGCTTTAAATCAAAGGTGGAGGACTCTGCAGTGAGGCTCAGCAGGGACATGGGGTAAACATCTGAGCTCTAAATGTCTGTAGTGAAGTTAAGGGCAGTGACATTGGTTTTTAAAGTCTCTAGTTTGCTGTCATGTATTTCGTTGTACTGCTTCGGTAAGCCAGTGTCAGTAATGTAATGTCGAGATGGGAGGGCATAGCGTGGGTCCAAAAGCTCAAGAAGACGACAAAAACACAAATTACCTCCCAAAATCAGATCGACTAACAATTAGTCATTTCTCTTGTTGGCTGTGGCTATTGCTCTTCAAGTATGTTTATTTACTAAACAACTCTTCACCTACATCAGATTGGTTTTGTCAACTTAAACTAAGGCCAAGGGTAAACTTTATGGACTAAAGTATTTGGACAACAACAGGGACTGTAATGGCACTGTATTCAAACACATAGAGCTGGCCTCATTTTGCAGCTATAACAGCCTCCAATCTTCTTGGAAGGCTTTCCACAAGATTTTGGAGTGTCTCTGTGGGAATTTGTGCCCATTCATTCTGTAGAGCGTTTATGAGGTCAGGCACTGATGTTAGACAAGACGACCTGGCTCACAATCTCTGTTCCAGTTTGTCCCAAAGGTGCTTGATGGGGTTGAAGTCAGGGCTCTGTACAGGCCAGTCAAGTTCCTCTACACTGAACTCATTAAGCCATGTCTTTTTAGCTCTTCCTTTGTATACTGGGGCACAGTCATGTTGGAATAAAAAAAGGCCTTCCCCAAACTGTTGCTTGAAATAGTGTCAATAAAACTCCTACACATGCGCTAAATTTATATTTAAGATCCAAAACAACATGTTTAAATTACTACAGTACCATACAGTCTTGTATGTTTGCATGCAATACAATCATATTAAGCGTTAAATTTACTAAAAAATGCAGTCAAATAGAATTTAAAAAGTAGATTTTATTGTGTCTTTATTAATATTGCACATTTGAGTGCTAAAGAGTGCAACATTAAACATCTTATTCTCTCTTATCAGCACTTACATGGTCATAAGAGTGCTCTGGAGTGATCTTAGATTTTGTCCTAATTAACAAATCACAGTGAAGGAAACTTTGGTGAATGTCAGAATCTTCTTTAAAACTGTGAGAGGGTTTCAAAAACAAATTTATTCCAGAGAATGTTTGGTGAGTCAGGCTCAGTGACCTTTGCTTGGATTTGCATTGTAATCTTATCAGACTTCCTGTCCTTTCCAAACTAGAAATAATTAATACAGCAGTGCTCTTGGGGTCCACAGTAAATATCAGATGGAGTGATATTTGCAGAGAGAGGTTTGAGTCCTGCACGACCTTAAACATCAGACACCAGCAGAGCTACCCTGAGGTTAATTCAGTGTTGAGAGTCTCCAGTCCAATCCTCAGAGAAATCACAAAAGAAGGGGAAAACAAGAAGAGAAATGAGGAAGTGCTGGTGGCGAGTGGAGCCGGGCAGGCATGCAGCAGCCTCATCGTTTCATCCATTTCTTTTCTCCCGGCTTTAGTCACGTCTAAAGCGTGCAGTCATGCTGCTCAGTGTTTACCCTGGATTATAGAGACAACTCTTTGCCCTGCGCAGTCCTCCCCGCTGAATTCTCTGCCTCGCCACTCAGACACGCTCCAGCCCAGACGTGACTCATTCACACTCACACACACAAGAACACAGTTTGCCGAGGCCTTCTGGGGACGCGAGCTCTCAGCGGGGACCAATCACAGGCCAGAGCAGGGAGAAGACAGCCTCTTGTGCTTCCACAAACATGACCCTTTGACCTGGATCGAGATCAGTGGAAGCAAAGCCGTCCTGTGGGTTCAGCCTTTATTGGGGTGAAACGCCGTCATAGCTGCCGTTGTGCCCTGTTAGCCGTGATTCACGGCACAGAAGGGATGGTTAGCTTTCTCGATTCTTTGTTTGTCTGACCCATCTGCCATCAGACATGAAGCAAAATGTTCATGTTGGGTACTTCTTTGTTTGGCTGTCACTTTGCATCATTTCCACTGCCTCTGAGGTTTCAATAACATCAAGCTGTGTTTCCTCAGAAAGAAACTATTCAGGAGGCTTTTTCCTGTCAATTTATAAACCGTTAGAGAACATTCAGATAAGCTGTTGTGTAAAATATCAATATGTAACAGTTTAAGGGTGATATTGATTAACTGTCTAACCTTGTGATTAATAGATTTGACAAAATATACAGTAGGAGCTTACAGAGCTGGGCAGATATCCATTCATCTGCTTATTACAACATTAGTTTTTTTGTACTAATTCCAGGCTAGAATCCTGATCATACTAGGCCTTTTTGTATGCATTTTGCATGTTCTCCCAGTGCATTTGTAGGTCCTCTCGAGGTATTTAGGCCTCCTCCCACAACCCCAAACATGCTTCTTAGATTAACTAGTGACTCTAAATTGCCCATAGATGTGAGTGTTGCTTCTTGTTTGCTTTCTAACTAGGACTGACTGGTGACAGTCAGGGTGTACCCAATCTCTTACCCAATGGCAACTGGGATCTACTCCAGCCTTCTGTGACCCCATATGGGTTCAGAGAGCAGCAAGTTGCTGTAGGAGGAAACCTTGACGGCCAGCCACGGAGGGTAGAAAAAGAAAGTCTGTGAACGATGTTCAAACTTCTCAAGAAGAAGGGACTGCGTAAGCCCTGCTTTTAGATAGAGACATGGACTGACAAAAACCTGTGCAAGAGCACACCACCTCTTGTACATCAGAGAGCTTATGGCCTGATCAGACGATGGTACTGGGCCAATAGACCGGCATCACTACCAGTGTGATCCTGGTCAATCATTGGCCAATCAAGCGGTGTCAATCCTAGCTACAACACAAGCGCTCTGTAGGATGCTAGCGATCTTGTGCTCTGACAAGAGAGAACAACAAAGATAAGATAATTGGGGACTTGGCCTTATGCACCAAGCAGGGATGGAGAGTAACTAGTTAGATTTATTGAAATTATTGTAATTGATTAGCTTTTTGTGGACTTGAACTTGAAATCAGTATTTTTACTTTTTCTTAAGTATATTGTGGGGGAAGTATTGTATTTCATTACATCTTAAAAGCATCACTGAGTAGAAAAAAAAAACAGACTAAAAGTCAAAACAAGGTTCTATCTTTCTGAAAACCACATGAAGCTGGCAAGTTGTTTGGTTTTTAATACACATGACTACCAGAAGTAGTCTTGCAAAGCAGATTCCATGTCTGTTATCAGGCTGATCCATCTTGCAAAGCCTTAGTTGTCCTGAAAGCCAATAGCAATGGCTGCCACCGGCTCTGATGTAGCAATAGCATAGCTGCAATTTTATCAGAACTGGGCCACATTTCTTTACTATTACAAGAGCAAAGAGCCACACTGGCAGCTTCTCTAGAGGGAGATATTTTTGCACTTCTCCTGACTGGCCTCAGCATGTGTTATACCCGTCTTTATGCACAAGGCAGTGCCTGTCTGTCGAGCTCAGGTTACAGCTGTAGCACCTCATTATATCTTGTTGCTCTGATTATCCTATGATGGATGTGACAGAAAGAACACTTGTCCAATCGCCTTCCAATAATTTTGTGAAAAGTCCTGCCCTTCTCAAACATTTCATATGGGAGGTTTTCCAGATGAATGTAAAATATGTCCATGCAATGGTAACATGACGGTTTGATTTGTAAATTCATAAGATTAGACATTATGATTACAACTGTAAAACAACCAAACATACTGTATTATGTTTTACAATGGTTTTTTTGCAAAGACATGAATGTAGTGTGCCATGCAATGTTGCCTGGATATTGGGTCTGCTTTGGACAAAACAAAAAATAAACTTTGAAAACCACTGATGAATGTAAACAGAAAATAAAAGACTGGGTTTGGGGCGTTGTAAAATGTCATTAGTAAATGATGATACAGAGCGAATGTTTCCCTATTGGTAAGCATCAGGAAACACGTTGTCATCGGGTCAGGGTGGTGGACGAGGCGAGGCTGCAAGAAAAAATCTGACGTCTTGTTGAATCTGAGTCGTGTGGCGCCCTAGACACATCACTGATATCAAACTACAGTAGAGTTTGTCATTACCATGATGTTCATACTTGACCCAATGTTTGATGATAGGCTACAACAATACAGTTGGGCTTTAATCGGGTTGAATTTGTGCACTTTAACCCAGTTTGTCCCTTGATTTTGTTTTCTTTATTTCAAAATTCAAATCTTTTGCTTTTCAAATACAGTGACCTTCCCACTAGACATCCTTGAGCTGTTGCTGGCTTTCTGCTGCCCATCTGTTTACGTGTTGTGTTATTAGTTGAGTTGCAGGGTCCTTAAATTGAATTAAGGGCCATCAGGGCACAAGAAATCAAATGTATAGCGTTAGTCCAGGCAAGCCACAGAGTCGAGCACTGCCATATATTTGAGATCAGCTGATCTCACACAAACTTATCAGCTGAAAACCAGCTGATTCACTCTAAGCACGCCATTGGCTAATTGCACTCATGCTGCCATATTTGAGTTGCTCTAGCCTGGCTATGATTTGCGACTCCCTCTGCAAGCTGCTTTTTGCAACCCTCCCCCACCCCAGCTCCTCCTGTCTGCTTATCAGACTTAATGTCATTCTGTTATCATTGATGCCTGCTCTGCTCTGCCTCTCTCCCTGCCTTAGGCTTTCCTTGTAGGCACAGGAAAGGCAGGAACGTGTCCTGTTACTTATTAATGATTTCTAAACAGTCTTGAGGAAGGGCAAGGGGATCCCAGAACAGTCACAGCTGCAAAACTGCTAATAAACAGAATATTTAAATTGCAGTGTATTTCTTATTTTTTATTGTCAAATATGTAGGTATTGTGATGGAAATATTTCATCACAACATCTCTAAAAATAAAAGATATATTGAGAACTGTGTAGTTTTATCTTGCTTTTCTTTACCATCACAGATTTCTGTGAAACTGGGCACACTGTCATTACACTTTGCCATAATCTTTGAAAAGGTCAGAAGAAGCTTGTCTGTGGTCACACTTAGTCAACAATGGGAGTGATTGTCGGCAGCATCAGAGGTGATAAAAAACATGTTTTTCCTTTTGCTGTTGTTATGTGTGGCCTAGATTTATAAGACAGCACAAAAAGCAATAACAGAGAAGAGAGGAAGGCAGAGAGGTGTCTGAACTACAGCAGTCATATCAGCTTCTGTCCATTATGATTACAGGGCGACGAGGCAGAAACTCACACATATTGTGTCAGGATTTATTTCTTTAAGATGGAAATGCTCCTACTTTGAGATAATTTCAGATTTAGAGGGGAAAGTTTAGCTTGCAGCACTTGATGGTAATGTACTGTAGTATATTAGCATTTACAGTATGTGAATCCACATAGCCGGATAGGCTACGTTTGTCAGGGGTTTCCTGTAAACTCACACGGACGAGTCATTGGGGGGAGGGCCGGCGTTGTACACATTACACATGAATGAGCTGGGAGGGCGCCAGCCGCAACAGAACTTGACTTCCAAATGAATAAATGAAGGCAATTAGTAGATCTGTTTACAATGTTGTGGAGACAGAAGTAGGTCAAACGTGGCAGAGACAGGAGGGAGGAGGGAGCCGGCAAGCCAGAGCCAGGGGCTGTCGCTGGTACCTACAGTGATGAGTCGGGGAATTAGGACATGAAAATGTCGTCTTTATTAGCGATGACTTATAACTGAATGTCACGTCCAATCACACGAGACCGGTGGGCTTTGTAAGAAAAAGGAAGGTTTTAGGATCAGTCCACCATGTTTTATCCATGGGTACGTCTTGGAGGGGAAGCCAGGGGCAGGTTGGCTCCGCCTTGCAAGGCCGCCCCCACAGACCGGAGCCTCAGAGGGTAAAATGTGTAGCGTGGATGCTCACACTGCAGATGCCCACAGGAGATAGAGATTTTGATGCAGAGCAGTGAAATTTAGTGACAGTTGGCCTGTGGTTAATTTTAATGTAAATGAAACAGCAGAGTTTCCCCTGATATCTCTTTCAGGGAGGAAAACATTAAACAACAAGTATTTAGATGAATGAATTCAACCCTTTTTGATGTTTCTACTCTCTGGAAACAAGTGCTGTAATTTAATTTAGTTTGCCGTAATGCCTGTGGTTCCCTCCAAAAAAAAAAAAAAAAAAAGATATAAAAGCCTCAGCAAATTCTACTTATTTGTCAAAGTGTGAGTCTCATTAAGCAACCACCAAAGTCTGAATGAAATTAAATTTTTGTAGCAAATGGAAAACCTAGTTTGAAAACGGCTCATTTAGCTTTATAAACCTTATTTCTCTAGATGGGCTCCTTTCATCACACATAACTGCTGATAAATGAGTGTGATTTCAACCATTTGAAGGAGGGCTCTCCCTGTATCAGATTTTTAAACTTCAGTTAAAAACCAGTAAAAATCAAACAATATTGATGAATGAACCACTAAAGGAGTGACGTTTAAAGCATCCAGTATCAGCTGTTTTATTATTTATATTGCCGAAAGTGCTGGCAAATTCCTGCATATTTTTGCACAATTTAGCTCACTTGCCTGGGTCTGACTGAATTCCACTGAAGGGTTTGAAGGCTTTGATACTTTTCAATATCAATCACTAAAACAAATAGGGGTGTAATAATCTGTCTACGAAGACCGATATATCATTGGTTGTTGAAATAAATCAAAGTAAAAACATCAACTAGGACTGTCATCGTTAACCCTCTGAACCCTAATCTATTGAACCATTTTGTCTCACCTGGACTTTCTGTCATAAACACTCGTAAAACATTGACCCTGTGAAGCACAGTCAAGCTCTAAACCAGCGTTTCTCAACTGGTGGGTCGGGACCCAAAGGTGGGTCGCAGAGCAGTTTTCAGAGGTCGCGACTAGGTGTCTGAAAAAAAATGGTGGCAAAAGACCTGAAGTCCTTATTGGACATGCATCGATACCTTTTATTTTACCATGTTTTATTGTGAAATTGGGTAAATTTAAATGTTTGATCAATATTTCAAACAATTTATCTCTTCTTCTTGCAATAAATGTCTATCTTTTTCATGATAATGAAGGAATTTCACAAGTTCTCCAGAAAATTGGCAAAAATTGACACTTGATGGAGAAAGAGGGTATGAAATTTGTCCATTTAATCCCTTTTCTTATTTATATCGGGTGTTTTGGTCCAATCATGCTCCAAATAACAACATATTCAATCAATTAAACATGTGTTGTTGAAAATGTTTTGGAAAGTTGGGTCACGATCTGTCATAAGACAAACTGGTGGGTCCTGAGGCCAGACCAGCTGAGAGCCACTGCTCTAAACAACAGTAAACAATGATGGCAAAGAGGGTTTTTTTTGTTCAAACCTGTTCTCCCATATCTTGAGAACCAATAAGTGAAAAAAAATATTCTTTGACAAAAAGTCTTCAAAATACTCACAACTTTAGCAAAAAGTCCTTGCACTTGTTCTTATTGGCTCTATTTGTGCCACTATTTAAAACAGCCCCTGTCTGCAGTGACACAGGGGGACACATCACAGGCTCTCCACCGTGGTGGCTAATGCTAAGATAGTAGCAGAAAGGATAGAAAATAGATTAAAACATTGACATTCAATATTGGAGTTACTGGTGTGGGTTTAATCTTTAAATGCCCCGGAAAGTCAACCAAGTTCCAGACTTGCTAAAAGCCTCTGTTTGGGCACAAAGGCAGGCAAGAGGGAAAAAGCTAGAGGCTACTATTCATGGTCAAAAGTCATTTTACCTTTTGTAACCTGTGTCTGCTTGTCATATTTAACATCAATCTCTGGGCTTTGACCTTTATTTGTCAAACATTTTTACATTGTTAATCTGTGTATGACAGGGGCAGGGTGATATGGCCTTACTCTAACAGTATTACATCATGGTATTTAGGTGATAACAAATTTGAATGCATATTCAGGTGTTTAACCTTCCCTAAAAAAAAAAAAAAAAAAAAAAAAAAAAAAAAAAACATGATGGCGTACTGAACTGACGTTTGAGCATAAGGAAGGTCACAGAATAAGCAACTTTGAACACCACGACTGTAGTCATAGATTATTTCCTTATTATTCAGATTATTTTGCATTCAAACTGATGATGGCCATTTGGCAAAAATCCATTCAGTGGCAGAGATGATTATAATTAAGTGAAACCACTTTACTGATCACCACTATAAAGTTGGTAAAGGATAAAAACAAACATTATTGTCATTCTTTCTAGATGTTTACTGTTATATGGCACTGTAGGAACCCTAAAAACAATGCTGGGAGGCTGGAGTGGATTTGGGTTTCTAATTGCTTTAATAAAACCAAAAAGTGTAGTTGCCTTTCTCAGCTTTGTTTGGTTTACTGGCCAGCACTGATATTGCACACTTCAGGACTCTCCAGCCTGCCACTAATCTTGATAGTGGAGCAGTGGAGGCTGTCTGCGGGGAAAACTAAAACAGCACTACGTCATCCCCACACGCTCTGCTCCTAATAACTGCAGGACGCTGCGAGGGACCCCAGCAGAGGCAAATGTGACATAGGGGACCAATTCCAGCACATTGCCACAACACAGTCAGCAGCCTCCTCTGCAATGCATGCCATTATCTTAGAGCTATGCATTATACATGCAGATACAGTTGTATGTCTGAAATTGCTGTTAAGAGCAGATGAAGGGCACTGCAGCCACAGTCAGATTTAACCATGCATGCCTTTTCTCCTCTCGTCCCTCTCCTCAGCTCTGTCTCCTCTTCCATAAATCTCATTGTCGGTCTTCCCTGGTTAATGGTGACCTCAAGCAGGCTCCTCTCCACTGCAGAAGCCCTGGTGTTGCATATATGATGAGCGCAGAGGGGCGAGTCAAAGTGACCTCCAGCTCCGTGATGAAAACCCATGCAGCTCAAGTGCAATAGAGGGTCTTCTATAATTCAGCGAGCGCAGAAGAAGACAGAGCATGGCTGCCTTTTCTTTTGGAAAGCCTGCAGCGTGTGCGTGAGAGCCGAGCTGCCGGGGCCGCTCAGCAGCCCCTTATCCATAACCTCGCTTAAGTGCAAGGAGAAGAACAAGGGGGTAAACAGAGGAGTCCGAACAGGGCTCTGAGTGATCTGTGGCCGGTGCAGCTGAGGGGAATACAGAATGAGGCCGAATGAAATGTGAGCTCCACTCTCCAGTACAGGAAAGCTCTTCAGTCATGTTTTTCTCCTCTAAGAGCCATTTTTACTTGGCTCAGTGACTACCAGCCTGATATCCAGCCTCTCACATGCCTGTAATTTTATTGTCTGCTCCATCTTCTGGGGTAGTGTCTTTATTCGTCTGAGTTGACATTGCTCTTTCTGTAGAACAAAGCTACATCTCTGCTCGGGCTGATTCAGTTACAGATGTGCAGCGCTATATTGCTTTTGCATGCATAAATCATGGGGACCAGACAGGGAAAAGACATTACATTTGGCAGAGACTAGACCCCAGTGTGCGTATGAATGAGAAAAATAATCAAACACAGCCATTCAGAGGATACATGTGAGGCTGTGAAGCACATATGTCCATAATTCCCACACCACAGCACACGGAAATCAAAGAAATGGTTCCAAAGACGTCTGCATGTTTCCGCCGCTTCCTCCATCTTTGCCCATATGGCTCCATCGGGTGGAGGATGCCAAGGTTGGAGGTATCTGGCACGAGTAATTACGATCAAAGGCATTACAATGCAAAAGGAACAGCTGCTACCTCCACTGCTGACAAATCACTGTGAGCGAGAGGAGACGGTGAACGACAGCGAAGAGGAGGAGAGAAGCTGCATGTTAGACAACTTTCCTGCTAAGTATCCGCCGCTCCAAACCCCATTTAACATTTAATCCGCTGTGCAAATAAGGCCTTTGGTGGCCATTCACCCAAAAGCTGAACAAATACAAGCATCTTCACAGATTATCTCAGTCTGTCTCCAAGGTCCACCCGCCTCGTCCCCGATTCTAACCCGCTGTGAAATTCCATTCTGCCTCCTGAGCCCCTGAGTGCGATTTTGGGGAAAATGTTCAAGAAATAGAAATAGCCTGGTTAAAAGTACAGCACCCAAGTGGGCTGGAGGTCTACCAGGACTGCAAACACAGGTGAATATCACTCAAATAGAAATTCTCTGCGAGGCAAACGGAATGAAAGCTTCAAAAATCTGCATAATGCACCTCTTCTGCAAAAACAGTGAAGCTAAAGTAAACAGCAAATACACAGCAGGGAACTTTTCCCACTTTCTACTGCTTCAACCATGTCCTCTTGATAGGATTTGATCTTCAGTTTATATTGAATTCGACAAGTCTATTAAGTTAGTCCAGTCCCATCTGGTTTGTTGCTGCCAAAGGCTGAACATTGATGTAGTCCAGGTGCTGTGGGCTTCTGGGAAATGTTGCTCTGCAGGTAGGTGATGACTTACTTTTAAGGTACACTGAAAAAACTTCAATCTAAGCAAGGATATCTGTCTAAATCCTTGCCAAAAACACGTAATTATGATGTATTAAGCCACTAAAGCCATATTTACATGACAAGCCCTGCAAGACACCTTATTTCAAGATATAAAACGCAAAATATGAGGCCTTCATTGCTTTGTTAATGAATTAAAACTAGAACAAATGCCTGGTTGTTGTATGCCTCCATGAGATATGCAATTTTTGGTCAGTTAAAGTACAGTGGAGGGTCAAGAAAGAGAGCTGGGGTGGTTTTGTGGTAGTTGGTGGAAATCATATTACTTTCATGGTGTAGTTGCATGTTTTCTAAGAAACTGTGGATTACAAAGCAAGTTAAGTGCATGCAAGTTGGGGTGCAGATGGCCTAGTGGTTGAGTCACCCCCCATGTGTCCAGGCAGACTGGGTTCAAGTCTGGCCTGCAGCTCCTTCCCTGCATGTCTCACCCCCTCTCTCTCTCAACTATATCCACTGTCCTCTGCTCTAAATTAAGGCATAAAAAGCCTAAAAATATATGTCTAAGAAAATGCGTAGGGTTCAATCATGCATAAAATAATGGCCTTTGTTCTCTTTGTTCATTAACCTTGCAAAGCAGATGGATTGGCCAGATTCCATGTCTGTCCATCCTGCAAAGCTCCCATCTGAAATGACTTTCCGTGTCTGAAGATGGATCGGCATCATTTGAAGAGAACAAGGCGGGGGCTACAGGTAGGGTTTAGTCATACTGGAAGCCACCAGCCATAGCTGCCACCAGTGTAGTGTTTAGCTTGGATGTAGCTATAGTATAGCAACAGTTTTATCAGGACTGGCCCGCATTTCTTTATGTTAAAAAACAAAGAACTACACTAGAAGCTTTTCATGGCAGAAAAATGTTTACGCTTTTCTCCCCACCTGCTTTGGCAAGAGTCTGCGATAGTTACGGACGTGGTTTAGCTGAACTGTAAGTCGGTGAATACAACAGCTGCTGCTGGATGTAGCTGTAGTATAGCAGCAGTTTTATCAGAATTGGACCACATTTCTTTATTAAAACAAGAGAAAAGAGCCATGTTGAAAGTTTCTCCCGGCAGAGAGGATGTTATTGCACATCTCCAAACCCGCCTCGGCATGAGTTTTATCCCCCAAGTAGCTCCAGCACCTGTCTGCACGGTCAGGTATGGGAGCATATGCTGGTTTGGCGCTTTGCCACATCAACTTTGCACCTGTACTGCTCTGGCCTCCTGATGGCCATCATCTAGTGGGCCCCTTCGTGACACATGCGGTTGGTACTGACTTGTTAACCAGCCCGCCAGGTCTTGAGCACCCAGTATGCGGTTAGCTGGATCAGGCCTGGGAAAGCACACCGGGTGCCATTAGAAGCACAGCTGCCGGTCCCGTATAAAGTAGATGATTCTCATCCCAGCTCTCCTGGGCAGTTGTAAGAAGGATTTAAGCTGAAACCAGGCTATGTTTGAACTCAGAGCTGGTATGACCCAAAGCTTGACCTTTGACCTCCAAGATATGATCAGTTAATCCTTTAGATCAGTGTTTTTTAAACTTTATTGCAAAACGCACAGTAGAGATCATGCCAAAATGTCAAGGTACACTTAAATTCATTAGCATGCAACAGAAACCACTTTAATATTAGTAATAGTATCATTAGCTGTTTGTATAGTTCTAAGAATAATGTACCAATACCCCAGAACACCTCGACTTGCCTGTTGCAACACCATTTGAGAACCACTGATTTAGACAAAACGGACGATTCAGCAAATATTAAGGAAAATTCTTCACGGTGTTCTTTGAAGAAATACTGAATTCACTAGAATGAAAATTCTACCAACAGGCCAGGAAGGTTTTACAAGGGAGTCTTTAAATGTTGTAGTGTGTTAATTAGTCATGACAGACAGGCAGGTATTTTATTCATTACAAGAAACACAGACAGTATTTCATATTTCTTATTTTCAAAATAAATTCAGACTATCAAGCGAGTGTTGCTTATATTAAACTTAATCACCTATTTTTCTGACTGAAACTCAAACAGCTACACTTACTTGGATTTGAGTTCTGGCAGTGTAAGAGCAGCATTATTTGCTTGAAGATTTCCTTGAAAAGCGTTTCAAAAGGTCACAAAGGGGAGGCAAAGATGTAGTTTCCTGCTGCTGTAATTCAATTCAGATCTTTTGAATCAGGACTTTTCTTTAACCTTGACCTTTTCATGACTTTTCCTTATTTAAAAAGCTACTTCAAACCTCTGCAGCCAGGCATGAAGTGTCTATTTACTAGAAGAAATAAGCAGAGATAAAGCCTGTATGTGGGAGACGGTAAAATAGTGCACAATCATTATTTCGACAAATTATTTCAGCTAGAGGCGTTTGCATCTTTCTTTTTTCTTCCATTGTTTGTTTCTTTCCTTTTCTTTGTCTTTTCTTTGGCCTTAAGCTTGATAACAATAATGTTGGCCCAACTCACAATTACAAAGAAAGTATAAAGCAATTGGAGCCTAAATTCATAGAAGTCCAAGCAAATAAACTAGAAATAGAGCCTGGCTGATGTGCCACAACCTGGGAGGGCAGCCAGAGTCAAGCTTGACACATGTCAGCAACTGAGGTCAAGCTTGATGGCATCTCTTTAGTCTGGACTTTTTAGCCCTCATAATATGCAGCCAGTGGTTTTCAGGCCCTTGAGACATGCAAAGCATGACCAGGGACTAGTGGAAACCCTACTACCTGCTGAGACAGTACCCTAGGCCCTGCTTACCCATCATATCCACCCCTTAAAACACCCCATTTATTTTTTAAACAGATTATCCCATGCTGCTGGGAACATGCAAGGACATCCAGAGCATGATAATAGGGTTGTGTCAATCCGCCTTTCTGCCAGATGATGCCCTAAAGCAGTCTACTGCCTACTGCAGCCTCAATATTTGGCCCAAATATGCCTAGAAGGTCTGCAGAGTATTGTATGGCTGTAGAAAGCCCTTATCTACAGTATGTGGCATACAATTTCCCAACAGTGAAAGTACAGTGGTGGGCCAAGCCTTTCGTCTTGGCTGTTTTTTTTTAAACTTGACCCTGTATCACGAAAATGTACTCAGTTTATCCTTGAGTCAGAACAGACCTTTGTGCAAAGCTGGAAGAAAATCCCTAGGAGCGCTCTGGAGAAATTGCTTTCACAAGACTGACCGATGGACGAACAACTCAAAACAGAATGCCCCCGGCACTGGCTATCATAAAAATCAAGTTTAAATTCAACAGAAAATTTTAAATGATGATGAGATTGATGTTAAGTGGTTTGACATATTTTAAATGCAACAATTGTGAAACACATGTTTTTATGGAGGGAGAGCAGACATAATGACTTAAACCCAAAAACAGCCTTTAACATTCTCCTCTACAGTCATATTTATTCTGATAAATGTGGAGACTACTCAAAGTCACTGTGTGTTTTTATTTATGGTATTTTCATCCATGTCTACTGACAGTCAGTGCAGAAATGCCACAAAGACGGATCATTTTCTAGGATTGAAAATGATTTCACTTGCAGGGGTTTGCAGAAACGGAGGCGAGCAGAGCGTTTAAAGCGGAGTGACACGGATTAGCCATGCATTTTTTTTTTTTACATTAGCACCAATTTCCATACATTTCCATCTTATATAACAACATTTTCCGTGACCAATATTTGCATTTCTATTTCTATGTTAAATCACCACATGTTAATTTAGAGCAAATTTCAATGTTCCAAGACTTCTATTTCTTGGTTCCTCGACTCATAAGATGTATGAAATCCAAAATGATGATTTCTAAACTTGGCACCAGTCTGGACCAGTTAAAGTGGCGCTCTGGTGGTTTAGCATTGAGGATTCATTAAATCTGGGCTTGAGGAAGACACTGATTTAAAAAAAAGGAGGAATTAAGAGCTGCCCAAGTATCCTGACTGTTATTCCCTACAGTCCTATTTAGTATTACCTGGGGAAGTCTGGTAATTTGTCATAATTGGAGAGGCCGCCCTTGATCTTAGTCCCATGTGAGTCCCTCATGAATTCAAAGTCCCTTATTTGCAATATAAAAATCACACCACAAATTACCTAGCATGTTTTCACCCAAAATAGACTTCTTAGGAGAATATCAGTCCCTGCTTGGGTAATTATCCCTGCTAGTTGAGGTCATTTTTGGCAAAGTATTTAAATAGATAAAACACTTCACCCTGCTCCCTTTATCTAATGCCTTAAAGCAATGGTTCTCAACTGGTGGGTCAGGACCCAAAAGTGGGTCTCAAAATGTGTGCCTGGAAAAAGTGCCAAAAAGTCTAACAAAACATGCTTATTTTCGTCCTGTTTCTTTAATTTGTCATGTTTTAAACTGTCTTAGGCCCACATCCAGCCTCTTTTCATTAAAGTAAATCTGACTGGTAAAATAATAATAGAAAATTGGGCTGCAATTCTAAATTTAGGAGCTGATAGTGGGCCATGAGGTTTGAAAACCATTGCCTCAAAAAGGGGTTACAATATCAAAATGTCCACATCCAGTATTATACTAGTCAAAATCTAACAAATTAAGACATGTTTAGATATTCCAGCAACAATTATAGATATTGTGGTGCCACTAACTTGTAATTTCTTGTTTGTAATGACAAAAAATTGCTGTCAGACTCATGAGGACTGTTTTAATTGTAAAAACAGTAAGTTGCCAGTGCTTATCAGATTTTAAATGTGGGATGCACATTGTATGGATTTTTTTGATGGGTTCATTCATTTTCCAAGCATCTGTCTTATGAAAAATATCAAGTTTTGGTTCTTTTAATATCTATACTGTATTGGTACCGTGATATTTCTTTCTTTTGTCTCCTTCTCCTGCTCTCCACTGACAGCAACACATGCAGGAAACTGTCAAAAATAATGGGAGTTTGGGTGCAAATCATTATATATTAACAAAGACAACATGTCTCCATCTCCATCCTTTGTACAAAAGTGAAGCCAAAACACCTCTGTAACTAGCATTTCCATATCGCACTAGTGACTTAATCTGGAGCCATGATAAACACAGATTGTAGCTGACCACCAAAGTTCACCAAAGTTAGCATTTATTGAACAAGAAAGGGTCAAAGATCCCAGAGAACGACCCGGTCCACAACAGAACTGACTCTGATGTTGTTTTGAAAAAGAAATAACTTTGCAAATTTCAAATCTATCATCATGTAGATCAGTTTTGCAAAACTGAAAGCTGAAAGCTTGTTCCCAGTCAGAGAACAACCCGACAAGTCAAAGTCACTGAAGGAAAGGCGATAGCTGCAGTTAGCTGAAGTGACTGTAAACCTGTAAACAATGACGGCCACTGAGCTCATTAGCATGTATGCAGCTGTAGTGGTAGTTCTACCAGAATTGGGAATTTCTTTATAAAAAGAAGAGCAAACACTGAAAGCTCTTCTGAGTGGAAAAGATGCTTTTACTCCTCTTCTGAAGATTTGGTAAGAGTTTAACTTGCCACTGATAATTTAGAATCATGTATCTACATCAAGCTCGTCTTATGTAGTTTACTCCTGGGGACAGCGGCCAAAAAAAGAAGCTGGAACCAAGCAGAAATGGGTCATTTGGGATATGATGAGATAGATGTTTAGGGCATTAGGTTAGAGGCATTTTTCCTCTTACAAGTTCAGTAATGTTGATTATTAACAGTGACGCAAGTGATCTAAAAATATACTCAGTACTGACAAACTAAGCGTCAGCAAAGTCAAGAAGCTTATTTGATCATTCTGATTATACCACAAATAAACGCCAATGCTTTTCAAACAGGCCTGACCTTGTTTAAGGGTTGTAACGATAAGAATATAAAACTTTTATATGAATGTTGTAGAAATCAAACAAGACCTATCCTTGTTAAACTGACTCCATCTAAACTCCAGCTGCCCTTTGCAAGTTGCACCTGTAATTGTTCTTAATTGCTGCTGCTTTTCTGCCACAAATCTGAAGTAAACAATGGTGAACCAATAGCATTGATAGCATCCCACAGGAACAAGCCCATTTACCACTATTTTGATCTAGTAAATGGGAATGAAGTTGTCTAGAGGCTGTGTCCAGTCATATTCAGATAACTGAAGCCATGAATCCCTCATGTCCACATTCCTGTGGACGTTAGCTTGCAAAGAGGATCCAAGGTTGGCGGTGCTATTACTGCTAGCTGGTGATAACATTAGGCTGTACTGTTATCGCTGTCATACTTGTCTCATGTTGAGCAGCTTTACCAGATGCAGAAAGTTATTTTAACCATAGTTACCACTTTTCTTGTTGATCTTCAAGTTAGCAGTAAAAGTTTGGAACCTTATAAATCTATCTCAACTAGCATGTAATAAACTTCCCTCTCCATAACACTTAATAATACCCTAACATTTTGTTCTAATTTACGTTTTACTGTTTTAAGGTTTTTATTTTCTCACAAAATGTATGTGATTTTAGGCGTGATAAGTTAGATCCATCCCTATGACTTATACTGCAGCTAGCCACAAGAGGGCGTTTAAGATATCTTAGCTACAGCTGTCATGTTGTCCATCACTGGGTTTGGTGCCAGTATGCCTTGTTGTTATTGGGTGCAACTATTTAATAAACAGCAAGCAGGCAAAGCTCTTTTAAAGTGGGGGCTCGTACTCCTGGTTGAATATTTGGGCTTTTTCGTGCCTTTATTAGAGATAGGAGGACAGTGGATTGATTCGGAAACAGGGAAGAGAGCGGGGAGAGACATGCAGGAAAGGGTGCCACAGGCTGGATTCGAACCCGGGCCGCCTGTGTACATGGTGCGCGCCCTAACCACATGACTACCGGCGCGCCCCATGACAGGAAGATTTCTGGGTAAAATGTGAAGTTGGTCCTTATTTTAAAGAAATAGACACCCTCAGTACCACAACATCCTCACTCTCATCACATTTCCTGAATTATCTTCTCAGGGGGAAATGGGAATCTTTGGGGGGCCTGATGGCCACCAGTCAATGATCATGGCTCTAGAGGTTAGATTTGCTGTGCGAGCCCAAGACTTGTCCAAGGTGGCCAGGTTGGGCCATGATCCCCAAAGGATATAATTTGAACAGATTTCTGTTATTAAAGCATCCTAGTAGTATGGTTTAATTAACAGCAACTTTTGAAACTTTTGAAAAAATGTCCATAAATTCTAATGGGATGGGATGGCATAGGCTTGGGATGGCTAGTCTGGAATTTAACTTGAAATAGTTTGCAGACAACAGGCCAAGGCCATATTCTAGTAGCATTACTTTAGCTTGTAAGTTGACATTCTAACAACTCACTCATGGTCGACTTGGCCACCATGTCTCTACAAATGCATGCTGACCATGACAGTTGTTCATGGGGTGGCATCAGGACCAATCACTACCTCTTTAAAGACAAATCTTGACCCAAATTTCTTACATTTTTCAATCATAGTCACATTTTTTGGGGCAGTTTGAACTTGCAATGGAACAAAGGACATGATGGAACAAAAATATAGAAGCATCCTTTAAAATAAAAGCAAGTCATAGAGTTTTGGCCACATATTTTCCAGGCACACATCTGTGACCCACTGAAAATGAGTTGGGACCCCCCATAGGAGAAACTGCACTTTACCACAGTGCAGTGAAACCCTTGGTGGGTCAAAATGCAACAAACTGACTGTTTTCATACTGTTGCTTTGAGTTTATCCTTTGCTGCACCAATAGAAGTCGTTTTTTATTTTCTACAATCTTTCAGTTGTTTTTGAAGTGATTGATAGACATTCTTCATGAATGCCCTGTAAAGAAACACCCCTACAAACTCTCCAAACTTAAAAACTCACGTGTCAACACTTTCCTCTAAAAAACTGCAAACGACTTCTGCTAACTTTGTTGGTGTTTCTTCAAATCGACCATATGCTCTCTGCTCCACTGGTGCCAGAAAGAACCACGCAAAACAAACACATCAGCAAAGTTATCACACTGTTTGTATCAAGAACGGTGTGACAATCTGGAGGCGATGCGCCATATTGCAAGACCGCCATCACTGCATGCTGAGGGGGCTGCCAAAGCTGCCATCTGGCAGGTGAGCTGCACGGTTTCTCCTCCTTTTTACTCGTCTCTTCTGCTGCCTCTCTCTCTCTCTCTCTCTCTCTCTCTCTCTCTGTCTTTATTAGCCTTTCTCACTCTTGCTTCCTATCATTCTCCATCTTTTAATCTCCTCTGTAACCACATTTTCTACCTTTATCTACCTGTGCATCCATGTCACCTCAGGCTTTGACCACACAGGAAGCTTAAAGACTAAGAAAGAAGAAAGGACTCAGAAATGAAAGCATATATGCTGGCTTGATGCTCTGTAGCATTTTATTTTCTACAACTCATCTCTGTCAGACTTTGTGTCTCTCCTTTTTTTAAGGCTTTTTCTCCCCTTTTCTTAATGCAAACACATCTGAGCAGACACATGAGTCAATTCAAATGAACAGGCACTTATGTATGGATGCATTCACATACAGTACATGCAAACACTATCAGAGAATGGGGCTCTCCTCCGTCTTCCTCCTCTTCCTCCTCAGGCTGTAGCATCTGAACAGTCGTGTTTAATCAGTGTCTCCGTGGGCAACTGGGGTAGCGGTAGGGGGAGGGTGGAAGGGTTTAAGGTGGGGGGTCTCCATCTATGGGTAGGAGCGGCGAGCTGCTGTGCACTCACACACCGTGTAATTGTGTTACATACACTAATTCGCCTGATGTACTACTGCAGCAACTCGCCGTCGCCTTTGCCCCTGACCCACATCCATTGCGCTGCCTGATATTCAAATTAACCCAGAATCGATGTCACACGCTGAACCGGTGGACGTTTAAATCAAAAGCTGTTTTTCTCAGCAGTAACAGGCTCGCGTTTCCTATTTCTTCATTTATTTCTCTGTCTCTCCAAACCCACATACTCCCTCATTAATCTCTGTAAAGTCGGAGATAACACTTAACTCTTGGCTTGTGGGTGAGTTCGACAGAGACAGATGTTCCAAATTACTTCACCTACACTGGTCTGCTGTTGTCTGCGGGGTTAAAAGACTCCAAAATAATGAAGTTTCTCACGCAATCCTTTTGCACTCACACATTTCTCTGCAAAAACTGGTGAAAATGGTAGAAAAACTCTAAAGACTGCACAAAAAAAAAACAACAACAAAAAAACCCTTTCTTTTCTGCCATCCTTTGCTCACTTTGTAGTCAAGTCTGATCCTAAAATGTCTATAAAACAGCTTGAATATTTCTCAATTCAGCTGAAGCACTACTTAGAAAAATATGAAGTCCTCAGTACCTTTAGTCTCTGCACAAAAACAGAGTAAATTTTCTTTTTGCTGCCTCTTTTTTTGCAAAAAAAAAAACAAGAAAGCTAAAAAGTGAATCACATTTCAACATTACTGGTGACACTAGACATCCAAAGACCAAAGTTTTTTTCAATATTGATTTCTTTATGGATCAAAACTGATCAGAGACAGAAACTTGGATTGATTCCCAATTAGAGAAAAATTGTAATAGAAAAGAGGCACAGATTTTGAGTTTGGCCTTCATTCAAACCAGAATTATAATCCAGGTATGTAATCATATCACTGTAGCAGCGATAGTATTAGGGCTGCACGGTATTGCACTGGAACACGGTGGGTTGCTCCCTCCAGATGGGGAGAGTGTCTTTGCCTTGTTCACAAGTGAAGGTAGAAGGGACCATGAGACTGACAGGCGGATCGGTGCAGCATCTGCATTCTTGCAGACGTACCACAGCATCGTGGTGAAGAGGGAGCTGAGCCGGAAAGCAAAACTCTCAATTTACCAGCCGATCTTCGGCCCAAGCCTCACCTATGGTCATGAACTCTGGGTAATGACTGAAAGAATAAGATCACGTGTTCAAGCTGTCGAAATGAGATTCCTCAGGAGGGTGTCTGGGCTCAGGCTTAGAGAAAGGGTGAGGAGCTCAGACATCTGCTGCTCCTTTGCGTTGAAAGGAGCCAGCTGAGGTGGTTCGGCCATGTCATTAGGATGCATCCTGGTCGCCTCCATGTGGAGGTCTTCCGGGCACATCCAACTGGAAGGAGACCTCAGGGTAGACCCAGATCTCGCTTGAGGGATTGTATATCTTATCTGGCCTGGGAACACCTCCAAATCCCCCAGGAGGAACTGAAAAATGTTGCTGGGGAGAGAGATGTCTGCTACTGCAACCTGATCCCGGTTAAGCGGAAGAAAATGCGTGGATGGATTGATATTGTACAGTCCTACCAACAACCTCTGTCCTTAAAGTACACAGTTTAAAGTTCAAGAATGAACAGATTAACAACGTTGAGTCCATAAAATCCACTTTAAAGTGTGAGGAATGATGATTAACAGAGAAAAGACTGGGGCTGATGTAGGTCTGTTGGTCCAGCCTAAAACTCACTATCTTATTTGTTCCTATGGCCAGTATTTACAGCTGATATTTATAGCTTAAATAATGTTCGTATCCACCTGTACAGATAGCTTTTTAAGCTAAATTCTTTTGACACTCATATCATGCATCCCTTCAAAATATCTAAGGACCATGCTTTAATGCCCCAGCATTAGGAGTGTGGAACAATTGCTCTTTAATTAGGGCTAATTGTTGAATTTCAATTATTAATCACAATTGGATTTCAAATCAAAGGTTTGAGGGTAGAATATGAATTTTCACACTGAAATGTCAAAATTAACAAAGGCATGGCTGTTAATATGTTGCTCATATTTTCAGTTGAGTTCTTGGATTATGTTGGATTATGTATTTACAACAGTTTTCAAAGCCAGAGAATCCATAAATCCATGCTATCTTGTTGTTTATCCAAATTCTGACCCTGCCTTCTAAATGTCACAATCTTCTATTGTCCAATGTTGGTCAGCCTGTGCAAACTGTAGCCTCAGTTTCCTGTTATTAGCCAACAAGAGTGGCACCCGGTGTGGTCTGCTGCTGCTGTAGCCCGTCTGCTTCAAGGTTCAATGCATTCAGAGATGGCATCTGCATACCATAATTGTAACTAGTTGTAATTTGAGTGTTGCCTTTCTATCATCTCGAACCAGTATGTCCATTTTCCTCTGACATAAACAAGGCATTTTTCTCCACACAACTGCAGCTCAGTGGATATTTTCCCATTTTCAGACCATTCTCTGTAAACCTTGGAGATGTTTACACAAGAAAATCCCAGTAGACAACATTTTCTGAAATAGTCACACCAGCCTGTCTGGCACCAACAACCACGCCACGTTCAAAGTCACTCAAATCCCCTTTCTTATCCATCCTGATGCTTGGCTTGAACCTCAGCAAGTTGTCTTGATCACATCTCCATGCCTAAATGCACTGAGTTACCACCATGTGATTGGCTATTTGTGTTAACAACCAATTGGAAAGGTGTACCTAATAAAGTGGCCAGGGAGTGTGAATTCTGCCACCATCCCTGATGAAGGTTGGTAAGACTGAAACGTTGTATTTCAGTAAACATCAGCTAAAAGCGAGACGGTGTGTGGGACTTTTTTTAGAGTTTTTGAATCCTATCCCTCCACTCGTCATACTTTGAGGTGTGCAGACACCTTTTCAACATATCCTGACTCCACATGGTACCAAACGTGGCGAAACAAAGAAAAAAATCCTTTTTGACCATCTTTTCTTCAGGCACACATTTCAAACAACTCTGCAGCCCACTTCTTGGGTCCTGACCCACCAGTTGAGAACCCCTGTGCACAGGCAGCTCATCACTGTGTCCATATAGGGAATATTTTACTGATGATCTCTACTGTACAGTGATTGGTGGAAAGGTTGGTGAAGGTGTTGCCATCTTAAGGTCAAAATAGGATGAAATTAATGGGATAAAAAATCTGTGATGTGTTCATTTCTAGCCTTAATTGCATTATGACTAACATGTTAATGATGACAGCTCTACTCAGCACATCATACAAGGAGCTCCCTTCAACAAAAAGGCCCTGAATCAAGCTTATATCTATTAGTCTGATTTCAGATAGATCACTAGATACTTCCATGGCACACAGATGGATCTCCATTACTGCTAATTGGCAGTATAGTGAATTCTGGGTAGGATAAGACTTTTCAAACTGAAATCACAGCTGAATATGCAAATGCATCAAACTGCTCTGAAGATCTGCCCACTCCAGAAGAAACGGTCTGCCTTCTGGAGAAAATCAATACTTGTCTCAACATTTTAAAGGAAAATTACACCAATGCATGTAGGAAGAAAATGAAGATTTGGAAAAATGAATCATGTCAGTCTATGTTGTTAGTCCAAAAGTCAACAGAGGCTTCAAATTAAGAAGCGAGATTGTCTCACTGATCAAATAAAAAACACGGAAGGTGTCCAGACAGCGACAGCAACCCAAGGAATGAGTCATGATTCTGACATTTCCTTTATGATGCGATAAATCAATAGATTAAGCATTACACTCGCTTTGTTTGGTGTTTCAAATAAGTCAGTGTCTGTTCTTATGACTGACTTTCATCAGGTTGATCTATGAGCAAATTTACAACAAGGAGGATTTGAAGAAAGTTTGCTTTTCAAACTGGTCTTAAAGTATCTGAATGGCTGAAAAACCACTCAGAAACAAAGAGGTTTTTGTATTCCTGCCAAATGTAGCCTTTAAAATGGGTTTATTCAGGAGTTAGATTGTTTTTCCCTCTAACTACTTTGCTGAAACTGCCCAAACAAACAGAAATCATCAAAACCAAAACCACAGGCTCAGTTTTGTCCTTCAAACAGCGAAAGAGAGCGAGACACAGAACTAATGTGGAGATTCATTTAAATTTTAAAATTAACAGGCAACTGATAAAGTGGCAGAGCTCATGACTGGCATGAGCACGCTGACAGAAAAGCCAATCTTTCTCTCTCTGTCTGTCCATGAGAGGTTTTACCCGCTCTGGAGGGGCCAGGAGAATAAAAGCTGGTCCAACTGGCCGGTTAGATAAGCCGGACCAGAAAGAGCATACAGAGGAAAAGAAGAGGGCTTCATCTGGTTTGCATGAGGGCTAACAGTCAAAGAATCCAACCGCCGCCACCGCCGCAGCCCCCACTACTACCACCCAAACGCACAGACTGTGAGGGCTCCGACAAAGATGCACTTGGTCAACAGCATTGTTGGGGTTGGCGCTGCTACAGCTGTGTGCTTCTTTCAGGCGCAGGCTGCCCGGGCTTATCAGCGTCCCAGTGGCTTCTGCTCTGCACACGCTGCCAAGGCTGCACGAGGAGGCAGCAGGGAAGGACGGACTGCAGTCTGCTATCCTCCTGATGACCACGGCGTAAGCCCCATGTGCAAAGAGTTCTGGGAAAGATCTGCACGATCAAATTTAAATGCATCCTCAAAAACCTGAAACCACTTCATGGGGTTCTCAACTGGTGAGTTGGGACCCAAAAGTTGGTTTTGGAGTGGTTGCAGAAATATTGGAAAAAGTATATCATGTACGGAAGCCCTAAGTAAACACAGATATGTGATTTTATGCTCTTTTCCTTCTGATAATTATTACATTTGGGTTATTTTCTCTTAATTTTGACTTATTATGTCATTATGTAGGGATAACAAGGCTGCTTCCCCGTGATAATGTCCTAATGTCTCTAGATCTCTTCAAAACAACTAAAATCTACATGTTATCATGGAAAACGCAGTAAAATGATGCATGCATGTCCTTCCAGGACTTTAATTTTACGCAAGCTATAATGTTTGTTTCATCCTTTCTTTGTTCAATCATATTTTTATTCCATCTAAGATCCAAGCTGCAACTTTTTTTTCCATTAAATCAATAGGAGTGGTTGAAATTTTGGGTAATTTTGGGTTGCATTTCCTCCCTTAGAAGGTGGTGTTGGCAAAACCAGCTGACAACCACTGCTACTGAATTGCTGAATTAGCCACATGTGCAAAGAGTTGCAAAAATCTGCACAGCCCAGCATGCTTTAAAAAATGAATCCTCAAAAACCTGCACACAGCTCCTCTGAATTCTCTCCGTGATGGAAAAGATGGTTCACAGCATCTGCACACATCTGTTTGCGGTTACAGGTGGCCATCAGGGAAAATAATCGATCATATTCTCATGCAGCATCCTCAAATTGTAGCAAATGAAAGCGCACAATGTCCCTGGACGCCTCTCTCTGCGTCCAGGGCGCGTAAAGTCTATCCAACTTTACCCTTCCTGCACACTCCAGGCTGCAGCTCAGAGGAGAGACCACTCACCTTGAAATAAGAGGAGACTCATTCATGAGCAGAGCAGATCCGGTTATTTCTGAGATTTTTTTTGAGGGTGGATGGTTCCACGTTTTCAGCCACTGGGTCGGTCAGCTTCGTCAAAGGTTGGACGCCGTAAGCAGCGCGGTAAACTGCCGGTTAATCTCTTCCAAGCGCAGCCGGTAAAGTCATCTGGACAGCGGTGAGCATCTCGGTGCCAACTGACCCTCCCACACCTCGTTCAGGGATTGATCATTTTCTGAAACATGCTGCCACATAACCTCCCTCTCTCTCTCCCTCTCTCTCCGTATGCGTGGATGCCGGTGCTACATGAAGTCACCCATCAGTTCACTTGCACCTCACGTACAGTGTGCTGCGCGCTATAAGACCCAGCCTCCTCCATCGCGTCATCCTTTTGGCACAACTTGAGCGCGTTGCATTACACGTTGTGTTTACTGGCGTGAACAACTCTTGAAAATGTTCGTAGATTCCTGCATAAATGTTTATGAAAATGTACCCTTTGTCCATATAGAATAACTGTCGATAGATTAAAATGAGATTAAAGATTGAAAAATGTATGGAGGTGTCTGGTCTGTCCGTTATCAGCAGCAGGCAGGATGGAGATAGTGTCAGAGTGTAAAATAGCCTTATTTATCAAACGATTGTCATCTTTAGGTTTTTGTAAAGTGCCTTCAGTCCATGCAAATCAGCGTTATATGTCTTATATTTGCATGTTTGAGACTAATCTCTTCTTATATGCATGAATTAAATGTAAAATGTGATTTTTGTAACATCAGCAGGCATAAACAGACACAGTCAGGCATTTCAGATTTTTTTTATGTAGTAACCATTCATACATTTTACACTGAATTCATTTCTGCTTTATTTTCATTCAGCTTTCAGCAGCAGCCTGCTCTCCAAGTTTCCAGGAAAATACTGCCATCTGTAGGTAGAACCATGCAACTGCATGCTTTTCTCGCAACTGTAATACAGAGAAAATAACTAAGCCTTGATGCATTTTATCGTTCTTAAACAGAGCTTTCAGCATTGAATCCTAAGTAGAGATTTTTATTACAACGTTATAAATCCTTCATCAATCAATAAAACATCAATGTTTATACTTCCTAGCCCTACAAGTAACAGCTAAAGCTTAATCCTATACCTTAAATGCAGTGAGATGAAAAACAGGACATACTTCTTTAATCCCAAAGAGGAATCTTAGTCTTACCCTCTGGTTTTGAGCATGCTACACACGCATAAGCAGAGGATGCTGGACATTTGGTGCCTTGCTCAAAGGCACCTCAGCAGTGCCCCAGAAGTGAAGTGGCATCTTCCAGCTACCACACCCAATTCAACATGTTGCAGTTTTAATGATTCTACTTGCCATCATTTGCCTTTATAGGTTGATCAATGATCCTGAATATTGGTTAGGGGTCAGGAAGTGGGAGACAGCCATAAGGAATGAGTGGGAAACTGTTCATTTTGTTGACTAAAACTATGACTAAAACTATTCGTCTATAGCTTTTATTTCGGTTTAACAGATTAACCTGGTGTGGAGGAAAGGCTAGGCTACGCAGTCCTGCGGGAGTATCTGACTGCAGACCTCTGTGGTGAGGCATTTTTGGCTCATCTGTTGCAGATCTCTGTCATGGAGCGACCTTGACTGTGGGGCAGGATGTGACTTACCCTTGTTGTTTTTTTTTTCTTAGTTTGTTGTGTGTTTTATTTAATTCTATCCTCCTAGCGTAACCCAACCTTTAGGGTTTGGGTGGCTAATCCTTTGTCCCTCCTCCACCAATCCAGATCCCAGTCTGGTGCTTGGCTACAGCTGGAGCAGGTTCACAGTTGGTTCAGTCTAAAGTCCATTTCAGACCAAAGATTTGTAACAGTATGAGACAGTTTCAGAACTTCGCTGGCGAGAGTTGCAGCCGTCTGAACCGAGCTGTTGCAGCTTGAATCAAGCTGTCTGATGTAGTTGCCTGCGATTCCGTTTGTCAAGCTGCAGCCTGCTGGTTTCTGCAAGCAGATAAATGTGAAAAAGGCGAATATAAATCTCATTTTCAAAGGCTATAAAAGTCAGTTTCATTAGATGAAGTCATGCTGTGAATTTAGGAAATAATTACATCTTTCTCTGCAAGTACAACGTGTCTGTGTTGACTTTGACAGCACACCATTGCTCCAATTGTCCTCGATACTTCTCAGAAGACTTCTTGGGTGTACTGGTTCAAAACTGGTGCCAGATTTTTTATGAAATTAAAAAATTGTTGCATCTTTCACTTCAGTTTTCCCTCCTCCCTGTCCCTTATTACATCACATCACCTGCATAACATATGCACTCTCTCTGCCAAATTGCTGAAGAGGAGACGGCCTTCACTCTCAAACTCACACTAAAAGACAGAAACTATACCAAGATCATGAGTCTAGTTTTCTTCATAACACAGAGAGAGAAAGTGGTAGAGCAGGAAAATAACTGGACTTTATTGAAACGTCCACCAGAAAATAATTTAGCTTGCCTGGATGTGATGACAAACCTAAAACACTTCTCCATGTTCAGATTAAACAAGAAAACACAGCCACAGACTTAAGCACAAAGCCCCAACATCAGCGAACAGGCCTATACATAGTCCGGTTCTTTCCCCTGGGCCAGCATGGAGTTGCACACCAGAACCGGTTTTCTGGCCCACAGCTAGTTCTGTGATTAAAGAAAACTGGTGCTAGATTAAGCACTGGCTCTGAACTGGTTTGTTTATAAAGTGTTTTTATGAGTTTCCACTGGGACTGGTACATTGTGTGACATGAGCGCCCTCTGCTGGGGCACTTGCTGACTCACAAAATGAACAGTGCCTGGTTGCCAGTCTGCTGTCCCCGTGGTGAGTCGCTCTTATAAAACACTTGAAAACAAGTGAATTTTCTTGGTAAACATATAATTTATAAATGCCATATGTTTGGGAGGATCTCCAAAATGAATGTTAAAGATATTCTGTGACAATATTGGTCTGCTTTGAGTAATTTAAGATGTTGTGCTCTGTGTTGCAGCTTCACTATTGATCTCTGTAATGTAAATAATGTTAAAGGGGGCATACTATTTTACCCTTTAAAGACAAGTTTATATTGGACTCGGAGGTCCCCAAAACATGTTTGTGAAGTTTGTTTCTGAAAAAAATCTCCAGTATTGGATTTTTGTATGTCTAAAGACCCATCTGTTTCAGCCCTGCTCAGCAGAGCTGTTTGTGTCTGTGGCTTTAAATGTTACTGAGCTGTCTGACTCCGCCCCCTGACCACACCCCTTCAGGAAATAGATGTGCCTTAATTGTGGCAGCTGAGAGGAGGATCAGGAGAGGGGGGTGGAACTTTGTTCCAAGCAGGGAGGGCCAACTGAACCTGGGGGCGGGGCTAACTCACCACATGACATCATGAGGGGAAAATCTAAGAACGGCTTGAGTTCTGAAAGGTCGAGAAGAAAAGGGGGGGGACAGAATGGATTTTTAATGATTCTTAGAGGACTCGTGGACAGGCCAGGGGCACATGTTTTTTGGAATTTTTTAGTTTTTGTTTTTTTTTTTTTTGTTTTTTTTTTTTTGTTTTTTTTTTTGGAAAAGCCTAAAAAAGTGATTTTTGCACATTATGTCCCCTTTAACTCACAGATTTTGGAACTATTTATCTCTCTGCTTTAGCATTTTGACTTTATTACTATGACAGTGGCTGTGAGTGACATGTTATTCCTGTTGATGTTAAAATGAATGGTGTAACACAAGAGTACACAACAACAACACGTGTGAAAGAGGCTTTACACAGCAATAACATATTTATGCCTGTTCTCACTTCTACATCAGTAAAGAAGTTACAACAGCACTTTTACTTGAACCAGACTCTTTATACGAGTAAACACACCTCTTCTTTAGTCATGAGGATCTGTATTTGACTCACCTCTGGATACAGAGCTTGTGTTTTACAAAGAACCAGTCATTATGGAGTTGCTGCACGTAAAAGCTCCAAACATGTGTGACTTCAGGGTAGGAGGATGTCATGTATGATGCATGTGTACCTCTGCTTTTGAAGGACAACTATGAACACAAACACAGAGAGGCAGCAGCAGCGCATCCAGATGAAACTCTCCTCCACCACAGAACTGCTAACGCTGCTGAAAATCTCCAAGCTGACATTTCCCCCAGCGTCGGTGGTTGGAGAGCTCTCGGGGTCCAGCGGCCAGCTGTCCGCCCCTCATTATGAGTCGTTTGGTGGGTTGGAGATGAGTTGGAGATGTCAGACGGGCTACCTGTTAAGGCTCAGCAGCTCTGGGTGGCCGGCGGACTCCCTCAGGGCTGACCAGATGGTGGCTAAGTCCTCGCTGGCCCCTCGTCAGGTGCTGTGGTTCATGAGGCCACAGTACACTCACAAAAACACACAAACACGTTGTAAAGGAAAAACACACAAGCCTGAAAGAATACAAATACATGCAAGACACTTAAGGCAGGCACATGCTCCTACAAAGGGCTGGGAATAGAAATAAGACTAAAGATGCTCTCATGTCTGCAGAGAAACTGAGCTTCAGCTTAGGGGAAGTAAAAAAAAAAAAAAACAAATTCGGGAATAAAGAGAGTTTACAGATGTAAGAAAGCTCAGGGATGTTAATGTGAATGTTATACTGCAATAATCGAATCTTACAAACATGTCTGTACTTTTTAGAAGAATGGCACCCCATTGCATTAATTTTGCCCACCTTGTGCAGCCTGTCAGTGGTTGTCTACTGAAGGTATGCCAGCAGTTTTCCCCATGATTGTAGTTGTGTGTACTGAACCAGAGTGAGAGAATGAAGACTAAGGAAACCTTTGCAGATGTTTGGAGTTATTTAGCTGATTAGAGCTCTCAGAGTGAAAATAACTTACAAGAATTTTGACTTTTCCTGCAATATTGTAATAATTTGAGATACTGCTTTTGATTTTGTGAGCTTTAAGCTGTAATAATCAAGATTAAAAACAAAAGAGACTTTGAATATTTCACTTGTGTGTGAAAAATCTAGACTTTACTTGAGTGCTATTCTCTTGTTCTTTTTCCACCTTTGTTGCACTTCAGCAGAAAACAAGAAAGTGATTCTAAATCAAATCCCATAACAGCAAAAACCTGGAGAGTTGATAGCTCAGGGTTAAACATTTCAGAGTTCATTTTAACTCCAAAAGTGTAATTTTAACTCCATTCTGACTGAAAGGGTCTTCAGTGTTGATCCACCAGTGTTATTCAACTCTGGAAAGAGTCAACTGATTCAAGCTCCACCCTCTGTGATTTTCAAATCTGGGGGGGATGTGTGAGCGGGTTTCCCATCATGCCCTTGGTCAGAATATTTAGTGTGCTTTAGTATGTATTAGCTTTCGTGTTGTTTGGATGTTGTCTGTTGTACAGTGAACCCTGCTGGGATTCCTTTGCTCATGTTTCTGGTGAATTATTGTTGTTTTTGATGTGAGGCACATTTGCACCATGAGTGAAGTTTTCACTGAGTGAGGTCTTTTAGGTTGCTTTGAGGCATTAGCAGCAGGCAGTGAGGCAGTGAGTCGTTCTAAGCATGTGACGATGCATCAGTACAGAAGAAGAAGTTGAGCAGAAGCGAAAGCCAGAGCCTATAACATGTTGCCATGGTTACACAGACACAGCGTGAGATTTGAACATGTATTTGAGGGTATCAGATGACCTAAATTTAACTGTACTCATTTATGTCACTTCCTGCCTTTGGTTCGCAAGTTGGTCCACTTTGCTTTCAAACCTTGGTTCAAAGCAAACCGAGACAGATGTTTTCAAGCAGACAAGAGTCCACTTGTTTGCTCTGCACCATAGTTCAACCTTAGAGTTCACTCCTGTCACTTTAGGTGTTCCTAAAGGACGTATAGAGTGTATTCTTCATCAGTATGTTTTGCCTTGCTATGAGGATGACTCTCTGCTTTGTTCTTGCCAGAGGAGATCCACCTTACTACAGATTTTCAAGGGTTTCTTGCAGCTCTGACATACTGTAAAATATTTAACACTTTCAAAAGTATAGTTTAATTGTATATGGACCAGTATAGACACCATTCAAGTTTTAAATTAAATTCTATATGAGCTTAACTAATACTGTTGATTTTGCTTTATTATACAGGTGTAACTTACCTGAACCACTTATTCTCTTGTTCTTGCTAATAAGGAAAGATCAGATTTTATAGTACAACCCCTCAGTAGTTACTCAGTACTTAAAATCAAATCAAATTAGATCTTTTTTTTTTCTTTACATTTTCTTGATTAAATTTAAAGACTAGTACTTTTACTTTTACTCAAGTAGAATTTTACCAGAGTAACTCCTCTTTTACTTGAGTAAGATAGTCTTGTACTGCTTCCGCCTCTGCATTTAGCATCTTTAGATATATCCCTGCAAACACTTTTGGGAGGCCACTCAAAACAAATCAAGCACACCCTTCATGTGGCATAGCAATTCTTTGCTTTCAATTTTCTTGTTTTTATGATCGTGGGAAGCTAAAATCGTAACTGAATCTCAACCAATCACCCACTAGCCCAACAACATTACTACCCAGAATGCAATGCACAAGAATGGCAGCATAAATGGGAAACTAAAACTACCTGTGAAAACCTGTTGATTGATGACCCCACTGGACAAAGTCATACCTTTCATTTCCTTGCCAAGCCTTTCTTGTACATCAGTGGATACATCAATGGCCCTGATCCTAATGCTGAGGCCTGAGTCATGTCAATAGACATACTGTGGTTACTCAAGACTCAGGCCTCAAGTCAGACGGTAGCTGACATCAAAATATATCAGCTTTGCATTTCCTCATCTACGTCTCTCTCAGTGACTGAACGAGTGTTAAACATCCCCCATCCTCTTCCTCAGCTGATTCAGCGGCTCCTCTGACGTCTCCTCTCTTTTCTTTTCCATAACTGCAGTTTAATCAGCTGCTGCTCCGTATTTATCAGCTCCAACTCCAACATGAGTTTCAGTCGACATTGTTTCCTGTACACAGGCAAGCAGGAAATGTGGCAGCAAAACCAGCAACTGTTGGAAAAATCCAACTGGTGAGTGGGAGGAATATTGCAGAGCATCGTAGAGATTTCAGTATGTTGAAAACACAGGGTTAACAAGGACACATGCTAAATTCAAGGCTTCACATTAGTCTTTTTTTAAGCAGATCTTTCACTGAAGGAGCTTTCCATTGTGTTTGAAATATAAGTGATGTACCTTGTGAGTGATAATAAATACTGAGTATACAGACGTGAGGATTCATGCCTCTATAAATGTAACTCTACTGAAAGCACATGTTTCTGAATTGCAGATCTTCATTTTCAAGGGCAGTCACAGTCATGAATGAGTTTCTGAGCTGCTCTGTAACCCTGTGTTATCATTTCCTCAAGAGTAGCTCTCGAGTAAACCAGACTCCTGAGGAGACTCTCAGAGAGAGGAGAAACCACAGGTTATCTGCTCAGATGAACAACGTCTGAATGAGGCTGCTGCTAATGCACAAAATGTACCCGTAGTACTTTTTGAAATGTGTCATTATATTGTTGAAGCAGGAGAGCGCTGCTTGAATTTAACTGTGAAATCTCGTTCAAGCCTAGAAATGCAAAAGTAGCATGGAAGGTCATGAGGAAGGACTGTGGTGTTTTGTGTGGTACTACTACTGACTTTTACCTTTGACCCCCAAAATACAGCCAGTTTATCCTTGAATCAGAGAGGATTTTTTTTTGAAAATTTCAAGAAAAAACTTCAAAGCAATCTTCAGATATTTTGTTGAGAATGCTGTAAAAATTAAGGTGGCTTTCACACTAGGGGCCCAGTCCCGGATCCAAGTGCACTTGAGGCCAAAGTCTGGTTCATTTGGGTAGAGTGAATGCAAACGAACCGCGCCCGGGCACCGGGCCCGGGCCCACTTGGGAAGGTGGTCTCAGGCGCATTTCAAGTGGACTCTGGCATGGTTCAGATGAGATGTGAATGCAACCGTGCTCGGATAAGGGACAGAGCGTTGGATCAGCTTTATGACATCATCGTAAAAGCTAACAGCGCAGCTGTTCACATTTTGTTCACATTTTTCCTCAATAAAGGGTGGAAATCATCAGAATCCAGTCAATGAATGGTCTGCTGTGACTCACCTTACAGATGAACACAGGTTGGAGTCAGTGAGAGGAGATGCAAAGGCAGTAAAAAGTCTCCAATCACTTCCAAAACCGCTGTATCTTTGCAGCGCAAACCCATTTAATCCTCTGAGCTGCACGTAGATGTGCAGATACGAAGAGCCAAGTTGCTGGCATCTTAAAAGTGATTTTAATCATCCATGGATGCAGGATGGACGTTTTTCCAGGTCAGAACAAAAACAATCTTCTTCTTCTCTCTCCTCCTTCGCAGGGTTGTAAACCAGCTATGTGCATACTGCCACCTGCTGTTTCAGACTGAGTAAATACGGAAGTGCGCCCGGGCACGGTTTGATATTGCTAGTGTGAAAGCAAGCCTGCAGGGGAAGGGGGAGGGGGAGGAATCGTGACGTGGCGCGGTTCGAATCGACTGGGCCTAGTGTGAAAGCACCCAAGGGGATGGACACAAGGTCCAATGACCTTGACCTATGACCTTTAAAATCAATCAATCTTTATTTGTAAAGTGCCAATTCATAAACAAAGTATCTCAAGACACTTTATAAAGAGAGCAGGTCTAGACCTCTTTGGTGTATTGTTATAAAGACCCAACGTTAATCACCATGAGCTCTGCACTAGCAACATTTACAGTAGCAGCTGGGGTTGGAGAGGGGTAGGGGGTGTGGAGGAGAAGCAGGAAGAGTTAGTTTATCCTTGGGTCAGGGTTAGGAACCAGGCACAGGGACCTGGGTGTGGGGAGGCGAGGGATTGATGGCATAACCATTAACAGAATTTAAACCTGTAAAAGCAACAGTTGTCATGCTTTTATTTAGATGGGTGAGTGAAAACTTTTGGCAATATAGTGTATATAAATACCACAAAATATCAGTCAGAAAAAAGGATTTATAACACAGAAAGGTTGACCTACAGGAAAATTCTGCTTATTTATGCACCCAGTAATTGGTTGCAGCTCCTTTTGCATGACTGCTACATGTGAGTGGCGTGGCACTGTGGCACTGCTGAGGTGTTAGGAAGCCCAGGTTGCTCTGATAGCAGCCTTTAGCATTTGTATCATTGGCTCAACAATACTGACAATACTCTAAGTCTGATACTTTGATGACAGTCAACGCCAGCTTAATGGTGAATTTCTCTGCATATTTCCTGCTGCTTTTTCACATCGACTTGCATATTTTCATTCAGGCATGGTGGGAAAAATTCAGAGTAGAGTTGGGGTTAAAATTTCTGACTCTCACTCTGCTCACTTTGTCAACTTTGGCAAGTTTTCTTTAGTTTCAGTGCATGTGTGAAAGAGTCAAACGGGTATGACCAGAGAAATTTTATGATCCACTAAATTCCCACTGCAATTTTTCCCCTTATTTTTCCACTTGGAAGCCCTTCAGCTGAGGCATCTGATTGGTTAAAGCTTTTAGATTTTTAGCTGCTCTGAGCTGAACTCTGACCCTACATAAAACCCTATTTAAACCTTGCACAGTTGAGATGTGTTCATTAAGAACATTATGCCGTCGCTCTGGGCTTCTCCCACAAACGGGACCAGCCTGCAGCCGGCCAGATGCAATCTACTTCATGAAAATTACCATAACAACACAAATCTGCAGAGGGGACATGCATGCAAATGAAACGGCAATGAAAGAAGACTGCAGGCCCAATCAAGCTGTCATAACACGGAGGATAATAACAACTGGAAGCCATTAAAACCTTTCAATCCGAACGGTTACACCTCACTGTGCAAAGAATAGGACTGAGAGGCCCTTATATCCCTCATTTCACCTCAGCAGCCACAGATTCACACCCGGATTTATCCGGAGCACATCCATCATCTGCAGATTATAATGAGACATTCATCAAGAGGAGTCTTATGCTGAAAAACAATTATCCATCTCCATGTCATTTGTTCCTATTTAGACTTCTCATGCACATTTTTCTGTTGTCTATAGAAGAGTGTTCACATACATTTATCATCCAAAAGAAAAATGAAACCAGGTGCATCTTTCACAACTGATTGATGATCAACATTTGTCTCCACAGCCAGTGTGGCTGCTTAAATATTCATTCATATACAGCCCTGTTTTATGAGCCTTAGATGCTGTAGATTGGACATTGCCTTCATCACACAAACAAGTGAATGCCTGTTATATTTATTATCATGTTGCCTCCATGTAAACATACTTCATTTATTATCACATTTATGTTTCACTTCAACTCAGCAAAACTGCCAACGGTGTCTGCAAAAAAAGAAGTTCAGTTTGGTGAGAATGATCAATTTTTCACAAAAATATAATAATATGTTTATTTACATCATAAAAAAACACAATCATAAAAGGGTGAGCTCAGACTTCAGCTTAATGCCTGTTTGTTCATGATTTGCTGTAGGGATGGGAATGGGAGGCACAACACAAGAGGATATGAAACTGAAAGATATATCAGAGGTGGAAAATACTAATAACCTTCACTCAACTTACTATAATTGGGTAGTTTTTATGGGTACTTTTTGAAATGTGCACTTTACTTCTATTTACGCAAGTTTTAACCAGAGTTGCTGTACTTTAACTTGAGTACAGTACTCTTGTACTTTTTCCACCTCTTTTAACTACACAGTGGCACATGGAGATGATTCCACATGTTGTATTTCACTTTATAATAGAGGTGTGACTTTAGCTGAAAAACTGATAAGGAAAGTTCATTATACAACTCCTCAGTAGCTACCAGAGCTGGGTGAATAATTGAAATGCAGATGAAATTGCAATATGTCCCACCACAAGTATCAAATCCCAGAAGTTGCGGTATTTCTATGATCATATATTTGTGTCTAAAGAAATGGTCTCATACATTTTTGCAGCAGCAGCAGTGGAGATACAGAAAATGTTCTACACATCTTGTAAACATTGAAATATCCCTTTTTGTCCTCTCAGAATCAGCTTTATTGGCCAAGTATGTTTACAAAAACTCCAGTTCGCTTTGTTCTCAAGGAATGAAACACTAAATACAAAAATAAATTGATAAAAGTTTAAAAAATCTAAATCAGTGTTAATTTTGGCATCTATTTTTAATTTTAGTCTTAGTTTTATTCTTTAAATGAAATGCATTTTAGTTTTAGTCACATTTTAGTCATTTCTATCCTATTAAGTTTAAGTCTAGTGTTAGTCGACAAAAACTCAAAACATTGTAGTCTAGATTTAGTCCATAAAAAGTCTTCATATTTTAGTCTTTACTTTTAGTCCAAGCATTTATTTTTATGGCTTAATCTGGTGCCAAGTCATGTTAGTGTGTTTTATGCACTCTGCCAAACCTGGGGTCCCTGCACAGGAGACTGTCATTGTGTCATAACACATTTTGAAGTCAGTTTTAAATTATGGGCTCCACATTTTTAATTCCTTCTTCAGAGTTTATTCACAAGTCAGTCTCTTTGACAGATGCACGTCTCTACTTCTTTGTTGTCTGTTCTTTTCTTTATTTTTGAATACCTGCTTATTTAGAGCATCCTCCAAATACAGTAAGGATGTAAGATTTGTTTTTTTAGCTTTGTTTGTTCCTCTTTAAAATGAACTAAATCACACAATCATAGAGCATATAAATGACCACAATCAGTACAATTACTTCCCTACTTTCTTACCTGTCTTTCTACTGTTGCTGCTCTGTTTTAAGGGCTGTTTTTGTCCTTGTGTGTTTTTTTTTCACGTTCATTCAAACTGTAATTAACACGTTTTATATTCATCTGTGTTTTTCTCCTTTCTTGCTATAATACTAGAACAGTCAACACCAGAATTTCCTTCAGGATCATAACAAGTCTACAACATTTATCTGAGAATACACACAGTAAATCTGCAGGGGGGACAGCTGAAAACAAACCCTTTAAACATGTGACAGAACCTTCAATAATGAACATTTTGCTGGAACTACCTGTTTGGTTTAAGTTATGAAAAAACAATTATCTGTATTGTAGAAGTGTTAGTTTTAATTTTTCAAATGAGACTCTTTGACTTTGATTCATCAGCCAACCTTTAATTATTTCCTCTGGGAAATTAATCTGAAGAATACAAGCACTGATGCCATCCCTTGGTCTCATTACATCAATCAATTTCTCTGTTCAACAACACTCGATACATCCAGATGAACAAGTCATTAATTTATTCATTATAAATACTCCAAATTCATTCTTCATCAATATTCAGACACAGAAGCATCCACTCATTTAAACATAAACAAGAATATTTATGCACATAAATCAGAGAAACAGGGTGTTTTTCATTTGTTTGTGGCTTATTTTGATCAGAACTTACCTTTATGCTTGTCTTTTTGGTCTCTTTGTGTTTAACTTTCCTTTAAAGTCATGCTTCTTCAGTCTTTTCTTAAAGTCTGATTTCCTGTAGATAAATCATTTTCTGTGTTTGATATAAAACAGTGGCTGTTGCTTTTTTGACAAACTACAAAGTCTTTTTAATAGCAAATGCAATCAGAGACTCTTTAAACAAGGCACCTGTTGGGAATACCTCATAAGGAACTTTTTTCAGGTATAATCAAGTTAAACAAAGAAGCGTCACAGCTTTCTCATCTGTTTACACCTGATCTGTGTACAAAAAGAGGGGATTTTGCAAAAATTCTTACAACTAGTTGGATTATAATCAAAATATTTTGTTTGTACAGCACATAAAACAGAGAAAATACCAAATTGGCACTGTGGAAGAACAGCTAAAGAGACAGGAAATGTGAGGAAGAACGTGGCTGAGCATGCATTAATAAATGTAGTCACACCCCTTTGTATGTGAGAACGCTGCTCTACCAAGTGAGCTAAGCAACACCTCAAAATGGAAATTTTATATATGATCATAAAATCAACAAAGCAGTAGGATCGATTCCTCTTCTTCAGTGTGTTACACCAGCTATGCGCAGCCCCTTTCAGACTGACACGGCTTGATTTTTCTTTTTAGCTCAGTTTGCGTGTTAACATGTCAGGGCTTTCAGACAGAGACTGATTTAGAGAATCTAGAGAACAGAGGGCTCGCTTATTTTATCTCCCAGGGTGCAGTGAATCTGTCCCAAGTGATTGTAGTTTAAAGACACCTCTGTCTGGAAGGTCCTGTCACTGTTTAATCAGTATTCCTGGCTACCATTACACCATGAAGACAAAAGAACATTTCAAGCAACTCAGAGAAAAGCTTATTGAAAAGTTAAAGTCTGGGGATGGATACAAAAAACTTCCAAGGCACTGATCATCCCCTGGAGTTCAGTTAAATCCATCATTATGAAATGCAAGGAATATGGTACGTGTAAATTAGGGATGTTCTTAGGTGTCTGTTTCCCCAAGTTAAGTTCTGTTTAACTGACAAGTCGAAAGAGAAGAAAATGCGTAGAAAGCAGTCAAATTCATCACAGGTTTGTTGTGTTAGCAGGTGTGCTGTAGCCTGATATACTGTATAGAGTGTAGCTAACATTGGCAGCTAGCGCCGCCAGCCTTCAATCTTCTTTGCGAGTTGAGATCGTCCTTTGATATGTGGCCATTTTTTCCCCCGGTTGAGTAGTAATGCAGGAGTTCAACCCTGGAAAGCCTTTACACCATTTTATCTCCATTGACTACTTAAAACCTGTCATAGCGCACTGTTCCTATTACATGCAATCTGCCAAGCTTCTCAAATTTACATCCATTCATATACAGCCCTGATGGATGTGTTTCACACATCCATCTGGGAAACCTTCCATAGATGGTGTTTGGGGAAGGGCAGCGTCTTTGACTCTCAGAGGGTGATTGGATGAACGTTCTGTCTGTCACGGCTTTACGGGCCAATCAGATCAACAACACATGTGATGTTGTAGCCCCAAACCGAGGTGCACCACTACCGACAAATAGATTCTATAGAGAGCTGCATAATGCGAACCATAGTGACTGTAAACATGTTCAAAAGAAAACAATTCAATGCTGTTCTTTGTTCTTCATTTAACAAAGAAATGTCTTCAAGTTCTGATAAAACTGGCACTTTAGCTGAATCCACTCTAATGTCTTCCGCCATAATTGCACAAGCCTCTTCTCGCCTCTTGCTTACATCCCGACTATGCCATGCCTAAAAGTCACTGATTGGTCCTGTCACTTTCTAACCAGGCCCAAACGGTTCAGATGGGAGCTTTGCAAGATGGATTTGCCAGTGAGAAACACGGAAACGGGCGGATCAATCTGCTATGCAAGGTTAGTTGTTCTTATGGTTGAGTCATGAACGCTGACCTTAACTGAGGCCAGTGATACTTGCAGCCCTTTGGATGTCGTTCTGGGGTTTTTTGTGACCTCCTGGATGAGCCACCGCTCCAAGGTTCACCACTGTTAACTCATGATTCAACAAGGGGGGGCAATTACTTTTTCACATAGGGACAGATAGATTTGGATTTTTTTTCCCCCTTAACAAATAAGTCATCTTCAAGCCTTTAGATATCTTTATGTAATTTGACCTCACAGGTGGGCTATAAGACTGTTTTATTGGAGAAAAAAAGAAAAAGGTAAAATGTCAGATGTTTTGGAGCAGAGATCGGAGGTGAGAACATGTTAAGTACAAGACCAGCCATATCCGTCACGGTTATGCTTTGTTCCGATTCAGGACACTGCTTAAATTAAGCTGCAGTAATAAAATAATAACATAGATCTCATTCAGGACGTCCTGACAGGTGAAAATATGGGACCAAATATTTCCACCTCTGTGAATCGTCTTATAAACAACCCAGCACCTCTGCTGATTGAATCGAGTTTAAATTGACCCTTTCCTCTTCTGCTGCCATGTGTAAATGAAGTTTTCTGACGTGTTTACGTGAGCTTAGCCTTTATCATCACTTTATTACCCTCACTGACTCTGAGGGTGTTTTGCAGGATGCAGCATCCCGTAACAGGAGGAGGGTGAGAGCAAACTGTGTGTGAATGTGATATGAAAACACAGCTCACTCATTAGTCATGCATTTTCATCAGCTGACATTTTCTGACATTTTGTGGCTTCCTGTTTATACCACACTCAAAATGCAACAAGTCAATAGTAGAAATATTAACAAACATACAGTATGAAGCAGATGCAGGGAAAATTTAGAGTTTATTTAATGATGCTGTGTTATTTTTATATCTTGTCTTTAAGGACATTTAAAGGGGAGCAGATGATTGAAGTCATCGAGTCCATCGAGAGGGAGTGAGAGAGAAGTGATGCTGCCGAGCACATGCTGCTCCAAAAACTGAACTATTTTCAACCAAAAGCACTGAGAGCAGTGGTGAAAAACAGCTGACATCAAGGATGTTTTTGAAGACATAGCACACTGCAGAAAAGGTGTTAATAGTGTAAAAATCCAGCCTTGAATCGGCATTGTGCTAAGGGCTACAGGGAACCAGCACATTTACTGATGAGTTCTGTGTTAACTGTGATATTATGGCTGTAGTAAGAGTGATCCCAAATAGTCAAATATTCAATGATTTATTTAAAGACTGTAGGCCATCATTAAATCTCAAGGTGGAATGCCTACTTATAAAACAAGGATCATTCAAGCTTTACAGGGGTGATCAATGTTCATTATTGCATTGATTTGTCTGAATTCTCCATATAAATCAAGACTCACAGCCTATCTTGGTATAAATATCAATTTTTAATGCCATTCTGAAGATAACTTGTACTTATAATCAGTCTAGTTGGCAACATAAAAGATAAATCACTTAAAATCCTTGTCAAGTAAAATAACAAATTCATCTCTAAACACACTGAAACTTGATATCAATCAAGACTCAAACAAATCAAACAAAAACCCCTGGAGAATGAGGGAGATTCTCTGCTGACTGTCCAGCCATACCCGGAATCACAGGCATCACATATTTTTGGATATTTGCAATTCAAGGTTAGGGAGGCTCCAACACATTGGCTCCGCTGTTTGAATACTTTGCACAAATACCATAAAATCCAGACCATAATCTCCAATTTCCACATGCAATGCCAATGCAATCTGACAGCGAAATGCGACGTGGAGCAAATCACTCCCTCTAGGTATATTTTTGGCGCTGGCTGCTGCCAAACCGTGTCATTCCATGTAAGCAGATTGGCCCGAACTACAAAAAAAAAAAAAAAAAAATAGTGCAAAGTTACTTCAAAACACAATGTATGGACTCCTGATTATAAAGCATTACTGTATCAACATTATGTCTCATCCTGCAAGATAAGCAAGAGGTCATCAGGAGGTCAGTGGGTCACAGAGCTACAATGATGCCACTGATGAGGAAAAGTAAACTTTTGAGTTCAGAATTTTACATGAGACCACATATTCTTTGTATCAAACACTAACCTTTTACCTTCCTAATGTACTCAACCATGGTGGAAGCAATAAAATCATGGAATCATAAATGGCAAATCTACCCCAAGAAGGCAAAATACTCCTCTGATGACATACTATTTCTGCACAAACTTGCAGTCCCCCGTGATCTCTGCTGTCTTGCCGTAAGCTGATAAGGGCTGCACTGCGTTGCACAGGGCTATAGACACTCTTCCAGAGTGCAAGGTCTCTCGCCTTTGGTCGGGGTAAAACCGCAGCACAGCAGAGCGCAGCACAGCTGGTATGTGTGGAAATAAGGGGTAGTCATCCCGGTTTATAAGCTGCAGTCTGTTTTTGAAATCTCCCAAGAGGGGATACAGTTTTGTACAGTGTGTGACGGTAGTAGCTGCATGCACGTGCATTAATAATATTGCATGTTGCACTTTTTATTTGGGTATAGACGTGCAGCAAGTAAAAAATTGTATACAAAGAATACAAATAATTATATGCAACAAACTTAGACTCTGAACACCTCAAACAAAGACAGCAGATGTGGCCTAGAAAAAGGCTTAAAGCCTCTGTGAAGTAAAAATAGATCTGTATTAAGGTTTGTTTTATGATAGGCCACTGTGTTATGAACCCCCAGGTCAAATTTTAGTCAAAAAAAAAATCTCTAAGTTTATAAAATTAAGTTTCAAAATCATAAAAAATGAGGCAATAAAATCTGCTCCAGGATGAAGCCATGCCCACTCAGGAGAAATATGATCCTCTCAGATTGAAAAAAAAAATGCTACAATCTGAATTGAGGAAAGCACTCATGCTATTAGCCTGCCTCTTGACCTTATGTTGACCTTAGAAGAAGAGACAAAATCCGTTTTCTGGCTCAAATCTCTGTTATGATACTTTAGATGATCCATAGGTGACTGTGACTGATGGATTTGGCAAATTTACCTCACAATGAACAAAACAACAGCATTTAACTGACTGTTAACTTTCAAAAAAGGCAGTGACATCAGCTAACAACAGACTGTACAGAGATGAACTGCTCTGGGGTTTTATATTCTAGTGTTAGAGGGGTGGGGTCATTCCCCATTGTGGGCTATTGGCTCCGCCCAAATTAAACCCAGCCAGGAAGGAGGTGAAAAGCTTTTGGTCTAAATCCAAAATTCAGTCGCATGTAGATCTCAGTGTTTTCACATGTTTACAGCAACCATACTCCAACATATCTCGAGTGCTAAGACACATATTTTGTATTCACTTTAAAGGGTCTTTAAAGGTGACAACTTTGCAAGGAGAACAGAAATGTTGACAGTTTACCTGAGACACATCTAGAAGTAACAAGAGATTCTAAATCATTAACAGTATAATGTTGCAGTATAAAGCAGTGTTTCCCAAAGTGTGGGCTGGGGCCCATCTGTTGGGCCCCAGAGATACTACAGGTGGGCCACGAGAGGTCATTTGCAATGGATGAAAAGTATAATCCTAATTCTGACCATTGAAATAATTTTATGTCAGATCAGAACAGACAAATTTTAACGTCCATGTGGGTCTTGGTGAAACCAACAGACTTTCAGGTTTCACTCTGGGCCGTGGCACGCTCAAGTTTAGGAACGGCTGGCACAAAACAACAAGAAAACACAAAATAATGTTTATAAAGGTATCATTTCAGACTGAATGACTAAATGTCTCCCTCTGCTATCTATACTCTAGTTAGGTACTTGTTCTAGGTACATTTCTTGCATGAGAAAAAAACACTGAAACATAATTACGCTATGCAATTACACCAAATGTTAATGCTGCTGTGAATGGATGACTCGGTTTTTACCAGATGGTGCTTCATACCATTTCACTCACTGACACTCTGCCTTTCATCCTATTTAAGTTTTGGATCCAAGTTCATCCTGCTCTCCGTCTCCCTGTATGTTTCTGGCTTCTTCGCTGCATCATTGTGCATTACCTGCAAGCTTGGCCTGAGCACAAACTCACCCTGCTGGGGCGTCTACCTGTTCCTGGAGGTCATTCCCTCTGCGAACAGGTGGGCAGAACTCAATCAGCCCACTCAGCATTTCCCCACATCATGTGGAGCAGGATGCACTCTTTATGCCAAATCACTCTGGTAACCTGCCCAGTGCACACATTTCAGCCGTCTGTGTTCACGAGCCCTTCAGGAAAATGTCAGTCTTCTTTTTTCTGAAGTGAGTAGGTCACCTTTTTTTAGTATGGAATGGTCATACAAGATCCTGTTATTTATGATCAAGCAGGAAAGCCAGTGACTATTTAGCAATCAGGGCAGTGTGCGTCTATTTTTAGAGCACTCCAATACTTAGACGAACAACATCAGACCCTCTTATGAAGAAAGGCTTAGAAAATCTTGAATACGTTTGACCTTCTTTACTGGAATACATTTGCATCTGGCTTATTGGATGAAAGCAATTCTGTGTGCCACGTAAATTGGCATTTTCTTGTTGAGGAAGATACAGCGTCTGTGAATATTCAACGGGAACAGACTAGAACCTTCCCTTGGGCTGCAAATTAAACGTAGTGAAAGTAAAATTGGGTTTCTCGAGTAAGATGGAGTCGGTTTGTGTGGTCAAAATGGAGCAGAGGTGCATGGAGATTAAAAAAAAAAAGGAAATTGTCTTTTGCTGCTATTTATTTGCAGGTTTGTTGGTGGTCGCTGTACGATTTGCTCAGTGCAATCCTGAAACAAGGTTTTGGTTTAATTTTTGCAATGAGAAATGCACCACAGGCATCAAGTGATAATTTTAAATTGGCTCCCGGAAACGGACGCTGATGATCCTGGCTGCGGTATACGTCGGACACTGGCTCAGTACAATGTGGAGTGCTGATTAGATCTCGGCAGGGTTTCTCACACTTTCAGCCTTATTATTGGATTCTTCCACAATATAGAGAGGATGAAGCCTGTGCTCACAACAGAGTCTAATGTGTGGAGCCTCCACCTTGGCTCAGGAAATCATTGCACAGTGGTAGAGCAAATAAAAGGAAGGGAGGCAGAGAGGAGAGCTTCAGCATCCAGTTACTGCAAAGAATGTGTGGAGCCATTCTGGTTTTATTGTCATGAATAGCTTGAAAATTTAAGCAGATTTTTAGTTTTTTATATCACTAATCTCCTCAGAACAGGGATTTTGATTTTTAAATACACAAGTGAGGATGGATGGCTGGATTTTTTAACAATCCAGCTGTCTTCCTTATATTGTTACTAAAGGCAGTGATTTTAATAACAATACCATTTCAACACCTTTGCCAACTATTTCTACTACTGTAAGCCATTCTGGCCCCTTCTCAACCCTTTCCATCACTTTTTCTGCCAGTTTTTGCCACTTCTAACCAATTTATTTTAAATTGCTTTAATTATCATCCTGTCCGGTATAAGTCCATGATAAGGAAGCTAAAAAGGTTAATGCTTGCTTAAAGAATTTGTGGTTTTATGCAAAATTCTTTTGGTAAATATCCCCAAAAGTTAACTTTTCCTCATCAACTGCGCCATTGTAGCTCTGTGACCCACTAACCTCTCGGTGACCCTATGTTCTTTTTGCAGGATGAGATGTGATGTTGATATAGTGATGATTTATGATCAGGAGTCCGTGCATTGGGTTGTATTTTGAAAGAACAGGATATTCTACGCTTGTGACTTCCTCTTCTGGAGCTTTCTGATCAACGGGTATTGACGCGGTTTGGCAGTTGCTGGCGCTGAAAATAGACCTGCAGTGTATCTTGAACGAAGCGGAGCGAAGTGTTGGCCCAGGCACGCGCCGCTGCCGGTCTGGAGCGCCGGCTGATGAAATGCTCTGATAGACAAGAGAGAGAGCGATGTGCTCAGCAGTACGATTCACTGGCGGTTCGCGGTGCGTTTGCTGTATGTGGAAATTGGAGGTAAGCCATTTTAGCCACTTCTTAACCCTTTCCACCACTTTTTCTGCCAGTTTTTGCCACTTTTAATCAATTTTTTGCTACCCCTCACCTTTTGTTGCCACTATTGCCAGAGCAGGTCAGCAGAAGAGCAAAAATATCTTTTCTATCATTCAAAATTTTCATCGCTGTCCTTTGCTCTTTACTATATAAAGTTCTGTTCTGTTCTGATTAAACTGCTGCAATACTATATCTTCACCTGAGCAAACTGCGACACTAAGCGGTAGCCATTGCTATCAGCTCACTGTACAACTAAACCCAGCACTTAGCTACTGCCTTGTTCTCCTCAAACTGGAGCTTTTCTCCAATATTTAAGTATATTTAAGTCCTTTTTGTCGATGTATGGTAAGGTTTCATGTATTTTGGTATGGATTCTTGCTCAATTAATAACTATTTAGCTTCATTAACCATGCTGTTACTGAGTTTGTTTGTGCTGCACTAAGTGGCTCTGGAAAATTTGATTGTGATCATTCCATCGCTCAAAACATGCTGAGGGAATTAGAATAGGCAGGGTTTGAAAAAGAAAAAGAAACAGAATTGCTGCTTTTATTTCTTGGTTAAATGATATGACGTTCCATATTTGGGTTGAAAATCTCAGTAGATGTATGGCTGCCAAGCCTTCACTAGCTTGACCGCTAGCAATAGCTGCTTCCTCCCCCTCTTCATCTAATGAAGTCCCGTTCAAGCATTGTCCTTGTCTACTGGGCTTTTCTTCGATTTGCTTTGATTTTTCTGAGGCACTTTGGGTATCAAGGTACAAGAGTATCAGTCCTTGGGCTAGCGCATTTAGTTTGGTGAATTTAGTCTAAACAGGAGTGCCAAATGAAGGCCCAGTAGGTCCAAGCTCAAAATCCATCTGCATTCAGAAAGACGCCATAACCATTAAGCTGTGTTCACACCAGATGCAAATAATTGCCTAATCCATGTATTCGAAAGCTAATTTTTTAAAATTCACACGAATAACTCACTCCACTCACGTGTCCAGTCGTGTGTACTCGAGAAAGGAGGAGCTTCCCTTCTCCCACATCCACAGTCCAGGCAGTTGGCACTTTTTTGTAACTGTTGTGGACAGCCTTAAACCAACGAAGGGTAGATGGCTGAAATCAAGTGACAGAATAAAAGTCCAACCTCCTCAGTCACTTTCCTCCAAGTGAGCTCCTTTTTATTCCTGCTCTGGTAGAACAAGAACGTTGGGTTGTATAGCCCAGGGTAGCCACAGGCAGACCCCACAAGGTTCTCATCTTCCGGTGACATGTCTCCATGCTGAATGGGCATCGGGGTGGAAGTGAGGAGCTTGAGTTCAGATTTTAAACTCTCATGAAAAAGCAAATGAAGCAGACGGCACGTTGAATGCGGTGCAAATTCGTCTCATTCGCGAGAATTACAATTCGCGTCGCACATTTGCCCCATTCACGCTGCCCTAAGTGAACTCACGTTCTCATGCAATGCACAGTGATGTCAAATTCTAACAAAAGGGAAAAATGCTTTGGATTTTTTTTACATTTTGGAGAAAAATACTTCTGCTTCTCTTCAACTGTGACTTGAAATGTCAGTGTGACATTGTCATATTGCTATTTCACGTGAAGCAAAGGCTCTTTCCACCACTGACAGTAACATCTGCACACGTTCAGTCTTCATTAAAATCCAGTCCTGACTCACAATCTTGAGATGAAACGAGGCCTAATGAACAATTTATCCCCTTGCTTGCTTAATCATAATAACAATAAAAGGCTGTGATGTGAGGAAGGTGTCGAGTTAGACAAATGCTTTTTTAATTAGCGTAGAAAATGCATCACAAGAAATGAGCAAATGCACCCAAATAACCTGTCCTACAAATCATGAGTGTCATCCTGTCTGCCTTGGGATTAGCAGGGAATAAACAACCTTAAAGAGAGAATAATGGGAGGGGAATCGTTTAATCCTGTGATCCATTCTATTCATGTGCATATCTGGATGATTGTATGTGAAAAACAATACTTCAAAATAAGATTTCAGGTGGGTTTTTTTCGCCACTTTATACATTCAAAATGCAGCACCTTTATCTGCTTATTTGACAGTTTGACTTTAATGCATTTCAAAACTAGATCAAGCTGATGGACACTCTATTTATCAGGCTTTTATTGCTGAAAATCACCACAGAATATTCATTGATTTGATACAATGAAATGTCTGTCAGTGTCAAGCTTGCAGCCAGGGAAAGAAAGCAAACCGACACGGCTTTGTATGTCAATTTCAGCACCACGGACAGCTGCACTTACTCATCTTCCTCCACACTGCGTTTGGAAATTGCCCGTCCAAAGCAATCATAAAAGTTTTGATGAGTATATATCTGCCCTCACAAACTTCTGATTTAACCACAGAATGCCCTGAGATGCGAGACAACACACACCTGAGGCAGAATCCACATTTCCTCCTGCAGTAAAATAATTACAGCTCTGACAAGCCGGTCCAGCCCTCATCTTCCACTATCATCCCTGCTGCACTTCCTTATCTGCTTTGTCATTTGAATTAGGCACTGCACATTTCCAGAGGTGAGCCCAAGCTTGTGTTGGCTGTCACTACGGGAGAGATGATGACCCGCACAACATGCTCCACTGAAAGCCTTAATAAGTGCAGCCGAGCTCCGGCACCGAGGAAAGATCTGCAATATCAACCATCTGATCAGCAGGTCAGCTGGGATTTGTATCCTGGATCTCCAGTGATGAATGAATCATTTCCTCTCATCTCTCTCGCTCAAAACACACTGTGTCAAAAGGCTGGATTGTGGAGGATATCAAAAACAGACAGCGATGTGAAGGGAGGAGACAGCGCTGTCATGAATTTATGAAAGCCTCTTCAGGGGAAAACATGTTGAGGGGAAAGAAAAATGTTTTTTTTTCCTGGATGTCTTGAAAGATTTTCTTTTTTTCTGGGCATTGATGCATTATTTTGTGGAAAAAATTACAATTTAACTTTGTCACACCGCTCCCTCATTGTGTCTCCCTCTGTGTCTTTGTGTCTGTCTCACTTTTCGCTTAATTTATTTTAATTAGGACCTTGAAGTAATTGCACCTCGTTCTTTGCAAGCTGAGTGATTTTATTGTGAGACGGCGGCCTCCCATGAATATGCTGGCTGCAGCTCAGGCTGATTTAGTCTTGGGTTTACTCAGGGGGGCGTATTATTAGACAAGACCCCCAACAACTTCAACAATCCATTTTGGTTCCCTGCTGCAAAAGTCATTTCTCAAGATTTGTTGTTGTGATTGTAGAAAAGAAGTTATTTGGCATGAAATTCTCTGAACTGTTTGTAAGCTGGAGCCTTTTATCTGTCAGTTGTAAATTATCTGTCTGTATTTGTCACAAATTTTTATAAATATTATTTTGATAAATGATTTTCAATACCTTTTACTCCCAATGAAATGGTTTAAATCAATCTGACTTTCTTTACTTTAATTTGCTTGTATTGTGTGCAATCTGACATGAAGGGGAGAGAAAAAAAATCTGTAAAGGAGTTGCACTGCAAGAGATTGGTGGTGTAATGGTGCAGAAGTAGGTATACTCTTAATTTTATGCCCAGCCTTTATTTGACAACTAATTGATAAGAGCAATCCATATGGGTACTTTGCACAAACATTGTAGGCCTCAAATCTTTCTTGGTGAAAATATTCCATCTAAATAAACAGTGGTGAATGGAGCAGATGGGGCATTTAGTGATGTAAGGCTTCAAAGCTTAAAATCTGAAAAACGTATAGTTTGATAGTTACTTGGAGCCAAAATCTAATGGCTGGTAAACATAAAAATCCCAACTTTAATGGACAGGGATCAGCATTATAACTTAATAAAAGTGTTAAGGCAGGTGTATCTTGACACAGTATGACATGACAACAAAAAAGCTTTTTCTATTGGTTGACAGCTCCTCACAAAGCATTCTGGGGAAACAATATTAGTATTCATTAGCATTCAAGCTAGTGGCAATAAATGATCAAAAATGGATAAAAAAAAAAAGATTTTTAAAAAAGAGGCTCTATGTCAGATCTACTGGTGCAGATTTAATTTTCAAAGTCCCTGAAAAGTCATTCGAATCCAGGCTTGCTAGAAACGCTTCCATATGGGTCCTTTAACACTTAGTGCGTCGCTGGTGACGCACTGGGAAAGCACACTTTGCATTACCGTAATTATGCGACTGTTGGTGCAATTGAAAAAATTCAAACAGTTTCTGAAAGCTAAAGTAGTGCTTCACAGCGAACATGTGGTTATTACGGTAATTTCACCTTTTCTCACAGGGCAGGTGACATCACCAACCCACATATTTGCCCCACCCAAATTAAACACAGCCAGGAAAAAGGTGAAACGGTCTAAATCCAAAATTCAGTCACATGTAGATCTCAGTGTTTTCACATGTTTACAGCAACCGTATTCCAACATATCTAGTGTGTTAAGACACAAATTTTGGATTTCACTTTACGGGGTCTTTAAGAGAATAATGAATGCTTTGCTGCTCTTATAATTGTAGTTTATGTGTGCAGTGTTTTCGAGCAGCGAAGAAGAATTGATGTTTGGTTTACAACACAAACATACAGCAGGGCTAAATGAAGCAAAATATAAAGTTAAACAGAACTGTCAGATCAATGCATTAACACATGTACTCTCCAATACCTGCATTTAAAGCAGTATCAGATGTATTCTAAATCATACCAACTCTGCTTTTAAAACATTGTGAATACATTAGTGGATGTGCTAAGAGGGAACAGACCACCATATCTGACCATATTACTCCTCTCTAGTTTCAACCCAAAGCCACAGAGATAGAACAGCTCAGTTGTATAGTGTGGCCAACTTAAGAAAGAAGAAGGACCTAAACCTTGCATGGGTCACAGACAACCAGGACAAGAGTATAATGCCTCATTTACTTTAGAGAGCCTCCTGAATAATGTGCCAGAAAATCTGTCTGTGTCCTTATATAAGGTTCACATTCAGGCCACTTCATTCATCCCGAGGGAAAATACACTCAAAGGTCACTTTATTAAGTACACCTGTTCAATTGCTTGTTAACACAAATACCTCATCAGCCAATCATATGGCAGCAACTCGAAGCATTTAGGAATGTAGCCGTGGTCAAGAATGGGGAACGGGGATTAACGTGACTTTGAACATGGCATGGTTGTTAGTGCCAGACGGACTGGTCTGAGTATTTCAGAAACTGCTGATTTTCACATATAACCATCTCTAGGGTTTACAGAGAATGGCCAGAAAAAGGGAAAATATCCAGTGAGCGGTAGCTGTGTGGATGACAAAACCTTGTTGATGTCAGAGGAGAATGGGTAGACTGGTTCAAGATGATGGAAAGACAACAGTTATGCAAATATCCACTTGCTATAACCAAGGTATGCAGAATACCATCTCTGAGCGCACTAAACATGTCCAACCATGAAGCAGATGGGCTACAGCAGCAGAGGACCACACCGGGTGCCACTCCTGTCAGCTAAGAAAAGGAAACTGAGGCTACAGTTTGCACGCGCTCACCAAAATTGGACAATAGAAGATTGGAAAAATATTGCCTGGTCTCATGAGTCTCAATTTCAATGGTGAAGATCTGATCAGAATTTGGCGTAAACAACATGAAAGCATGGATCCATCCGGCCTTGTATCAACAGTTCAGGCTGGTGATTGTGGTTTACCTAATAAAGTGGCTGGTGAGTGCATGTTTTTGTAAAAGCTGTTTACCTACATAATATTATGTGAATTTTACATTCAATGAGGGAGAAAAACTGTGAAAAGTGCCCTTCCTGGTCCAAACTGCATGCAATGCCAGAATATTTTGCAAGTAGCTTGCAGCATTAACTGGAAATGCCTCTTTAAGAAGCTTCTATGGATTGTGAAATTAATCCTTGAAACCAAAAAGGTGGTTTAATGCTTAGTAAATACAGTGAATGGAGCACAGGGAAACTTCAGGCTCATCTACCCAGAAAATTTCCAGACTTGCTTGTTCACATTTGTCTCCAACCTTGCAAAGCCGATAGATTGGCCTGAGTTCATGTATGTCATCAGGCAAATCCATCTTGCAGCGCTTTCATCTGCAGTGATTGTGGTGAACCAGACGCTGTTCAGACCAGTCAGCATCATTTGAGGAGATTGAGGCAATAGCTACGGGTTGGGTTTAGTTGTAATGTGAGCAGACAGCAATGCCTGGGTTACTTGCCGTTAGCTCAGTGGAGTATAGCGGCAGTTTTATCACAAGTAGACCACATTTCTTACACGCTAAAGAGCAAAACACAGCTATAAATGCTTTTCATAGCGCAAAAGATGCTTCCGATTCTCTGCCAACCTGCTTCAGTATGAGTTTGCAAGAGTTGCGGAGAAAGAGGTCGGGAGTATAGCGTTGGTCTGTACAAACAATTGGAGCTGGTAGAGCGGTTAACTCGACTGGCTGTAGCATTGGTAAAGCGGTGGTTTAATCAGAAGTGGACCACATTTCTTTAAAAACAAGATCAAAGAGCCACACTGTAAGCTTCTCTTGGTGGGGAACACATTTTTGCTCTTCTCCCGACTGGTAGCGTTTCCCGGCAGGTATGCTGCAGAGCTGTGCATGTGTGCTACTGCATCATGTTTTGTCGCTCTGATTGGCCCGTTATGAATGTGCCGATTATGTCCTTCCCAAACGCCTCGATAGCAAGCTTTCAATGCTGAGTGTGACATATCCATGCAATGGATATATGAAACAGTCTATCTGCTGTGTCAGGTGACTTGTCGCTAACAGCAGGGAATTTTCCCACATTTCACCTGTGATTCAGTAAAGGGGTAGGAGAGGAGAAATACAGGGGGCTGGCAGGGAAATTTCCAGACAAAGACAGTCAAGAGGAAAAGCTTGTGTTTGTGCTCACACATGCAGCTCACCCTGGTAAAGCTAGGATTTTTTTTAGGAGTTGATGTGCAAGCATTTTGGGGGCTTTTTCTACCATTTTCTGACAAACTTTCACTTTTTTCTTTTCTTTTTTTAATCTTTAAAGCACAATATTGAGTAACAATCTAGCATGGGGTAGCATTTAGCTTCATTTCATTGCATTTTAAATGAGCCACCTTGACTAATTTGTTGTAATTAATACTCATTTTCAATGACACTGACTATAAAACTCACAGAACACACCTTTAGCTGAAAATATTTCTCCCAGCATGAAGCATTTACTCCAGTTTGAGCAATGCTTCTTAGAAAAAAGTGACTAACAGCTTAAGAACATGAATGGGTCCATAAAAAAACAAAATATTTTGAGGTTTTAACTCAACAGGAACCACTTGGCTTCTGAGGTGAATGCATCACACATGATGAATTTGGCCGGTACATTATGTCGTGGTTCTTTTTATTGGATTTGTTGACTTAAATAAGTCACCAGACTTATCCTGTAAAATAAATTTGTTATGCCTGCTTTTAAATAGCAGGTGTGTCCCAGTGCGTGATCACCTTTTAAACATACTGGCACGCTCTGATTCTACAATTAACATAGGATTACATGTCTTAAATCACAGGATTTCAAGCTTCGAGCGCCTGTATCTCGAGTGAATCCACATTTACATTCCTCCGCCTAAATGATGATCAACTTCTGATGCAGCTTTTCTCCCACAATAGCTTCCACGAGCCGACTAATCCTGGGTTTTCTCTGCCAAGACGTGCTGACATGTTATCAAAGGTTAAGCTACCTCGCAGACACCAAGGGAGCCAGCAGAATTCAAATTTCAGGACAAGTCGGCTTGTGGGAGCTGATGAGAACAGAGGGATTATTAGAGTTATTGGCTCAATCAGGTCAATTGGAAGGTATCCGGGCATCAGGAGGCTGCGTCTCTGCTCGGAGGAAACAGCAGCCGAAGCACCAAACTGTCTCAGTAACAAGCAGACATGCTCCGGGTCATGCACAGTGGTAATTCCCAGAAAGGTCACACAAAATGACACCTAGCGGCATAAAGCCCAGCCGCGCTCTCTCTGCTCTCTCTCTGCAGACCTATAATCTGTCTGATTCCTTCTCCTCGCACCGCTTGTGTCATCTCTCACACTGCTTTCAGCCCCGCTAATGCCACCTCTGACAAGGAGAGGGCAGAAAGGGCGATCTCTGTCACATTCCTCAGACGTAACATATCTAAGGCTGCATCGTCTCTGACTTAAAGGCAAAATCTCTCGCTGCGTGTAACGTCGGGAAAAATCAATGAAAATGGATTTCACTGAAAGAGTATGTACTTTCTTTTTTATTTTATTACCGGAGGAGGGAACAGTGCATCAAGGATTTATGATGGTGTTAGCATCACAATGCTAAAGCAATTTGGTCAACTCTGGCAGTAAATTGGCTTGTCACATAAGATAGCATTAGCGAGATGAACAGAAAATGCCAGGGAGCACATTATATTATGAATGATGGGAATTATATTAACATTTAAATGAGACAGTCACGGTCCAGTGGGAGTACAAGATTTCAGTGTTTATGGTGAGGAATGATGAATCGCAAGGAAGTCAGAAATGAATTTCGGTGTGTTATTACATGCCGACGGTTGTTCTTTACACAACTGCAGTTTATAGCATCCTGATGAAGCTGATGGGACAACTAATCATCATGATAGGCCCTTTAAAAGCAGCTCAGGTAAATAAATAGGAGGAAAAGAGTGCAGCTGGAGAGACTCCATACGTTCACATTCCTGTTTACTCCATATATCTGCAGCTATATGAGAAATAGTGAGTATTTTTCAGGAATCACAGCTCCTGATTCCCCCCCCCCCCCGCAGCTCCAGCAGGCTATAAGCAATCACAGCAAAACATGTCCAGAGGGGACGAGAGAGGGAAATGAAAGCAGCCAGTACAGGCAGTGACCTTTGCAGACTCCTAGCATGATAAATGTCAAAGGTTTTCTGTTTTTAATTTGTCAGAGTTTCCAGAGAAGCCTGACCTATGCCTACTTTCAGCCGCAGCGTTCCCATCACAGCAGTCGCTGAAGCGGCACCTCAAAACCTATTACTGCCCGCCTTTGCTGAGGCTGCTGCTGTCAAAGCTGCAAATTAGCCCATTTGCAACCTTTCATAATGCACTGTAGCAAGGAACAGCTTGTTTTTGTCAGGGAGGGCTGACGCCGAACAATGTAATGTATTGCAAATGTGACATATTGCAGACAAACCCAAGAATATACATTCAAATTTGGCAGCTGTCACTTTTGTGCTGCTCTGCAATCCATTATGCTTTTTTGTGCTCGGCACGGGAAACGTTGACACTGAAGAAACTGCAGGATGATGAAGTCAGGGCGTGGTTTGGTGATTTTAAAAGTAGAAAAATTAATAATTCATCCACAGATAGTCATAAATAGGAATAAAATACTGACATCAGTGCCTGGAATCTCCCTAGATCAATGCACAAAGTCACTAAAGATGCATGATTTTCTGCATCCAGTACAAATGTGGTGTTTTTCTAGATTCAGGGGGAAAAATCCTATCAATTTCACAGGTTATTTCCCAGGTGCTTGATTGCTTTTCAATCTTGGAAACACTATCTCAAGATAATGAAAGTTCAAGGTCAAACATGAAGACAAAATGGAAGATAAGAGCTTAAGAGAGTACTTCTCCTCCACAAGATCCCACATCAAACCTATAGGCCCATATGTTAGAATCAAAGCTGTTGTTTCTTAAAGCTTAGTAGTAGAAACCAGGTAAAATTATTATTTTTATTTCTTCCTTGACTGGACTTGAGTAGTTATAATGAACAATTCTTATAGCCAAGAGGCATATATAGGCTAAGTTTCTGTACGGTCAAACCCTCTCCCTTCTGTGGGTGTGATTTTGCTTATTGTGTATTTTTGTACATGGGTCTTTTTGGCCACATGATAGCTCTAGTAGCTGATTTTTGTCAGTTGATCACTATTAACCAAAAAGCCTAAGACTTTTAAAGTTACATTATGGATGATTTTTGCACTAAAATCTCTGTATTAATTAAAAAACATAAATACTCCAAGGTTATCTGTATTTTTAGTGAGGTTCTTACAATATCACAAATATTTCCCAAGATAGTCTTGCTGCAGACTGCAGCTCTCGGATTCTCCCTCTTGTAGACCACTATGGTGGGACGCTGTCTCTGTCAGAACGGAAATACAAATCAAAATTTTCAAAATAAAACCAGATTAAATTCTGATTGGTTTAGGGTAGGGATACCAAAAGTTTAGGGTCAAAAACCTGACCCAAAAAACCTGATTAAATAAACATTTGATAAGGCCAACTAAACAGTGCCACTATGAAAAAACTCTAACACGGCTAGTGCTAATGAAGCTGCCTCTACAACATTAACTATGTAGGTAATGCAGCCATGTAGCTACGAGGCTACCTTAGCTATGCTGACTTTGTAGCTACGTAACCTACATGGCTAATGTAGCAAATAAAGACATGGGAAAAAAGTGATGTTGGCATTTTTGAAAACAGTTGCATGTTAAATATTACAATATGGCACAAAAGGTGCCACAAGCTAGGCTATATAAACTTATATTTTAGCTCCAGTGTTCACAAACCTTCTTAAACCTTCGTTGTCCACTGAAAACAGCAGTTGGATATATATATAGTTGGATATACTCACTGATACACCTTATGATCTGTTGAGCCCTTGGGCTGGTGTGGGGAAAACAGGATTGCACTCGTTTCTTTAAGAGTCTTTTGGCCCAGCCGGATGCTGTTTGTAGTATATCCACCATCTTCATCAAAGGATGATGCGTACACAAGGGCTGATGGAGACCAACTTTTGGGGACCAAAAGGTGAAAAAAATTATTCTGGACAAAAAAATCTTTAAATTATTCACACATTTACCAAAAAGTGTTTCCTTATTTTGGAGTTGGCTTCTTTTGAGTCATTATTCCTAACGGTTCCTGTCTGCACATCACAGCCTCTCTGTGTCTCTTTCTCTTCAATATGAATCATTCAGTCTTTCTTCTTCTTGCACATGCCTTAATTCAAAGCATGAGGTGCTTGGGAACAGCCTGCCATTAGTTGTCACAGCCCATGTGACATCTGTTTCAGGAACTCAAGATGGTTGCTAATGCTAAGCTAGCAGCAGAGATGATCAAAAACTGGTTAAATAGATAAAAGCCATTTAATAGTGGAGTTACTGGTGTGTATTCAGCCTTTAAATGCCTTGGAAAGTCACCCAAGTACCAGGCTTGCTAGAAAAGCTTCTGTAAAGGCTACAAAGGCATGGATAGCGTCATTATAATGGTGAAACGGAGGGCTCACTTCAAAAAATATATAAAACACTGTCAAAAAAAAATCACATACATTTGTATAAGTTTTATAATTTAAAGCCAAACAAAGTAACCCAAAACGTGTTTTTACCAAAATAACTTTGTAGAAACAATTCCTTAGTGTTTAATCATGTTTTCAGATACTATAAGTAGCCTAATATCAACACCCTTAGAGGAGACAGACCCCACCCCCCAAAAATCTCTGGCATCCCCCAAGGAGGTGCAGGATCCCAGGTTGGGAACCAGTACCCTGAAAGAACCAATGATCTAAGACAGGGCTATTCAATTACAAATTTAACTGGGCCAGATTTTGAAATCAGGTGATGTTGCAGGGTTAGACATGTTCGGCACCCAGTAAGAACTGGTAATGTCAAACTTGGAACCAATACAGATCAATTTGATGAAAAATACGCACTTTTTATACTCTGTGTTTTGAGGATACTTCTGTCAGCATCGCTAGCCACACTTCAAAGCAGCGCAGTGCATTGTAGGTAGACTTTTGTAGCAACTACAGCAGTGATCCTGACCGTTCACCATATACTGACATCATCACTGTCTCTGTGACTGAGTGCCAGTTCACAGGTCAATGGGGGGGTGGGTCAAAGAGTGTCAGTCACGCTACAACAGAAGCGCTCTGTGTGATTACAGTGGTCTTTTGACTGTAAAAAAAAGGAAAATAAGAAACAATTATGGATTGGATTATGAATAACAGTTATGGAGGACAATATGGACTGGCTATCCCTTGAATGGAACATGTGATAATGTAAATAAAATAAAATGTACATTTAAGTTCTCTGAAGGGGAAAAAAGGGATTATTGTAAATGATGATGCAAAGATAAGGAGCAAATGCTCTCCTGTCGGTAGATGTCAGGATTCACAGCGTTGACATCAGGTCAGGGTGTCAAACTAGATGACGATGTAAGAAAAATTCTGACATGCTTGTCTTGAATTGTGTTCATAATGAATGGTTAATTATGTCACACTACAAGACTGTTTGTCGTTCCCAACGCTCTAAATCGAGCCCGGGTTTTAACGATGAGCTGCAACGTTGCAGTCGGGCTAAAATCTGGCTGAATTCGTATTCTGAGCCGGACCTTAACTGGGGCAGAATTCTCCATAAAAATTCACATAACTGATTTGCAAATAATGAAAGAAATTACTTATATAATGACAAATTAACCATTTTCTTATAGTGTATGGTGTGAAGCTAGATGACCAACACAAAACACACCACATTCTCCACTCTTTGAACTCAAAATCATGAGTGTTCAAATGTGACTCTAAAGAAAGCTAAAAGTTGGGTTAGCTACCTCCTACATCCACAGCAGTAGTGTTTTTGATCCCGGTCTTCAGTTTGTTTGTGATATCTGATATATATATATATATATACTGATGATATATTTGATATTGACTTGTGTTGCTGCCACAAGTCAAAAAGTTCCTCCCCTATTTCTGTCATCCATCTTACTTCATGGCTTTCTTTATGACTCCTCCTTTGCTTCATTCCTGATTGATTATTGCTCCATCCCACGTCAGAATTCTGCTCATGCCTGCTCAGCTGTTACTGGGGTCAGAGTGGCTCTTCTTAAAATCAGAGAGGGAAAAAGTCTCTCTTAACAAACTTCACACCAAAGCAAGACCAGCAGGATGATCTGGCAAGATTATCTTATCTCTTAAGAGTATGACACACAAGGTGACAAATCTGATAAAGCTCAAATTTGGTAATAAGACCTTGGTGAAACTGGGTCAATTTAGTAACCTGACACGCCAGATGGATTCGTTTCACACGTCCATCTGGAAAACCTTCAATACTAAGCATTAGGGAAAGGGCAGAGCCTTCGAAAAAAACTCAACGTGTGATTGGATGAATGATCTGTCACATCTTTACGGCCCAATCAGAGCGACAAAACACGTGACATAGCCACTACCGAGGGATAATGCGAACCATGGCGACTACAGATATGTCAGTACATGACTTTTGTCGTTTTTGAAAAGAAAAGGACTCAATGCTTTGTTCTTCTTTTAACGAAGAAATGTTGACAAGTTCTGATAAAACTGGCGCTTTAGCAGCATCCACGCTATGTCTTCCGCCATAATTGCACCAGCTTCTTGTTGCTGCTTGCTTACGTCACCACCCTGCCGCGCCTGAAAGTACTGCCCCTCGCTGCTGATTGGTCCTGTCACTTTCTAACCGAGCCCAGACGGTTCAGACAGGAGCTTTGCAAGATGGATTTGCCAGTGAGAAACACAGAAACGGGTGTATCCATCTGCTTTGCAAGGTTCTCTATTTAGTGTATAAAAGTCAAATGGCACGGTCGTAGTGAGCCCTAAAATTTGTATGCTTTGCCACCGAAGAAAATTCATTAAAGTTACCATAAATAAATGTATTATAAGTGAGGTGAATATTCTTATTTAGTTTGATTCACAACTAATGTTATGTGTAATGTGCTAAAGATTCTTAAAGCCTCTCTCATTATCAAGAGACCTTGATTTTAGCTCTCTAAATCTGAGAACAGATATCTGAGTCATCGTACTTTAAGTTCAGAAGCACCAGCAGGGGATTCATCCTTCCTCAAAGTATTCTCACTTTTTTTTATGGAGAGCTTGATCGATGAACTGCTGGTAATCATTAAAAGACCCTTGGGTCGATTCTGTATTAGACTCCATCTTGCTTTATTAATGGATTTTCTTTTTCTGCCTCCACCTACTCTGTTTAAAGAAAATAGGGTGATATTTAATATGTTAAGATTGTGCAAATGTCAGTCTTTACTTCCTAATCTAACTGTGAGAGAAATGCAGCAGCAGCCTGTAACATTACAGTTCAAACCATATCTAAAAAAACACATGAATTTAGTGAGAATTTAAGGCCTGAGGACATGGCTAAAAAATGTTTGACCTAGAGTCAAAGGAATCTATCCTCAGAGATCACCTTTATCCGTCAAAGCTCTAAAAGTCAGAAAGCTTTAAAAATCCACCTGTCTGAAGGCAGCAGAGCTCGTCAGCATGCAGTGAGGGCGTCTGCAGCACGCTGACCTTCATTCCGTACGCCGACCCTTTCTCCCCTCCTGAGGCCCGATGTGATGCTGGTTTGGATGTTTTCCAAGGTCGGGCGGAGGGCCTGGGTCCGGTGGGGAGGTGATGAGGTGATGTGTTCAATGCCCTCTGCTGTTAATGAGCGGATCTTGAAGGACCGTAGGGGGCTAGAGGTACGAGCTGGAGGTGAAAGGGTCTCACACCATCGGACTAAACATGGCAGATGTGTGCATGTTTGTTGGTTTGTGTTGAAGGCGGTGGGTAGGGTGTACGTCAAGGTGACGTGCTATAAAAGCAGGGTCATAGTTTGATGCCGATGCTTGTGCAGGGTCGTTACGAACGTGACAGTGAAAACATGAATATTAGAGAGACACATCACTGCTGTGTAATTATATCTGAGGGCTAACTCACAATATTGTCAAGGTTTATTGATTTAAGTAGTTTATTTTCTTTTTTAATTTAAATAAAGATGGGGTGAAAGGGATCTCCTCTCTATTTAGATGCCTGCTCCAGCTTCAAGGATCAAAAATGCAGTGAGAGCTTTTAAGAGCTGACTAAAATTAACTCAGTGCAATGAATTTTGAAAAGAAAGTGAGGAAAAAATATTGGCACAGTATTTAAAGAATATTTTCCAATTTGTGTTTTTTTTTAACAAAGTATTTTGGACTTTTTCAAAATTAGACACATTTTTTGTCTCAACTGGCCATGAAAATGAGGAAAAAAATTGTCCAGGCTGCTCAGAAAAAAAAAAAAAAAAAAAATCCACTCTAAATGCGTTACAGCTTTACTGGTAATTGGCAGATTTATAAGTTGAGTCAACTAAATTCTTACAAATAGCTTTAAAACACTAAAATAGCTGAGTTGTCATTATCTAATCAATTTTAAGTTTTCACTGCAATTATAACTTAACGCTTGTTTTCTGCACTAACATTGACATTTCTAATTTCTTGTCTCACTTATTGCTCACCTTTCCCAATACTGAAATAAAACAATGCATAACACATTCAGATTTATTGGCTGTCCATTTAAATGTGTCCTTAAGGCTGCTACTGGCCTATGACTCACAGAAAAGCGTCATGACTATGACACCTGCAGCTCCATCCGTCAGTCTGTTACCCATTAGCCTCTGTGATAACGAGAAAGTTGATCTTTTCTAAAGAGCATCAGAACTCTTAAGTCTTATTCAGACTAAAGATCCCTGCAAAGATTATGCTGCTCTAAATTTTGCCTCATTCTCACATGTCTACAGTGCAAGCATTAATGAGTAGACAAGTGGGACAGGTCTGGGTCTTTTTGAAACATGGCTCAAATAGTGGGTTTTCTTAATCCTAGCTTATGGAAAGTGCAACTTCTACTCTGACATTTCAGTAAAGCAATCGTGCAAATACTGTAAACCAAGGGTTCTAGAAAAGGGGGTCGCAGAGCCATTTTCAGTGGGAGAAAAAAATTGGATCGAAACTCCATGAGGCACTTCCAAACAAGTTTAATTTGCTCTGTCTCTTTGTTTGATCATATTTGTGCCCTCTGAGATCATACAGCACTATCTTTATGAAATGAATTCATTAAATTTGCTTGAAAATGATCAGATATTTGGTTCAAGATCTCTCAGGTGGTGATAGTGGGTCCTGGGGTTTGACCAGTTGAGAACCACTGCCCTAAACTACCACAAGAAAAAAATTAAGCTATACCATCACAATCCTAAGCAAATGCATGCCCAAATAATATTTTTTAAGACATAAACAGCGATAAACTCACAGCAAAAGAGGAGAAAATTTATATTCTTAGTGCATGCATATTGGAGATGTCAAATTCCTGTCAGCTTTTACAACTTTCTGATAAAGTGTCCATCACAGTCTGTTTCACCTACATGTACAAAATTCGGTAGGCTTATCACTATACTCAACCAGAAGTCCAGTATTTTAAGGGGTGTATTTTTCCATTACTAGGGGTCATACTTAATGTAGACTGACTACCCCCAGGGGATAAATCTGATGTTCAAATCTGGTGTACAGCAAAAAGAAACCTCCATAATGAAAAGTTGTCAATCTAGTGCACAAAATTAATACAGGAAGAACTTGGCAAGCCCTTAAAATTGCATGCTTGGCCTTCTAAAAAAATTTATAAATTTCACCCAGCAAATTTGATAAGCATGCCTCTTGAAGCTAAACAACCAATGCAAATAAATCAGCAAAATTAGCCTGTTTCTAGCCATTTCCAGGGTTTATGCACACGCATCCCAGGTGTAAACCAAATCTACTTATTGAGGCGGATGGTGGTGAAAACATTTTGAACTTGTGGGCTTGGACATGGCAGAAAGGCAAATTTAATTTCATGCCATGAAACAGGAAGTGGCTGTGGCTTAAATATACTGGGTCGTAAATCGAGACTAGCACGTTTGATTGAGATTAGATTTTGCCAGCACTGATCTGTCTGCTCATTTTCTATTGTGTTTTAATGACAAGGTAGAGGACATCAGAATTAAAATTCCTCAATTTAACTGGCAAAGCAGAGGGTTCGGTTACTCTTCCCATCTATGGTGGTGTCGGCTTCTTCAAATTTGAGCCTATTTCTTTGGAGAGCCTTACCAAGGTTGTCTTGGCTGCACGATGTACAACTTGCTCTCTTGACTCTCTGCCAGCGTGGATCATCAAAGAGCTTTGGTCCATATGTTTTAGTTATTTTGAATGTATCGCTGTCCACTGGAGTTTTCCCAGCTCCCAGGAATGTAGAATTAGGATCATTTTTAATACATTCTGTAATGTGAGTTCATTGTGAGGCCCAGTGGTGGTACATTATGTTTGGCAAAGCTAAGCCCCCTTTGTCCACTGGTAGCTGCAGTTTCTCCAGTCTAAGTCCTGGGCGTTTACCTTTCCTCACAAATTTACGTATCATACCATGTAAAGATTTGAAAAACTTGGCTGAGATATGATTATGTAACATCTGCATTGGATATAACAATCTTGGAAGAACATTCACCTTCATTATGGCAACCTGGCCGAGCAATGATATGGGTAGAGGGCTCCATCGATGGAGGTCTTTCCTTATCTCTCTCACCACTGGGTCTAAATTCATTTTAATCAAATTATCAAAATTAGGAGCCACGTGAATGCCTAAATACTTCAATCCATTGGGAGACAGCTGGAAAGGAACATAATTTAATAAATCATCAACTTTTAAGTTCCCTAGTGGTAAGGCCAATGATTTTTCATAATTAATTTTATATCCAGAGAACACCCCAAATTCATTAATTATCTGGATAACAGCTGGGACTGAAGACATAGGATCAGACAAAAACAAGAGAACGTCATTGGCATACAGAAAAAAACTTAAGTATCTTGATCTTACTTTGGATACCAGCGACTGAAGTGCTGGAACGAATCCTCTCAGCTAAAGGTTTCATTGTTAGTGTGATTAGTAAAGGAGATAAAGGACATCCTTGTTTTGTGCCTTTGCTTATAGAGAAAGTAGAAGAATTTTCTCCTGTAATAGAGTCTGATGCTTGGGGTGCAGAATATAGCAACTTCATCCACTCGTTAAAACCATCCCCAAAAGCAAACTCCTTTAAAGTTTTCAAAAATTCCCACTCAATATTGTCAAAAGCTTTTTCTGCATCTAAAGTCACAACTAAAGCACTGAGATTGTTAAACTTAACATACTGTAGGATGCCCAATAATCTCCTAATATTAGAAATAGATTTCCTGTTCTGGATGAACCCAGTCTGATCATAACCTACAATTTTAGGAACAACAAGACTGAGTTGGGCTGCATGTAATTTGGCTAAGATTTTACAATCTGTATTCTGAATATTCACTCTGGGTATTCTGGATTTTTGTTTCCCTTTAACAGCACTTTAATAGAGTACTGCTTCAATGACTGAAGGAGTTTTTGGGTTGACAACGAATGTTGAAACTTTGTCAGTAGGGGAGTGAAAATACTTTTAAAGGCTTTATAAACCTCAGAAGGGAGCGTAAAAGATCAATTTCCAATAATTATTTCATTATTTTCACAGTACTATAAGGAGGGTTTGGATTAGGTTATGATTAGGTAATTATGGAGCTATTATTGTTGCAAAAGTAAGTATTGTTGCAAATCTGCAAATTTGTAGGCAGATTTGAAAATACATTGACAAATCCACAAACACATGCACAAATCCACAAATGTGTGCACATATCTGCAAACGTGTTCAGATCTGCAAATGTTTGCAAAGATTTGCAAATTCCTACAAAGATCCACAAATACTTCCACTGATCTGCAAATATGTAGACCAATTTGTAATTGTGGACTGGGTTAATTTTGGTTCAGAAAACTCTTTTTTGCTTCAAGTTGTCAAAATCCTCACAAGCCATCAGTTACAACTGAAATCTGCCTCTCAACTGGCTGTCATACTCACGTGACCAGTGCAATGCTTGTACCGTGCACGATCCGCAAATGTGTTCTCAGATCTGTAAGCGTGAGTACTGGGTCTGTTGCCCTCAGTTTAGGCTCACAGGCAAGGCTGCGTCCTCATCACATAAGCATCACACAGGAGGCAGCAGTTCAGACTTTATAAAGGCTGTATGTAGCGTCAACGTGAAAGGAGAAATATTGTTGTATTATACAGTTACTTTTCATATTTTCATTGAATGAGTGAAGAAAAGAATGCCTTCCTTTTTTCCAAAATCGTATCAATAGTGGTTGTCATCTCTGCAAGACAGAGGCTTATTGTGTTCTATTTTTCAAACAGAAATCACCATTATGACACTGTATTAGCCGGATGATGGTTAGCAATAAGACCCATAGAATGGTCTGTAACATTTATATTTATACCAATAACAGGGGAAGGGAAAGATTGTTGTCTTGAATGATGCGCTAAAAGGCACTGAACAATGCTGATACATGTAAATCACAGCATATAGTAGATAGAAAGACTGAGCAGCAGTGACACAACCCTGTGGTCACGCAGAACAAGGTTCAATTCAGCAGCGTCTGGAAAATTTCTTTATTTGTTGGACTATTTTATGCACTGCTCAGGAATTTAATCACTCAAGCCAGGAAATATGTAGGACCTGAAAATTTGCTTCGATGTGTGATCAAAAAGGACCGACCAAACGAAATCTTCATTACAGTCCATGACAGTTTGCACTAAATAGTTGTTTTAATATTTTGAATATTTGCCCTGGCATCACGCCAACGGTTCCATCAGCTGCCCTTAAAATAGAAAACTGCTCTGCAGTCTCGTGAGTAAATGAATCCCAACATAAAAACGTCATCAATATCTAAAGTTCTGCTGTGGCTGCCAGAGAAAACTCTGAAATTAGAAACTTCAGAGTCACCTGGCTCTGCCCAGTGTGCTGATCCTGCACCTGGAGCACAAACTGTGCCAGCATGATGCCTACCTCTCCTTACTGCTGATAAAACTAGTGAAGACTCCATCTACCACAGCACCTGTCATCCACTCCCACCTGCACATGCGTGGATTCTGGCCTGATGCTGATTTACAGAAAGCATCCAGCATAAAAAACACTGTGTTCAGTTAATCATAATGCATTCAAAATATTGTTGCCCAGGGTGTAAAGATGCACTTTCCTTCCAAACAGGAACATTTGCTCAAAGCTGAGGGAAAGTAATCAGCAAATATATAGTAAAAAAAAATGTAAACTATGAATGTTTGTAATACTCGTGGTATTTAGTTAAGAAATTAACACACAAATGTACACTTCACTTGTGGAAGGATCAAGAGCAGAAATTTAAAAAAAAACACAGTGTTAATTGTATTGATTTGAAAGAATGATTAAATATCCAGGTACTATTACACATCTAAAAATGCTAATAATATTATTACCAATAATTCAACATGTCGCTATGGCGCAAAGTAAGGGTTACTTTTGGGTAGGTGGCTGCAACATCTGTGGGACTGTGGGAGAATTTACATGTGTTCATTTTCATATTCTTACAGACATAAAAACATATTCACATCTATGTAAGCTCATATATATGAGGTGGAGTAAAACATTTCATATGGTGGTTTTGAATCAGGGATGGCAAACATGCACTATGTGGGTTGTGAGACAATTTCTATTATCAACAAATTGTAAACATAAAGGAAACACAAGATTATCAGCCAAGAAGTAAAACCACTTGCACAACACCATGTGCAGTTTAGAAATATATCAAATAGAAAAAATAATACATATTGTTGCTTGTTCTTTGCTAGACATTAAAGAAGGGAACTGACTGTGTTTCAGTAAAAATCTTAAGAAGAATTACTAAATGCAATTAAAAGATACTTTGTTTATTGTAGAACTACTGGTCACGTCATTTAAAAAGTAGCTTCAAACCATTTTTATTTTATGTTGACTCATTAAGATTGTCTATTTGCGTTTGAGCTTTGAAAACATAAATGCTGGTTCAATAAATTAGACGAAATATATTTGTAAGTAGGGCTGTCAAATAATAAACATTTTTAATTGAGATTTATCTCAGAATCCCTGTAGTTAATAGCAATTTACTGCATCATTTCTAATTGCATTAATTACAATTTAAATCAATTATTTTGAATTTAAAACTAGAAACAAGTTAAAGGTAAAGTTAATGCTTGATAACAAAAGGTGCAGATGACTAGTGACTGGTTCACTGAGCTGTCTGAGTTTTTAAAAGGGGTGTGAAAAATTAAGGATCAGTGATGGACTTGTATTTCATCACTGTGGCTGTAGGGAAGAGTTGAAGTGGCTTAACCAGAGTGTGTCGAAAGAGTCAAAGTGAGAGATTAATCATAATTTTAAAAAAAAATAAATCTAATGATTACGGACCTGAATTAATCTAAATTAATCCTAATAGCTGCCCATCCCTGGGACAGATGATCTCGCACTCTTTCTTTCATAGTGGGTGCAACAGTCTTAGGCTAAAGGAGCTGCTCAGGGCCCCAACAGTGTCATGCAGTAGGTGAGAGGGGTTGTCCATGATGGATGTCAGCTTGACCAACATCCTCCTATTGCCCGCTTCCTCCAGAGTCCAGGGGACAGTCCAGGACAGACCTGTGCCTCCTGACCAGCTTATTCAGTCTTTTTCTGTCTCTCTCTGTGCTCCCTCTTCCACAGCCAGCCATTGCATAAAAGAGAGCAGACACCATCATACTATCATAAAATGTCCGTGACAGAGTCAAGCACGCTCCAAAGGAGCTCAGTCTCCTCAGCAGGTGCAGACGATTTTGCCCCTTCTTGTACAGGATGCTTGTATTGTTTGACCCGTCCACTTTATTGTTGATGGGAACACTCAGGTATTTTTATATGTCTCTACTCTCTTAATGTCCAGTCTCTGGATGTTCATCGGTGCAGTCTGGGTGCCAGCTGACAGATTACAAAGCCGATGGTAATCTGCCTGTACTCCACTGGAGGAGTCAAAGAACACGACCCACACAGCGTTCCCGGGGTTCTCCAGGTGAACTGCGGATCTGTACAGCAGGTAGATGTTGGCGTTATCCACCATGATGTCCGGTCTTCTCAATGGATTACAGCAAATGAAAGGTGAGGGCCACAGGTCTGAAGTAGTTCAGCTCCCTGAGGTGCAGTCTTTTGGGCTGGGACCACACAGGAAGTCTTCCTCTAGACTCAAGCTCAGGTTAAAGATGACCAGCAGCACCTTGCATTTTGTAGAGTCCTTCAAGAGTCTGGGTTGATACCATCAGCACCTGTTAAAGAATGCACATTGTAGATTTATTGGTCCCTTGAAAACATTTAGTATTTACAGTTTCCCAAATGATGTTCATTGAAATCAATATTTCCAAAAAAGATTAAAACCACTGATAAGGAAGGTTAAAATGTTAACATTTTAACTACTTGGTTTTGAAGGTAAACTCATTGAAAATAATGGTCAGATTCTCAAGATTTGGTTATGATCTTAAACTATGGCAGTATGACCTGATAACATTTCAAGTTTCCCACGAAGAATGAAATGTCACAACGTTAAGAATATGATGTAGAGAGGAGGCCTTACAACAAGACTTAAAAATCAGAACATGATACTCACCTGCAAGCACTTGTTGCTGTCGAGAGCCCATTAGGGCAGCTCTGGCCTCCAATCGCTTCAGGTATTCAATAGTTATTTGATGACCCAGTCTGAATGCTGGCTCAGCTTCCATTTGGAGATGGAGGGCATCGGGGTCTTCTTCTAGATTAACACTGGGTGAGAGAAGAAGAAAATAGGTTCAGTTGTAGGCAAGGGTTCACACCCTCCTGCAGCCTATGGCCAGAGACAAGTCCAGAGTCACAAAAGGCTGACTTGTAGGTGCAATCTTTCTCCCTGGAAGACTGTCATATATCATTTTACATGATAGTTGTAAAATAGCTACAAGTATCAACCATATCGAAAAAAGTTGTCCCTTTTCCTAATCTTTGAGAACTTTGGACCAGTGGTTTTCAACTGGTCTAACCTCAGGACCCGCCATCTCCAAAAGGAGAGATCCTGACCAAAATTTTTGAAGAATTTCAACCACATAGATATATTAAATGCTGCGGTTTTGACCTTCAATTGGACAAAACGAAGAAATTGGGCAAAAAAAAAAATGTTTCAAAAGTGCATCATTACAGCATCTGTACATCATGGTCACAACCCATCCAAAGTTGGCCTTAAGTTATAAATTATTTGGGTGAAATATGGCATGAGGATATAGAGTCCCAACTTCCTCTTACCTTCAGCTGTGGTCCCTGGCACAAAGATGCCTGGCTCAACTTCTCATGTGGATGGAGGAACCAAAGACCATCTCCTTGTAGAGGCCATGATGTACAACAGCAGCAGTGCATCCCTGAAAGTTTTGCCAAAATGTCCAATGCTGCAGCAATGAACATTTTGGCAACTTCTTAAGAACAGCAGAAGTATACAAATACACAAAGGACTGCAAACATGACCAGTACAGTACACACATAAACAAGACAAGTTATCAGTATACGCCATGGCCTCTGGGTCATGTTATTAAAGTCTTCATCATCATCCAGGTTACCATCATTTGGTTATCTTCATATTGCTGGGTGACTGTGCAGGAGCGATGCCTCACTGGCTGTCACAATTCTCTCTCAATGTTTGGCTGTTGTTCCTTCAAGAGCACTTTGTGAACTTTTTCGTTGCTGTTTTATAGTTTTCTTTAAAAAAAACAAACAAACAAAAAAAAACTGAACTTTGTTGTCATATTGTTGATCCAAGAGTTCTTCGAGTACTGTGAATTTTCTGCCATTTTTCCATTGTTTCCTAAAAAGTACATTGTGAGCATTACTGATGATGTTACATTTTCCTGAGAGCAATTTGAATTTCATTGTTCCATTGTTGGTCCAAGATTCCTTGAAAACAATTTGAGGGTATTGTTTTTTTGCCGTGGTCTATTGTTGGTCAAAGTTTCCTTGAAAGCACTCTGAGGATATAGTTTTGCTGTCGTTCCACTGTTTCCTTTAAAGTATATTCCCCACATGATTGATGTAGGATCGCTTTAAATTTTGTTGTTCAGTTGTTTGTTTTCCTTGAAATAACATTGTTATCCCTTTGATTCTTTCTATAAATGTGTTGAACACATCTTATGTTTGTTTTGTATTGGACATTTTTGATCAGACGCATTTCTTGATATTGAGAATGTCTGAATTGTTTCTCTTTTATTGAACACACTGAATTTGTTTGTTTTGTGATTTTATTTGAATTCAGTGATTGTATAACCTTGCAAAGCAGATGGGTACGCCCATTTCCTTGTTTTTCACTGGCGAATCCATCTTGCAAAGCTCCCATCTGAACCGTTTGGGCCCAGTTAGAAAGTGATAGGACCAATCAGCAATGAGGGGCAGTACTTTCAGGCGCAACAGAGTCGTGACTTAAACAAGCAGCAGCAAGAGCTGGTGCAGTTATGGAGGAAGACATTAGTGTGGATGCTGCTAAAGCGCCAGTTTTGTCAGAATTTGACAACATTTCTTCATTAAAAGAAGAACAAAGAACAGCAGTGAGTTGTTTTCTTTTCCAAAAACGACAAAAGTCGAGTACTTACATGTCTATAGTCGCCAAGTTTCGCGTTATTCCTCAGTGGTATAGTAATTCATCAGTAATTCATTGCATCAAGGACACATACGCGTGAAGGGTTTTATAGACATAAAAAATATCATTAGTTAAGCTTATGTTTATCCTTTTTTCTCCATTTTCCCTTCAAGTTCATGTGCCCCCTCTTGCATGGTAATGACCCCCATTTTAAAAGCATTTTGAAAACGTTTAAATGCATTTCTTTCTTCTTTCTTGCAAAAAAATAAAAAATAAATCTACAGTTTTTAACAAATGTGGTTAAAATTAAACTATATTAAATGGCATGGTCTTGGGTTTATATGAAGTTTAGGTTAACAGTATTAGCAGAATTTATAATGGATTCTTTTTTGTTGAGGGTTTGTCTTTTTTGCAATGTTTTATTTGTGCCAAGTCAAAGAAATTATGTTTTAAAAGTGTTATACAAAAAAGTTATAAAACAGCTTCTGTAAGTTCACTGTGCCACCACATGTCACTGTTGTTCCTTAAACTTAAAAAGCTTTAAATCTTTCAAAATAAAAGAAACATATAGTATAGTCCTAAAGCTATTGGGCTTTAGTTAGTTATCGCTGAACAACAGAGGAAATTTCCATTTGAAGAATTTAAACAGACAGGTAAAGGATACAAAAGCTCTGAAACCTGTTCTGACTGTTGCATCTCAATTATCAACTATAAAAGAAAATTAGCAAACAACACATTCACAGCAACAACAAAACCCGATGGGAAAATAAAACCATCTTACCTGCAGAGCATTATGTTCCAAACTGACTGAGGAAGCTGTAGCAGCCATTTTTATATCCTGTTGCTCCTCCCACCGGAAGTTTTTAATCATATTTTTTTTGTCAAAAACGGATTTTCTCATAATTTAAACACAGTTTAAACTTTGTGACCCCCAACAATTTCTACAGCATAATTCAATACATTTTTTCTTTCATTCTAAGTCGACAAAAAAGTCATACTTGCTGAGAAAATGCATGAAACAAGCAAAGGAGTATTTTTTTTTTTCAGACCAGGAAGCTATCATTTCGCGCCTTCCCGCCTATTCACAATGCGGAAATGCCTTACCTCGGGTTTCTCAGATTCACCCGCAGACGGGACATGACGGGGTGAAAATGCAGCGCACCTCCCGGTAAAAACGTTGAGATAAACTTGTGTAAAAGTACGAAAATAGAGCTTCGCGTTGTGCGACTTTGTTTTTGCCTTCTAAAACGGAGACGAAGGGAAGGATAACGACGAATTTTACTGGACGTTCAGAGAGCAGGGAAAAGTTTGGCGCGTGTCTGTGCGTAAGTGTGGACGTTTCCCTCGCAGCCCGCTGGACGCCACACAGGTGTGAAACAAAGATAGTTTGAGTTTGATAAGTAAAATAGTAATTGTGAAGCCTCTTTGACTTCGTTCTCTTCACTACTCTAAGAATACATTTAGAGTCAGTAAGAGGTAAGTTCTAATAATCCCACCTTAGTTTGGAGCTTGATATCCCGTTATATTCTCCAAATGAGGTCACAATTTTTTTGACTCACTCCCATTTCTTCTTTTTGCATTTTGAAGCTCTATTTAGAACCTTCTTAAGATCCAACAGCGCAAAATGCACATTCTTGTAATTTTTCAACTGGTCTTAAGATTTTGATCAGGAGTGTATTCAAGAGTGTCATTGGAAGTTTCAGGGGAGTTTTTTGGGATGAGGGGAATTTGGAAAATTTGTTTTGAAATTTTCAGGCATCTTCAAGCAGATTTGGGAAATGTGTAAAAATAATTTATTGGAATTTTCATTGAAAATTTTTATTGAAAGTTTTTTTTGGTATTGTCACAAACATTTGGGAAATTTATCTGTAAGGGTTTTGGGAATTCCTGACATTGTGGATGTATGTATAAATTTGTGGGAATTTGCTGAGAAATTTTAGGGGGGAATTTACTTGAAAATTTTCAGGAATTTACATGGAATTTGGGAGGAAGATTTTATTGTAATGTTAAGGCTGTATGATAAAATTTTGTTGAAACCTTTCAGGTAATATTTAATAAAATTTGGGGGTAATTTTTATGGAATACCTTAAAAATGTTTAAAAGTTTTCGAAGGAATTTAAGTAATGTTTTGGAGATAGATATTTTGGGGAATTTGCTTGGAAATTTTAAAATGGGACAAAATTCTTGAAGGACATCCATCACTGCAGCCCTCCAACAATCTGAGCTTTATGGCAGAGTGGCTGCACAGAAGTCTCTTCTCCTCAGTGTAAAACACATGAAGGCCAAGCAGGCTTTCATCTGTTTTACCCCGAGGAGGGGCTCCTATCTAGCCACTCTGCCATAAAGCCCAGATTGTTAGTCATTGAAGTCATTATTTTCTTCACTCTTTCAATGCAAATATGAAAAATAACAATATAGCTGATACAACAATATTTATCCTTTTGTGTTGACATTACATAGAGCCACTACAAGGTCTGAACTGCTGCCTCCTGTGTGATGCCTATGCGTTGAGGAAGGCATCCTTGCCTGTGAGACTGTGCTGAGGGCAACCGACCCAGTCCTTACGCTTACGGATCTGAGTACACATCTATGGATCGTTAGCAGTACAAATGTTGCACAAGTCACGTGAGTATGACGGCCAGTTGAGAGGCAGATTTCAGTTGTAACTGGTGGCTTGTGAGGATTTTGACAGCTTGAAACAAAAAAACAGTTTTCTGAACCAAAATTAAACTCATTCCTATGCCCTTGCTCCTTAAAGTGAAGTCTGCATTCAGCCCACACTGCTCCACCTTACAAACCAATTTTTGTGATGGACCCCAGGTATTTCTGACATCATGAGCATGTGAGTGTTTCAACACACTCACATGCTAGAAACCTGTCCTTAGACACTGCTTCGCAATATTGTGTATGCTTTCCGAGTTAATAGGTTTTGATGTTGATTTTATTCAACCCCATTTGGCAGTGAGTACATGTGATAACTTTAAGTCAACCCAGTTTTTTTTTCGTTACACTGCAAGTTGCTCTACAATATTCCTTTTTTTTTTGTTTTTGTTTTTTTGGGTTTTTTTTTTTTTTTTTTTTGCTATGTAGAGACCAAGGGCTTCAGGAACTCACAGCTTTACGTTGGGACTGCAGGGGCTTCCAGGACCTCAGAGGCTGCAGGGGGTTCAGTCGGGACCTCAAGGTTGTCTCTTGGTGCTTCAAGGTGCTGAGGTTCATTTTCCAGTCCTACGAGAGCTCCCTGAAGGATTGCAAGGTGATGTTGGAACTGAGTTCTGTTTATAAATTTTGCTTCATCATAGCAGCAGTGAAAATGGGTTGCAGTCCAACACTTTAAACCACACTTGAATATTGTGAATTCTGAAAGAGAGAGTGTGAGTATTAAATTATCAGTTTCAGTCCATGTAAATATTTGTGGTTTAATAGTAAGATTAAAAAATGTGTAACAGCTAAAAGACAGAAAACCACCTTGGTGCTTCACTGATGAGTGGCCTTTGACATGGAGGTCAACCATGTATTTCGCAGATTTGTGTCTGCGAAAGGTACAGTGATAAAATTCTCCATTGAATTGTTCTTTGGGAGTCTCACCATCCAAAAGAACACTGGGATGTCTCTAGATACAAAATAATTAAGACAAAACAGACATGTCAAAGTTTGTTTAAAACTGTTATGTATGACAAATATTCATTTCAGATAAATGCAGTAGTAGGTGGAGAACATCGACAGTTGAGGTCAGCCAAATGGCGAACACCTCCATGGTAACAGTGGGCAGGGTAGTTATAGCCCAACATCACTTATGAAACAGGCTTTTCTTTAAACCGTAAATAAATCTTGTACCCTGCAAAAGCATATAAACCATTGTTTGACACCCTGGTGGTTCGCTTTAGAGAAAATTTAAATGGGATATTAACTTTCAGTGGTACACTGCTTTGCTTTGTCATGCTGACATAATTTGCAGTGCCTGAGTAATTACAAACAACCTTACCAGTACCTTACCAGTTCGACTGGTCTATCATTAAAGTTTTAAATATTATAAAAAAGTTACATGAAAGTCCGACTTACCCTCATGATTACATAAGGTCCATAAACCGAGATAAAAAACTCGTAGCATTCATAAACTGTCTGTTCGTCCTCTACATTGAAATTGCACCTTTTCCGTCTTCTTCTTCTGGTTTAATTGGCGGGTTGCAAACTTCTTCCGTGCTATTTTCCTCATACCCCACAGGTTTGATAGGAGGGGTAAGGCAGCAGGTTTGATAGGGGACCAGTCAATTCTGTATTCTGTGTATTCTGGCCAAAGTGTTCGAACGTATAGTCTGTAACCAGGTGAAGGATTTTCTTGACACAAATAATATTTTATCACCCTTTCAATCTGGTTTCAGAAAGCAACACAGCACAACTACAGCCACTCTTAAGGTTTTAAATGATTTTATTGATTCCTTGGACTGTAAGAAATACTGTGTTGCACTGTTCATCGATCTGTCAAAGGCATTTGACACAGTAGATCACAGTTTAATGATAAACATGCTTCATCAGATTGGTTTGTCAAAAAATGCAGCATTGTGGTTTGCCAATTACCTCTCTGATAGAACCCAGTGTGTCCAGATGGCGGGCTCCACCTCGTCATTTCTGGAGGTATCCAAAGGTGTCCCCCAAGGCTCAGTCTTAGGACCTATTTTATTTTCCATCTATATTAATAACATATGTGATCATCTGTCGAATGCCTCTTACCATTTTTATGCAGATGATACCATTATTTATTGTTGGTCATCTTCAATCGTGCAGGCTTTTGAGTTCTTACAGTCTGCTTTTAATGTTGTGCGGTCTCGTTTAAAAAGACTTAAATTGGTTTTAAATGCAGACAATACCAAACTCATGGTGTTTTCTAGTTCCAGTGAGTTACCAGGGAACATCCCATCAGTCCTAACTTCACAAGGTGTTCCCATTGAACTAGTCTCAAATTACAAATATTTGGGTTTTCTTATCGACCGTGAGCTCTCGTTCAAAGCCCATATTTCCAGTTTGGTCACCAAACTCAGGGTGAAAATAGGTTTCTATTATAGAAATAAGTCCTGCTTCTCACTCAGGGCTCGTAAATATCTTGTTTCTGCAACCTTTCTATCGTTGCTGGATTATGGTGATGTTTTGTATATGACAGCCTCAGCTAAATGTCTACAGTCTTTGAATACTGTCTATCACTGTGCGCTGAGGTTTGTCACTGGCTGTAGTCGCCTCACCCACCATTGTGAACTCTATGCCAAATCTGGCTGGCCCTCGCTGAGTGCTCACAGATACACTCACTGGCTGACTCTGATCTACAAGGCGCTTCTTGGCTTGGTTCCCACCTATTTATGTACTCTTTTGCAAAGATCTAAAAGCCACTACGCTTTGCGTTTCTGTGATATTCTCCACCTGCTTGTTCCTCGTGTCAGGACTGAACAGGGGAAAAGAGCGTTCAGATTTGCTGCCCCCTCGGCATGGAATACTCTCCAGACTGAATTGAAACTTTCCGAATTCATCTCACTGGAAAACTTTTGCTCTGTCTTAAATGATAGACAACGTGAGTCCATGGAACAGTGCTTGTGTTTCTAAATTGTTACTGTGACCACTATCCTTGCACTTTAAAATTTGCTGTAGCTCCAATTCTTATTATTATTCGTGTTAACTTATTGTGTATTATCTGTCTCTTGAATATGTATTATTTATTATGACGTGTGCTGCTGACCTCTTGGCCAGGTCACCCTTGTGAAAGAGATTTCGGTCTCAATGGGTTTTTTATCTGGTTAAATAAAGGTTAAATAAAATAAATTCTGTGGGTGGGCCTGTCTCTAGTAACAATGGAAATGTCTACTGCACCCATGCCTCTTCTTACCTCCAATTTCCACATACAGCGACCGCACCACGATCTCCTGGCGAACTGTGCTGCAGAGCACATTGCTCCGCTAGTCTATCAGAGCATTTTCACAGCCGGCACTCCTGTTTGGTCGCAGTGCGTGCCTGCAGCGCCGCTCCACTTCGTTCGAGATATGCTGCAGGTCTATTTTCAGCACTGGTCACTGCCAAACCGCATCAATACCCATTGATTAGGAAGCTCCAAAAAGGAAGTCACAAGTGTAGAATATCTGGTTCTTTCAAAACACAATGCAGGGACTCCCAATCGCAAATCATCACTTTATCAACATTACGTCTCATCCTGCAGCGACAGCAAAGGGTCACCAAGAGGTCACAGAGTTACAGTGGCGCCATTGATGAGGTAATGTTACCTTTTGAGGACATTTTGCCAAAGAATTTCACATAAAAACCACAGGTTTTAAGCAACAGTTAACCCTTTAACTTCCTAATGTACTCACCCAGTGGAGGAAGCAATAACATCATGGACTTTTGCTGAAAAGAATGATAAATTAATGTCAAAAGGTAAGATAGTCTGCTGCTGACATATTATTCCTGCATGAACTCACAGTTCCCCCATGATTACTGCCTGCCAAACCAAACCCACCATAAGTTTGCCCACCACCAAACCCAATGCGTGGCGCAGTCGTCCACTGTGGAAACTGCGGGTTAAATGTTCGTGCGCGTGGGTCAGAGTTAGATGATTACAGTAGTGCTCATGTTTTACTATCAGGTTTCTTTTTACAGATCATATACTCTGCATGGAACTTCAGGACCAGTTCTGTGCATACACAACATTTTTTAATGAGACTCCTGGTCCTCACCAACAGTCGGAAGCTGCATTTGCATTACAGTTTTTCACAAAATAAGAGCGATATTTCTTAAATTTCTACTAAGTACAATTGCACTTTGAATGTGTTTCCATTGAAGGGAGAAGTGCGAGGCTCATTCTTCAAGGAACTGGCACAGATCGAGGGCTGCCAGGTCCCCATGCAGATGCGTCTCATCCCCACCCTGGTCAGCATCATGCAGGCCCCTCCTGACAAGATTCCCTCAGGACTTTGTGCTACGTCCATAGACATCCTGACCACAGTCGTCCGAAACACTAAACCTCCTCTGTCAGAGATGCTGGTGTGTCAGGCGTTCCCTGTGGTGGCTCAGTGTACTCTACGCACTGACGACAACACGCCTCGCACTTCTCCTAAAATCCCATCCAGTGACAATCTGCTGCAAGGAAGCTGGACACTCAAAACCTGTTGCGTGTTGGTACAGTTATGATAACAGCTACAGCGGCTGCCTTGATAATTTTGAACAAAAGTCAAAGGCAACGGATGATAGTTCAAATAGTAGGGAGGTTAAGCCCAAAAAATAGGCCTTTGACTTCAAATCATGATGCAAAGGTCCCCTTTGCATCATGACTTGAAGTCAAAGGTCACTAAGCCTCCCTACTAAGAGGCAAAAGTCCATATGTATGGCAAAAGCCACGCTTAAGGGTATAAGTATGATGTTAAGAAAAGTCTTGGCCTCCTCCTCTGTCCACACGTACCACGCCATGTTGTCTCGGAGTGACTGGTCACATGACACCGTATGTTACGTCCTGTAGCTTGTAAATGTCGAAAAGTGTTCCAATGCACTTTTGCATGACATTTCTACATCATAGTCTGAAAAACCTCCTCATGAGATCGTAGAAACTTTTTATAGATAGATAGATAGATAGATAGATAGATAGATAGATAGATAGATTTTATTTCAGACTCAGGGTGTTTCCATTACCTTTTTTTTTTTGGTGCTATTTAGATTTTGTGTATTTCTATGGGTAATGGAAATGCAGCTTGTATGTTTCTCTGGGTGCACTGCTGCAGCAAACTGGGGTTACTGGGTTGTTTTAATCACTTTGATCCTTGTCACAGTCACCCTACCTGACCAGAATCACCAGAGTTTGGTACAGATCGATACCAGAGATGCTCTTGGCAGTATGTTTTGTCTTGGGCTGTGCATGTCCACTTACTCCAGTCCTCATGCTTTATATTTCTTTTCTGTGATGGTTGACAAGAACCTGGCAAGCAGCTTTTGCTGCTAAAATGATTTTATAAAAACGCAGCAATTTCTGAGCTTTGTCCCCAGGTTGGAGAAGTGAAATATCCAAGATGGTGATGTGTCAGGGGAAAACACTGAATTCATCAGTTTTATGTCATTTCATTAGAGATTTTTAGAGTTAAAGCCTTTTTCTTTTCCTCCCTTTCAGGTTGAATACAATTTCTGGACTGTATGTTCTTCAGTGAAATCTGTATTGTATTACATTTATGTTTGGAGAAGTAAAAACATGTCTGCATTGATCCTCACTCCTCACCAACCTGCAGTGACAGATAAACAACAAGCAGCAATGTTTTCTGCTATTATTACCTTACTATTTTTTCAATGTGACATCAGACAAGGCCGTACCAGTAAAAAAAAGAAAACCTGGCAGTTCTTTAAAGGCTAATCTGGCTGTACTGCTGTGCCATTGATTGTCTGGCTCTCTGTGGCGCTGCTCCAGACAAATGAGTCGATACATTATTCAGGGCATTGAGACATCTACAAAACCTGGGACACTACAGGGAACTAGTGGCCTCAGCTGCCTACTTACCAAAAATATCTTTATTATCAAGAATGGAGCCATAGATTTGTTCTTCAGCTGTTCTCGTATTTGTGTTGATTTTCTTATTTTTAAAATTGGCTTTGGCTTTATGGACATGTTAGGGCTGCAGGAGGGACTTTAACCCTTTATGTGCCAAACATCTCTAGGGGTTACACGGCAGGTAAAGAGGCTGACATTAAGCAGACACAACAGCCAACACGATTACATAAATATGCATTTGAGATACCCATCCATTAGGCGCTATGTTTCACAGGCTTATTAATGTACGTTTCTTACATGTTTGGCTTCTTTTTCACTGTTTCAATAGGCTGTTGTTACCCAGCTGTTACTGAAGTGTGTCGAGTTGAGACTAAATTATCTTTATTGGAAGTATTTTAACATTTGCCTTCAGAAGGAGACCAATTAGGACTGACAGGAAGTTCAGTCGTGACCAGAATTTGCCTGGAACTGTCTTGAGATTGTGTTTTTTCTTTGACGGTGCAACAAATTAATGAGTTAGAATTCATCCCAAAGCTCAAACTTTTAGAGATACACCAGATATTAAGGAGGGGCTTGATAATAAAACTTTTCTTGAAACGGGTTTAAAGGTTTTCTTGCTCTGGCTGGATCAAGATGTCCACTTATCTTAAGACTGGCAGGGTTTGAGTCCTGATAAGTGGGGATGTAAAAATGTTAGTATTCATCTTATACTGTCACTGTTTGGTGCATGCAGGTACATGCCAAACAGACCTAGATTTCAACCATAGAGTCTGACCAGAGACAAAAAAGGCCAAAAGCATGGTCCCCGCACCCCAACCCAGGTGGCAGTATGCTCAGAACTGTTTGCTAACTGCAAGTGCACAACAAATAAAGAAGCAGACTCTGCTCTGTTTTATTTTAAACCTCTGGATGTAAAAGCACAGAGTCAGAGACATACCCGATAATTATGCATTTCTATGGTGCCAGGGAAGAGACATAGATATGTTTATTTTTTAAGATTGTGCTTGCATTTTATTGCTATTTCTGTCCTGACTGGGGCCCCAAACGCTGGTGGATGAACTAGGCTGTTTATTATGAGTGTTTTTCATAGGATACCTTGCCAAGTAATGAACAGCTGCACTATCAGGTGCGGCTGCAGGTCACAGGTGTGTCGTCATTGTGATGTAAGGTAAAATAGATAAACTATGTGGTTTCTTTTGTTGCGCTTACCTTTCTGCCTCTTCTCTCATCAGAATCAGCCTGTCCACAGGAAGATTTACCACACCATCGCAGAAAATATAGGTCAGTTTTGTACATTTAAAGTTTAACAACTAAACCTGCAAACACTTTTTGCCAGCATGGGCAAATCAGATTTAAACTGTCCAAATAAGAAGCGGCCACTCATGTCCCCACTCATTCGTTTATAAGATCAATGCAGATGACACCAAACAAAGCCTATCTCCAAGGGAGTTTAGAACAACTGGAAACTATGCAAGGACATTTCGATCAGGACACACTTGGAAAGAGATTTTTAATCTCAATGAGGTTTTCCTGGTTAAAGGTGAAATAAAATCAGCAGTCTTAACAACACACCTTAAAATAAGGATTAGTGCTCTTGGTGGAGAGGAGGGTGAACTTCAGGTGACCCATGGTGGTCTTGAAGATAAAAAACAAACTGTAGAAAGAAGCAGGCAAAAGGGGAAATTTACCCATGCCCCCCTGCCTTATCCAAAGAAATTGGTGTCCAAAAAGGCTAACTTTATTGAAATAAGATTAAGTATCATGAACATAAATTCCACTTTGGTGTATGTGTAGCATTTCTGTACTCCCTTCGATGTGTGATGAACCAGACAAACCTTTAAGTTTTGGCCCTAGTACACTGTTAATAACCAGAGGGTTACCAACCTTTACATCTGAGACATTAAAAAACAGATCTTTACACTCTTTACACTCTTATACTGAAGAGCCAGACAGGCAGACTGTTTTGTACCTGCACACGTTGTTCCAGTCTGATTCCAGCATTTCATTTAAAGAGAAAGTTTGCACTTTTCTCATGAGTTTTGTTTATTATAGGGCTGTATAAGTTGTTAAATGCAAATGTGACTTTCATAGTTTTGGGAAGAAGTTTTAATACATTCATTTCTTTCAGAAAATTCTAGGTTTGTGTTTACATAAAAAAAAAAAAAACTAATCATTTTAATCATCAATAAGAATGGGGAAAAATGAAATTAACATGTATTTTCTTTCCCTTTATCATTTTAGGATTGTATCTAGTGGATTAAATGTGGGTAAAATTAAATTATTAGAGTTTCAATGAGAATATTTATTTTTCTTAATGAATTTGGGTGGGTGGATGTGCAAAGTCTGGTTCGTTTTGGTCAGTGTGAATGCAAACGAACTGAAGCCACTTGGGGAGTTGGTCTCGGGTGCGATTCAAGTGGACTCTGGCACGGATTGGATGAGATGTGAATGCTACCGCTCCCGGATACAGGGCAGAGTGTCGTATCAGCTATATGACAATTGGGCCTAGAGTGAAAGCACCCTAAGTTGAAAAATGTTGGTGACCGCTTGTTTATACTAATAATAAAAGAAGCAAATTGGGTCTCTTACTTTCACTAGCTAAATGTCTGTTAACAAGCTAGACCACAAGCTAGTAGCCCATCCCAAATCGTATACTTCTGTACTAAATACTATATACTTTGAGTACATAAATGTGCAAAATGTGTTGACACTGAGCGTTATATTCAAATGCAGTATACTACCGGTGCACTCAAAACTGCCCAAGAAAAGTATGGAATGATGGACAATTTTGACCCTCGAAGAATACTATATCAATGATGTAGCGGACATGGTACTATTAGCAAGCTAGGGTGCTAATATGTTATTAGTAACAGCAGCAAGTTTCAACCAAGAAAAAGGCATTTATGGAAACTTATGTCAATTTTCTTTACGCGAATGATGTTTAAATAAAAGTTAAATTAATCTAATATTAGAGATGGTATTCATGGCTCTTTGAAGGGAGCCAGGTCTTGTGGATTCGTTCCTTTCAAAGAACCGTTCAAAAAACTGGCTCATTAGATATTTTTTTAATTTAAAAGCTAGCCTGGGGTTAACTCATTTTATCTTGGATATAATCACTTGAAGGAATGATAAGGTAAGATTTTGGTCAGGATCATTCAAACATTGACATCCCACAAACATATATTCTACTGGTGATAAAATCACTGAACGCATATTTAAGAAATCTAGTATACAAGAGAAAAATATTGAAACCACATACTGCAGCAGTTCTGTATTGTTAGTATTGCATACATGTATGCAGTACACCTGAGTGATTTTACTGCAAAATTGAGACATTTCACATTTCACACAAGAATAGTCTGAGACAAAAACTTTACTTTTATAAAAATATATTTTAAGTATTAGAAAAATAGATAAACTATTATAAATGAGTAAAAAATTTACATACAGCCTACTAGTACTACTAGTATTAGCGCTGGTGACCTGTCCTGGAGTGCATATAGCTGCTTTGTAAAAAAGTTAAACCCTGCAGAGGAGTCCTTAACTGTCCTTGGGTGTATAGTCTTCTCATTCTGTGGAATAGCAAAGGAGGAGCTTGTGTGTGCAGCTGTGTGAAACATAGGGATTAAAAAAAAAAAAAAGGCCAACTCACAACTGTGACTCAGTTCGCGTAGTTTGTGTTTAAGAGCCGTTCAAAAGATTCAGATCGTTCATGAACGTCACATCTCTATCTAATATTGAGAGAAAACAGATGTCAAATTTCAATTATAATTGCCTTACTTCTGTTTATAACTTGCTGTTACAAGTAGAGGAAAACAGGCAGTTAAACCAGTGTCACTTCTTGTTAGTGCAAAATGGCAGTGCATGATTTGGGACAATACTAACCCGTCAAATACATATCTGACTAACAATACGTTGTCACATTGCACCTGCCCATGGGCCAATCACTTCAACTCATTTCAATGGCAACACCCAGACCAGCACAAGAAACTGTGTTTGCCCTAGGGTTTTCTGTCCAAAACACATCAAAATTTGATTGGCTGATGACACTGTCACTCAACGTTGTAACCCCAATAGAAACGCCCAAGCTTTCAGTCAAGGCTTGCAACGCTATGACCACTGGCAGAGGAAAGGAGCTGTGATGCATTTAGGACATAGGACATATATGATTTTCATTTTTAACAAGGCTAGCAATTGCTGCCCCTGACTGCACACCTCTGATTTTAGCAGACCTTATCACCAATAAAGTTACTACAAGAACAGCATGTGGAGGACTGGCATGCAGTGACCTTGACCTTCGACCAAATATCAGTTCATCTTTGAGGCAGTGTGACTTTGTATGCTTCTGGTCATTGTCTTGCTGGCAAATATATCTTCTCCCAAGTTGAAGTTCTCTTTCAGACAAAATAGGATTGTTCTCCAGAATTTTCCTACATTTTGCCACATTCATTTTACCCTCTACCTTTTCAACTCATCCAGGGCCAGCTGTTGAGAAGCATCCCCATAGCATGATGCTGCCACCATTGTGCTTCACAGTGTGGATGGTGTGCTTGTGGTAATGTGCAGTTTGGTGTCCACAAAACAGTAGCAAACAGTCATGTTTTTGGACCCAAAGAAAGAACTTTATTCTGAAATTAAAAACCTTCTTTCAGCTTTGACCAGTTGCTGATGTAAAATAGTAGTATATTATGTGTGAAAGTAGAAAAACAAGTGTTTTCTTTTAAGAATATATTCAAAGAGTAGACATGGACATTTGTCTTACCTGTGCTCATTTAATACAACAGAGGAAAAAAGCTCACTCATAATCCCCTGCACTGTTTACCTAATGAATGTGTGATATTTTAATTGTATTCCTGTCAGAAATGTTTAATATTCCAATTTTGGACCCATTTGGATGTCCTCCCTTTTTACACTATGCAGACATAATTAAAGTTGCCCCTTTTCACAGTATCATAAAGAACCAACAGGTGGCAGTCTTTCCTGCCCCTTTCCCAAACCCTGGCACGGCCTCTTAGAGCACCCTGCAGAGACTCAGACGCTCAAAAGTGTTCTCCCTGCTCACAAATGATGTTTTAAAAGTCAACAGAAAAGTCAGAATTGAGCTTGGTTGAACAGTTTTTGGATTTATTTTCACAGCAGGACAACAAACCAGCGAGTGTGTCGTTTAATTTTGTGAGGCGGTCCACCTCAGCGAGCCGAGGAGAGAGAAATATGCTCAGCCTGCAGGCCTGTTTGATGCTGTGATTCGCTCAGCTGGTATAAACTCTGATACGTCTGTGAGTGCTCCGCTCATGTATTTTGTAATCACTGTGATGGCAGCTGTTCGATACACAGAGGATCCATCAGATCTATTATTCAGCTTCAAGTGGGAGTAGTGACACCACTTACTCTGAAAAATTGTACGTGGGAGAGACGCTCCTTATCATCACATGCCAACAAGTCCTCACTGCGGGCAATTTGTCATCTTATCCTCATCACATCATTATTTAGGAGCTGTGTGATCCGTTAAAAGTGCTCTGTGCATGTTAATGTTTTTGCTACATATGGAAACAGCTGTATATGTACAGACAGCAGTCCTAAAAGATAAATTAGACAGCTTCTTCTGGATCCAAACTAAACTGCCCTTCTGTTGCTGTATCTCATTCATGTTTTTGTGCTGCTTACCTGGGATGGACCAGGATTGTCTGACATCAATAACAAGTTTGATCGCTCAGCTCCATAACACTGCAGCCCTACAAGGTGTTCAAGGTCGAGCAAAGTCCAGGGCTACTTCTCAGCGTGACAAATGTTAAAAATCACACACCAAAAAGTAAAGTGATGTTAAGAGTGCACTTCCTGGTACACGCTGCAAATGATTTAGGAGTTATTTTGGATTTTTTACTGTTCTAAAGTAAAGACCAGTTCAGACCGAAGATTCACAACGTGACAAGACCGTTTTAGAACATTGCTGGTGATGATTGTAGCCGTCCGAATCATGCTGCTACTGCTCGAATCAAGCTGTATGATGATGATGAAATTTAAGGCTGTAGGAACTAGATTTTTCTGTGGAAAATTTAGTATTATTGGCTTATATCTTTGCTTTAACCAATGGCTTACTTTTGGGGCTCAAGGCAAACACTTGCATGAGGCCTCCTCATCAATTCACTCTTTACACTGAAGGTCAACAGCCAGTTACATGCTGTTTTTGTTCATTGTAAGGTAATTTTCCCAAATCTGTCAGCCACAGTGGACTACAGGTCATAAAAAAGGTCACAACAGAAATATTTGTGACAGAAAACAGTAAATTTAATCCCTGACTTCCGTCTCTGCTATGGCACGGAGCCTGGTAGCTGCGGTGTGATCAGAACCCTTTTTTAAAGTTTGAGAGGATCGTATTTCTTAGAGTGGGTGTGGCTTCAGCTTGTTCAACCAACACGCCCACACCATCCTAGAGCAGTTTTTCTACCTAATTTTTTCATGATTTTAAAGCTTAATTTTATAAACTTAAACATGTATTTCATGACTGAAATTTGACTTGGTGGTTCATAACACACTGGCCTGTCATACAACAACCCTAAAATAGAGATTTTTTTGTCATGTTAGAGGGCCTTTAATACAGCGCCTTTAATGCGTGACCCAAGATATCTAGCTACTTTAGTTCTCTATAAAGAGTATCAAATTTGATTTGGAGCAAAAATGGTGGTTGAAAACAGAGAAATTGGCCATGGTTCAAGACTGTGTATGTGTTGGTGGATTAAATTAACTTTTTAGCATCAGAGTTGCATTGATAATTATGAATATGTTGTTATTTTATCCAAGAAAGACTACAAGTTATGATATTTTGATGAAAACAGACAAGAAATCAGACATGTATTTCATAAGCAGGTGTTGGCTATAAGACTGGCAGTCGACTGAAGACAACAGAAGCCACTTTATGTCTAATTAGAGAAGGACTATGAGTAAAAACAAGTCATTTTATCTACTCCTCATTCTGCTCTTCCTCCACCTGTGTGAAGGCTGCTAGTGAGATGAGATATGTGCGGCTGTTATGTCAGCACATGCCCACGTTGTATAACTTTACAAGCTCTGTTGCTCTGAGGCACAGATACCAATCTACGACTCTTTAATAGAGCAGTCGTAAATGTCTCCAACGGCTCAGAATTTAGGGGTTTGTGTTCAAACTTCCTGCTGCTTTCAGGGCTTTCTGTGAGTCTTATTCAGGTGGGCAGATGCATGAAAATGACTTCATGAAACTAACTACCAGAGTAAAATTAACAACATCCAGGCTCAATCAGAGGAAACAGCAGCTGAGATTATTCACTCTAAAGCTGCTCTCTGCAGGACCTTTGTACCAGCAGCAACAATGGCAACAAAGCAAACACAAGAGGACGGAGCTGCACTTTAAGTAACAGCTTAACAAACCCCTGAAGGGAGAATTAAGGAGCTGGACACGATGTGCACAAGCTAAGTATCTTAACATGGTGTTACTGCAGAGATGCCGTCCTCTGTAGACTTGCACCATCTTGTCTGCATTCCTCAGCGAACTCAGGGGAAGTGGCTCGTGGAAAATTCCACCTTTGTGGCATTTAGCGGAGAAGATGGGAGAGATAAAGGGCAGAAAGCTAGTTACAGCTACAGTGTAGGTTTGACACGGAGAAGGTTGTGTTACTTTTTGATTAAAGGTCGTTGCTGGGAGGGTTTTACATCAGCGAGAGATGAGAAAATAACTGGATTTACACTATTTACACTTTAGTTATTAAGCTTTATAGAAGGAGTTAAACAAAGTGGGAAAGTGCTTAAAGACTTTCTTGCTCAGAGAGACTGGTGATGTATGCAAGGCCGCCCCTAAGGGAGGAAAAAGGGAAAAGCTTTCTGGGGCTCTGCTGCTGTTTAGGGGCCCATGAAGGTTAGCAATGATACATTCCATCCTACATAATCATAACCAAGTGTTATTCTTATGGTAAATACTCAACATTCCTTTTTTTTTTTTAAACAAAACTACCCATTAAATGTCCTTTTTCTTAAGATGGCATAAGCTGTTTTTTTCTGTTATATAATAGCCATTACATTAGGTACTAAGGAGGGCCTATTTAGGGACCTGTCATGTATAGAAAAATGAAACCACAGCCACCAGACAACTCTCTTTGCTTTTAGTTTACACTGACCATACACCACGATTTTACCGTGACTGTCCAGTTTTTAAGCTCTGTGTCCCATGTGCAGACAAAAATCCATAAGATCCTAATATGTCCCATTTTTAACAACCCCTGTCCTGATTTTAACTGACTAAAATACTAAAACAGTGCATTTAAACCTGCAGCACTTTCTCTGTATTTGTCTGTTTAGCTGTCAGTGTTGTTTTCCAGCCAATAGACAAATCACTAACATCACTGCATGCTATAAAAGGAGTCAGTGTTTTCCTTAGTAAGTGGAACCTGAACCTTTAACTAGCCAACAAAAAAGTCAGCTTCATACGTAATACAAAATGGTTTTATCATTGAATTTGAAGTGCTGTCAGATTGTTTCAACAGATGGAAATCTATATTCTTACATTTAAGTGAACAGTTAGAAGGCATATGATAAAAGCAGATCATTCAAACAATGGCTAATGAGTTAGCTTAGCTTAGCCCAGGGGTGTCCAAACTATGGCCCGCGGGAAAAATGCAGCTCGCTGTGCAGTTTTGATTGGCCCACTGCAAACTGTAGAAATAAAATGAAATATTCCCCCATTTGAATTTTAAGCATGTGCTTGACTGTATTACTTAGTTTCAGCAGAAAACAGTGCTACCATGCTAATTTTATAAACAAACATCATGACGAGGAATTTATTGATGATTTTGCTGACTAAATTGAGACAACACTGTACATGGAAAAAATATTGGCAATCAAAATGTTAATATCTTGTTTTTTAACCCCCTGAGTTTTGGCAGCAAATAGCAGTACCAATAATATTCCAGGGGTTGAGCCAGTGGCAGCTAGAGCCAAACAGATCCCCCTGAAATCTGATTGACATTCCCCAAAAAACTGAGAATGATTGTCTATTTGCCTTGCCCTGCTTCTGACTGAATGTAATTCAGTCAGAAGCAGGATGTCTGCTCCTGTTCTGGTGTATTTGCCACTTCTCTCCCTGCCTTAGGCTCTCCTTATCCACATAGGAAGAGCAGGAGTGTGTGCTGTGCTGTTCCTGCCTGATACTTTCCATGTTAGGCTCATGGATCCCAGAAAAGCCACATCGCCAGACATAAATAACAGCAATGGGTGCTAATTGATAATTGCTGATAAAGGAATATGTATAACAAAAAATTATGTTTCCTGACTTAACTAGCCATTCAGGCATACTCAGCCACTAAGGATATCTTAGCCTGCATTAGCTCACCTTGTGGATATTAATGTGGCCCCAACATCCTTATATAGCCTATTTCTGTCTGTTTTGACACCACTGGCTTAGCCTGTTTGGTTATTTGTAAATCCTTTTAATGAAATATTTCTCAAAATACGCTACATGCAGACAAAGTCAGCCTCTTCCCATGGCTACAGGCAGTTTGTACCAGGTTTCTCTCCCTGTGAGGAAGAGTAGGAGAAGACATCATGCATATATTTACAGATATATGGACATTAGTCACAGAAGTACGAGGAAAGGAGGCTTAAGACCCACAATGACCCATGTAAAAATGCTAAATGGTGTTAATCTTCCCATATCACTCTAGGGAAGATGACCAGAGACATTTACCCAACATTAACTCACACATTTGGATTTTAAGAGAGTTCTTAGCATCTATTTAACAATGAAAACAATATTCCATGCTGAGATTATAAACAAATACAATCTGCAACAGTTTGCATATACGACATCAATACCCACTATCTGACCTGTTGCAGGTCTGTTGTGTGTAGAAACAAGTCTCAGTGTCAGAATTTCTTTGCCACAGAATAAATAGGTAAATTTGGGAATGTCACTTTCGTGTTTGAATAAAATCTGAGGGCTGATTTTGGCATTTTGTTCAGATTTCTGTCTTTTTAATCTAAATAAAGAAATAATGTAGTGAGGCGGGAGTTGTGGATTCAGCTTCACTATTATTCCTGGAATTAAGTTCAGAATTTAAAGCCCTGGTTTGCACCCTGCCATGTTACACCCCTTTTAACTACAATCATTTAAAGAGATTAAAATCTGAGTGCTGGATTTCTGCATTCAGACCCAGCATTCAGCGTGAATCAGCGTCCCCGAGGGGTGTTGGATCGTCTCATCAAAGGATAAAATCTCTAGAAACTGACATATCAATGAAGCCTTCTCCTCCCTGATATATTTTATATCTCTCTTAAAATGTGTCTCAGATCTTGATCTCAGTGAGAGTACCTGACTAAAGATAACAGAACTTATTCAGCCTGGAGTCATAAATTAAACGCCACATATTGAAAGAACACTGACATAGCACATGGTGATACTTGGGTCACGTCAGGGCAGGCTCCTGCTTCAACTTCAGCCAATTCAAACTCCATCTTCCTGCTGAAACATCATTAATATTCACTAATCTCTCAGAAGTTCATACAGCAACACGTCCATGTCTGTTTATGGACTTTCTTTCAAACTCAGAGACCAAGCCTTGTCTTTACCACACCTCCCTCTCTTCTCTTTCTTCTTTTCTTTATGGTGTGATTCGCTGCTGGTGCATCCTGAATATCTTTCAAGTCTCAGCACAGCGGTGCATATCTTACCTGAGTTGCAGCAGGCTGGTGCCCCGGGGCCTCAGAGTCTTGAACCCCACCCCCACCCTCCTCTAACCCCCACCTTTCTTCGGTGTGGTCTGTGTCCTCAGTGCTGCTCTGAAAATGGGTGTTATCTCCTATACAGCCCCTCTATATCAGATAATGCAGACAGTGCTTAAGAAAAGTAGAATTGCTGGAAAAACATTGTCCTTTCCTTAAGAGTCTGTTGATCATTTCACTCCTTAGATATTTTTTCCCCTAGAACTTTTCTCTCTCTTCACTCCTTTAACTCTCTAAGCCCTCAGCTATCTTTTTAACCACTGTATCTGGCCTAGTCTTATTGTCTTAAAAAGGCTGTAAAACATCAACCCTGAGGTGCGCAGTCAAACTCTAAACATCCTTTCTTTCAAGAAAGCCTGGGCTTTAAGAGTATATGTGCTGTAGTAATGTGAATTGAATTTTTAAAAAGTTATGGGACTGTAGAGACTTAGGAAAAAAATAAACCGAAATCAAAACTCAAAGATTTTATGTGTGACACAGTAACAATACTGGATTTTTTTTTTTTCAATAAACCTGTTCTACCATTTCTCAGGGACCAAAGAGTGAAAAAAAATATTTTGTGACAAGAAATCTTCAAAATATTCACATATTTACAGAAAAAAAAGTCATAGCCCTTCTTTGTAGTTGCTCTGTTTGTGCCATTTCTCAAAGTAGGTCCTGTCTGCAGAGGCACAGAGGGCCACGTCACAGGCTGTCTGTCTTTCCCTATTATGAGCTATTCAGGCCGTCTCCACCAGGATCTATCCAGTCAGATATGCGCAGTTTGACAAAGTATGACAGGATGATGGAGCGGCCTGCCATTGGTTTACAAAGGCGTCACAAAGCATTCTGAGAGAACAATATGGTGGTTAGCATTAGCAGCTAGCAGCAGGAATGATCAAAATTGATTTAAAAAGTAAAGCGGATAAAAAGACGCTCGATACCAGATTTACCTGTGTGAATTTAATCGTTAAACTACAGAAAGTCACCCAAGTTTCTGGCTTTCTAGAAAAGCTGAAGTAAGGGCAATGAAAGCATGGATAGCATCATTAGAACGGCACAACAGCTGGCCTCAAGAGGAAAAAAAAAAGGGCTCTATTTATAGTTCAAGAGTTATTTATCTTTTTATAACCTGTTCCTCTTATTGTTGTATACTACAGTGCCTGTCTCAGAGGGTTAAATGACTGTAACGGGATGTTATCAGTTGCAGGTTAAACCATCCATACTCACCCCTGTAACTCAGAACGCCCCACTAGGCATTTCCAGGGAGTAGAGACTAGCACTGCTCAGCCCCACCCACCTCAGCAGCCCATTTCCCAATTATACTTTTTGTCTGAACTGAGGACTCAGTTCATTAAATAACAGCACCTCATAAGGCGCAGGCACTAAACAGAAACCCTATGTTTTAGTTTCATTCATGAATTTTCCATAATGAAGGGTAAAAGCATTTCAGATTCAGAAAACTTTATTGTCTGTCATGACAGAAAATTGCCTTAGGCATGGCTCAACATACAATTCAATTCAATTCAACTTTATTTGTATAGCACATTTCATACAAATGCAGGCTCAATGTGCTTTACACAAGATAAAAACAAACAGTAAAAGCAATTTAAACAAGTTACCCCACCCCACACATACTCACACACGCACATACAGACACAGGATACACATATATAATACAGCTTATGTTGTCCTTTCTTTCAGGACAGCATATCCAAAATGCAAAAATACTGTAGGTCTAACAGTTAAAGGCACGAGAGAAAAGCAGTGTTTATCCTTATCATCCTTAAAAGAGCCTAAAGTGTCTACAGCTCTCAGGTCAGCCGGCAGCTTGTTCCATAGGACATCACCGTAATAACTAAATGCTCCTTCGCCAGATTTACCTCTATCTTTAGGTACATTGAGGAGGCCCGTACCTGCAGATCTGAGTGATCTGACTGGATAATAGCCTGTGAGCAGGTCAGAAAGGTACTGAGGTGCCAATTCAAAGATTTGTAAACGAGAAGCAGTACTGTGGACTGGAAGCCAGTGAAGATTTCTGAGAATTGCGGTGATGTGTTCCATTTTCTTTGTTCTTGTTAACACTCGAGCTCCACTATTTTGGATGAGTTGGAGTCAGTTTATGGTTTTTCACAGTCCAACATAAAACCAAAAACACATGACATATAAAACAAGACATTCCTAAAAACAGAGTAAAAGTGGCTAATGCAATTAAGTTACACAGGATAAAAAGATAAACAGATAAAAGATAGTTTAAAACTACTCTCTGCGTTCACACTTGAAGTACCCCCAGGAGCATGGACATTCTGCGGATTAATTAGTGGTTTAACACTCCTAAATTACAAGACAATAGCAGAACAGAATCCTTTTACTATCAACTACTGTGTTCACCTGAGCAGAATACGACTGCTCAGAGCTGACATTACAGCACCAGAACACTGACTGACAGTCAACAGTGATCCTTATAAGATTGTTGAATAGCATGATATGGCTAATGTTAGCTCATTAGCTCTCACATATGCTTTCGGGATGAAAACTGTCCATACGTTTCAACACTTTCTTCCTGATAGCTGTGTAAGGTGAGGATTCTCTACTATAGCTGATTTACTGATGCATAAACATCACAGAAGCAAAGTTCTTGCTGGAATTTGTCAGATTTAGGTGATTTAGATAGTGTTTTTGTGCTCAAAATGTTCCAGTGTGATAAAAAATATACTGTTAATATTGATATCTTAGTTTCTCTGCATTTTTCAGGTGATTTAAGCACGCGTCATTTTGAGGAGATGAAGAATTAAAATGCAGCTGCTGCAACTCCACATAGTGGTCAACGGTAGCTGCTACTGCCTTTAGCACTTTCTGCCCTCCAGACCCCCATGCTAGCCATGTGACTGAAAGCAATAGTGTAGACTGTACATGCATGAGTAATTGAACCCCTATGCATTTTTAAGGTGTGTCAGTTGACTTCAAGAAATTCAACTACGCAAGTGCAGTTTCCATCAGACTAATATTTGTACGTGTTAACAGTCCAGTTTCTTTGAATAAAGGTAAGAGAAATCACTATCCTAGTTTGTATTATTTACTAGTCATCTGAAAATGACCCTAAACCTCACTGAAAAACCAAACAGTCTTCAACACAGCCCAGTACTCTTATGTAATCTTGCACTTTGTGTATGAAACATCAGCGCCTACATGCTCATACAAATCCAGGGTGGTGCATAAATGTATCATTTACTCTACAGACAACTACAGTCATGATCCAGATAGCAATTACACCATCATTTCTTAGCAAACAGGAAAACAGTTCAGTGACACAGCAACATTATTTCTAGTAAAATGATGTTGGTCTATATGAAGCTGAAGCCTGTTAGCTTAGCGTAGCACAGTGACTGGAAATAAGAGGGAAAAGCTGGCCTCGCTCTGCTAACACATGTTGATTTTACACTCATGTTTCAGTCTAACCCTGACAATCAAGTTTTTACTTTAATAAAAGAGCATGAAATATTGTGTTTCCTTTGAAGAGAGGAAAGATAGTTCTTTTCCCATCATGCTCTGGCTTCACTTTGAACAAGCAGTATTGATCTTCTATCTTTAACTCCCAGAAACAAATAAAAGCTGCATCTCCCAAAAGTCTCACTCCTCCTTGTCTTGTGAAATCTGTCTGAACTATAAAGTCCAGCACTGAACCCCTGAACCCACTGATTTATGTTGATATTAAATCTGCTCTGCAAACACATCTATGGCACTGTTTCAAAGAATTTAGCCCCTTCCAAAACTTTCTCTTTTCTTGTTTTTTTTTTTGCATTTATCCCACACTTCATTGTTTCAGATCATCAAACATTTTTTAATACTTGACAAAGACAACCTAAGTAAATATAAAATGCCTTTTTAAATGATGATTTCATTTATTAAGGGCTATCTAAACCTATCTGACCCTATGTGAGAAAGTAATCCCCTCCTAAACCTAATAACTAGTTGTTCCACCCTTGGTGGCAAGAACAGCAAGCAAGCATTTGCAATAACTGGCAATGAATCTTTCACATCACTGTAGAAATTTTGGCCCACTCTTCTTTCAGCCACAGTTGAGTTTTTTCTAGCATTAACGGCCTGTTTAAGGTCATGCCAAGGCATCTCAATCAGATTTAAGTCCAGACTTTGACTATGGCCCTCCCAAACCTTTTTTTAAGCCATTCAGAGGTGAGGCAGTGGGTTCAGCGGGCAAGACAGTGTGGCATTTTTTGGTATTTGAGCATATGGGCAAAGCTTAGAGTCCTTTGGTCTTTGGTCCTTCTGGTCTTACTATACTCTAGTGGGGCCTGGATGCTGACTGATGTCCAGAGGCACCGGCTGGACTCCTTTGTGACAACTTCTCTTTGGCACATCTTTGGGTATCATTGGCAAGACAGTGTGTCTACTGCTGACATGCTCAGAAGAGTGGAGATGGAGAGGGTCAGCTGTTTGATACAAAAGCAGCAGTGGCACTATTTCAGGCACCTGGCACACTTTCACATTCCTGATCCAGCTAACCGCATGAGTTGCCCAGAACCCAAAGGGTCTGAGATGCTGGGGGTCACCAGGGAGGATACCTTGAGAGATGAATGCCGAACCGCCATGTACTCCAATACCTGACCTGAGAAGTGGACTTGCTGGTGTTTTGGATCATTGCCCTGCTGCATAAACAAAGTGCCCTTATGCTTGAGGTCACAAACCAATGGCCAGACGTTCTCCTTTGGGATTTTGTTGTAGAATGTTGAATTCATGGTTCCATCAATTATGGCAAGTCATCCAAATCCTGAAGTTGTGAAGCAGCCCTAGACCATCAAACTACCACCACCAGGTTTTATGAAATGCTGTGATAGTTTGATGCCAGATGTAAGAGGACACACTCCGTCCAAAAAGTTCAACTTTTGTCTCATCAGTCCACAGAATATTTTCACAAACATTGTAAATATCATCAAGATGTTTCTTGATAAATGTGAGAGGAGCCTTTGTCTTCTTTTTGTTCAGCTGTGGGTTTTCGCCTTGGAACTGTACGATGGATGCCATTTTTCCCAGTCTCTTACTTATCGTTGAATCATGAACACTGGCCTTAACTGAGTGAAGAGAGGCCTGCAGGTCTTTAGATGTTGTTCAGGGTTCTTTTTTGACGTCCTTGATGTGTCGGCAGTGTGCTCTTGGAGTAATTTTGGCAGGCTGGCCACACCTGGGAAGGTTCTCTACTGTTTCAAGTTTTCTCCATTTGTGGATAATGGCTCTCACTGAGGTTTGCTGGAGTCTTTCCAGCAAACCTCTTGTGATTGACTTTGTTTCTTGGCTCTTCCTGGATTTCTTTGGACTGTGGCATGATGTTTTAGTGTTTTGAGATCTTTTAGCCTACTTCACATTGTCAGACAGTTTCCAAGAGATTTTATTAGGGCTGGTAGTAATCAGGCTTAGATGGGGTTAGTGAAATTGAACCTAGCTCTCCAAGAAATGTGGTTAAGCACAGTTATTTCATGGTAGTTACTTTTTCACATAGGGCCAGGTAGGTTTGGATGTTTTTCCCTTAATAAATGAAATCATCACTTAAAAACTGCATTTTGTGTTTACTCAGGTTATCTTTGTCCAATATCAAAATTTGTTTGATGATCTGAAACATTCAAGTGTGACAAATATGCATACAGCAATACTACAGCACTGTACTAACAGGTTTTAATCAGTGTAAATCAAGTTGTATTGTTGTGTTCATGGAGACAGAAGAGGCCAAACTTTCACCCAGACTCTGTCAGGTTTCTTCTCACCATCCTGAACATGGAGCTGCTGGCTGACGTGCAGCGCAGCATTCCAGGCAAGCTGAGACACGACTGTGTTTGTTCCCTGTGAGGGAAGCAGTTAAACTGGGTGGATGCAAGGAAATGTGTCCTACATACATATACAACTCTGTAACTGAAAACTAAAAACAGAGCCCAAAAATCATGTTGAACTCGTGACATCCCCTAGTAGACTTCTGAGGCAGCACTTTTCTTTCACATAATTTGAATATTTTCTCCAACTGTGCTCAGAGAAACATCGTATTGTCTCTACTTTAATGAAAACCACTCCCATGATGAGGGGATTTTTCTCACAATCAATCCTGAAAATTACTACGTGAGTTTATTTACTTAAAAGTTCTGTTTTTATTACATTCTCCATCGGTAGCTTCACTCAAATGGGGAGTAAATCCTCCAAACAAGACGCCTGAAGAAAAATCCCTTTGAATGAAAGGCAACGACGATATCAGCAAACATAAAAAGAGCTTATTACAGCTGTCATTTCCATAAAGTGTGGGTTTGAAAGTGCTGCAGGATGTGCTTATTACTGATATATTTTCATTAAAATAGCAGGATTTAAAGTTTTGAGCTGCTTAAGTCAGCCAGAAATCTTCACAACTAGGAAAATGCCAACAGAAAGAAATATTTCTATGACAAGAATGAATGGGATTTAATTGATTAAAACAGCTGAAAGACACCCCCAGCATAATTCAAGTATCTAGCTACATAGATTCAAAGGGTTTTCAGGCAACACTTTACAATGAAGTACACAAAATTAGGAATAATTACAGTAATTATGATTACCAAACTACTAGTTTACCTTTAGTTACACTGATTATTAGATACTGTACTGCCATTGGCTGTGAATTAGATCAAATTTAATTTGACAGCAATCCACTCCTCTCGCTCTAGTAAATGAGTAGATAGCAGCCCCTTAGCCAACTGAGAAGGGGGTCTTTTCCCCCAAAAGTGAACCTTTTTGATATTTCAACCCTACATTTTTTGCCTTTTTTTATTTCGAGCTTCAAATGAGGTGCAGCTGTTCAAGTCATACAATTATTACTGGTAGCAGAATGACAAAAGTGGTGCTTTTAACAAGACCAGGGCTTCTATTTGGTCAAGTTTTTTTTTTATTTTTTAGGATTAATTGAGAATTATTGGCCATCATTATTTAAAAAGAGGGGGACTGTGGCGGAGGTTCTTTCAAACCCCTCTGAACTCCCCAATTATGGGTTTGGATAGTGATCATTTGCTGCTCAAACTCTGTCAGGTTACTCAGGGATCAGGCATGAACAGCACTTTTCAAGTCCAGCCACAAATCTCTATTAAATTGAGGTCTGGGCTTTGAATCGGCCACTTTGGTAAATTCCCCTTGTTGTCTTTAAACCATTTCTGTGTAGCTTTCTCTGTATGCTTCAGATCAAATAGATCTTCTCCCAAGCTGCAGTTTTCTTGCAGATTCAATAAGATTGTCCTCCAGGATTTTCCAACATTTTGCCTCATTCATTTTATCCTCTACCTTTACAAGCCTCCTAGGGCTGGCTGCCAAGAAGCATCCCCACAGCATGATGCTGCCACCACCATGCTTCACGGTGGGGATGGTGTGTTTGTGGGGATGTGCAGTGTTTGGCCAAAAAGCCCCATTTTAGTTTCATCAACCCAAAGAACTTCCATTTGACCATGCTTTTTGGTGAACTCTAGTTAAGAGTTAATCTCAGTTTTCTTTAACAGTGGCGTTCTCTTTGCCACTCTCCCATAAAGCTTTGACTGGTAAAGAACAGTTGTATGCAGAGTCTCTCCCACCTCAGCTGCTGACGCTTGTAACTTCTTCAGAGTAGTCACAGGTGTCTTGGAGGCCTCTCTCACTACTCTCCTTCTTGCATGGTCACTCAATTTGTGAGGACGGCCTGATCTAGGCAGACTTATATGTCTCAAAAATAATTTCTCTGAGTTGCTTGGAGTGTTCTTTTGTCTTCATGACATAATGGTAGCCAGGAATATGGATTAACCACTTACCAGGTGTCTTTTTACTACAAGCACTTAAGATGCCTTCACTGCACTCAGGTGATCCATGTTTCACTAATTGTGAGACTAATAGCACCAATTGGCTGCAACAGTCACTTTAAAGGGTGTGAATATTTCAGCAGTCACTTATTTTACATTACATATAATAATAACGATAATGATAATAATAATACATTTTATTTATAAGAGCCTTTCTGAACACTCAAGGTCACTTTACAGATACAGATAATTATGTTTGATTGACATGACTTTGTAGAAATATGGTTTCACTTTGACAATGAAGAGGATTCTTTTTTGTTTGTTTTTTGTCAAAAAGTCAAACCACACTGACCATAATTGATTCATGAAATTAATAAAAGGGTAAAACATCAAAGTGGTGAACACATTTTATAGGCACTTTATATCCTAGGCTCATGAATTTTTGATTTGTTGCAATGTGTTGGTCATACTAAGAAGAAAAGCTGTTGTAGAAGAAGTGAGAGCACAGACTAAAGGTTGGGAGCTTTGTGATGATGAGGATGTTGAACTTTATTGCCCATGGTGTAGCTTCTTTTTTGCCCAGCATTAGGTTTTTGCATTTTCCTATTGCATTAGTGCTACAAAAATTATGAAATGTTCTTCATGATGAAATATGGGTCCTAAGTGTTTAGCAATAATCCAGAAGTTCATGGATAAAATCTGTGGATTTTCTACCAAATTTCTAATTTCTCTGTTTGCCCAAACATTATGTCATTCCTGCAGCACTGTCAACTATAGCAATACACAGAGTTGTTACTCAGTCCTAGTGTTGTATTCAAGCCCACACTATCCAAGACTTGCCCAAAACCAGAGAGCACCAAGACCAAGACTTCTGGGGTTCAAGACCAAGTCAAGACCAAGACCATAGAAATCAATAAAGAAACTGAATGAAGTTGAAGAATTGTAAATTAGTGCTGGTTTCAACCAGATTTGTTTGAAAACTCCTGAGTCTTGCCAGTCCAAGACTGAGACAAGTCCAAGACATTCAAAATGTGGTCTTGAGACCGATCTCTCGAGTACGACGACACTACTCAGTACTTATCACATTTTCATTAGTTACTGGTTTCCTGCACTCTTTTCCCTGAGATCTGCCTCTTCGTTCTTCGGCTCCTCATTCATTTCCTGGTTGACTCCTAGTTTTTTCCTTATCCATCACAGAGTACCTATGCCAGTTTATTTTGCTTGTTAACTAGATAGGACTGGCTCCAGCCCCCCGTGACCCTGAATGGGATAAACAGTGAAGATAATGTGATGGATGGATAGTCCCTAATTCTTCCTTGGTAACTACATATTTGTTACTGAGTAACTTTACCCATTTCTAACCAACAGTTAGTGACTCATTCAATGTCAGGTAACTATGACAGATTTTCTATACCTTGTAGTACAGTGTAATCGTCTGTTTCTTGTTTTTGCATGCATTAACATGTTAGTTTCAGTATAAATAAGCATTTACATCAATGCAGATTTCTGCATGTTGCACGTAATGATTGCTGGGATTCAGATTGTGATGTTTGTGTGATTCAACAGTTTTCTGCAGGGGAGGGAGAGGGTTTGGTTCTGAGTAAAAAAGACCAGATTATAGGGTGTGGACTGGCTCCTAGGCAGGAACAAGGGGGCGTGGGTTTAACCCATTGCTGCATCCCCATTGGTGGACACAGGGGGACAAAAAAGCCTGTACCTGGTGCAGGTAAACAGACTGACATCAGGCACAGCAGGGGTGGATCAGCTAGAGGGATTTACTGCAACCTTTCAACTTTTTTATACAAAACAACTCTGGACAAGATGACAGCTTCTTCATTTTGCTTTCAGTGCAGGTTTGTGCGGTAAAACGACATATTAAAACAGGTAAGTTAGCATTTATAGGTTGATTTTTTTGTGCATTTCTTCTTTTTTTACATTTGCATTTTACACAAATTTCCTTGCCAGACAATTGCAGGTTAAACAGATAGAACATTTTACATCTTTAGCAGTTAATCCTCAGTTTTTGCTGCAGATTTAACTCTTGAAGAGGGGAAATGTAAGAGCTTAAGTTGTTTGTGATATGCTAGTGAGGCAGTAATAGAGGGTTTTATTTGTGTGGGTTTGGTCTCTACATGTTTCACAGCATTACCCAGCATTCAAAGACTCCAGCAGGATGAAAAACCCTGAAAACTTGTCCCGTCTTGTGCAGGGAGAGGCCTGCCTGGCACACCCTTCACTCTCTCACATGAGAAGATACACACAAATGGAACCAGTTTTTTCAGTTCCTTTTAACAAATCTGCCTCTTCTTCCCCGACAGAAAAACAAAGAATGACATCAGGAGGAGCATCGGAGGGAATCGGCGGTGTTGAAAAACTCAAGGAGGCGCCTTTAAGCTTGCAGCTCTCTAGAAACCGTCCATGTTTTCTATCCTTCATTCCACCGGAGTCTGTGTAAAGTGTGAATCAGATTTCAGTGGTTTGAAGAGTAAAACACATGGAATTTATCATCCGGAGAGAGCTTTACGATGCAGAAACTCGCACTCTTAATGAATGCAACATTTACAATAAAGATGAAGGCTGCTCTTTTTGTGTTCAGACTTTTTTATCCATTGATGTCAACTTGATTTTTAAGAGCATCAGTTCTGCACAAGCACAAAAAGATGCCTCCTTCTCCCCTGTTCTCACCTGCATTGCGACAGCTGAATAAAGCCTTACCCTTCACTGATTTCTCTTTAAATTATTGCAGGATCACAAAGTGCTGGCAGCCCCTCTTTATGTCTTTTGGGCTGTCACTCACTGTCGCTGTTATGTCCTCACCCCGTCTCTCTGCCCTTGCTTCCCCAAAGACACGACAATTACATAATGACTCCTAAATTCCCACATCCACAGAGAAGTCTTCAGGGCTTGTGCCAGACGACGGCACATCTTTTGTGTCCCCGAAGTCTCATCTTTTTATAACTGCACCCAAAAGAGCTTAGGAATACATTGTCGGAGACGTATTTAGTGATTAATCGCTGAGTAATGAACATCTTTTTTATCTTTTCTCCTCTAAAGAATATAGTTTTCCCATCAGGTTTTAAACCCAATTCTCCGTTGGACGATTAACCTGCCTCATTAGCACGGGGCAATTCCCTAATTCCATTCAAAGGCTTAATTATAGCTAAATGGGCAGATGGAAGTCATTCGACAGCTACGTTGAGCCATGACTCACCCGGCTATAATTCTTCCACCCAATTAAAAGCGAGGGAATTTAACGAATAAACAAACAAAGCAGCAAAGAGCTGGATCTGCACAGATTCATACAAGCCTGCATTGAGTCACACAGTATTCATGTCAGATTTTTACTCAATTATAGACAGAGAGACAGAGTCTGTTCACATTAAAACCTTCTCATGGCCAGATACAGCTGATAGCTCGTCTTTATCTCAAACATGTCTGAAGATCGTTTAGACCAAGATATCTGTAGAAATAACTGAAAAACACAACATTATTATGACCTCACAAGCATTCAGCTCACAGGGAGGGACAATAAGAGCCTTTCCTGCAAGTATGAAAGAATCTATAAAAAGGACTGGTTAAACTTCTTTACTGAAGGGACAGTAATAATGTTCGGACTTCAAAACGAGCTCCAGAATAATGTTTTAAGTTCCTCTGAAGGACATCTCTGTCTGTGCCAGTACCTCTCTTTATATATGGGAGACTTTTGTTAAATCCTCCACTTTCAAATAAGCTGAAAATAAACTGAGCTTGAATTGCCATTTGTTGCATTCACCAGACACTGTATCTTAACCCTTAGAGCTCACAGCTATTTTTTTCACCATCATGTCTCGTCTGTACTTTTTGTCTTAAAAAGCTTATAAAACATCAACTCTGTGGTGCACAGTAAAGCTCTATACATCTTTTATTTTCTTTCAGGACAACCTGGGCTTTAAGAATATATCTACTACAGTAATGTCACTTGAATTTTAAAAAAGTTATAGGACTCTAAAGACAAAAGAAAAAACATCAGAATTTAAAACTTTCAGATTCTTATTGATAACACACAGTTAAGAGTGAGTAAGAATTTTCTTTGCACAGACTTGTTCTCCCATCTCTTAGGGACAAAGCAGTGAAAAAAATATTTTGCGACTAACGGTTTTCAAAATATCTACACATACAAAGAAAAAGTCCCTGCGCTTTTTTTGCAGTTAGATTAATTTGTGCCATTCCTTTAAGCAGTAGAGACACAACTGGTCAACTGCCCCTCCCACAATGCATTGCCTGTCAACAAACATGGCGCTGCCTACTGAAGAAAGCCAAAGTAAATGATCGAAAATGAAAAAAAATGGATATAAAGACACTTATTATCAGATGTAACGCTGTAGATTTAATCTTCAAAGACCCTGAAAAGTCACCAAAGTTCCGAGCTCGCTACAACGGCGTCCTTTAAGTCAGCCAAGTTCCAGGCTCAATAGAAAATGTTCTGTAAGAGCTACAAATGCATGGAAGACATGATTAGAAAGGCACAACGGAGTGCTTTCATAGGAAAAAAAAGTTAGAGCCTACAACTTACAGTTCAAAAGTAACCAAGCAATTTACAAAGGGGTGTGCTTGCATCACGGAGCGGTGCCATGTGAGCTCTAAGGGTTAATACTGGTACAACCCTCACTCAGCCATGCCTCTGTGTTTCTATGAGAGACGCCACATCTGTGAGAACAGAAATACACACCAAAACTTTCAAAATATATCAGAATAAAGATTGAGATTAGGATACCAAAAGTTAAAAGTCAAAAACATGACCTGCAAAACATGATTACAAACTTTAATGAGTAAACAGTCTGCTTACTGGAACAAGTTTGACAACCTCTTCTTTTAACACAGCTAACATAGCTAAATCTAAAGCTAACTTAGCTACATAAGCGACATCGGTGAAGCAGTTAACATAGCTATAAAGTTACATTAGCTATGTAAGCTATAAAGGGTATATAGCCAATTTCGCTTAATCTAAAGCTTATGAAGCTACATGGAAGATGTAGCAAAATCAAAAGTTAGCAAAGCTACATTAGCTACATAGCTAACATAGCTACATAACTGATGCAGCTAAATCTAAAGCTTACAAAGCTATGTAGCAAGTACGGCAAAATCCAAAACTAACAAAGCTATGTTAGCAACATAAATAACATTGCCATATCTAAAGCTAACTTAGCTAAGCTACGTAGGTTATGCAGTTTACATAGCTAAAGTTAAAGCTAATAAAGCTACATTAGCTATGTTAGCTATTTAGGTCATATGGCTTACTTAGCTAAATCTAAAGCTTATGCAGCTACATGGCAGATGTAACAAAATCAAAAGCTAACAAAGTTACGTTAGCTACATAAATTACATAGCCAGATGGCTTACATAGCTAAATGTAAAGCTAACAGAGCTATGTTACCTGTGTAGGCTACGCAGCTAACATAGCAAAATTTAAAGCTAATGAAGCTTTGTTAGCTATGTAAGCTTTGTGGGTTGCATAGCTAACTTCGCTAAATCAAAAGCTTATGAAGCTACTTTGGCAATGTAGTGGGGCTTTTCCTTTATATTGACCATTTTGGCCCTACCTGGTTTGACTCAGCAAATCAGGCCAACGTGGCAGGGGATTTGCTTTTCCACCATAACTGAGCTAGCCGTTTGAGGGTGTATCTAGAGCTGATTGACGTGGATGTTTGAGCCCTCATCGATTTCATCCGCAGTTGCTAATTCTGCACCTGCTGAGAGTAATGTGCAATCCACTGTGTTCACTATGCACATTATTCTCAGCAGTTGGAGTATGAGTGCCTGTGGATGAGTATTAGAGAAATGTCTCTGTCAGCCTGTCCAGGCTTTAAACACAAGCTGTGAGCTGCAACAGAGAGATCCGATTTGTTTTTTAACCCAGTGCAGCAGGATTTTAAATTATAACGGTTTGAAGGTGTGTTCTGACTGATGCCTCACATATTTTAAGCCCATAATGGTGAAAGATAAATCAATGATAAACATGCATTTTCTGATAAGTTTTTCACAGTAGAAGTTCATAGTCATTTTTCAGCTTGAGTGCTTTTATTGTGAATGCCCACATCAGGAAATGTGGTGTTGTACCAGCTTGACACACTTAGGAAGGAGATAAATGACTTAAAATTACAGATGTTACAGATTAGTAAGCACAGAGAGGCTAATGAAATAATTTATCAATGTAATCTTATATCAGACATGAGCTGATTATGCCATCACAGGATTGTTTTAGGAGAAGGGGGTTGTAACACCCAAACATGCATGAAAATGTGTTATAATTTGTAATACTGTGACATAATTTCGATACCATAAAGGGCAAAAGAACCCCTCTGATATAAATATTAGGCCATATCACCTGGCCCTTTCAGAGGCTTCAGTCCTTAACACACCAGGCATGGGATTGTATGGTGCTTGTCAAACAAATGTATCCGTCTCAGTTGCTTCCTATCTTTGTGAGTTTGCTTGTTCGGTGTCTTTTTTTTGAAGGGGAAATTTATGCACAATCAACCTCAAACAGCTGCAAATGCTTCAAAGTCAGCTGAAGAGCTTGGTTTTTCATCAGTAAACTCTTTGTTTGATCATTTTAGGCCTCCTAATTCAATAGAAAACAATAAAGTAATCAAATCACACACAATTGCTGCAAACGCTGTAAAAATTGGGTTTTAATGTTGCAATAATAGCATGGGATAAGAAATGTGATATTATTTGTGTTTATTTACCTTTCAATTTAACCTTTATTGAAACTTGAGGTTGGGACAATGATGCAATATACAAATATTTGCTTATTCACATTGAAAGCAGTAAAGCTCAAGGTGCCATATCAGCTCCAGAACCAAAGCTACAGTCGTCATCGTTCAGGCTGCAGGTTGTGCTCTGGGTCCTAGTATGGTATCATAAATGAAGCGAGATAAAGTATATAGGGGCCTAGAAAAGGTTTTAATAAACAGAAAATATTTGCAGACATAATAAAGTTTCAGTCCTCATCATGAACCATCAGTAGACCTTACGGTGGTCAGGGTCGAGGCTTTCTCTTTCACAGCTTTCTCCTGCACCGCACACCTCAACCTGCGGTTCACCTTCCTGTTTGAGGCGATGATGACTACAGGGCTGAGCGCCGCATACAGCGATGAAAAGAAGATCCGCAGATCAGAGATCAGAGAGGACGTCATGGTCTTCCTCACGGTGAGAGTATACACCCACAGACCGTTATCCACCCCGTACAGGACCACGTACAGGGTCACCAGAGCTACCACGGCTTTGGCAGCTCGGCGCTCGGCCCCTCCGCTCACTCCACCACCTCCTGAACTGCTACTGCGGAGCCCCTTCACCTGTTTGTTGTGCTTGTAGAGGAAGACCAGGATGATGATGCTGGCTAGAGTCATGAGGGCCATTGGGACGACATCTCTGCCCACCTGAGCCGCCCCGTTCGCTTGTTTGGACAATTTTGATGGAAAATGAACGTAACAAAACTGCACATTAATGCCGTGACTTATGAGGCTGGAGTTCTTCTGCGTACCAAGAGAGAACAGAATAGCTGCAGAGGTCATGCAAGTGTTGACAACCCAGAGGAATAGAAAGACAAAGCCAAGGTAGTGAGCAACCACAGCGCGTATAGAGGCCCAGCGTGACCCAGGGGGAGCAATGCTGAGACACTGGTACGCACTTAGGACGAAGGTGAGCCATATGGAGAGGGCTCGGGATGTCCTGTAGATGAAGATGACAGCTTTGCAGCTCAAGTCTCCAAAGACGGAGGCCAGGCTTAAGGAGGCAATGGACTCCAGGAGGCAGCGGATGACTACAACCAGGAAGTTGACACAGGCCAAGTGGAGGACAATGATGTCAGCCGGGAGGAGGCGGTTCTCCTGGTAGAGAAGGAGGAGGAACGCCAGGATGACAGCAGCATTTCCTGGAACACCAACAACGGTGAGGGACATGTAGAGCATCCCACGGATGAACACTTCTGAGGACATTCCTGCAGGAAAACAGAGATGACAACTTCTCTTGTAGTCAGACAACTCCTTTTCTGTGTTAATTGGTCATCAAATGTGATCTGTTCTGCATCTTAGTCACAAGTATAGACAAACATAATGTTCTTAAGCTAATACCACACAAACACCTATAATATTTAAAGTCTTTATTGAACACTGCCATTCAACATTCATTTGGAAAAAGTTAGTGAACCCTTAGGCTAATGACTCCAAAAAGAGCAAATAGGAGTCAGGAGTTAGCATGCCTGAAATCCAATAAATCAAACGAGATTTGAGCCACGTGTAGAGCCATTGTGACTTAAAAAAAACATTCTGAAGTTTGAGTTTGCTATTCACAAGAAGCATCTGCTGATGTGAAGCATGCCTCTCAAAAAAAGAGATCCCAGAAGACCTTTGATCAAGAGTTGTTGAGATGCATAAGACTGGAAGAGGTTACAAAGACTTCCACAAATGGAGACGATACAGTGGCTTGGCTACTCTGCCTTGAAGTAGCCGCCCAGCCAGGGTGACTCTGAGGACACAACACAGAATGTTAAGAGAGATAAAAAAAGAACCCTAGAGATACAGCTAAAGCCTTAAAGGAGTCAACATCATGAGTCTACCATCTGCAAAAGATTGAACAGGCATGATGTCACTGCACTTCTGAAGTTTGCCAAGAAGCACCTTGGCATTCCCCAACACTACTGGGAGTTAAATTGTTTGGGAAGAACACACAGCACTATGCATGGCGTAAAAGTGATACCACATACCAACATGAGAACATCATCCTCACAGTAAAGTACGGAGGAGGGAGCATCATTATTTGGTTCTGCTTTGCTGTCTCAGGGCCTGGACTGCTCGCCATCATCGAGAGGATAATGAATTCCCAAGTTTATCACGGTGTCCTATTGGATGTCAGGGTGGCTGTCCGCCAGCTGAAGCTCGGTAGAAGTTGGGAGATGCAGCAGGACAATGACCCTAAACATGGAAGTAACTCTACTACAGCATGGCTCAAAATAAGAATACCCACCTTTAGGAGTGGTCCAGTCAGAGTCCAGACCTGAATCCAACAGAGATGCTGAGGGATGACCTCCAGAGAGTCGTTCACACCAGACAGCCTAAGATGTGGGTGAGCGGAAGAAGTTCTATAAGGAAGGATGGTCCAAAATTCCTCCTGAGCATTGCACAGATCTACCAGAAAACATTTGGTTGAAGTTATTGCTGCCAGAGGAAATTCAACCAGTTATTAAATCCGGGGTTCACTTACTTTTTTCCAGCAGCACTGTGAATGTTTAATGGCTGTGTTCAATATAGACATTGAATATTTCAATTGTTTATGTGGTATTAGGTGAAGCACATTATGTTTGATGCAGATGCAGATCAGATCACATTTGATGGCAAATTAATGCAGAAAACAAGATCATTTCAAAAGGTTCACACACTTTTTCTTTCCACTGTATTGTATATGAATATATAGCTTACCAGTAGAACCACAATAACACACTTTCTGTACCTTAAAAGTTCACTTTTGTTGACTTGAACAAAGTTTTCTGTATTGTTTGTGACTGTTTCTCTTTTGCCTGACATTTAATCATTACAACCACACACTTAAGTTGTCAAAAATCTTATCCTTGGTAATATATGTTTTTAAAACTAGTGCTGTCAGTGAGGACACATTTATCATGGTGCAATTAAACAAAATTTGCACTTTAATTTTCCAAATCCAAGGCTATTTTCTCATTTTGTCTCATTTTAAACTATTGTAGCAGAGCAGCAATTGTATACTACTCACCTTAATGTCCTCCTGCTCTCACAGTGATGGAAAATACATACACTACTGTTCTTTTGAATGCCTCATTTCACTTTTTAAAAAAGGTCAGACAGTTCAACAGTTTTACTTTACATGGTTAAGATAATGCTATTACTTTTAAGTACCACGAGTTACTTATTTTCTTTCAAAATGAAAGCAAGTTTTTATCCAAACAGGAGGTAGAGTGCCTATGACAGAAAAAAAAGAAAAATGTTTAATTTTTTCAACAATTGATTCAGAATGCAATGAACTGTTGGTTTAGCTTTGTTGGTAGAGCAGATTCCAAAATACAGAGTTTACAATCCTCAACAGCGGCTGCAGGTTAAAAACTGAACTTGCCACTGTTTGGTACATCTCTCTCCTGCCTTATTTCCTGTCTCCTTTAAAATATCCACTAAAGAAAGTCAAAAAGCCCCCAAAAATAAATAAAATAATTGTATTAAATGTGATTATACAACAATTAGCTGCAAAAATTCAACAAATGATCACAATTTAAAAATGCCAATAGCTTGAAAGCCCTATTTAAAACAATGCATATCAATGACCAACAGTATTTAAGATCATTGAAGCTTTGAAAAACACAGATCTCCTGCCATATTTCAAAATAACCATGAGTAAAAGAGACAGACAATTGTCTAAATTGCCACGTTTTGAAAAATTGCAAACTTATTTGTACAATTTAGACAGTTTGCTGGAGTTTGCCTGCAATTTTCAGTCATCTAAAACAAGAAATTGCCCAATATAGGGCATCTAGAACTTCTGTTCTTCTTGTCTCTGTATCAATACCACTCGATTTGAATCATATCTAATTCTAAATCCCTGGTATCACCACAATCATACCAAACATTGTGTAATCCTGCAGACGTTTACCTGAGAAGAATCAAAGCCTGTGAGCTCTGAAGCAGACCTTTCCCCCTGCCGCTTTCTCCTGCAGCAGTTGTCTTGTTTGTGTTCTTATACCTTCAAACAGGTAATGGTTGTTGGATCTGTTTTTTCATGCTCCATTGACTTCTCCCCTTCCCTCAGTCTCCAATTACTTGAGATCAATCCAGATGACTGCCTCTGTCCCCTCTCTGAGTTTCAGAGCTGCAGGATAACAGAGAGAAAGACCTGGATTCATTTACAGGGAGCAACAGTGGATGGAGAACACGCTGTTAATGAAAGGAGGGTATCTATTAACTTAATGTTTGTACTCAGGAAAGATTAAAACAATCTCTCAGTGTCACTATTAAATACTTTTTCTAATCACTGATGCTATATTTAGATTTCCTTAGAAGACACTCTGCATGGCTGTTGTATTTTTCATTTCTGCAATCAATTTTAAAAGCCAGTACCTTTTAAAGAGGCCGGTGTCGTCTGTGTGTTACAGTCAGATACCGACGCCACAGTGTCCTCCAGTGGAGAGAGCTGAAACAGAAATCAGAGCCAGAGGACATTTAGCTCAGGCTGCATGATAGATCACACACAGTTTCATTTGTCGAGGGTGACAGAGTATCCAATTTGAGATTGTGCAATTCCTCCAAAGCAATAAAAGGTCTGAAATGGATCTGGACCAAAACTTTGAGGGTAGTGGGAAGGCAAATTGGTGTCTGCATCAGTTAATCGTTTATTTTAAATAAAAGAAACTCCATAACCACAAAGTTATTCAATCCAACTCCTTCATGCAGTACTCACTGATTCAAAATCTATGTTTCATATTGGCATTGGATTAAACAGCCAAACAGTAAAGTTTGTCACAATGTGCAGATTTGTTTAAAGTGACTTCTATGCCTCTGTGATGATGATATCAGGGGTCAGAGGCATTATGTTTCCAGGCTGTTTGTCTGTTTTGGACATTCTAGTGAATGCAATATTCTAAGAACATTCTAAGGGATTTTCTTCAAACTTCCATAAATGTCCCCTCTGACTTCAGGATGAACGATTAGATGTCAAAGGTCATAAGTCCAGGTAATTGGGTCTTATGCTCATCCCTTGCTTATGAAAGCATTTTCTCAATGACAGTTAGAGGAATTTTCTTCAAACTCTGCACAAATGTCCACTTTGACTGATGCATTGATTAGATTTTGATGGTTGAGATCACTGGGCCTGCTATCTTTTTAGTTTGTTTTAATTGGTAGAGAGGCCTCTGCTCAAACAGCATGCTTTGACTTCAAGGGTGAGTAACCCCCATATGGATGATACACTAATGACAATGTGTACTGAATAAAATTAGTTCAAAAACATTTGATTCATAGTAGCATGAATCTGAATATGAGGGTGCAACAAGCTTTATGCTATAAAGGAGGAGGCTGAGGTGGAGGAGGTGAAGCTTTTCCAGCAGCAGCAGTGTGGTGCATTAGCATTATTGCAAGCAGGAATGAGTGAAAAGTACGTCATATTTAAATGGATCGCTGTGTCAAGAGAAAGATCAGGGATTGGCTGTGGGAGCTGGAAGGCAGTAATTGGGATCAGCTGGTTGTCAGCTGATTACAGCTGGGCGTATGATTACCGTGTCCTGCATGAACTAACGCTGAACTTCATTTGTAAATGAAATTTTTTCAAGACAGCTATAAGGGATTTTCTTCAAACTTAAGAAACATGCACACTCTGACTTAAGGATAAACTGATTGGATATCGGTACTCATGGGCTAAGGCCACTCAGCTTTTGAATGTGATATTCCAACAATGCTTTTAGAGATTTTCTTCAAGTTTTGCACAAATGTCCACTCATACTTGATGATAAGCTAAATACATTTGTTAGAGGTACTAGATCAAAATCAATTAACCATTCAGTAAATATATACTTTGTAGGACATCTGACCACTAGGTTTAGTTCTGGTTAAATCTGAGATGTCTTGGATCACACAGCTACAGTTCATTCTCTTCTGATTTGATGTGATGTTCAAAGTCAATCTGTTAAATCTGTTAAGAAAAATACATTTTTTAAAAGATTTTTAGGGGGATTTTGGCCTTTGTTGTAGAGAAGAGACAGTGGATAGAGATTGAAACATGCAGGAATGAGATTGGGGAATGACATGCAGTGAAGGAGCCACATGCCAGACTTGAACCTGAGTCACCCACTTACATGGTGCACGACCCAACTGGCCATCTGCAGCTCAGAAAAATACATTTTAAGTTAATTTTGTGAGTGTTATGCATGACTAATAGCCTTGAAAATTAGAAATGTGAAAACAAGATGAGATACAAAATGTTTGATTCCAGAAGTAAGTCGAGTTTGCACCTTAATATTGCAGAATACATTATTGACTACAGATCAGTTTTTTTTATTATTATTATTTATTTCGTTCGATAAAACAAAAAACAATTCATATTCAACATAAAAAAATCTTCCACTTTGAATGAAAAGGAGCAGAATAAGAATAATCTCATAATATCTGTCCCATTTTCACAAAACATTGATCAACAAATCATTACCTGTTCAATTAAAGTCACAGGAGGACAAAGTTACATTTCTTCCTCTTGAATGCAAATAAAAAATCTAACACTTGCCAATATCACATAAGACTGTTAAGCTGAAAGCCTCTTAAAGAACATTTTGGCTGCAGGACAGCTTAACGGCACAGTAAGCAGTGCACTTAATATTCCCTCTGCAGCATCCAAAGCAGCAGCTTGAACACAATGCTTTAAGGTGCAGAAGGTTGGAAAGTGACATAATCTATCCTTATATGTCACTTAAACTTATGCACATATATACAGTATATCCTCTCTTCCCAACAACTAAATTCAGTTACAGGGAAGAGAGGTGACCTGATTTAAGGTATTAAAGTATTTAAAAGTCAAACGCTACAACACAATGTATTTTAAAACTCTCAGTCATAAAGTTTTTAAAGTATCTTTAACAGTAAATCATTATCCAAATGTCTAATTTCAGCTAAACTTTAAAGATCAACTTCTTTAATATTCCATGCAAAAACAGAACCAGTGTTTTATTTACATGTCCACCCCCTACGTAGAGGTCAGAATTCACCAGACATTTCACTCTCTGATTTTTATGCCTCTCTACAGATGATAACAAGCGCCAGAGGCGTTATTGTTTTCAGGTTGTCCATCCATCCTAGCCAAAGATTAATGAATACATTTTGGAGGTCATAGCTCAGGGTCTTTACCCTTTAATGAACACGATATTTAAAAAACGGTTTGAGGGATTTTCTTCTAACTTTGCCCGGATGTCCACTCTGGGCTGCTGATAAACAGATTCAAGTTTGGGAGTCTAAAGTCAGAGGTCAAGGTCGCTGTTTTTGAACACCATATCTCAAGAATGCTTTAAAGCAGTGATACTCAACGTGTGCCTCTGGAGCCACATGTGGCTCTTTTGTGATAATTTGTGGCTCTTTTATGTCTTAATTTTAAATATTATTCCCCCAGAAAACCTAAAATAAAAGGAAACTTTTTGCCCCTTTATACCATTTTTTGCCATTTTTCGCCAATTTAAGCTACCTTGTGCCATTAAATACTTCTTGTTTCCTTTTTTACCCATTTTCGCCATTTCTTTTTAGCTTTTTTTCCAGTTATTGCCCTTTTGCACCATTTTTTGCCAATTTTTGCCCATTAAAGCCGCCTCTTGTTATTAAATACTACTAGTTTCATATTTTTTGCCCATTTTGCCACTTCTTTTAGCCACTTTTATCCCATTTAAGCTTTTCACCATTTTTCACCCAACTAAGCGACCTTTTGCCATTAAATACCACTTGTTTCCCCTCTTTTGCCCATTTTTACCACCCCTTGACTGCTTTCTAACCATTTTAGTCACTTTTTTTTCTTGCCTTGTTTCTGCCACTTTTGGACCATTTTTTGCTACCTTTAACTCATTTATTTTTAACTTCTCACCCATCTTTTTCCACTTTTTAATCCCATTTTGGCACATTTTCACTGATTTTTGCTGCTTTTGGACCATTTTTGTCATCTTTCACCTATTTTTATTGCTACTTCAATCTATTTTTGCCACTTTCCACCACTTAGATTGTGGCTCTTGCAAAGTTTTTTTTTTTTAAATTTGGCTCTTTGGTTGAGCAGGGTTGAGTAACACTGCTTTGAAGGATTTCCTTCATCTTCCATGGATCTGTAGTTTCAGTGGACTGACTATGTAGGCTACATATGTCTATACAAGGCTGGACTATGAAGAAAATTCAGCCCTCACATTTTTGGTTCAAATCTGCCCAAGTCTGAACTCAGGACTTTTATCTACAATGCAGTACTTTCACAGTGTGGGAGGAGGACTTAAACTCCATCTATTCATTCTTCAGATCACAGAAGAGCTTCACATTTAATCTCAGACAGTTTTTCTTCCTTATAAAGGGGGATCACACATTAGTCATGTTAAACAAACCAAACCAAAGGTCTCACTCATCCTCTTCATCACTCCCTTCATCCTCACGATGTACTTCAGCTTCCCTTTCTGCCTCTCCTGCTCTCTGCCTCGCCTCTTCTCCTCCATCATGTTAGTCTATGCAGCACCAAACCACGTCAGGTGTAGGCAGGACTGCTGGGCCCCTGAAAAACCAAGGGCCCTCCAAAGTTGAGACTAACTGATGATATTAGTGCAGTTGTGCAGTCTCCGTAACATTTTGGAGCTGAAAAGTTTGTTAAACTATTGTTGAGTTCTGATGTTTAAACTGCTTTTTTTCCACTTTTAGACCCCTTGTCATCATTGTTTCTGCCCATTTTTTCAACATTCTTTCAACATTTTAGGCTATCTTTGCCTCTTTTATCAAATTGTTGCCACTTTTAACCTATTTTTGCTACTTTTTAACCCATTTTAACTACTTTGAAAGCCCATTTGCATATTTTGCTTCTGTAACCTACTGTTGTCCCTTTTTTAACGGTTTTTCACCTTTTTTCCTGACCATTTTGACTTTCTTAGCCCGTTTTGATGCTGTTATTCCATTTTTGCCACTTTTTATCGGCTTTTCTTCATTTTATCTGCCAATTTTTGCCCATTTTCAGCTTGGTCCTCGTTTCGCAATTTTTAAATTAATTTTACCTTGAAAGTACTTTATTTCCTTATACTTCATTCTCAGGCATCCTGACATTTGTGCACATCAGCTCAGCCATAAAGTCTGACATAACTTTCCAAATGGCTCAGTGTGCCAATTCACATTAGCATAGCTATAAAAGGGCACTTTGTTTTGAGAAAATGGGTTTACATTATGAAAAAAGCTACACTGTACTAAAGCATATATAAAAAGATTATTAAAATTCTCTCTTCTTTTTTTTTTTAGGGGGGTTATTGTTCAGGTTAAATATATATTGTTATCACAGATTAACTTCACAAAAGACTATGATTTTCCTGACCTTCATGGGCCCCTAGTTTGGCTGGGCTCCAGAGAGCTCCCCCCTTTATCCCTCCTTATGGGGGGCCTTGTGTGTAGGGACTGATGCTGCCCCTCCTTCATGGACCAGCACTTAAAGAAAGAGAGAAAAGAAAGCATAAATAAATCACACTGGCCCCAAAGTACATGTGCCCACCAGGGAAATGCCCTGTATGCCAGACTGTGAAGAGACATTGCTTACTTTTATTAGGACTGATTGTTGATTATATTGTTCATTTTCAATCACATTAATATTAAAAACTTATCATTTAAACAGCTATTTAAATTGTATGGATGAGGAAAATCTTACCAATGTTGTGACTCTCTATGAGGTAAACTTGACTGCATTTGAAACATTGTTTGCTATGAAAAGGCTAAATGTGTGATAAAATTACAAGAAAATCAGATTATTGCAATGGAACAAAACAATTTACGTCAGCCAGAAACAAAAACAAAATCAAATCTCTTGTTGGGAAACTGAAAAGCCGAGCTTTCTTAACTTACTGTACATGAGGCCGTCCCCTGAGAAGGACAGGCTTGAACTTGCCATTTTAATTAGCTCTCCTTACATGTAAACATGTAACAAACATGCACAGGGAAATCACAGTTCTTATGATGCTTTACTTTAAAGAGGACTCTCAGGAGGAAACAGGCCTCTAAAACAGCAGAGTTACTGCACAAAGAAACCATCTCTAGGTTACAACTGAGGAGAAAAATCTAAAGGTTTCGATGCTTTTAATGTTAGACACGTTTGATTTTATAAACAGCTCTGTAAGGCTGAAACTTGAGATGTAGCATGTGTCAGAGCTGAGAGCTGAGAACATAAATTAATAATGGCTCAGCATCCCAATGCCCCCAATTAGTACAAACATGCGTTGTGATTGGGCTAATTGTCTGGCTCCTCTGTGTCTTTAACTCGCTCCCAGGACATGAAGCAGGAAAGGAGCGCGGGATGAAGCACCAGCTGTGCATGTGAAAGCCTCCTGATGGCTCATTCAAGGCATCATCAGGCTGCACTGCTGCATCAACATCAACCGCTCTCTGTTCTCTCCGCGGGGTTTGTTTAACTCTTTTCAACTCCACGGGGGAAAGATTGAACTTACTTCAGAAGATTGATGTGCAGTCTGTTCTGTGAAAGATGCTGAAAGTGGCAATTTACATCTGACAGCATTGAGATATATGTGAGAGTTTACCACTTAAGATCAGATTTCATGTCACTTAACATAACCTCAAGAAGCTCATTTATTGATTTTATGGTGAACAGTTTCACTGACATTTAAGACCAACTCATAGATGGACCAACTGTGAAATTTACAGAGAATAAAGCATCAATTAAAATCACCTTACCAATTCTAACAGCATTGCTTTTCCTTGCTATTTTGTTACTCCAAACTGCCAAGATTGTTCTTCATGTTTACCAATGAAAACAGCCTAGGGTTTGTCCAGCTGTAGGGGGTACCACAAAGTAAGATTAAAGGGTAATCCTGATCTGTTGAGTTTAAAGTCTGAGTTTTCTATGTCCTGAAGGTGGCTCTCTTAAAACAAGTCCAGATCACCTTAACCCTACACAGCAGATTGTCCAGATTCCATGTCGGTCAGCAGGTAGATCCATCTTGCAAAGCTCCAGTCTGAAATGATTACCAGGTCTAAAACAGACCTGACCAGTCAGTGTATTTTCAGGAGAGATGCGGTAGCTTGGGGCGAGGCTTAGTTGTACTGGAAACTGATTGCAATGGCTGCCACCAGTGTAGCAATTAGCTCAGATGTAGCTATAGTGTTACAGCAGTATTACCAGAACTGGGCCACATTTCCTTATCAAAACGAGAGCACTGAAAGCTTTACCTGGTGAAGAAGATGGGTTTGTTCTGGCCTCGGAATGAGTTTTATCCTACAACATGCTCCCCTGTTCACACGTGTGACAGCACCTGCCTGTCGAGTTCAGGTTACCACTGTAACTGTGCATGCCTACTACCGCAGTTTGTCTTGTCACTCTGATTGGCCTGTATTGAATGCGACAGACAGAACATTCGTTCAATCACCAGGAAATTTCTGAAAAGTCCTGCCCTCCTCAAACACCTTGTATCAAAGCTTTCCCAGATGAATGTGAAATATATTCATGCAATGTAAATAAAAACAGCCAATCAGGCATTAGTCATTTTGACAGCCATTTCAAGTTTTAGTCTTCGGATTAAATTCCTTTTTGTTTTAGTCATATTTTAGTCATTTCTATGCTTTCTAGTTTTCGTCTAGTTTTAGTTGACAAAAACTCAAAAACATTTTAGTCCAGTTTTAGTCCATTAAAAAGTCTTCCTATTTTTGTCTCCACTTATTATTAAAATGGGTCAAGAAAGGCAAAAAGAGGCAGAAACTGGGTGGGAAGCTGGTGAAAAGTGGCAAAAATGGGTTTAAAGGGGCAAAAATTGGTAAAGAAATAAAAAATGGGCCAACAAAGGCTTGGATATTTGTAAAAAGAAAAAAAAACAGTTAAAAAGTGGCAAAAATGGGTCAAGAAAGGCAAAAAGAGGCAGAAACTGGTGGAAATGGCAAAAATGGATTTAAAGAGGCAAAACTTGGTCAAGAAAGGCTGGGATGGTGTTGAAAAGTGGCTAAAAAGAGGCAAAATGGGTCAAGAAAGGCAAAAAAGGCAGAGAATGGGTGGGGAAAAATGGTGAATAGTGGCAAGAATAGGCTTAAAGGGGTTAAAATGTCTAAGAAATGCAAAAATGGGCCAATAAAAGCTGGGATAGTCGTGAAAAGCAGTTAAAAGTGGCAAAAAGATGACTAAAGTAGGAAAATTGTCAGAAACAGTGATGAAAAGGGGTTTAAAAGTGGCATTGATAAGTCATTTGAACATCAGAACCTGTTCATAGCTTGACACACTTTTCAGCTCCATAATGAGGTAACTGTTAGCCAGCATGCTAGCACCAGTGCTACTTATCCAACACACATGCACTGATATCATCAATAAATCATAGCTGGGTAGGGCCCATTCTCTGGCTTTGTCAGGAACCAAGCCAATTCTAAAGGCGGGCCTGTGTCTGTCAAATCAGTTTGATAAATAGAGTGGACTTTTAGCCAGCTATTAAAGTTACATCCATGTTTTCATTGTGCAAAGGCTACCAGACCTGATTACAGTTATAGAGCTGAAGTTATGTGTTACTGTTTAAGAGTTGTGCTGGGTGACGTTTTCACATTAGAAATTATAGTGAAACACAGACAGTTTGTCAGATGGGAAATCAGTGTGTTAGTTTAATAATTAATACACTGTAAAACCAAACAAGTTGAAAAATACTTCAGGTTTAGTTAAAACTGATGGTGTTAAATTTTTTAAGAAGTGGAAATTTATTTTTCTTGAGGGATCCTCACTCTGAAAGTCTGTGACTTTCAGATTTAAAAAACAAATTAATTCCTCAATATTGAAATTCTAACAACTCAAAATTCAGATTAACTTCCTGTGCAGAATTTGAGCTGTAATTTCCATCATTTCCAGTGGAAACAGACGGTGTAGTTAGAGCTACTTAGAAAGAAACACGGGCAACAGAAAAATAACTTGGCTGACTTAAATGATTTAAAAGAAGCTTCAAGAATCTAAAATCATCAGAGGTGAATATTTTGCCATAAGTCATTCTTTTTGACTTTGTAAAGCACAGTCAGGCTTGTTTTTATGTGCTGCACAAACAAAGCTGACTGGACTTGACCATTAAAAACTGTATGCATCCTTCAGTGGTGCTTTATTCCCCTCTGAGTGCCTGCCCTCTGAGACCCTCTGAGTCAGATTTAGATTATTGCTTTAATTTTAAAAACTGTGGGCTGTGCACTGCAGAGTTGGCGAAGGATCTCGAGGGGGATTGGAGACTATAAATTGCAATTACACAGTCTATTAAACAGTAAATGCAATACATGCTTCACTGTTTATCTGCTACTGCAGGTGAGTATCATTTTCACTCTAGCATAGTGAAATGATTTTCAGGCTTTTAAGGTTTCTTTGTTGCATCGTAGCTGACTTTAAATTTCCCTCATCTTAATGAAAACAAGACAGGGCATCATGTTTGGTCAGCCTGAGCTGCTGGATGTGGGCACTCTTAGATTAGTCCTCTCATTTTTCTTTGAAGAGTCTTGGGGTGTTTTTTGATCATGTTCTTAAGTTTGATAGGCAGATTTAGATGGACATGTGCACACTCATGCTGTCTTGAAAAGTGATAAGGCATCAAAACATGGACTGTTAAACAGCTTCTTTATCACAGCAATCAGACTGCTTAAATAGAGAATGTGAAGTGGGATTGTTCATCGACGTTTTTCTTTTAAATCTTATTGTTTTATTCTATCCTTGCATATAGTATACATATTTGAGCTTTTTCATTAGCTTACTATTCTTACCATGTGTCATTATGTTGCACTGAAATTCTGCAAGCTGGAAGAGTGAAGACAATTTTATTTTATATAATGCATAAAAGGAAAATTAAGGGAATCTAATCTCATCTAATCAATCTTTATTAAGCCATATAGACAATATTATAGCCTATTTGCTAAGATGCAGAGAAGATAATACATGCTTTAATGACATCTAGTCTTGTCTTAACTATTGTAACTCTTTGTGTGTTGATTTGGACCCAGTGTGGATCCCAGTGGTTTCCAAAGTAGATGTCGGACCCCCTAGGGTTCCCCAGACAAGAAAGAGGGTTGTGGGATGCTTTCCAAAAAACCTCAAAGAAATGTATAGCCTTTATTTATAGCCTGATAACTGAAATAATAACCAGAAAATTCCCCATTTTTGGAACTGAAATGTTAATTTAACCTTCTACCTAATTCTAAAAAAAAGAAAAATTGCCATTAATTTAACATAAATATTTTGTATATATTACATTTGATGCATTGGGCATTTCTGGCTAATGATAATCCACTGGGGGCCATTTTTTTAATCAACTGTCAGATTGCATAGTAAAGATTTTTAAGGAAATTATGGATTATGTTTATCAGATAGAGGTCTCACAAAACTGTGTATCAATTCAAATACTATACACCAGGCCTTAAGGGGTTAAAATGATTGAAAGTGGTATATTTTATATTCCATAAAATATGTTCAATTTAAAATAAAAATAGTTTAAAACTAAGACATGTGTCTAAATGTCTGTGCAAAAAGCATCATGTAAGAATGCACACTTTAACCACCTCCAGGGACAGCGGGGGTCCTAAGTCCCTTGCACTGTTATTTTGGGGGTTACAGGCCGAAAGGTTTGGAAACCTCTGGTCTAACAAACGCCTGCAGTTGGTTCAACATGCAGCAGTTTGCTTCCTACTGGCTTCCTGTTCACTACAATATTGATTTAAACATTTTAGTCTTTTTAAGCATTGAATACCTTGGCAGCTCCTTATTTAAGTGAATTGCTCCATTTAGCCAGAGTGCATAGGTGGACCAACCAGCTACTCCTGGTTATGCTGAAAAGGTTAAAAACCAGAGAGCATTGGGCTTTCTTGCTGCTCCAAACCTGTGGAACCACTTACAGCTGGGAACATGTTTGCCACACATGTCCGCTCACAGCTTTTATGCCACGTTTGTGTGATGTGAGTTGGCCGCATTTCCCCACTGTCACAGCCATGTCTACCCTCATAAGTTTAACTTCAACAAATCTCCTTAACAAGTGATTCAGCTGATTTTCAAAGTAAAAGCCCAGTTCAGCATTTCTGTGGAGAAACACACCTAGTCATACTGAATGCTTTTATTCTGAGCTTTCCCTGCTCAGTTCAGCTAGACAATAGATCGATTCACTTATAGGAAGATGTACTGAGATAGAACTATGAAGAAAGACAGGGCTGTGACAACAGGAAGATTCAGCCATCATGCACCGTAAAATAAAATGAGTTAAGCTTTCTTACAAATAATTATTGGAATCTTGTTGCCACAGAAATAACAAGTAAACTAAACTGTGAGTTGTGAGTTTAAATAGCTTGTGCATTTTTAATGTGCTGTAATTACACTCACTTAATATTTCTGAGTAATAAATACTGATGCCAACTTTATTATTTTCATTGTTCAATACTGAGATTCAAATGTTAATTTGAGTTTGCAGTTTTATTAAGCTAAATAATTTATTTTGAGTTTGCAATACTTCTAATTCAATAACTTTAGTGCACTGTAGACCCTGATAAGTACATTGAACTCAAAATATTATAGGTAACTGGTTAACTTAAAAAATTAAGAAGTACTAACTTCAAAAAATATTTCAAGACATTTAGTCCACATAAGGTTGTCTAACTTAAGCAACCATCTGCAACGATGTCCGTTAGTGATGCATCGAACCAGAAGCTTATGTCTCATTAAATTTAACATTCCATTCACTCAACATGAACCCCCTCACCACCCCCACTCACCCATGCAGGACCTGTTTAACTGAGGTAGTAACTTCACTCGTGGTATGGTATAATACCCAGAGGCATTCTGGGAAAACTGTGCTGATTAAGGGATGATTGTCAAATAATTTCAGTACAAGGACAAGCAATACTTAAACTTTTTTAGTAGTAGTAACTAGTACTGTTAACTTAAAACTAAAAATGTGTTGTATCCACTCAGAAATATGGAGCTGAAATAGCTACTTTGGATTATTTAGTAACACAACTCAATTTTTTAACCACTATTTTGGTCTTAGAGTGAAAAAAGTTACAAGTTCTAAAAACCTTAGCTTTTATGGCCAAGGAGTACAAGTAACTTGTTTATAATAAGTGTTTATAACAGGTTGCAAAAAACTGAGTAAGTTCAACTCAGTGTTTCTGATTAAAACTGATGTTAGTTCTTTGAGTGTGCAGCACACGCACCTGGTATGAAAGCTGTGAAGGTTGCAAGCCAGAGAGGACATACAGCCTCTGCATGTAGCAAAACATGCATCCAGTTTGAAGCAGACCTTCATCAAGGTCATTAAGAAACATACTGTGAAGATATTTTACCTTTGTGGACAAACATATCAGTAAAAATGGTAAATATAGCTCTCTATATGTCAGTTATCTGCCTGTTTTGGCCTAGAGACTTGCACAGCTTGTGGAAAAAATAGGTGTGCCTTCTATTCTCATGACTCATCTCTTCTCTTTGACCTCTGTTTTAAGATGAGATCATGTTTTTACCAAGAGATTTTACTGTAACTTCTAATATCATCCATGAGGTTTAATTGCAATGTAGTTTACTATTTACATGTTTCTTCTCTGTATAGCACTTTGACCAGCCTTCATTGTTTACATTGAGCTACATATAAGAATGAAGTTGACTTGACTAATAGGTGCCATTTGGTCCCTGGAGAGGAACTACAAAAGTCTAAGGTATTATACAAACACCGTGTGTATTTTCGACAACTTTTAATCTCTTTCCTCTCTGTAAATCCTTGCTAACGCAGGTTTTTTTCATGGATCTATGTGTGACCATCAAAGGGGTCTCCTTCCTCTTGCAGACAGGGATGGGCATTCTAGGGAACATGGTGGTGCTTCTGGCGTACGCCCACATCATTTTCACGGAGTCTAAGCTCCTTCCTGTGGATATGATCCTCTGCCACCTGGCCTTCGCCAACCTGATGCTGCTTCTGACCCGCTGCGTCCCCCAGACCATGACTGTATTCGGGCTCCGAAACCTGCTCAATGACCCCGGCTGTAAGGTGGTTATCTACGCCTACCGCATCGGCCGGGCTCTCTCTGTCTGCATCACCTGCATGCTCAGCGTGTTTCAAGCAGTGACCATTGCCCCTGCTGGGCCACATTTGTCAAGGCTGAAGCCGGCCCTCCCCTCCCTTGTGCTCCCCACCTTCGCAGGACTCTGGCTCCTCAACATGGCCATCTGTATCGCAGCCCCTTTCTTCTCCATGGCTCCACGGAACGGCACCATCCCGGCCTTCACCCTCAACCTGGGCTTCTGCCACGTGGACTTTAGAGACAACCTGTCCTACGTGATAAACGGGGTGGCTGTGTCTGGGCGGGACTTTGTCTTTGTAGCTCTGATGGTGGGCTCGAGCGGCTACATCTTACTGCTCCTCCACCGCCACAGCCACCAGGTGAGAGGTATCCGTCAGGCTCAAGGCAGCAGCAGAGAGACCAGAGCGGCCAAAACAGTCGTCACCCTGGTGGTCCTCTACGTGGTCTTCTTCGGGATTGACAACGTGATCTGGATCTATATGCTGACGGTGGCGAAGGTGTCGCCTGTGGTGGCTGATATGAGGGTGTTCTTCTCCTCCTGCTACGCCTCTCTCAGCCCGTACTTTATCATCTCCTCCAATAAGAAGGTCAAGGCCAAGATTCTGTGTGCAGCCGAGCAAGAACAGCTGTCAGCCGACACTCAGGAGTCGAGTGAAAAATGACTCTGTCTCCAGCTTGACAAGCTGTCGACTGACCTGCAGGACGGCAGAGTTCTGCTGTCAGACCTTATCATGAGCACAGTACAGATGTCTGTCTTTTAGCTAAACAATGAACACTTTAGAAAGTACTGCTGTATGGCATAGTGTTCTGCAACGGTCTTACCGAGATCTCTAGTACATTCAGAATCAATACAAGTTTATTTACCTCCAATATGGCTAGAAGAGATGTTATACTTCATCAGTACCAAACTCTATTGACACTAGAGCTGCATAAGTCAGTAAAGTTTCTAACAGTAAAGATTTTTGAAGATACACACTAAATAGCTCATTTAAACAGACTGCCAAAATTGCCCATAATAATATATATATCAGACAGAATATCTGCTGCCAGATTTGTCATGAAAGTATAGGCAAATATGCAGAATATAAAAACTTTTCAGCTGCCCAACCATGATATTTCACTGGTTTTGTCGGTCTTGTGTGATCTTATACTGGTTTAATTCAGCTGTGAAACTGATTGGGACTCAAATGTCATACTCTCAAGAGTCAGTTAAGGACATTGGGAGATTTGAATGAACTGATTGAATGTCTATATACAGTTGAAACCAGAAGTTTACATACATATGACCTTTTTTCTCTCTGTCTGACATTAAGTCAGACTAAACTTTTCCTGTTTTAGGTCAGTTAAGATGACCAAATATATTTCTATTGGCCAAATGCCAGAATAATGATGAGTTTTTTGTTTGTTTTTTTGCAATTGCAATTGCAATTGCATTTTTTGCAATCTAAATTGCAGTTAGATTATTTTCTCAAATTGCTCTAGCCCCAGGTATGGATTTGTCTATGAAAATGTAAAATAAAACAGTCAATATAGCCAACAGCATTTTTATACCACAGCATATGCTTATAAGCTCTCAGAAGTAAAATGAATAGTCAGTTTCAGTTTGGTTGCAAGATTGAAATCCCCATTTTGTGATAAACATCATCAATTTCTATATTACCATCTATTTATTTTTGCACGTCTATCGTAGCACTCAATAACAGCATACTTTTTACGAAGCTGAAATTGTCAAGGCTTTTGAGAAAACATTAAGGGCTTAAGCCCTTTAAGCCACCCCACTGCTCCACCTATGGTCAAAATACCTAAATTTGACTTTTAATTTCAGAAACAATTCAATTCAAACATTAATTTCAAACATTCAGTGTATGCTTTATAACGGACTTGAGGTCCAGATCAAGTCGATCAAAATGAAGTAAAACATTGCAGTTGTATTCCTTGTTTCACCAGAAACTTCTTCAATAAAGAAAATTTGGAACAGAAACCATGGAGAAATAATTCACATTGTCGTTTTGCCGTATTTATACTACATATTTAAACAGTTTTTGTTAGATTAATCTTGCTCTAAATAAATAGGCTACTAAAATCCAAACGATAAATCTATGCACTCAACAGTAGAATAAATCATATCCCCGAGCAATTTTTTCACGTCTTGCTCAACTACTCTCTATGCTGAGCGCTGATTGGTTAAAATGTTAGGAATAACTTCGGGGGAAAATGTTCCATGGGTATTTTATATCCGTAGATTTGTCTGTCAGGTGGCAAGTTCTTTCGGCCACTAAGAGTTAAACCAAATTCATGTGGTTTTTATGTTACAATTTTGAGCACTACTTGTAGCTGTAAAAACAAGGAGTACTCCGCATCTTTTCGGCCAAACTATGAATACAACGTGAGTTTTGTCCTGATTGGAAGTGGTAGATTCTGCCTGGCAGACAGTACTCAGGTACGATAAATATCTTTTAAGCACAACAAACCCCGGAAAAGGGAAGCGGAAGGTTGTGCCAAAATGTTGAACAAGACTGAAGTTAGCCAAGGAAAAGAATTCTCGGAATTAAATTAATGATAATAAGACATGTAAGTTTAAGGAGGACAAATAATAAATGGCGCATTTACGAGTTTTCTGTTGCGTCGAAAAGTGGCGGTTGGCTTAAAGTGGGCCGTTAGCCGTTAGCTCAATCTGACAACAAGACGCTGCAACGCCCCTGACTCTGATGACAAAGTGTTTAAAAACCAGTTTGTGATGATTGCTGAAGGTGTTCTCCAGTTTGTGCCAACGCGGATCAAACGTGTTCATAACAGGTGAGTTACTTTTGCCTGTTGATAATAGACAGCTTTAGTTAGCTAGTGTTTAGTTACCTGTTTATAAAGATGTGCCTGTGAAGCTCCAAAGGTACCTACACCGTAACCGCCCGGGTAGAGCTAACGTAAACTTATACTAAGTTTTATTTTGCAGTAAAACAGCCTTATGTTACTGTTATCCCAGTCACACTGTGTTCATTCCCTACGTTTTCTGTTCAGGGAACAGACCCGGATTTGTGCCCGCTGCTCTCTCTCCTGTGCTCTTTGTGAAATGACCTGAGCTGACTGCACCTGTAGCATCTGAGGACAATGGCTAGAATAGCCTGGTACCAAGAGAAGGTAACAGAGATAAAATGAAGCTAATTTAAATTACTAGCCCTATTTTAAAGCTGTCCACCAATAAATTATATATCTGAATGTTTTTTTTACATTACTATATGTCATAGTCATGTTTATTTAAGTGTGTGATTGATTAAGTTTTGATGTACTGAGACTAAAATTGTACTTCACTGCATATTTTTCTCTCATCATGTAAGCCCAGCTGTGGTTCTTCTGATTTGCAAAACCTGTCTCGTCAGTCTGATCAAATACCAGGCTGTTGAAAACTTTTGTGACACACAGCTGATGAACTAGCAAAGACATACTTTGATATGTTATGATACACAACACTACCTTTACTTTTTACCAGTTATGTTTTAAAAGCTATTATAATATGATTTAAAATCTAAGTCCAATATTTAAGGCTACACAGTGGAGCAGTGGTTAGCACTGTTATGTCACTCCAAAAAGGTTTCTTATTAGAATCCCTATAGGTTTTTTGCAGATTATGTCACTCAGCAGTGGAGAACACCCCTTGGGGGGGGGGTTCTACACAGAGAAGGACTACCAAAAAGGTCATGTTTTGAGCAGTTTATGAATATGTAATATGCAAAGCTTGAAAATCTAATCATACTTTATTCTTAAGCTACTTTGTGTCCTGAAGGTGGTAAAATATTCAGACAAAAGAAAAAACCCTCTGGGAAAAAGGCAGCAAGCAGAAATTAACTTTGTTTCTTCAATAGTTCAGCCCTAGTTTAATCTGTCTAACATAGTGTTGGTAATGATATGGACTCATCTATTACTTGTTTCTGCTGGGAAACAATAAGATGCAAAACTTTACAAAAAAATAATTGCTTATTAAATTGCATTTATAGCATAATCTAATTGCATCATATCAAAATTGCAATTAGATTATTTTCTCAAATTGTTCAGCCCTAGCTCCAGTTATAGATTAGTACATAAAAATGCTAAATGTGGAAAAAAGTTAGTAAACCATAAAGTATGTTTGTAGTACAGCATACATTTATAAGCTCTTAAAAATTAAAGGCGGTAATTTAAAAAAAACTCATTCTAATGCCTAGATGAGTGTTGTCACGCAGTGCTTGTGTATGGTCTGTTTCCACAAAGCAGTCCAGTTTGGTTCAGTATGGTTTTGCTGTGGTAACTTCAAGACAAGCATTTAAGGTATTTATTTTTTTACTGAAGTTAAAGTGCTGCAACCACAGAGTAAAACTGTTTTGATATAAGTCTTCCAAAATGTTATTATATCATTATAACAAACAAAACATACAAAATACAACAAAACCGCACCTCAGAATCATATATTGTACTATTAGACTGTAACTACTGGTGCATTAATGTGTAGTGTAATCACTTTAATGTTGCAGATGAGCAGGATGGAGTGCTTTAGGTCGATTCAGATTAAGACTGTGGAGAGTGTAAACCTATTTAGAGGAGAAGACACACCTCAAAGTGGAGTCAATGTAGCAAACTATTTAATTGATTATTAACAGTTAAATTTAGGGATGCATTATATGGATTTTTGCTGAAACCCTAAATGCTGATATTTAATTAATTTATTTAATGGCCACTTACAATGAATGGACTTCCATATCTTCCATATAATGGTATTTTAACCAATATTGATATCTAAAAGTAATTCATTGAATACACAATCAAATTCAAGAATGAACAAAGAATCAAACTTTAGTGCATAGAACACACATTAAATATTTAGGAATGGGGATGATCATGGGAAAAGACTAAAACTGACATAGGTCTGTTTGTCCTGCCTCAAACTTAACAAACCTACTTGTACATATGGTCAGTTAAATTTCTTGTGAATATAGGCATAATTTTTCATATTTACCAGTATCCTACTGATAACATCTCACATCCCTAAATTAATTTTATTGGCAATCTGCAAAGAAAAAAAATCGACCACATGCCTAATATTGGGCCTAATTATCAGTCAATCCTGACTGTGTAGCTCTGTGATCAAGTGGCAACCAGTCCTGGTCGTACACCAGATAATGGACGGATGGATGCATGGATAGATGGATGGATCTCATACTCACCCCTTATTTACCCCATTACTGGTGACAGCTTTTATCCCCATAAAGCTCAATGAATTCATAACAATACACATAGTAGCCCAGTCCTTCTGTTTTTATTCCCTGCAGGAAAAATATTTTTTTTTTTTCGCTTTGGTGTTTTGGCTAATAAACATGGCATGTTTCATGTTTCACTTACTGACTTCCTACCCATAAAACCTCTTTATATATATATATATATATATATATATATATATATATATATATACATATATATATATATACATATACATATATATATATACATATATATATATATTTTTTATATATTTATGTCATTAAAATAAAATTATTTAAAAAGTTGTGCTGTTCGCACAGATTGGAGCCTACGATCAACAAGTCTGGGAGAAATCTCTGGAGCAGGCAGATCTAAATGTAAGATTCCTCTAATATATGTTCAAAAGAAATAATAGTGTGTGCAATTTCTGTTTTGCATAAGCTGTGAATATCATTTGCTACATGCAGGGTTTGGACAGCAAACCAAAGAAGACGACCCACATCAAACCCGACCTCATTGATGTTGATTTAGTAAGAGGTACAGACCAATAAGCAGTCACTTCAACCTTTTGTAGATTTAACATCAAACTCATTAACAACTCTTTCATGCCACATATTAACGAACATATTTTCTACCTCCCCTGTCAACACATGCTTTTCATTTACCTGTTTAACTATTGCTGTCCTTCTCTCTGCACTTCGCAGTTTCTATTTGTACAAAGTAATTATGAAGTTCAATGCTTCCTCTGTCTTCAGGATCAACATTCAGCAAAGCCAAACCGGAGAGTCCCTGGACAGCTCTGACTCGGAAAGGTTTGGTCCGAGTGCTGCTGTTCCCCTTCTTCTTCCAGTGGTGGATCCAGGTGACCTCCATGTACATCTCCTCATGTATCCTTGTGCTATACTTCATGCAAGGTAAGCTCATCAACGTTAAATCATTGAAAGGGGTGTTCCAAAAAGCTACATTTTAGGATGCTCTGCACTTATTCAGATAGAACAGAGGATAAATTCAGAAACTTGGGGAAAAAGAGAGAAGGACGACATGTATTTTTAATCTTCATTATTCCCTGTTTGTGTTCTGCATCAGTAGATCATCAGCCATCTCACCTGCACAGCCAAAAAATACCTCATTACCTTACATGAATTCTGCTTTAATGGCTCCCCAAAGGGACTGTTTTGTTCACTGTTGCTAAACGTTTTCCCTCAGTGGCAGCGGTGGTGCTTTACCTGGAGATCCCCGGGGCAAGTGCCAATGAGGTGTTTGGACCCATGTGTCTGATGCTGCTGCTGGGCACTGTGCACTGCCAGATTGTGTCGACCGAGTGCAGCCGGTGGCCCTCGGGCAATCCAGCTGCCAGCTGCACTGCAAGCCCTGCGCGCAGAAGGAGGTGAATCTCATTGTTAGGCACTGCACACTCAGTTGTCCTCACCTCATAATAAACAGGTTAACTCCTGCATTACCCACACAGATACTCTTTATATCAGTGTTAGGGTTTCTAATATTGAATAATATTCTCAGTCCTGTAGTTTGGCTTATTTTTGACTTTAATTTTTAATCTTACTCTTCAGGCCAAGGAAGGGCAGAGGGCTGAAAAAACCTGAAGAGAAGAACGACAGTGAAGACACAGAGCAGCAGGAGTCCTGGCAGTTTGAAGAAAGCCAGCGATCATACAGCGATGAAGAGAGAAGGGTACAGTAACTCATCTCATTAGTCAAACCAAACTAAAAGCAAAGTAAAAGTTTTTTTTTTGTTTGTGCTCTTAAGTCCTGAATCACTAGGGTAAAATGTGACTTCTAGCTCCACACAATGTGCATTTACACTTGCTATCTGCTTCATCTATAAGTCTATTTACAAAGCATACATTCAGATACAATGTTGACCTTCTTTGTGTAGTTGGCGCTTGTTTTGTGTCTGAATGTGGAGAGAAGCTCACGCCACCTTTACTCTGCACAGAGCTCTTTTGAGCCCTGTTCACACTTTTACAAAACTCCTGAAAAGTTCCTCAATTCTCCTGGCTGAGACAGAAGTGTGAACACAACACATTTTCAATGCAGACTTTAGCCTGAATTTTTACCCAGAGCCCACTCATAATTTCCTCTGCCCTTGAGTAGCCTCTGTGTGATTCTGCAAATGAAAGATAAGAGCCGTACATTGTTGTAAAGATGTGGTACGATGGCTGCAATTTTTATATGGCCTGGCTCATTAAACGAAAGAAATCCCAGCATAAAAACCACTAAAACATTATGTCTTCATCTTCCCTTGAGTAACCTCTGTGTGACTGAAGAAAACAGCTGTATATTGTTGTAAAGCTGTGATGTAACATTTACCTCTCCACCACCCCTCCCTTGCCTGACAGATTAAAAATGCAGGAAAACTTCAGCTTGGCTAGGCTAATCTGGTGATGAAGTAGTTTCACATAGAAATGATTAGCTAGGTGACTAGTGAACTTTTTAAAGATTTTTTTCATGCCTGACATGAAAAATGTCATTTGAGTGTAGGATTGGGCAGTATCCACTTTTAAATACCGTCATACCCTCCCCATATTTTACTGGGGTATATGATATTACCGTCAGGTGTTTGAAAAGTGAAAAAGTGATATATAGTTGAAGCATTTTTTTTAAACGTACATAAAATGAGCAACACGAGGACAGAGGATCAAACAAAGGTTCTCTCTTTTTCCTGTCCATCTCTTTTACTCCCTCCTCCTTCACTTCCTCACCGAGGTGATATGAAAAAAAAGAAAAACTATTATCATATGGGATCTGGAAATGTGAAGTAATGTTCAGTGTGCTTTTAAACATGTAAAAAATTGGACTTAAATATTATTTCTGTGTTGTGCTTTGATGGCGAGCTTCATCTGCAAGTTTATCTTATACAGGCTTATAAAAGAATGCAGCACCTGTGGATATTAATAAACCTTATCATTTCTCATCGCTGATCTACACCCAGAAAGAATTAAAGTGTTTTCTAACTCGTGTTGCCGTAGATCATATTACAACCAGCAGCCGATGTTCATTAGTTTGACTGCAGAGTGGACCAGAGCGCAGTGCCAGAGCTGTGCCAGGCCATGGTGCATGAGCATAAATGTGCCAGTGTATTTGCTCACGTACATTGTTCCTACACTCAGCCTGACATCGTTAACAAGAGTTCTGTCATGACTTTTACAGCATCTTCACACACAGCCAGTGGTGCTGCTGGTGGACACAGACACGTTCTAGAATTTAAGATAAATATTCACTCATCAAACAGCACAGTCTTATTGACAGTAATTAAAGCAACACCATGGCTATTTTTTAAAGCCCCAGAATTACTGTATTTCTGCCCATTCCTATTTGTGTTTCAATATTTAAAACAAAGCTTCCTACCTGAAAGGGATGAAAGAGGGCAATTCAGAACAAAAAAAAAACCTTACAAACTTTTTTACAGATGATTTATTTTTCAGCCACACAGAGTTGGAATTATTCTCTTGATCAATGAAAAGTTTGAGCCTGAAGTCTCTTATAAATGTTTCTGTGCAGTTTTCAACTCTCAACAGTCATTATTAGTTCAGTTTAACTGTTAAAGACTCCAGGCGCCAGGGTTGTGTATTTGGTACTCTAGCAATGGGGCTGATTTTTATAGACAGGACAATTTTTCCTGAAATGACTGCATATTGATTCATTTAATACACACAAACCCCACCTGCAGATCAGTTAAGTGCGGTATTATCATTTGTGTTTTTTGTGTTAGACAGGGTGTTTTGGAGCTATTTGCACTGGTTTAGTGGGTGAAAAAGCTTCACAATCCTTTTGTAATTCAGGCCTCTACATACTGTATATTATTGCTTCTAACCTGAATCATTTTACAGCATAAAGTGGCACTAATATAGTAAAGGAAGAGTAGTTTTAATTCAGTCTTATCAGAGACACAACACTTCATTGTCACCATTATAGCGGGGTATTATGAAAATTATATGGCATCTGTCTGTGTAGAAAATTAACATTATTGAAATGATGGCAAACAATATAATTATAGTTGATGGTACAGTAAATTCAAACTAAAACGTAGAGCTTTAAAATACTGTAAATTTTCTAATTAGTTTGATGTGTTTTTAAGCAATCAATGAGGTCTTCCACTTTGATAATAATAATACCTTTTATTTATAAAGTGCTTTTCTTAAAACTCAAAGACACTACAATGCAGAAACAAAAACAATGCAGACATTTATAAATGAAGATTAAAAGTAGATAAAGCCAACATAAACAAACAGACAGACAAACACAAAAGACAAAACATCACAATCACAAATTAAAACCCATTCTAAAAAGGTGAGTTTTCAGCAGTGATTTAAATGTAGATAAGTCTGTGCAGTTTTGAATGTGTGTTGGGAGTGAGTTGCAGAGGGAGGGGGCTGCTATGAAGAAGGCTCTGTCTCCCCAGGTTGATGACAGTCTCAGTTCATTTTGAATATAAGACTCTTGATTTGAAGGTTATCACACTGACAAATGATTATTGAGGGTGAATATGTCCACGAAACAGGATTTTATTCACTGCTGCACTTATCTTTTTTTTTTTTTTTAAAGATTTTCAGGCTTCTTGTGCCTTTTATTGATAGAGGAGGACAGTGGATAGAGTCGCAACAGGGATGAGAGAGTGGGCAGAGACATGTGGGAAAGGGCCGCAGGCCAGATTCGAACCTGGGCCACAAGCACACATGGTGCACGCCTTAAACCAATAGGCTATCTGTGCTCCTGCTGCACTCATCTTAAGATGTTTAATTTCTCTGTAACTACAGGTTTGCACAGGCAGATAATTTCGCTGCTTTTTAGTGTTTCAGTGCTGAAAAAAACATTATAAGTAATTTAAAAGACATTTGAGTTACGCAGCCCCAAACGGGGGGAAGCTGTGTAGAAAATGGGTAGATTGATGGGTGTATGGACATTTGAGTTGATAGGTATTTCAATTTCATGCTATACGCTTTTGAATTTCTTTTGATTAAAAAAAAAACATCCAACATGCACAGGCTAACACAAAAAATATATTTACAGGTTGTTTTTGGTGCCATCATAAAGTTTTCTATTCCCATAATGTTTTTATATTCCCTACAGACCAAAAGAAAGTCAGGGTTTGGGGCGTCTGACGAGCTCTCCAGTGAGGAAGAGGACGGGATACAGCTAGTGGGAGGGACTCCTCCACTGCTTCCACATCCTGATCCAACCTGGCAGACACCTCCACCGCTGTCCTCTGTTTGGAAGAGAAATCAAAAGTTTAAACCCAAACCTGCGTTAAGACCTCAGGTAAAAACCTCACTTGAAATTTTGTGTATTCATAAAACTAGTTTCCAAATGTGTGAGATGTAATTTTGTTTAATAGAGGGTTAGGATGCGCAGCACTGTTTCTGTGTATAAAATGCAATTGAAAACAACACAAATACAGCATATTCCTGAACACGAAAAATGTTATTGTTTTTAAGAATTGCAATAACCTTGATAGCCATAAACACATTTCAAATAAGTTTAATAAAGATAACCTACACCTTCTGTTATTTTTTTAGATTTTATACAGTGATAAAGTTTAAATCATGTAGCTTTTAACATTTGAGCATGATCGAGACCTGTTTGTGGTCTGAAAACAGGAAGGAAATGCTGCTTTCTCCAAGATGAAGCCTCGAGAGGTGGAGCGCCTCAGGCCGAATGTCGGCTCTCGACCAGCTTCTGACACTGATGACACAATGTGGGAGGAGCTTCTTCAAGGTCCTGACTCCGCCTCCACAGGGAGCAGCGACAGTGAAGTGAATGGGAGGTACAACAGCATGACGCTCCCACAGAATAACACGATGAGCAGTGACGATGAGAGTCTGCAGCAGGGAATGAATGGAGTAAGATTTTAAAAATTAACTAAAATACTCTTCTTTATCTGTCTTTGTTTTTACCTTTTTTCAATCAGAATATCGGTACATTTTATTCATGGATGTCCAGAGATGCAATACAGAATTTATCAGTGATGCTCAGTACTGATACCCATCCTTCAGCTCACTGAGGAACTCCAGCCTGCCTTTTTGACACTTTGGAGATCTCTAAATGTTATTTATTGAGCCTATTCTGTTTGTTTGTTTTAGAGCCAGCTGTCGTGGCTTCAGGCGTGCCACCCATCCAAGGACCGTGTCAGTGCCATAATATGGGAGCAGGGCGAGTGTAAGAAAGTGGACATGTCAGTATTGGAGATCAGTGGGATCATCCTCTCGAGGGTAAAATGTCCTCTTTATGTTGGTTTTATTCATGTGAAAAAGTTCCTCAAAGATTCTGAGGTAAACATCTCAGATAGATGGTTAGGTAGACAGCTGCATGGATAGATTCATTTATTTATGGCTCCTGAACTGAGAAAATATGGTGTTGAAGCAGTAGGTTGTCAGAGCAAAGACAAAGCATCAAAGACATAAATACATAGTAAATTAAGGGAGTCTGAATTTCGCATAGTTGGATTAATTTATTTATTTTATATTTTTATTATTTTTTTGCCTTGTGCTTTTAATTTGCCTCATGTTTCCTTTATCCATGTCATAAACCTTGAGAAGATATGAAATGGTGATAAGGTGACTCAAACTGCCAGCAAAATCTATTCAAAGTGCTTTATTGTTTTGATTGTATCAAGGCAAACACAACCCTGGGATATATTTATACTTATCCAGAGTTTTTAGGCGTTTGCTGCCTGTGTGATGCTAGCATGAGGCTGCCAAGCTCAAGGCAAGGGAGGCATCTTCTCTTTAAAGCTACAATGTGATGTCAGCTGGACCAGCTCGCTCTGCTTCGGGTCTGACACATCCTTCTCATACTGTTGTTAAGTAACAGTTCATTTTTTAATAACATAAATACACTACGACAACTCAAAACAAGACTTAGAAACAGCAAATAAACGGGAGACACAGTCTTTGTTCACTCCAGACAATTCTTCACAAGGTAGCTTCAGGCTTTGCAGTCGTCCTATAGTACACCTGCCCACCTCAGCTTAATCAAGGGAGCGGCCCCCTCCTCTCATCAGCTGCTGGCCGTGAGAACATGAAGTCCCGCCCCCTACTGAGCTTGACAGCTATGCAACCAACCTATCAGGAAAGGTGTTGCCACAACAACTGAAATATACACTCACCTGTCACTTTATAAGGTACCAGGTTGGATCCTCTTTTGCCCTCAGAACTGCCTTGATTCTTTGTGGCTAGTTTCAACAAGGTGCTAGAAACATTCCTCTGAGATTTTCGTCCATATTGACATGATAGCATTACGCAGTTGCTGCAGATTTGTCAGCTGCACATCCATAATGCAAGTCTCCCATTCCACTACATCCCATACAGCCATCAGTAGACACCACCAGCCTGAACCGTTGAAACAAGGCAGCATGGATCCATGCTTTCATGTTGTTTACACCAAGTTCTGACCCTACCATCTGAAAGTGGCAGCTGAAATTGAGACTCATGAGACCAGGCAGCGTTTTACCAGTCTTCTATTGTCACATTTTGGTGAGCCTGTGCGAATTGTAGCCTCAGCTTCCTGTTCTTAGCTAACAGGAGTGGCACCTGCTGTTGTCTTCTGCTGCTGTTGCCCATCTGCTTCAAAATTTGACATGTTGTGCATTCAGAGATGGTATTATGCATACCTTGGTTGCACAAGTGGTTATTGAGTTCCTGTTACCTTTCTATCGTAACCTAAATCCCCTTTCTTCTCCATTCTGATGCTTGGTTTGGACCTTAGCAAGTCATCCTGACCATGTATACATGCCCAAATGCTTTGAGCTGCTGCCATGACTGACCGATTAACAATTTGTGTTAACAAGCAATTGAACAGGTGTACCTAATAAAGTGGCCAGTGAGTTTAGATATATGTCACGAGTGATAAATTGTATCTCATGAATCAGGACCATGATATATTACCTTACTAATATTTGTTCCATCCCATTGTACACTAAAGTCAACTGTTGAGATCTGTTATTCACATTCAGGTGAAAATGACAGTCAAATATTCGTAGTCACTGGTAGACATTTGTAGAATTGCACGAAAAAGGTGCTTCTTTTATCAGCATAAAAGATTTAAAAGTAAGCCCTATTTGATTTTCTCTTTGTTGTTTTCTGTTGACAGGTGAAGTTGGTGGAGCAGGGTGTGGGTTACCTTGTGTTTGGAGGGCTTATGACCGCCACCTTAGCTCTGCTTCCTTTCGCCTTCCGCTTGTCTCAACGTCTGGGTGTGTCGAACCTCGGCAATCTGTCCCCACTGGAGCTTTTTCAGATGGCTATGGGGCAGCCTGACACCCAGGCATACATCTTTATCTTCATCACAACGGTGCAAAGAGTCTGCCTCACAGGACTGTTCTTCTTCATGATGTGTGTGGCTGAGAGGACATACAAACAGGTGAGCTATATTGCTTGGAGATCTCTTTTTTTTTTTTTTTTTTCCAGGTATGTGTTATTATTTACTTTTTTAAGGTAAGAATGTTATAAGAGAGAACTAACAAACAGCATCTTTCCTGTTGTTTTGCTTGTTGCAGTTTACTTAATATTATCCACTGCAGTCCATTTATGCCCTTGTGCATGTTGGTTTTCCTCTCTAGCAGCAGATAAGATATAGTATCTACAGACTTTCGGAACAGAATAACTAATTGGACTCAGTTTGTTTTATTTTAAACCTTTATTCAACCAGGAAAAAGCTTATTGAGATTTGAAAAAAAAATCCATTTTCAAGAGCACTATGGCCAAAAGATGACAAAGTCTCTGACAAACAATGATCAAGTATCATAAAAGATACAAAATAACAAATAAAACCAACAAACAATTGCCAAAATCAACCAAAACTGCTGGATTCTTAAGTACTTTAAAGTTCTTTGCTCCTCTTGACACTCCATTTCCTTGTTTTTCTTAACAGAGGCTTTTGTTTGCCAAATACTTCAGCCACCTCACTTCAGCTCGCAAGGCCAAGAAGTCTGAGATCCCTCATTTCAGGCTGAAGAAAGTCCAGAACATAAAGATGTGGTTGTCTCTGCGCTCTTTTCTCAGGGTTTGTATTCTCCCTCCTCAGTGCTCCTCTTGTTCTTTTACTAATGCTCATTGTTTCACCACTAGAGGGTCGTGTTGGTCTTACGCTGCATCATTGATCTGCTTGTTCACTGCAGAGACGAGGACCACAGCGCTCCGTTGACGTCATCGTCTCCACAATCTTCCTCCTCGCTCTGTCTATTTCAGTCATCATCTGTGCCCAGGTCGGTCATATTCAGCAGATCTGATCTGCTGACAGAACATGAATCTAATAACCCTGTTCAAATAGTGTGAATATTACATGAGACTGTAATCACTGGAAGAGAGCAAGATATGTCACCATCTAATCATATCACCAGAGTGGAGAGAAGAAATAGTGCTTGGTTAGGGATATTTTCGGGCCTAGTGGATGCAGATGAATCTCAATTTTTATAACAGCAATCATATTTTTGTTTTGTTTTCCTCATCTCAGCTTCTGCACAGCCACAAGACATTCCTCGAATCTCTGACAAACTGGGAGCTGATGGTGTGGGCCTCCTCTCTCATTCTGTTTCTGCTGCGGCTCGCCACGCTGGGCTCAGAGACAAACCGCAAGTACAGCAACTCTTCAGTGCTTCTCACTGAGCAGGTAACAAAACCGCACCTGCAAAACACATAGAGCTGCAGGTTAAACAGTATGGACAAATCAGCAGCATATTCATAGTTAATACAACTAAATGCAGAGTTATAATCAAATATTGTGTTCTGAGTAATAACAGTATTTAAAATGGTTCTCGTTCACAGATCAATCTGTATCTGAAGATGGAGAAAAAGCCCAATAAGAAAGAAGAGCTCAGTATAGTGAACAATGTTTTGAAACTTGCTACAAAACTGATGAAGGTAAGATATTAGTGGATATTGTTTAAGTTTCCAGTATTCCAGTTCTGTTTTATTTTCAGGTTGTTACATGATTTAAATACATGACTTTGAAGCTTTGTTATGGATAGCTAGATTTGTCCAGTTAAATATGTTTTTTCTATACAAAAACCTAGTCACAATTGACCCAGCTCATCAGGGAAAACTTGGTGCACCTGACCTGTGAAGGCTGATCCCAGCTGAGGGCTGTAAGCAATCAGCTGGTCTGGGACGCTATAAAGGGAGCAGGTTGGGTGCTCAGCCCCATTGATTGGGTGTCAGAGAGTCAGTGCCATCAGTTTGCTTTCTTTGAGTTTGGTTTGAGGAAAACATTTGGTTTATAAGTGCCTGTTTCTATGAGTGTAGGGGAAACTTAAAAATTGTTTTTTTCCATTTTACCTACCCCTTAATCTAGCAGCTCCCACCTGTTTTTGTTTAGTGTCAAATTTTAAGTTTATATAAAGCCTAGCATTAGTTCATGTAGGACACGGAAATCATACACTCAGCCATGATCAGCTGATAGTCAGCTGATCCCAATTATATCCTCCCAACTCTCACAGCCAATCCCAGCTCATTCTCTCAACAGAGCAGTCCACTTAAATGTGATGTACTTCTCACTAATCCCTGCTTGCATAAATGCTGACGCACCACACTGCAGCTGCTGCTGGCGAAGCGTAACCTCCTCCTCCTTCATGGCTCCAGCTTGTTGCAGTCTCCTATTCAGTCTTGTGCTACTATGGATTAATTGTTTCTGAACTAATTGCATTGTATTCAATTCACATAGTCATAAGTGTATCTATCCATATGGGGGTTTCTAGCTATACACTCCCTGGAAAGCAAAGCATGCTGCTTGACTAACCCAGGGAGCATCTTTTTAGCAGAGCCTTCTCTGCCAATTAAAACTGTATATTAATTTTTCAATCAAATAGTAAAATGTATGACAAGAGTGTCCCTGACTGAACTATCATTTTGATAGAATTAGTGGGTGGCACGTTAGAAAAACGTAATCCCCTGCCACCTTTTAGAAATTCCCAAACTATTTAGTTTTCAGCTCTGTTTTGTCCAGTGTGCAGTTTTTGTTAGTTTCCCCATGAGCGGCCTTTGTTTCTTAGTTTTGTTTTGTTTTTTTTTGTTTGTTTGTTTTTTCTGGGGGGAAACGTTACCGCTCTTTGTAGGATCACGGAATAACAGAACACTGTGTTTTTACAGGATAAATGCATAGAGGATACAATTATTTTTAAGTATACACACATTTTGAATTTGATGTCTGATACACATTTGGAAAATCTATTTATATGGGCAAGAAAAGACTGGGAAAGTTGTGAAATACTCTAAACAAAACCTGGAACATTCCAGAGGTAAGTGGGTTAGTTTTGTAACTGGTGATAGTGCCATGATTGGGTGTGAAAGGAGAACTCCTGAAAGGCTTATCTATTCCCAGTCAACAATGGTGTGAGGTGTTCTGCTTTGTGAAAGACTATATGGGCAAATAGGCTAACAGCGTTCCTCAACATGCAATTGTAAGAGATTAAGGGATTGCACCAGTAGCAGGCAATAATATTATCAAAAGATTCAGAAAACCTGGAGAAGTCTCTACACGTAAGTGGCAAGGCTGAAAACCAACATAGAATGCCTGACCTTCAATCCCTGAGGTGACACTGCATCAAAAACAGGCATCATTCTGTGATGGTACTGCAGTGTGGGCTCAAAAACTCTTAAGTATACCATTTTCAGCTTCCAGACTACGTCACAGTATCTACAATTTAAGTCTGTACTATGCAAAGCAAAAGCTATGTATCAGCAACATCAAGAAGCATCTCTAACTTCTCTGGGCCTGATCTCATCTGAGATTAACTGATCTTAGGTGGAAAACTGCTGTTGTCTGTCAAGTCCAGATTTTAAATTGTTGGCCATCGAGTCCTCCAAGCTCAAAAGGGAAGGGTGTTATAAAGTTCAAAAGCCAGTGTGATGATGTATGGTGTGTAAGTGCCCATAGCAGGGGTAACTTGCACATCTATGAAGGCATCATTAATACTGAGCGGTACGTACAGGTTTTGGAGCATCATATGCTTACATCAAGGCAGTATCTTTTTCAGTAATGTCCCTGCTTATTTCAGCAGGACAATGCCAAGCTATACTCTGTATGAACTACAACTGCATGGAAATGTTAGGTGCTGTTTGAGGTGCAAAATAAGATAGAAGAAACCCCACACTGTTTAGAAACTTAAGATGTACTTAAAGCAAGAATTGGAAATAATTCCACTTTAATAGTTCAGCGAAGTCTTCAGTATTCAGACACTTAGAGTGTTGTTAGAAGAACAGGTGATGTAGCAAAAGGATAAACATGCACATGCACATTTAACAAGCATATTAATTTCTAAAATACTGATTTTGACTTGAGTCCAGTGTTTTACTTTAGACATCAATTTGAAAATGAACAAAACTTTCAACATAATCGTTCTAATGAATCTTAAACTCTACCACAGTACTCGCACTGTTGTTAGAAGTGAGGATTTTTCACTTTATACTTGGTTATTTTATTATTAAAATTATATTTTGTTCTTATTCCTCCCTCAGGAGTTAGATGCTCCCTTCAGACTGCTTGGTCTGACTGTAAACCCTCTGATCTACAACATCACCAAAGTGGTCATCCTCTCTGCTGTGTCTGCTGTGGTCAGCGACCTGTTTGGCTTCAACATCAGAGTGAGTCATGTTGATAACTAAACATATCAAGTCATCAGGGTCTGCAATGGTAGTACAATTTTCTGTCACTTGTGTGATCTACCCAAATCATATGCATTAAGGGAAATGCAGGAGCAATGGATATGGTGAATGACAAGTGACTAAGACTCAAATTAGTTAACCTGACACGCACGATGGATTTGTTTCCCGCATCCATCTGGTAAACCTCTCATACACAGCGTTTGGGAAAGGGCAGAGGCTTTGAAAAAATCCTCGGAGGGTGATTGGATGAACGTTCTGTCTGTCACATCTTTACGGGCCAATCAGAGCAACAAAATGTGACGTAGCTGCTACCGAGGAGTAAATCCATAGAGAACAGCATAACGCAAACCATGGTGACTATAGACATGTCAGTACATGACTTTTGTCTTTTTTGAAAAGAAAACAACTCAGAGCTGCTCTTTGTTCTTCTTTTAATGAAGAAATGTCGTCAAGTTCTGATAAAACTGGCGCTTTAGCAGCATCCACGCTAATGTCTTCTGCCATATCTGCACCAGCCACTTGTTGCTGCTTGCTTATGTCACGAATCTGCCGCACCCGAAAGTACTGCCCCTTGTCGCTGATTGGTCCTGTCACTTTCTAACCTGGCCCAAACGGTTCAGACGGGAGCTTTGCAAGATGGATTCGCCAGTGAGAAACACAGAAACGGGCTAATCCATCTGCTTTTCAAAGCTACAAATTAGTAGCTTTGGATACTAAATTCTGGAATATTCAGCTTTTTAAAGTACAGCCAACAATCCATTATAGATCAAGCATGCCTGGCGAATGCATGTTATAGAAATGCATGTTAAATACTGTTGCATTGCATAATAGTAAAAAAAAAAAAAACATTCTATTCTACAAGCAAAGTTTAAATCTTTTATTTCATGAGTATTAAATTGCTAAGTTTTGTGGGGTTGTCAGACAATTCCTAATAACCTTCTTCATTTTTTATTTCCAACTGAAGTTTTATCTGTTGTGATTATTTTACAGCTGTGGAAAATAAAGTCTTAATGTGAAAACAACAAACCACTAACAGTCGGATGAACACTGGAGACCTGGAGCCTCTGCAGACAGCATCTCATCACCATAAAAGTGCAGATCTACTGACAGTGAAATCGCTCTCTGTGCCTTTCAACTTAAACTGTAGTATCTTGGGTTTCATCAAACATTCACAAGCCTGAAATGCTCTGACAATCAATCAAACAAATTTACTGTCCGGCGTTCTGTGGCCGACGTTTGACCCTTGAATGTTCTTCAGTGTGCGGTGAAATAAAGCGCTAGAGGAGGTCTGAGGTCATTTCAGGCTTCTGCACAGTCTTAAATATGTTCTGTACATATGTGTAAATGATTAAAATGCAGATGATAATATAGATAGTTTATATCTAGACATATTTCCTGATGTTTCTCATCAGTGTTTTAGTATGAGTAACTGTAAAACAAGCAAACACATCTGCTGACTGAAGCGGGTAAATCAAAACGGAGCAACCAGCTGTATTAAATCTTCACCTTTTGTACTATTTAAGGAGGAAATATTGTGATTGTAAGTGGGTTTTATTTATTTTGGGGTTTTGTTTTAGTGCTTAAACTTGCAGAGGTACTTGTAAGTTTTTTGACCACTATCTGCCTTTTGTATTGAGGACCATTGTTGAGTAAAATGACTATGCAAAGTGGGTTTGATTGAATAAAATGTTTGAGAGAGGTGAATAAAATGATTTTCATTCTGAAGGTTGCTTTTTATCTTGTGTTTCTCTGTCAATATGCTGCTTCAAACCCCTCCTTTTGTAGGTTTTTTAAATTGTTTATTTAATTTTTTATATTTATATAAAGGGCTCTTAAATAAATATATGCATATACTTAGATACATTACCAAAGGTATGATGGACAAAAATAATTATACTTATGCTACAACAAATCTATTCCAAATGTTAAGAAAGACAGAAACATATATGGAAGATGAAGATTTTACCTTTTTACAGCTTTTTTAGTTAATTTTCCCACCACATGTTTAGGGAGGCTCAATTATGTCACTTAAGAAAAGAAAAAAAAATTAAATCAATATTATGATACGGAAAGTCATAATCATGAGACTTAAAGGCAAAAATTATGTGAAGTGACTAATAATTATGAGATCTTGAAATTATTTGGACTAAATAACTTGACAATTCATATTTTCAATGTATCGCATAGTTTTGACTATCTCAAGATTTAGTTTTTTTATCTTATTTATGACTTTTTATCTCATATTTTTGACTTTCTTTATGATTATGAATTGCTGTCCCATAATTTCTACTTTTTTCATGATAACGGGATTAGTAAATAATGAGATAAAGAGTCAGTCTGACCTTATTGTGACTGCAAAACTATGTAATTTATTTAATTTGTTTCATCTCAGAATTAGGATCTTTGATCTCATAAGCGTAAATTTATATCTCATCATTTGAACTTAACTATGGATATATCTTGGAATTCTATTTTATCTAATATTTTCAACAAATTCTTTATCTCTTAATTTTAATCTCCAAATTCTGATCATTTACCCTGTAATTTCAACCTTGTATCTCATATTTTAAATTTTCTTAACTGAATTTTTTTTTTTTTTTTCTCATTATTAAAAAAACTGTATTTTTTCCTTTTTAAAGTTGCGGAACTGGTCTTTAATATGTATCGCAGTTATGGCAGGTGTAATCGTTTCTGCTTTTTGTGGCCACATGTTCATGAACTAGTAAGACTATGGATACTATATAAACGTTACGGTAAGACCACAAATGAGGACAAACATGTAAATGATGTGTCAATTTTACTGTTTAACTACTGCTTATTTCATTGACGCTGTCATACGGTACGATAGATCTATTATCATATTTACGGTAGAGGAAATATGACGTGGATCAAAACGTATTTTTATATTTTTGTTTTTCCTCATTGATGAGGCACTTTGACGCTCTCCTGTGTTGCGATCTATTATAAGCGTTACGGTAGAGGAAAAACATGGCATAGCCAGCTGTACGGTTGTCTGGGAGAAAGACAAAAAATGTGACTGTGTTTTTTTAAAAATCGCTGTTTTTCCTTTTTCATAGTCTTTTGTATTGCCGTTTCCACATGTCGTGATAGCTCTATTACTAGCGTTACGGTAAAGTGTAAAATGATGACGTAGCGGCACACCTCCAGTCTGGAAGGACACCAACTGGCTGAGAAGGCACCAGCACCAAGGACAGGCCGACCAGACTGGGTTCTCCAGCCGCTGCGGCGGACGCTGCTTCTCGGTGCGGCAGTTCGTGAAATCCTCGGTCGTCCGCCGAGGCGATTCAGGCAGTCAGGACCCCTCATTTCAGTATCTATAAGGTAAGAGAAATGAATGGGATGCTCTTATATGTCTTGTATGAAGCGGATTATTTTTAAATTTTCAGCAGCCTACCGCATGAACTCAGTCACCCCGGTAAGAACAAATCATTGCTTCCCTCGTTTAGATGCGGCTTTGTAAACACAGTCTTTTTATCCAAGCGGATTTTTTTTTCTACAGATGATGTGGCAGCGTATTTTCTCCCCATCCCGTTCTTATCTGGCTGCATCCCTCCATGTTTCCAGGGAAACACTCATGAACAGCGTGGTTTTAGAAAAAGCTTTTTGCTATAACATGTCTTATCCTTCTGTTTCAGGTCCTGTAGGACAATGTTCCGCTGAGAAATAAAGGGAGCTGATTTTAACTCCAGCAATGTCCAGCCCTCAGATGGACAACGGCTCTGCAAACTCTGCAGAAGCCAAGAAATCAGACGTGAGAATGAATGAGAAGAAATGCTGTAAGTAAAGTCTGAGTTCACCCATAATTAGATCCTAACACTTTCCTCTCTTCATTCATGCTTCAGTGCTCTAAGAGCCCCCAGGTGCTCTGTAACATTACACCCTCTATTATCTCCCTGCATTGTTTCTCAATCTCTTTCCTTGGTCTCTGCAGCTTATTTCATTTAGACTATAACCTGCAAAAGCCAAAAATTTAAAGTCTTTAAAGTCTTCTGTGGTTTCCACTGTTACAGAGAGGATTTTCTTTTTCTCCTAGGATGTCTCCGCTTTATTTTCTCATGATCCCACTTCGACCCCTGTCCACTGATGGTACTCATGTCTAAAGAGACAATTATTTTCATCCAACAAGCACATGACCTACTTTTTAGATTGTTTTAATCCTGCAAAGAGGGGCAAAAATCACTTAAAAGCAGTATTTCAATTTGTTTAGCAAAAACAGAGCATAAATAAAGCCCAGGGGTGGAAAGAGTACAATCTCATTGAACTCAAGAAAAAGTACAGTTACTTTAGTTAAAATTTACTCCAGTAGAAGTAACATTACAGGTCCATAAGTCTACTCATGTAAAGTAAAAAGTTTAGCTCCCTTTTTTTTTTTTTTTACCAGCCACTTTTTTTGCAAAGAGCGGTATGATGTGGCTATGGTGAAATAATCAAGACTAAAGTTGTATTATGGTAAATAAAGGGAATTATTTCAAATATTAAAGAAAATACTGTCTTGTTCATGTTGTTTTGAGCTTGGTTAGTCTCCATTTTAGCCAAGCAGAAAACCATACACTGTCATAAAATCCCTGTGCTGGGCTATTTTTATTTACCTGCACAGTGGCAGGTTAGTTGAGCAAATTTTTCAGTGCTCAAAAATACCAGCACTTGGCAGGTGGTGGGTGTTCATTTCCAACTCTGCTGAGTACTGAGAAGCTTCTTTTGATAACAGTGAGAGTTGTTGTTTAAAATACAATCTTTCCTTTATATGCATTTAAAAGAACCGATGAATCTCCTGCCAGGTTTTTTAGGTAAAGATGCACCTTTGTAATAAAGTGAATCGCGACACCTTTTTTTGGATCTAATGTGAATCATTCTCTTTCAGCATCATGTGTAGTCAGAGCTAAACTACTGGCCAGTTTCATGTCGTTGACATCAAGCTTTGACCTCCTTGTTTTGACTTTTAGTTTTTTTGTTTTACTCAGTACTTGATTCTTTTTAAAATTTAGTGAAGCACAATGCTTCCCCCAAAATTCCCTTCTATATATGTAAAAGTACTTATTTTAGAAGCAACTGAAAAAAGTACAAGTATACAGAAGAGCTACTCAGTTGTAGTAATGTAACTTAAGGGAATTGGTTTCCACCCTGATAGAGACTAACTCTGTGAAACAAAATTAAAAGGCATTTTATTTTACCTAGAATAATTAACAGATATGTGTGCCCATTGTTGTGCAGCATTTCGGATATCTTTTTCATGCAGGTGATCAATACAGAATAAGAAATACTTTGTTATACCAGGGAGAAATTTAGCTAGTTGCAGACAAGCTTTTACCTCAGTAGTTTGTCTTCAGTCATGGAGGTTACAACTATATCTGGAATTAGTTGGTAACTGTATCTTAATCTTTTAATTTATTTTTCTGTTATCTCAGTGAGTGGACTACGTTGTCCAGCATAAAGCCCAGTTCAGACTAAACATTTGTGACTTAACCAGACCATTATAGGCTGTTGCAGGTGAAAGTTGTAGCAGTGTGAACTAGGGCTGGGCAATTAATCCAAGTTAGATTAAATCGCAATGTAGCCTGCTGCATTTTCAAATTGCAGAAGGTGCAATATTTCACTAACCTGAAATTAGTGTGGATAAGTGTAGAATTAAAACTTGTTTGCAGCAGAGATTTTATGCATTACGTACCATGCAGCCATTCAAGTGCCAATTTTAGAATAGTCTATGAGAAATTATACTTTCTTCATTTTTGTACATTATCCTTACAATAATGAGAATGACAAAAAATTGTCACTCCCTTCAACACAACAATTCGTTTGCAATAAGAGACAAAATCATCATAATTAGCTAAATTTTCAAAATTCTTCAGCCCTAGTTTAATCTAATACTGTGTTGGTTATAATATAGAATGATTTATTGCTTGTGTTTGTTGGGAAATACATGAGAAGAGGAACTTAAGAAATAATGCATACGAAATTGCAATCGCAATACTGTGGGGAAAAAACATCGTGATTGGATTATTTTCCCAAAATGTAGTCTGAATTGAGCCCTCGCAGCTTGAATAAGGCTACGTGCTGGTGCAGTTCAGTTTGTCAAATCACCAATCATACGGGAAATCTTGTTTGATAAAATCATGCTGTGAATTCGGGATTGTTTTATCTATTTTATTTAATTAAACTTTCACACAGAAACATTAGTCTCATAAACACTCCTGTCCTCTCCATCACCTGTGAATCTACTGTAAGTAGGATGCATCACTTGCTAATACATGAAAATTTCTAGGCTATAATAGCTACATTTGTACACAGAAGACGCTGTAATGAGCCTGAGCTGGGGAAGCATTTTTGTGTTTATAAATTTCACCATCCCTCTACGATAGTGATGACAAAAGAGAATTATGTTACACGTTATCATGGCGGGGAAAAATTAAAAAACAGTGAATATGAAGTGCTTTCCCCCTAGTAGAGACCAATTTATTGCACAGTACCTTGAAATAAATCACACTAAATTAAATGATTGTGACAGTCATGCTATGGGAACAGTACATCGTCTCTCCTGTTTCAGCGGTGTGAACTGGCTGGCTTTCACAAAGTTGCAGAGCAGTCTGACACAAACAGTTCTGCAAATCTTTGGTCTACACTTGGCTTAAGGAGTAGGGTGAAGGGAATAAAACTGACCTTGATTTCGGACAAAACCCTAGAGGCGGTGCTGCTTGTTTGAAACTCAAATGTTGCCAAACAACAGAACCATTATCCTCACAGTCTCATGGTCATAGTTGGATGGTCTGGTGTTACTGCTTTGAGCTATGAAGGGTTTTTATTACTGTGCCTAACATATATTTATTTGTCTCCTGTGCAGCCTGGGCGTCCTACATGACCAACTCTCCAACAGTCATCGTGATGATCGGCCTGCCTGCCAGAGGGAAGACCTACATGTCAAAGAAACTCACACGTTACCTCAATTGGATCGGAGTCCCAACCAAAGGTAATGCATGGCATGCCAGAGTGTTTCTGTTTCTTATTTCAGCTAGAGATTAAACGATACAAAATAACTTTCAGTGTACACATGAAGAACCGGAGCGACACCTGATCCAGACACTTGACAAACATTCTAATTTGGCGGTCTATTTAAGCTGAAAGATTTTCAGTCCCTCCCTTTGTTCTGCTATCACCAGATAGCAGAACAAAGCTTATCATAACCTGTTTTGCTTTCAGCTCACCACCTCCTCAGCATCCATCTGACAAGAGGTTTAAGATACTATCTTATCACTCCTCAAATTCTGCATATAAAACAAATCTGAGGAGTAATGAAATCAGAGCCTGGATGTCAAACACAAGCATGTTCTGCTGCTGCAATAGATGTTTGACTATTACAAATGTGAGTTTTCTGACTCAAATAGAGCTAGTTAAAAAATAATCAGTAAGTGGTAGATAACCAAGGGAGTTGCAGTACAATAATACTTATACATTTGTTAAAAATCACCTTTTGAAACAGATGTTTATAAAGTGCTTTGGCAAATAAATGAAAAAAGTAGGAACTTGATGACTGATTGGAGATGATGTGGGTGGCTGGATAGCTCAGTGGTTTACATTGTTGGCTGTTGCATTGGATTGGGGGCCCTTGGGCAAGAAACACATGTGCCAGATGTAAGTCTTTTTGGATGAAAGCGTCTGCTAAAATACATTTTAACATTGTAACATGATTAAAATGTCTGGTCCAGCACAGAGTAGCTGAACAACTATGCACAAGGAAAGAAAAAATAAAATCCAAACAAAAATAAATGCAAATAAAGGCATAAAGGAGATTAAAAAAAAGGCAGCTCTCTAGCAGCAGATACCATGGACGCTCTTTGCTGTTAACCTCCTTTTCAGAGGGTTAATTGATCTGATCAGTCCTTTGGACAATCAGGAAACATGATTTTATCTAACAAAATATTTATTGGTTTTCATAGCCCACCAAAACAAGGTTTCCATTACCCAATTCAAGGTCATCTACTCGTAAGTGTATGCCGTTTGATGAACTTAATAGCAAGGTCATCAGATGGTCTGATTTGAGCTGCAACTGTTGGTAATTACATTTTAAAACTACCTCATTGTAGTGAAAATCTTTGGTCTAACTGGGCTTAAAGCATCAATAAAGCATTTAAAAGAACTGCTTACTAGAGCTAAGTACTGTATATTATGAGTTAAGTATCTACTAAGGCTTTGTAAATGCTTCATGAATGTAGAAAGTTTTTAGTGGTGTTTTTAAAGTGTTACTATTTATGCCATACTTTTAGAGACATGTGGTAAAGGAGCCACAGGTCAGACTTGAACCTGGGTGGCCCGCATACATTTTTTGGTCAGTTTTTTGTATTTGATAAAAAATAGTAGAGATGGGCCTAACACAGTACAAAAAGTGTAACAAAAACAATGAAATAGGACAAAACATGCATTATTTATAGCATTTGATAGACAATTTGTTGCAATTTTTTCCCAGGCACACATCTGCGACACACTGAAAAGGGCTTTGTAACCCACTTTCTGGGACATCTGAGTGCCCCAGTTTAGTTTAGATTTTGATAATATATTAACCTGACACGCCAGATAGATTTGTTTCACACATCCATCTGGTAAGCCTCTAATACACAGCATTTGGGAAAGGGCAGAGCCTTTGAAAAAAACTCAAAGTGTGATTGGATGAACTTTCTGTCTGTCACATCTTTAAGGGCCAATCAGAGCAACAAAACGTGACGTTGCTGCTACCAAGCTGTGTCACTACTGAGGAGTAAACTCCATAGAGAGCTGCATAACGCGAACCATGCCGACTGTAGACATGTCAGTACATGACTTTTGTTGTTTCTGAAAAGAAAACGACTCACTGCTTTTCTTTGTTCTTCTTTTAATGAAGAAATGTTGTCAAGTTCTGATAAACTGGCGCTTTAGCAGCATCCACGCTAATGTCTTCTGCCATAATTGCACTGGCCTCTTGATGCTGCTTGCACACGACTACAACATAACAACACAACTCCACCGCGCCTGAAAGTACTGCCCCCCAGTCGCTGATTGTCTTGTCACTTTCTAACCGGGCCCAAACTGTTCAGACAGGAGCTTTGCAAGATGGATTCACCAGTGAGAAACACAGAAGGGCAGATCCATCTGCTTTGTAAGGTTAAAAATATATAGTTTTCCAGTTGCATAATTAGTGTTGCTGTTGTGTAAATCTTAGGGTACCTGATGTTAGGTACAATATATGGGCAGGTAGAAGACCAACATGCACTGGGCTGTGTTTTTTTCCAATCATGGCGAGGCAGCAGGAGCCATGAATTTTGTGTTCTTTTGCTTTGTTGCTTGCTATTGGAAAAATAATCAGAAATGTAAAATGGGCATGGGCTATATACTCATTTTTTGTATGCATTACATTCCCATGGTGCATCTGAGACATTTTGGTTTTATTTGATTTCTATTTGATTTTGATCCTTGACAAACAGCCTCCACACTGGCTTTGACCTGGAAGACTGTATGGAAAGCACAGCATTAGATCTCTATGTGTCTTTAATGCCTGTCAGATAGTTTCCCTGGATGATTTATTGGTTCTTTTTATTTTATGTGTGCAGCAACTCCAGACTTACATGACATTTACTTTTACTGCATGCCAGTGTGTGTCAGAATAGGGGGCTAAATTTAGCAAATTATGCATTTTAATAGTTGAAATTGTAAACAAACTTCTACCAAGCACACAGAGTTAAATTTTATGTCATTTGCTTACTTTGCAGTGTTTAACTTGGGTGTGTACCGCAGAGAGGCCGTCAGATCTTATAAATCCTATGACTTCTTCCGCCACGACAACGAGGAGGCCATGAAAATAAGGAAGTAAGTTCTTAATGTGCTCCATTAAGTTCTCTTACTCTGTCATTACAGCAGGCGTTCACATATCTTTCATTAAATAACATTATGAGAAGAAGCCTGGAGCATCCCTACTGTCTAAGTGTAATATTTCTCTGAGTCGACATTCTGCAGCTTCCACTGCTGCATCAGTGACTAAGCTGTTTTTGAGCCAACAGTTGATACTCAGGCCAGGTCAGCACAGTATTCATGCCACCTTAAATTGGCACTAAACTTTACTTTATATGCACAAGCAGATCCACAGCATTACAAAAGTAACAGCATGTTTTTGTGGTTTCTAGTTTGTATTCAGATGAAGCATCAATCACTGCAGATTTCTCCTGAACGGCTAATAGAGAACATACTTGTCTGCTTCCTCACGTCTTATCGCTGTCAAAGTGATCTAAATGGGATTTCATGCGCTCCATGGCTATCATGAAAATGTGACAGGCTCTTGACAGCATCCCAGTGCTGAATGTGACCCAGATATTAAACAAGCTGCCGCTGTCACTCTGCAGCTGACACAAGTCCTCCTGGGTGTTGCATGGGAATCAAACCAGGGTCAAACTGCAGCTGTAAGTAATCCTGGGAGTTTGTATTTATGCTATTAAAGGTATCAGCTAAAGCGGATAAGAAATTGTTCCACATACGGAGTAAAACCGCTTACGTTTGAGGGATGTTCTGACAGCATGCACCTCCTTTTATTCTCACAAATCTTATTTGTTCTCATGAGTTAAAGTCATATTCCAACATTTTGGGATTACATGCAAAGTCAAGAATGAAATGAGTATATTGTTATCCCATGCTGTATAAAACCATGGACCCTGTGATGTTGCCCATTGATTTCTAAAGACAAAAGATGGCAGTCCCCACACAGGAAAAGCTGACTCCAGCTAACTTTTGATCAGGAAAGAAAGTGGAGCTGAAGCTGGTCTTTAAGCCTCCTGGCACACAGCTTTAAAACGCTCACATTTTAATCAAATCAACCATGCCTGTAATTATGCATGACTTTTCCTTGGTTTCTGCATCCAGCCTCAAGTAGACACTTAAGGAATTGGAGTTTATTTGCACTTTGCAAGGGCTTATTTATTCAACACAGGGGGCTGTTGCTTGATTGAGTCCATCCTTTGGTCTGTCTAATATACATTCTATGAGCTGTAGATGTTTCCACTGTGATGGCATCTATTGATTTTGGAAGTACAGTTTAAAAAAATTGTAATACATATTTATTTGCAGGGCTGCCCAGCAGTGCAGTAGTAAGGGGTGTTACTCACAGAAGAAGTATCCTGGTTCTAATACGTGTTGGACAGGGCCTTTCTGTGTGGAGTTTGCATTTGTGGGTTCCCTCCAGGTATTCCATCTTCCTCCCACAGTCCAAAAAGTTACTCGTTTGGCTGGTTGGAGATGCTATGTAAGTTGCCATAGGTGTGAGTGAGTTTGCCTGTTTTTTTTTTTGTCTTCCTGTCACTGATCGGTCCTGGGTGTTCTTTTCCTCTCATCCATATTAGCTGGGATTGGTTCAGCTGCAACCCCAAAATGTCAAGCAGTGCAGCTTACGGATGCTCCGATGGATGTTTTTGCATTCTGCTTTTTGATACCTCAGAGATAAGTGATGATATTTGGAGATAAGTACTTACTTGCTTGCGTATATACATGAAGTTCAATAGAGAGTTGACTGGAGCCTATGTTGATTTCTGGAAGGCGTTCGACTCGGTGAGTAGAGATGCCCTCTGGAGGACTCTGGAGCTCTGTGGAATCCCATGCTCACTCATCTAGCTGATGTCTGTCCTATATTCTGGTACAGAGAGTGCTTTGAAATGTGGTGGCTCTGCCTCTGACTTCTTCATAGGTGATTCTGGGGTGGAGCAGGGGTTTGTCTTGGATCCTATGCTCTTCAGTACTTGTGTGGCCTGGACAATGAGGCAGGTAACAGGGAAAGTCAGATGTGGAGTGTCATTTGGCAATGTCCAGATCACTGATCTGGACTTTGCTGATAGTGCTGTGATCCTTGCAGAGACTGCGATGTCCTTTTGGGGACTCTAAACTTGCTGAGGGAGAAGGCTGTATTGTTGGTAATGTGCATCTCCTGAGCCAAAACAAAGATGCAGGCATTTGGGGATGCCTTGGATGCTGCCATTGAATCTGTGTCTGTGAATGGTGGGAGCGTGGAAGTTGTGGAGCAGTTCACCTACCTTGGCAGCATAATCCATCAATCTGCTGACTGAGAGGCTGAGATCAGCCACAGAATTGGACTTGTACATGAGGCGATGGGTTTGCTGAGCAGGACAGTGTGCCGTTCCCGGTATCTGAGCATGCAGACTAAAGTCTGAGTCTTTCGGTCCTTCTGGTCTTACTTTATTCTTGTGAAGCCTGGATGCTGACTAATGGCCAGAAGTGCTGACTGGTCTTCTTTGCGACAACTTCTCTTCGACGCATCTTTGGGGATCATTGCCAAGAACGTGCTTATTTGCTCAACAGAGCAGGGATGGGAAGGGTCAGCTGCCTGTTATGGGAACAGCAGCTATGCTTTTACGGGCACCTGGTGCACTTTCCCAGGCCTGATCCAGCTCACCGCATACTGGATGCCCAGGACCCGGGGGCCTGGTCCAGACGCCCATGGCAACAGCATGCGTTGTGGAGAGATGGGGCATGGGCCTGGCCCAGGCCTGGATGATGGCCATCAGTAGGCCAGAGCAGTGCAGGACCAAGGTCGACGTGGCAATGTGCTGAATCGGCATATGTTTCCATACATGACCTGACCTGACCTTACTTTCTTACACATATTGGTACTTGTAAATGCCATGTAGCCTGGCCCTGAAGCATACCCTGCTTTGTTGTTTTTATTCTGAAGGCACACTCACATGTAGTCCACTTACCCTGCAACTTGCCTGAAGCACATCTATCCCCCAGTCTCTTGCTGGCCTGCATTTACATTTCTTCAGCCCAAACTGGGCTTGAGCATGAGTACGTCATCATGTCATAATATGACACATGCAGTTTACAAGAATCCAGGTCCTACTGAATCAGCACAATGGAGCATTACACAGACAACATAACAGTAACTTTCCTTACTTTGAGGCTCATTTTGAGTCATTTTGGTCAGGTGACACTCTGCCATTGTTTAAAATGGTTGTCAAGAGAAGGGCAATATCAATTATACATCACATCCACATTGCGTACCTAATGACAGTACCTGCTGTCTGCATACAATAGCCACTGCACCATGCTGAAACACACTCTTTCTTTCCATACCAGGGCCACAGAAGTGTACTGTGATTGAGCATGGTACAGTGATTGAGAAATGAAAGACCCCTAGCAAAATAGGCTCTGTTTTTTGATAAATATTTAAAACAAAGAGGCTAAGTGAGTCTATACTGTTGATATAAAATTACTGATTGCAGCTCGTTAACTTAGCATAAAGACTTAGCAAGGGATTATTACAAACGCATCATGGAGAACACACTGGATTACAATGCTGGGATGAATAGGGTGTCGAGATTATCAGTGATCTGTTCGTCTGTCTAATAATATCCAAATCAGTCTGCACAAAACATAAATAAGAATTATGGTTGTTAAAAGATGGAAATTTCAACAAAGCTCTTCATTTACTAAAACTAAGCCACTGGCTTATACAAAGGCTGGTTTCTGTTATAGTTTAATATCATTTAAAGTGTACTATTCCACTGTTTTGGAAAATTGTTCCCCTAAGCACATTGAACATAAACACAAAACAAGGGTACATGGAAGAGAGACCTGCAGATCGAGTCTAGAATGACGTAGTCTAACTGATGCAGTGGTTTATATCTTGTGCAACAGACCAGGTCAGTCAATGATGATTCACAGATCGTAACACACACCCCAATCCCTTAATACTTCATATTTCCTGAAAATCACTAGTATGAGAGAGAGACAAGCACTTTGACAAGAAAATAAAACTGAATCCTGGTTTATTTTCTGCAATGTCTTTTAGGTAAGGTCTTTCTTTGATAAATATTCAGTATAAAAAACTGCATTTATTCCAAGGAGTTACACTCAGACCCCCTACTGTTATGCAGTGGTGTGGAGAAACCTTTTAAGTTTTGCTGATGGAGGGCTTGAGCTCAGACTTGAAGGGGAATTGGAGTGTTCTGATAAGCTGCGGGCGCTGTTTTAAACTTTTAACCCATGCCATGAATATTTTTTGAAAGACATCTTTCTTTAAATTTTTAAACCACCTTAAGAGCAAAAAGACTGTTTCAAAAGGCATGCTGAGACTACTGGTCCACTTATACTTTCAAATTTGCGTTTCTTGAGTCATTTCTTGGATATTTGTACCATGTAAGTCAATTTCATTGATTGATGATTTTTGTGAATGAGAGCTATTTTTTTTTATTCTGTGTTCTACAGGCAGTGTGCTCTTGTAGCTCTGCAGGACGTGAAGGCATATCTGACAGAAGAGGGAGGTCAGATCGCGGTGAGTCTCTCCGTGTTGGCTAATATCCAAAAGATTTAAAATATCCAGAGCAGGAACACATCTGGCATGAGAACAACGTAATCCCTAACTGTCCTATAAATGTTTTATCATAGTACACCCACACAAGAGAAACACATTTCTTTTATTCTGACATGATCCTTTTTTAGGTGTTTGATGCCACAAACACTACAAGAGAGCGCCGTGACCTCATTTTAGGATTTGTGAAGGAGAATGCATTCAAGGTATGTTTGGAAAAGATTAAAAAGGTGCTTTGCAATGATTATCTTTCCATTCTCCTAGTTTTGATGAAAGTTGACCTTTACAGATAATAAAGCGTATTAAAAGTTCATGACACAGTTTCCAGGATTTGTGCACCGCTGTGACTGAGACAAGAAACAGTTCAGCCTATTATTATACATCAAAATGGATAATTCATTGAATCAGTCTGGTATTATTGTGTGCACTGAAGCTCAGAACCAAAGCTCGGCTTGCCTCAACTTTTTCAGTCCATCTGTGATATAGTTAAAAATCAATGAGTGAACTAGAAATGGTGGCTTCAGTTTCTGTTAGCTGTAGGTAACAGGCCCTCAAACAGAATTGTCGCAGATCTTCAGAGGAAAACTCAAAAATCAAGTTTTTTCCCAATCATGATTTCTTCAACATTTTCCCTTGATTAAATTCAGTGTTTCAGTTAAGAAGCTAGCAATCATGTGTAAAAAGACTGACGCAGCACACAACGCCAGGGGCTAGTATTGTTTACTTAAATATATCCAGTTTTACCAATTGCTTAAAGAAATCTTTGAAGTATCTTATTCATGTTACTTCTTCAGTTCTTTAACTAGGCTATAAAGAATCTAACAAAGCCACAGAGCTAACTAGCTAAAAGCCCATACAGCTAACACCTGTTAGAAGTTCACATGAGTAGTCAGAAAATATTTTCCACTTGAAAAATATCCAGTTAATTCCAGTGATAAATCAAAGACACACCTGGAGATGATGTGTATATGTGCATATACAAAATAGGGATTCCAAATATTTACTGGGGAAGAAATGCACTCCACGTCGTTTTAAAGCATATATCTACTTTAATTTATGTAAGGAGCAGTGGAATAGCTTCTTTAACTTCAGGTTAACTTGAGGACAGTTTCAGGAAGCTCTTATTTAAGTCTGCCCCTCTGCTTTATTTCCAACAGGTGTTCTTTGTGGAGTCGGTGTGTGACGACCCAGAGGTCATTGCTGCCAATATTCTGGTATGAACTTATGTCACCACCAGCAGACATCTTTACTGGGTCAAACCTGTAAACTATTAATATTCACTCTCTCTGTACTGTTCGCATTGTTTGACTCCCTGTAACAGGAAGTGAAAGTGTCCAGTCCTGACTACCCTGAGAGACACAGAGAGAGGGTGATGGACGATTTCCTTAAACGAATCGAGTGCTACAAGGTCACTTATCAGCCACTAGATCCTGATGATTATGACAAGTAAGAAATAATCAACTTTTACCACCAAATAATATACCATACCATATTAGTATCAAATGTTATATTTTTGTCCATAAAATGTTAAACTTTGTTTGATTTGTCTTGACCAAATTTCCAGACAAATGAGACCCAATTTCTCAATTAAAAAGCTTTAAAAATAGAACACAATTCAAACTTAAAAGGGGAAGTATTTATGCATGCAACACTAAAATAGCGCCTCTGCAAAATTCAATCAGAAACCTTCTTAAGAGGAAGGAAATTGTCGGCATTGTGTTCATGATTTTGTCATATTACAGTTGCAGTTCATCAAAACAAACACTAGGTGGTGCCAGCATACAGTCAGGAAGCTAACTGATTCCTTTGCACCTGCAGAGATCTTTCTTTCATCAAGGTGATGAATGTGGGCCGTCGTTTCCTGGTAAATCGGGTGCAGGACTACATCCAGAGTAAGATTGTCTACTACCTCATGAACATCCATGTGCACAATCACTCCATCTACCTGTGTCGGCATGGAGAGAGCAGTCACAACGTCGAGGGCCGCATCGGAGGAGACTCTGAGCTTTCACCTCGAGGGAAACAGGTACCAATCACCCCTGGCTCTATATCAAAATCCTATTTTTATGAAATCTAATGCATTTGTCTTCTGGAAACTTGATTTTACCTCTCTCCGGGAAGGGCCAAGACTCAGTTCTGACCTTTGTCACATTCCATCATCCCTTTTTAGCTAGATAAACAGATAGATGATAAACAGAGAGATTGATCTGAGACCTTTCTGTATGTCTTACTTATTTCCTAGTTTGCTCACGCTCTGAGAGATTTCATCGAGGAGCACAAACTGTCAGATCTGAAGGTTTGGACGAGCCAGCTGAGAAGAACCATCCAGACAGCAGAGGAGCTGGGAGTCCCTTATGAACAGTGGAAGATTCTCAACGAGATTGATGCGGTAAGTTAAGTACAGACTATCAGAGCTCTGATTAAGCTGTTTATATTTTCTTTAACACCTGAAAGAAGCAAAGAAATAAAGTACGAAAGTGACAAAAAAAAGTAAGACAAAAAAATGGAAAAAAAGTAGAGATGCATTGTTTCCACATTTTCTCAACCAAGTACGAGTTAGAGTGCTCACATTTGAGTAATCAACAGTACCCAGTATAAACATGAGACCTTAATGAGGCCAAAACTCTTCCTAACTTTGTTTTTAAAGCTGATATTATTTTTATCAAATGTCCTCGCCCATCCTTTTTAGTCCTCATTTATGTTAAAATATCAACAGCAACAGATGTTGCTCCAACTTTGACTACATACTCATATAATGAGAGGCAAACATCATGCTTGAAAAGGATACCAAATACAGTATCTGCAGTGTTTTATGAGCCCAGGTACAGGTACCCAGGCTTGGTATAAGCATTTGTGCATCCTAAAAAAGCCTAAGTGAAGAGGTCTTATATTAATAAATAACAGATTTCAGTATTTTTCCTCCCTCTGAAAGTAAATCTAAATAAAAGTTTCAAAGATAATGCTACAAACAACCTAAGGTGTTGTGTAGATGGTAGATTTAGTTAAAAGTGACTGAGGCAGACAAATTAATTCAAAACTCACCCTGGTATCCACCTCATCTTACAAAAAAATACTATTAGTTATGTAATTAAGCCTGTTTGCTGCTCTTATTACATGTAAAACTAGCTTAAAGCACTGCATTTCTCCTATTTTAGAAGAAAATGTCCCAGTTTTACTCTAAGTCTTTATGTGGACTCCACTAAATCCTGCTGTCATGTTTTCTTATATTGACATTTTTTTTAATTTTTATGTCTTTGCTGTTTTTACTCATGCCTTTGACATAACTATAAATCCTTTATCATCCTTGTCTAGGGTGTTTGTGAGGAGATGACCTATGAGATGATCCAGAAGACATTCCCAGAAGAGTTTGCATTGAGAGATCAGGATAAATACCACTATCGCTATCCAGGAGGAGAGGTAAACCTGATACTCTACTTCTACCCCAAAACTACTTATGATTTCATTTCATTTTATTTTATTATATTTTGTTTTGTTTTGTTTTGTTCTATTTTATTTTATTTTATTTTGTTTTGTTTTGATTTGTTTTGATTTGTTTTGTTTTATTTAATTATATTTTTATTTTATTTTATGTTTTTTTTATTTATTTATTTATTTTTCACCTCAGTATACAATTATCACTGGAGACTTTGGGATACATACAGAAGGACAAGTTAAAGAAAAGTATTAAAAAAAAAAAAAAAAACCTTTGTGTTTCTTAGTTTGGCTCTGAAATGGTAATATATTTTTCTCCACACACTTTTGAGGACTTATCCAGAATTTTACAATTGCAAATCCAAAAGAAATATGTTTTAGATATGAGCATTCAGTAAGTATTATGAAACACACAGTAAGTTAAATTCCTCCACCAGGGGACTCTCAATCAAAACAGTAACACAGTGTAACGGGTACAGAGCAGCGCTGCACATCTTCACTGATTCTTTCTTGTTTTCAATTGAGGACTATGTCCAATAAAACCTGCAACTCATAAGGTGTATTTACTAAACAAAAAAAACCCCATTTTGTTTTCATTCATGAATTTCCTCTTTTAAAGGAAAAATGCACTTAAAAGTGCACTTCTGCATTCATGATGGAAGTGAGCCCAGAATGCACAGGTGCTCTGGGATTCAACGATGTGCGTGCAATCTGGCATTGCCTCCAGTGCTAACACAGAAGTGCACTTTTCAGTGCATTCTTCCCTCATTATGACAAATTAATCAATGAAAACAAAATGTCTTGTTTTCTGTTCAGTAAATGCACCTTAGGAGGTGCTGTTCAGCTGAGCAGAATTCTCGATTCAAAACAAGAAGTAGTACTGAGAAGGAGGCCGCAATCTGGGCATAACAAGACACATCCTGTTACCGTGATAAAAATGTAAAACTTCTCTGTCTTTAAAAACTTAAGGAAATATTTGAGAAAATGTAACACCTCAATTTATTTTGTGCACATACTGTGTCTTTGAATACTCATAAAAACTTTCTCTTTATAGCAAATACAAATCACTTTAGAAAACTTGAGGTCTACATGCACAGAGAGAATGGTGTTCCTGTGGGTCAGGGGAAGACAAAGAAATCATGGAAGGCATCAGAAATTCACAGATTCTCATGAATACAACACAAAATTTATTTAGAGATTAGCTATAGTGGCAAAGGATATTCTGGATCCAATAAAGAATAGGCCCTGATCTGGGAGGTCCTGGATCCTGTTCTGGCAGGATTTGGCAAAATTAAGCCTTGATTTTTAACCTAATTTTGAAGTTATTTGATGAAGATAAAACTTATGTATAATGACATATTTTGGGTGCAGGTTAAATGCAGTTGGTAGAGCAGGTTCTCGCGTACAGAGGCTTTAGTCCTCAATGTATTGATCAAGGACCGACCCCTGTTCCTTCAACTGTTCTGTCTGAATAAAGAAATATAGCCAAAATAACTCTTAAATAAAGGATAATAACATTTTTTTTTAAATGTTTTTGATGTTAAACATGTCTGATCCATGCCACACGTATACCCTGCACTGTTTAACCAATGAAAATAATGCATCATTTCTTATTAACTCTTTAGTTCTGACTAGGTGTTTTTATGAACCTTTACCTGTTTTGTTATGGCCCCCAGCAGCAAGAATAAAATATCTCTTTATTTTCACCAGTCTTATCAGGATCTTGTTCAGCGTTTGGAGCCTGCCATCATGGAGTTAGAGAGACAGGGCAACGTGCTGGTCATCTGTCACCAGGCTGTGATGCGCTGTCTGCTAGCTTACTTTCTGGACAAGAGTGCAGGTCAGACAAACACAAAGGTGTACAAGCATTCAGGATACCAGATCACACCAACAGATGATAAGATGTAAACACGCTTCTTCGTCCCACAGAGGATCTACCATACATGAAATGTCCGCTCCACACAGTCCTGAAGCTGACACCTGTTGCATATGGTAGGTTTTACCTCAGAGTTTCTCTCACTGTTACACCACAACAATCATATACATTCACTTTCAATGTTTTCTTTCTGGTTTCTTCTAGGTTGTAAAGTGGAAATGTTTTATCTGAATGTGGAGGCAGTGAACACTCATCGAGACCGGCCTCTTGTAAGTTGCTCTGAACCCAGCTGAAGAATCAGATTGCTGCATAAATGTGCATACACCATTGTTTAATTAAATCTCTAAATTTAATATTATAAGCTTAATATTTTTGATTTTTAAATCTACACAATATTTCTGTGAAGTTAAGCTTCAAACCTATAGATGAATTGTCTCTTTGTCTTGCTTGTTGTGTCTGCAAGTTGCAAACATACCTCATCCCCCTTTGCTTTCTTTCTTATATCCCTGTTCTGTTTTTGTCTCTTTTTATCTGTAAATTCAATTATTCAGTCTGGCTTGAGCTGAGAGTTAATGAATGCAAAGTTAGATTTAAATTTGATCAAGGCAGTGGCTGATGATGCTACCTTGCTTGGCTGATATGTTCATCTTAATTGCTCTGGTTGCATCCCCTGAGAAAATGCAAACTCTGCTGATGTTATCCATTTAAAAAAGGTTTACTACTTGGATTGAATACGGGAAGTTTTGTTAACTTTGCTCTTATTTTGTTCCTGTAGAGCCACTTAATCTGTTAAAAATGAAAATATTGTGATTACTTTGAAGGATATTTTTATTGCAATATGATTTAAGATTAATAGGACTGAGCATTTCTGCATCAAAAATGTTTGTTTTACCAAAAAAACTCTTAAAGTCTGCTAGCAAATGTACAACTACGAGGACATGTAGAAGTTTGGACGGTTGTCAAAGCCACTGTGCATCACTGGCTGACAGTTAATGACCACAAAGCCCTCTACCACTGTGACATCGTGATTCAAATGCAAGTAAACTCCAGCTACACTTTAACAACAAGTGTTGCTGGAGTTTTTGTTTCCTCCAAGACTCCATTCATCCTCCATGCAACTTGGCAGTTGGTGAAGTTGTGCCAGAAAAACCTACTTCAGATCCATATGCACCAGGCTATTGTTCCTCTTTTATTCAACCCTTTACTGACTATTACAGCCTGCATGAGTCATTTTATTAGTAAATTCTCCTCTTGGCATCTTTGTTGATAACACAGATTTAGAGAAGGCCTCGGTTTGCTTCCTGTTTATGATCAGTTTAGAAATCCCATTCCACCAGGGTTATCAGATGGCTGCATATTTTACACAACATCATCAACAGCTGGTTTAAAAGTGGTTTATGCAACAGGCAGGTCCAACCATTCAAACCAAGCAAATTGATTAACAATAAGAGAAAAATGATAAGAGCAGTTCAAAGCCACTTCCTGCTCTCCAGATTAGCCACAGCCTCATCTGGGTGAAAAAGGAGTAATCGCAATCGTGTTGCTTTTTGTGCTTCAAAAAAAATACAAAGAAAAAAATAAATGAAATAAAATACAATAATTACTTTATGTTTTTATTCTCAGGTTAGGAGTATACAAGACTAGGTCTGTGGCTTTGTCTGCTTGGTATGTGATGTTGGTTTCGGTCACAGGGTGGGGCTGTTGGTCCACAGAGAGGCTGCATAGAGATTCATATAGACTTAAAACTTTATTTTATCATGTTATGATGCCAGTCAATGATCAAAAGTGAGGACCAGGCAAGGTTGAAGGTTGCTGTTATGCAATCCTACATCATCTGCATAGGTGCAAACTCATAGTTACCACTAAATTAGAGCATAATAATTAGGTCTTACATGCAACAAGTTCAATACTGAAATCAGAACTGATCACCTGGATAAGATAGGTGTTAAATATGCAAACCAAAATATTAAAATGTTTAAAAAATATGTTTAAAGACATAAATGTTTGAAATAAAGTTTTTTACATTTTTTAAAATCTTATTTCTACAGTGGTGGGGATCCATGGAATAAATTATTTTTTTCCTAGGGGAGGCTCACTCTCCCACACTTTGAAATCCCTGGCTTAGAGAAAATCCTACTTTCCTTGTTTTCATATATGCTTAAAAACAAGAAAGACATGAAATCTTCATTCCCTTCAATTCAGCAAATCATGTTGAATTAGCAATGGGTCAAAATATTCCCAATTAGAACATTGTTCAGAACTTTTCAGCCTTACTTTGATCTACTGAATACTGTGTGTGTTGTTATATTGAATGACTTATTGCTTGCTTGTTAAGTAACACATACAATGAGGAACTTAAATAATGTCATTTAAAATCGCAATTGCAATATCTGGGGGTGAAAATCGCCTTTAAATTATTTTCCCAAATCGTTCAACCCTTGTCAGAAGTCCTGAAGTACTTCCAATGTAGGCTTCATAAATAGCTCACAATTGCTTTTTATAATTAACAGATCCCATTCCTCGGGGTAACAAAACATCTCAAATTTTACAGGTATAATAATAATCTAATTTCTTTTAAAATATAAGTAAATGCTCATACTAACAAGTAGGTTTTTCTGGGTTTCTTAGCAACAGTCTAGTATCAGGTAAACTGTGGAACTACTGTAGTTGAATTAGTGGAGTCAAAAACAAGTCCATTATTTATTTATTTATTTATTTATTTATTTTTGCTAGTGTTTGCTTCTTGTATAACTGTTGTATAAAAGCAATATCATATTGGAGGAGATATTGTTCTCATCACTGCTGTGATTATCCTTAATGAATCCACAGCAGTGATGATTGATTGATTGATAGGAGCAACTATCTGATTCATTACCCAATCCATGCCAGACCTGCCCCTTTCCTGGTGAAAGAAATCCATCTAAATAAATGTTGGTAAATGAGAAAGATTGGGTCTTTAATGATTGAAAGTTTAAAATAGAAAAAATGTACAGTTTAATGGTTATTGAGACCCCAAATCAAATGGCCATGTGTGCAAAAAAAATGAAGACATTTCTGAAGTATTTACACTGTAACATTATAAAATAACCAAAGTTACAGGTGTATCTGAGTGTCTGTTTTTCCTTTCCATCAAACTTGACACAAACAAGACATTGCATACCTTGTGTGCTTTCTAAGCATGTTAAATGAGTTTGGTCTTAACTTTCAAAAGGTCAAAAATGCATTAGTTTTAGTGCGAAGAACCTGTTAACAGGCAGGTAGATGACAGCTCCTGCTGTAACAGAGCAATCACTGGCTTAAGGTCAGTAGAAACTCAACGCCCTTCCCACATTTGACCACTTTTCTCCTCTCTGGTTTGACCAAAAACCACAGAACTCTTCTTTTGCACTCCTTTGTCATTTGAGAATGACAAACATATCTTAAATTATGGCTTTTGCAATTATATGAGGCACAAACAGCAATGCAGCAGCATTCAAATGCAATGCCTGGCTGTTTATACTGCTTTACTGTCTCAAGGGTTGTTTTCACTGAAACAAGGCGTGGTAATTCTGGAGAGCAGGAAATGGCATTGGACTGCAGAAAGCGTTAAAGCAGCTGGAGGACTGTGGTTACTGTACCCAGCCTTGTCAGGCATTGTGCTGCCTGCTCAAATTCAGCTGTAAAGAATAATTCACCACTGCTCCTCAAACTGCATCAGAGCAGGTTGAACTGTAGTGTCACCACAATCAGGTTCAGAAGTTGTTCACCTGTGCAGGAAGCATTTGAGCATCCAGCACAGTGTAGTTATGCTGCTTTGCCTCAGGCTGTTTATGTTTTTAGTTTGTTACCACAAACGGTTTCTGTCACCGAACCAGGCTTCCGGCGCCTGATGTGCGTTTGTGGGTTCATGTAGAGAGGATGGCTAGTTGGCTTGTTTGTGTCTGATTAGGTGTCCCTCTGGGTGCTCAATATTTCCCTTAACACCTGCGGTATTTCATCTCCTACCAGGGTAAAATCCCGAGGGACTCTGCTCTCATACACCGGCGGAATAGTTACACCCCTTTGTCCAGTCACGACCAGGTCAAGCGTCCCAGGCTCTACAGCGCGGGGAACCAGCCCTGGCTCCCGCTCGCTCCCACCCCGTCAGCTCTGATGCCAGAAGAACGGCAAAGCCAAGTTAGTTCGAGAATATCAGGCTCCCCCTCTGAATCAGTCACTGTCGAGTGCTAATCAATCACCTCCCTCCATAGTTATTTCCCTGTGTTTGACATCCCCTCAGTCAGTTCTGGTTTCTCTCGCTGATTTAGTGTCTGTGTTGAAAATCACACATAGAATCCATTTCTGTCTGTCTACCTTTCTATCTCTCTGTCTTCCTCTCTTAGGGCATGTTTCTTGTCTTGACTGAGGTTTTATTTTCTGTTAACGCCGTGCCTGTCTGTTTTGAAAGTTAGATCTCTGTCATGCATGACCTCTGCTCCACCTCTGGGCTGTCTCTGGCTTGAATATGCAGAACGGCATGCCTATTGTATGCAGAGGAAAATTTGAGCCTTTATGGCACACAAAAGACATATATCAACAACATATAAAACATCCTTACACAATCTTCAACAGTCAGCAGTTATTCTACTTTTTAAAACTGAATCAAATTTGACTTCATGGAAATCTAAGACCAATCAAAGAGAATATAGATATGTTTAACCTTGAAATGCATATTCATATCTGTACATGTTGTATGTATATGTTGGCCTTGCCTTATGGGGTATGTGCTTTAGCCCCTCTCCACATTTCTATCTCTCTTTCTCTCTCTCCTCTCCACTTTCTCCGACCTGTCTTGCAGCCTCGGATAGGAAGCGGTTGTCTGTGAGTATTTTGGAGACTCATGTTCATGTAGCGAGCCTTTCCCATTCCTCATCTCATGTCATCATAACCTCCCAAGTCAAAATGTCGTCAACATTGGTGGATTTTAATGATTTTTACTCTTTGAGTTGTTCTAACCTAACATCACCTTTGCACTCTTTAAGAATGACAGCAATGTACAGCTTTTGTTTCATGTCAGGAATGTTATCAAGAACATGCTATCAGACACTGATTGAGTTGCAAGAAGTGACTCATTTATCACTGTACTTGATAGGCACCTTTATATGAAAACCATATGTATCATATGTATAGCTCTGGGAAAAATACTAAGGGGATCACTGCAAAAATATTCACTTTTTTTCTGTTTCTACTATTTATATATTTGAGTAAAACTAACATTTCTTTTTTTATTGCATGCAGCAATCTTCCAATTTCTCAACATTTCTGCATACATTGAGTACAATCCTTGCACTTTATAAAAAAAAATTCTACACAGTTTAACAGATTTACATGGTGTGGATCGATATAAAAATTACTCAGTCCTGCTGACCTTTTAGCGTTTAGCGTTATCTAGTCCAATGAAGGGAGACTAGAGTCTAGCCCCTTAAAGCCTGTTAACTCAAATATTATCCAGAAAATTCTTGTTTTTTTGTAACTGAAATGTTTATTTAACCTCCTACCAAAATCTGAAAAAAGAAAAATTGCCATAAAATTACATATATTTGTTTTCTATTACATTTGATACACTAAGGCATTTTTGGCAACCCATAATCCACTGGAGGGCATTTTTTATCATTTATCTGCCTCTATTCAAAACATTTCTAAGTAATTTATTGATAAGATAGAGGTCTTATAACAGTGTGTATCAAATATGATACAAAAGGCATTAAGGGGCTAGAGGAGTCTAGTACTGAGCTAAGAGGCTAGCTGAGCCACTCTAACATAAAAAAATTAATCATTTTGTCAAAAAATATACTTTCAATTAAAACACTGATGGACAATTGATCGAACAAACCTTGTAGAGTAAGCGAACGAGTAAAGATGTGCTTTTCACCAACCAGACTGTTCTACGAAACAACTCTTTTGTGATCCATGGTTGCTAGCTCCTCTTTGAGTGCCAGCATCCTTTCCTTCATCCTTTGTTATGTAATCTACATTTAAAAAGCCAAACTGGTACCAAATGAAGAGCTGTTGGGGAGCCAAACAAGCAGCTCTACAGAGCTGATTTAAATTATCTGGATCTCTAAAAAGAGACAGATTTTCCGTCACGATGGTTGACAGTGGGCGGACATCAGCTGGGGAAACATGAGTAAGATCCGAGAAAAAGAACAAAACCATGGCAGAACTGTACTGAGCCAAACCAGACCACTTTGTGGAAACAGACCACACACCCCGCTCAGCCAGGCTTTAGACAGTGGCTTTTTTTAACAGTGTTAATTTTGACAGCTATTTTTAATCTTAGTCTTTTGATAACATGTCTTTTAGTTTTAGTCACATTTTAGTCCGTCTACCCTTTTTAGTTTTAGTCTAGTTTTTAGTCAATGGAAACTCCAAAACATTTTAGTCTAGTTCTAGATCATAAGAAGTCCTTACATTATAGTCTTTAATTTTAGTCCGAGCATTTTATTCTCTTGCCTAAATCTGGTACCAAGTCATTTTGGTGAGTTCTATACACTCTGCCAAACCTGGAGTCCCTGCTTTCTACTGCTAAGAGGCAAAAGAGATGCAGATGCATTGTTTTTGACAGATTTACCTATAGTGGAGAAATATCATTGATTTTTAATGTATGAAAACTAAATTACATTTAAGTCTAGTTTTAGTCATCTTGACAAAAATTAAGCTTACTTTTAGTCAGTTCTAGTCATCACAGATCTGTTTTTGGCTAGTCTTAGTCTAGTTTTCATCATGGAAAAAAGGCTGTTGACGAACATTTTTAGTCATAGTTTTAGTCAATGAAATTAACAGTTTCTTAATCTGCGTCTGCTACCATTTCTTTTAGAGTTTTTTCTTTTTTCTTGTTTTGCCTGAATATTTCACAACTTTCAGAACACAAAAGTAGCCTAAGAATTAAGAATATTTTCTTTGCATCGTTGTAAACAGCTCAAAACTTTGTGTTTTTGGTAGTTTCTCTATGCAGAAATCACTTCTTTTCCCCCAGCGGGAGTTCTCTGCTGCTGCGTGATATTATCTGCAAAGAACCTGTAGTACAGTCTGAACTCTCTGATTTGGCATTTCGAGGTTTCCTCCAGTAACACGTCACATACAGGCAAGTGTTCACAAAACACCTGTAGCTGGGCGCATACAGGAACCCAAGGTGAAACAGCAGGTATATCTTTGGCCTTCAACCACAGATTACAGTTACCCATTCACACCCAGCTGGGCATTAAACCTCTGACCTTCCAATTGAGAGACAGCCTTACATTCCATATCAAGATTTGGTGCAAAAAAACCTGCCCTTTTAACTTCTGGTGTTATGCCAAGTATGCATCTTACAGGAAGTGTGTGTCTCTTGGATCATGTATCCATGAAAGAAGGCTGTTAATCATTATAAAGCTTTAATTACATCTATGTACATTTGGAAATAGCATCAGGGCTAGTTTAAACTTTTTAAAGGTTAAGTTATTTGTTTTATGTTGTTTTTAAAATGAATATAAACTTGCTTTCCTTACATTATTCACCATCTGAAGAATACTGCTGATTTTGTTGTGCTCACCAGCTGCCACTTTTCAGCAAGTAAAACACCTTAACCAGAATATTTTGTTTGGAAGTTGGAAGAAATGTTTAAAATAAGACAAAGTGTTCCTTTTTTTCAAACACAAACCAGATTAATAGTAGATCCAGGTAAAAATATTTTTGCAGTGGTCTCATCATTTCTTACAGAGCTGTATACTGCAATAATCAGCAATCAAAGATGGTTTATTTTATTTAGATTAATACATCATGTAGTGTACTAGAGTGCACAGTTTAAGGTTCCCACACTTTAAAAAGGTGACCTAATTTCACAAATAGAAACTTGAGACTCCTGGGTCCCCTGGGAGGCTCTTAATTTCCTCAAATAGGATTTTCTGCTTTGAGACTTTAATTTGTGAACGTCAGTGACACTTTTCCTTTTTTTCCTCCAAGGAGTCCCTGTGCGAAGGAATCGACTTTGACAGCCCCGAAGAAACTAGTGGCTGTGTCCGCTTCTGAGTGAAGAAAGACTTTTTACTTCACGAGACAATGTGGGCAACAGTTTCAGACGTGAATCAGAGAATAGAGAAATGGAAATCCTCAGGATGAAGTCAGAAAACAATACCTACAGAAAAAGAGCTCATCTACTGGTCGTATCTATCATAACGCCTCTGTCTAACTGTACTCTGCATGCTTCGGCTTTGAACTGGAGTCTATCAATAATATCAGAAATGCTCCTGCATGTGCACCATAGTCAACCAATCAATGAAAAGATCATACTGTGTTTCAAACAGGCAACTAAACCGACTCTCCACTAGTAAAAATGCCTTACAGAACTCGTGCAGTAATAGATTAGCTCCACTGTATGCCTCTGAATGTACCAAATTATGCATAATAATGATGAAAACCAACTATCATTACTGCAGTAGAACATACTAGTGGGTAGAAGTGGTAAAGATATTTTTATAATACACTCATCAACAAAATGTGTAATTGTGATTGTTATCAATAAGACATCGTCTGTTACTTGTTAAGGTTTTGATTTTGTTTCGTTTGAGAGGAAGTTAAGTGGAAATTTAAGAAAATACTTGAGTTTATTTTTGATGTGTTTTCTGGTTTATGTCTTATCAAGAAGACTTTTTACACAGTCAGTTCCACTCTGCTGAAAGATGCTGTGTACTTGTAGAAGATAGGGATCTAACGATGCCTCAAAATGAAAATAAAAACTAATAAGAATATGGAAAATTTAAATCAATTTGACAAATGAAGCTTAGTGTTAGTTCATGCAGGGCATGGTAGTCATACACCCAGCAGTGATCAGCTGACAGCCAGCTGATCCCAGACGTCATCCCCCCAGCTCCCACAGCCAATCACAGCTCTTTTTCTCAATACAGAAATTTAGTTAAATATGACGTACTTATCACTAATCCCTGCCTTTATTAATGCTAATGTAGTAGACTGCTGCTATTGGCAAGCTTAATCTCCTCCACCCCAGCCTCCTCCTTTAAAGCATAAAACTTGTTGAATCCTCATATTTGGACTTGTGCTACGATGGATTATTTGCCTTGGAGCTACTTTTATTAAATATGCATGGTCATAAATGCATCTATCGGTATGGGGTTTCTAGCCATGCGCTCCCAGGAAATTCAAAGCATGCTGCTTGACTAACCCAAGAGGAAACTTTTGAGCAGAGCCATCTCCGACCAGGTAGAACTATATATCCATTTTGCAATAAAACAGTTTAATGTATGACGAGAGTGTTCCTGAATGAAATGCATAATTTGTATGCTGCTTTTTTTTTTTAAACCAGCACTGTCAGCTGTCTGCTTATGCCTCTCGTTAGAGATCAGAAGCTGACGCAGTAGCACTTATAAATCACTTTTTATAAAAAAATATGATAAGCATTGTTTTATTTGCAACTATACAGACCTTAAAATTAAGACATATTGTTCATATTTATAAAGGAATAAAGACAATTGGATATTATCTTTGAGGAAGAATTAGAACATAAAAATACTATTGTGGATCTGGTTTCATGATGTAGATTTTGCCTTGAGTTTAACGTTACATCCCTGGTACTTAATAAAGACACTTACTATTCTGTCATATTGTGGTTTTAATGTGTAAAACTGGTGTAATCCGTCACAGACAACACTAAATCTGCAGTGTTCAGTCATTGTTTTTCTTGCCTGTGAATCATTAGAAGGTGAAATTGTGTTACAGAAACATGTCAGTGTTCCGTAGCCTTTTCTTGACCTTTGTGTTCATGCTCTTATACAGGCCAAACATTTGTTTAACTACTTTATTTCACACGTATTTCCTCCTTTGTCGTTCCTTGCACCAGTGATTTTTGGGAAAACTCAGATATGCTTGTACTTTATTCGATAACAGACTGTTTATGACTACCTGTAAAGTTTGACTGTTGATGGGTTGTTGCCCTGCTTAAAGCAGTCTCCTTGTGCCTTTTCAGCAGACAATGAAAGTGTATTTTAAGGGACTCTTTTTCAGAAATGTAAGAGAAACTTTAGTCTCTACAGCATGTGGAATGGAGTAAATTTATTTTGTAATTTGTGACCATCATGTACTCTTTCCTTGTTTAATGCACCAATAAAACTATTAAAAACTGACAAGTAGAACTATGGCCTGGTCGTTAGAAGCCCTAAATGCATCCTTGCGGTATTGGGCTCAAAAGCAAGGGATGAACATAAAGCCTAGAAACCTAAACCTATTGATATTTGTCCTTTAAAATCAAACCAGTTCATACTTGAGACAGAATTGAAATCTATGCAAAGTTTGAAGAGAATCTTCAAAGCTATTCTTGAGAAATGAGTTTACAAGATTGGCAGACAAACAGCCCTAAGACGTTATGTCTTTGGTCCATCGGATTGACTCCATCTGTGGTCAAGAGGAAGAGGAAGTTCTTTGTTCTGATGAGAGCAAAATTGGGTTTTTTGGCCCTCAGACAAGACACATCAAACACCGCACATCACCGTAAACACATCAATCCTCACTGTGATGCATGGTGGTGGCAGCATCATGCTGTTGGGATGCTTCTCAGCAGCTGGCCCTGGAAGGCTTGTAAAAGTTGAAGGTAAAATGACTAGGAAAATTCTTGAGGACAATCTTATTCAGTCTGCAATAGAAATACAGCTTGGGAGAAGAGTTATTTTCCAGCAAGACAATGACCCAAAGAATAGAGAAAAGGCTACACAGTAATGGTTTAAAGGCAACAAAGTGAATGTTCTGAAGTGGTCGACTCAAAGCCCAGGCTTCAGTCCAATAGAGACTTTGTGGCTGGACTTGAAAAGGGTTGAAAAAATATTGCCCACGATTGAGTTATAAATTCAACAAAAGGGTAACACATCCGAGGGCGTGACTGCTTTTTATAGGCACTATATAAAAGGCTATTGCAGGCTATACCAAAGAGAAAGTTTGGTGAAGAAGAAGTGAGGTTTGGTGGTGATGGCTCTACATGAATGCTTAGGGGAAGTGGCAGCTTAGCAGACAAAATGCTCATTTTCTATATCTTAGTCTTTAAAAAATGCGAATTAAATCAGAAATGTGTGATTAATTACAAAAGAAAATTATTGTTCCTTTACGAATAATGTAAAACAAAAATGTTAAAATGTGTACCAAAATTCCGTAATTTCTCTATAAAGCAAAACTGAAGAAACCGCAAATCCCATAAAAACAAAAATACTGGCGCAACGACTTTGAGATGAGGGATTTTGATTCTTAAAAGTTCTATCCTCGCCCCATTTTGAAGCTTCAAGAGGTTTTGCGATCGATGCAGCTTTTAAACAATACAGAGGTCACGCTGCTGAAAGAATGTATCGTTTCTGCATGCATTTTCTTCTGACTGTAACAGGTAAGTTTCAGTTCAACTATTCACACAGTTACGGTACACGTTGATGTAGCGTCATGACGTAATTCGGACGTAACGAGACGTCCACACATCAGTCACTCACTGCTTGTTTATTGTTTGAGGCAGGGCTGCAGCCAACAGCGGGTAAGAAAACGACAAAACTTACTTCCATGTGAAGTCACTCATGAAGGATACGCATGTAGCGCATGACGGTTGACTCTAAATCGAATTTATCAAAGTTCACGCGGACAGGAAACGCTTTCAAAAAGTCCTCGACAAGTTAACTGTCAGGCTAGCATGCTAACGCTAGCAGATGAGACACGATAAGCAACGTCAACGTTTGTTATCAGTCCAGGCTGAGTGTGTTTCATTTCTACATTTTCAGGATAAAACGTGCTCAAGATAAAGCTGAATATTGATTTAAATGAGAAATGGCAGCACACACTGTTGATTTTGTCATGAATTGGCATTGAGTTACAAGCCTAGCCAACTATCTGTGTTTTCTGTAGAGTGAAGTCAACGTTAACAGGCAGAACAAAGAGCAGATAACAAAGCAGTGTCGCTGTCATTATCCTCTGCTGCTGCTGTTGCTGGTCATCAGCACTTTAATTGTCACACCAGCTGTATAGAGATAACAGTATGAAATTGTAATCATCTTTCATTGTAGATTACCCAACAGCCTGGTTCTTGCTGTGTTAGCTAATAAATAAAACAAGCTCATGTTAATTAACCAGGCTCCGAGCTTGTTAGAGATAAGGTTGTTCAGTACTTTTAAATGTCATCTTTTTGAATGAGAGGTTGCTGTCATTTTGATGTTGGATATCATCTTAAAGTAAAGCTTTAAGAAGTTATTTTATAAGGTGCTTAAATCCACCAGAAGAAGATGCAGGCAAACACTGTCGATTGCACAAAATACGTTTGCAACATTTGGGTGTCAAAATATTTAAAAACTAATTAATAACCCAGTATCTGGGGTGCCTAGGACTTCTGATTTTGTTGCCAGGTATCATTGTTTTTTGATTTTATTAGCAGTGTACTAGACACATGGTAAAAAGATTACACGTTGGGATGCACAATATTATTAGAATGATGTCTGTACAGGCAGTTATGTGCATAACATGTTAAAAATCAGTATTGGGGGGTAGAGATAATTTATTTTTTTAGTAAACATTTTTGTTTTTTTATGCCTTTATTACTTAGAAGGACAGTGGATAGTATCAGAAATAGGGATGAGAGAGTGGGGGAGGGAAATGTGGGGAAGGAGCCACAGATTGGACGCTGGCCGTACACATTCATGGGGCATGGCCTAACCACTAGACCATCTGTGCTTCCAGATTTATTTTTTTCTGATATTTGTAACTGATTTATTGCCAATAACTGCTTTAAATTGGCCAGATGTTCCTGTATGTTTGTGGAGTTTTAGACTTTCTTAAGCTGCAGTCTTTCTCTTTTTCTCCATTTCTTTTTTCACCTCTTTTGCTCACATTGAGATGAGCGAGGGCAAAGGAAAGAAGAAGATGACAATCTATCAGGAGTGTCAGACAGAAAGGTTTTCTTTATTTTATTTCACTTTCCTCACTCAACAGAGCTCACCAAGAGGAGATTGCAGCGCCAAATATCCATGTCCATGTTTGAAATGTTATGCTGTGACTCGTGTCAACATTGAGACAAAATTGTTCAGCTCAAAGCTGTCAAAGGTCTGTCAATGCAAATGCTACAGGTTTGTCTGTACTCACAATAAAAGCACTAAATGTTATACTATTTACAAGGGAGCCTGAAATTCTGCTTTCAGGACATGGTGTACTTTAAATCAGTCCTAAGGACTGAAGCAATATGTCTTTACATTTATATAATAGTATTGTAAAAATAATGCAGAAAGTGGATTTGGAAATATCAACATATCAGATGTAAGAAAATATCCAGTATTGTGCATCCCTAGTTAATTTACAAGCAGAAAATACTTAAGTAAAGCGTTGAACCCACGTGTAGACATTCTCCTTTGGAAAATTACAGAAATAATTTGTCAATTATTAAAATATTTTTGGGTGTGCAGATGGCTTAGTGGTTTAAGGTGCTTCCCATGTACGCAGGCGGCCCATGTTCGAATCCAGCCTGTAGCCCTTTGCCGCACATCTTCCCCTGCTCTCTTTCCCATTTCTGACTCTATCCACTGTCCTCCTCTATCCGATAAAGGCACAAAATGCCCCAAAATAAATCTTTTTAAAAACTGTAATTATTAATTTCCATCAAATGGGGATTTGAATCAAACATTGTCTGTGATGGAGGCTGGACTAAAAAACACTGATTTACATCCATTAAACCTTCTTCAGTGTTGTAGGTTATTGACTCTTAACTGACTTTTCCTATCAGTATTATTCCTTGACAGGGCTCAAAAAGTGCAAAAGGAGAGGGAGAAATTACCAATGAAAAATGTTTAATTCATATTTTCTTATGGTTTAGATGTTATGTTTATTGGAACAAGAGCCTGTAAAATGTTTAACATGCTCCTGAATTTAAACAAAATACAGAAATCATAAACTGTAAATGAACGGCTCAGCAAACAAACTGGTGGCAGCAAAGCACAACTTTCTGTGAAGTTATTTGTTTGTAAATGGGGTGAAATTGATTTCTGGGGCAACAAATGGATTTGTCTGTGGCTGATTGATTGAAGGCTGTTTCTTAGACATTTGACATGGATATCAGTATCTTACCAAATCTACCTGTGTAAGCTGACAAAGCGGCAACAAGCAAGCTGCAGGACAGCACTGAAGAAAACTTAAATATTCTAAAATGCATTTTGAATTGTTTAATGTACAGTTTGAAAAGTTAGAAAGTAAATGTAGTGAATGTGACGTGCTATATTCCGGCATTGCTTTTACAGTCATCAGAACATTATTTTATTTCTTATTCTTTAATAGTTCAAATGACCAGATGCTGATGTCTTAATCAAAACAATTTCTTAAACAATTTCCTCACAAGGATTTCCATGGTTGATTAGAAAAGTTTATACCAAATATGTTATTGATATTTTGTCACATGTTCTCACAGGCAGGATGTTGCGGCTTCGCTGTAAGACCAAAAACGGGAGCCACATCATGCAGGGCTTGACTCATCAGTCCTGTGTCCAGGAGCTGAAGAATAAGGTGGAGGAGCTGACAGGTATCCCATGTGATGTGCAGAAAATCATGGTTGGTTATCCACCATCAAGCCTTGATCTTCGTAACGGAGATGCTCACCTCAAGGACTACCCCATCAAATCAGGTTTGTTTAAAACAGTCTTTGTATGTAAATGATAGCTGTACACTTGAGATGAATCAGGGCAGATGTGAGCCGGATTTAGGGCTGTGTGTGTAATCATAGTTTAATCTTTATTGCTATGTGAGTATTAACAATAACTAAGGACATCTCAATACCAAGAACATATCAAATGAGAACGTTATTACCTGTAAACCAGTAATTCTTTCTTATTCCACATGTATTTGACCACTGATGGAGGCCTGAGTATAATGACTATGCTTTCACACCTTTTGGATGATGTCAGATAGACATCAGCTAGCTATCAGTCACTATCAGATTGTTTTCAGGGTCTACATAGAAATGTAGAATCTGGACGTGTGTTTTAAGAATGGTAAGGGGTCTGGTTTCCTTAAGTAGTGCACTAATAATGAGAGCTGCATTGGCCACTTGTGTATCAGGAAGCTTCAGTGCATGTGGGAAAAACATTGTATGTGGACAAAGCACTAACAAAATTACCAGCTCCCATCAGTGGTTATCTAACTAAAATTTCTTTGTCTCTCTAAAGAGATATCCAGAAAAAGGTAGAGATAACAATCCATTATACATCAAACATTTCAGCTTGATCTATAAATCTGTTTGATGCTGCTTTGTTAAAACAAGTCATGGTTTAGACTTCCTGTCAACTTAAAAGCATCAGAAATGATTGATTTGTCTCTAGTCAGGAAAGAGGGATTTAAAAATGAGTGTTCTTCTCCCCTTGATGCCTCTCCTGACAAAGATAGATTTTTTTTTACTGTTGCAAATCAATTTCATTATGTTATTTCATCAAATGCACTCCCTGTTTATTGCAAGTAAATTACAAAAAATCTCTTTCCTCTCTGGGCTCATACCACTGGAATGAGGTGGGCAAAGCTGCTTTATTACTTGTTGTCTGCTGTTGCACCACTCTGGGATGTTATGGAGCAAGAAACATTAGTAGTTACAGTAGCTATAAAGGCCAATACACCCATGTTAAAATGCTATGTTTATGTGGTGTAAAAAACAATGCCAAAACTTATCATTACATAATCTCTTTCCCTTTATGTAACCTGTAACACTCATAATCCAATTGAAAAACAACCAAATCTTTTAGAAGGAATTTAAAAAATGGGGAAAAATGGTTTCATAAATATGTACACCCCTAGATTAATACTTCATCAAAGCACCTTTTTATTTTCATTACAGCGTTTGGTCTTTTAGGATAGGAGTCTGTCCGTGTAACCAATCTCTGTTTGGCATTATTTGCCTGCTCTTACTTACAAAAGCACTCCAAATTTGTCAGATTACAAGGGCATTTCCTGTCCACAGCCCTCCTAAGGTCTTCCCACAGGTTGTCAGCAGGATTCAGGTCAGAGCTCTGAACCCTTTGTATTTTTTATCAAATTTTATATGCTTTTAGGTGACATTGAAGGTAGAAAAAGCTCCATTGTATATCTTAACGTCATTTCTTAACACCATAAAATGTGGCATTTTAACACCAGGGTATACTCTTTTTACAGTCACTGTCCAATGAATTAAAGTGAAATTATTCATTTCAAGAGACTTTTATCATCTAAAAGTTTTGAGATTGCCACTAGATTAATTGGCACAAATTTAGGGGTGACAAAACCATTTTGTATTCAGGAGAAACCTGCTATGTTGAGCGATTATTTTGCAGATCCCATATTTCTCTCACATTCTGCAGATCTAGGCTGTTTCTTTGAATTAAAGTTACATAACTTAATTTCGAAAGCCAGCAGTTCTTAACCTTTTTAAATTAATAAATCGATGACCAGTATTTTTCAGTAAAGTACTCTTTAAAGAGAAGAAATATTTTTTTGGAACGCAGCCGTACTGCAAGTCTAGTTTAAACAAATCCTTTTAACTGAAAACCTCTTTGAGTGTGAAAGGGTGTTTTCCTTATTGATGGTACTTAGTCTTTTGATTTTTGTGTTTATTTTCCCATCCTCCTCGTTTACAGCTGCTCTGCTACATTACAACCCAGCAGAAACAAAGATTAGATCAGGGTAGATTTCTTCCCTCTGTGTCCGTTCTCACTAAAACTCTGCCCATGCTGAAGTGTGTTGTTTGACAGATGTGTCATCCTCTACAGGAGACACGCTCATTGTTGAGGAAGAAAAGAACAAACCAAAGCCTCAGGATCATCCTACTGTGACTAAAGCCCCACGCCTGGAAGCCTCTCCTGTCCTGGCACGCCGGGTAGTCCCAGCTGACAACTCCTGCCTCTTCACCAGTGTGTATTATGTGGTGGAAGGTGGTGTGTATGAACCTTCATGTGCCCCTGAGATGCGAGGCCTCATTGCCCAGATCGTCTCCAGTGACCCCATGGCGTACTCTGAGGCGGTGCTGGGAAAGACAAACGAGGAATACTGCTCATGGATACGCCGTGATGACACCTGGGGAGGAGCCATCGAGGTGTCAATCCTCTCTAAGTTTTACCAGTGTGAGATCTGCGTGGTGGACACTCAGACAGTACGAGTGGATCGATTTGGGGAGGATGCCGGCTACCATAAACGCGTGCTTCTCATCTATGACGGCATCCACTATGACCCTCTGCAGAAAGAAACGCCCGGCTCAGACGTCCCGCCCCAGACAATCTTCTCCACAACAGATGATGTAATCCTAGCGCAGGCACTGGAGCTGGCAGACGAGGCTCGCCGCAAACGACAGTTCACGGACGTTAACCGCTTTGCGCTACGCTGCATGGTGTGCCAGACGGGCCTGGTCGGACAGAAAGAAGCCCGTGAGCATGCCAAGGAGACAGGCCACACCAACTTTGGCGAAGTGTGAACGTTGTTTGTCCCTAATCCTTTCACAAATAAAACCACCACCAACCCTGCGCCCCACATGTGGCTACTCTGTTGGTCTTTCTGTCAATCTGCTTGTGTGATCCTCTACCTCACATTGTCCAGCGACATCTACGGAGATTCTGCAGACACTGCTGTGTTCAGCCTTTAGCCGGTTCAGTATTACTACTACTTAAACTGCTGTCAGTTCTTAAAGTCGGAAACACTACTGCAGAGCTCAGATGTCATGAAACCATCACTTCAGTCTGTCAGGGATGGTTTGAAAATGTTAAACAGGGTCAAGAAGTATGTAAATAATTCTTTGGGATTGTTTTATCTGTGTAATCAAACTCATCTAAACTTCATGAACCAATGACTGGTTGTTCAAGTTCCTTGCAACATGAAACTCTTGTATCAGGCTACATATCAAAGCATTGGGGTGCCAGTTAACCTGTTAAAGTAAGAGACAGTTTTGCTTTATACCTCCAGAACTTTCTTTATTTATAAAGAGATCTCTGAGATGTATTAGGTAGACAAAAAAAAACCCACAGGATGATTATTACACTCAGTTTGTCACCATAAAAGCTATTGCTGTTGCTTCAGCCCCCTGTATTCATAGATGGCCTTTTTTGTGCTGGCAGCACCTTCAACCTCAGCAGGGCATTAAACACCAACGCTTTTTTTTTTACAAGGTTGGAAACTTCATCTCTGCCTCTCTCAGGAGTAACCAAACTGGTTTAAAAAGCTCTGCACTTAACATAACAATAAGGGATGCAAAATATTGACATGATATGAATATCGGCAGATATGAGCTTGTTAATCAGTAATGGCAGTTATGAACATTTCTGCAGATTTATACTAGGAATGCTGAAATATGGCAAAAATCTAATCACAATGATTTTGATTGGTAATAAGTGTTTTATTGACTGAAGTTTGTTTTTGCAATCATCCTTTAACTTAAAATTGTATTTAAAGGACTGAAGTTTTAGCTCTGAACTGCATTTATATATATCAGTGTCAGCTGGAAGGAATTTCTAAATATGTTTCATGCATCCCTAATAACAAAGTAAAGGGACCATGTCCTGGCTAGGAATGCACCAATATATCATTTTAACATCAGTGTTGGCCAATTGGCCCTTTTTACAAACATTGACCAAATAATATGGGTGTGGACAGATATCAGTGTTGTGTTGTATCAATTCAAGGCTTGCATTTAGCACACCTAGTGACTGATTTAGAAAAAAAGTGACTGGTTATTGGGCCCAAGATGTGGCCTGGTGCAGAAACTGATCTGTTTTCATGGTCAAACACAAAAAAGGTTGGTATTGTGGGGCAGTTTTACCAAAAGAAGTAAGGAAAAAACATCTGCTATCAGCTAAATTTTTATCAACTATGGTACTGCCCTGATTGGTACATCTTCAGTGCTAGTATCGGAGGCAACTGTAGACCTGGAAGTTGTTAACCTAAAAAGACAAGTCAGATTAGCCATTGTTGTTTACAAAGCTGCTATCATAAGGCCCACCCCCTCTTGATTTTGATTGGCTAGTGAGAGGACAGCAATGAGCATTTAGGGTCAACCAGTATTGTTTTTTTTAGGGATGATATCAATACCAATTATTAGTATTTCACGAGACCGATAACTGGCATTTTGAATTGGCATGCCTTTGTTATGATAAACAGAATGCACTTGATGTGACAAAACTAAAAATGCATTTTTAAAATGAAGAAAAATAAACAATTTTAGCACTGGCTTTGTCAACACAAGAAACAGCGCAAAAACAGAAAGTGATGCCAAATAGACCCTTTGTCAGTGCCACCCAGGCCTTAGTGCTGATCGGCTGGTAGTTGTGTGATATCACGCCAGTCAGATAGTGTCGTGGTCAGGACCACCTTGCAGTGGATCCAAAGTAGCACACCTTTGATTTGATCAAATATTGGTTAAAAATGCAGAATCCAATGATTAGCTAAATGCTTATTATTGGCATAACTTATCATCCAGGCTGATAATCGGTTGGCCTGGCATAATGCTATTCTGAATGTTAAACTTTTTTCACTTGGTAGTGTTGTGAGCGTAGCAGTTAGAAAGAGCTGACACAGAGGGTGTTTTTGCATCCAGGATGCTCATGAGCACTAGATATGCACAACAACATTGGTTCTGTTTTAATAGTGGGTGCTACCAGCACAGAAGGAGGGCTGTTCATTGACACAGGCCTGTAATCTGTTTATGTTGAGGCAGAAAAAAAACAGTACATATTACAGACAATTCAAAATAAGTTTTGGGGGAAAATTCAAATGGTTCTGAAATAATCAATGCACATCTGTGCCTGATCAGCGTCATATTTGATATAAGCTATCTAGCTCTGAAAACAATTTAAAACAACCACTAAGAATTATTTGCAGGGTGAGGTGATCCTATTCACTGTTGTCTTAAACGCAACACACAAAGTTTGACTGTTACTCATTTTGTTGGTTATGTAGCATGTTTTTTTTTTACATTTCCGTTATTTGACAGGGGTTTGACAGAAGCTCTTCCAACATTCAGTCTGATCGTTTATTTACCTTTAGATGTCTGATGTTTGGCACAGTTGTGCTGTGTTAAAGCTATGCTGGACTCGTCTATAAAGCTCCTGTGAGGAATTTGAAACAGGCTGACTTTCTCATTGTGATCTACAGAAGGAAGTTAGACCTTCAATAACAAGATGACTGTTTTTATATGGTAGTGGTCAGCAACCAAGGCCACAGGGTAGCTGTCAGAGGGAATAACAGAAAATATTTTTACTAATTCAATGGCAAAGATTCTGGATAAACCATACATTTTCCTAACAGGAGCTTTAAATAAATGTGCTTATGTGACATCTGTGAATTTACTGAGCAGTGGCCACTGATTAAGGTTATATTTCTGATGTTACAAATTGTGATCCAGATTGATCCTAGTTACTTATTTTATCCTTCTTTTTGTTTTTGATAATATTGCTTCAGTGAAATGATTTAAAGTGAAACAGAAAATATGTAAAAAAAAAAAAAAAAATTAATAATGGTGCTGAGGACAGCATTTTACAAAATCAGTAGCTGTTTGTGTTCATTATGAAACAAAAGGCTTTCAGGAGTGCAGTTCTCATTCTGGTGTGTACTTTTTCTTGATCATACTCAGAACAAATGCTGTTTACTTATGTGGCTAAATATTTCTAAAGAGTGTGATTAGAGGCGTATTTCAGCAAAAATTATGGTAAGATGATGTGATGAGGAAGAATTTACATTTCAGCTACTCTCCATGCTCTTTTGTTTTTCTAATCAGTATTAACCTTTGACCCTTTCAATTGCTTATCAGTCGAGGAGTAAATCTACACAGGGTGTCTGATCAATACAGAGGCAGAAGGTCAATTTTGGTTCAATTTACTGCATGTTGTCTTTTAACACTGTATGTGTCGCACAATTGGAGCATGTTCTCACATTTTCAGACTGACTTTCTTTGCTATTTCTTTGAAAACTCTGGAGAATGAGGCATGCACTTATGTTAAACCACAGCTAAAAAAAGATTTCTTGGCATCATGTTTTACGTGCTAGTATTTTTTACTTACCATATCTTCATCTGCCATATTGGTACCGAGTTTTTGCCAAATTTATGAATTAGAGGGCTTGATTGTGGTTTTCTTTGAGTTTTACGACCTTGGATGAGACTCAAAGATGGTGTTGGGATGCTTTATTTGTTCGAGTGTGAATTATTCTAATTTTTTCCTCATTTGTTACTTAAGCTTGTTTCTTTTTTAAAAACAGTGATTATGGATTAACAGCTTGCATAAAAGTGAAACTATGAAATGGTGTTGTTGTATTTTGTATCTACCAAGTTCTCATGGCTCTTTAAGGACAATAACAATGAATGTTGCACACAAAGCACTACAGGATAACTGGATTTACTTGAGTTTTTCAGTGTTGTGTCACAAATAAAGGTTATAGACAAAGACTGCCTGTGTGACTCCTTGTATATCACCTTTCTGCCCCAGCTCAGAACATCAGCACATTGTCGTGACCATGTCTGCATGCCTAAAGACATTGATTACAGCAGTGTAATTAGCTGATCAGTTTTTTTTGCAGCTGAACAGGTGTACCTAATTAAGTGGCCGATAAGTGCAGATTGGCAGTCCCAGACTAGTGGAAATAAACCCCTGTAGCTTAAACAACACTGATCTGTGCCATCGCAGAGGGATTAAACTACCTACATGTTATTTTAAGAATCGTCTGCCTCACTTAATAGGATCTAAGGTTTGTTCAATGTTTGACCAACTGTAGCAGCCAACACTGCCAAATACAAGGAGGCCAATAGTGCATATAACATATTCAAGTTAAATAAAGCGTACTTAATAGTTAATGCCTTTAATAATGGCAGGACTTCAGTGTAAGTATAACTGGATCACAGGAAATCTTCATTGTGCTGGGATATTTTGGTGTGCTGACATGGCAAACTCTTCGTATAAAAGCACTGAGTCTTTTATATTATCAATCCTTAAATTATCAGTCACCTTTGTTGGATTTTTCAATTTATAATCTCATGTTGTTTGCTGAAAGCATGCTGATTATTTATGCCTGTAAATAGAACAATAATAATAATACATTTTATTTATAAGCACCTTTCTCAACACTCAAGGTCACTTTACAGTTAAAAACAAGTACAATAAAACAACAGATAAAAGCTAACACAGAGTAAAATGGGACAAAGTAATTACAAAGAGTTTAGAGTCTAGATTTGAAGAGAGGGAGAGAGTCAATATTCCAGATGTCTGGTGGGAGTGAGTTCCAGAGTTATTAGAATAGAGTGATTTAGTTAAATCCTGTGTTCTCTCATGCAGTGGTTCCCAAATACTGTGCTGTGGGAAATTTGTGCAACCATGCTGTGGTACTACAGTCACAACAACTAAGGTTACTGTTTAATGCTTTCAAAAGGATATTTTACATGCACATGGATATGGCATGCCTTGAGATTTTGGCTTCATCTTTGGAATGCTTTGGGCATAATAAAAGAGTTTGAAAACTACTCCTCTAATGAGTATTTGGATTTTGGACAACTAATGTGGCAAAACAAGCATTTGAATGTCTAAATTCTTTATATGGAATTAAATTTTTGCCTAAATTCTTAGTAAGCAATAAGAAACTGGTTGAGCAAACAAGAATCTATTCTGTAATCAGTTTCATTCTACGCCCTCTTACAAACTCTCCCTCTGTGTGCTGGCAGACCGCAGTGCACCCATTATGTCCCCGCTCAGCTTTCCCTGTGGGCTCACTCAATTTAAGCACAGCCTTACAAAGGTGCCACAAAGTCAACCAATCAGAGAGCTTAGGGGAGGATGTTGAACTCTGATTGGCTGCTTTGGCTCCAATTAGATTGCAGCACCCCAGTGTTTATGTTTAAGCATTGAAGAAGAACAAGGACTTTTTTTTTTTTTTTTTTTTTTGTAATGTAACTATTACAGTCTTGGATGCCAACTACAGCAGATCTCCTGAGTAAGACCAAAGGGAAAACTACTTACATGTAACTGTGGTGAAACATTTTGGTCTTGCTCAGAAGATCTGGGGTGCATCTGAAAAGTCAAAAAAAAAAAAAAAAAAAAAAGACTCCCTAAGTCCTTTCTTATCCACTTTTCCTTAAATCTGTTGAAATATGTCACAGGTTCAAGGAAAGGTAGGAGTAAGAGGATAGGAAAGGAGAACAGCAGTGATAAGGGAATCTGACTGCTGTTACCTTAAGACTTTGAAATAAAACTTCACATGACACAAAGAATTGTGGGCTGTCTTTTCATCTCTCCTTTTGTAAAGGACGGTCCAGTGTTTCCTATGCTTAATGCGATAATAAAGGAAGTAATGGAGCTCCTTTCCTTATTATTTGAAGAATGACAACAGCCCTTATCATGGCCAAAGCTCAAATACTTCCGGGTCAGTTCACTCAGTTAGGAACCTTCCCAAGCAGAATGGACTATTGGAACAGAGAGACAGTTTGAGGGGGCGCGCCGCAGGCTGCCAGCGCACAGAGGAAGAGTTTGTGAAAGGGCGTAGAATGAAACTGAGCACAGAATAGATTCTTGTTTGCTCAACCTGAAGTTTTTCTTTGCTCAAGTTTAATTTTTCCTCAAAATATGATTAGTGTGCATGCACAATATATTTTTCTGCAGCAAAGTTTCCCTTTGCTCCTCATAATTCAGACACAAATAGAACTCCATAGAGTGGAGTTTTAAAAATACCAGGGCCTTTTTTCATTCCAGTTTGATACTGATTGCCATAATGTCTTACTGTTAACTGTTTTGCTCAATATAGGTTGCTGAACTATATGTTAATGTCAGTACCCTCATATCAACAGAGTTTCTTCAGCCAAATTTCAAACATCTATTGGGTCATTCTTTCATTGGTCAGTGAGAGACAGCTACCCTGACAGAAATGGTCTATTCTAGTATGTGATCTTCAGTAGTGATCGGTTTGCCTTTGTAAGATTTGCAGACCAGATTGGGACTGGGTGAAAGATTACATCATAAGTGTTTTATAATTTTATCGAGAGCAGATAACCTTAATCACATTGATAATTGAGCTCTAAATAATTTAACTTTACAGAATCTGAAGGCAAGGGTTGAAAAAACACCAGCAGTAGTTGCATAATGCCATGTCTGAGATGTTATTTTTCACAATAAAACATTGGACGGTTGCTCTTTTATTGCTGCTATCAAACTGGAACTGCAACTGCGTCACTGAATCACAATAAAGTTTTCACACAACAGTTAAATTTATACCTTCAGCCAACGAATCCGTTATGTTGGATCTATATGCCAAGTCACTGTAGTGGCGGTTGCTTCTGTATAGATGTGTGTCTTTGATACTGATAAACTTGTAATGCATAATTTCATAGCATTATATCTAAAAGAGATAACATTCCAATGCATTATCAGTGGTGTTTCAAATGTCCTTTCACTGGAAACTGTCTACAGGGTTAATGACTAACTGCTTTAACTCGGTGTTTGGGGGTTTTGGTGAGGCGAACCAAAGTCAGACTACAAACTCAGCAATGCAAGGCCTATATGTAATACTTAACACTCTGGAGAGGGGAAATTTGTTGACCAAAAAAGCAGATTTAAAGTTGAAAAATTGTTCGATTCTATCATGTGGAGTATTTTTCAGATCCCTGCAGGTCACAGCAGCTGCTTTTGTTACTTGCATGTGATCAAGCAGACAGTGTGACATCAAAACATGATAAATGTTAGAGTCAGAGTTTAAACTTTATAAGATTCACATGCTGACCTGCTTACTGTTGCATTTATTTTCATGTTGACCGGGTGACTGAGGCTTTAAAATTTTACAGGGATGGGTTGAGATTTAGATTTGCTTACTTGCCATTAAAACCTTTTGTATGGTGGAATGAATTTATAGGGCTCAGGATTTTTAATTCCAAGTGATATTTGGAGAACAAAATCCAATTATTTCTTGTTTACAATGAAGGGAATGTGTCCATGTGATACTTCATTTAAAATTTAGGTTTTGGACTGTTTGGTACAGCAAAACCTACATTTGAAAATGGATAATTTAGGGAAACTTTTGCACCATAACATTGATTAACAAATATATATGTTTGTATCTTAATTGGGGCTGTCAAAAAATTGCAATTTTTAATCAGTGAGCTTCAGAGTTTCTTTGGGTAATCAAGATTCCATATTTTTCCATTCTAAAACTCTTAAATTTAATTTCATTTTGCATTTAGAACAGTTTTTATGTGTCATATTGTACATTTCTACCATCTTAAACTAAGGGCTATTGATTTCCTGTTTGAATACAGACCTTTTATAGGTAGACTGAAGATTTTACATGAACTTAACCACAGAAAAAGGGACTTGTTATGGATTGAAAAGAATATAACAGAATAAATATTTGATTAGACAATATGCAGATGGTTTTTGGCCTGCCCACTGAGCTGTCAGTGACTTTTTTAAAGTGAAATTAGATATTGAGGTGCAGTAATGGATGTATTTTATATCATTTTGGCTGCAGTAGGATGTTGCACTAGCTTAACTAAAATGAAAGGGATAATAAATCATGATAAATGGGCCTAAATTAGAGAAAATAATAGTGACCTAAAAGCTGACCTTGATTACATTTATTTAAATGATGAATCTTGACAGCCCAAAATTTCAATAAATAAAAGTTTGTATTTGTAATTGTTCTGACTTTTTAAAAAGTCATATACTGTTTTAAACTTGTCTACTTTCATTGCTCGACCAAGATCTCTTTGAACTGTAAACTGTGATTATATTTATTTTTGTCTGTTTTCTGTCAGAAACACAACACATTTTCTCAAAACCATCCTCTATGCAGTGTACATTTACTAGATATTTTGATTAAGTAAGGGACATTTTACCATTAAAAGGGGCAAGATCTTAATTTCTATATTTTATCATATATTGTCAATTTTAAAGGCAATCTAGAGACTCTTGGTCAAACGTTGGCCACAAAGAGGGTACTTTGTCAAATTTTGCCTCTTTAGAGTGAACCAGTAAGGACTAATTGCCAATTTTGTCCATGTAGAGGGTACTCATGAAGTAATTTGTCAATTATGGAGTATTTGGAGGGCAATAAAGAGGCAATTTGTCAAATTTAACTATTTGGAGAACACTAAAGAAGCAGTTTGTCATTTTTTTTGTATTTAGGGGGCACTAAAAGAGGAGACTTTGTCAAATACTGTCTACTTTGATGGCACTTCAGAGGCAGTTGTTCAAATGTTGTACTCTAAAGGGTACTTTGTGAGATTTTGTCCACATAGAGGGCTTTTATGTGGTAAATTGCCAAATTTTACCCACTGAGAGGGCACCAAAGGTGACATTTTATCATATTTATCTACCATGGGGGTATTCAAGATGAGATTTTTGAAGCATTATGGCACCAAGAAAAGGCCAGCTTCTATAAATGAAAAAACATTCCCAGCATGATTGCAATGTTAACTATAACATTTCATGTTGGCTTGATTTGTGCCTATAAATCAAATCTAAAACATATAAATGTGGACTAGGTCTCATATTAAGATGGATTTGATTGACCTAGCCAAACTGGTTAATCTCTTTGGTAGCTTTGGTTAAAATCTTTAGAAAAGAAATGTTGCTATTGTGCTAAAAGGCCAAGTCATTCACCTATATGCTGTTACAGTATGCTTCTGTTTACGTTGCTACACGGTCAAACACGGGTTAGTATGGCAGCGGTCTTAAGTAACTTTAATGTCACATAAAACGCCTAATGTCAATTTAGCCAAATGTTTAAAATTAGCTCTAATATTCAAAAATTATTCGTTTAAATTTCCTACCAAGTATCCTTGCCATTAGCGTGCTCTATAACATAGCAGAGGTGGATAGTGATTAGCAGATTACAGCAGTTGACGCTGCCATGGCGACGTCTTAAAGAGAATGCTGCGCTCTGATTGGCTGAAAGCTTAACACACAAAGTCCTTCATGCAGGTATCTGAGAGCTGCTCACTCACTCACCGTCTTCACTCGGAGCAAAGAGGCAGAGGATGGATAAACGGCCAGAGCAGGGACAGTAAACAGGTACGTGGTTGATTTAAGCTGTTCATACAAAGAAAAAAAGAACTTTATTGTCATTTATTTCTACCTGGCTGTTTTTAACCTGGGTTTTAAGAAATTTTATTTGCTATCATAACGAAAATGTACAGTCATGTTGAGCTAAAGAAGTAAATGTTAGCTAAGTCAAACGTAAGTTAGGGTGTTTTAAGTTAATCATTTTATTGAAAATGGTCATGACAATCTCATATTGCAGTCATAATAGTTGAAGCAGCTTCTTGGTAATTGAATTGACCTTAAGTATCTTGTGTGCCATATTAGTAGAGTTTGTTTTGCCTTTGCATTAGTTTCAGTCGTCTCACTTGACTCGGGGGAAGATTCTGATATTGCCCATAATATTCCCTGAAAAATATAAATGTTTTGCAACTTTATAGAATCCAGATGATTATAATCGCATTGCCCTCAGAGCCCTGCATAATCAAACTCTCAGGAATCTGAAGGCAAGGCTTGATAAACAAGACCAGAAGTTGCATAATGCTTATACAGGAACTTATTTAGCATAATAAAACATTGGCCAGTTGCTCTTTTATAGCTGCAGTGACGTCAGAAGTGCAACTGTGTTATTGGACCACAAAACAGTTTCACATGACAGATTTGTTGCCTCAGACTCTGAATGACAGTTTGGATCTATATGCCAAGTTTGTCTGTGGCGGTTGCTCCTGTATAAATAGGTGTATCTTTAATACAGATAACAATATAATGCATTGTCAGCGGTGTTTAAGATCTGCTTTCATTAGAAACTGTCTACAAGGGTTAATGACTAACTACTGTCACTTATGTGAAAGGCTTTGGTGGGAAGGGAGGAAGCGAAAGTCAAACTACACGATTGACAATGCAGTACTTTAAAAGTATATAGTTATACCAGAGGTTCTCAACAGGTGGGTTGGGACCCAAAAGTGGGTCATGGAAATGTTTTCAGCTGGTTGAAAAAATGTGCATACATTTATATACTCAATTTATCTGTGATAAGCTGTGAATACTGTTTTCTTTAGTTGCACTCTTATTTATCTTGTTATCTAGGGATAGCAAGGCTATTTTTCCCTTGAAAAAAAAGAGTTACATAAAATTTAGTTAAGCTGTAATAACCAAATTTGATTTTTTTTTTTACCTGAATAATAACTACTCTTATCAGAGAACATTTTAATTGATCTATTTATTCGGCAATACATAGCCTACTTCAAAATATACACCCCTTTTCTTAATACAGCATTAAAATAGGTTAAAAGGGGCAGAAACGGGAGAAAAGGGTAGTGAAATAGGATTTTAAAACGTAGAACGAATTGGTTTAAAATGGCAAAAATATGTTTTAGGCAACAACAATGGGTTAACAGGCAAAAACAGGTTAATAGTGGCCACAAAACAGGTTTAAAAGGGCAAAATGGGTGTAAAAACCGTGAAATGCAATTTAAATGGACAAAAATAGGCCAAAGGAGGCAAAAATAGGTGGGAAGTGGCAGAAATTGGCTGAAGAGGTTGAAAAAAAATTGTTTTAAGTGGCAGGGATAGGCTGAAAAGGAGAGAATGGGACCAAAAAAAGTCGAAAATATAAGCTAGGTGTATATAAGATAAAAATGGGTTTACAGTTGCAAAACATGTGTTTAGAGTGTCAAAAAAGATGCAAAAAAACAGCAAAATAATTATCTTTTACCCACAGGTAATAGGTCCCATAGGTTCATATCAGTATACATAGATGAAAGAAATAAACACACAACAAAAGCATAAAAACACAAATGATAAGTCATTAAAACATATAGAGACATTTGTACCAATGCTTCCAGAAACAAGATGAAAGCCACATTACAATTTCATTTTCTGAATCAATAACTGACATATAAATTTGTAAATAAATATCTCAGTATAGCATGAAATGTGGAGATATTATTGGTAAAAAAACTAACGTGCCTGGCACTCATCCATTGATGGAGTGGTTGAAATTTTGGGGATATTTGGGTTGAGATTTCTCCTGAAGAATGTGGTGTTGAGTCTTGAGGCTAGACCACTTGGAAGATTTTGCTATACACATAGAAAAGTGACATTTGCTGACCAAAAACAGCAGTAGTAATGTTCAAAATCTTAAATTTTGCATTGTTTGGAGTTTCCCGCAGGCCGCAGCAGCTGCTTTTGTAACTTACATGCAAGCAACTCCGATTTTTTCACTTCAAAACACAATAAAGTCAGAGTTTCTCTTTTATCATATTCACATGCTGACCCACATGCTGTAAGGATAATTTCCATGTTGGCCAGGTGGCCGAGGCTTTAAAGTTTGACACGGGTGGGATAACATGACGATGTGCAAATAGTGAACAGGAGTGCTTTTGTGCTTCCAAACCCGTTTCTCTGTCCTTGCCTCTCAGGTGTTGAAACTTATCCGAAGAAGAAATTCTTTCATTAAGATCAGACAGAGCTTTCTTTATACTGTGCCTCATGCTCTATTACTGCAGTTACAGTAGAAAAGTATGCTGTATTTGTCCTCTATAATGTGGCTGTTATGGTGATTTTGCATGCTTTAACAAGCTGTCAAACCACATTGATCTTAAGCAGCCAAATATCAGTGAATGCAACATCAGGGAGTAGTTTATCCTTTATCATTTCATACTTTAAACATGATTAAACATTTCAAACATGAATAATATTATCTCAAGACACAGCAAAAAAGCAGGTCTAGAGGTGGCTATTAGTTATATTATTCACAAAATAATATGATTAGCATTGGCTTTGTTAGATAATAGCTTGATAAGTTAGTTATTTGCATCAAAATATCTGTTAATATTAGTTGTAAACATTGGTGGAATGTAGGGAATAAAATAATGCTTTAACCTATGAAGTAAAGCATTACATTTATGGAGTGTTAACCAAATATAAGCCTTTATCAGTATTTGTAGTGGCAAAAATCAGTCTGCATATGGTATATCTGCAAAAATCCATGATTATGCAACCCTTACATCAATCCAGAATGAGCACAGCACTGAGAAACATACTTTTAAATGTCATCACAACACTACAGTGTTACAGTAGGACAGCGTAGTACAACAGGATATCACATAACTTCCAGGTGATCATTCCTGCTGCCCTCCACTCCCTCTGAAACTGATCCGGCTGAGGAGATTAGGAGTGGCATGCGTGCTGTAATCTGAGTCACATGGAGTGAGGAGGACTAGTTCAATATCTGTACGCTATGATAGCCTGTCTTTTACAAAGAACGAGGCCGTGCAGACATGAGAGAGCTGGTGCATGTAAAACACACCGCAGTGCAAAGAAATGTGAAAACCTAGAAAACTAGTCTAATGAGTTATATATTGTCTGTCCATGTGAGCATGTGCTGCTTTTGAAGACTGACGAGATTTACTAATCAACCCTTTATATTACTGTGATCGTTTGCAGATGATACTGTATTCTTTTAGATGTATGCTCATTCAGCAGCTGACATATTTTGTCACATTTAATTCTTGCATCCTTGCAACTTGGATTAAAAAATTTATGTTTGCGAAGAGGATGAATTACAGGCAGGGACTTTTTTGAAAGCTTATCACTAAAAATTTTTAGATTTCACTCATCTAACCCTCCTTTTTATTGCCACAAGCAACCCTAACAACAAATGTACATAGCCCTATACAATCTATATTGAAAGTTAGGCCATAACGAAGAACATGGATGATTTTTAAAACAATTTGAGGACGTTTTTTATTCATCTTTATCAAAAGAGTCTTAAATGATGGGTTTAAGTTTTTGACCAAAACCTCATCAAAATGCCAAGAAAAAGGGCTCTTAAACTGTGTTTTGAACAAAGACATGTCCACTCAAAGCAAACAAAAGTACCAGGCTTGGATGATTATATCTACTTATACAATCAAGGACTACTTTAGGTGTTATTTAACCCCTATACATTTTTTAATTGCTTAGGTTTGGAACATTGAAACAAGCAATACGTACAATAAAAGTTTACCCATGTTTAACATAATTATTTACATGGGTATGATAGTATATGAAGTCTACATTTGTGCACATACAGAGGCTTGCAAATATATATTTTAGCTGACTTCTAAGCAAATCTGTTTGAGGGATGGTACAAACAAAAAGCACATGGTTAAAAGCAAAGCAGTCATTCAAAGTCGTTGATCAAGATGTTAAAAAGATTTTTACAAATGCATAAGGGAAAAGCAAAAGCAGGACATGCATCCATGTCATAATTGCAGAAGAAAACCTCCTGCCCTATGCTGATCACAGTGTTAAGTAAAGATTATTCTGTTTTAATCCTGGGTTGACATAACTGGGTTATCTTTGCTTGTTAGAAATAGTTAAGATTTAATCCTGAGCTAACAGTAAACACAGATGAACCTGATCTGGATGTGACCAGCTAACTACTGTTCAAAAAGATTTGTTATAAACAGAAAGTACTTGGCTTCATGCCGTATTGTTAGGCAATGTCTTTTAATATGATGGTGACTTTTATTTCTAGGGGACTAATTAGAGAGGAAGCCAAATTGTATTTACAGCTACAAGATCATCCTGTAGTAAGAGATAAGGAGTAGTTAAAGGCTGCTAAAAGCATCCTCAAGTTTCAAATTACAGGAAAATCAAGGACAACTGTTGCAATACTCTGTGAGGTTTTTACTCTGTCTTCACTATAGCTGTATGTCTCCTAATGGTAACCTTCTGCTGCCTTTTCTAATCAGGTTAAATGGTACCCAGTGTCTAAATAATTGAGGTTGTGTGCATAGCCTGTAGGTATGCATGCATGGTGCTCTGATGGCTTTTCCATAGATGTTAACATATTTTAAAGATGTTCCAGCTTGCTGAAAATAAAAGGTTTAACAGATCTCCTAAACAATTTCAAATGTGCTAATCTAAACAGGTTCATACTTTCTCAGCAAAACATGATTTTCCTGTGTTTTTATTGGCAGACAAGTGGAGTTTTTGTTACCTTGGCATGGAAAATAGAAAAAATTCCTTGTGTGATGTTTTTTGATCTGCTAACTTAACATTGTAAAACAATTACTACAAACCAATAATAATTCAAAGACAGAGCATGTAAAATTCACATAAACATCTAAATTAATTCAAAAAGCACATCTAAAAATGGCAAAAAGCTGAGCAAAATTCTGTTGAAGGAAAAATTAAAACAACAAAAACACAATAAAACTTATGGCTAGTGTAAAAACAGGACATCAAAAGTTTAAATATCAAGAAGGGGATAAAAAGTTTTCTCTCAAGCCGAGCCAAAAGCTAAATACAAGCAGTGTTGAGACAGCTGAACGTGTCAAACAAAAATGATCTCAACATTAAGTACAGCCACATGGTTAGAATGTGGTAAATGGTAGTTTCTACTTTCTGAAGAACAATTTTACTCTAATTTAAATGCCCCATGTGTTCTCTCTTCAGTGTGATACAAAACATTTGTACCACTGACCTCGGACCAGAAGGGCCCTAAGATGCCTAAAAGCGATACCTGGCCAGGTGGCGTTGGATTGGACACTATGGCTGGCATGGACAGTGCTGGGAGCTGTGACAGCGTCGTCAGCGCCAACTCTGGATTTGTAAGTAACCTAACCTCAGCTGAACTTCAGGATCTCATTAGCTCTACTGATGTCACTTTGTGGACATCTCATTGAAGAATTCTTTTCAACTATTTATTTATAGGCATTTTATTAAAGATCAATGGTAACAAGTAGAATACAAATCAAAGAAAAGAAAGAAATACAAAAGAGTGATAAAAATGTTTAAATAAATCAAATATTTGCTATTAAAGGATTAGTTCACCTTTTACATTTATGCCACTTTTTTCCACCATTACTCTCCCAGTTCTTTACGAAGCCATATGTAGACTAGGGCATTTGCTTCAAAAGATGCTACAGCGCCAACAAAAAAGTCAATAGTAGGACCATTTTTTCTGAAGCTAGTGCTATATAATGGCCTTTTCCAGCTACCAGAAGGACCTTTAAGAGCCAAACATCATCTCTATTAAGTCAGTCAGGGATATGTCTGACAGCGAATCCCAGCATTTTTAGATAACTTTTGCCACCTGCTTTTAAAATAGCTGCATGAGGGGACCCTCCACATTCCTTCCAGCAGTAGAGATAGGTACCAGTTTGTTTAGATATTTCTTTAGGAATGAGTAAAAATGTATCAGGTTTTTCCAGGAAAAGTCTGTCAGTGTCCAAGAGTTTGTTGAAGAGGATTTTATCTCCCATGCACACTGCCTGTAACCTGACATGCCAGATAGACTCATACATTTCATACAGTATACACATGGCATGGTACCTATTTCACATTCATCTGGGAAACCTCCCATACAAAGAGTTTTGGGAAGGGCAGGACTTAAAAAAAAAAATCCCAGAAAATGATTGGACAGACATTCTGTCCATCACATTCATTACCACCCAATCAGAGTGACAAGACAAAATGAGATGGCAGGTAAGTGCTGTCATAGTTGACAAATGATGGAGCTTGTTGGTGGATGAAACTCAAGCAGAGGTCAGTTGAGAGAGGAGCAAAACCATCTCTGCCAAGAAGAGCTTTCAGTTTGGTTCTCTGGCATGCTTTCAGTAAAGAGATGCTGTCCAAATCTGATTTGAAAAAAATGTTGCCAAAGCTACATACAACTAAACTGTGCTTGTAACTATTAACAACTTGTTCGAGAAAAGAGTGAAATCATCTTTTCTGACATTTAAAGGTGTTGGTGTGATTCAATGCTCTTCTTTTGATGAAGAAATGTGGTCCAGTACTTTTAAAACTAATGCCATACTAAAGTTTTGCAAGGTTAGACACATGGCTGAGAGTGGCCTAATGTACGGTATGAGCACTCAAATACAAGAACGCATAACATTTATTCATCTTGTCTGATTTCACCTTGAATAATATATAGATGTCAGAATTCACAATTTTAAGTATTAACAGACAAAATGTGCCATGCAGAGTGCTACAAGCAGCCTGCTACACAGCCCAAAAATGGACTTGTTTTTGACATTGCTCAGAGTTTAGGCAATCACATTTCCAGGGCAGCGGAATATACAAATTGTGCATTGAACAAGTCTATATTGCCTTTTTTGTGATGTGATACATTGTACAGTTTACTTTCAGACCTTTATTACAGCATAAGTTGTGAGAGCATCAACATTTGGATACTTATTGGTGACTCTTGAGTCAGAGCCTTGTTGGAGAATTTTTGCCTAAAGAAATGCCTACTTTTATTCATTTTAGAGTGATGACAGTATGGAGCACCTTTCTGCCGAGGAGAAGGCCTGTCTCATGTTTTTGGAGGAGACCATTGAGTCCTTGGACACTGAGGAGGACAGCGGACTGTCCAACGATGAACCTGAACAACTTCCCCTTCCTGGCAACCTTGCAACCAAGCTGGCTGACCTCTCAGCCTCCATGAACAAGAGCAAGCTGAACAGTGAGTTAATCACTGGACAGTAATGTACGATTAGCTTAACAACAGTCAATTAAACAATTTGTGAAGAGATGCTTTGTGTTTCTATAGATAAACATGGGCTTTTTCTGTCTTATAGGTCCACCTAAACATTCCTTTGATGAACCTAAAAAGGAAAATTGTGACATCAAACTGCTGCAGAGCTACCTGGTTCCTACACCTCTTGTTGTGGCAAGCAGCGCTCCGTGTTCTATACCCAGTGCTAATCCAGGTGTCCCCACAGGGAAAACCCTTACCACTAAGCCTCAGGTCACTCCTTCCGGTAAAGAACTTTGTCACAAGAGCATCCAGACATCTGTCGCTCCACAAGTACCTTTGGAAGTCAATGTTGTGATTTCACCTCCTCCCAAACCCAAAGACCAACCAGTTAAGACCGCCGAAGTTCCTTTACCAAGGGGTCCTCTGTCCTATGAGGCCCTTTTTTACCTTCGCAGGAGTGCCTCAGCAAAGAAGACACCATTATGTCCCAAAATTGATCATACTATTGAATCAGATAAGCAACTTCCTGGCAAAGTCGAAGCCCAAAACCTCAGCCATCCTACAAAGTCTGTTCGATTCCACCCAGAGGTTTGTATATCGAAGCCAAGTCCTCCAGTTGTGGCCCCCAAACCTAAGAAGATTCCTGCTAACATATGTTTGAAAACACATAAAGAAGCATCCACAGAGGTCTCATCCTACAATATCAAGCATGCAAAAGATCCCAAGCTTGTGAGAATGGAAGCTTTGCAGAAACTGGGCCTACTTCAAGAACAAGAGCTGGAAAATCAAACAACAGCTCCTCCTACATCATTTTCTTCATTAGACCAAACTTCCAATGGATTTACAAAAGGTTCCTCCAATGGTAACCCATCAAGAAGCCCCTCGTTTAGTCATCTTCAGGAGCATGCAGAGCCCAAGACCAAATCTCGACAGAGCAGTGCCAGTTTCCATCACTACTCTAGACACGAACAAAAGCATGTGTCTGCTTCAAATCCACCTCAATCCAATGGAGTGAAGGCAGCTGGCCTGGAGCGCTCTTATACCGTGGGAAACCACAGAAATGGTGGAAACTGTACCAAACTGCTAAACAGTGCACCCACCAAGCCAGTGAACAACACTGCAGTTCAGCCCGTACCGGACAAAGCCTCAAACACCATCCCCTACACAGTGATGGTGGTGCCCGGGATGGGAGCAGATAGAAGGGAAGCACTGCGAAAGCTTGGACTTCTCAAAATCTAAACAGATGAACGGCAGAAGTGTACCTTCTCAGAAAGAGCTTAAGGGTACCATCAGATTAAGAGTTGGAGCATTAAGTGGGAACTTGGCACTCTGCACTTTGGTAGACTAAAGCAGAAGATAATGACGAGAAAGACGAGTCACTGGCACTTGTAATATAGGTCGCTGTGACTTGCCTGGCTTTCTTTCCTTTATTTGGTTGGACAGCTGAAGAGAGACAGGAAATATAAAGAGAGAGCAAGTGGAAAACCATGCACCAAACAGAATTCGATTCTGAAAAATTCCATTGAGGAGTGAAGCCTTTGCACATGTTCAACCAAATGAGCCGAACCAGTGCCCATGAAGGCAGCTTTTTCCCAACCACAAGGCTATTTTTTGGATCCTAAAGTATCTGAAAACATTAACAGAAACCTACAAATATGAATGGAAATAGACTGTTTTAATTGATGTCATCCATTTAGAATATCTCAATGGATCTGTTGTGACAAAATTATGGTGATAACATACACAAGCAGCTGTTAATATCGTCCCTTTCTCATTTCACACATTGGCTATTGTCTGACATATTTGCTATAAAGCCTCTAGGAAACTGCAAAATTTGGAGTCTTTTGGTGTAGCTGGCAACTATTTAGAAAACCAAAGAGAGGAATCCAAGACTTCCTCTCTCTGTGCTACTTTCTGTTTATAGTTTCACTGATACCTTGAGATATGACAATAAGAAATGTGACTTGAGAGATGGCGTCCAAAACAAGAAAATGGATATTACAAGGACATGTATACCCAAATCAACAAACTTTCACATATGAACTTCAGACTCTGGGCACTGTCCGGACTTGTCCTTTCACACATGTAGCACTAAGGAGGAGATTATCCTTGTCTGACGCCCTCTGATCTACTGGAATTACGCTGTTGGGTTTACTTGAGGGCTGACGTCTGAGTAGAAAGTGCACACTAAGGGGAAGGACTCATCCATATTTGGTAAACACTAGTACATATATTTGAAAGCTAGCTTTACAAGCCTAGAGTAGCTTAACTCAAGGAGAACAAGATCAAAAACCTTCCCAAACTTTGCTGTGAATGCTCCAGACAGCTAGCACCAACATTCAAACTTCAGCGCATTTGGACATTGCTCAGACTTTGGACCAAGGGAACCCAGAATAGTCTCAAAAATTGAAGTCAGAAGTGCATTGCATGTGTAAAAGGGGCTTTATTGTTTCTGATTGTTTCATAATTCACGGATGTGCCTGTACTTGGATTCGTGAGCACATCCTTGGAACCTTTCTATAGATGTGAGTTTATGCAACTTATGATTGTTGTAAAGTGGTTTGGGGTGATTTTACAGTCTTGAGTTGGTATACGTTGAATATACAGTGCTTGACAAATTTGTTAGACCACCTGTCATATTTGTCTCAAAGACCATCCAGCATCTTGAAGTGCTTTAATGCGGACTCTTTCATTTTCAGTGAGCTCTCCACGTTTTACCATTTTGAACTGGAATGAGGGATTTCAAACTGAATTCACCCAAATTTGAGCTGGCTCACTGGGCTTCTCTAAGAAGTCAGAAATTAATCAAGCATAACATTCAACCACTAAAACTCATTTTTCTGTTCAGGAATGCAAGTAAATAACTATAATTTGACATATTAATCAAGAAATATTAATGCGCTTTACTTTTTTTTCAGGTTTTTTTGTAAATGAGTAAATTTGAAAATTCATGGATACCAATAATAGTTATATTTTAGCATTAAAAAAAATATCATTTGGGTTAAAGAGCTTCTACATATTGGTGTATTAACCATTGCAGAAACATAAAAAATGATTTTGGTAATTACCAATGCTGTTAATTTAGGGCAGCTGAGGCATAAACCTTACTTTGGTTAGGGTTAGGGTGGTCTAATAAATTTGTTAAGCACTGTATCTCTTGTATGAATGATGATTTGTTTCTGGAATCATTTTATACAGATCTGTGGTGCAGGTGGTTTGAAAAATGTGTGGAAAACTGCCTTCTGATGTTGTCTGAACACCAAAGATGATCACCTTGTATGATAATCAATGACAATAATGATTTTTTACCCACATCTAAAATATCTACAGCAATGTCTTTGTGTTCTCGGGAACAGAAAATATGCGTTCAATTTCCCTTATAAAGTTGATTTCTTACAAATATTTACATTGTGTCATTATTTACACTCATATTGGCTTAAATTATTCCTTCCTGCAAAGGTTGGCTCTAGGGATGTGCACAGATAGCTGACAAAACAATTACAAGTCTTCAGAATTTTCTAGTTGGTGCATTTAATTATAGTATTTTGATTTCATATAAGCCAGCAATGTTGGCTAAATGTTAAGTCTAAGCTGCAACACAGCTAACTGCCATCAGCTTTGGTTTTAACTTTGGTTAACTGGCCTGATCTTTACTCTGTTACTTCTAAGGGGAAGGATGGCAGTGGGTGGTTTGGCAGTAATTGGTCTAAAAATAAGAGATAAAGCTGCGTGTAGCCAGTGTCAGGTCAAGCTGGCATATAACCAACCAGAGTGTGCAAGCAATGCTACCATCTCACACTACTTGACGTTTTTCACCTACAGACGCCGTGATCCTGCTTGGTCTTAGAAGATAGAACAGCTTACCATGGTAACAACTGCAGGTAATGTGTATATATGGTTCTTATCATTTCATTTTTGTATGATATCTGCAAATATTGGCTTGAATCAGTGGTAATCTTTCCACTTAGCCCCCAGAATATAATCACATTCAGAAAATGTGCAGAGGACAAAAATATATTGTAGTATTTCAGGCATTATTTTTTTTCCTTTTCTCCCTACAGCTATAAAAAACTTTGTAAAACACTTGACTTTGATAAAGTTTCATCAGGAATGAATTAATGTTTCAATCGTTTTTCAGAAATCCACCTGTCAGGCATGTCTAGCAAATATAATGCATGTTAAACATGTATCTATCAGTCCATTCTTGATAAAAGCTGCTGTTTTCTTTTTCAACATGGCTTTAGGTGTTTTCAGAGCACAATTTTCCTGCTTGGGCTTGTCACTTTTCACTGCACAGCATATTGACATAAAACCCAGTGATGGAAAACATGACAGCAACAAAAAGATTCAGCTAAAATATCTCATTTGCCCCCTTGTGGCTGGATAGGGTATAGGATCTGATTTCACTGTTAGAGGCAAAAAAAAAAGATCAGTACATAAAAAGGTAATTAAGACACTTTTCAGAAGATTTAAGTTTATTTGAAAGTTCAACCCCCAAAGTGCCTATTGAGGAAAAAGATGGCCCTTGAACAAACTTAATTGATGACCCCTGACTTAAATCCTAACAACACACCATCATGGCAGTTCATTCACTCTTCTATTAAAGGGTGTAAAAGAAACATGTTTCCCACTCTGAAAACTACTTTGTCTTGTGCATCTATATTTCAGGATAAGATGAAGCCAAATCTATGTCTTTTTTAATAGGGGTCATGAGGGCTCAGCTTTTTTAAGTTAGCAAATAGAGGGGCCCCACTGCCTAAAATCTTTCCATGAATTTGTTTGAGAAAAGCATGACAATGTTTATTACAGTTAAACTTCTTAAGCTGCACATCTTGTGAATTATCTTTTTTGTCATTTGAAATCTGATTGACTTGAGCTCCTAACAGCTATCTAAGTTGTTTAATAAGGTCCCAGAGAGTCAGAACAGTACAAAGCAAAGTGCCTATCATTCAGTCAAATGCACATCCCTTCAAACCTGCAGCCCCCACTGACAGGCTGACTATCAGTCACACTACTCATCTTACACAGGTCTCAGGCAATCAGCAAACCTGCTCAGCAGTTCTTCCATTATCCGATTATATTGAGCCTTACCTCTGTGTGAACTTAGAGGGCCAGTGTTTTCCTCTCTGTTTCCTTAATAACCCTTCACATGCAACAAGTCTAATTCCTCGGACTGACTTATGTGAATGTCTATTGAATGACTGGTGTTATGCAACAGTGTTAGAGTGTGTTGATTATTGTAAGGGACGATTACAGTTGCCCTCTGCAGTGTTCTCTCTCAATGAAGCGAGGAGTTTGCTTAATGGCCAAGTGTCTGTGTCTAGTATGTCTGTGAACCACCAGTAAAGGGTGTCGAATTTTGAAACTGACACGGCTCTCTGCTGGTCATGAAATCAGGCCAGAGCCAAAATTGGAAATATGATACTCGGATAGAAAAGTGAGCAGCAGGAAGGATTGAGTTTATCAGTAAAGACACAAAATCATCTGAGGTGTTTGAGATTTTATATGATTAATGTGGATACAAACTTTATCATGGCATTATTTTAACTTCATTTGTACTATTAAATTGAAAGGTTGCATTATCTCAAAAGCTGAAGTTAATGCACACCACAACGATGACCCCAGAGGTCTGTGTAACATAAAGTAACCGTTGACTACTGTCAACACTGCAACCTAGACAACGTCTCTCCTGACCTATCTGTGAATACGCACCGAGACAACAAACTGGTCTAACATGAGCTTTTCTTAACTGTTCATCATAACACTCCAAAAAAGCTGAGTTTAAAAGGCTGTGAAGTAATAAATCCAAAAACCCAATAAAACAACTTTATCAGTTTTATTTAGCATCAACTGGAGATTTTAAAAATATCAAAAAATAGCTGGTTAAAGTAGTGGTTTACAATATGGGACAGTGAAATAGATTAAAAGTTAAATATAAGGTAGTAGGAGATTGAGCCTCACATTACAGGAATCATATATTTTAGAAAGAGTGCAAAAATTGAAGTTTAGTGTCATACTGTAGGTAGTATTTGGTTCAAAGTAAGCATTTTAAAAATAAAACTGTACCCATCCATAAAAGGTGCAACCTGCTTTCATATCCATTTACTTGCAATGACAGATTAGGTTAACTTATAACAATGAGTTGCATTAATGTTCATAGGAATTTCCAGTACAGTCAAATTCCTTCACTGTAGATGTGAGGTTTGCTTTTCTTGCGCTTCCCCTTACCATTGCATGCTGGGATGCCCAACGACTCGAGGCGAAAAGGGCGTGGAAGGACGGAGTCAGAGCTTAGAGGTGGGTTCATGGCGGGACTACTCACAGAGAGGTGGGCCACCCCGTTAACCAACGGAGGAGAGCGGATGACTGCGGGAGAAGAGCTCCATTAGAAGGGTGAAATGATTCAGTGGTTAATGGATCAGTCTACAGGTCCTGGTTTTACCATGAGCTTTGGTAGTTTCCCCTCCTAGCAGTTGGCTCGCTCTCTTTGACTTGAAGTAGCTGCTGGCGATGTTTTCACTTTCACTACGGTTCAGCATTTCCTTATATCTGTCCTCCTCCACCTGGAAAAAAAACGCATTTAGGTTCTGTGCTGTCATTTTAGTGTGTATAAGATGATACAAGCAAAAATGCAATACAAGCTCACCACGGTTTGGTCCAAAGAATCAGCCACTGAACCTCTGCGTGCTGAAGGTTTTGGAGCTACTGCTACAGGACAGAAAGATAAATAGCCCACAAGGATTACTCTCCAAACATTAAAGACCTACATCCATTCTGAAAACTTAAAAGCTTTATTTCAAATCTGTTTTATATGCATTCGCTATTCACCTGAGGGCAGGGTTGTTTTCTGCACCATCACATCAGGCAGCCTCCAGGTAGTGCTGTCCTCGTCCCAGACAGCTTCTTTCTTCAAGCGGTCCAGGTTGCTGTAGTTGCAGTCACGGCGCACCAGGGGCACCATTCGCTCCAGCAGGCCCTGCAGTAACTGACCCTCCCTCTCTAGTCGCCGAATGGTTGCCAGGTAGTCGTTCCTCTCCACCTCAAACTCAGCCTGCAGGTCACGGATCTCTAGTTTGGCTGCTTTCAGCTGCAACAAATTCACAGGATTAGACTGGTAGAGCCTGACATCAAGACATCATCCAGGACAAACGTAACATCCAGCATCATTTGGTACCAGCCCTGCAAGGTTTTTTGGTATTGCTTAAACTCTTATGTGCATTATGTGTTCACTCTATATGTGTAATGATGCGTCCCTCCCCAAAGGCTCAAAATAAAAGAGCTCTTCTTCCAACTACAATCCATCCATGATGAGAAGAGAGAAGAAGTCTTTAAAAAGACCATGCTTTTACTTATAAGGAGGACTATGGAAGAAAATGTGCAATTATAAAATATGTTGGCCTGTAAGGGTTGCTTGAATTGAGGTGACTTTAAAACATTTTATGTCTTCTGTCAAAATTAACAAGGTAGTTTTGCTATTAAAATTAAAGATTCAAACATTCAAATATTTCCAGATTAATTAATATGTTTTCAAAATTAAATTTCACATCAGTAAAAGGGCTTTTCTGCATTACAATGAACGCATATATTCCCTTTTATGTGACTTGATCCATGCATTTTCAATCACTGTAACCTTCTGCATTTACCATGGTTTCTGTATCATTTATCCTGCTGCCCCTCTGACCTACCTTTCCCTGAACCTTGACCAGCATTTGGCTTTTGGCGTGCACCTCCTCCTGGATGGAGGTATAGACATTCAGCAGCACATTTTCACTCTCTTCCCCGCTCTCTGACAGAGCACGGATGAGATGCACTTTCCTCTGGTCAGCGAGGTTCTTCCTCTGCCGGTGTCTCTGCTGGAGTTCCTTGTTCCTGGCCTGCTCGCCTCCCAACACCTCCTGCTCCAGCTGCTGCAGTCTGTGGAGATGAGCATGAAATCAAGATATAGCTAGAGATCACAAACTATCCAAATAATACAGTTGCTCTATGGCCTCTGATACAAAGTTTGGACTATAAATCTAAAAAAGAAGAACACTAAAAAATTACTTTTATTAATAATACAAAGTGTAATACTACAGCTATGAGAATGCTATGAGAACTCTAGCATTTTTGCTCTCAAATGATGAATGGATTTGTTGACATTTTAAATGTATTTTAAATTGATCAGGTCAGCTGACCAGGCATATACAGTCATGGATGAAAGTATTGGCACCCCTGTGCAACTGTAACTGCCTGGCCAAATCTTTAACACGTCTGAGTCCTCTCTTGGAAGAAAGAAAACATTAATAATTTATGTTATTCAGTCCTTTCATTCCTCTAATGTACCAGACCATTATGCTTAAATTCTGTACTTAATACTGGAAAGAAATAATAAATACAGACTTTACAAAAATTAAAGAAAGACATTTAATATTAAGTGCATGCGAGATGATAATCAAATTTGAAAATTGTGTTCCCACAAACCTTTCCAGGACATGTTTCTGGTCCAGAGACCCTGCAGTGGTGATGTCAGGAGAGTCAACAGGCCCGTCTCCCTCTGGATGTTTCTGGACATCAACTGTTGCACTAGGTGCAGCCTGCTGGCTCACCAACATGAGGAAAGAACTCCATTAAGTTTGTTATAATTTATAACTGCATTTAAAGAAATCAGTTCATAGCTATTGCATATTTGATATGACAGCAAATGGTGCTAGTAAGAATACCTCAGCTGGGGAGGTCTCTCTTATGGAATCAGTGCTGTGTTTGAGCTCTTCACCAGCCACTTGCGTCATACAGCTAGAGCTTACAGATGCTGAAGACAAAACATAAAAAAAAATGTGTTTGAGTAAAGAGGACGGACACTAAAAATAACTCTTGATACACATTGCAGCCATGAACAAAAACCCTTAAATTCTCTTTTTCTCCAGATTTTGTTGAGAGAAATGATTGGGTAACTCCAGTTCTCACATTGTTCTTTCTTTGAGGTGGATGATTTTCCACTCTTTGTGACAGAGCTCCCTCTGCTGGCTCGGGTCTTTTCCAGGTTACACAGCTTGGATTCATAAGAGGAGCGTAGGGCAGCTATGTCTTCCTGCAGTTTAGCCTTGGATTCCTGCTCTGCATTGTAGTCAGCCTGCAGCTTGGCCAGCCTCTCTTCATACTCCTGCAGAGACAGCAGAACACAGACCCATTAATCAGCTGGTTCTTGTACAGTGCGTGTAGAGATGTGAAGTGATATATGAGCGTGGGAACAGCTCGCAGTTGCCTCTTTAATCTTCTCTTTCTCTGCTTCTGTGGTGGACTGTGGCCTTGAGGGAACAGTGGAGGATTTTTCATATGACTGACCAGCCAGAAGAGCTGCATGATAAAATGACAGACAAAAGAACAAGGAGATTTTTTAACATGACTGATAATAAAATTCATATCACAAGAAGTAGATTAAACAACTTCCAAAGCAAATGGAAAACATGAAACATGAAAAGATGTTTTTAGGGGTTAAGTTATATAGTTAACCTACATGCAAGATTAGCAGTGCCCAGCTGGCCTGAGACGAGAGCCCTGAGCTTCTTGATTTCCTCCTGATACTCTCTCAGCAAGGCGTCTTTGGGGTCCTCATTGATACGAGGCCTGTTCTGGATGCTCTTTGCCCGGTTGGCGTACCGCAGAGTGCTTAGGCTCTCCTCATAGTTGTTGTCTGCGGGGGACAGACAGGCGATCATAAGAGTACGTGTGTTTCCTCCCAGGGAGTCCTGCAGCAGCCGGGTCAGTTTGGAGTCTCGGTAGGGGATGTATTTGGAGCGGCCGTCCACCAGGGCTGAGATGACATTGCCCAGGGCAGAAAGGGAGAGGTTGATCTTGGTGGCCTCACGTAGTCGCTCACCAGTAGCACCAGTTTTAGACTGGCGCTCACTCCCTGCCAGGTCGACAAGGTTGAGTTTACCGGCTCGTAGATGATCCTGGCCGGCTGCATCTGGAAATATGAAGTAACAAAATTTAGCAAGAATACAATTTAAGCCAAGAGCTTAACTACAGGGAGAAATTTTGGATTTTATGAATCTAATTAAATTAACCCCTTAAAGCCTTTTGAATCATGTTTGATACATACTTTTATGATACCTCTATCTCATCAACAGGGGTGATAAATTACTAAAAAAAAAATTCTGAATACAATCTGATAAATGATAAAAATGCCCTCAAGAGGATTATCAGTTACCAAAAACTCCTAATGTATCAAATAAGATACAAAAAAATATATGTTGTATTTTATGGAAATCTGGATTTTTGGGGATTTCAGTAGAAAGTAAATTAAACATTTCAGTTACAAAAAAGAGAATTTTCTTGCTATAATTTGTGTTTTCAGGCTTTAATGGGTTAAACCATATAGCATCAATGACTAAAATAGTTTGAGCTGTTCAGTGGCACTTTAAATTATTGCTAGTTTCTCTCCACAGGTAATCTGGCCCCATAGGGAGAGATGAGTTACCAGGTCCATGTACATTTAGCTCTTAAATTATTTAAGCATAATCTACTGTTTTTAGTAAAAAAAAAAAAAAAAAAAAAAAAAAAGGAGAAGTTTGTGACAGTACAAGTAGATAAAGACATAACCTTCAAAATAAAAGCACAATATTGACTCTTAGCCTTTATTTCCCAGGCTAAAAAAGGCTTCAAGACCCACTTTGCAGTCCCAAACTACCAGTCAAGAACCAGGGGTGTCAAGCAGCTGACAGTCATAAATTTAACCTACATTTGTTATTTTGTTGTTTCTCTTGTCCCTCTTTCAGCTTTCCCCTCTTCTCTCTTCCTGCTTCTCCTCCACCCCCTACCAGTTTCCAATCCCAGCATGGCTTCAGCAGATGGCTGTTCAACACGAGTCTGGCTCTGCTGGAGGTTCCTGCCCGTTACAGGGAAGGTTTTCCTTGCCACAGTAACCATACTAAATACTGCTAATACTAAGCTGATGCCGATTAGCACTGGGTCTTTATAATAACACGTCTAGAGCTGCCCTCTTTGTTAAGTGTTTTGAAGCACTATACAAATAAAGACTGACTGATTGATTGACTTTGTAAATAAAGTTGACTTGACGTATAAAAAAGTATAGCTATTTAATATATTTCTTGACCTTCTTGGTAAATTATATTGTTTTCTTAAATGTTTTAAAGTGCTGAACTTCTTTAATCATTCATAGGTTCAATGCAAAATATGCCTGTTGCGTATTTTGTACATTTTGGCCGTTATTCATCCCAAACATTTATTTATTTAATTTTTTCTTCTCTTTGTGTGTAAACATTGTTTTTCTCTCTGTGATTCTCCTGTAAGGCTGAACAATTTTGAAAAAATATCTAATTGAGATCATTTTGACTTACTGCAAATTCAAAATGAAATATTGTATTAAAGGAAATTATTATTTTATGTACTTCACATTTTTAATAGGACAAACATATAAAAAACAAGAGAAATTGGATTACAAACTATTTAAGAAAAACTGACATTTTAATGTCAGCATCATGTAAAGAACATAACATATCTGCTGCAAAAAGGCACTAAACATTAATAAAGTATTTTGAAACATATTTCAGGTTAAAGAAATGTTGCACCTTCTGCATTAAAAAATAATTGCAGCAGGACATACTGCTATTTAATCCAAATCTCAAAAAATTGCCCACCCCTACTTCAAATATCTAAGTCTAATCAGAGACTGTTATCTAATGAGCTCTAGTAGGTTCACATGCTCCAACAGGCACAGGCTTCTGCTTCTGTCACACACAAAACAAGATATGTTTCATCTTGTTTCAGGTGTTGTATCAATATCTATAAGTATGTGTTCACCAGTGCTGCAGATCTCCAGGTGGATGGTGAAGATTGAGTGCGAGCGTGAGGAGTCTTTGTTCATCAGTGTGTAGCCCACTGCCCGGTTCCTCCAGCCTTGCTCTATGATCCTCTCACACTCTCCCACACTGTGTACGGTGTGCATGGAGAGGTCCCGCACATACACCCCACGCTCCGGATGCTCTTTCAGCTAAAAAACAGACACACACAATCCAGATCACTCACCTTGTTCAAACACCTTGACCTTTGAGGAATCACAAACCACTGTGCTTTGAAATCACCATGGAAACTTTTACAATGTTGTGTAACGCCTGAGCAACACATTCAATGATGAGGAGAGCTGTGATAAACTGGTTTTATAATGATTGTGCTTGGAAAAAAAACAATAATCATTTGGGCCACTAATGTTACACCGAGCAGCCTGATTTCTTTTTATCTTTATAGACCTTGACTAACAAGATTTTTAAGACTGATTCATATTTAAGGAGGAAAAACTCTCTAGCATACCAAAATGTTGAGCAAAAACAGTGATTGTTTGACTTACTTAAGCATATGTAACATTATTCTGAAGCATGACCAAATGTCAGTGCTGTTGAAGACATGTCTGCTATGTAAACTGTGCAACAACTTTGTTTTCATGGACTTTTCTATGCAACTTCATTCACAGGTACTTTTATTATTCTAACACTGAAATGCCCCCTTGGATTAACAAAGTATGTCTGAATCTAGTTCTACAACCCCAATTCCCCAAAAAACTGGGGCGCTGTGTAAAATGTCAATTTAAAAAATGCAATGATTTGCAAATCTCATATTTTATACACAATAGAACATAAACACCAAATCAGATGTTGAAACTGAGACATTTTACCATTTCATGAAAAATATTAGCTAATTTAGAATTTTAATGTCAAGAACACATCTCAAAAAAGTAGGGACAGGGCAACACAAGGCTGGAAAAGTGGTGTAAACGAAAAACAACAAGAGGAGCATTCTGAAAGATGGAAGGTCCCTCTTCTTTTTAGTCCACAGGACATGATGTCCATGGCTCCCAAAAAGAATTTCAAATTTTGATTCATCTTATCACAGAACAGTTTTCCATATTGCCTAAGTCCATTTTAAATGAGCTTTGGCCCAGAGAAGATGGCAATGTTTCTTGATCATGATAACATATGGCATCTACTTTGCATGAAACGACTTTAACTTGTGATCGTGGATGTCACAGCCAACTGTGTTGACAGAATGATTTCTGGAAGTGTTTCTGAGCCCATGCAGTGAATTCCAGAACCTAAACGTGCCTGTTTCTAATTCAGTGCCATCTAAAGGCCTGAAGATCACAATATTGACCTTAAGCTTTATTCCTTGCACACAGATTTCTACAGATTCTCTGAATATTTTGATGATATTATGTTCTGTAGGTGGTGGGATATTCAAGTCTTTAAGATTTTGTGTTGAGGAACATTTTTCTGATGCCCATTTTTACTTATGAGAGACTCTGCCTCTCTAAAATGCTCTTTTTGTACCTGGTCAGGTTACTGAACTGTTTTTTTTTTCCATTAGTACCACTTATTTTTTCAGGCATTTTGTTGCCCTGCCCCTACTTTTTTGCAATGTGCTACCATCAAATTTAAAATTAGCTGATATTTTTCATGAAATGTTAACCATAAAGCATCAATGCTTTATGCATCAGTGCTGAAATGTCTCAGTTTTAACATCTGATATGTATTTTATGTTCTGATGCGAATGAGATAAGGGTTTATGAGATTTGCAAATCCTTGCATTCTGCTTTAATTTACATTTCGAACAGTGCCCCAACTGTTTTGGAAATGGTGTTGTTTATCAACCAAAATCAATTTCCCTACATTGTCTTAAAGAAAAGGTATCATCCCACAGCATATCAGTAACTTGTATACTGATATAGATTTTGACATATCTGTGATAAGCCAATACCATCTTTAATTATTGACCAAACAAGATATCATTTTAACTCTTATTCAAACAAAAATAAACTTACCTCTAATCTTTGTTTGGTGTCACTTCCCAGAAGGTCTCGGATTTCTTCATTATAAATCTCAAGGTAGGAGGCCCTCACCAGGAATTTTGTATTTTCTGCACACTAGCTTGGCCAAAAAACACACACTGTATAATTTATTTTGAGCTTAAAAAAAATCTCAGCCAGAGACTTGAATCGCAGGAGTAAAGCAGGTATATATTGTATCCAAGAACCAGAGAAAAACATTCACTTCATTAATTTTTCAATTAAACCTATTACTTTAAAAGATGGCTAAATAAACAGCAGTAGTCCAGCATACCTGAATACTCTCAAATATATGCTCGAATGCTCTTGGAATAACTCCTCTCTGTGCGGCAGGCTCTGACACCCCCTGCATGGTGAAAGATTTCCCACTTCCTGTTTGTCCATAGGCAAAGATTGTGCCATTGTAGCCCTCCGTGACACCCTGTGAAATAAATGAAAAAATGTTGTAGAATTCTGTGAACACCCTGCTGACCTTAAACAGTGACTGACAGCAGACTAATTAGTAAATAATGAGGTTTGCAGCCTTTAGCAATAAGATATGTTGTAGGTCTGGTGGTGTCCAGTGACCAGAAGCCACATTTGAATGCCTTAATCTATATACATTAGATGAAGCAAACATAATAGGGGCTATATTGTTCCCATGAGCTTACCTCAACTAAAGGATAGGCAATTTCATTGTACATCTGCTCAGTGGTTTGGTCAATGAAGTAGGTCCCATCAAAGGTGAACTGTTTGGGAGGCTCATCCACTAATCCTGGCTTCTCTATGAAGCACTGGCAGTGATGCAGGTCCATGGACAGAACCATCTTAGAGCAGAGGGTCTTCTCCCTGTCATTTAGGGGCCTGCACCTGACCACCACCTTCACTGACTCTGACCCCATGGTTCAATTTTCACTCCGCGACAGTTTTTGTAATAGACACTAAGAAGAAAAAAAGGAGAAACGTGTTAAATGACGTTTTTCAAATACGTTTCAATAGTGCTAATTCCTCTCTGTACCTACCTTCATAGTCGGATGGCAAGCAGCTGACTAACGGCTAACTGTAAGCTGACATTCCGGTTATACTCCACACAGCGGGGCAGCAGGATATCAAACAGCAGGCAGTCTAAAATTTCAAGCAAGTTAAAGACATTTAACTTAAGTTAACCTCAAATATCTCCACAAACAACAGTGCTTCTTCTTTAGTGTCGGTACAGGTCACCTGCCATTCTGCTCCACTTCCCATAGCGTTACGAAGTTGCCAAGCAACCGTTAAAGGATGAAACGGCCACAGACCGGCGGCCATCTTGATGAGGAGGGAGTGAGGTCAAAGTTGGTAGAAAATCAGTATGTCGGCAAGACTTCGATTAATAACACTATATTTAAAAAAAATGTTGCGTATGAAGTAGTTATGAAAAAAAGTCAAATTCGGTAATTAGGAAAACAGCAATAGTCCCAGGAGGTACTGTATGCACTCATAAGGACACTGAGCTGGATTAGCATGGATGACTAATGGAGTAAGTTACTACATAATTTAAGATACACATGTCAACGTTTGGTTGGTTTACTTATGTCAACATGTTAGCTAACCAGAGGTTACATGTTTAAAAGGGTCCAACATCCAAGGGGGGTGCATACAGGCACTGCATAGGCACTGCATTCAATGAAATACAGTAGTTTGGGCAAGGGCTGAGCGGTTTTTCCCCCAATATTGCAGCTGCGATTTAATATGCCAATATTCCTCATCTTTTGTGTTTTTCAACAATTCAAATAAATCATTCCATATTATAGCCTACATTCAGCCAGGACACTCATCATACAATTAATAATTTAATTGCAAAACAAATCTACAGTTTTACTTGGCAGAGAAGGCTCTGCTTAAAAAATGCTTCTTGGGTTAGTAAAGCAGCATGCTTAGACTTTGCAGGAAATACATGGCTAGAAATCCCCATATAGATACATACTTTTCTGACAATTTGTAATGAAAACAGAAGCAATCAGTCCATAGTACCATGAATCTGAATATGAGGATGCAACAACCTTTATGCTATAAAGGAGGTGGCTGGGGTGGAGGAGTTGAAGCTGGCTGTCAGCTGATCGCAACTTGGGGTATGACTTTTGTGAACTAACACCAAGCTTCATCAATTTTATATAGAATGAACTAATTGTTTTTGCTCATATTGCAAATTTGATGTAATTTGCTTTAGTAAAAAGGTATTATCATTTTCACGTCCCTCATTTTGATTAAGGAAAACATACATGCAACAGGGAAATGAGGATTTTTGTAAACCATTATAAACAATTTGACATTGAACATTTGCATTATACCCGTATAATTTTGGCTGCTGCAAAAATGTAGTTTATTAAACCAGTATTTTAACACATTTCAAGTTAAAGAAATACTGCAACTTGTGCAATTTGTAAACTGTAGCCGGCCATATTGCAATTAAATCTAATTTGCAATTAATTGCCCAGCCCTAGTTTTTACCTTATAAAATGTGAGAAATCAAAGGGGCGGGTCAAAAGAAGCCTGTTTTGAAAAAGCATGGATGTTTTTGAGCAGCTTTTGTTTCCAGGCACACTTTGGTGACCCACTGAAAAGGGCTCTACCACCCACTTTTGAGTGCTAATCCACCAGTTAAGAACCACTGATTTAGACCAGTCCTGCAATGAAAACTGACCTACAGTTATTTTAACTCGATGTGGTGGAACAATATAGTTCACCTCCATGAAAAACAGTGTTCTTAGAAATAATGGGATGCACTATCTAAATATATATATATATATATATTCATATATACATATATATATATGTATGATTTTTTTTTTTTGGCCAATATCTGATATTCATGAATTGATACCAATATTGGTACTGATGTGTAAGTGTAGTTCAGATCTAAAAATTAAGTCGTTGAAATACAAAATTTTGAACTAGAGGATGAACAAATTTTAGCTCCGAAAACACACTTCAAAGATTATGGAATAAGGTTGAACAAAGAATAAAATTATAGCTGATGTAGGTCTGTTGGTCCTGCCTAAACCTTCACAGACTTCTACGTATGTCTGGTTAGTATGTTAGTTGTTAATATCAGCAGAAATGTGTATATATGCCGATACCAATAACCGACTTTTTAAGCAAATGCCTATTAAAATTGTGTTTCTCTAATTAAAAGACTAATTTTAAATTGTTTTGGGTTTAGCTAGTCATGACTAAAAATGGCTGTTGTACTATAACCTTTCTATGACCGTATTCCTTTGAACAGCAGTCCCATGTGGATTTCTGCTTAAGATGGATAAAAACAAAAAAATTACACATCTGCCCTGATGCATCGGCTTAGGATTTTCTCCTGTAAGCTGTTGTAATTTTTTACTCTAAAAAGTAGGAAAGAATAGGAAACAACTGAAGCAGAGTGTGGGTTCATATAAGAACACACAAGTCATTTAATCTCATACATGGATAAACAATATTGGAAATAAAGAGTTTGCCTCAACTAGAAAAGATGGAGCTCATATGTACCAGTAAAAATATCATAGACAATCTTAAGATAAGACAAATCCAAAAACCTGGTTTCAAACAACTGTTAAAATCAGGTTTGCTGAACAGTACAAAATATTTCCAGATTAAATAAAGTCACACATGGGCTAGTCTATCTACCAGCTGATTAGTTTAGCTTTGGAACTTAAAAATCTTGACGAAATCTAATGTTTAACCCTTTTTTAAAAAAAGCTGTTATAAGCCTGCTAATACTCAAAGTTTAAAGATAGAAAATAACTACTAGAAAATGTTACAGCTAACAATCTCTCAAGGACAGAATAACATCTGTGAAGACAAATTTGTGCGTCATGTTTACAATGCAAGACTAGAAAAGTAATGGCTTTGCCATCGGGTGCAACAGCCCAAGATCATTTACACTCCAGCACTTTCTAAGGCTGTTTGTTGCATGTCTAATAAATACTACTGCCTTAAAGGCACAAATAAAGATATAAAAAATTATATTTGAAATATAAAAGCAGCAGTTACAAAAGATTGCATCTTTGATAAGTACCCTCAGAGGAAAAGGCTTGTGAACATTAAGTGCCAAACTTAACTAACATTTTGTTTCATTGTGTTATACGGTTTGTTAAGCAGGCCCAAACACCATAAGTGATTTTGAAATAGGAGGTTAATGTGCAAAAGAAAAAAATGTTGCTTAGTTTGGATTCGCCAACGTTGGCCCATCTGAGTCTTAAATCCAGTCCTTTCTGCGGGTACTTTTAGTTTTGGCTTTGCCCAAGCTCTTGAATGGCTTCACAGCCTGATGTTCTTTGGTGTTTTCCTCCCACTCATAGCAGTGATTGACCCGGGCACAGCTCAACAGACACGGCAGCTCACCGTAGAACTCTGTGAAGTGTTCAATCAGTTCTGCTATAGAACTGAATTCAGTCTTACATTTCTGCAACAAAGAAAAAGAAGCAGAGAAAAAAGTAAAAAAAAAAAAAAAACAAACAAAAAAAACTAGTCACATGCAATATCCCAGAACAGTCCATTTCTATAAATCAAAAAGCGAATGCCAAAGTCATTTCAAAATTGTTTGTTTGGTGTAACTTTTCACTCTTAATAGATTTGTATTTTAAACAGGGTAAATCTCAGAATTATTGTAGTTAATTGTACTTAGTTGCTTTCCTTTTAGCAGTTTAAAATTCCACTATTTTGCATTAGAACTATTTTGGTGTCATTTTTGATTTTCTACTGTCTTTCACTACGGGTAGTTGCCTTCCTGTTTAAAAATAGACCTGCTTTTGTAAGTAGATTGAAGATTATAATATAAACTTAACCACAAAAAGGAACTTGTTATGGATAGGAACGGAAATATATAAACAGTAAAAAGACAAATGATCAATAACACGAGAGAAAAATGATTTCTGACTTGTCCATTGAGCTGTCTGTGAGTTTTTAAAGGTGGACTTATTTTACATCACTGTGTCTGTAGGGAGATGCTGCAGTAGCTTAACCAAAGTGTGCTTAAAGGGAAAATAAATCATGCAATTAAAAAAATCAGTGCACAAATTGCAGACCTTAATCAACAAAAATAATGTGATTGAACCTGACAGCCCAAATCCTTAGAGATTTTACTTTCCAGCTTTGTGATTTTAAATATTTTCTATTTTCAGCACACCTCTGCAATTTGTACCGATAATGTAAAGATCCACTAATAGCCATTGTAAGTTTAAGCCATATTATCCTGTTTATTGCGACTATATGACCATGACAAAAATGCATTTGAAGTTTTCATGAAGGCTTGATGAATTTACTACTGTAAAGACGTATTGACACAAAATATTTACTTAGTTTTTTCATATGTAGAGAATAACTACAGGAAACTACAGTAAATATGTGTTAAGTGTCTTAATAAGGCTACCCTTGACAATGAATTCTATTAGTTTAAGAAATGTTATAGAAGTACTACTTATTTTTGTAAGTTCAACTTGAATGTATTCACAAAACAAGCATAAAGTATAGTCAGCATACTATTCTGAATAGTCATCTATTTCCCCTGTAGTAGAGTTAATATTAACTTGCTGTTTTCTATTAATATTCGACCTCCCCCTGATGACAAAATTACCTCAAGCAGAAACTTTCCTTTGCGAGTGTTTTCTATGAGGTGGGTGACCAGGCCAGAGGGGAATCGGACAATAAGAGAGCCACATTTGGGTTTCTTAGGATGTGGACATAGAAGGTACGACCCCAGAACATCATCCGCGAGCAAGGAATAGCTGCTGTCACTGAAACAACACAACCAAAAAAATAAAATCACAACATAAAAAAGACAAATGTAATGCCAGAAAGGAGACCTCTATGGTGAGTGAGGTATGAGAGTAAAGCTTACGCTGCGATACCAGCCCAACACCACACTGCCTGAGCCAGAGCTTCTTCTGTCTCGGCCAAGCTCAGAGCTCGAGATCTCTTTTTCAGTGAAGTGTCTTGTTCCTTTGCTATTTCATATACAAGAAGAGAAATATAAATGTGGATTAATAGCTGTGTTTAATTTGCAGTTAAAACAAATATAAAGCACCTTTCTGTGAGGAAAGTGATTTTAACATAAAAGATATGAGATGAAAAAGCCAGTGATGACTGAATAACCCATAATACCAAGGTTTGTGTTGTCACAAATTAATGAACATCACTAAATGAAGTTTAAAGGAAAGGTATGTAAAAACCTTGTGAGGAAATACCACAATCAATCACAGTGTTAAGTTGTGGATAGTCACAAAACTTCCTTCTGACACCAAAACAGACGGTGAGTGACTGCCCATCACCAAATAATGAGAGGCTTTGTTTTACCTAATCAGCTTTTTGACCTTTGAAAGTGCTCTCTGAACACTCGGCCCACCTTGTGACGCACTCAGTTTCTCCTGAACATTTCGCTGTTTGAGCGGTGTGAAAGTGAAGGAGCGGTAAGCTCCAGAGCGCAGGACTTTGTTGCGGATGGCTTTCTTGCGCACTAAAGAGGGAGAGGAGGTGGGGAAGACTTCATCTTGGCTGCTGAGCTGTTCTTCAGAAGACTTGCGGCTTTTCTGTAGGTCACAGAAAATAACATTTTGTTTCAGTAGAGGCTGCTTTAGTGCAAACTACAACATTTTTAAGAAAGACAAGAAGATGACATCTACGTCTCAAGCACCACCTGTTCACCACAGCCTACAGTCTTCACTAAACCACCCCTTACACTCATCCTACCCCTCACATAGTTTGTTCATGTATATGTGTTCCTGTAAAGCGTCCTTGGGTTTCTTGAAAGGCGCTATATAAATTCAAGATCTTATTATTATTATTATTATCTAGGTCCAAACCTTAGTCCCAGGCAACAACCCCCTAAAAGGTGCTCTTCTGAAAGACACCAATGCGCTGACGCTGAGAGGGAAGCCGTGGTTGAGCAGTGAGGGGTTGCGACGAGGCAGTGAGCCAACTGTGTCTCCCTGAGCCTCCTCTGGGTGCCTCTCTAAGTAGTACAGCTGGAAACAGCGGCAAAGCACCAGGTTCAGGAACTGTGCCTGCAGGACAGAAAGGATACACAGTTGGGCATCCACCTCACAAAGTCTGGCTTGTCATGTTACTTCTGCCAGCAGCAGGATGGGATTTCTCATTATGCCTGACATATTTGTAAGTAGTTTTAATTATCGATTGAGCCTTCTCTCTGAAAATAAACCTGTTTTCTTTTGTTGTTTTAGAAGACCAATGAAGTGGGACATCACGTACCGCTCTGGCGTGTCGTGCTTTGAAGACGTGGCAGTACAGCTGGGCATCAGGACTTCCTGGGTTATGGGAGACGAAGGCGAACTGGGCATCGGACGGCCTGGCAGTGGATAGTGAGACTCTACGCAGAGCATGAGCCATCAGCAGCGTCTGAGGCAGTGATGGTGAGAATCGCATAGAAAACACACCAAGGGGAAAGGACTTACTCTTAAAATTCAACAATTATGCACATGCATTTTGTTTTTTATCGAATATGTACTGCCATACTCACTGTTTCATCCTCATTATACATTTTCACACCTTTGATGGAGAATTTTATGGATACAGGCCTCCTTCTTTTGCATTTCTAGTTGAAGAAAACAATGTGTTAGGAATATATCTCTGTTAAACAGGTATAAGTTATTTCCTTTTTGGATACTGTAGACTTTGAAGAGCTTGGAAGACTCAGAGCTCACTTTAAGAGCCTTTAGTTGTGTGTGCAGTTGCTCTATCTGGTCATCCAAACAACAGTCATCCACAGGAAATGAGCCCACATACTGCAACAGTAACAATAGAAACTTAGGGACAAATAAACACATGCATAACTTCTAAAAGGTAAGATCTAACTCCTAAAGTTACCTCTGCTGATCGTGTGATGACTGTGCCATCTTCTCTGGCTGGTGCCTCACCCATGCTGCCAGCTCCTCTCTGTGAAAACCACACAGCAAAAACAATACTACAGTCAAAAGAGAGAGCTCATTAAACCTGTCAAAGCATGCACTGATTGGTAACTTTTATCTCTAACACAAAAAACCACAGTAGTAGAGCTTTGGGAGATGATAAAAAGAAGATTTAAATCACTGTTTTCTCTAACTGCATGTTCAGAGAAGGAATCCAAGGCGATTACCTGCAAAGTTTTTATTGTTTCCCCATAAAATTCATTAGAAAGCAAAAATTTAGTCATAGTCTGAAATGATTTACATGAACTCATCACTTTATTAGGTACACCTGTTCAACTGCCCATCAATGCAAATATCAAATCAGCCAATCACATGACAGCAATCAGTGCCTTTAGACATGTAGGCATGGGTCTGTTGGAAAAGTCCAAAAAAGTCACTCTCCAAGTCCTATCTTATCCACTTTTACTTGACCTAAATGAAAAATGTCACAGGGGTGAAGGAAAGGTGAGAAAAAGAGGAAAAGAAAAGAGATGCAATGATGAGGTAGTCCAACTGCTCTTACACTAGATGGATGTTATTGATATGCCCCATTACAGTCTGATGGACTATACAATGCACCTCTATCAATCAGTGCATTCTCTGTGTTGTTTTTAATGAAACATGAAAACTTGGTGGACAAATATCAATCAAACTTTATTTATATATAGCTCATAATATGAGCCCATTAAGGGTTTTGTAAACATGTCCTCAGGTGTGCAACATCTGACATCACCTGGGGAGGGGGGTTATCTCTGGACAAGTAAGCAACATTTTGAAGCAGTGTTAATTTTGGCATCTATTTTTAACTTTAGTCTTTAGATGAAATGTATTTTAGTTTAAGCCCCATTTTAGTCATTTCTATCCTTTTTAGTTTTTGTTTAGTTTTAGTTGACAGAAACTCAAAGCATTTTAGTCTTTACTTTTAGTCCAAGCATTTTTTTTTCTTGCCTATATCTGGTACCAAATCATGGTAGTTTCTTCTGCACTCTGCTCAACCCAGGGTACCTGATTTCAACAGCTGAAAGACAAAAGAGATACAGGTGCATTTTTGACAGATTTGCCACCAGTGGAGAAATATCACAGATTCTGAATGTCTGACAAAAACTACATTACATTTTAGTCTAGTTTTAGTCATCTTGACCAAAACTAAACTTACTTTTTGTCAGTTTTAGAATTTTTATTCTCTATTTTGACTGAATTTATGTAATAAAATCTTCATGTTTCATTTTTGCTGATAATGATATTATAGTCAGCACTGGTTCTGTCTGACTCTAAGCCTGTTATTATGGCAAACACTTTTATCTAAAAGTAAACCCACTCCTATTTCACTTTCATTAGTTATTATAAAAAATGGCTAATGATTCCACTTCAGGTGAATCTTCAATGCATCCAGCAGAAGCCACACTTTAGATGGCAATGACTTAACTTTTGCCACATGAATCTTTAATATCTCAGAACAGTGACACGAATGCAGTTTAGCAGCCTGTCACTTTAAATAAATTTGAAGCAAAGAATTGTGGGTCCTCTTTCCTTCTCTCCTTTCATAAAGGACGGTCCTGTATATGCTATGCTAAAGGACATAATAAAGAAAGCAAAGAAGCTCCTTCCCTGATCATTTTGAGAACTTGAACAGCACTTATCATGGCCGACACTCAAATACTTCTGGGTCATTTCACTCATTTAGGAACCTTCCTAACCAAAAAAGACAATCCAAACAGACCCATGGTTCAAACTGAGCATCAGAATGAGGAAGAAAGCTGATATGAGTATTTAACAAACTGCTGTTCTACAGGGATTTTCACACACAACCATCTCTAGGGTTTACCGAGAATAACAGAATGTATCCAGTTAACAGCAGCTCTGGGCTTGGTAGAGGTAAGAGGAAAACTGCTTGAATAACTGCTCTTTACAAATGAGGTATGGAGAAGAGTATCACTGAACAGACACTGCAAACCTTGGGGCAGATGGGCTACAGCCACAGAAAACCACACCAGGTGCCACTCTTGTCAGCTAAAATCAGCAAACTAAACCTACAGTTTTTACAGGCTCGCCAACATTGGACAACAGATGATTGGAAAAAAACATCTCCTGGTCTGATGAGTCTCTGCAGTAACATTCGACTGGCAGGGTCAGAATTTGGCGTAAAAGACATGAAAGCCGGCCAGACAACCAACTACCATAGCATGTTCAAAGCCACTTATATCACCTTTCTTCCCTATTCTGATGCTCAGTTTGAACCTTATCTGATTGTTTTGACCATGTCTGCATGCCTCAGTGCATTGGTTGCTGCCAAGTGATGGCTGATCAGATATTTAGGTTAAAGAGCATTTCAGCAGGTATACAGGTGCATCACAAAAAGCAGAATATCATGCAAAAGTTCATTTTTCCCCATGATTTACTTCAGAAAGTCAAATGCACATATATTCAAGGGTCATCTCATGCAAAGTGAAACATTCCAAGACTTTTTGGTTTTAAACTTGATGCTTACGGCTCACGAAAATCAAAAACCCTCTATCTGAAAATATTACAATATTGTGGATAAATCTAATTTGCAAAGGATTCCTGAGCCTGCAATCTCACTCTGGTTCAGTACACACAACTGCAATCATGGGGAAGACTGCTGACTTGACTATTGTCAAGAAGAGAATCATTGACACCCTCCTAAGCAGGGTAAGCCACGGAAGATCACTGCTGATAGGGCAGGCTGTTCTCAGAGGCTGTATTAAAGCATATTCATGAAAAGTTGACTGGAAGAGACAAGTGTGGTGAGAAAAGGAGCAAGCAACAGGGATTAGCTCAGCCTTCAGAGGATTGTCAAACAAAACAGATTAAAGAAAAAGGGGAGCTTCACAAAGAGCTGACTGAAGCTGGAATCAGTGTATTATGAGCCATCACAAATAGATGGGTCCAGAAAAAGGACTGTAAGTGTCCTGTTCCTTGTTGAGCCACTCCTTTACCACAGATATCATCAGCTGCTCACCTGAACCGTTGCTCAGTGGTCCAAAGTTCTGTTTTCGGATAAAGTTAAAAAGATTTTACTTGGAAATCAAGGTCTGGGAGTCTGGAGAAAGAGCAGAGAGGCCCAGAGTCCAACATGCTTGAAGTCCAGTGTTTTCAGTTTCCAGAGTCAGTGGTGGGTTGAGGTGCCATGTCATCTGCTGCTGTTGGTCCACTGTGCTTTATCAAGCCCAGAGCCAATGCTGTCAGACATCTACTAGGAGATTTTAGAGACCGTCACACTTCCATCTTCTGAGAAGCTTTATGGAGATACTGATTTCCTTTTCCAGCAGGACTTGGCACCTTAGTTTGACTTGGCACCAAAACTACAGGGAACTGACCATGCTGACCATGGTTTTACTGTGCTTGATTGACTAGCCAACTAGTCTGACCTGAACCCCATAGAGCAGGGGTAACCAACTACATTTATACAAGGGCCAGATTTTTCTTGTAAGACACCAAAGGGGCCAGACCTGACAAACTAAAATGATATCAATATTTTTTATTCCTTTGTTTTCCTTCAAAAGTATAAATATTTTTTTTGCCTTAAGCAGTGAGATCAGGTCCATTCCCCTATACTGCAACTGCAGCTAGAGTGCGATTGCAATATTTTGGCTACATATTTCTGAGGCTAGCAAGCTCTCCATCACTGGGTTTGATGCAAAAAATGCTGTGTTGTGATTGGTGGGAAAAAGAAGCAGGAAACGGATCTATGATATGGTTCTCTGGCAGAAAAATGTGAAATTTCAAAGTACCTAAAGGGGAAAGTTGACAGCAGCTTTAATTAAGAATGCACTAATGAGTATGTGTGTATCATGCATCGGATTTACTAATAATGAAATATAGATTGCTGCCAAATGCATCAAACATTAAGACAATCTGTTATAGTCTAGGGATTTTTTTAAATAACGTACCCTAAACACCCAAACATTTTTCCTCTGTGTATTTTCTGATTTTGCTCATCTTCAAGGGGCCGGATGGGAAGCTGTGGCTGGCCTGATGTGGCCCCTGGGCTGCCAGTTGGTGATCACTGCCATAGAGGGTCTCTTGGGAAATGTCAAGATGAAAATGAGAGACACCAGACTCAGCAACTTAGATGAGCTGGAGGCTGCTTTCAGAGTAACCTTGGCTTCATAACACCCCAGCAGTGCCTCCAATCAATTACTAAGTGCATAAATGACCATAATTTTCCAGAAGGTCAACATTTTGGTATCATAAATCCTTTCTTGGAATATTCTTATATTTTGGGATAGGGGATTTTAGATTTTTGGGAGCTGTGAGCTGTAATTATCTAACCTGACATGCCAGATGGATGTGTTTCACACATTCATCTGGTAAAGCTTCAATAAGAAACATCTGAGAAAGGGAGAGGCTTTGAAAAGAACTTGGAGTGTGATTGGATGAATGTTCTGTCTGTCACATCTCTACGGGCCAATCAGAGCAACAAAACACGTGATGTAGCAGCTATCGAGCTGCGCGTGCGCAGCTACTGAGGAATAACGCGAAACATGGTGACTATAGACATGCAAGTACTCGACTTTTGTTGTTTTTGAAAAGAAAACAACTCACTGCTGTTCTTTGTTCTTTAAACAAAGAATTGTTGTCAAATTCTGATAAAACTGGTGCTTTAGCAGCATCCACGCTTATCTCTTCCTCCATAACTGCACCAGCCTCTTGCTGCTGCTTGTTTACGTCATGACTCTGCCATGCCTGAAAGTACTGCCCCTCATAGCTGATTGGTCCTGTCACTTTCTAACCGGGCCCAAACGGTTCAGACAGGAGCTTTGCAAGATGGATTTGCCAGTGAAAAACACGGAAACAGGCGTATCCATCTGCTTTGCAAGGTAAGTAAATTATCAACATTAAACCAAAAAAGTCTTGAGATATTTAACTTTGTATGAGTTGCATCTAGAATATGTGGAAGTGTCTCTTTTGGGATTAAATCAAAGGAATAAAATAAACTTTTTCATGATATGCAATTTTCTTTAGATGCACCTGTACATAATTAAGTGATTGTGCATTTAAGTTCAAGGTTTAAGTACATAAAGGTACACAAATAGGAAACAGTATATAAATCAATATCATAGAACACAACAAAAGAGGCTAAAGTAGCAAATCAGGAATATGAGAAGATCATTGTCTCAATGAAAACATCAAATTGGGAGCACACATTCACAGTGTGATGTATAGCTCAATTTCTTTCTGAGAAGCACTTAAGTTGGGACTTTTATTTGGTAAATGTTTATGTATGATTGTCAAACTTTGCAAGGATTATGGTGAAATTTACAATAAACCTTTCATTTGTGTCACATTAAGATTCAAAAATACATTTAAAGGAAAAAGCCCAACATGATAAGAGCCAGTAGTGTCAGTATAAAGCATAACTAAAGTCTGTTTTTGAATGAAACACAGGAGTAGGTAGGTGAATAGACCGATAAAAAATAATAAAGAAACCTCATTTTCCTCATCAGCCAAGCTCATTTTCTGGTAGTATCTCCGCCTGTGTACGTTTTGGCACGTTACCGAGCTTTAACGCGTTGTTGTTCCGAGCCGTATAAACGTGTTTTATGGCTCTTTATTTGCAGGTAAGCTTTGATTTGTTTGAAGCGTCTCCGTCCAGACGTGTCCTGAAATAAAGGTCGAAATCCAAACAACGCGTGTAGTTAAAATGTCAAAGTACCGAGGAGAGAACTACTGCTCCGTTTCCGCCACCGTGCACCAAGAGCGTCTGAGACAGAGCCTTTAAAACTTTTACATCCAAAAATCTCATAAACTCACTTTTCAAAGTCACGGAGCCTCCACTAAAACCACCACAGCCTCCGCCCAGTCTTCGTCTCCTCCACACGCCAACGAAGCACCTTTACCTGCCGCCGCCGCCGCCGCACCGGGCTCCAGGTGTGCTGCTGCTTCAGGCCCGAGGCGGGGCTCAAGGTAGAGGAGCCGAGAAGAAAGAATGTGGGAGAAGAAGAAGGAGGTTATAAACACTTGTAATGTTTGGCTGAGAAACTCAGGGAAATAAAGCGTTGAATCACTCCTCCCTCTGTCTGCTGCTCCATACAGTCATTTTTTTTTTCATGCTCCAGACATTCCTGGCCATTGCGCAATACGCCGTGATGACGTCACGTCCCCTGTGGTGACATGAGTACTGAATCTACTTAAAAACTATATAAAACCAAATAAACAACAAAAGACTAAAACATAAACTTAAAAATGTACTGTTTGTCCTAATTAGATAATAGTAATATTCAAATTAACATGAGGAACAAATGTTTAGATTTATCAGAATTTTTTGATTCCACACTTTCTGAGCTAAAATGCAATAAGAAATGGTTGATTTAAAAGCCTCACAGATGGAAAGCTAATCTGAGCTACCTTTTCATGATCAAACTTTTACACAATTGAAGCATGCTTTTTTCATATTTCATTTTTCACAATAATTTTTCATTTAAGTTTTACAAAAACAATTGCAGACAATTAAATTTAATTTTATGCAAAGAACAACACGTAAAACAGTCATTAAAAATAACTATAGAACTATTGCTGTGTTTCACGTTGTAATGCATTTGATCTTTGTGCACAGATGTTTCACATCAATTCATATTGAAATGCATCATGGGAATCTTTATCCATGTTTTAATATCAGTAACAATTGTTATTATTATAAACTGTATTTATAGTGTTTTTTCAGGTACTCAAAGGCACTGTACAGTAGCTAAAAGACCCAAAACATAGGTCACGACAACAACAGAAACAATATTACATTGAAATATTATAGATTCACACATGAAAAGCCTGGCCAAAAAGGTGAGTCTTGAGTAAGTACTCACTTTTTTAAAGATTTTGTAGCATGTGTAATTTATTGATCAGTAAAATTGACTTAAGGGCCACAGTGACTGAAGAATGAGCCACACGTGGCCCCTGGGGTACCAGTTGCTCACTCCTGATCTACAGTATTGATAACACTACACTGTAAGAAAAATCACTGTCCACATTAGCACTGATTCATGGAAATGATCTTGTTTACCTCATGTAATCTGCCAAATATTTGCATTTTATTTTTACCATGTCTATACAGTATCCTTGCACCTATTGCAGTCCCTACCACCAAACCATTACTGCACACAGACTTGCACATATTAATACCTTTGAATTCCAGGTGAACTTTAAAAATGCCTATCCAGGTATACCAGAATTAGATTAAATCCTGTGTTTGAACCATTTGGAGTTTCAGCACAGACAAGGTGTCTTTAGAAAGGTTACTCTGAAGTTTCTTTCCAAACTGTCAGACTCACTGTAGCTACTGCTGCTGGTGTTGAGTACTACAACAATATAACAGAGGCCTGTGAATGGCTGGAGCTGGGAGGTACAGTCATAGACGAAAGTATTGGCACCCCTGGAATTTTTCCAGAAAATACACCATTTCTCCCAGAAATTGTTGCAATTACAAATGTTTTTGGTAAACATGTGTTTATTGCCTTTATGCACATTGGAACAACACAAAAAATCTGAAAAAAAAAAGACAAAATTGACATAATTTTACACAAAACTCAAAAAATGGGCTGGACAAAATTATTGGCACCCTTTATTTAATATTTGGTTGCACAACCTTGGAAAAAAAATAACTGAAACCAATTGCTTCCTATAACCATCAACAAGCTTCTTCCACCTCTCAACTGGAATTTTGGACCACTCTTCCTTTGCAAACTGCTCCAGGTCTCTCAGATTTGAAGGGTGCTTCTTGCAACAGCAGTTTTGAGATCTCTTCATGGGTATTCAATGGGATTTAGATCCGGACTCATTGCTGGCCACTTCAGAACTCTCCGTCGCTTTGTCTCCTACCATTTCTTGGTGTTTTTTGAGGTATGTTTTGGGTCATTGTCCTGCTGGAACACCCATGACCTCTGATGGAGACCCAGCTTTTTACCAATTTTTGATAGTCTCCAGATTTCATGATTCCTTGCACACAGTCAAGGCACCCAGTGCCAGTGGTAGCAAAATAACCCCAAAACATCCTTGAACCTCCACCAAGTTTGACTGTAGGTACTGTGTTTCTTTCTTTGTAGGCCCCATTCCATTTTCCGTAAACAGTAGAATGAGGTGCTTTTCCAATCTGTCCTCAAAATGTTCTCCCACAAGGATTGAGGCTTACTCAGGTACATTTTTGCAAACTCCAGTCTGACTTTTTTATGTCTCTTTGTCAGCAGTGGGGTTCTCCTCGGTCTCCTGCCATAGCGCTTCATCTCATTGAGATGACGACGTATGGTCCCAGCTGACACTTTCGCTCCCTGAGTCTGCAGGACAGCCTGAATTTGTGTGGAAGTTGACTGAGGATGTTTATCCACCATTCCAACTATCCTGCATTGCATCCTTTTGTCAATTTTTCTCTTCCATCCATGTCCAGGGAGATTAGCCACAGCTCCATGGGTTACAACTTCTTGATTATATTACCCACAGTGGACAAAGGACTTTCAAGATCTCTGGAGATGGTCTTGAAACCTTGAGATTGTTCATATTTTTCTACAATTTTGCTTCTTAAGTCCTCAGACAATTCTCGGCCCTTCTTTCTCTTCTCCATGCTTGGTGTGACACACACAGGCACACAACACAAAGGTTGAGTCAACTTTTATACATTCTAACTATGGCTTCAGGTGTGATTCTTATATTGCCAGGACCTGTTACTGCCACAGGTGAGTTTAAATGAGCATCACATGCTTGAAATAAAATGATTTACCCACAGTTTTAAAAGGGTGCCAATAATTTTGTCTGGCCCATTTTTTGAGTTTTGTGTAAAATTATGTCAATTTTGTCTTTTTTTTCAGATTTTTTGTTTTTTTCCAATGCACATAAAGGCAATAGACATGAGTATACCAAAAACATTTGTAATTGCAACAATTTCTGGGAGAAATGGTGTATTTTCTGGAAAAATTCCAGGGGTGCCAATACTTTCATCCATGACTGTATTAGCTGGAAAACTAAACTGGACCAAAGCATGAAGCCTTACATTTACAACTGAGAAAAACAGAACAGAAAACTAGGATTTTACATGTTTTTAAGAGGAAAATTCCAAGCAACTTGGACACCATAAAGCATCGAGGCAGGCCGACAATTTTTCAATCAAGCATTGCATTTAATTGTCTGAAAAAAATATTACAGAAAATACAGTTGACTATTGAGAACAATGATGTCAAATCTGAAATGATATTGATGTAATCCTGTTTTTGGACTACAAATGTGACTGGATCTAGAGTGTGGGGGACTCTTTCGGATGCAGCAGGACTGTTTTGGGGGGAATAATATGATCAGGAGAGTTTCTGATTGTGCGCTGTTACTTTTCTTTTGGTTTGTAGTTGGACAAATTCAATAATTGTGCCTGCTGTGGTGGTTTTGCATTTAAATTTTGTAAATAACTAGTTAAAAAAATCTACTGGTAAGTCTGTGGACTCTCATATTTTTAAGGTGTTAAAATTTATAATTAAAGGCTTGTGTGTACGTCAGTTTTATATTATTTTTTTAGTTTTTGTTTTCATAATAATGATTAATTCCTATACATCAGGAGCAAAGCTAACTGGACTCAAATTCTTGTTTGTATGACCAATAAAGCTGATTTTAATTCTGAAAATGCCAAAGCTTTAATTCAGAAAAAACTACAGGGCTTCTGTAAACCAAAGATTGAGCTAAAGAGCTTGGAGGTGCGGTCTGGTTTATACCAATGCATCATATTGGATTGACAACTTAGACAGTGTGAAGGAGCTTGCCAACAATTTTTGGTATTGGAATCATGAAATTACCCAACATTCAATGCCAAAGACTTTTGCTGTTATCAAAACAGGTGCCCCTATTTTTGACAGACTCAAATCATATTTAAGATAAAAAACGTAGTATTGTGACGATCCTAAATAAACCCTGAAATAATTTTCAGTTAAAAAACAGCAAGCTTGCATCTTTTTTAAAATCCATCTTGATGTTCTAAATATTCTGTTGGAATATTCATAAAAGGAAAATGCCAGTTTAAAGCTTTCTTACAGGATTATGAGCATATTTTACTTTTAGGTTAAAAAGATGACTGAGGGTAAGGAGGTGATCAAGAAGCTAACTGCAGATGTGAAAACTTCAGTCTGTTTTAAGACTTAGGAATGAACTTCAATTTTCTTCAGTTCTGAACAGCTTAACCTTTTCCTACCTCAAACAAATTGACAAGTTTGACAAGCTTAGAAAGTAGGACTGTAGACATGGTTTGTTAGGTGTCTGACTGGTTTTGTCTCTTTAGTTTAATCTCACTATAAAATCTCATGAATTTAGGTTAAACCTTTAGATATAAACTGTCAGATAACTGGTAAATTATGACCTTTGAATTAAAAAAAAAAAGCCTAGGATGCATTCCTAAATGTTTGTGCACTTCATTAAAATAGTACAAAGGAGTTACAAATATAGCCATTTTATTAATGACTTGAAAAAAAGCTTAACAACACAAGGAGTACATGCATGCAGGGTATGTATGAGCTATTATCCTTTTTCTTTTTCACAACACACATTTCTTACAGTTTGGTACTGAATTACAGCTGTGAAGCAACAAATCATTGTATGTTTATATTTCTGTTTACACTCACATTTTCTAAAAAATAAAAATGACTGTCCCCCAATTAGGACTGCTTTTTAAATGAATATTGTCAGGTTGAAGGTTTTACAAAGATTAATCTTTTTTTTAACCTGGAATATTTTTCAGGGGAAAAATCATCTTAAATATTTTATGCTGTAATTAATAAATGAACTCATTTAAAAACCCTGATCTGATACACTATTGAAAGGCCAAAATATTAAAATTCATTCCTCAAACAAAAAACAATCTTAAGATTGGGTTTTATAAAATCTTAATGTAGTTAGTTCACAGTTATGTTCACTTTCACCATGTTAAAATACCTGCATTTCTCTTCAGTCGATACAAGGAACGTGTGCTTTCAGCACCTGAAGTGTGGATGAGGAACAGACATACAAAAACAGAAGTCACTACATGGCTCTAGTTACAGTATGTCAGACTTTGCTAAGCTTTCCCTTACCCAGCAGCTGTTTTAACGGCAACACTAACGGAGCTTTTCTACACACGGGGATTAAAAGGAAAGGAAATTCAGAACTTTTCCATGTACAGTAAACTTAACTGGTAGGATAACATTCTTATTCTACAGTAGAAATAAAAAAACTACTGCCCTGTTAAAAAGGGAGAAAATGATAAAAAGAGAGAGAGCACTGAAACAAAGCGGCCCAGTTCATGGAGGGTGGTCCTGGGCTCATTATTTCCCTCTCTTGGACTTGCGACCAGCCGGCCTGCCCTTCTTGCCCCCCTTTTTTGCTGCAGGCTTTTCAGGGGTGGACTCTTTAGACTGGCCCCGCCTGGATCCCCCTTTGGTCGCAGGCTTTTTAGCTGGGGGCTCCTCGGACTCCTCGGCCTTAGATCGCCTTGATCCGCCCTTCTTTGTCTGCTTTGGGACTTCTTCTTCCTCCTCCTCCTCCTCCTCCTCTGAGGTCTCTCTGTACGATGGTCGTGTTGCGCCCCTTTTGGCCAGCTTTTTGACGGCGGGTGTTTTAGGTGTTTTTGCAGGAGATCCTCTCTTGACAGGTGAAGCTTTAGATGGTGTGGATGCTTTCTTAACAGCTGATGGTCTGCCTCGCTTCTTGGCTGTAGTCACCGCCTTCTTGGCTGGAGATTTCTTTGCTGGGGGGCGTCCTCTGCCTCGAGCTTTTGAGGGACTAGCACTCTGAGATTTCTTGGCAGGTGGAGGACGGCGAGCTTTGGGTGGAGGCCTTTTCTGAGTTTTCCTAAAATAATTTGAAGAGGAAACTTCAGTAGAGGCACATAATGTCAACACATCACTTGTAGGTGAAAGGTTATTTAGGAATATGGAAAGAGGAAGCCCAGCATACTGGATTTACACCAAACAGTTATTCAGACAATATTCAAGTCACTGGAACTTTTGCCATGTCAATGTGTTGGAAATGGTGTATGCACATCAATACTCCTTTAGTAGAGAGTATCTTCCCACTGCTAAAGGGTTAATGTGCTTTTATTGATTACATATTGTTTATTTCTTAAATATTTAATCGTCTGAGCCACTTACTACCATGTGCAGGTTGGATGGTTAGCCATAAAGCAGTCTCAGCAGGAAGGAAAGAAATTTGGATTTCGGGAATGCATGCAAATTCAGCCAGTGACTGAACTTTAAAAAAAAAAAAAAAAAAAAAAAGCGCCCAAATTCTGGAGTGAGCTTCACAATAATGAGGTGTTACAAAAGATACAAACCCTGCTATGCAAATATTTAAAGCTGACAAAAGGGGATCGAAGGGTGCAAAAAACACAAAACAGAGAGTCGAGCGGGATTGAGAGGACAATGAAGCTCTAACTGTTTTTATCAAGCTACTGTAAAATCTGGAGTACAAGACATACTTTTAATATGTTGTTTTTCATCTAACAAGTGGGCTGTGACCTATATATAATCATTAAAAGTGCTGCTGTCCCCATCAACCACTGCACCAAACCTGTCAGGATTCAAAATATGTCCTTCACTGCTTAAAACATTTAGCTTTAACCTTTACTCCCCCTAAAACAGACTGCAACTTATACGCCTGTGTTACTTATATTTCATGGTTTCTGAAAACATGACTTTGATTTAAAAGTTGTCCGTCCAAATAGTTAAGGTTCTAGTACTCTTTAAAGGACACAGTCAATAGAGAGTCATAGCAGTTGATTGAGAAACTCCCTAAAGAGTGTGTTCTTAGTTTGGCTCCTTCTTCATTAACCTACCTCTTACGGGCAGGCGCTTCATCCTCAGACTCTTCTTCCTCTTCCTCTTCTTCTTCTTCTGACTCTTCTTCGTCAGAAGAATCGGCCACCCGCCTCCGCTTAGCTACAGGCTGAGAGTTTTTCTTAGGCGGCTCTTTGAACTTGTCTGGGTACAGGATGGTAGGGCTGAAGAGGTGAGAGTTCATTAGCCATGTAGATCTTTGTTGTTACCTCCAGACTGTACCAACTTCTATGAAAAATATCACATCATACTACAAGATCTATAAACAAACTAGACTGGAAAAGCACTCAGAGAGCGCAGACCTCCGCTCTTAGCCCTATCTCCCAATAGTAAAGAATACTTTTAAAAATTCCTGGATCCAGACAGTGATCCAGATCAGTCCCAAAATCTAACCAGTTCCTCCTTATGCCATTGCTGACATTTCCTGGAAATTTCATGAAAATCTGTCCATACATTTTTGAGTTATGTTGCCAACAAACTAACAAACCTTGCCGATCACGTAACCTCCTTGGCAGAGGTAACTAGAATCATTTTCCTCCAGACTTGGGTGATATATACCTGGGGTAGAACGGGAATGAGAGCCTGTAGGTCCCTGTGAAGCCATGTCCGGTGATCTGTTCCATCCAGCCAAGCACTTTACACTTTGACAGGGTCCTCCTCAGACTGCTCACTATACAAAAATGATTCTTCTGTTAGTGACTGCTCATAAAGTGGTTTCATGTTACATGACAAACAGCAATATAGAACATGTGGCACACCAACCAAAATCTACCTTAAGAGTGGATGGGTGATTTTCATTCTACAAAGAGGATAGCAATTGTTGCTGCTCAATTTTCATGTTTAACAAATGTTGGTCAATTTTTGGTCAAATGTAGAAGCTGATACTTCTTTTGGAGTTGTATGACTTAATGAGATGATCTGTAAGACCCTGTATCCTGCTAGGCTGTGTGTTTCCAATGCCCTATAATTATACTTCCAAAGCACACTTCCTTGACACAGTTTTGGCAGCAAGAGATCAAATCTTCTCCACCCTGACTGGGTCCATTGTGCATTTGTGAAGCAGGATAGATGTCAGAGTCTTACCTAGTTGATACTCCTTTCTGTCCTTGTTGGCGTCTACTAGGTATCTCTTGAGTGTTGTGGTGCTGCACGTTTTAGGTTCATTCATGGCTGTGATAGCGGCTGTGATGGCATCTTCAATGGCTCCGCCCTTCAGCAGGACCTGGTTACCGGTTCGCTTCAGCTGTGAGAGAGATGGATATTAAGATATTCAGCCAATTGCACACTGAAACAGTATAATCTAAAGGGCCACTTAATCATTTTGCACTTAAGTATACTGAAGAAAGCCTGCCCTAACTTAATGTTTACAAGAGCTTGACAAACATATTTTCATCCTTATTGTTTCTAATGGTTCAATAAGACCTTTTCTCACACCACAATATCACTGTTTTGAAATATCATTTAAGAAGTGACACCATGAGGTGGCAGACTGATTTACAGGGAAGGATCCCATTGGACTTAGTTAACCAAATTAATCATAACATGGTGTGAGAATAAAGGCTAAACAAGAAATAATGACCTATGACTGAAAGAGGTGCTACTTTGAAAATGCTTCAGAATTTTGATCAGAAAACACCTAAAAAGGAACTAGGGGTGGGTAAAAATATCGATTAATCGATGCATTGCAATCCCCCCCCGGCTCTCAGCTCTTCATAAAGAGTAGAAGTTCAGGGAACAACTTTATTAAACAGACGCATTTTAGCTCGTGGTCTTCATCTGGGTTATCAAGAAACAGATTTCAAACATATTCGTGGACATAAATATTTACTACAAAAAGGTAACTATGGCTCTGCATTTATCATTTTCCTGTCTAGTTTGACCGATCACTGCACATGGTGCGAGGAAAAAATAGAAAAGATCTCAAATGTTTAAATTCTCCATGTATGAGACGTCAAGCATCTCTGAGATACAGCCCTACCACTGACTGCCAGTCTGAAACAGCGGTTACTGCATAGGAACAGTGAGGAGCCCTGTGGCACTGTGATGTCACAGCGCCAGCCCAGACCAAAACATGGCGGCCTCCTGGTGAGTTTATAAACTCATATTTACTCAAAATGCAGATAACTAGTGAGTTTTTCAGTTCAATATACATATGACAGATACAATATCTTTCCAACAAAATGAACTTGTCTGATCATGCAGGTTCCTTTTAACATAAATTCTTAGGTGTTTTAAGGAACACCTTATTCCACTACAGCAGTTAAGATTCAGCAACAAAGACAGAAAACCTTCAGTTACTGAACAATCTTCACCAAATATACCAATTTAAAATCTGTCTTTATCAACCACTCATGTTAGTCAAAGTCAAAATAAGTAAAATAAAGAAATATGACAGAATTACCTGAAAAGTCCCCCTGGCTCCTTTCCCAGTGATTTGATCCAGTTGGCCTCTCTCTACCGCCCTCACTAGAGCTGCCTTCAATACATCAGGTCTAAGGAAGAACCACAGTCAGATAGTCATTTATTTATAACACAACTTCAGTCATTATATTTTTTAACCATTCAACACTTAAACCCTGACCACAGGTAAAAATAATGTTCCCCTCTCCTCTTATAATCAAGATTTTATTGTCAGCAGCATCAGTGATTCAGGGCCTGTGTCCACAGCAGCTTTTGTAACTTTGGCAGCAGCTATTGCCTCATTTTCAAAGCACCTCTCACCAGCATTCCTTGTTGCTACATTACCAAAAGTGAATCCTGCATTCTTCTGTTGAATCTGCATGATTTTTAAGTGGCCGCTGTGCCTCGTATTTCTGTATTTCGAGGAACTATTACATAGAATACATGAAAGCAATGTAAAGGAATCCTATCTTGACACAGGCAGCAGCTGCGGACCAAAAAAAACTACCCACAAAAAAGACAAAAAGAAAAGTCAGGTTTATTTCTCCTCTGTATTGACTAAATTCCCATCCTTCTTGATTTTGATTGGCAAGTGAGGGAGAAGTGACTTTGACCAGCGCTGCGCTATTTCAAAAGTTAAAAGATTTTCATCCAAGAGCGCTTTAAGAGCTGCAACAAAAACAGCTGATGCTGAGGGCACTTTTTCTGCCCAGGCTGCTGAGTGCTCAGAACACCGGACTACAATGGTTTTAAATAGAAAACAAGTGCAGCCAGTGCTAAAAAAAGTCAGATATGTACGTGATATGACAGTAAACACCAGTGTAACACCAGTAAACACCAGTGCTTTTTATGTTCTTTATATTTGGGTCCTTGCCTGTTGTATGTAAAAAGTCTGAAAAACCATGAAAGAAACAAAACAAAACAAAACAAAACAAAAAAGCTGGCTATGGACACTGGCTCTTAGTTTTGTCTGTAGTGCTAAGAAGTTTTAACTAACTTAATCCTGATTCACAAAAGAACATATTCCCATGACACCCATGTTGCTTTGTCAGCACACTCAGGGTGGGAACATTTTATAATTTTTTTTTACACATTTTAAAATGTGTAGGGTCTATTTCAAGCTGACAATGTTATTTCTAACTGTGAAGATCTCCCTTCAAACTATATGATGAATTCTCTCTTTTTAAGTAAGTTTCTAAAATTGTAACAAGATTTGCTGAAATGAAAAATAAAGCAATAATCAACTAATAATAAATCAATAGTTCCAGCCTGCAAAGTCCCATGAAACATCATCAGCAGTATGGAAGGAAACGTACCTGTTCTCAATGTTAAGGTTTGGGAAGTGCTGCTCCAGGTATTTCTTGATCAGGAGGTAGGAGGCCTCTTTGGGCTCACAGAGCCGAGTGATGATGAGAGGAAGAGCGTCTCCCAGAGACTCGGTCTTCTGTGCTGCTTTCTAAAACACCATCCGTTTACAGACATGACGATTACAACCAAACACATCCCAGTCTCATAAGGAAAAATGAGAGAGGGAAACTGTTCACACTCATTAACGTATGGATCAGATCTATCAAATACTATGTCATGAAATACTTTATTACATAACTACTGTCACTACATATGTACCTTTTCCCTCAACATACCTTAGATGCAGAGGGCTGCTTCCCAATGGCGAAGGTTCCTGCGAGGCCTTTACCCTTCAGCTGTGAGATAAAAATATAAGTAATTAGACCTGATAACAATGCATCTGTCAACTTTTTTGCATAAAAATGTTCTCGGAAGAAACCATACTTATCTCCTCACTGATCCCATCCTGTACGTGCACAAGACGTTTTCTCTGACAAAAAAAATACCATCCTGTTGTCTTTTAAATGTCACACTGTTAATCTTTTTATGTAAAATTGACAGAGAAGGTACTCCTGGTCTGCATGCTCTGAATTGCTTCATCAGACAGCTCCTGTGGTGACGCTTAGTCATTAAAAGTACCAGTGCATGTGCAGAATTAATCGGTTTTCTTGCTAATGGACTTGTAGGTCAAATAGAAGCATCTGTAATGAGTCCAGCCTGTGTCATAACCCACTGAAAACTCACTACAGGAGGAGAGCATAGCTGCAAGTCTGTAAGCTTTTGAGTTGTTTAAAGTTGTGTGAATGGGGCTACAAGTTGGAGGGATAATCAAAATTTAAGGAGTTAACTTGCTGCTAAAAATGCAAGAGAAACACAGTTTCCCCACAAATAAACCATACATATAAAAGGCAATAAAAATATACAGTATTCACATCTGCTCAAGCATAGTGTGACCTTCTGTGTAACCCCCATTCTACTGGGGAATGAAAGAGATAAATAAACTAATTCATCTTCATGGTTATCTTCAGATGTTTCAAGTTAGAACTGAAGCTTGTCATTGCACCTATTCACTGTATTTTGCAAGTGGCTTGCTGAAGGTTTTTTTTTTTAACAGCAGGTTGCTGCTAAAATGTTGCATTGCCTTCCTTGGCAATTACAGCATATTAAGAGAAACCTTTGTAAACTTTACTTGAGTATCTCTAACATACTTCTGATGAATACTGAGAAAAGAGTAGAAACAGACAGAAAAATAAGCCAGAGATTGAGACAGGGCAGAGGAACATGAGGCAACACAATGCACAAGTAATGGTAGAACTATACAGACTAAAAAAAAACAAAACATTTTGACAGTTAAATAACTGAGAATTAAAGCCCATCATCTTTGTGTTGAAAACAAATTGATGCTAACAGTAATAAATCACTTCATGAAGATAATTTCTCCCTTTTTTTGGTGATTATTTTTTCCAAGTAAGACTTAAAAGAGCCACAACTGGGTGACTTGTTGCTCTAGAGCCACTGGTTGAGTATCACTGCTTTAACTCTTTAGCTATACAGTGCCTGATTGAAGTTTTTCCATATTAATTCTTGGGGTGCTTTACTTTTCTGTAACAGTAAATGGTTAAATCTTTAACTTTCAATTATAACAAGACATCTGTCATTGCTATTTTTGGTTAGGAAGACAAGGCTCTGCGATTTTGGACATTTTCTGTACCAAACAAGCTTATCGATGAATCAAGAGTATGACCGTTTAATTTGGAAAATGACCAAGTGTTTCCTACTTAAATGGCCCGTAAGAGATTGCATCAACAGGCTTATATTCCATCTAACAATAACACAAATCTGAACTGATAAAGACTATAATGATCAGTTCTACTTTCATGAAACAAAGCACATTAATTTGATGACTCTGACAATTCTTACACCCCATCATTGAAAGGTGGACTTACACCACTTCACCCTGCAATGTGTAATGCATGGGAACTGAATGGTGGAGCAAAGTTATTTTAGCTTAAAAAGAAAGATGTAATGAGCAGAATAAGCTGGTGATGTGTAACATTAGATCCAGCAATATAGAACAGTGCTGTGTGTCCATGCCCTTATCTACATAACATTGGTATCTGCAGACATTGAATTTCCAGTTTTATCAGTATCAGCATGTGAAACTTCTGCCAGTGTTTATAACCATTCTACCAGCTGTAAATATCAGCCGACATCTGAAGTAAATATTGGCCATATGTACAAATAAGCTTAAAGAGTTTACGCTTAAAAGACAGAAGCCTTTTTTTCTTTGTTCATCCTAATTCCTTAATTTTAAAGTGAAATTTTTTATTTTTAAACTGTACCCATGATTTGTAATGAAAACTATGCTAGTGTGGACTTAAAAAGGAACAACAGACATTACAAAACAATGAGATGGAGACAATCCCTTCAAAATAAAGCATATTCTAGACTTTAAGTCACATTTTTATTCCAGGCATACATCCATGACCTACTGAAAACAGCTTTGCGACCCACATATGGGTCCCAACCCACCAGTTGAGATCCAAGGTATTTGAGGACTGTTGTTTTAGGTCTCAACAAAACTTAAATATCAGCATCGGCTAAAATTAATTTAGAAGTATCTGCAAGTACACTATATTGCCAAAAGTATTTGCTCACCTGCCTTGACTTGCGTATGAACTTGAGTGACATCCCAGTCTTAATCCATAGGGTTTAATTTGACGTCAGTCCACCCTTTGCAGCCAAAACAGCTTCAACTCTTCTGGTAAGGCTTTCCACAAGGTTTAGGGGTTTGTTTATGGGAATTTTTGACCATTCTTCCAGAAGTGCATTTGGGAGGTCACACACTGATGTTGGATGAGAAGGCCTGGCTCTCAGTCTCCACTCCAATTCATCCCAAATGTGTTCTATCGGGTTGAGGTCAGGGCAAACCCACACTCGTCCATCAGATTGCCAGATGGAGAAGCGCACCAGAGAACGCGTCTCCACTGCTCTGGAGTCCAGTGGTGGCATGCCTTACACCACTGCATCTGACGCTTTGCATTGCATTTGGTGATGTATGGCTTGGATGCAGCTGCTCGGCTATGGAAACCCATTCCATGAAGCTCTCTATGCGCTGTTCTTGAGCTAATCTGAAGGCCACATGAAGTTTGGAGGTCTGTAGTGATTGACTCTGCAGAAAGTTGGCGACCTCTGCGCACTATGCGCCTCAGCATCCGCTGACCCCACTCCGTCATTTTATGTGGCCTATCACCTCGTGGCTGAGTTGCTGTCGTTCCCAATCGCTTCCATTTTTTATAACACCACTGACAGTTGACTGTGGAATATTTAGAAGCGAGGAAATTTCACAACTGGACTTGTTGCACAGGTCACATGCTATCACAGTACCACGCTGGAATTCACTGAGCTCCTGAGAGTGACCCATTCTTTCACAAATGTTTGTAGAAACAGTCTGCATGCCTAGGTGCTTGATTTTATACACCTGTGGCCATGGAAGTGATTGGAACACCTGATTTCAATTATTTGGATGGTGAGTGAATACTTTTGGAAATATAATGCATATACCAGGCTCCAGCTCAAAGTTCACATGCCATGCCACTTGCACTTCCTGTAACTGCTGTAATGCATTGTGAATTCCCACACTGGAGTATCAACATGGATGCAATGTCCATGGACAATACTAAAAGCAGAACTTTGTTACTGCACTGTAAGTCTGTTTCCTTCCCCAAATATAGGACAATACTTCTATGCCTATCCTTGTATTAAAATAACCTGAAGAAACCATTATTACCTGTTTGATGGTGCCCTTCTCCAGATGTTTCTTCATTGCTTTCTTGATGAGAAACTTCTTCCTTTCAAACTCCATCTCTGGGTACTTTTTGAGCATATATTTAATGACGGACTGGTATGAAACCCCAGACCTGTCATTAGAAGCCTGCAGAGAAAGTGGAAAGATGTCACGAAAACCTTTATTTGGACAAAACAGGAAAAAATAGCAGACAGGAGACACCAAAGACTGCGTGGAATTGCTGATTCACAAAGTGGAAACACACCGTAATAGCTTCGATGAGGATATTATCCACTTTGTTCACAGTTCCTGCATAGTTGGTAACAGGAACCTTTTTGGTGCCGGTGATGCTAGCCCACGCAGGAATGGTCTTTTTCACCTTTTTGGTTTTGGATTTCTTGTACTTGTAGCCATCCTTCAGCCTGTCACCGAGAGGAGTAAGACACAAAATCAGTGAAGAAAGTTGTGTCTTTGGAGGCGATATTTCACTGTGATCTGTATCACCCTTATCTTTATCACATCCTCACCTTAGTAGGAGAACATAGCAGTGTGTTGCACACTGTCCAGCCAGGCAGTCCTCGCATTTCTCACTTTGTCCATTTGTCACCGACGGGGAAGACAAAATGAAATTTGAGAACATCTGTCTTAATGATCACCAAGGTCATTTGGACCCCTAAATATAATACTATTAGAGTACTATGTACAGGAAAGTTGAAGTTTGCTTTGTTGAGGTCAGGGAGAAGGAAAGGAGGAGAAATTAGAGGAGTTATGTTATTCACTTGCAGAACAAGGTTAAATTTCCCTTATATCTATCATCTACAGCTACATTCTAAGTTTTTCTACTTGTACCTTTTAGGAATTCAGAAAACGTTTTGGTTTTTTTCTTGAATTTATGTTGTTTGTGGTAAAAATGTCATGAGCTGGTTACAATGGTCAAACTTCATCCACTCCTCCTTAACCCCTCCAAGACTGTGGACAAAGGGAACATCCGTCTGATATGCGTCTCTTGAACATGGCTCAGACAGATCACATCTTTTGGAAATGCAACACTGCAACCGCGAGGGGAGCAGTCTGCCGTTATCCAGCAGAGGCAAGGATAATATAAACAGATAAAAGTGCTATCAGAGTGAAATATCGCAGTGGTCAGAGTGGCAGTTTCGCTCTCTGGTCAAACTCACTCTTTCTTCTTGCTTGCTTCTCCATCTCCTTCTTCTCCATCCTTCTCTTCTGTTTCTGCCTCTCCGTTTTCAGGCTTCTCTCCATTCTCTGTGGGCTCTGTCTCAGTGGCTTCCTCCTCCACGTCTTCTGTGGCGGCTGAAGACGCTGCAGGCTCTTCATCATCAGCTGAGGGAGACTCTTCCGAAGGTGAGGCTTCAGGGTCTGAGAGATAAAAGATGCTTTAATGCTTATCCCAGAATTTCTTTAGTTGATTTCAATTAATTACATTTTTAATCAAATTTTACAATTCCACTATTTTGCACCCAAAACTATATTTCTGTGTCATTTGCCATTTTTAACCATCTTAAACTAAGCCTAAACTAAGACAACAAAGTTGTCTTCTTGTTTGTACACAGTCCTGCTTTTATAGGTGGATTGAAGAGTTTAACATGAACTTAACCACAGAAAAAGGAACTTGTTACGGATTGAAAAGGAAATAAAAGGACAGTAAAAAGGTAAAATTTTGATAACACAGGGTGCAGGTGACGTTTGACATTTGTGGCTGCAGAGAGACACTGCAGTGGCTTAACCATAATAATAAATAAATAAAGTGCATTAACTGTAGACCTCTGACCTAATACCATGGCAATAAAAATTACAACTAAATCTTCCATTCTACATGGCCATTTGTAAGTTTATTTAAAGTTTGATTTTTATGTTGTCTTAGTTGTCCCTTAAATATATTGACTCGACCTATTGACTCTGCAGCAGCTCCCCTCTGTGATTTTCCTTTGTTTTGACTGGTATCAGTACTATGAGGTAGTGTTTGTCCTTGGGATGGCTGACTGACCTTTACCTATGCCACTCTGTTAAGACTCACAAACTTAAGTCAAAGTGTTTTCTAAAATTTAAGACCACTCAATAGTAAAATAAGGCTTTTAAATTTTATGAAGTCCATTTTAAGACTTTGTAATGGTTAGCTTGCGTGTCATCTGACTGCATCATTTTGATGTTAGAGCATGGCTACTGAACCTGGGCCTACATAATAATGTGAAATATGCACATGTTGAGGATGCAATGTTTCCTCCTGAAATACTGTGTTTTAAATGTACTGCACTTTTGTAAAGTGTTTATTTCAAATGCTGTTTTATCTTTTGTGCAGCCCTAATTCAGTGAGACAATCCACGATTCATCTCAGTTGTTTTTTCAAGCATGCAAGAAAGTGGCAAAAGTACTTGAGTACTGTTGATTCTACCTATATTTTATTTAATTTGGAGAGTTTTTTAACGTAGGGAAGTAAACTTTTATCTCTAGACGGACTATGATGCAGTAGCTTTACTAGAAACAGAGACCCAGTATGTTATCTGTGCCAGTGTAAAGGTACGTCCACGGGTCTGTCGTGAAGGTGATGGACAACCCCGGCCTAACCTTTCTCTGCAGCGGCGGAGGGGGCCTTCTCCTGGGTCGGAGTGGCTGGCGCTCTGCGAATCGGCATTACAGGAGATTAACCTGCGTGGGAGAAAAATGACATTATGTGTATCTCAGCACAAATTCACACAGACACACCAACGGTATCAGCTACATCTGGGCTCCGTGCGTGGTTCGTAATGGTGGGACTGCCAAACCCACTTCATTCATTGGGGCCCATTATCTCCACACAGAAGAAAAGGTGTGTCGAATATCTCAAAATACACCACTAAAAACACTGCGACCCTGCATTAAGCTTACCCGCCATTTTTTGCAAATAATTTTCAATCATTTTCACACGAGCCAGAGGACGGGTTGCCAGAAATTTTCGGCAATTTCGCCATTTTGTCGGTTGTTTTAAACACACAGTAATGGCGTCGCACAAGGCAGATAAAATTCATTTCAGTTGCATGGAAGAAAAACCAACAGCTCGGGTCTTTTCAAGCATCTCATCCGTGCAACCACAAGTTAAGCAAACTACGTATCACAATCCGAATCACACTTACCTCACGCTTATCGAGAAAAAGTGAAATACTTTGAAGTAAATTTCTGCACGATCCTTTATTTAGATTTCTCTGTTTACGAGCCCCGCCCCATTAGGACCGTTGGTCACGTCACAGCGTCACCGGAACGTCGAAGGATTCCCACTGTCATGGCCGCTGTCACCAATCGTACAAACCTTAAATAAATCCTTTAAAAGTCAATCAGACGTTACGAATATTCTTATCCGACAGTGCTGTGAAAAAGCTCGTGTGTCTTGTGTCTCGGTGCCGTTATTTAACATGATCGAGGCTTGCTGGCGGGAAGTTTGACCGTTTATCTTTCGATGGTCATTATTTAAATTTTCCTCACACATAACAAGTTCTACGTCTACTTCATGACTTAACGTGACGTTTTCCAGCGTTAAGACCAGTTCAATAACAACTATTTGATATTTTAACCAAGACAATCCAATAATTACTGTTTAAGATGACAAGAACTACATCCCTGAAAAGATTTTCTTTAGATGTCTGTAGCAAAGGGTCATGGGAGTTGTAGTTGTACTCAAATACCATACTTCCGAGTCAAAACAGCAGTAAACAAACACACGTTCAGGGGAAAACATGCGTTGGAAAAAACAAGATACATTACATCGTTCAGAAAAAGTTAATACATAAACAAGCTATATATATCATTTGAAATTGAGGATGTAAACCATTCATTACCAAAACCATAATTTATCAAAAAATTTAAAAAGTATAAATTCCTCCTGGTAGTTTACCATACAATCACATCCTGCTGTTTCAAAACGGTATGTTTCGTTCTGTTGGACCACTAGCTTCATAAGTTACTTTACCTTACATTTTTATGTTCAATAAATTTGCAAATTATCACTTTTGCAATAGAAGATCTGTTAAAGTATGGACATCATCCTTCCCCTTGCATCACTGATGACTCCTTGCATTGCTTATTTTGCCATGGGCAGTGCAAAAACTCAGTAACATACAGGACAATCACCACAATTTGAAAAAAAAAATCCTTTGTGTCATCTTAAATATTGAGTAACCTGCTGATTCTTATAAGTGTTCACAATAAAGGCCTGCTTGGATGGTCCTATAGGAAGTGAATGCAGTGCAAACATTTGGTGACGTGACAAGAACATTACCAGAACATATGCACTGAAATGTAACGCGATTACAAAGATTTCACATGGATATTTACAGAACCTTGAAACTGCTTCTTTAAAAAGTTGGTCAAAAAGCATTAAATGAAGTGCTGTAACAAATCCAAAGCCAAGGCACTGATTGTGAGGTAATCCATCAAACTCCAGCTGCTCCTGGTGAAACCATCCTTCTGTTCTCTGATGTGTAGACGCGGCCCATCATGGAGATGCTGCAACGGGACCTCAGATTATCACATATGAGTGCATCTAAAGAATTAGAATGTCATGAAACAGTTCATTTTTTGCTGATATTTGATCCAATAACTGAAACTTCCATATATTCTAGATTCATCATTACAAAGTGAAATATCTAAAGACATTTTGTTTATATGATGATGATTACAGGTCACACAAATCAAAAATACCCTACCTCAAAATATATACCACAGCACAGCCAAAAACGGATTTATAACACAGAAATGACCTGGAAAATAATGCTCATCTATGCACTTAGTAATTGGTTGGAGCATATTTTGCACAAATAGTATCAATGGGAGCTCTTCATTATTGTTGAGTCTGTTGTCACTCATTTTCCTCTTGACATTTGCCCAGAGCTTCTTTAAGGGGTTCAGGTCAGGTGAGGTGAGTTGGCTGGCCAATCAAACACAGTAATACCACAGTCATCAAACCAGTTTCTGGTAGTTTTGGCTTCACTGTGGGCAGGTGCCAAGTCCTGCTGGAAAAAGAAATCTATCTCCATAAAGCTTCTCAGCAGATGGAAGCAGATAGATGGCAGATGGCAGACAGTGTTGACGCTGGACTTGATAAAGCACAGTGGACCAACAGCAGCAGATGACATGTCATACCAAACCATCACTGACTCTGGAAACTGAAACACGCGACTTCAAGCTCCTTGGATTTTTTTTGCCTCTCACCACCTCTCCATACTCTAGGACCTTGATTTACAAATGGAATTCAAGATATACTTTTACTTGAAACAGGACTTTGGACCACTGAGCAATGATCCAGTTGTCTTTGTCCTTAGTCAAAGTGAGACGCAGATGAGGAATCTGATTGGTTTGACAATCCTCTAAAGGCTGAACTCATCCCTGTTGCTTGTGCACCTTTTCCCTTCCAGTCAACTTTCCATAAATATGATTTTATACAGCCTCTGTGGACTGCCTGACCTTACAGCAGTGACCCTCCTCTGTGGCTTACCCTCCTTGTGAAGGATGTTAATTAATGTCCTATGGACAACTGTCAGGTCAGCAGTCTTCCCTGTGATTTGGTTGTGTGTACTGAACCAGAGTGAGAGAATGAAGGCTCTGGCAGACTTTGCAAATTGGACTTTTCCACAATATTTCAGAAAGCGGATTCTTGAAAGATGTATTCATCAAATTTAAAACAAAAAAGTCTTCAAATATTTTAAGATGTATGAGATAAATCTAGAATTTATGGAAGTTAAACTTTTTGAAGTAAATCACAGAAAAAAAAAAACTTTTACATGACAAATTATTTTGAGATGCACCTGTACATACTGTACACATTGAGAAAAAGATTGCACAAACCACATGTCCAAAAACCACCCATCAAAAGAACAAATAATGAGAATCAGCATTTTAAATACCTTTTTTGTCTTTAATGTATTTACAAGCTTTAATCTGCTCTGTAGGTCTGAAGTATTACAAGCATGTTCATGTTCAGCGACCCTGGCCATTTGCTTTTTAAAGTTGCATTTTTGCTCATGTATCCGCTTTGTTCGTCTGCGTTTGTTTTTACAGTTCTGTGCACTGACTTGCATCGCTTCTTGAATGCATACCTCTACCTCTCATGAGGCGTATGTACAACGCAGAGCAAGCTGAGGCTGAGGGTAACACTTCCTGGTTATCAGGACAAAACCTTTGACTTCAAACGTCATACACAGACAACGTTAATAGTTTCTTTGCATCAGCTCCTTTTTATCGCTGCTTCCCCTTCATCCCAAAATAACTTTGTTTTACCCTGTTTTAAACCAAACAGTGTGGAATCCAGGGAGGCTATTTATTTCACAATTATTATTTTGTTATTATAATTAATTATATTGTTATTTCTGTTGTCATGTTCTCATTTGTGAGCCTCTGCAAATGTTAAATAACTTTCATATTTGCAGTCCTTAAAAAAATAATAAATTAAAGAGTCCAGAACCTATGTATCTTTAAGTCTCTTCTGAAAAAGTAACAAAAGAAAAGTAAGTTAAAATTTAAAACAAAAATATTTTCTATGTATAATACAGGTATTTAGTGCTTCCGCCGTTGGAATCCAAACTCAAAATGGCGGCATGTTTCAGAACCGTACCGCAGAAAAAAATTCCAGCCGTAAACATGTCGTCCTGCCCACACCCATTTTGAAAGTTTGTTTTTTAAATTTGTTCTGCCGTAAGGATGCAGTTCTACTACGTCGAGTCCTTCGGGTGTCCGCCTCTCGTCAATTATCTTCCGACTCCTCCTCTGCTTCACGCAGCCAGGTGAAGAAGGCCGTGACAGACTTGAGGGCCACACCCTTACCATGCTGCTCGGCAGGGTCTTTGCTCGATTCCCATTTGTAGAAAGCGTCCTCCGAAATGACGTCCTCGTCATACAGACAGTCAAAGAACATCCGGAGAAGATCTGGGAGAGAATGAGCAAAGATATATGAGCGTAGTGAGTTTTTGTATTGACAAGTTTTTCAGGTTTTTCTGGAACTAACAAACAATCCCCGTCTCTGCTTCTGTCTTGCTATCTTAAACTCCAGCTCCTGAGTAGTAACCATGAATGGTTAAGAAGAACTAGCAGCTTCTCTCAAAGGAAATGCCCTCAGGGGGAGGTTTTAAACTTTTTTACATCCAGGAAGATCAAAAGAACATTTCCTGAGGCTATTGAGGGTACTATTGAGGGTATCTCTGGCACTTGAAATTCAGTTTCTAGTTTTGCATGTTTGTAAATGCTATTGTACCAGTGAAGGTATGTGTTTAGATGTCAGGTCTGCTTCATCTGCTTGTGATGTTAAACAATGTGATTAAACATTGTGATTGGCTGTACAACAGATTTATGGAAGTAGTTTGCAAAACAGGAAATCCAGGGTACACACAGAAAATCTGACATTTAATTTAATAATTTGAAACCTTAAGATTTTCAAACATTTTAAGACTTATCACATCTTCAATTCACAGTTACCTTAACAACACAGTTGTGTATATGCTTTGCACTGATGCAAAGACAAGAATGTGACAAAAAGAAAAAAAAAAAAAAACAGCAGTATTTTCCATTCTAGCATGTGAATTAAGCTTTCTTGGATCATTTGAGATAAGACTGAGAAAAAAGAACCAAATACCATAGGGTAGCTGAATAGAAGGTCTCATTTTTAACTAAGTGGCCCAAAAGTAGATATCCTAAAATCTAGAATCATCCATTTACAAGCACTGCCAATAAAAATTAAATCAATTAATGGTCTACAATTACATATTAAAAAAAAGTATCATTCCCAACTTCAGGACACTTATAATCCTGAATTCTGATTTTACAGCACTGATATGTCAGTGAACACTATACCGGTTCATCTGATCAGCCGTACAGCCCACAATAATTGAGTTGTATCCATTTCAATAATTTAACTCTAAGTCTAGGAAAATTCAGGTCAGATCTGGTAGTTTAAAAAAAATCTCCTGTGTGATTTAATATAAAAAACGGAGGCAGAGAGACTAGCCTAAAACCTCTTTAGATGAATAAAATAAATAACTAAAAAAGACCTTAGAGTCTTGCGTTTTAGACTGTTTAATACTTTTTAAAAGCCTTAATTTTGGTTGAATTGATTTATCAAATTTTACTACTTTTTATAACATTGCAGACATTCTGAAATAGAATGATTAATATCAGTGCCAGAATATAAAGTATGTTTGTGTATTTACTTATTGTCTAAATCACTCTTTTCCCAACACACTGAATTTTATTTACTTATTTTTTTTTTTTTTTAAATATTTTTATTATTTTTCAGTCATATTACTTTATCTACTAAATCAGATTAATTTCATTATACGTTGATTATATGTGGAATTATTTAATATTAAAATTTATATTATATGTAAATATTTAATGCATTTTTTTACACTGCTTTGGCAGTAACTGATCTATCCATCCCAATAAGGCAAACTGAAAATTGAAAGTGATATTATCTTCATGTAGAGCATTTGTGTGGCCCACGCAGTGGTCATACTGTCCATTTTGTTAGTTTTGTAAATTGTATTCAGTTTAGGACTTCGATAGGGCTAACACTGCTAGCATTGAGAAACAAGTGCAGGAATCAGCTAAATCAGCCAGCTATGCTAAAATAAGCAGGGAACTTTCCTTTGACAAACTGATCTCTACATACTACAGTTAAGATCAAATAAGTTCAGTTTGCAGATCCTTGAAAAGTCTTGAATTGGACTTGTGAAATTTTGAATAGAAGGTCTCAGTTTTTACTAACTAGAGGTCTTAAATTTTGAATGGAACTTTGCTTAAGACATGTCTTTATCAAGTCACTGCTTTCTGGCCATATGTGCACGTAATCATTCTTTTGCATATTTGTTTATTTTAATATTAATTGATCAAATTAATCAATTAATTAAAAGTGTACAACTCTACCATAAGGTTTGGCTTTCCCTCTAGTTTTGTTTTCAACTTCTACAGTGTCACCTACTCACTGGTGTGATGTCACAACTACCAGCCAATCAGCACTGAGGCCTGGGTGGCACTGACACAGGGAGTGTATAGCATCACCCCATGCTTCCTGCTGCTACTGTGTTGCTTCTCATGTTGACTGAGCTGGTGCCAAATTGTTTGTTTTCCTTAATGTGACAAAAGTAAATCTTCATTTTAAAAAATGAAGTACATTTTGTTGTTCATTAAAATGCATGTCAGCTCCAAATATTAGTTTTTGGTCTCAAGCACTATAAATAACTGTCATCAATATCGACCCAGAAAAACGACTTTCAACACTTATTTAAAAACCATCAGTTCCTAATCTGGGGTCCGGGCCCCCTTGGCGGGGTGCCAAAGATCTAACAGGGGCTTCCTTTGCTCTGAGGTTGTTAAATTAGATTTGCACGTTACCTAAAATCAAGGAAAAAAACTCTTATTGGATAATTTATACATTTTTTTATAGATAAGTATGTGAAGGATTCCTCTGCAGAGATTTCATTAAACAATCAACATTGATAATTTTTTTACAGAAATGTGCCACTTTTGTTCATGTGGGACTTTGGGAAGCTCTGTGGAAAAGTAAAAACAATTGAGCTAAAAAGCAAAGCAGTAGTGATCTGAGGAGGAGACTGCTTGTCTCCTGGCTGCATGGGCCTCAGATTAAGTACAAAGAAATCTGCAAGCTATGAACACCTGTGTTGCTGGGAAACAGAGAAGCTCTGACTAGCTCCAGCTTGTGGATTTCGATGGTTCTTAGACTGAAGTGACTATGAACCAGTGAGTCATGGTGGTGGCTGGACTAATGGTCATTACTACTCATGTTCAGCATTTTATACTGGTAAACTGGTTGTACCTGTATAAAGGATGCAACCAACATTTTAGATGTCAGTAAAATAAAAAACAGGCATTAAAAGTGCGTCACATACACCAGATATTACAACGGTGGAGAGTAGGGGCACAGTAATATCTGACCACAACATGGTGTTAAATGAATGATAATCTTAGACTGGCTTTAAAGTGGGCCTTGTGGTGAGATCATATTCTCTATAAATATTACCACAGCTTTGCAATTACTCTTCATTAGAATTTAACTACCTCTGACAAGAAATGAAGAAAAGACAAATTTAAACAAATGAAAGTTCCATTAAGTGTTAAGAAGGGTAAACCGTGATGCAGCTCTTACTTGGAGGCTGATCGAGGGCGACGATCAGCGCCTGAAGTGCATAAAGTGCTTGCAGCTGTCGCTCAGTGTCTGAGTTAAGGTACTTGAGTAAAACGGGCAATCTCCTCTGGATGATGGCCGTGTCCACTCGACAGTTGGTGTTATCGTCTGTTTGGAGAAGCAGGAGGAGAATGAGTGCGCGCCAAGATGCTCCACTCAGAGTTTGGCAGAAAGCAAATATTGTAATCAGAGATGCGATTTCAGCAGAACAGAGGAATCGCTCCTCCAGGTGGTGGAGTGTTTACCTTTTACTGCTGCCTTACACACAGCTGTCATCAAAGCCCTCAGAAAGGGAGACGAGCTCATCTGAGATTCATCCAGGTTTGCCTAGGAAAAGAAACAAAACCACAAATCTTAACATGGTAACTACAAAAGAACAATGCATTTCAGTGGAAAAAAATTGAAATGATCAATAACATTAAATTGGACTGATGGTATTAAAGAAGCAGTATGTTCTGTTGCATCATTTTAATGCTGGCACTTAAACCATAGAGCAGATGATTTAGAGAGGAGATTTATCATAAGGCACAACATGTGACCTGGTGAACAAAATCCAGTCTGTTTACATGATCATGAGAGAATAAGGTGGATTTTTGTTTTACCCAAAAGAATTGAAAAAAAAAAAAAAAAAAAAAGTCAGCTGTATCTGCCATAGGCTTAAGTTATTTTGAACATCAGTATCAGCATCAGCATCAGCCTCAATTTTACAATCAGTGCATCTCTCTTATGTGTGTATGCAACATTTCACTTAAGTTGCAATAGTAAAGCTGATGTTTGTATGGCAGTAATGTTCCTTGGTGGGTAATTTCAGAGACAATTAAAATCAAATTATAGATGCACTGGTCTAAAGTCATGAAAACACCCAGGAAACAGTCCAAGTCGCTCACTTTTTAAGACGGGATCACAGCTGAAGTTTGTTTACAGAATGTGACAAATGTTAGCAGTGCTAGCACCACCAGCCTTCTATCCTCTTTGCAGGTTATCATCCACATTCCTGAGCTGAATATCATCACCAATCATTGGTTATTTGAGCATAACCCAACACAGCCTATTTACAACTTTATGCCCAATTTTCTATATCGAAATGATGCAAAACTGCACCGTTCCGCGAAGATGCTATTGGAGGCATCAGTTTGCTGTTGTTTACACTGGATTAAGACTATTATTGTGGCAGCATGGCTGTAGGCAGTAAACAGAAATACAGTAGCGGACAGCTGCATCACAGTTTAGGACCCTGTAACTAGGATTGTGGGCCTGAGCTGATAAAGATCTCATTACTTAAACCAACAAGTAATTCTAGTGCCGACTAGCGAGGGATCCGAATTTAATTAATCTTAATCCTCAGTTTACGTACAGAAAATATAAGACATTGTAAAAGGTACATTTTGTTACTTATTGTAACTGATTAGGTCTTCTTAAAATAGATGCCAAAAATTCAAAGTAAAACTCACATCAAGGTATTTATACAGCTATTCAAATCTTGTTATGATATCCAGCCCAGATCTATAAACACTGACAGACATCTGTCAAAGTTGTTGTTTCAGTTTGGCCTACATGTAGCTATGATCTGTTCCTGTTTGTAACAAACTGCTATAATTTTGATTACATCTCTAAAAAATGGACTGCACCCTCTAGGTTTCTAGCAATAGCTAGTAGAGTTTCAGTGCCTTTTATTCCTGACAGACTTGTCTATTCATGCTCTCTCTTCTCATACCTCTACCCAGTCAAAGATCTGCTCGTCACTGGCCATGTCCTCCAGGAGTAGTCTCTCTAGCTGCTGACTCAGCTCCTCAGGAGACAAAATCCTTTTACACTGAGACGCCTCAGAGTTGGAGTCGTCTGCCACAACGAACTGGAGCTTCTGTTTGAATCAAAAAGAGAACAGAGACCATTGATAAAGGAAAACATGTTAGAACGGAGATAAAACAAAGAAGGAAGACTAATGGAAAAGGAGTATTGATTTTTCCCTGATGTTAGTTTGGTACCCACATGTTGTGAGATGAAAGCCTGGACGTCCTCTCCCTCTGGCAGGAAGTCGGTCCAGTTGAGGCCAGATTCCCTCCACAAGGAACCTACAGTCCTATGGCTCTGTGAGGACGAGACAACTTTTTGTCACACATCTCATCTCTGAATTATCTCATATTAAAGTCTGGTTCCTGGATTTTAATGAAGTGAAAAAGCTACATAAACAAAGGCAAAATAACCATCAACTATTTATGATTACTCTTCATAGTAAAAGAATAAAAATACCAACTCTTTGTAGGGAGTGCACATTTTAAAGCTTCATCTAATACCTGGATGGACACTAAAGCAAACAGAATTACTGATGATCTATTAGCCCATTGTTGAAGAGAAGTTGACCTTCACTTTATGATCTCTATGGCTCTGTACACAGAGGTCATGGCTTTTAACATGCAAGGTGTCCTGGTTCCCTTCTGTCGTATATTTGTAGTCCTAGATGTATTGAGGAATGATGTATCAGAAAGTTTTGGTATATACAGATAAAATGTTCATACAGGCAAACTTAACTGTTAAAATGTTAAACCAGCACCCATTGTCAGTATTCCTGTGATGGATTTGTCTACTAATAAATACCTGTATCCAAGTATAGCTAACAATTCATCATAGATCAAACATTCATATTGAGCCACAAATCTGCTTGATGCTCTGTATAAAGCCAGTAATTGGATTCTCTCCCAACCTGAAACACATCACAAAGTTCATTCAAAAACACGTGTAATTTAATAAGTTGTGTTTTCTCCTCTTGAGGACATATCTGGTAAAGCTAGACTTTTTACTTCTTGCATCATGATGTTATTTCAGTAAACTTTATTCCCCTTCATTTGGAGCAAAAGCACTGCAGGATGCAGTTTTGCTCCAACTGAAGGGGAGCGACCTCACACACTGGAAGCGTGTCTAGAGCACTGTGCAATGCAGCACAGCTCTAATCAGGTTGAGGCAAGACCACAGAGATAACAGGAAAACTAAGTTCACGCAGGAGCAGTATGTTAGATTATTTTGCCTTTTTTGGGTGATTTGCAATTCATTCTGACTTGATTCCATGATTTAATTGCTGCTGCCATTGCAGAGTTCTTTATTAAGTTAAAAGGTTTGCTAAAACGGATCCGTGGTTTCATGTAAAATTCTGAATTCACTTCAGAAGTTAACTTTTCCTCATCATTGGTGCTGCTGTAGCTCTGTGACCTCATAAGACCCTTTGCTTGTGCTGCAGGATGAGACGTAATGTTGATATAGTTTGTGCATTGTGTTGAATTTTAAGTTGACCAGATAATACATGTTTTTCCAGCTGTCTGGAGTGATCTGTTCAATGTCGACTGACGCGGTTTTGCAGTGGCCAGCGCTGAAAAGACTTGCTATGCATCACCAACAGAGCAGAATGGTTCCCAGAGGTATCTACTGTCTATCAGACGACAATAAACGTCGGTACCCAAAGGGTTCTGAGGTTGCTCACTTTATAATAGAAAAAAGATGAATGCAGTGCTTACCATTTGTTTGCATAGTATGTGCAGTATTTCAGAAATTAAGATCCCAGCTCTTCCCACAGGAAGCAAAGGTTTGCTTAATTCACTGTAAAGAAACAGAAATAAAACACAAGTCTGTTAAAAAAAAGAAAAAAGAAAAAAAGGATAAATAATTTTAGTAATGTTTTGTACTTGAGATCATTTATCTGAGTAGGTTTTTTGCTCTCTTGCAAATGTTTCTGTAATTCATCTTAGAAATTATGGCCCACATAAAAATACAGCTTATTCTCAATCAGGAATATTCTGATAAATGCGACTCCAATGGTTGTAAACAGAGCAAAGTAAAAACTCTATTCTGCCACTGAATTTAAGTTAATAAAATTAAATTTCACAAAAGCCATTTTTCCAGAGTGAGACGTATGGCATCAATGTATTCACTGCCAACACAAAGTTTATTGAATCACAATGTTTAACCAGGGGTTTTGTGATCTAATAATACTTTTTTAGCCCTAAGTGGCCGTTATAACTCATTATGGCTGCTGTATTTGAACCACCCTGTTCCTATTTGATATTAGTTCATTTTTCCCCAGCAAAGAGTTTAAAATGTTTACATTACTCAGCACAAGTCTCTAAGTACCTAAAGAGCTCTCTCATAGAGAAGCCCCCTTCCCTCAGCACAGGGCTGAGCAGCTCGGCCAGGTACAGCCAGATGTGGGGAATGTCGATGGCCATGTCATCCGCCTGCTCCAGCGTCTCTGCAAACCTGAGAAAACAATAAAACCCAATGGTTATACAACTAGCCTCACTTTTGTTCCTGTGGTTCTTAAAGGAAATTACAGATAAAGGTACAGGAGAACTGACCCTTTGCAGAACTGGTGTTTGGGCAGGAATCCCTGCTGCAGTAGCTTGAAGAGCAGCTGGCCCATGTGGTCCCGTGTAGTCTGACTGCGTTCCAGAGTCGACTCCACCCCGACGCGCACAAAGATGTGAAGCTGAGAGCCCAACTGAAGCTCGTCCACACACTGAACCGCCTCCTGCAATACACAAAGAGACAAGACCAAGACTGAGAGGAGGAGAGGAGCGACTGAAGCACCTGATACATTTAAATGTTGATAAATTCACTGCTTAACCAAATTAACTGTATGCAGAAAAAACAAACATATCACAGTACCTTGTAGTCGTTAATGTACAGGAACTCGTCAATGATGGATTTGGACTTCCTCTCCAGCTCTTCCTCAGACAGAGCCGGTCTGTCCGGGATCTGCACCACTGGCTCGGGTTTTACTGTCGGAATAAAACAAGTGATAACCCTGTATGGTGCTCATGAGGTGTGATTGTTTCTGATTTGTGTATTTGGAGGTTTTTACTGCAGCAGTGTTTTTAAATTGTAAAATACAGCTTAATATGATCAATTATGACATGTTTGATGTACACTTTATCAATATAAGGGGACATTCTGGAGGCAGATTGATCTAAAATTACAACTGCGCCAGGATTCTCAACCTGTGGGCCACGGCCAAATCATTTCCAAAAATAGTATGATTTCTGTGTGTGTGTGTGTGTGTGTGTGTGTGGGTGGGGGGGTGGGGGGGGGGGTTAATTATATAAAAATAAAAATATACAGAATAGTGTTTTAAATGTTAAAACTCAATTACGTTTAAAAGGATATTAAAAATGTTCAAATATTCTTTTCATTATTTTGTTTTGTTTTTCCTTCAAGTATTAGACATGTGACAAGCAAATGAGAGATAGGAACTTTTGTTGTTATCTAGAGGTTATTATGTCGACAGCTCCTTGAAAACTGTAATACTGAAGGTGTTGCAACATGTTACAGATGCTGTGTTAGCGACTGTGGAGCTTCCAACATGTTTCTCCTGTATTCAGTTCAGTCCTTTATGTTCAATCTTCAATTAAAAAAAGTGCTCTGAGAACGCATTATATGGCCTACGTATTTATGGGGTCAGGGGTTGTCCACGAAAATTTTTTATTTATTTATGTTTATTGTCTAGCTGCGTTTGTCTTACCAGACTCTCTGACTCTGCTGCGCTCAGTCTCAGATTTGTCCTCTGTGACGCTCAGCCTCCGGGGCTCGGCTCCTTCTCGTCCTCGGTCTCTTCGTGACTCTTCAGGGTTTTGACTGTCCAGCAGCTCCTTTGAACTGCTGCCCCTGATGAAAGATCCGGGCCGAGACGATGGAGGAACTGATATCAGCGGCTTCTCATTGCGTTCCCTTCCTGTGCTGCTACGAGTGCTTGAGACAAACAAGCAAACAACGAATAAGGAAAAGGAGAGGAGAGAAATAACAAAAATACAAGACAGAGCAGACATGGTGTTGTCCTGTACCTTCCCAGAGTTCTCCTGGAGTCAAAGTCCTGGTTCTGTGGAGGAGTGGTGGAGGGTTGAGGTGAAGGTGTTGATTGCAGCGCAGAGTAACGATTGAGGCCAGCTGTCCGTGATTGTTCTGAAAAATGAGAACATTCCACATTTGAACCAGTGCGTTATATGGGATTTTATTTAGTTTGTGTGTGAGCTTTTGTATGGGTTTCCTGGTGGATTGACCTGTGAAGTGTCCTGTACAGGGTTGGGTATTGTTTGGGCTTTTCATGATACTGCTGCTGCATTGATACTTTTGCCTAAAAAGTGCCTGGATCAACACTTAAAAGAGAGAAAGTACACTGAAAGTGGGCGGGAAAAAAATGGTACTCTACTTGGTATCATAAATGATGCAGGAAAATATCTTTAAAAGATGTCAGTAGAACATAGGATAAGAAAAAGAAACAGATGCAACTTCTTTACATTAGAGGCTCAGGCAAAACTTGTACTTGTGTTGCGTTAGGGACAACGTAAAGAAATTGAACAGCTCAGATGCTTTTTCCTTCTTAAACAGAGACCTCAGATGTTTGACAAGTTAAAGTCAGACCATCACACTAGCATATCAAGGTTGAGTGATTTAATCTCTTGCTTTTTAACTATGCACTGTTGACTAATAATTAGAGATGTTTACTGTTGTTACAAGTCAAGTCCTGATGTGTGATTAAATCAGAGACTGAGAGCAGCAGAAAAATGCTCAAGCTCTGAGCCACCTCTTGGTATTTCTAATGCTGTTAAGAACGGGTCTCCAACATACAGTTAATGCTGAAAGTATTCAGATACCCTTCACTTTCTCTCATTTTGTTGTGCTACAGCCTGATGCTACAATTGTTAAAATTAACTTTTTTTCTCATTCATCTACGCATTGAAGTATTCAACTCCTTGGCAGTGACACTTGAGATTTAGCTCAGGTTCCTCCCATTTCTCTGGATCATTGCAGAGATGTTTCTACTCCTTGACTGAAGTCCACCTGTGGTAAATTTAATTTATTAGACATGACTTGGAAAGGCACACATCTCTCTACAGAAGGCCTCACAGATGACAACGCATATCAGAGTAAAAACCAAGCCATGAGGTCAAAGGAACTGCCTGCTGAGCCCAGAGACATGATTGTTGATAGGTATAGATTTTGGTCACCAGATCTGGTCAATAGCTGGTCACCTAGCTAAACTAAGCAATCGGCAAAAGGCCTTAGTAAGATAGGTACCCAATAACCTGACAGTCCCTCTGTCTGAGCTCCAGATTCTCTGTGGAGGTGACACAAAGTTCCAGAAGGACAACCATCACAGCCCTCTAATGAGCTGGGCTTATGGCAAAGTGGCTAGACGGAAACTTCTCGTCAGTGCAAAACACACAAAAGCCCACTTGGTGGACTCTAATTAAGGAGTAGAAACATCTCAGTGACAGTATAGAAAAATGTCAGGAACCTGAGATAAATCTCAAGTAATGTCAATGTGATATTTCAGTTTTTTTTATATGAAATACAGTGCTTAACAAATTTATTAGACCACCTGTCATAAAAATGAGAAAAATATTTTAGAAATCTTTCAAAAACTTGTTTAAAACTAAAAATTTTATTGTTATTTATTTGGCAAATAACCTGAAACAACTAAATAGTCCTTTTTCACACATAACAACCAAAAACTTCATATTTTGTATGGCCTCTTTTGGCCTGGATAACAGCTTGCGTTCTTGCTGGCATTGTTTTTATATACTTTTCCACAGTCTCTTTTGTTATTGAGTTCCAAATAGTTTCTAGCTGTTCCCACAGACTTGCTTTAGATGAAACTTCTGTGCCATCAATCTTTGAATCTGCTAAATCCCAAATTTGCTCAATAGGATTCAAATCCGGACTTTGACTTCGCCAGTCCATCGGTTACACTACTCCAGATTCCCTTTTCTCGGTCAAATAGTCTCTGCACAGCTTTGAAGTATGCTTGGGGTCATTGTCTTGTTGGTATATGAACCCATGACCACTCAGATTCAGTCCAGAAGGGATTCCATGATGCACTAAGATGTTGTGATAGAAGTTCTTATTCATGATACCGTGGATTTTCACTCATTTGCCCACACTGTATCCACAAATGGAACCCCATACCATAATGGAATCTCTACCGTGTTTCACTGTGGGTGCAATGCATCTGGCATGAAAACGTTCTCCAGCTTTTCTGAGGACATAAACCAAGGTGACCAAGGAGTTCAAACTTGGACTCGTCCGTTCAGAGTACCTTCTTCCAGTCATCAACAGTCCAGTGTTCGTGCTCCCTGGCAAATCTGAGGTGTTTCTGGATGTTTGCAGGCCTCAATTATGGCTTCCTAGCGGCTATTCTTCCCTTTAAGCCTTGTTCCGTCAGTCGTCTGCTTATGGTCATTCTGGAGACTTTCTCAGACTCTGATCTAGAAGCATCCATCTCTGCCTGAAGATCAGCAGTGGTCTTCCCTCTGTCTCTAGTACTTCAAATCTTGAGGTGTCTGACATTTGCTTCAGTTAACTTTGGTTTCCTGCCTCTTCCTTGGCGCATTTTGTAAGTGCCAGTCTCAGTAATTGACTCTGAAGCATACTTGACCACACTGTGAGAACACTTTATGTCTTTCCCTATTTGTCTCAGAGACCATCCAGCATCATAAAGTGCTTTAATGCGGACTCTTTCATTTTCAGTGAGCTCTCCATGTTTTACCATTTTGAACAGAAATAAGGAATTTCAAACTAAATTCACCTTTTTATACCCAAATTTGAGCCGGCTCACTGGGCTTCTCTGAGAAATCAGAAATGAATCAAGCATAACATGCAACCACTAAAACTAATTTTTCTCTTCAGGAATGCAAGTAAATAACTATAATTTGACATATCAATCAAGAAATAATAATGTGCTTCACTATTCTTTCAGTTTTTCTGTAAATAAGTAAATTAGAAAATTCATGGATAACAATTATAATTAATATTTTTGCATTAAAAATATCATTTTGTTTAAAAAGCTTCTACATATTGGTGTATTAACCATTGCAGAAACATAAAAAATGATTTTGGTAATTACCGATGCTGTTAATTTAGGGCAGCTGTGGCATAAACCTTACTTTGGGTGGTGGTCTAACAAATTTGTTAAGCACTGTATATTTGCAAAAAATTCTAAAATAATGTTTTTTCTTTATCATGATAGGGTACTGAGAGCAGAAGAGAGAAAATGAGTTCAAATAACTAAGTATCTGGCAGCAACAGTGAAAGGGGTCTGAATAGTTTCTGAATGCACTGTAAATTGCATGCACTCCTGCCCATGAAAAAGCATTTTTCCTCACAATCTCTTCTACTCTGTGTAGTACCTCCATACAGTGTTCAACCTTCTTTTGATCTTGGATAAGCCGATCTGTGTTTGTCTTACCGGAGTCGCTGGCTTTGGCTCCTCCACTGCTGCCCTTCACCCACGTGACCTGAGCCCGGGGGCCCAACTGGATCTTCTCATCCATTTGAGGCTGCAGAGAGAAGAACGATTGTAATGAACTGACAAATCCAGGTTAGAATAATGACCCACATTTAACTTTAAGGTTCATTGTTGGCATTTTATCGTACTCAGCTGCAAGAAACAAAAACTGCAGGGCTCTCTGATAGTCAAAGCATTAAACTTGCTTGGCTGCCATGTTTCTTCTGCACACTGTCTAGATTACTGTCTGCACCAATTTATTTGTATTCTGAGGCATAAGGAACACACTCAACACAATAGTTGCCTGTTTTGATGCATGATATAAATTTAAAGACATGTACCACAAAAAGACAAAGTCCATAGAGTGTCATGGCAAAAATCCTCCAGCAGAGGGAGCCCTAGAAAATAATTCAAACATTTTACTTGTGTTTCATGAATCAGTACCTACTCCAGCCGACAGGAGGTCTGAGGACAGATGAGGGCAGTGTTTGTGTTTATGTGTATACTCTGGGTTACAGGAGTTCTCTTGCTGCTGTGTAAACATTCATCTGCTGTGTTAAACTTTATATTGAAAGAGCAGCAGCCAGCGGTGGAGAAGTCTGAGCCTGACATGGAAAAACTTCTGAAACTTGTCACAACATGAAGAACAACCTACGGCTGACTGACTAAATAAGCTTGTAGACATGATGATATTCAGGTGAGACTCAGAGCACCAAGCAGCCTGCAGCGTTATCACAGTCCGACTTTCTAATAAGAATCTGTGCAAGATTATTGCTAGCTAACTAGTTTTTACACGAGAGGGAATTTGCCTGGTCTGATAGCATGTAATGAAAATGTTACATAACACCAGAAAATAATCTGTTTAAAAGATCTGTTTTAAAAGTGAACATGCTGTAATATAAGGCCACCATGTGAGCAATCGGTGAGTACAGTATTCCTCATAAAAGCAAAAGTAGTGAGACGGCGGTTTTGTTGTGTACCATGACGTGAAGGAGCATTTCCTTGGTTAACTCTAAACAGAGTCAAAACAAACCAGAATATAACTACAGGCAGCACTGCATACTGGATTTTTCAAACCTGATCAAACAAAGTAATGATGTGAAAACAGCTTCCTAAAGCCATATCCATACAAATATAGTTTTCATTTATTTAACCATAAACTTCGTAGCAATCAACAGTTTGTTCTTAATCAGCCTCTACACTGCTGTTTTCTTTGAAACCTTGATAAGAATTTTGCAAACACCGCTGACCCTGTTGTCCATAGCAAAATATTTACACGGACAACATAAATTTCTGATCATGTCTTACATTTCTCTGTCCATAAAGAATGTGAAATGCAACACCCCACTTCTCTGAAGGCAAAATATTTAGAGAAAGCCTCCCTGACAGTGTGGCTTCTCCGTGTTAACAAATGGGACATTGGGAAAACAACAAAATTAAAATGCATAGCAAACCCAGATGATGTTTTTCAGTCTTTTTTCCTCAAAGTTTGTACTAATGAGTTATTTGGTCCTAAAAAGAAAAAAAAAAAAAGGTTTTAAACGCCATGACCATCACTACTGTAGCTCTTTCAGAGAATCCCAACAGCTCAGCTCTGGTTAAAAAGGCATCATGTCAGGGCCATCATGGTGGTATTGTAGCTGTGGAGTGTTGTCAGTTTTTATGGTCTCTTAATTGTTTGACTACCCGTTTATTTACATTGCCATAGTTTAGTTTCAATTTCACACTGATATCAGTTTCAAGATAGAGATCAATTAAAAATTTTCTTTCAAACCAAACAGCTGTTAAATCGGTACATGCACAAAACAATCCCAGATGATCTGATAAATGGACAGTCTTATATCCTGGGATGAAGGTAGTTCCAGACTGTTGTACTTTAGTAGAAGTACTGTTATTAAAGTAGAAGTAAAAGTACTAGTCTACAAATCTACTCAAGTAAAAGTAAAAAGTAGGCCATTAATATCAATAACTACATGATAATAAGGATCTGCAGTCAGACTTTCTACTGCAAGGCGCAAGTTAACTTGAAGTTAAATAAAACAGCTGTTTTGGGATGAAAAGTGGGATCATTCTGTCCCTACCTGCACTACGGACTGTCATGTGTTGTGAAACCAAATGACTGGCCATTTTCTCGTTGGTGGCAGAAAGCTTGGACCTCTTTGTTTCTTGCTTTTGGTGTTTGATTTTTTTTTTGTTACTAAAAACTTTACTTAACTTAGTTAAAAGTTAAAGTAGTGATTTTACAAAGTACAAGTACACAAAAAGCTACTAAATTACAGTAATTTGAGTAAATGTCATTGCTGCTTAATGTTGGTGTAAACCTCAATACTTCCTGTGGACGGATTGAGATCAGACAGCTAAGACCACACCAGGCTGGTCTGGCATTTATTTATTCACACAGGTTTGGTCGTGTAAATGCTCATGTCCTGAGCAGCATTAAGGACCATCCCCTCAACTAGGAGAACAATGCTGCCTCCCTCTGGTGTAAACAATGATGCACTCACTCTATTTAGAGCGGCATATACTTGTTTTCATGTGAGGCAGGGAAGTGAATAGTTAATTTAGGTTCTGTTTAGATTAGCATTAATGATGCTTTTTGGAATTCAGTACCAAGTGACTGCACTTTAGTTTGCGTGTCCATACTATGCTTTAACACTACGTCTTCAGTGACATGATACAGGAACTCCCTTTCCAGCCTGTCATGCGAACATCATTTCTGTGGTTTTGTTATTGTAGGTAGGTGTCTACTCATGCATGTGCAGTGAAGCTGCTGAGGGTACAAATGAAGGGGGCTGAATTGGCCACACACTAATAGGCTGGAAGTGCCTCTTTAATAGCTTTATTTTGTCCTAAATATGCTTTTAAAAGGATACGTTGACATACTATTTGTGGGGGGCTTCAAGAAAAGTTGACGTATGAGTCAACTTGTTTTGAATAGTTTATGTGGAGCTGTCGTTAACAAGTACGCATGTTCTAGGAGCAAGATCCCATTTTAGAAATGGTTCCCTTTTTCTTAGGTTTTTTTTCCCATTTTTGTTAACTGGAATCAAATTAAGAGCTGATTGTGAGCCAAAATACTTGATCTTATTACCGAGCTCAAAGAGATTATCTGGACCTCTAAAAAAATGAAATTTCCATCACTCCAGTGATGTGGATGGACATATGTAAAGCCATGCTTTCGTTTACTAACAGAATACTGCAGATCACATCAGGGATAGTATTGATGCATGCATGTATGCGTAGCATCTATGCAAGCAAAACATTTTGGATGAAGACATTCCAGATCATATTCATATGCAGTCTGAGCTATCCTACACCAAACTGTCTTTAGTAAACATAGAGATGCATCCACACCTTAAATCGAGTGTCACCTCGAGGTATCTAAATGCTCAAATCCGATAATTCCTGTTTAAGCAAGGTCTAAACTGGATGTCTGATTTCAAATACTCAATGAAAATGGATTACTTATGCATGGTGTAAATGCCTGTACTTTAGTGCTATTCATTTGCCATCAGATCATCCATGATGGATGTTAAAGCAGAGTGTAAACAGCCTTTTAATAACCTTACCCAAAGAAGACAATCTGCCTTATCTTTGGACCATCCCTGATGTATGTGAATGTTTAATGTAAGGAGAAAAAAAAAATCTTCAGGTGTGTAGTTTGGACAGAATTGATGCTGCAGCATCCGTGGTTGAAAGAAAAATGTGGCATCTAAAAAGGTGGCATCTAACCTTGGAGATCTTTGGGATCTTGGTGGGGTCGATGGTCCTGCTGTTCTTGGTCATGGGCACAGTGTTCCAGGTCTCTTCTCTCTGTGTGCGCTGATCCCTCTGATCCCTGGGATCTGTGAGGCCAAAGGAAGACACTCCCATGAAGACAAAGATTTTGATAAGCTAAATAGAAATGTCACAGTGGTTTTATTCACTGAAGTCAAATAACTGCGAGAAGGGTGCTCAAAGTGACATTTCTGACTGTTTCTACAAGCAGAGATGAAATATTATAGGTCAGTTAGCAGATGGGAGGGAGTACGGGGCTTCCCGTCTGCTGTTAGGCACAATAGCGTCTCTGCAGGCTGTACTGACAGGAAGTCTGCCTGTATGCTCGCAGGCCTCCTGAGTCACTGTAGCTGTGCCGATGTGACTCTAAGCCTTAAAGAGGATTTAGACTGTGGGTCTGACCTGGCCGTCTCTTGCTGTCCTTGGAGAGCAGCTGCTGGTGCACTTTTCTCTGCTCCTCCTGCTCCTCAATCTTTGCCTCCTTGTGGATCTGCTCGATGGTTTTTGGGCCCTGGTCAGCTCTCCTCGACACCCAGTTGTGCTGGAAGAGAAACAAAAATGTACATGTAATTGAAGCATTGAGCGTGCATTATATCACTTAAAATACAAGGACGTATCAAACAGATAAATGTATGTAATTGTACATTTGTGCTGTTTAATGAGGCTGGAAATGGAAACTTTACTTTTCTGCTCTGCCTAAGTAACCGTTCTCATTTAAATTTCAAATTTGACAGCAGATCTTAATTTTGTGTTTCCAGCATCAGGTAGGAGTTAGTGGCAGTGATTTAAACAGCTTGTGTTGGTTAATCACAGTTGCATCAATGCAGATGTCAGCCTGTTAAAAATGAAGCTGATGTGACATACCAGCTCAATATAGTTATTTACACATTGTTACAAAAGAACAGGAAACATCCATAGGAACAAAACCATTGATCAGTGACTTCAATAAAGAAGAAACCAACTGATAAATACATAAATTTGGAAGAGCAATCCATGAGTACAGGATGTCTTACTAAAGCCAAACTCGGCCTCCTATCACACGTTAATTTTGTAAAACAAATATTCAAACTTCTAAATAAACAAGCAATCATATTACCAAAGAGGCCGGGGTCCTGTGACATCATAAGCTCAAATGTTATCATGTTGAGTGTTTCTCGAGGAAATTTGCCTTTTGAGGTGATAGCTTATACCAGTGGTTCTCAACGTTTTTTTCAGTGATGTATCTCCGTGAAACATTTTTCAGCCAAGTATCCCTAAACAGCGCAAAGATTTTTTGGCCGAAAAGAAAGACATTAAACAGTGCTGTGACAGCCATCTGATTTATCAAACTTTGTAACTGATAAACACTTTCAAATGACAAATATTGTATTTTTTTCAAACATTTAAATGTTTAAAATGCATGACTAAATTCATGGCAGATCCTCTCATCACTAAATGTGGATATTCAAACTCATGTAGTGAAAACAGTGAGTGGACAAGCATTAAACCATTTAAACCAAAGCACTGCTTGGCTGCAATGGTCTCTCTGGAAATATTTGGAAATAAAAACAGAACTATAAAGAGTTAAAAACCTGTACAAAATTAACTAATTATAAAAAAAAGACAGCTTAGTACCCATTTTTGGGATTTTAATAAAGACCTCTTCTCAAACTGATATCAGGAACTTAGTTGTAAACATTTCTTCACAAAAAATAAATCACAAACCCATTTATGAATGGAGTGAATGTGAATACAGTGACTGACAGGCATGTGCCAGAGTGGGTCAAACCATCCTGCAATGGGGGAGGTTAAGGGGGGTTTTAGGGTAATTAAATTAAATAGCCTACAAAGATAAACTCCAGTTTATAAACTTAAGGTCCTTATGCTCCAGATGCAATTTTTTCGTGCAAATATTCACAAAAAATATATTTTTTTCAAACCTGTATGAAGTCAATGCAAGCTTCCTACAACATAATTTTGTAGTGCGAAATTGCAGCAGATATTTTTCAAAGTTTTGCTCCAACCTGCACACATCAAAACACTCACTGGTGCTGAGTTTTAAAGCAGACAGAGGAACAAAAACGTCCTCCTCTCTAACACCCCCTGATGTTTGTCATCTTCTCATATCTCTCTGTTGCCAATGCTTGTTGGTTTTTACCTAACGTAGCCTGGTAGAGAGGGAGACAGATAGCACGCAGCCTGACATGTCCATATGAGCATAAATGCGCTATTTGCACAGCTGGAGCTGTTTCCAAACTAGCGGGACTTTAGTCCAATGAAATACTTAACAACAAAGTTTCCTCTGCCCTCAGACACAACACTTATAAATGCTGTTTTACTTAAATTACTCCTCTGACCAGTCTGTGACACAAACAGGTGAGCCAATCGGTGTGCTGTAGGGGGGCTAACAGCAACAGCGACAGCGAACCTAAGCTGCGCCCTTATTACTATTATTGATAATTCACATACAATGAATGAAAAGTCAGTCCCTCCTCTTACAAACTTGGCTGTATGAAGCAGTGAAACCAAACAGCACTGACCTCCTGGCTGTGCGAAAAGTGCTACACTATGCATGGAGGGAAGGACAGAGAGGGAGAAACCTCTTTTTATCTTCCGCTCCCATATATAAGACCGTTTATCAGAGGACAGGAGAATACACACCGCAGACATTCAAAGTACGAATGTGTTTTTAGAAGGTACATCATATACTCACAAAATCGTGTTGCTCCTGACATGCATAGAGAGGCGCTGTTTTTCTTAAATAACCTACATACATTTTAAAATCTCACATACCCCCTAGAGTGTCTTCACATACCCCTATTTGAGAACCACTGGCTAATACGTCCCAACTTCAAAAATCCCAAAATATCCCTTTAAAGTCGCCTGCTTAACCAAAAAGTATCAAAAACACTGATGCTGCACTGTTATGCTCCACACTGATCATCATATTAACTTTGAGATTCTGACAACTGTTTTTCTTCTATTGCTTTGAGACTGGGAGCAACAACAAAAATGTTGAATACTGAAAATCCTGAGACATCAAACCTCATTTTATTTCAAATAATGTATTTTTTTTTAACCTGTTCACAACCAAAGCTGATACTAACATTCAGCAATTTCCTGATTAACATTTACTTTTGTGATCACAGATACAATGGGGAAGGTATGCATTAATTAAAGGTATTTTCAAACATATTTAACACTTATTCTATTAAAGCATCCTGATTACTCACTGGATACATTTCCTAGAGATGCACCAGTTTTTGAAATTAGGGCCAATATTGATACCCACATAATTTAACTGACACTGACACAAATACCATCACTTTTTTGGTGAAAGACTCCTGGCATGCCAACATTTTCTTGTATGTTTAAGCACAAAAATAGATCAGAGTTTGTTTAACTCTCCTGCCCTGTAAATAATTTCTGATTTGACCCAGCAGTTAGACCAACATAAAATTGAATGGAGATTACAGATAAACACTGGTCCTGTTCATTTCACATAATTCGGACATTTGCCAAAGTTTGTAAACAGGACCTACAGACCGATACTGATGTTAAAGCAATGTATCAGTGCATCCCTTGTTATTACTCTTAAAAAGGTTGTGTCAATCCATCTTCAAGCTCCACTGTTAGAAATAAGATGTTTTTAACTTTTGCAAAAGTTTTAAAAAATGCACAAAAAGCTCCTCAATTCAAACACCATGAGTATATGTAATTAGTTACTTTTGATGCATGATTAAAGTTATGTTGTAAGTTCAAATACATCAAGTGATATTTACCTCAACCTTTATTGAGTGTATTCAAAATGGGTTTTAATATCTTATGTTAATACAAGCCATTACTGTAGATCAGTGGTTATCGAATGTAAAAATTAACTAGGAAGTGGCTGAATGCTAACACTAGCTGCAATGTAATGGTCGCCAATTTGTTATCAAACATGTTTTTTGAACACAAAATATGGTCCAATTTCCTTTTAGGTTTTCTGTATCAGTTGTCTTTGTAGTCACTTCTCAATTGTGAAACATAAAAATTTAAAATATTGACTCCTGCAAGAATTTTGCTGTTCATATGAAAACCTGGGAGATATCAGGATGACATAACATGCGAGTTTTCCACCCTGAGCGTGGCATCACAGGAACATGGTCGCAGTAGAAGTATGGTCTGTTGCTACTACAGATTATCATCAGTTCTAATTTTGGCATATGCTAAACGAGTCAAGCAGTCATAGTCAAAAGACTTTAACTAAATAGCCGAGTGAATGTTGATGATGGATGTTGCCGGGGGCTAAGACAGATATAATTCAAATGCAGTATCAGGGATCTTGATTCCAAAAATGTAAGTCACCTTTATGTTTTTGTTGTGAAAAGGGAACAATTTTACGACTGTTGCACTCTTCAACGAAGATCAAAATGTACCATTATGTCTACTTTACTACTCTGCAGTGGTCTGTAATTGCTTTCTGTTTGTGGTAAATCCGATCTAAACTGTATTCACCCCTCATCAATCTTTCTTAAAAGGTGTTTCAGTTTTTATCTCTATGTACAGCACTTGGACTGAAAGCGCTTTACAAATAAATCTATTATTATTATTATTATTATTATTATTATTATTATTATTAACAAGAGCAGTAGTAGTTTCACTATGCAGAATATCCAATACCATTTCCCTGAGGGTCAAAGATCAATGAAATAAACCTGTGAGTGAACATGTATTTTAAACTTGAGCAGCTCTGTCACAGACAGACTGTTTTTTCTCTAACTGTGTAGATAACACACAACCACATACTCACCAATCTCAGGTCTATAACATCCTGCAACATGAACCGTATCCGAGAGGACGTCTTCCTCTCCTTGACAATTTTTTCCATCTGATTGAAATACTGATCCATCCGTGGCTAAGGGGAGAAGGAGAGAGATAGAGAGAGGAGGTTAATTTGAGACATGAAGGTTACGTTCTCCATTTCTCCGTTCATTAAATGACTGGGCTGCAGGTTTCAGAGGTTTTTACACGTTATTTCACTGCACTGACCGAATGTTCAGTTTATTACTCCGAGCAGGAGCCGTCCCGAACACCCAGGATTAAATTGAAACATTTTAGGAGACAGGAAAATAAAAATTGTAATAGCCCAATAAGAACAGAACCAATTCACAGTAATGGCCTCACATTAAAGTGGCCATGTTCACATTAAAGCAGATATTACCACATTTAACATTGTGAAACTCATCTACAGGAAGTAAAGGAAGATTTAAGAACACTCTCTGTAGGATTCAATATATAAAAACTGCATTTTTATGCTGGTACAGAGTGTAAACAGAAGAAGAAAAACAGCAGTAGTAGGTCGTTATATGGAGTTCACAGCAGTGTACCTGCTGGTCAGAGGGCTTTGCTTTTAGCAGGGCGACTGGTGGATGGTGAGGATCAAACCACACATCACAGCACAGCACAGAGAGGGAGCACAGAGGCCTGAGGGTCAGTTCTGTCTCTCCACAAGTGTAGGAGGACTCTCGCTGTGTCCAGCTGTGACTCACTGATGTCTACAGGAGAGATGGTCAGATAAAACCAAGCAGGGGTTTCATGGTGGGAATATTTTTAAAAACTGTGGGGGTATTCCTGTTCTCTTTAACCAACAGAGTCTGAACTGAAAGTAGCCCAGCTGGTGTCGGAAAGAATCCTAACAGAACTTTTCTTTAACATCTCCAAAAATGTATTTGTGTCTCAGAAAAAAAAATGTAATACAGAAAATGTTAATACAGATTCTGGTAGAAAGATCTTAAAGGTCTTAGAGCATACTGCAGTTTTTTGCTTATGGTGCTGCAAAGCTGCCCAAGCTGACTCTTTTCCATAGAGAGGGCAGGTTAGCATCAAAAATGGAAGAAAGTGGCCTGGACAGAAATGACAGCAAACTGTGGAAACTGTCCCTGTGTTGACTTGGACCCAAAATTCCCAAGATCTAAATCCAATCAAGCATCTGCTGAATGTGATAAAGTCCAATCCATGGAGGCCTCAACTGGCAAAATTCAAGTCTTTGAGGATCTGCTGCTAACATCTTGGCACAAGATATCAATGAGCACAACAGCCATTTCATTCTACAGCCTACTGGCATTTTATATTTTGAGAAGCATGGCGTTGTCAAAATGTAAAACATCAAATTTCCATCATCTATAAAGCTTTGAATTAACTGGAGTAGTTTAAGACTTCCCCAAGTCTTTACATGACCCCTTAAGCCCAGTTCATACCAGAGAGTCATGAAACAACAAGACCATTTTAGAATGTCGTGGGGACAGTTGCAGCAGTGTGAACTGGGCTACCAGCTTTAATCTGGATGGCTGATGGCATTTCCTGTGTTTCTGTTGTTTGAATTGCCAATAGCTGGTTTCAATACATTGCAAGCAGATAAATGTGAAATGGAAATCTTGTTCTGATAGGGTATAAATACCGAAAAGTGTTTTAGAGTAGGATATGTCATTTGTTAAATCCTGAAAACAGAGAAAAAGGCAGAGGTACAAGACTGTATTTTACTGTATTTCTATATTTTTCAATAAGGATGAAAAAACGACATGTCCAACAACCCACTGCGATTACTTTTTTTCATTGTGGAGAATAATTTTTCAACCTTCCAAACCATACATGCCCCTTTTTTGACTCTTATCTTGCAGCCTTTACATTTTTAATAATAATGTTGTGATATGCATCATAGCTTGGGTATATAGCTTCATACTACAGCATCATGTAATGTCCCCATCCGCAGCGACACACTTACATTTTTAAATGGGGAAGTCTGTACATTCGTAGATGAATTAAGCGTTTTTGGACGTAGTATGTCAGTGTGTATCTGCATGGAGGCAACTGTGATCGTCTGTGTGCATGCTCTGGAGGAGCAATCACAAACACAGACAAGGGAAGGAGGGATATAGACTATAGGTTGTCTTCTAATCAATCCTGGATAATGATGATAATCTTATGGATGTTTAAAAAAATTATCTTAAGACCATGAAATATTTGGCTTGTTTTTTCCTCCAATTTACATTTAGATGGTTGACAAAAGTAGAAACAGTGACGTATGACATCAGTGTGATTAATTTGCTTCATAAAAAAATTTAAACGTTATGTTAATGCACCTAATCAATCAATATTAACATGTAATTTCAACAGCATTAAATAAACATCTCATTTTTCTGCATCACCCCTTGCTACACTCAGTTGAAAATATGACTGTTTTAACTTTCATAACTTCATAACTTTCTAGAATTACCAAATATAAGGATAATGGACACTGTATAGTCTGTTTGAGTTATCTAAAATATTCAAAAAGCAGGAACAATTTTCACAACCTTTGGTGATGACAAGACGGGATAATTTTCTTCTGCCACTACAAAATCAGATCTCTCCTCTCCCTTACCTTGGCCTTCTCAAAGTCCAAGTCTTTGCCGATGGTGGTGAGCAGCCTGCACAGACACTCCAATGACTCCTCGTCATGGTTCTTTAGCAGCTTCACAACACAGTCGTGCATGATGGCTTCTGTTAACATCTTCAGCTTAAAGAGCTCCCCGATGAACTTGATGTTCCCGATGGAGCGCCGTCGGGCCTTGTCCTTGGCCTCTTCCAGCTCTTCTTGTAGTCTGTCACGCTCTGTCGCCTGTGAGGAACAAAGGAGACGTTATCAAATAACATCCCTGAAAGTTATCCGCAAAATCTCTTAGCCTGAGCTGAGCAGGTTTTTATCATCCCCCCGCAATAAAAATGCTTTGAAAGAGCATGAAATCTGATGTCACACTCTAATAATTCCTGGATTTCGTACCGATGCAGCAGAGTCCAGCTCTTTCTGCTTCCTCTCAAACACCACATCGTCCACCTTGTCTTTCTCAAACTCCTTCTGGCAGCGGTTTAGCAGCAGCTTGCGAAAGTTCACTGTGGTGTTGGGCTTGTCTGTCATGGGCACTTTGAGCTGTTTAGGAATATCAACAGAGACGGATACAGTTCAGAAACAGAGTAAAGAGAAGTCCAGTTTATTGGATGTACACAAACATTTTCTTGTGTGGACTATTCTAAGGTTAAAGCTCTTTATCCGTAAGCATTAAAAATCCTCAAGGTATATCTAGACTCTGGGGCTGTGCAAGTAAGGTCCATGATTTACTACCTTCAAACATGCCTCGTCTGTAACTAAAGGAGGCTGGTTAGTACAGATCTAAATCTTTTAATATCTCACAATTCACTTTGTTTTTTTATTCAAACCGATTCATGATTAACTAACAATCCCAATTTGTTCTAAAGAGATGATTATTTCAGTATCTACTCCAGTCTGATGTTCAATACAGAGCTTTAAGTCTATAATCAAGAGTAATATGAGATCTGATCATGTCTAATAAACAAAGACAATTTGCATTGTTATCTAATGATACAGCTGACGTGAGTTTAGAAGGCAGGAGCAAAGTTAAAGAGTAGCTAAAGCCTTAGACCAATTTTTTTCCACCAAGACATGTATGTTAGGATTCAGTTTCAGTCCAAATCTTGGCACTTTAGCACAAACTATTTAAATTCTACATTCCATCAGAGTGGTAAGGGATGATGCACCCCTAAAAAAACTGAACAAATTGTTTAGAAATTGAAACTTACTGTTGTACTTTAATTGCGCTGATATATTTTTTTAATGTAACAAATTGGTCGTGATAGTCAATATATCAACTGCGTACCGTTGCGAGGCAGCGGCACATGTTTCCGTAGGCCACAGAGAAGCTAGGCTCATCAATGGCCTTCTCAAAGACCAGGTCGATGACACCTTTCAGCCTCTCCTCTGTGTCGATGGTCAGGTCTGTCACCTGCTTCATCAGCTGGTTGAACTTCTGAGGCGTTAGCTTGTTCAGGATGCTGCGGACTTTCCTAAAGAGTTCCTGAGAGAAGAACACCAGTAATAAAAGGTGGTGAATCACAATGGCCATTTACTATTACAGAATTGACATTCCCTCTCTCTTTAGCATGTAGTAAATCAGATAATTCCCTGACTTATAAAACATGCATTGACATACTCTGCTAGTCTGTTTGGAATCTTTTGTTTGGACCTACTTGTGTTTTTTGCATCTCAGGATCCTCTGTCGGACCCTCCCTCTTCATTCCAGGCTTCCAGGCATTCTCTGACTTTTTCAACTGAACGTCGTCGTTCACTGACATGATGATCTTTCTGGGTGGTGGCCGCTGGGCCCTAATGTTCATAAGCTGTAAAAGCAAAGAAAAACAGAAAACAGCACATTAAGTTTCCACATCATTTAACATCAGTTACATTAGCCTTTACAGTAAAAAGAATAACAAAAGAATTAATTAATTAATTAATTAGTCTAATACATAACAAAGATGGCAGTTGATTGTAAAACTTCTACTATACTCCTCATGAGCAGCATTACAACTTTGATGACTTTTTGTCTCCAGTAAGGCAAACTTGTTGCAAAACACATGTCGGACTGTTTCCCAATACTTTAAGTCTACAATTTAAAAACGAAGCCGCTTGCTCTATTTCTGGTTGCTAGGCAACAACAGAATCACCTGCCCTTCAACAACTTATCCAAAATCTCTAGTAGTTCACTAATATGCCTTCAGGCCTGCTGTCTATTCAGATCATTTAAAGTGCTGATAAAGGCATACAGCTATCATAAGCTTTTCAGCTCCAACTGGACCATGAGGGGAAAAAAAGCAAAGAGGCTGAGAGGTTTCCACTTTGAATTCAAGTTATTCAAGTAACTCACAACCATATCTATCAGAAGCCTCGTTATTCTCAATACTGCCATGTACATTTGTTATTTTCTGTCAGGTAATACAGAGACCTATCTTTATATTTAAAATTTTTTAGCACACATTGATGCTAACATTTATGTTGATTTGTGCCCATTATATACTACTGTAAGCAGCTGCGGCAAATTTCATCCCACAGCTATGAAATAAAAAGTCCATTTTATGTTTTCTCTTCTTCTTTAGTCCATGCTACTTCAAAGCAGGACTTTACAGTCATATCACAATGCTGTACTGCAACTTGGAAAAAGTATTTAGCAGCGCTTTAGTCAACCAAAGCAAAATTCTGTTAAGTTAAAATCCACCTAAACAAAAAAGAAAATAAGCTTTTACCAGCATTATAAATGATTTTAAACCACATAATGTCAAACTGAAATAACATCTAAGTCAGTCCACTAGCACATATCTGAGTCTAACTGGTACAGAAATGGCAATCAGACGATGCACATAGAGCATGCTGTGCAATTACACACATGTGGGGGGGGGGAGAAACAAATACTTAAATGGATCATCTATTCTACAGCAGATCAGTTTACCAGTGAAATAGTCTGTTAACAGACTGATGCTGGTGAGAAAGCTCTGCACATTCAATGGACAGTAATGTCAGCACATCCACTCAGAAACCTCACAACTATTTTATCATGAACCACAATGAACCACATCTGTAATACATGCTTCTGTATTATTCTAATTATCTTATATGAGTAAGTGTTCATGTTGGAAGTAGGGCTGAGAAATTATGGAAAAAATTAAATTGCAGTTAATTGAAAGTTTTCCCTCGATTATGATCAATGAATGATCATTCGACCCTCCACTCGGTTTGCGCTGTTAATATTTGTATAATTTAAAAACAAATAACTGGAAGTTTTCTATTTTTTCAAAGTTTAATGCATCAATCTTATGTACATCAAGAAAAAAAACTCTATGGTTTAATCTATAAAAATATTGTTCTCTATAAACAGTTTTGTTCCCTTGTAGTAATCAAACCAGAGGGATCCTGAATTTTCCTGGTCTGACCTCCTGATAAAGATTTAAAATCTAAAGATTTCTTTACTTAAAAACGGTCATTTCAAACTTTCTTTGGGCTAAAGGATGTTTAATTGTCCATGATAAAACAATGACCTTCATCTTTTTACCTAAAAAGGCCCCATCCCCACACATTACAGGAAGACCTCTAAACCGGGGGCTTTTCTTTAGAGACAAGTGTTTTTAAATTTAAGTCACATTTTAGACAATTTATACTTATACATTCTGAGTCTATTTTCATTTGACAAAAAAATCAAACATTATATTCCAGTAACTGTGAAGAAAAGTCTTTACATTTTAGTATTTACTCTTTATTCTCATTTATTCTCTTTAAACTTATTAAACAGGCAATTTGTAAAATTTGTACACGTCAACCATATCAATGCACTATCAACCCTTTGACTGATTTAAAACACACTAATAAAACTACTGACATACCTTATATGCACAGTGGAAAACTGTCATGGATTTTGAATGACCAACAGTCCAACACTGAAATTGTAGTAACCATGATGAAAACTACACTTAATTTTTGCCTGAGTTCTTCTCAGTAAAGATCTATTTTTAGCATGTCTTAGTCTAGTCTTCATCACAGAATAAAGATAGTTGATGCACATTTTTAGTCATAGTTATAGGTGATGAAATTAACAGTGATCAGAACTCAATTTTGTCATTAAAACAACTAAGATATGCCTTAATTATAGAAACCCACTTATATCTACACCATTAACATATCTAATGTTAATGACAGGGCATTAGCATTAGGAAGTTGTTACTTTACACTATGTAGCAGTCCTTGTGGCTCATATGGAAGAAGATCAAGATTGCAGCGTGGTCAGATCACCCAGCACTCTTTATGTTTCTGCAGCTCTATACATTAGGGATGCATGGTATTGGATTTTAGACGACATTTGATATGCAGATATTTATAAATTCATTTTAGCAGATAATGATATTGAGTTAATATCAAACGAAGAATTAAGTAGTTTAGACAAAAAATTAAGTACTGAAAGTTTAAAGCTCAAGGATGAACAAATACACAAATTTCAGTCCACAAAATGCAATCTAAAACTTAAAGACAGAGGAAGAACAAAGAAAAAGTCTTCAGTCTGTTCTTAGCCTTAAACTCTGAAAACTTACAGGCCAGTATTTGCAGCCAACTTGCAGGTAAATCGACTCGTCTTGTGCACTGCAGGACTCCTAAAGTCCAAGTCATTTATTGAACCAAAGAAGTGATGTTGATGTTTTAAGCACAGCTGCTCTTTATCAGACTAAAGTGACAAGTGTGTAAGGCTTCACTATGAACAGGTGAAGGTAATCACATAACCAGTCACATGACCAGATACCTAAATCATCAAATGAGCAAGTTTCAAAAGTAAATACCAACAAAGAATGTTTAAACATATAACCCAATGACAATACATAATATATCACTTCAAATGTTAAAGATACTGTGCTTAATTGTAAGCAGTGAAAGTGCTGAGATGTTAAATTGCAACAATTTGTGCATACAAGACTATGAGCCCATGACAATGCACACCAAGATAGCACTAACAAAGACAAAATTCCCATCGCTCTTTTATGGCTATAAAATACCAACATATCAGAAGGAAACTCCACAGACATACATCAAGCAGAAAGCTGCTAAAATATTAGCCCAAACTGTAAATATTGGCAGATATGTTCATATCTGCTGGTGCTGATCTTATGCCGATAACATGAACAAATATACTAAGAGAATAGATAAAAACTACATCTGGATTCAAACTGACTTTATGTAAAACTACCTAGCACAGCTGATCTTAGTGACTTAAGCCCACGATGTCTGATTTTGTCGACCTTGGATGGAAAACCCCTAACTTCCCATGCAGATGCTGCAGGGTACATCTTGTGAGTACCAGTGCTATGCCCCTGGGGTTGTGTTAAGTTTTCAGTCCTTGACGACCTGGGATAAGAATGTATCGTGTGTAAATGTGTGACTCACTGCAGCTCCTCGTCCTCCGGTCATCTGACGACCAAAATCTGCAAAGGCAGGTGTGAAGTCGGGTCCTCTGGAGATTGCTCTGGAATCCACCACTCGAGACGGCAGCTTGTTTTGGTTCATCTGTGCAACACATAGCATACACAATATTTTACCACACACTGCCATATATACACACATGGTCTGCAGCTGAACAGCAGGGGGAGCAGTGAACCCCTAACAATGGTGCCAGTAGGGTAAAAGGAGTTAGTGTCACTGTGTTTGCATTTCTAGCCCAGTGGTCCTGTAAAGGTGACCTGCTGTAAATGGCAGTCATACTACATTAGCAGCTTTTGCTTAATGTATTTTCACTGCTTGGGTGATAAATTATGTTCAGTGGCTGTAGCCCACAGTTCAGTGGGAGAAGTCAGAACCAGATGTGGACAAGGAGGGAGGAAGAGTGAGAGGAACGCGGGATAGTTGTGGGGGAGGAGAGGAGAACAAATCCAGCTCTTTGTCTTTCAGCTGTCCTTGACTTCCTCTCCGCTCTCTCCCAGCGAGATTTCACTTTCTCCCTCAGAGAAAACCAGCGTCGGGATTGTACATCAACTGTTTGCCGGTCTGCTTGTTCTTTTTAGGAGAGGTGGGGGAGGGGCACACACTGGTAACACTGCCAAGTGTGACATAACAGCAATGTGATTTTAATCAAAACAGCATTTCGGCGGACCATATGCTCCACCCGAATGTATGTGTGGATCAGAGGAAAGAAGCAAACTCCAGCAGAATGAAGTGATGTTGAAACTCTGCCTGTTGCTTTGATTAAAAACCCTGTTTCAAGAAGAGGTTTACTAAAAACCTACGCCTTTAACTAATGACCGTTTTCATCATTTATTCATAAAATCCATCATTTAACATCTTTTAATCTTTGATCTTTTAAACTTAAGAAAATTCTGAATAATTCCCATCATACTTTACTGCAGCCTGAAGGGAGAGTTTTAAATTGCTCATTTTGTCCTAGTAATGCTGCTTTCTTCACAACAGCAGTGGCTCAGCTTGACCCTACTCATTTGGAACTGATAGCAGTATTTTAACTGCTTTTTTTTCCTCTGCAGATTAACCTGAACACTGGTGGCTGAGTTTGTAATTGAGCTCCAGAGAGATGCACACAGACATATGCAGAAACTTTAAAAACAGAACAAACATTTCCCTGAATCATGGCCTATGCACGCAGCTGGATAAAAACAAGAAAGATAGCTCCGAGGGACCCTAGTTAAACTGTTTTGCGTACTAGAAATGCACGTCTTTTACTAATAATATTAATTTGAAAGTGATAAAAGAAAGAAGAACTGAAAATGACTACTACTGAGAAACTGACGACTTAAATGATTGGCTTTTGTTGTTTCAAATTTGACCTAGAAAGCGTAACTGAGTTTCAAAAACTGTTTCACGATCATTTCTACAGCTTACTTTATAGGATTTTATTCTTTGGAGGTCTGGATCTTTAGCTATCAGAGGAAATAGAATAGATAACTCTGGATGCAGCTTTGCTAAAAGGCTTCATCCTTTTTTTTTATTTTTTGAGGGTAATCGAAAAAGAAAAAAAAAATCATCTATAAACTGACAATGTTACGCTCTAACATTAACAATTTGCAAAACTCTACAGGTGCATTGGAGGGCAATAAATTGTGCCTATTTTATGTTGTCGATCTTATATGTGCAGGGATGATAAACACAAATATTTAATACCCCTTTCTTGATCTATTGTAATTGTCTACTGCTCTCGATTGTAATTGACTCTCTTTGGAACCTTTAGTCCACTATTGAACATTAAAAATAGATTTGTTAAAATGGCCCTGTCTTTTGGTCATCTTTCATTATACCTACTCTCTCAGTAAGGAGGCTGATGTTTATTTGATTATCTGCTGGCTGAGAGCGACGTCATGATCATAAACTGGTGTTTAGCTACTTCCTGTTTAAAATGTCCTGCCCTTTTAAAACAAACTGTTTGCCTGATGACGGTCTACTTTTTTTCCCCAAATTAGATAAGTGTGAAGGAGTTTTGTCATGATTTTTGTCGGACACTCCCTTAGGTTGTCAAAGTTTTTAACTTCAGATGCTGTAAAACAATATGATCTACATTATTTTACTGATCAGTGCACTGAAAAGTAGCTCAAAAGCTTTAAAAATACATCTATTTCATAAGATAGATGCTAAGAGGTGGATAAGGTATGGAAATATTTCCCCCATATGTATGCATTGTACACTGGATGTAGGAGTTTGCTAGTGAGTATTTATAATGAGTCCAGTATTGGGTGCCTAAGGCTTCTATATTTGTTGACCTGGTATTGGTATTCTTTGATTTAAGCTATTACTTTATTTGGTTTAAAATTCTAGTATAATGACAACCCTTAAATGTTAAAGGAGTGATGGGTTTTAGATCTAACCAGCAGTTAAGCGTTAAAAAGACTTAAGGCCACAGCTTTTGCTTCCATGCAAATCCTGTGTTAACAGTCAAATGAGCGGCTGGAAAAGCAGGGATGATTTGGAATATGTATAACTTTATTTCAGTTGTGCTCTGTGGTTCTGTTCCTGTTTTAGTCACTGAGCAGCACTTTGGTTAATGTATTTAAAATCTGATTTATAAATAAAGTGGACCAGATACTGATATAATTCATTTGTAAAACTTCATTCTACAGACACAAGTGTCAAAATTGATACTGAGAGTAAGTATGACAAACACAAGGATCCAGACAAGAGAAATAAATGCGAGCGAGTGCCAACAAACAGCTTTTCATCCATTCAGACCCAGATGCTGACAGGCAGTGCACAGAAACTCCATCAAACAACAGATTGTTAGCTGTATATGCATCTAGATGTCTGTTTATAGACCTTCATTAAAGCTAAATTATCATTAGATGGATACCAATGATTTCCATGATTACTGCAGATTGTGGTCTGACCTTTTGATTTTCACTCAAGTTTTTATATTTTCTGTATAAAGCCAAAGGTTGCTAAAACACTATCGCATGATGCTACTTGGACTGAAAATCAAAAACAAAACTCTTCAGACACCAAAATCCAGTCCTGCCCTACATCGTTTTGCATAATCTATAAACAGTGATTAGTTTGGAAGTAAAAGAAGCCACTGCAGGTCCTTTGCAGGGTTGCTGCATACTTTGAGACTTTTAAAGAACTTATCTAATACCCATCCAGAGATAATCAATACCACTTTTGCACCACATAACACTGGTGCTTCCTGGACTTCCCTGCCAGCTGTCATGACAATATTTACCTTAAAGTCAAATTCCCTTATTCATGCATTTACCACTCTTCTCCTTCTGTCGTGGTTTGTGAGTATGTGCATAATACATTACTTCAAATGCCATGAATTTTCATATGAACAAGCAAATACACAAAAAAGAATAAAGCTTAATCAATAGTCTGCAAACACAACTTACAATTCTCCTTATTTTTCAATTTAAAAAAATGGGAAAAACTCTTAATTTGTGGTTCAAAAACCTGCTTGAGAGGATACAATATTATAGTGTTATTTGATTATTGTGTGTGTGTGTGTTTGTTTTGTTTTTAGTTTCCAAGAATAATTTGCCCATCAAAAAAGTTATTCTACGAGGTTCTGCCATCTATTTTGGATGGCTGGTGGCGATGAGAGATCTTCATTTTGGTTGTTTCATTGTTGATGTTTATTAAAAAGAAAAAAAAAACTTTTATACATTATGTGCTTTGCCCTTAACACTGCATGGCAGCACCTGCAACTAATTGTACCTGAAGCACTTTGTGGCACTTACTGATGTTGTTTCTTCTTGTCTAGATCATTGCTTCTGTTGTTTTTGCTCTCGAATGTATCACTTTGGATAAAAATGTCTGCTAGATGACATTGTAACATTGTAACGTATTTTATATCGGAATAATCTATATTGTATTTATGGTGTATTATTCTTTTATGGTTAGTTTGTCTCTTTCTGAAGAGACACCAGTGAGATTGATGGTGGGCTGTTTAATCTGTACTTTTGTAGAGAAAATGAATGTGTTTAAAACATGTGATTCAGCTTCTATTGGCTTGTGTAGATATAACAACACTGTGGTCTGTGGTCTACATTTGCACTGACCTTGTCCAGCACCACGTCACTGATGGGTGGGAGTCCCTCAGGCTTCTGTATGCAGGCGGGCATGAACTGGAAGCCCAACAAGAAGTCCCTGTTATACTGCCTCTTCCCACTGGACTCAGCCAGATCTGGACAGAGGAGAACAAGAAAAAGAGCAAATATACATTTATAAAGATCAAATATTCTTATACATATGAAACAAAGACTGAACTGGAAAAAATGTAAGCAAAGGTCACACAAAAATAATTCCAAAACTGAGTACAAAAATAGTTGAATGTCAACTTGAAAACATATTTTATCATATTTTTACATAAAAGTTTGCTTTTAGTGTCTTTAAACATCTGTTCTTCTAACCTTCAATGTCTTGTGGAGCCCCTGTGGAGTTCTCCTTGTCCCCAGGTGTGGCCCCGCTGTCACTGCTCTCTGTCTCTGAAGTGTGGCCTGCTCCATTCCTCATGGGCTCCATCTCCGCCTCACCATTCTCCTCCAGGGCGGCAGGCTTTCCATCGGCCTCGGGGCTGCAGGCGGGAGCTGTGACGGGACTGGAGCTGAAGACTGATGATGGCAGAGGCACAGGGCTGCTGCTTAGAGGAGCCGAATGCAGAATCTGGTCTCCTGCAGGGTGGTCTACTGATCGGGGTTCGTCCTGTGAGGAAGTGAAATTAAGTTATCATATGTTGAACATTATGACAATATTTGTCTGTAAGCATAATGAGCTGTTAAGTATCATTAAGCAGGATGATTACAGCTTGGTGGTTGCTGTTGAATAGTTTAAAATGCCTTTGCACTTCATCAGATTTAAAACCAGCAGCATTGCAAGTTGTCTACATAATAACACTGTCTACTATGATCAGATAACAAGCAGTGAGGAGGTAATCTGCAGGCAGGTTGAAATGGATGGACATAGAGAAAGGGTAAAAAAAACGCAGAAGTGGAAAATGAGCGATGAATGAATAAAAACAGAGTGATAGAAAAGGCACTCGAGGGGAATAATAGGAGATGAAATAGAGGCAGGGCAGAATGGGTCAGGTACAAACAAGAGACAGAAAAAAGAAGAAAAACAGGAACACAAAGGATTGTAGTTTGATTAGTGGTACACTGTGGACAAGCCTGTGCTGACAGGATAGCCCAAACTCCATGTTTTCTGTGATATAAATAGCAAAATCGAAAATATTTTATGTACATGGAACATACTACGAAAATAACAATATAGTTGTGAGCTTTATTACAAAATTATTCAATAATTATTTCAGCATTTCACTTTATATTTGAACAAATGCACTTAGCTTGGAAACTGCCAAGTCACTGCCAATCATGGCAAACACTTTTCTCTCTCAAGTTTAGAGAATCTGAGGAAATTTTTACATGTGCAGCAGAATAATTGTGATAAGATTATGGGAGATAATCTGGCAGGGTTATACACCAACTCTAGCCAAATGGTTGCAAAAAGTTACTCTGCAGACACTGGATCTTACATAACATGGCACCCTGTTGTCACCAAGCTTTATACTCAAAATTCAAACCTCCGCAGTGAATTGTTACAAAAAGCCAGACTGTGAATGAATAATTTGAGAGAAATGAACACAAAGTAGGCAAGTTTTCAGATAAATTGTCAAAGATTCGCTACATAGACTTTTTTTATCTGTTTTTAAGTTCAAATGTAGTATCAATAGTATCAAAGTAATAAAAAAAAAAAAAAACAGATACGACAAAATTTCACCCCAAAACATGCCAAAAGTGGAGAGAGAGACTGAGACCAGATGGGGGGGGGGGGTGCATTAATATTCAAAACAAAGCGGGTATAAAGAGGAATAAGACTCTTGTGCAACTGCTTCACTAAAATTATGTTGTGAACAATTATGAGACACACTACACCTCTGCACATACGTGCAGGAAGGAGAAGGATTAAGTTAGCTAGTGAGAAGGTGCCTTCTCCTACACATCATCTCTCTCTCTCTCTCTGCTCCATCCTCAGTCAGAAGGCTGTTTTATTCACTGCTCTGCAAAAAAGTTAATCAATTTACCTTTTCTCATAAGGATGCACATTTTAACTTTAGTGTCAGACTGACAGAGAACAGAAGACAGACAGCAATGTCTTGTTTTTCATGGCCTAACCTGAGAACTTTTGACTGTGAGCTTCACATCACTACTCAAACCATGACACCCATGTAATATCCAAAAAAGAGAACGAGTGTTTGTCAAATTAGCTAATCTAATTTTTGTTAGTATTTTTAGGTACACTTTTTTAACATTAAACATTTTAATTTTCGTCATAATTGTTATTAATTTTCACGTTTTTTTTCAGTACCTTTTACTACTTTTTGTTTAGTGTTGTACTTTACATAAGAAACTCTGATTTCTCCCTGTAGCCTTAGTTTTGTGGTTGTCATTTTGTTTCCTTTCCGCTGTTTGCTCTTACTGTCACCAATGTCACTGGCTCACTTTTTTGTAAAATATTTGGATCAAAATATATACAAAAAAAACAAAACTAGAAAGAAAAGAGAGCAGAATCACTGTACACCCCTTTTCTGGATTTTTTAAATTTTATTCATTCATGGTGAAAAACACAAGATAATCCTTTAACTGATCCCCCGAGGGGAATTTCAAGTGTTGCAGCGGGACAAAGAGTCTATGTGATGTACGAGCTGGAAAACAAAAATTATTTAATCAGTAGACAGAATAAAGTGAGTGCTGCAAGGGGTCAAAGTGTATGAAACAAGTTGCGGCATGGAGCAGGTGCTTGTTGAAAATAAGGGGACAGAACTCAAAACTGCATATACATAAATGACAGTCATGTTTTTTGTAAAGTCTGAACATCTGAGGCACTCTGATGTAATCTAAAAATCAAACAGGGATGTGTCTACATCTTTTGACTTGAACAAGTCTTTATTGGAACATACTGTAATAGAAAATAAAACAACAGTTTTTTATTATTTAAACTTAAAGAGTTTTATTTAACTTAATCAGTTTTGGGTGCCCAGGATGTTGATTTTTTATTGTTATACAGGCATAAATATGTTCTGCTTTTTAGTAGAACTGTTATTGACATGCAAGCTCTGTTAATGTGTGAACTCTCAATCATGAATTTGTAGTTTTCCTCTATGATATTCTGTTAATTTATCTTTCTTTTTTGTTCTACAAAGATAGCTCATCTTTAGAATTCAGACAAAACTTAAAACCTTCAATTTTTCAAAAATTGTCTTTCACATTAAGTAACACTTGATCAATGTGCTTGCACATTAACCACATTTACATTTTAGACTTAGCAGATTCATATTCTGTTTATTTCAGGCTTTAATTTATGATTATTGAGAAGAGTTTCCTAATGTACATCTTTTTCTTTTAATTTTGGGTTCATGACATGCTCATTTATTTCCACGCTGCTGTATTCTTGCTGTGATTGTCTGCTTCTGTTTATAACAATAAATCACATCCGACCACCCATTAATCTTTCTTGTTTAACCTGCACAGTAAGGGAAGGCTTTGTTGAGCTGCATTGTTTTTAGTTTTTTACAAAGTTTAAATTTAGGGAAACCAAAGCTAAACAAATAAACTTAGGGACTTGTTGGCCCAGGATGCTCATTATAAAGAAAAAACATTTTCCATCCTTGTTTGGTTTAAAGGAGAGAGAACCAGTTTTACTGAGTCAAATTGTTTTTGGTTTTCTTCAATATGAACGTAGTGTGTCACTTCAAAGAGAAACTGAGTTCATCTTTTTCCAGTTCACATATATCTAAATATCTTAACATAGCATTATACAAAAAAAAAAAAACTAAACAAAGACATCTTCGTTAAGTCATCTGTAAAAGTGACTAATGTAATTCTGAAAAGTATACCACTGCTTAAAATAAAATTTCTAAACCACTTACAGTTCACTTGTTCATTATCAGCTAAAACAATCCCTTTAACAGGCTGCACTGCTCTTGCTTTGTGGTCTGAGAACTCGTCCACAGCTACAAGCCCAGAATGGAACAGTAAAGCAGAGGAAACGAAAGCTGGACAGAGCCGAGTTTACATACAGTGGGGCTGGGTGAGCCATGAAGATGATGGATGATTCTTTGCTGTGGTACTTGGACGATAACAACACCCCAAAGTCATTTATGTCCACTTCCCCCAACCGCACATGTGGAAACATTTTCCACTTGAACTATTGCCCACATTGTGCCTTTCCTCCTCTCTCTCTCTCTCTTTCTCTCACCCTCCCACCCTGCATACTTTCAATCTTTCTAGGCATTTCCATCAGTCTTGTTTCAGACTGAGATACCAACAATTAAAGTGGCGACAAAGTGCTGTTAAATCACTGACAAATCGAAGAATTCCAAAGGAAAATAAAGTCAACAGACTTATGTTTATGTGTAATCTCTGAGGGAAAATTGACATCAAGATTCTTAATAATCATTCAGTAAACTCAATGTAAGAACAAAAGCATGCACTGCCGCTACATCTGGTTCAGTCTTTTTTTCTCTTCTGCCTCCTGTCTTACCTCATCCTCCTTCTGAGAAACTTCTCCAGCACAGATCCCTTCATTTGGTTTCCTCCAGGTCTTTGGTATAGCAGAAGCAGTCTGATTTACTGCAGAGAAATACAGGAGAGTAAAATCATTCACAGCCCGCAGACGAAACAACAACAGCAATTGATTTTAAAGTAAAAACTATGTTTTAAAGTTTTCGTTTATTAAGAAAACATTTACTTTGGATAAAGACAGTTAAATCTCAAAGCTTCCTAGGGTAACCAGAAAATGGCATTGCATATAAAAAACCCTTAACTAGGCTAAATTGGAAGGTGACATGGTTGTTTAATGTTCATTTTAACTTATTTCTGGTTAGGCATAAACCAACATTCAGGTCTGGACAGATTAAAAGCACTTTTAAGGCATTTAAACCAAAAGATGTACTGAATTTGAAACCTTTATTGGTACATCTACAGTAAATTCAAGTGTATAAGTAGTAGTTTAATACCTATTATTTAATCTAACAAGCTGGCTGTGTCCCTGTATACCAGTGTGACCAATATATCAGTATAAATTGCTGAGATATGCACTGTCAAGACCACTGGAACAGCTGCTGCCATTGCATTTTGCATGCTACCTGACATAACTGAAAATTTGGCCTGATTGGTTGCTTTTTGTTTTTTTTTTTTACAAGTGGCTGCTAAAGCGCTCACAACGTGCTGAGATACATTGTGATGAAGACTAGACAAGAGGTGTTAGACACCACTTTTTAACAGCTTTTCTCCCTTGTTAGGTCATTTTAAAAAACAGCAGTGTACTGTTAAGTGAATAATAGAAAATACTAGTAAGTTAATGACAACTTGAAACCAGTTAAGGTCAGCAGTGCAACTCATGGACAGTAATTCCATACTTCACAACTATCACTTTAGACTTAAAACTACCATACTGTTTCCAGCAGGACTGCAAACTCAAAATGTTACAAACAGATAATACTAAAAGAGCAAGAGGAATGGTAAATTGTGGGCTTAACCAAATGCAAAAGAAATCTCCATTCAGGACAACAGTTTAAAACTTTTGCTCCGCTGGGAGATCCCTTCAAAAACTGCTACGCCTTACATACAAGCATGGTTTTTAATCTGGATTTAGTAAGCATATTTTTATTGACATCCATGTTTAATGTTATAGTGAAATTATTATTTTTTTAAAGTTAAAGCCTAATGTGGTTATGTGCATAAAATTTAACAGAGAAACGTTTTAAAAAGCAAAGATTAGAAAAGTTCTCCCCTATCAAAAGCCCCAATTTTTTTCCTTTAATCTTGTGTAAATATGTAAGGCTGGTCTAACAGGCAGAGTCCTTAGATATGACATTAGGTTTTACGCCGTATCAGATATCAGATATGGTGATCTAGTACTGTTCAAAAGGTCTTCACAGTCCAGACTTTGTTCTTAGATCTTTAAAATCAACAGATGAAATGACGATTCTCAAGACAGAGCTGCATGGCATTGACCACTGATTCTGTTAAGAAGCGGATTTAAGCATATTCTCAAAACAAACTTTCCTTCATTTGGCATTGTTAGGAAACAAAGGGAAAGTGCTCTAATACAGTTCACATGCTTCAGTCAATACTGATGTGTCTGATTTTGTCTCTTTCCGTCATAGCGACATCATGTGCACTGCTGCTGACAGCACGTCAGACGTGCTCCTTCCAGATGCCGTTGATAAAGACACTTTTCAGATCAGAGACAGACAGATAGCAGACCCTGAGCTGATGTATCTGCATGCTACTTAGGTCACAGTCAGTCACTCAGAATTAAAAAACTTTTGACAGGAAAAAAAAAAGATTTATCAAATTCTTTCTATATGGTATTTGGTACTGATTTTTTTTTCTTGGTGAGCCAACTAAGGATACAAATATGTTGACCTTAAAACCATTCTCAGTATATCTACCATAAAATCATTTGTGTAAGATGAAATTTTAAAATGGTTTCTTATCCAAAAAGTGTGCTGCATCCTGTAAACCAATACAACTAATATATCAGCATTAAGTGCTGAGACATACGCTGTCAAGACTGCAAGACTGCACGCCAACTTAAGTGCCAATCAGCTACTCAACAAATCCCACAAATCAGAAAACCAGATGGAGAGTTAACAATTGAACCTAAAGAAATAAATGAAAATTTTACTTCATTTTATTCAAGTCTTTACACATCTGAAATAACAAATGACAATACTTGAAAGGGATAACTTTTTTGATAACCTGCAGTGCCCCACAGTAAACTTAACACATCATACAGAGACTGAACTCCCAGTACAGGAAAAAAAAATCATTAGAGCAATAATGGCAACGCAAAGTGGCAAGACACCCAGCCCAGACGGCTACCCTGTCGAGTGTTTTTTTAAAATTCTCTAACAAGCTGTCAAAACTTTGACTGGACATGTTCAATGATTCGATGTCACATGGGTCACTTCCCCAAACACTGACTGAGGCATCCATTATTTTCTTACTTAAGCCAGGTAAAGATAGCTCAGATTGTGCCTCATATTGACCCATTTCTCTCTTGAATAACGATGTTAAGATTTTGGCAAAAGCCTTTGCCTTGCGATTAGAAACTACAATGGATGATGTGATTTCTGTTGACCAAACTGGCTTTGTTACAAGACGACACTCATTTACTAATATTCGTCAGCTCTTAAATATAATTTATTCTCCTGCGTTCAGTGGATCTCCAGAAGCGGTTATCTCACTAGACCCGGAGAAAGCCTTCAACAGAGTTGAATGGAAGTTTTTATTTACTTGTTTAAAGAAATTCGGTTATGGTCCTAATTTTATTTAATGGATAAAACTTTTATATACCTCACCAAAAGCCTCCGTAGTCACAAATAACAAGCGGTCTTGTCTCTTTCAGCTGTCGAGGGGGACCCGCCAGGGATGCCAAATCAGTCCATTGTTATTTGCTTTGGCCATAGAGCCCTTATCCATTGCACTCAGGTCATCAACATCAATCAGTGGAATTCACAGAGGAGGAGTAGAGCATTGTCTAGCCCTATATGCAGATGATTTATTACTTTATGTAACTGATCCTATCAAAAGTGTACCCTATATTATTGACTTGTTGAAGAGATTTGGTACTTTCTCTGGCTATAAGATAAATTTTAGCAAAAGTGTATGCTTCCCCGTTAATGACCTAGCTTTCCAAATACAAGAAGATATTCTGCCTTTCCAAATGTCTAGAGCTGGTTTTAAATACTTAGGCATTAGCATCACCAGAGATATTCAGAAACTAGATCATGAAAACTTTTTGTCACTGTATGAAAAAGTTAAAGATGATCTAAAGAAATGGAAAACACTTAATCTATCCCTGGCAGGAAAAGTTAACTGTATTAAAATGAACGTGCTTCCCAAATTTCTCTACGTGTTTCAGTGTATCCCTTTGTATCTTCCCAAATCCTTCTTCAAATCGGTTGATAAAGTTTTCATCTCATTTATATGGAATGGTAAAAACCCTAGGCTAAGGTGAGACCAAAAATACAGGGTGGTTTGGCCATACCAAACCTTTGTCATTATTACTGGGCTGCAAATGTCCAAAAGATTTTGTATTGGCTTCATACCCCAGACGCAGGTTGGTGCCATCTGGAAGCTGCATCTTGTATCTCAACATCATTCCCAGCTCTGGTCACCTCTAATCTTCCCCTCTCAATCTCACAATTTACAAACAACCCAATTGTCTTCAACACCCTTCGTATATGGTTTCAATTTAGGAAACATTTTGGGTTCAATCAATTTCTTAAAACAAGTCCTATTTGTAATAACCACCTCTTTCCCCCTGTTGCATTAGATTTCCTAAACAGATCATCATACAATTCAAAGTTCTCCATCGGGCTCATTTCTCCAAAGAAAAACTTGCTAAAATTTATCCCCAATTAAATGCTAGCTGTGACAGATGTAACAATGCCCCTGCCAATCTGACCCACATGTTCTGGCCATGCCCTGCCCTGGTAACTTTTTAGACAGGGATTTTTAAGATGCTATCAGGGGCACTCAGAACTAACCTCCAACGTAATGCAGATGCAGCTTTATTTGGTAACACAGACAAACAACATTCTGCTCTGAGGAAAAGACACAAAAACATTATTGCCTTCACAACATTGCTTGCGCGCAGAAGAATATTATTACACTGGAAATCAACAAATCCACCCAAACTATCCACGTGGCTAAGTGACTTGATGTATTTCATTCAGTTAGAAAAGATAAAATATTCATTGAGAGGGAATAAGAATAAATTTTACTCAATATGGGACCCAATTTTAACATATGTGGGGGGACTGGGGGTCTTTCCTGACAGTATTTAGTTGGCTTCCCCTTTTAGGGTTATCTGCCCTCCACAGACTCCAGTCCATCTCGGCATCCCATCTTTAATTATATTCTTCCTTCTCTTTAATCTTAGTACTATTTCTTACATATTTAGTGTACTATTTTTTTGCCCTTACTTGTATTTTCCTGTGTTAGTCTGTTTCTAAATTTGGGCTGTGGTCTGGCCTGTTTTCCCTCACATCCCACCCAATTTGCTAAAACTGCCTTTGCATGTATGCCTTCTGTGTTATGACTTGTTCTTTAAATATTTATTTATTTATTTGGCACACTTTACACTTAAAACTTACATGTACTTACATATGTCAAAACTAGGTACAGTGTATCCTCACCTGAAAAGGTTTTGTTTTTAATTTTATGGTAAACCTTATACATGGAGCTATGTGTCCTCATTCTGTTGTTTTTTTCTTTAAAAAGAAAAACTGGAAATGTGTATTGTAAGCATATTGACACTCTGTGCTTGTATATTTCCAAATAAAAATGATTCTACAAAGAGACTGCAAGACTCCAACACATCCCATAAGACCTGACACTATCAAAAAACCTGATATTGACCATATTGGCAATCATCAGCCAATGGTCAATAAGTTAAAATAAACACACCAATATCTGCCATGATAATCAAATTAAAGCTGGTATCTAGTACGCCTAACTGCTGAAAGTGTTGAGAGATTTTTAACTGGGCAGAAGAAGTCACCTGCTGGACAAATCTGATCCATTTCCATGGTTAAACAGGCGAAACAGTTGCTAAAACCAATAGAGTTGATAAAAACAAAAGCAATGGCTTAAATGTGTTTTAAATGTTGGTATCAGCACTGATTATCATATTTGTATCTCTGAGGTCTGAGGAATTCAAAGGGTGAACAGATATGCGAAAGGGGAAACAAATAGCTGATCCAATTCAGTTTCATTGCCAGGAAATCAGGTTTTGATTTCAGTTAATATTTTGGCCTCCCACAATCATGAAAACAACATAATCAAGATTAAACAACTACTGTGCTGCATGTTGTGATACACTCATGTCCTTTACAAATTCTTTACAGTACAGTGTGTGCTGTGCACCTCCCAGTTTAACAGCTCTCACTGCTATTTAAGTAAGGAGCAGAGGGAGCCACGGAGAGTGATCCAGTTTTTGAAAAAAGCCTGAGAGCTAAAGAAAACAACAAAAAGACAGTTATTACTTAATACTGACAACAAAATAGGTAAAACCACCTCAGTTGCATGGGACCATTTTGGTTTTGAAGGTCGTTTTCACATCTGATAGTCCGGGGGGCCTAGGTTTGGTTCGGAACTCAAATTGCAACATTTTTGCACTTTCCTGTGGTTTAGTTAACATTCACATTGCCCTTGGTCAAACCAACCAAACCGTATGTTTGTGGTGCTGTCATCCCACAGAAAAAGGGCAGAAGAGGAAAAGGAGACGTAGAGGAAGACGAAACGGGAAATCCATCTCTTGCCGCTGATCTTTTTTCCACATAAACGTGAAAAAACACCAAATTTACGCTGTCTTGGGGCTTCTGCTTTTGCACTGGGGCATTACAAGCTGTCCAGCATGTTGTTCCTTACATGAGACGAATGAATCAGCACAGTTGAGCCAACATGTGAGCGAAAGACAAAGTTGTGCTGCTACAACTACACAGAAGCCAAGCGAGGTACCGACATGTATTTCAGCGTATTAAATCACACATTTAAATCAGTGAATCATTAAGCTTTATGCCACTTCCTGCCTTTGGTTCACAAGTTGGTCAGCTGTGCTTTCACACCTCAAACTAATCACACCAGGGTGCATTTGGAAGCGAACTGAGACCCCCTGTTTTTAAGCAAACCAAAGTCTGCTTGTTTGGTTCGCACCAGTTTGTGTGAGCTTTCACACCACTCCAAACGAACCGGACTATCTGGGAAAATGGACCAGGGTTCCTTTAAAGCGGACCAAACAGCTCTACTGTGGATGCACCAAAAGAGTCTGACCGGGAACAATGCAACCTAACTTGAAGAGTTTGTCACATGGTTGTGGCCCTCAAGGCATTACAACAATTAACTATTCTACTATCTGAAACACCAGCATGGATGAAGATGTTTGAATATTATATATTGAGTAATGGTGTTTACTAATTGGAATCTGATTATCAATCAAAACAATTTTGATTATATTTTCTGCTATCTGCATTCTGTGTCAACTTTTGCAATATAAAAGAGATTATTTCCAGTATGTTCTATGTATGATCATTAAATGTTCATTGCCACTTAACTTCCCTCTTGTTTCAGGCTGGATAGTCACCAAAAACAGCGTGATCCAAATAGTCTTTATTGTAGTATGTAAAACTACTTTAGTAAGGGAAACAAATGATCTGGTTGACAATAAATCAACATTTTAAAGTGTTAACAGTTACAGTACCTGTAGTGGGACTCCTCCTGGTGAGTGCTTGCTGTTGGGACTCTGTTTTGCTGTCAGAAATGCCTCCATGCACCTCCATTCCTGGTCTGGAGACAAGTTCTTTAGTGTCTAAGGATTTGCTCGGCTCGTCTGCCTCTGTCGTGGCCTGCACAAGAGGCGGAAGGCCTGGGGGGAGCATGACGGGCAGAGCAGGGGCAGGGCTTGAGGTCAGGGTGACTGGCACCACAGACACAGGAGCCATGGGGCCGAGCGCAGCAGCAATAGGCACCTCTGGCCTCACGTCAGAGGGCAAAGTTTCCGAGGAGGAGGGATCTCTGTAGGCCGGAGCAGAGACCGGGTGCTGGAGTGAAGCTGAGGGCAGAGGAGAAGGCTCATGAGCTGGGGGTTCCAGCTCTGTCACAGAATCTGCAAGGCCGTTCAAAGCCTTGGGAGCTGGAGCAGGTGAGGCAGCCAGAGTCCGTGGGGCATCTGAGAGAGGCTTGTCTGTGTTGGGAGTCTGAGGTGACGCCAAGGAGGGTTTGTGCTCCCCGAGTGATGGGGAAGGAGAAGAGGCTGAAGAAGTGGACTCCCTAACCGCGGGTCGTTCACTTTTAATGGCCACTGAAAGAGGGAGAGTGTCGGAGGCGGGCATCCCAGCGGGAAAGGGAAGCTCTGGTTCGACAGTAGATGAGGGCTCAGGCACAGAAGCAACGGCCTCAAGTCTCTCCACAGGAGCTTCAGGCTGCACGAGCACAGGCGAGGAAGACTTCTGGACCACTGGCTCCAGTTTTGGCGTTTCATCTGGAAGAGATCAGATAAAGACATAACAAATTTAAAGCTGACTAGAAATGGACATTTAACAGGCACAGCACAGTTAATGGTGATTTTAAATTTCCATCTAAAGACAGGATTAAGACACATAAAATTCATAACCAGAGTTCAACAGAAACCAAGGATACTGAGCAAAACACAAGATGCAACCTATGATACAATTTAAGTTATTCATTTATTGATATTATTGATTAAGCCCCTTTACGTTATGTTAGTTACGTTTTAAAACTATTCCATTTGTATTTAATTCAAGTCCTATAGGCAGGATATTCCACAGGTTGATCCCAAGCGACAACCCCCAGTGTGATGGTTTAAGCAAAAGTAAAGGGGAAAAACACGGCTTATATAAGTGCACACTATAGAACATAATTTGCACCAGATCTAACTATGCCACCCACTTTGGAGTTAATTACACCTCCGGCCAATGCTTTTAGATCCGCAGCACGTGCCCTGATCCACTCTGCTGCATGTCACAAGTGCCACTCCACTTCCACTCGAGATATGTGCTGAGTCTATTTTTGACCAAGCCGCTTCCACCACATGTCAAGCTGAGCAGAGCTGATTTACCAAGGCAGGAAGTCAAACACACAAATGCATAGCGCATCTGTCGATGTCAAAATAAAACACCAGGTACAGGCTGTTGATTGGGGAAGCAATTTACACTGAAACAACACTCCTCTACCTATCAGAGTCCCCAATGATAACACTGCCAAAAATTCGCTATTATTTGGAAAGACAAAATTACAATTCTTTTTAACAGAAGTGGTGCAAGCCCAGCAGAGCTTGATTCAAATTAAAAAGATGATAATGTCAAGGATGTTGATCATTCCTTTGTTTCCTGGCACTGTATGAAAATAACTATGTCTTTAGAAGAAGTATGAGTGAAAGCAATATTATAGGATATGTGGGTAATCTTACACAAGAAAACATACAAAGAAAAGACAGATACTGAAATAAATGCCTTGTGGCCTATTTGCACGGGATTAAATTACCTAGGGACCTTGCATAATTCGTAAAAATTGCTCAGGTTGTCTGTGTTTTTAATCTTGGATGAATCAACTACGTTCGTAATTTGTGAAGGAAAAATTCCAGTGCAAATCACCTACCATATTTCAGCGCACACAGAGGTCCAAAGGGAATTCTAACACCGTATGAATTGGCATCTATTTAATTAAGGGTGGTATTCTTGTTTTTTTACAGTCCATGTACCTTTTTCTGATCCTTTATCTAATTGAAAAAAATAATAGAGGCTGCGTAGGAGACTGTTAAAGTTTTGGCACATAGCCTATAGGTTACAGTGCTTCTCTTTCAGTAAAATTGAGCTGATGTTTAAAATTGGGTTTATTTTACTTTACTTATTTATCCAAACTCTGCTGCTCGAATGTGCGTATGCACACCACTTGCTCTCTTCATATGCACTGCTGCTCTGCTTCCCAAGGTTTCTCTTTGCAAGTGCCTGATCTTATATCAGTACCATTTAGCTGTACATTTCATGCATAACACAATCAAGATTTGAAACTTCTCGCTCAACATTCAGTGGTTAGGCTGCAACAGTTGATCTGTACGAGGAATGTTGTGGATGCAAAATTATCCCAATTTATAGAATGCAGAGTAATATTCATAGCATCTCCTGCATAAAAACAGTTAAAAGTAACAGGAGAGGTTCATATTTTACAATATGTGTCTCCCTTTCTCATACATTAACGAGAGGGATGCTCGACTTTCTCTCTCTTCCTCTGTCTGATTGGCTGCAGATATGCACAGATGACTTTTGCAACCTCGATGGGTAATGGAAGTCAGAGAAGACTGTTCACTAGTTTATTAGTTATGGACAGCTTGCTAAAGATCTAAATACAAGTGTAAGAATATATTTATATAATACATATATAAAACACTTCAGTGATTGGGGGAAACTCTGGCTAACAGTTTATGAACAAAATTGCATTTTTTGTATAAACTTTAGAAATAAAAATTTACTGTGTTTTTATTGCTGTAGCCATTTAGCCCCCTTATGTTTTCTTACAGAAATTTTTGTAAATCCTAGAAAATGAAAGACCTGTGTGAACGCACTGCAACAAACACTGACGTCAGGAGGGTAATTCACAAATTATCAGAGGTCCACAGGTAACAGTCACGTGTGAATAGTACTTTAGCCTGGTTTTAATCTATGGTACATTTACTTATAGAAGGTGATGTTTCTAAATAATCTTCTTAAATGTAGCAAAACAGAAATGTATGCATTAATTTGCGTGATTTGGGAAGTGGCTGAGAGGAGTGACAGGTGGGCATATTATTGTCATTCTCCAAGAGACCGTAAGCCATCCTAAACTCCATTCTTCTGCCTGTTTCTATGAATCAAATCTGGATGGGTTGAGATAGTATTTCAAACACCACTTAGTTGGGCTTCTAAATACTTCAGAAACTATAGAGGACTATAGAGGATGTTTTATATCGTCTATGGTTGCTTTCCCTTACAGAAAAGGCAGACAGAGGTTTGAAGCAGTTGCACAGGTGCCTGAAAGTTATCCTAAAAGGATCAGTAAATCATCACATTTGGTTTTGTCTAACTTTTAGACTACTTTCAGACTCTTTGGATTTAAGGCAGTAAAATTGTGGTCAAAAAAGCAGCAAATGCTCCTAAACTTTTGATTTGTGATGGTGAAATGTTTCAGCTAATTACTGGAAAAGCAGAGAGTCCTGCTGACACCACTCTCAGGAAAATGAAAGTGAAAGCATTCACGTGAGTAAACTGTTCTGTGGAAAAGAAGACTAAACATAAAATGAGTTGTCTGGAAATGGTTGGGCAACAGATTTTTATGTAGTTGTAGCTTCAGAAGAGAAGAGATAGCAAAACCAAAAATGACAAGAGTGCATGACACAGCAGTAAAACAGACCAATATTTACTGTTTGAAGACTTAAGGGAGTCTTAAGATTATGGAGCTACAGAGTATTTTAGAGGAAATGGAGGATATGGGTGCAGACCTGGCCCTGGTTTGGTGTCCGAGGCCCCGGTGGTCAGCGGCTGCTGTGGCTGCTGTGGCTGTTGGGGCTGCGGTGGTTGTGGTAGCTGTGGGGTCTCCAGCGCGTAGCCTCCAGAATGGGCCTGCTGTGGCTGAGGAGGCTGTGGCTGCGGCTGCTGCTGCTCTGGAGTCTGGCTGCTGCTCAGCTGCTGCTGCGATTTGAGGTAGAAAATGTGAGGATAATGAGGGTGCGGCCATAAAAACTAGCAACACAGAAAACCAGAGACAGGCACAGAGATGTAGGCAAGCACACACACAAACAAATAAACAAAAAAACAAGCCCAAATGCAGAATAAGCAGAAAATAAGGAGTCCAATGGGGTGTGTTTAGATTTGGAGGATCAGCAATGTGGACGAAACAGAGAATGAGGGGAGGGATGGCAGGAGGAGGAGAAGGGCTCAGAACGATGCAGAACAATAGAGAGAGAAAAAAGGGGAAATACAAAAAGAGAAATAAAATCATAAAGGGGCACAAAAAGACAGAAGAGGAAAGACACTGTTAACATCCACAGAAGGATAAAGAAAGGAAGATGTCATACTGTCCTTCCTCAGAATCAGGGAGGCTTTTTATATGAGCTAAAATGATGCAACGATCAGACTGTGTTAGCTCTTATACTCTTTTTAATGAGCATGAGCGCTGTTGTTTTCTTATGTGGAGACCACAAAAATCTTGTCAGGATGACTTTGACATGAGGACAGCATTCACTGCAGTGAATGGCTGTACCTGTTCTGTGCTGTCTAAACATTTCAAATGCCTTGAAACAACTGCCAGCAAAATAACTTCTGATATACGTTTATCGACAAAAGTTTTGGTAGTAGAGCTTCATCTGGTAAATCTTTATCTGGCCTAATAAAGGTCAAGTGCTAAAACACTGTCAAGAGACACACTTTTACAAGTTCAACAGTGTGCAGGAGTTTCTTTCCCAAAAATTGTTAATGGACTATTTTCTCTCACTAAAACAGATGCATAGAATTTTTCACTTAGCAACACAAGAGCAGTAAAGATTTCTTGAAAGTGTGCAAATTTTTATCCAAACTGAAATTATTCATGAATTTACAGAGAATCTGAAAGGGAGCAAGTCTATCTTTGACAGGTAAACTAAGTAAAAAAGGAGAGAAAAAAAAGAAACTTAAAAAGACTAAATTACACAAACAAATACCATTTAACAAATCTAAGAGTATGACAGAGAGTGACAGAGGCATGTAGGTTTTTAAAGGGTCTCTGTGTATTTGAATACTGTCTTTAATTGGTGAGATGTTCACATGTTGTGTTATTCAGGTCTGACTTGAACCCGGGCTGCTTAGGGAACTTAGACAACAGTAGCCTCTCTGCATGGGGAGTGACCTCATTGTCAGGCTATCAGTGCTCCGTGCTATGTTATTAAAGTTGTTTTTAAATGTGTCTTGGATGTTGTATGGCTGCTACATTAGCCAGTTTCCTCTTGTTAAAGATATTTTAATCTTAATAGGACTTAAGTTGTGTCGTAACAGCTTGCAATGCTTGCTGTTAACACTGCACCTGAACAGTGTTAACTGTTTTCCTTTGACAGTAAGACGTCTTGCACTTTCACCTTAAAATGTACAGAGAAACAGAAATCTGATGCTTTGTGCTGATGAACCATTAAAGCAGTTAGCTCCATAGTTTCACCTTTATGTGAGGAGAGGAAAACATTCTAAAAAAAAATACACCTAGACAATTGTTAATATCATTAAAAAGTTCATTTTCCTAAAGAAGTGGAACCTTAATATATTCTAGATACATCTCATTAAAGTGATATATTTCAGGACTTCTTTGTTTAAATGGTGATGATAACAGTTTAGAGCTCACAAAAATCTAAAACCCACCATATCAAAATACTAGAATATCACAAAACATCACTAAAAAAGTATTTACAAAACAGAAATGTTGACCTTCTGGAAAGTTATGCTCATTTATGCACTCGGTAATTGTTGAGCTCCTTTTGCACAAATTACTGCATCCATGCAACATGGCATGGAGCTATCCAGTCTGTGGCAGTGCTGGGACATCATGATGCCATCAGGTTGATCTGATAGCAGCCTTTTGCTTGTCTGTTTTGAGACTGGTGTCTCTTGATGTTTCCCCAGAGATTCTCTAAGGGGTTCAGGTCAGGCCAGTTGGCTGGCCAATTAAACACAGTAACACCATGGTTAACAAACCAGTTTCTGGTAGTTTTGGCTTCACTGTAGACAGGTGCCAAGTCCTGCTGGTGAAGGAAAGCAGCATTTCCATAAAGCTTGTCAGCAGAAGGAAGCATTAAGTGCTCCAAAATCACCTGGTAGATGGCTGACAGTGTTGACTCTGGACTTAATAAAGCACAGTGGATGCAGCAGATGATATGACACCTCGACCCATCACTGACAGTGGAAACCGAAAACACTGGTGTTCAAGCACCTTGGACTCTGGGCCTCTCCAATCCTCCTCCAGACTCTGGGACTTGATTTCCAAAAGAGGTCAAAATTTAGTTTCATCTGAAAACAAGATTTTGGACCCCTGAGTAACAGTCCAGTTCTTTTTCTCCTTAACTGGGGTGAAAAGCTGATAATGTCTGTGGTTCAGGAGTGGCTTGACACCAAAAACACAACAGTTTTAGTCCATTTCCTGGATCCGTCTGCATGTGGTGGCTCTCGACATACTGACTCCAACCTCAGTCTTGAATCTGCTTTGTTTTACAATCCTCTGAAAGCTGAACTCATCCCTGTTGCCTGTGCATGTTTTCTTATCACACTTTTCTATTCAAGTCAAAGAGTAAAGTCAGCAGTTTTTCCCATAATCATGAATGTGTGGACTGAACCAGAATGAGAGAATGAAGGCTCAGGAAACCCTTGCAAATCAGACATTTCCACAATATTCTAATATTTTGAAGTAGTGGGTTTGAGGTTTTTTTGTGAGCTGTAATCAGCAAGATCAAAACAAATAAGCCTTGCAATATTTTACTATGTATGAGATGAATCTGGATGCACCTGTAGATGTGGATAGTATTATTGCACCACCATCTCCGGTTTGTAAAACAAGCTAGTAAGCTCTGATGAGAGAGGAAAGTGGAAGAAAATCAAGAAAGTATTCCGATCAGACACTTCTGGTTATGTGTAATCTCCTTTACTCCTCACTCCTTTTCCATATTAACATGAGGGACAGAGAAGGAAACAGAACCCATAGAGTTAAAATAAAAGAAAGCCAAGAAAGCTGATTATCTTTGTAACAACTAGCATGTGCATTTGCAAGCTGGGTCAAGGTAACACCAGTGAATGGGATGAATGTGATGCAGATGGCTGCACTAAAAAATTTGAGAACTCCTCTTTAACTGAGATGTGATAGTTTACAGCTACATCTGATACATGTGTGGTCTAGACATGTGGTGAAGGCCACTAGGTTATGCACTTAACTCAAAAATAAATCTTTTGACATACAAGGTAGGTTGATTCTGTAGAAGGAGAAAACAGGCAGCACATTTGTGATTTACTTTAAAAAAATAATGGATGATTGAAACAGTAGTAGGAAGGAAGCAAGTCTAACAGAAACAGCTGTTAAAATAAACTGGGAAAACAAAAAACATTAACAACTTGTTAGTGGTTTTATAGAGTAGGAGGACTAAACCACATACCCAAAACAACTACAAAGATTGATTTAAGATTTTAAAGTGTATTTTAGTTCTGAGCAGTAAACCTCAGGCATGTTTTAGGTTGAAAGCAATCATCAATTTCTTATGAGCGGGCAAGATGGCTGAATAAATTACCACAGAGCGGCCGTGTGTCCTGCAGGAGGGATTAGAGCTCACACTGCTACAGAGCAACATGAGACGCCACTCCTCTCCTCTCCTCTGCTGTAATCAGCTGCTCTCAATGCTACACTGGCTCAACTGTAACTACTGCAGGTGAGTGTGTCTGAGAGCTGTACCTGTGGGGGTGTGGGCGTAGAGGAGGGAGGGCCGACAGGAGGTGTTGAATTCCTGCTCCCTGAACCTCCCGCCATGATCTCCTCTGTGATGTCCCGGCCACCCTGATTGGGGTCACGGATACGGATCTGGGAGGACAATGGCACAGAAAAACAGACCTCACTAAAGCGGCCGAGTCTCAGAGCAGCAGAGGTTCAGATATTATTAATGCATGTTATTCATCTGCACTGTGAAACATTACTTTGGGTCTTAATTAACAATATGGCTAGGAATCAACTGGTACCCAACAATGAGATATGATTAGATATGACTCAAAGACCAAAATACAGCAATTCGAGAAAAAAAGAAAAAAAAGCATTAAAACTTGATATAAATGGTGTGTAGGTAATATCCTGGTTTTGCCTGGGCTCCTTTCCTGCACTTTCCCCAACTTTGTACTTTATGAATACATCCACTGTCCCACCTGAATAAAGGCATAACATCCACTAAATAGATCTTAAACTAAATACATATATATATATATATATATATATGCATCACTAAGTCTAACAGAAGAATAGAAAACTCCCCTAATAAAATTGAGAGCAGGATTAATGGATTTATTTACCGAAATCTGGTGTAAGTTTAACCTCTTATCAGACTTGGTGCTTGCAGTCTCACATGATCCCAGTGTCTTCCTTTCTTCTATAATCTCACTCTCAACAGCTTTGAAAAATAACTTTCGTTCATGTTGCCCTTTTCATATCGTGAGCATATCTGTGAGGAGTCATGAAGTGGTGATGTGATGAGTCATTCTGTATCAAACACCACAGTTTTTAGATTAAAATATCTTTTATTTGAAGCCAAGAATTGGATTACTATTTTACCTCATCAGATTACTAATGCTGAATATCAATGTAATTGAAAATAATCATAATGGTGCTGTTTTACTTAACATGCAACTACTTCATTTTCTTCAAAAGACAGCTTAGGATATGAACAAGAATAATGCCATAAGAGGTCAAACTGACACCACTGCATTGAAATGAATACATTAATCCCTATAATTCACTTTACCTTTTCATGGCATTTTATATTCTTTAGTTACTCAGGTATTGTGATTTATCATTTTTCCTGCAGTATAGCAGTTCTAAATAAATTGCTTTATTGCAACATTTTCATTATCAATAACCTATTATTGCATACTGTATCATAACTCATCTGATCATGATTACAACATTTGCTCTGACTGTCTTTTCTCTTTTAAATCTGATCAAATTAGAAAACCTTTTAGGATTCAAGTCCCTATTCAAAAGATAAAACTGATTAAAAACAGGCATCAGACACTCCAAAACCATCAAGTATTTCTCAAGGGATCATAGAAAAAAATGTTTGTTCCTTACAGAAAATTAAGTAGAATATCTGCAGATACTCTCAGGGGGGTTTGTCCATAATCATCAACTAATCAAGTTCTTTTTCATTCATTTTTCCTCTCATTTGTCCTGAGTTTTCAAAAAATAAGGCTACAAATCCACCATATTTAAAGCTATGATGAGATACGCAGTGATTTAGCTATTTAAGCACTTCAAAAATACCTTCTCTGTGCGGTTTTCAGAAATATCATAAACCTGATCTTTTCTACTGAAGGGTTTTACATGATTGTTATCCTTTTCTGAGACTTTCATGGATTTGTGGAAGAAAATGTGAGTCTTTGTAAAAGGATAAAGTCATGACAAAGTGATGAAGAAGGATTTAAAAGATAGTTTATATTTAAATGACATTAACATCACTAACACCATGTTTTACAAAGGTTAAGCTTTCTTTAAATCCCAATGTAAAGAGCAACTGTAACAACAGGCTGGTCAAACTCCAGCTGCTGATGAAGTTTTACTGTGTGATATCATCGCAAGCAGAAAAGCGGCTACTTAATGAACTTTGAAGAGGGACTGTTTTGACAGCTGCTGTTTCAAAGGTCAGTGCTGAACTTTGCAAAGATCAACTTTCCAGACATGATGAATGAAAAGTCCTCAAAGTGCGGAGAAAAAATGGAAACTTGTACATTTCTGTTGACAAAAGAGCCAACTGGAGACTTCAGAACAGCTACAAAACAGGCCTCTCTGTGAGACTGTTTTAACACAGATTTTTAACTCATTATTCTAGAAGCTTCCATGAGAGTTGAAGATCTAGAATTAAGAATGAAGGACGACAGCTTGAGGAACAGAATATCGAAATAAATTATTAATTTGTTGTTGAAAGCATTGCTTGTCAAATGTACAAAGAAGGACAAGTGGTGAATTTCCATATGAAGAACCAGCTCAACTCGACTTGACTCTACCTAGTTTTGGTACCCTGTGCTTTATTTCCCATTACAGTATTCAGTACCTACAAAAAGTAATCACCCCCTTGGATGTTTAATACTTTTACTGATTTTACAAATATTTCATGGTCAATATAATTCGGCTTTTAGGAAAAAAAAAAATCTCTTTAATGTCAAAGTTTAACTGATAAAGTTTTGCCAAGTAAAAAAATATGTTGGGTATAATAAATGATAACACATTCACCCCTCCTTAAAGTGACTGAACTAATTTAACAGTGGTCCAGCCAATCAGTGCTAGTAGTCTCACAATTAGCGAAATCAGGATCACCTGAGTGCAGTGTATGTATCTTAAGTCATTGTAGTATTAAGACACCTGTGTCTGGAAGGTCCAGTCACTGGTTAATTAGTATTCCTGGCTACCATTACACCATGAAGACAAAAGAACACTCCAAGCAACTCAGAGAAAAGGTCATTGAAAAGTTTAAGTCAGGGGATGCATATAATAAAAACATTCCAAGGCACTGGACATTCCATAGAGTTATGTAAAATCCATCATCAAGAAATGGAAGGAATATAGCACATGTGTAAATAGATCAGGCCGTTTTCACAAACCGAGTGACCGTGCAAGAAGGAAACTAGTAAGAGAGGCCACTTATGACTACTCTGAAGGAGTTACAAGCTTCAGCAGCTGACATTAGAGAAACTCTACACAAAACAAGCGTTTTCCAGGTTCTGTTTTCATTTTGACATTAAAGAGGTATTGTTGTAAGTTTCTTTTGTCAAAAAAGCCAAATTACATAGACTATGACTGATTTATAAAATTAATAAAAGGATAAAACATCCAAGGGGGTGAATACTTTCTATAGGTACTGTATACTTTGGTTGTACCTCCTTGGCGTAGGCTGGGTCGCCATTGCACGGGCAACAGCCATAATGTCCTATACAACAATGGAGGGAAATGAGGAGATAGTGTGCCTGGTTCTTCGTTTGTGGTTTTTGTCGCAGAAAGAATAAGACAAGTTTTATTCCAGACAGTTGCAAGTAGTGAGACAAAGCTATTGAAAAGTACAGGAGAGTTTGGAAGTTTAAATAGCTGTACGATGCCGATGACAAAGGAGGTTTGATTCCTGTGTCAGACATTCTACACGTGACCATCCTGGTGACAACATTATCTGACCACTCAGCCTCGGCATTGTCTTTATGTCACATTTTAATATCGGCTCGGCTTGCTTTGAATCTCACTAGGGGTGATACCAAGAATAAAGATACCAGGTATGATCACTAATGGAAAACAAAGACAGTCAAGACAAGACAAGTTGATCCAGAACCCTACTGTGGAAAAGCAAAAAGTACTCCTAAGATACTCACTGGTTTTTTCTCCCGCTTAGCTGGTGGAGGTTGCTGTGGTGTAGGCACTATGATGGGGGGTGAGGGGGGGTACACAGTCTGTCCTGGGTAGTAGGGCGGACCAGCTGCGGGGACAGGGGTGGGGACAGAGGGCGAGACAGGCGGGTGATACCTGAGGGGATCTGGGTGAGAAGAAAACACAGATACAGTCACATGAAGCTGATTTGTACATTCAGATTCTAAATGTGATGCAGATGTGCAAACAGTTCTTGTTGTGTTTTGGATTAATGACTCACGATAAGGGGCAGGGTACTCCCCCGGCCCAGGACCAGGATAGAAGGTGCCAGACCCTGGAGGCTGTACTGAATACTGCTGAGGAGGTCCCACGTAGGGCGTACTGTGCCGATACTTAAGAGGACAAAGAGGGAAACAGGGGGCATTGGCACAATTTTATATGCAAGAAACAACAGATGCAGTATGGATGATAGTTTTAAAACAGCACACAACAGGGATGTGTTGCTTTTTTATATTCTGATTTTCTTAAAGGGATTTTGACTGCCCTCTGTGAGATTTTAGATAAGCCCTTGATCAAATTCAGTCTAGACCAAAGATATGCACTGTATCTAACCAGCAACAGCTGCAAACGGAGAATTATTCTCTGTAAGTATTAACCATGAAAACAACAAACAGTACTTACAGTTCATTAAGAGGAATATTATAAATTCATGCTTTTAGTTTGGCTTCATTTAAGACAAATAGAATTACTAAAAAAATTAACGTTTAAACCTTACAGGTGGTCAATGGTTGTCTTTAACTGCGTAAGGACTCAAGGGTGAAGAGGAGGACTTGAACTTTTTTTTGCTGGACTCTTCTATTCTGTGATTTTTGTTGTTTTTGTGAAAACCCTGCATAACTGATCAGTGTTCACGCAGCGCCCAGCACGTGCATTCACCTGCATGCGCGTTCACGTGTGTCTAACCTGCTGTTTGTGAAAACAACCAGGTGAGAGAGAGTAGGAGGAGTGTGCGAGCCTGGGTGACAGAGAGAGGAGCTGATAGGTTGATAGGTAGCTTAAACCTGTGGCTCTTCTCTGTAATCCTGCAGTAATCTATAAGAAATTAAACTAAAATGCAGCCAGCCTACCTTTGAATCGCAGAAAACCTCCATCAGCTGCTCAGACTGGCCATATTGGCTGTTGCTGCTGTACAGTAATCCTCCTCAGTCTTGGACAGAGTCATAAAAACTCTTAAACTTTGTAATGTGGCCTGTTAGTTAAAAATATCAATCCAACGTTGAAATCTGCCTTAACATCAGCAACATAACGCTGATTAGTGAGCTAAACAAGGTGACACACGGTAAAATTATGATGTGTTTAATGACAACTCAGACTTTGAAGTATTAAAGGGGGGACGAAGTTGAGATCTTTTTATGGTGTGTTCAAATGTCCCACGGAGAAATTTGGAACTTTAATTTTTAGTGAGAGATCTGAATAAATCCAGTCATTTTAAAGGAGGAATATTTAGTGTTAAATAGAGGCAAAGCATGAGTGCAGTTTAGAAACATGTCTCATTTTTCCACCCTAAATACAGAAGTAATCCTGTTAAAATAGCCTAACTAATATTATAGATGAAGAGTGTAACAGCTCCTGTATCCCTTTAGAATAAAAAAGTTGAAGAAATTCATGCAATAATGAAACACATCATGATTTATAACTTAATTTAATCTGGCTCTCTGTTTTAGGTACTGGGGACTCATCTAGGAATCAAACATGGGTAATGGGGACTCGACTTGGGTTTTTCTTTGGTGACTCGGACTCGACTTGGACTTGAACACTAGGGACTTGGGACTCAACTCGGACACAAGGTTTGTTGACTCGACAAGGTTTGTTTTCTATTCCAACATGACTGTTGCCCAGTGCACAAAGAAGAACCATGAAGACATGCTTTAATGACTCTGATGTGAAAAAACTTGACTGGTCTGGACCTCAATCCCATTGAACACTTTTGGGATCAACTGGAAACAAGACTGCAAGCCAGTCCTGCTCATCCAACATCAGTGCCTGACCTAAGAAATGCTCTACAGAATAAATGGACACACATTCCTAAACACCTGCTGGTGTAATGGTTAAGTGGACAAATACTTTTGTCCATATAGTGTATGTCCCTACAATTACTTATCTTTAAGACCAATGACTGAGCAAAATCAAACAAGATTATGCAAACAATGGCCTCTTGCAACAAAACCCCTGCATATGACTTACTTTCCATGAGCTTTTAAGGTTTGAAAAAAAAAAAAAAAAAAAACCTGAACCATCCTCATGATGCAAAACTGAAGAATTGGTGTTATGTATCAAATAACAGTGGAGAAAAAACTGAATCACCAAGTCGTGCAGTTTTTATTTAGAGATTTAAAACATAATTTCCCCTCCTTGGATTGATAATCGTGACATCATGCCCATTTACAAAACAGCAGCCAGCATGAGCCGAGAGCAGCCAAGGAGAAAAATAGACAATGCATGCCTTGTTCTCTTAAAGCCCTGAGAGTTTCAGGTTATAAATAAAGCTGTAACGCCGTATCATCCCGCATCAGTCCCTCTAACTGTAGCAACTAATAAATGAGTGAATTGTTCTATCCAAACTGAAGGAAGATAATCATTTTAAGGAAAAGACTTAAAAACTTCAGGCACAATTCACAAAAAGGGGTCAAGATGCTTAGATCCAGTGAACTGCAGGTATTTGTTTCAGGTTGAAACAAATAAGTGTTTGTAACAGAAAGCTGCCCCCGACCCAGAATGGAATAAGGGGTATAGAAAATGGATGGATGGAACAGAAAGCTGCTGGGGTGTTAGCCTTCTGGTGTTAGCTGTGGCTACCTCACTCACTATGTTAGTCTGTTTATGTTTTTGCAGAGGTGTTAGTAATGAAGAGAGCGCAAAACCAGTGGCTGTTAGGTACTTATTAGGCAACCGCTGCACCCAGTGTCTTTTTATTGCATTCAGAGGTTATTCCAACAGTTTAATCAGCTGATCTGGCTGTAAGGGGGGGATGAAGTGAGCCTCCTTTCATGCAGTCTTGCTCTGTCAGTCAGTCAGTCAGTTTGTTTCAATTAGCAAATAAAGGAAAAAATACTTCCAATGACAAATGGAAGTTTCACCTTCAACACAAACAGAAAAGCAATAAAGGATTAAACTAATCGAGAAGGTGTAGGCTGAAGCTCATGCTTATTATGCCTACCCTTTTTAAAAAACATCTTCAGCTGGTCCATTCATAGCTTACATGATTAGTTACATTAAAAGTCTTCTGAACAAACAAGCAAACATTCAAGCATCTTACAAAATAAATGATTAAGTAAACAAAAGTTCCATAACAAAAATCCAGTCATAATTTTTTCAAAATTCCTTATCATACCTGATCTTTGTATTTTTTAACGTTTTGTTTTGAACATTTTTCTACATAATGAAAGTGAACTGCAAATTTTTAGATCATCGTCACAGCTGTTCCACAGGTTTACCCATGCAACATGACTGTGGCTGTACTCAAGATATCAATTTGAAGCAACACAACAACCCATTGTAAGGTGTCAGTGTTACCTGTGGGATGTAGTACTGTGCAGCATGTGGAGACTGGAAAGGCATGGGTGCCATGGTCATCATGATTGGTTGGTTGGTTTGGTAGACGGCTGCTGTGGGGGTCTGCGAGCCGGGCCGTATGGAGGGTGTGTTTGTGGGGATAGTGGGCCTCGCAGTCTGCATCTGTGTCCTCTGGAAAAACTGAAATGAGAGAAACAGAGGGTCCCATTTCAGCATGCTGCCACACTTTATTTAAAACACAAACAAGTGCCGTTTTTCAGATGTCTTCACCATTCAGCCTACACATTTCTCATAGTAAGACAGGCCTGGTTTTATCAGCAGCTTTAGAAGAAATCTCTCATCAATGCTGCAAGCCATTACATTAAAACGACAGAGAAATGAAAGGCAGAATGAGCTTCAGGCTGACATGCACACTTTTATATTTCTGTCAAACGGCTCTATAATCAACACATAATCTCCTCCATGAATAGCTTTAATAATTTCCTCTGAAGTTTTATATTGTGATTGGTTAACAACATCATGAATCAGTTGAATGTCGTGTACTAAAAGGATAGTACCACTCTTGCTTCAGACACTTTAAATATTTCCTCCTACAATCATCCAATCAACTAAACAGACTCTTAAAAGCCAGATTAAAAAATTCACACTGAGATAAAAGAAATCCAAACACACAACAGTAATCAGTGCATTACAGCGTGACATCCGTCTCCATTCATTCAGACATTCACAATCCACCATGTGTTCACCATTAACACCTTATCAAGGTTCCTTTCATGAAGGCAAATGAAAACAAATAGCTGACAGGATGTCATCATTTAGAATTAGCTTTGAAAGAAGTCTCACTGACTGAATAGAGACTGTCTGCAGTCTCTCTCTGTGTTGTTGTCGTCATGGGATCTTTGTGGTATCTTGACCTGAATTTTTCTAAACACCATGGCAACTTATAGTTTAGAGACACAAAGGTGAAAACTGGGGTGTACTTCTTTTAAAAAAATATTACAGAGAGCAGGAATCCTCTTTAATCTTCATGCCTGTGTTTCATTTGTGAAAAATATCTAATTCAAGGTCATGACTTGTTCTCCTTTCTATTCTAAGTCAATTTCAATTTTTCTAAATAACACTATATTTTCTTTTACTATTAAATACTAATGTCATAGGCTGCCAAGACAAAAAGTAAATACAGGATATAAACTTAGACATGAGGCTTGAAAGATAGGTTTTCTAAGTTCATACACACACTGTTAATCTTAATTTACATTGCGCCAATTCATCACAAAAATGCTGTCTCAAGACACTTGACACGAAAGGCAGGTCTAGACTGTATCCTTTGTTCTATTATTTACAAAGACCCTGCATTAATCCACCATGAGCAAAGCATATTTAGGAAAGTTAGAGCAGGAAGACAAACTTCCTTCTAACTGGAGGAAACCTGGAGCAGAACTTTTTAAGACAGTGGTTCTCAAAGTGGAGTCTTCACATTTTTAGGTGTCCAGTAAATGGTCCAGGGGATGTCCCAAAATTATTTTAAGACAATTTCATTTAGCCAAAAGGGATTACTTACAGATTTTTGTATACATTTCTTGAGTGATAGCAATCTATACTCCAATATCTGGCCTAACAATGACAATTAAGTTACTGACAGGTCGTAGGTTTCTTCTTTTAAAGAATGCTTTAGAGACCGCTGTTTCCTTTACACAAACTTAAAATGGAACACCTGCATACCTTGAGTCCAAAGGCATGCGTTGTTTGTTTATGCATCTCTACACATAAGCTAGCTGGCTTGTATTGGTTGTTTTTTGAGTGTATCCTACTCAGTCAAAGCAACTTTGATTCTGACTGGCATAATCTCCAGAAAATGTTTCTAAATGGAGTCATCCACTTTTTCAAATAAGCAATCAGTATGTGAAGTTATTTATACAAGCATCCAATATATTTCTCAGCATGTTTTCAATTTAAGTGTTGGGTCAAGTCTTTCATAGAAAGTCAATGCTTTCACTCTATTTTGATGCAGACAGATAAAACTCAAACAAGCTACCTGCTACTTGTAGATTATATGTTCCCATTAGGTGGCAAAAAAACCTTTTTGAATTCATTCTGGAATCCTGAGGATTATTTTACAACAGCCAAAGCTAAATTATCTAATAGATTGTTTTATATAGGTTAACTGATTAAAATTCCAATAGTTTTATCAATATCAATATCTATATTATTTACTTTTTTTTTACTTTTTCATGTCATGTTGCTTGTTCTTCCAAAGTGTTTAGAATTAAAAAGTGTTAGGAGTGATATAACAATAAATGCATTTTCTGTTTGTAAATCAAAGAATTATGTGTTTGATAATCGTGATCTCGATATCAATTAAATTAATCATCATTAAGATTTTGGCCCAAAATCATGCAATCTTAGTTCATACATCTTTCTGTTGTAAAAAGTCTAAAAACAGTCACAATGTCTGGCATCATTCCTCAAAATTCTGAAGTCTAGGAGTCCTGTATGTCAAAACTTTAAGAACCACTGGTAAAAGATTCTGCCATGGGCTTCAAGGCTGCCTTTCCAACTAAAGATAGAAGAGGACCCTTTTAAAAGCATGGCAGAGATGCATGTGACTACAGTTTCCTGCAGAAACTTTAAGACTAAATGCCAAAGAGCAAATTTCATTACTTTGTTTCTATTTGAATGCTTTACTTGCATTATTTTTTGCCACCTTGCCTGTGCTTAAAATGAGCTTGTGCAGACACCACGGCAGTAAAAAAATAGAAACTCTAGGGACAGATTAATGTCTTTTAAAACTTCCTTTTGTGCCTAAATCGGCCAACCCATAAGTTGCACTGAATGTGTGACAAACAGCATGGCTCTTTTCAGATCGGCTTTTCTTGTGCATGACAAAAGCACAGAAAATACACAGCTTAACACTGCAGCTACAATGATTTCTACACAGCATATGTCACCGTTGGTTAGGTTTTGTATTGGACAGGGTCTGCAGAAAGACCACTACCAACAGCTGTGACTGACTTTCAAACATCCAGGAGAACTCACGCTGGGAATACCCCACCACAGTGTCAGTGTGCTCCAGTGAAGGGGAGCAGGATAAACAATGCTATAAAAGTGTCTAAAAATACCCAGGAGGGAAATCACCTTTAACAAAATAAATCAGGTTCAATGGCTTTATTGTAAATAGGCGTGTGGAAATCTGGGAAACCGACCAGGAAACTGTTTATTACAGCTACAGTCGCAGTAAAATCGCCGGCACAGCAAAAAACATGAGTCTACAGACAAAACAACTTTGAAATATGTTGACTATGAAGTGCTCAAACAGTCACTGTGCTCTGAAACCACACTGACAGCACTGCAAATCTAAACAAGACATTACATAATCCTAAAAGGATACAAACACTTGCTTATCACATTGATAAAACAAGAAATAAAAACACTTATTTTTAGAAGAAATACTCTTTCATTCCACATGCGTTTCATTAAACAGTGCAAGCTTGATTTAAGATGATTAATGAATGAAAAACTACAACATTATGAACTGAAAGTCCAGCAATGATCCTCTACAATAAAAGACAGGACAAAAGGGATAAAATGATGATATAAGAGCTCACTACTGAGCATGGTGAAGATGATGGGGAGGGGGTGCAGGGTTATAAATTTTAGGAGGGATGGGATCATTTAAGGACGATCCTCATCATGCCATGCAGGTCTGCAGAGAGGTAAATGTTACCTGGATGGGCCTGAATCCTCCCTTGAGTTTTGGAAGCAGGAAAGAGAGAAAAGCCAATGGGAGACAGTACTCAAGAAACTGAAGCCTCCGCACAAAACATGCAATACATCTTTCACCAAAACACAGCAAGACGGGAAGTAGCCAGGTAATTCCTATGGGCCTGACTGATCACTTGTCCTGAACCTCAAAGACGTACAAAAGAGAAAAAAAAAAAATAACAGAGAAGAACCTCAGATTCAGGGTTAGTTTGAATCAATAAGTGAGCAGCTGAGAGGCAAATAAGTCACCACAAATAAGTTGTATCTAGTAAGGATACCTTTTCAGAAAGCTGGCAGGTATTACTGACAAGTTGGTGCAGTAGAGCCTTAGATGTACAATGATCACCACTGCAGCACAGAGGACCTAATTTCAGGTTACTTATAATAAGTGAAGTTCCAAGCAATATAAACTCAAAAGGCACACTAGTCTGTAAGTTGCGTTCCTATTTGGGTGGGATCATTTTGCACCCTGGCACTGTGTTTTCAGGCCAGTGCTTACTAGAGGCTGGATTTACTGCCCAAGCCAAACAGGAGTCAGGCTGGGTCTGGATCCCTGCCCCTCCCCTTCTAACCCAGGCTAATCAGGCTCGAGGGGTCGAAGACGTCCTATCAGATACAGCAGCATAATAATATTTATCCCTAGATTTCTGAGTTTTTGTCTGTTTTTGTTATTATAATTTTAGAACAAGTTATCCCAGTGAAGATTAGGGAATTGAGAGAAAAGAAAACAGCTCAGTGTTGTTCTCCCTTTAACAAAGAAATGTCGTCAAGTTCTGAGAAAACTGGCACTATAGCAGCATCCACGCTAATGTCTTCCGCCATAATTGCACCGGCCTCTTGTCACTGTTCGCTTACGCCCTGACTCTGCCGTACTCGAAAGTACTGCCACTCGTCACTGATTGGTCCTGTCACTTTCTAACTGGCCCAAACTGTTCAGATGGGTGATTTGCAAGATGGATTCGTCAGCGAGAAACACAGAAACAGGCAAATCCTTCTGCTTTGCAAGGTTAGGGAAAGAGCAGTGGTGGGCGAGCGAGCACAGGTGGAAGAAAATGAACTGTTCATCTATTCTAATGAAACTCAGTTTACCACTGAAGTGCATGTAAAGCCTGTAGCTGCCCATAGCAGATTGCTAATCTCCAAAAAGCTCTACACTGGCATCGTCAAACTTATGGTCCACAAGCCACTTCTGGCCCACCAGAAGGTTGGATCCGGCCCGAGAAATGTTTGGGGAAAAAGGACATTTTTAAAAAAATATTATTTTTTTCAATATTTACTTATTTAATTTTCTTTAAAATATAAATGTTTACCCATCGATTATGAAGAACCTATAATCATAGCAAAGGAAGAGCTTAATGTGATGCAATAAATGAGTTAAGTGTGGCAAGTTGAATTCTCTTTGAGTGGGAATAACATCATAAAAAGACACACTGCTGAAGATCACCTCAGATCAGCAAACAACCTGTCCAAAAAGTGAGGTTGATACAGACCGCATGCTTGTTAAGAGTGAAGGAAAAGTGTTTATTTGTGTAATTTTGTTTTAAAAAGTTGCAAAGATTTTATCAAAGAATCTAACCACTGAGCACAGCTGCACTCTGCCCTCTCATCCTAATTCAGTCCAGTCCTGTCCACGTTTCTGACCAGTTTCTTGCAATGTCAGGCCTTAATGAATGCGAGAAGTTTTTTACCTTGAAAATAAAACTTCTTCCCCTGAAGGACTGAAAACAGCTGCTCCCTGGATAACAAATACTTCCCTGCATAACTGGCCATCTGCTTCAAACGCAGAAATAACTGGCTTTGGTCAGTGACTTAGTTCAATCCCCTGACCAATTTAATCCCTCATTACAATAAAATCATCATGACAGACAAATATCAACGGAATTTATTTATATACAATTTAATTTTATCTCAACAAGAAGTAAAAGTGTGGTCTTAATCACTTGCATTTAAACATGACATTGTTTATAAGTCCTTGGACATATTACCTATTAAATGGGTATCAGCTTAAATGAACCTGTAAATATCGCCATGGCACATCAGCAGAAATCCGATAACATGCATCCCTACAAATGAACAAAATATAATTCCTTAAACACACTTTAAAGTGTGAAGAATGATGATAAATAAAGAAAGAGACTTCAGCTGGCATAGGTCTGCTGGTCCTGCTCAAAATTACAGTTGCTTGTTGACCAATATTTACAGCCACTGAGCAGATTTTTAAAGCCAAAGTATTGGCTGTAAATATCTGCAAAGATGTTCAAATCCGCTAATACGGATAACTCCCTTTCTAAGATGTTTGCTGATACAGATATGCCATTAGCATTATGCATCCCCACAAAAAAAAAAAAATAATAATAATAATAAAATAAATAAATAAAATCATGTGATAAATTGCGAAACCAAAACATTTTGCCTTATGATTCTGGACATTACTTAACTGCAACAGCCCTTGACTGCCCTAATCAATATGACTTTATTTCATGGTTATGAGAAATTCTTCTATTTGCAGCCAACCCAGAGGACACACAGAAGAGTAAAAAAAGATTCATCAACTTATTTACACAGTGAACAGCTCTCTGGGGAACAGAACAACACTTGTTTGTTTATGTGGTAACTGTAACTTCTACTGATTTTGACCTTTAGGCTCAAACACATAAAAGCTGTGTCTGAAATCTGGAGTGAAACCTTAAAAAAGGCCTTTTACAAGAACAAGAGGAGGGAAAAGAAAACTAAATAAAGATGATACTTGTTTGGAGATGGACTTAAGTTTTAGCCAAATGAATTAATTTTTTGATCTCCATGCAGCCTTTTCTGTGAATCGAGTGTGTTTCAGAAGGACAATGGCTGTTTTCTCTGTTCGATAAAAGGCCTCTGTTCTGCTTCATCTGCTTCCCAACTCCACTTCCGTGGTGGCACAAGAGATCCCAGCGCCAGTTTGTGACAGCTAGAGCATACACTTGTGTGTGTTTGTGCACACGCTGATGTTGGCCGACACACACTCAAAACACGTTGACACCATGCTATTAATAGTCTGGTAAAGATTTATCCACACAGAAGCATCCAGAAGGTGAGGATGTTAGACAACAAGTTGCATGGGGTGAAACTCAGGGACGTTTTAGGGTGTGAGTAACACATCAATGCTGAAATAGGACAACTGCATGAATCACTCCAGCATCCGTCAACAAACAGAAGGATAACAGGAAGTCACATGAACTGAAATTCTGCACCCAGACTCATGGCATCAACTTTATGTCAAGCTTTAGCTTTATGTCAACTTTAGCTTTATGTCAACTGCCTTATAAGAATCAGAGTGAACCCATGCTGACATAAGAGTGGGCCAGACACAAGCTTGTTCTTATCTGACCTGACCACTGACTTACATTCCTTATCACTTTGTGTTGTTTTATCCTGAAAATCAATGATTAACCACTAATTTTATGAGCTCTGAAAAAGACAGTTTTAGTTAACTATAATAACCTTGCTAGCTACTTCCTTCAGGTAACTTATACTTCTACCTTGACAATTGGCCTATGGCTAATTCCCGCCCTAAAACATGATGAGCCAATCACAGTGCGTATAGCCATTCCATACACTCGGCTATCTGCTGCCTGGACGTCCATTGAAATGAATGGGAGAAAGTCCGTTTTCGTTTGGTCTAATGAGGTTTTACTGAGATTTTATGTTTAAAAATGGTCAAACGGTGTTCATGGGGTACATGTGACTCTAACACAAGGTACCATGAGAGGCTGGGCAACGGAGTGTATTTTTTACCCTTTCCTAAGCCACATCTAAACCAAGAAAAGTGTCTTCTTTGGATAAAGTTGTGCAGTTGACCACAACATCAACTCAGCGTGAATAAGATTAACACGGATGTCTACATCTGTTCTAAAGTAAGCCAACATCGTCTTTGAGGCTACATATTGTCACTTTGCTGGAAAGAAATAAAAAGTTATCTTTAACATCTCTAAAGTTAGCTCAAGTTAGCCTAACTTTAGCTCCTAGCTGCGGTGTTCGTTGTGTCACATTGTTTGTTGGGAGTTCACTGGCATTTTTTGTTCTAATTTTTGTGCTTTGGTGATCGTACATCATTGTTAGCTTTTGTCCAAAGGGCTGTAGTTAAACTAATGTTAACTTCTGGAGCTTAGCTTCATTAACTTATCTGTAAAAGCTGAGATAACAAAGGTTGGCAAACATTATGCTGCATGATTCAATGTAAATACTATAGCACCAAACTAACGGAGAGACACTCTTGGTAAAGATGGTAAAAAGGCCGTTATATTTTTCTCATAATCTGAGCCAAAAACCTTAACTTCAGTGGCACTTTGATGCTGATCCTCTATCTTGTGGTCTGAGATTGTGATGGCAACGGGATGCGGTTTATCACGTTTGCACTGGGACCTGTAAATTTTGGCTTGTAACTGAAGCTTTTTATCGACCTTCTCGACAATAAAATGATTAATATATCCCTCCAGTGCATAGTTTAGACCCTTTTGGTGACCTCCAGATGATATGTGATCTTTCTGTCTCCAAAAATCATCAATGGCCTCCTGTGAAATGTCTCCTGCTGTGATACCTCCAATAGCGTCTGTCACTGAATGTTCATTGTTTGTCCGAGTGAGTAGAGGGGGCATGGCTTAGTCACAGGTCAATTAAAGAGCTACATCTAATCAGCTCCATTCTATCATCAAACTCCATGATATGATCAGCCATTATATCGAGCACCAAGAGACTTTCACAGCCAATAACCTGTTTATTTCTCAAACATTTAGTCAAACAAAAAAACTGACATTTGCTTTGGGTGGTAAAGCCAATAAACAACGGTGTGTTTCCACTAAATAGCCTGGTCCAGCTCATTACAATTTGGCATAGTTGGATGCAGCAAATCCTGATCCTGCTTGCCAATGCAGCCATCCAGCCTTACTCATACTTCGCTAAGCTTGAGTAAATAAAGTCACAACCTACTAGCCCCAACATGAAGTGTATTAAAGTCCCCGTAAAGTGGTAAAAAAGTTTTTATTTTAGATTTGTTGTATGACAGGCCACTGTGTTTTGAACTACCAGGCCACATTTCAGTAATGAAATATATACTTAAGTTTATAAAATTAAGCTTTAAAATCATGAAAAAGAGGCAGTAAAATCTGCTCTAGGATGGTGTAGGCGTGTTTGTTAAATGAGATGAAGCCACACCCTCTTAAGAGAAATACGATTCTCTCAAATTGAGAAAAAAAAAAAAAAAAGCCTCTAATCAGAGTGTAGCTGCCTGGCTCTGTTTTACTGTTTTCTGGTACAAATCTTTCTGTTATGATACTTTTAATGACCTGTCAGGCCAGAGTTGCTGATAGATTTGGGAATTTTACCACACAATTAAAAGGAACATGTTGCTGGCTGTTAACTTTCATTCACGGCAGTGACATTTGCCAACAACGGACTGTATTGGGATTAACTGCTCTGGGGTTTGATACCTTAGTAGCCTTAGGGGGGCAGGGAAATTCCCTATCAAGATGGGTGATGTCATGGGCTCCTGCTCAAATAAAACCAAGCCTGGAAAGAAGTGAACAACTTTCTAATGGTCTAAATCCAAAATCCAGTTACATGTACATTTCAGTGTTTTCACATGTTTACAGCAACCATATTCCAACATGTCTAGTGTGTTAAGACACAAAGTTTGGATTTCATTTTACAGGGACTTAAAAGATCAGGGACAATCAGGAGGAAAAAGACAGGTTTTCATGAGAAGAGACGCAAGCAGTGTAAGCTTACTGGTGCCTTACTCACTCTTGAAGGCATTGTGGTGAGTGGCCAGTCTAAGCTTCGTTGGAGTTCAATGTTTGTTTGGTTGGGTTTTCACACAAAAGTAATGACTACTTTGATTCAAGTTTTTGGGTCAGCTGCTGAGTTTGGTAAAATAAGAGTCGAAGCCTTGTTGTCCTCTCAGCCACAACCATAAACCAAAGTCTTGTAATGTCATTTAAAGGTGACACAGCAATTTTGTGCCATGGTTTGTAAAGGATATCAGACAATCCACTGACGTTTCAAAAGCTTAACTCACTGTTTAATTCCCATATAAAAAGTCAGTCCATAACAATTTAAAAAGCAGCGATGGGAACTGCAGCTCTTTTCTGGATTATTTGGTTCATGGTTTGGTCCTGAAATTGCTTTTCAATTGGTTGGATTAAGGCTTTTGTTGTCTACTCACCAACAAAAATGAAAAAAGGAGCCTACTCCTATTGTTTAGATTATAGAGCTGAAACACTCCAGTCGTACACTGCACCAGTGGCTTTCAGCTGGGGGGGTTTGGGACCCAAAAGTGGGTTGTGGATGTGCATCTCTGACAAGAAATTGTGACATAAAGTCTGTACTGTAATGTTACTTCCAAGGGCATGTTTCTACTATGGCTCAAAGCACATACAGTTTTACTTTTTGCTTATTAATATTTACACTTCTACCCATCGGGGTACTGTAATGCACATTAGTGCTGGTTGCCAGCCACCATTAAACAACAAAAGAGGGCAAAGTTGTTTTTATTGCTTCTACTGCAAGGACCTAAAGTGGTTGAAAGTTTTTATGTAATTTAAGTTGCTATAAGTAATGCTACTGAGCAGGAGGGAATGGGTCCTGCACCAAAACCGGGGATGCATGATGTTGGATTTTTGCTGATATCCAATTTCCTGATATTTAACAACTGATTTTAGCTGATACCAATATTGATTACAGATAATTACATTTAGTTTATACATAAACATTAAATTGTTAAAACATACAATTTAATGTTTGAGGATAACAAATTAATACATTTAAGTCCTTAAAACACACTTAACAGTGTAAGGAATGAGGATGAATAAAAGAGCTTGAGCTAACATAGGTCTGCTGGTCCAGCCAAAAACTCCACTAACTTCTTAGTAACTTTGGCCAATATGTACAACTGATACAGACAGATTTTTATGGATAAAATATCGGTTGTAAATATCTAAAGAAATGTTCATATCTTTCTAAAATCGATAGTTCCCATTTTTACCTAATATCTACTGATATCATGCAGATAATTTGTGCATCCCTACCCAAGACCAGTTGAGAACCACTGCACTACACATCACTATGGCTCATAACTTTGCACCTGACTTCAGTTGTCATTTCAATCTAGCAGTGCTCCATAAGTTTAATTTCTTACATAGTAAATCACTGTTTCCTTTAGACTCGTGGTTATAAACATAATTGATCTTGAAACTCAGGAATTCTGAGATGCCAGTCGGATACATCATCCTAAAAGGCCCCTAAAGTTGAAATTCAGACTTGGAAGCTTAAAGGAACTTCATGACCCTGAGTCACCGGCTCGTAATAACTGGAATGCAGGTGACTGTAGTGTGATGTCATTCCAGACTCCTGACTTCTGGGGTAAATAACACACTGTGTTAGTAAAAATCATGGCATGTTTAGTGTTCGACCATTCTTGCTGCTGTCACACAGGAATAGACAATTCTTTTGACCTATCAATAGACTGCAGAGTCTCCCTTTGATCCAATTCCCAACTTTTGATAGTGATAACGCAAGTAATTGCATATTTCATAGAACTGAGCCGAACCAGACTACTCGATGGAAAAGCAGCTATGAAGAGAGCTCTCTACCTGGGTGTTGTACAATTATTTTGCTTTTGTTTAACCTTTCATCCCTTTTAATAAAAAAACCCCACAAAGAACTCACAACACCAATGCAAAGTACACATACATAAATATATTATTGTGTAATGTATAGGTTTATAAATGCAGGCTGACTGATGTTTTCCTTTTGCTTTTATGCAGTGCTGTTGTTTCACTAAATGTCTTGTGCTAAAAATAATCATCTAAAAGAAATACCTGAAACTTCCTAGGAAAAGTAACTTGTTAAGGCAGTTTAGCTCCATCCTGAGCAGAAAACAGTTACTGTTCTTCTCAGAGCTCAAAGTGAGGACACCCACAAGCTTCATAACATCTGAACTTGATAAAAGATTATTAAACACTTAATTCCTGGAGAGGACTGACTTCAATGGCATCATAAAAATGAACAAGGATAGCGTAGGAACACACTCGTCAAAAAACAGCTCTGTGCACCCAGCTGGATATTTCAAATAAAAAGCAACGTGCTCAGAAAAAATCTCAGGATAATTAAAACCTCCTTAACTGTTTCCAAGAAACTAGAGGGCTTTAAATTGGAGACTTTTTTTAAGGAACAGCGGACGCCCCACGAACAGCTCTTTTGCCAGCAGGTACCGGCACACTGCTTTGATGATGATGACGCGAAAGAGAGAGGGAGCAGGAGGGACGTTCAGCGGGGGTAAATTACCTGATGGTGGGTTGGTCGAGGGCCCGTAGCAAACTGGTGGGGGGAGGAGAGGTCCAGCAAGGAGATTTGAAGCAGTGATGGCAAAGCAGGGGGAGAAGAAAGAGCAGAAGAGAGACAGAGATAAGATAAGCGATGAAGGTAGATGCTTGAAAAATCACAGAACAAAAACCAGAGAGTCACAGAGACTTCATAGACACGACACACAATGTAGCTCTCAGACACACCGGGAATAAATGTTTCTATGTGCATGACAGCTTCCCTTAAAACTGAACTTCATCAGAAAATTATTAATCTAATTTTAAGCACTTTAAAGAAAAGAACATAAATGGTGCCCATGTAGAACAAGTGAAACAAAAATAAAAGATATAAAACAAATATTTAAAAATGATGGATTATGGATGAGGTATGCAAGATCTAAGATACAAATTTAGAAACAGACATGTTTATGAAGATATCATGGCATCTTGGGAAATCCAGATAATGAAAATATTACGGATACAAGGAGGCTTAGTGTTACAAAATCATCATCAGCCTCTGAAGTGGCTAATGTCATTCTTCAACCACACAGTAAAAAGCACAACACAACTGTGTGTTTATGTGTATGGGTTGTGTGTGCACACTGACTGAGATCTGGGTGGGTTTGCTCTACAGATGGGGGCTGGGCAGAAGCCAGGCCAGATTAATAAATAATGCTTACTAGCTGTGTTTGCATGGAGAATGCTGCTTAAGTAAATATAATAATTGAAGGGTTGTTGGCCCATCATATTGGGTGATTTCTTACAAAAATAGAAGCAACATTTACACGGCTTTGGAGGGCAGTTTTGAGAATCAAGGAAGATAAACAGCATGATGACTATTTATTTATTGATCAGGATCCCGATTGGCCACATGAAAGGTAGCAACTACTCCTCCTGGGTTCCACATGTGTACACATAGCATTAAAATACACAGAAGTAAGGGTCTGAGTTGGTTGCCATCCTCTGCTACCAATTTACCATCATAAATTGCACAAAAAAAATGTGTGATTAAATAAATTAAGAGCATTGTCGCAAATTTTACATCACTTACTGATTTAGATGAATGTCAAGACTTAAAATGTGATGTAATTTATCACCCAGCTCTAGTCTCTTTAAAAAAACTAAAAGAATAAATGGCGGGGAATGGGTAAATGTCCGGTGATGTTTAAAGTGAAGACCCTGGAGGTTTGTGCAAATTTATGCCCTAGACTTGGGAGTGGAAAATCTCAGTCTTTTGTCAATTTCTGCCGTCGGTGCTTGGAGCAGTTACATCAAGATAAAGTTGGTGTGCGCTCTTTCATTCAAATGTAACTCTATCAAGACAGGAACCCACCATGGGAACCACTAATGAAAGGTCTTTATTCCATTTATACTATGAAAAACAAAATACATTTTATACCACAACTCTGTATAATATCTCATTACTCAAATTGAAAAATGTTTGGAACTGATCCGATCAGCTGATTTTGCTATGAGCTGAAAGAGTGAGGTTGCTGAATTCTTGCTGATAATTTTGTTCGAAAGAGAGTGGAGTGATGGAGCCTCATAGCAAGAAGGGTTCTGGTGTGAATCCCTGAATAGGATATGCAGTGTAGATAATGGATAGATGGATGATTTAAATCTCCTTATTTCAAAGTCAGATCACATGGACAAGAAATTCTTAAAAAATAGGGATGCACAGATGCATCAGTTTAGCACTGGTATGTGTGCTTCTCATGCTTTAGCACTGATTTGGTATCAGTTAAATGCTCAAATTTAGCCTATCTGATGGCTGATTCAAAGAAGAGATTTATTACTTTGGGACAACATACAACCTGTTGGACAAACATGAGTGTAAATGTTGGCACTGTGATAGTCTTACACCCTTAAACATATTAAGCATCTACATCGGCCATTGGCTAAATTGTTTTAGACATCAGTGTTGGCATCAGCACTGACTTTTCATGCATTTCCATTAGTAAAATAAATGCCACAGTTCTTAATAATATTTCAAATCAAAAGCTGACTTGTTTGCACAAATTTGCTGGAAAGTTTGTCTACAACTTGTTAATAAAAACAAGATACTAACCAAAATTGGGTGCCTATGACTTCTATTTTTGTGGCTGAGGTGTCAAAATCGTTTCTTTTTCTGGTAGTAGAAAAACCTAAGACAGAGTTAACTTGTTTTGAAACTTTTAACATACCACAGCTGTGTTCAAAATCACACTCTTCTCATTAAATAGTGAAAAATCCATTCTGTAGTGCTGCCCAAATTCTGACTCAGCATTGTTATACCCTACATAGTACACTAATTGTATCCACAATGCATTGTGAGAAGTCGTTAATCTATGATCAGTATGTCAGCAATATGTTCCATCATGCACTGCTGTTTAAAGCTTTAACGAGCAGAAGGAGACATTTGACTCCTCTCACACATGACAGAGACGAGAGGAGAATGGCTGGCGAAAATATGGAACAGTTAATATCCGTAGGCTTTTTTTCAACCTGAATCTACAATCTGTTTTAATAAAACACAAAAGTTTTAGGAAATACACAGAGGAATACTTTGTCATTGTGTTGATTATGGACATGAGATGATTGTCTTGCGCACAAATTAAATATGGCACAAAACTACGCATCATTTTGCTTAAACTGAGAGTTATTTTTTAAAACAATGAACTATTTTCAAGCAGATTTTTTTGTGAAAATACTGTATGTTCAGTACAGTATCAGCTATCAGTGTACTCCTAATATTATAAATTTCAGGCTATTGTTGCTGCAGATTTCAATAGGGCAAACAGCAAAGGGCCTCATCCACCAACTGTTGTCAAGGAAAAATTAGTTATTTAAACCCTTAAATGTAGTTTTAAAGTAGACTCTGACATTCATCCAAAGTTTTATTATCTATGATTTAGTGCTGTCAGTTGATTAACAAAGTAAATGAACTAATTACAAGTGTTGTAATTAACGATTCACAATTTCTTGCATGTATCAATAATTTGAGAGAGACTGCATTTCCTGTAGATTAAATAATAATGGTAACATACAAATCAGAAAAGACATGTTTCTGAATGGCATCAAAACATTTTACTAGGTTTTGAAACAGAACAAATGGAGACTGAGGGAAGATTTTCCACTTAAAAGTCAATCTGGGATGGTGCTAATCCGTAGAATATGGATTTTATGAAAAAAATTATAAAATTAAGAGCACAGAAAATGTTTTACACACGTTCAAATTAAAGTAACAAAGCTACTTAAGCCAGTTGTGATGGCATCAGAGTACAATTAATCAGCATGTGATTAATTAATCAAAATAAGTCTAAAATTTTGACAGCACTACTATGATTTGTTCTTAGCCAAGAACAAATTCTAAGAACATTCCAGAGCACTCTTAAGGCCGGCTCAGACTGCCCGAATTCAGTCAGATTTTAGCCCGACTGCAACGTTGCAGCTCATCTTCAAAACTCGATATAGAACGTTGGGAACGACAAATGGTCTTTTAGTGTGACATAATTAACAACGCGTCCGAGACGCCCCACGACCACAATTCAACAAGACTAGCATGTCAGAATTTTTCTTACATCGTCATCTAGTTTGACACTCTGACCTGACGACGATGTAAATCCTAACTTCTACCAACAGGAGAGCATTTGCTCCTTACCTTTGCATCATTATTTACAAGAATCTCTTTTTCTCCCTTCAGAGAACTAATGTGTACATTTTTTTTATTAACTTTATCACATACCATACCTTAAGTTCTATCTGAAGGAGAGCCAGTCCATATTGTCCTCCTCTTGATACATCCATACTTATTATCTATAATCCAATCCATAATTGTTTCTTTTTTTTTTTTACTTTTTCACAAGCTAAAGACGGTTACAATCACTTAGAGCTTTTCTGTTGTAGAGTGAATGACACTCTTTGACCCGCCCCCGCTTCAACCTGTGAATACATACTCATTCTTGGAGTCAGCAGTGAAGTCAGCATACAGTGAGCAATCGGGATCACTCTTGTAGTTTGGCCAGGCTGTTGGCCAAGACAGGACAAGATTTTTGTCGGATAGTCTGATATGAAGCCATTGTGAACGACCAAAAAAATTGTGTAGTCTCAGCCGGCCTTTACAAACATTCAAGCAGTAAACTAACAACATAAAACGTTTAATTTTGCACTCATCAGCAGTCAAATATGCTAGATTATGAAGGACATAATGAAATTGAATTTTCACACTTTTATACAGGGCTAGACAATTAATCAATATTTAGATTAACTTGCAGTATGAGCTGCAGCAATTTTTAGATCCCGGAAGGTGCAATATTTCTTTAATCTTTAAATATTGGTTTAAATTTTTTTGGCAGCAGAGTTTTTATGCTCTACACATCATGAAATCAATCACTCAAGTTTTTTTTTTTTTTTAATTTTTACAAAAAAAATTCCACTTTTTTTTATAAAAAATGGGATTGATATAAAAGTGATTATCCCCTTCAATCCAAATTCAATTTGCAATATGAGTCAAAATAAGCATGACCAGATAGATTTATTGCTTGTATTTGTTGAAAAATACATAAAATGAAGATTTAAAAATAATCATGTTGTAATCTCAATAATTTTGAGAAAAACTACTGCAATTAGATTATGTTCCCAAATTTTTCAGCCCTTCTTTTATATAATTAAATACTATGCAAAAATACATTACTTAAATAAGGCTGAGCAGTTCATCAACTTAAGAACACATTTCTGAATGACTCAGTTGCTAAAGAACGTGTACTAAATCCCTCATAGGTTTATTTAAGAAACTTTAAGAACAAATTTAAGAAAAATCTTAGAATGACATTGGTGAATGAGGCCCAAAGACTTAATTGCTGGTGGATGAATTAATGCAACAAGTTAGCAAGTTGCATCACAGGGAACAATTAGCTGGTTTAAATCAAGCAAGGAAGGCTGTCTTTGGCTTTATTAAAGAAATACTACAAGAACTTGATAAAAGTTTCATATGAACGTGGATATCTTTAACTAAAATCAGTGTCCAATGCTGGTGTAGCAAATGTCCCATAGGCCACAAACCACAAAAAGCCTGCAACGGTCATGTGACCAAGTCCTCGTTAAATTCAAATGTTTCTTGAGCTCTATGTGGTTTTAAACATCAGGAAACCCTCAACCACTAGTTTTATTAGAACTCAACCTTTCAGTAACTTTACGAAGAGTAACTAGTTTTGGATGTGTAGTAAACAAAAGAGTGGAGGTGTGCTTACTGGGCGACTCTGTGGCTGTGCATTCATTGGTTGCGTCTGTGGAGAATACACTAAAGGGGCGGAGCCAGCATTTTGTCCAGGGTTGTAAGGAGTCTGTCAGAGAAAGAAATAAAAAAAAGAGGAACAGAGGAAGAGAGAAAACATTACATACAGATCAGAAAAAGCACTGCAATCAGGCACATCATTAAGACATTTCAAAGATGAGCTGTAACCTTATTACAACAGACATCAACTCACACTGGATGCTGCTAGGAGAAACTGTTTTGGATTAGGGTTTAGGTACTGTGCTAAGATAATTGGTAACCTCAAGGACAGTAAATCCTGTATTTCTTATTCTTCATCTCCTGTGCAGTGGAGCCTGACAGAGGTGGGTTTAAGCAGATCTGCTTACTCTGCTTCCAGCTGCTGCTGGTTTGCTTGTGATAATTTAAGTTCGAGCTGGCTGACAGTGCTATCTATAGAAGGCTTGTGAGAGACGAGAGCTGCTTTGGGGTGAGGCAGCGGGCCAGCGGGCCAACGGTGAGGAGGAAGAACCAGATTCCTCGTAAGCAGAGTCACATACTTTCAGAGAGGCTGAGTCACAGAGGAAACATGATTCTGAAGGAGAGCAGCAAGGCAGCAGAGATGACAGCATCACAACAGTAGAGTCACTGTCTGACAGTAAGGTTTTCTTTATGACTGAGAGATTTGGAGGTAGATTTAGCCATGTGACTGTATATATGTAAGTTTTATCCAAATAAATTAATGTAAGTGGAGGTTGTAACCCAGCCTGAGTTTATACATGAGTGAGTCTTCCTTACATCATGCACAGCTCTGTTTGTCAGCAGGATTACATAAAACGACTGGCCTGATTTTCATGAAATTTGCAGCACAGGGTGAAGCTTGGGTCAAGAAAAGACTAAGTACATGTTGACCAGATCTGGGCTTTCCTCCAAAATAAGCAATAAAATTGCATTATATTCATGACCAGGTTAAAAAATGTCATCTCTGTGAACATGTGAGCATATCGCAACAACTGTTTTTGATAACAAGCAGCAGTGTTTCTACACATTTGAATTCTCGTAATTGGCTGATAATCAAATGCCAAAGGCAAATGTTTATTTTAGAAAAAATAAAAATAAAAAATTAATTCTTAGCTGCATTCACATCAACACTTTTCAAAATACATTTAATTATCACACATCTGTACTTATGGCTCTTAATAAAGCACAATATATAGAATTCTAGCATGAAAATGTTTACATTATTTAAAAAAATGCCTTTTCTCATCTTATATTTTTGTGGTAGTGCAAATACCATGTTGAATAGTTCCAACAGTTTTCAAAGCCAGAGAATTATTGATGTTTTTTTCTAGTTGCAAAGGTCTATGTCTTGTCAGAGCAGCCAGGACAGAGGCCTTTATTTACAAAAATAAAAACGGGTATGTTTGTTGTTCCCATGAAAATGCTACATGTACCTTAAAGCTGCGATATCGGAAGTGTGAACTGCAACTGGAAGCTGCTGTATCTCATGCATGGTTTATGCTGCTTACTTATGATGCACCACAATTAATTTCAGCCAACGAGTGTGTGATCTGTCACCCAAGTGGCCCCATAACTCAATCCAATCCTTGAATGGCATAAATGCTAATAGTAGTGGGCAGCAAACCAATATCAGTATCATCACTGTTAAAATTTTGCAACACCCTCATCACCGGTTTAAATGCATGTGTTGCCTTATAGAGCACAGAGGCACAATTGATCCCCTTGATAATGTAGCAGTGATGTGTAACCAATAATGGCTCATTCCGAGTCCAGTCATCAGCATGTTTTACTCTTGCCCTAAAGGGGAGCCAGGTATCATCACCTGTTTGTGCAATTGTAATTAACGTGAAGCACAATAATAAGCTATAATGAATAACCTCTCCAGATTTCATTTGTATAATAACAGCAACATGTAGTAAGTGTGCTCACTGTGCACAGCGGCTCTGTCTACATGTCTAAGGGGTTCAACACAAGCAGTAAGCTAAAATGGATCAACTCTCTTTTGTCATAAGCAAAAGACAAAGACGCTGAAGTGATCAGAGTAACAATAGCTCAAACAACTGTCTTCTGGTGTGTTTTAACTCATGATTTGATAGTTTTAAGCCCATTATGATTTACAGAAGCAGAATGTGGTGTTAAACAGGGTCAGTGAAGCAGCTATGAAATCAGCGGCTCCATTCACTCACCATCAACCATGCTAAAGCTAAGTCAAATAAATGATAAATCCGCAATTTCTGTCTGTTTCTATAAAATTACCTGGCTGTTATTTTGCTCAAGTGCTTTAGTTGTGAACACCCGTGGCAAGAAATGTGGTGTTTTCAGTAGCAGCTTGACAAACCTCAGCAGGAGAGAAACCAAACTTAAAACTACAGGTGTAGTTTCAAAGACGTGAACACAGAGAGACTTTTAAATTAATTTTTCTGTGATATCATGTACAGATATGAGTTGATTATGACACCACAGGCTTGTTTTGGGGGGAGAAGAGAGGTTTCAACACCTAAACATGTACTTAAAAATGTTAACTCTTTTAATTTTCTAATACTGCGATGTAACACCATTACTGCAAAGGGATAAAACACTGTCACATAAATTTTTGGCCATATTGCGCACCCCTAAGTGCTAAGCATAGGCAGGGCCAGGTTGTCATCTGCCTTCAGGTCTCGCTATAAGTTTGTGGGATAGAAAGCACCATATCTGTTTTTGTTGTTCATGTTTTTGCTGTTCAACATGCACCAAGTTTGCTGCTTGTCAGCAAGTTCAACAAGAAAGATATTCAGTTGTAACAGCCTGACAGGTGTCTTATCACTGCAGTGGAGTTGAACGTACTCCTGTCAATAAATTGATTCATCAGTGACATTGGTTCATTTAAATATCCTAATTGAGTTAGAACCACAGCTGGACTCAACTGTAAATATAAACATAGTGACTGTTCATTTTAATTTCTTCCAGGTTACTCTACCTCACTTAGTAGTCTTAATAAACAAGTCTCAAATATGTGAATGTATGTTCTTACATACATAAGCCCTGCAACCCAGCTAGGATATAGTGTTAAGCTCCATGTTGCACGATGCATGCTGGGACATGCCCCCTCCTGACCCTCATCAGGATTAAACAAACACTGTATACATAATCCGTTAAATGCAATAGATGTTTGTCCTATGGCACCAGTATTTTCACGATTTGATTCTGAAACAGTTTGAATAATACATTTCCTTGAATGGATTGAAACAATACACTCATGCAAACATGGCTTAAAGCTGCATATGGAAAAATAACTCAAAAGTGGACAAACAGGAGAACAAAACATATAAAAAGCTGATAAAGAAAGGCAAATTTTACAGGTTAGGAACAGGCGATGTGAGCAGATTTAAATGTAAGGTATTTAAATGAAAAAAGGGCTCAGCTTAACTATAACCAATATGTTGCTATTTTTCACCTAAATGTGAAACAAATCTTTTAAAATAGTATTCCTGCTGTAGTATTTTTAGAAATCAAAACACAGAACACTTAATCATGTGTGACTTTAAGCAATTTCAATGTGAAAGTCTGGTCTAGTGTTGAACTGTCACCCAGCCCTAACACAAGTGATGCAAAGAAAGCAGACAGATGGACACATCAAACATGAATATGGAGAGAGGATGACGGCGGACACAGTGACAAACTCACCCCTCCGCCTGCCTCCCAGCCCTTAGGGTAGCGATATGGGGAAGCTGTGGGTACTGATACCTGAGAGAGCGCTGGGGAGTGGGCATGACCGGGCGGTGTGCCCGCCAAGCTAGGGTGTCCCTTTGTGATGTCGTGAGCAGTGTAAGGAGGGCCAGCATGCCTGGGTACCTGTGCCACATAAAACAAAGAGGTTAGATGGACACACAGAACAAGATTTGTATGTCAGACTGCTGCACACAGACGCACACTGGTGTAGGGAACATTGGTGGCAGGATTCCACAGGTCATTAGTCTGCCCTCCTACTGGGGAATGTAAATTAAGCGCTCAAGCCGTAGGATTAGCCCCTGAATGTGTGTAGAGGTGAAGCCCTGGACTGTGCATGGGTGTTGAAGCCTGCTGGGGTTGGCTAAGACCGACATTGGCTTCTTCTGCTGTCTGCTGCGTCCAACTCTGCTGTACACGATGTCTGGGCCTCATATGGTAAAACTGGGTCAAGTAATCATATTACAGTCCTACTCATCTGAGATAGATACAGTGCAACTGGTACAATAGATACAATTGAGTCATGCTAAACAGATGTGGTAAATATGGGGCGATACACGGTTTGGGAAATGCACCAGCCCAGGAAGAAGCCAGCAGCTGACTGGATGCAGTTTGACTCAGCTTTTAGTCTCTGGTGTGGCAGGACAGGCCTTGGCTGAAGCAGCTGTGGGGCTGGCACCACTGTGAGTGCTGCTTGCTGCTGCAGCAGGCCTGACACAGCAGAGAACGAGACTGGATACTGCAGGAGGAAAGCAGCAGGCAGACACTGGGACAGTCTGGGAACAGAGTTGTTCCACCGCAATATCAGGCAATGCATTTACATGCATAGTTTAGCCAAGATACTGTTGCAGCTTAATTAGGCCTCTTACAAGAAACAGGGGAGAATGGATTTACTGGCTGAAAGCATGTTCAGCTCTCCTAAGGCAGGTTCCAATATGTCTCCTTGCAAATAATATCTGGCCTTTTCTGATCTATATATGGCACACTGGTTATATGCCAAACAGTAAAAACACAGACTACTTCACAACTCTGCACATTTACTACAAACACAACATTTCTGGAAAAAATAAGTTGAAGCTTTCTTGTACACTTTTGACTCTGGGTCAAAGGCCAGTGTGAAAACTTTGGAGCATGTACAGAACCCCCTCGGCCAGTTAACTGTTGGCTGAGGTGTATACTTGCAAAAAAAAAACCTTTTTCCCTTTTCACCAATACAATTTTCCTAAGCTGCATTTTTTTTTTACTTGTCTCTTACAGCAGGAGGTTTTCCTGCAGTTTGTCCATCAGACAAGGGGGGGGAAGAAGAGGGTAAAATACTAGGGGCTGGACCTCTACTCATGTTTGCTCAAACTCATGAAAATTTCCAACGTTACCTGGATGAGCTGGATGTCTGAATGAGATTTTTTTTCTTTTACTATTTCATCCTAAATTTTCCCTTCCAGCCCCTTAGTATTTCCCATTTCCCATCCCTATGTTGACTGATAAGCAAACTGCAGGAAAACTTGCTACAGCGAGTGTCAAGTGTGAGTGACAAGCATGTCAGCAAAATTTTTAGGGCAGGCTACCTAAATAACAATTTCAGGGTTGCATGTGTGAAAAGTGCTAGCAGGTAAAACTCATGTTAAAGCCTGCCTAGAAAATTTGGCATGTAATTCAGGTCACAAGGATTTAATGAAGGTTTTTGGCCTTGACGCTTTCTGCAGAGTTTCTCCATATTCTTTTGAAAATAATATGGACTGCAGACAATGTGGTCCTATTTTGAGAGGCACCCACCAGCAGACATCAGATATCTATACAGGTGTTGTGCTCCACAATGTCTGTTGCCTGCTATCATTTTTGTTGTTGAATTGTTTTTTCATTAAAAACTGAACACAATAAATTGAATGTCCAAGTGCCCATGTGTTTATGGACGCATGATGTCTGCAGGCAGCCAGACTCTCTTTATATTTTGCTCCTGTTCCAACTTCTTTGAAAGCTGTTTCAGATATCAAATTCAGAAAATGTGTATATTTCAACAAAAAAATCTAGTCAAACAGTTTGAAAATTAAATACCTTTTCTTTTCTATATCAACTGAATATAAGCTGGCATTTTTTTCAAATCACTGTATTTTGTATTTCAAATTTTACGCATCCTAATTTTTTTGAATTCCAAGTTAAACTCAGTCACTAGAACAGCTGAGCAGAGTAGAAAGTCAATCAAAAAATCCTAAGTCATTTCCTCTCCACTGTTCCTTGACCTGGATCAAAAATATCAGTCATGGAAATGAATAAGAGGACAGGGAAATACAACTGAGGTGAGAACGGAATCAGACAACACTTAGGGTTTCACAGACACTCCTTGGAGGACACACAAGGTCAGGAGGAACGCTGATGCTAACGTCAGTCCAGCTCTTATTATTCCTTCAGTGAACTGAGCCAAACCATACAGTTATTGCAATCATACAACTTCCATCTATTGATAAACATATACAGCCCCCAAAAACAATCTAAGAAAATTCTGCCCATATTTAAGTCTAGGAATCAGGAAGGAAAACTGTAACAAAGAGGTTTACTGGAAAGCTGGACAACATTTCATGTTTTTTTTTTCTCTCTGTACAACCCAGCCATTCAGGCTCTAAGAGCTTTGACTGCAAAGCAAACATCCAAATTTCATTACGTATAAATCTAGCCTCATCGGCAGGCAACAGTCTGAGCCGCCTCTATAGTAGCAATACCCGCTGCATCTCTCCATCTCCTCTGTGTGGCCCACTTCCCTCAGATGACCTGGGATAAAGCAACTAATCTAGCTGCTGTTGCCAGGGGAGGAGCCTGCGCTGCTTCAGGCGAGTGACTGATTCTGAGGACATACAGAGTGATGGGGTGGGGGAGGGGAGACAAGTGGTTGTATAGGAGCTTTACATGAAAGAAAAAAAAGGGTGTTAAAACCCTTGGATTTACTGCACAGAGTGACTGCTACATGCTTTATTTCCACCAGTGTCATCATTGTTGCCTTGGAAGAAATTTCAAGGCTTGAAAATCTCATAAAAACTGGTGGTGACTCCAGTACTGTTGTTTTTCCGAGGATAAACACTTACAGCTGAGCAGCGTTATCTTCAAATAAACAAAGACTTTTCATGTGCAATGTGCTGCTATGTACTCTACCTCCACTCTTCTGGAGTTTTATCATTACTGGAAGCATCTTCTTTGTTGTGACAAATAAATAAAGAGGTGATTCTGCGTCCCGCTCTGCTTGTAAAGGCAATATTTTCCACAAATGACCATTCTAATGTAAGCTTCAAAATACTAAAGCCGTCTCAACTGGATCCTCGATTGTGTTTATCTGTCAGTTCAGGTCATTTTCTGTTAGGAAAAATCAATAAAATGTACAGTGAATAAGAAAATCAATACTCTTTTCAGCGGATTTCTGCAGTTAACATTATTTTACAAGATGACTTTGGAGATATCTGTGCCTGTAATGTTAGGAACGTCACTAATTGGTATCCTGAAAGTTTACTGACAAACCACTGCCTTCCAGGTAACTGCACATTCTGCTAATCAGAGTAGATCAGTGCAGCAGAGCAGACCTGCAGTCCTCAATATGCACTGCTGTAAAGCCTCATGCTCTCTTGCAGCGGGTGTTATGTCAGGCTAAAATCCTCAGGGGAGAGCGGGATGACATGTCTGGTTTGTTGTTGTCTTGGGGGGAGAAACAGAAGGTGCGGCAGGTCACTGAGGACGAGATCATTGATAACCCCCTGGGTTCATCCAAGGACAGCTCATGAGCTACGTCTACCTGAAGCCCCCGTAATTCCATGATGGTGCCCCCAGCAGGTTGAATAAAACAACACGAGTCATGTGGGTGTTATTAGAAAAGATCTGATACAGGAAATGTTAATTAACTCCTAAAGGAGAGAGTGAATGGCAGAGGTCCCCTGAGGTGCTGGATTTCCACAGCAGACCTCTCACAGACGGTTGCAGCACTGTGGCTTTACAAGCATGCCTTCTTTTTGTAGCTAAAAAAAAACCTCTAACACATGTTTACTGAGCCTATAAAATAGCACAGCACAGATTTGTTTACACTCTAAAAATGTTGCATTTCTCAATGCCAAGAAACCTTATTACAAACACAAATATAAAGTTTAAGAATTTAAAGAGGGGTGAAGGGTTTTATAGGTGCTACAAAACGTTAACGACCAATTTGAGCTGAAAACAAACTCTTTTGCCAGTTTTTTAGGAACACCTGAAGGACTGTTGTGAAGATTTACATGTTTCTACAAGGATAAAACATGCTTTTCTCCGCCACTGAATTTATACTTGACACCCTTCCTTGGACACAATAAAAAAGGGCAGCAATATCTGTTGCACTCCAGAAGGCAAATATGGCATGGTGTGAATTTATTCAAAAATAAAAAGGCTAACAAATCTGCTGAGTTTGAATCTTAGTGTAAAGCCAACATAAAAAATCAGAGCAATATTTCAGCTGTGTTTTAATTCATGTGCTTCTATTTACATTTAAGAACAGCAAGCTGTATGAAAAATGAAACATCTACTTTTTCGGGGGAAAAACTTCAGATCTTGCCGTTTTTGGAAAGAAATTGATGTAAAAAATTTGACATACAGATTCTTAAGCTTAAGAAATTCTTGTATTCTAAATGTATTATTCACACGTCTGATAATATGACTTACAAGCTAACACTTTAAGTAAGAATCAATGCATCAATTTGTGATATCTGTTCAGCATTAAAAGGTCAATACCAACTGACATGAAAGAACAATTAAACCTGCATCATAGAAACACACTTTCAGGATATCTCAACTTACCATGTATGGTTGCCATCTCTTCTCTCTCTACCGTGTTAATGACTAATAATTGAAGATGCACCGTTTGTGAAAATCTGGGCCAATGCCATTGTTTAGAATAACAATTTAGCTGATTGCTGATTCAGAAACAAATGATTTTTCATAAATTTGTTTTTCTTCATGCTTATTATTCAATAAACTATGAAATTTGATCTATTCAAACTGTGAAAACTGCCTCTTGAAATGTCACTGGAACATGTCTTACAAACTGCATAGTTCTGATGTTCCCCAGAGATGCAGTAAAGAATCATTTGCGGTCAGCTTTTAAAGCAGTCAATGGGTTAGCACCGCCTTATTTGAAAGAATTGCTCAATTTTTATGCTCAGCCAAAATAAGGCTCAAAACCAGAGAGAAATTTAATATACGAATCATTAACAGATTTTCTTTTACTGAGGCTAACAAATATAAAATTTCAGCTGCCCCAAAAATAAGGGATATAAATAAACTAGAATACAGGACATAAAGGCACAATTTTCTGGTGGAGATTAGTTTTAGTTATAATGAGGAAAAAAGGCATTGAAAAAACTACATCTGTAAAAGGACAATCAAATTATAATCAGTACATCTCTGATAGATCACTATAAAAGAAAATTGTTGAAAAAGAACAAAACTTTCATAAATCAAGCCTCTTTGTTTTGTTTGAAAAATGCACAATATTGGTACATTTAACTTCAAAATTCCTGTTTTCCCCTGGGGGAGCATGCCCCCCACCACAGACTCCTAAAGTCCTGTGGGAACCACTGCTGCATACAAACAAACATGTGTTAGATATACATGTGTGTATTCTGTATCTGTTATGTGCATTTTCTGCACATGCACTGCAGCAAACAGGTGGAAATGTCTGTCAAATGGGCTGTGACTCACGCTGTATACTGCAGCAACTCCAGGCTGTGTGGGGAAGATCCTCTCGTCCAGTGATGGCTGAACCCGTGGGATTCTGGAGAGGGGTGCATTAAGGTAAACAGATCACAAACACAGCGCAGTTTCATGCCAGATAAGACTGAGGCAGCTCAACAGGTTAGATTGCTTTTACCTGTAATTATTTATGTCAGAGACACAGTTTTGAAAGTAAAGCCGATTACAACACATGATGATACATGATTTTTTTATTTCCATCCTGTCTGTACACTCTAACACGACTGTACTAAAATGACTTCCCTTTTACGCTTTTATGATTCTATGCAACTAGTTCAGCTGCTTCACATCCAAAGGGTTTTCCTCCAACCCCGAAAGCACTCATAGTTTGATTTCAAGGATCCCCCCAGCCACCCCACCCTGCCTGAAATGCCCCATCTCTCAGAGTACACTATGTACCTTCAGCTTTTTTGGAAGTGTTAAAGGGAAAATCTGAAATGGATTTCTGGACCACTTGAGGCAAGGGCACTAACCTGAGCAGAGGGTTACAAAGCTCTAAAAAAGAATGAGGAAGATATAAAGTTTATTTTTGACATGCTTCAGGTGAAGGAAAACTCAAAACACTTGTAAAAAGCTTCAACACTGCAGGCATTATGGACGCTTTTGGAAATCAAAGCATAAAAACTCTCTTTAAAATATAACAGTGGACTAACTTTGGAGACGACATTGAAAAGGAGACAAAATGTGTGATAACCACATAAAAGAGGGAAGCGCTGTGGTTAGTAACCTGCTCAGGCAGTTGTCTGTGACATACAGACTCACACACTGATGGTCACATGGTTTATGGGAAGCCCAACGTCTGGCTCTCTTCCTCTCAAACAGATCACGCCTCCTTTTCCCCTGAGGGCCAGGACGTACAAGAAAAGCAGCACTTTGTATGACATATTTTCTGACCATGTCAGAAAATCAAAAGTTTAGGAAGTGTTCTGGTCAACCTCTAGGCAGGATAAACGCCAGCACTAGGAAGGGTGCACACTTTTACAAAAAAATCGGGACATCATTGCTCGTTTTATCCTGGAATAAAATTCATTGTGGCTCTCTGTTGTTCACATAAAAGGGGCCACAAATAGTTGTGTAACAAATACAAAAACGGAGAAGGGAGGAGCGGCTTTGAGTAACAGATTGCTGGTTTCGATAGAAATGCTAGAAAAGTCTGTGATGCATTTTTTCCCCAAAATTATTCAACCAGCCTCAAAGCTGTTCTTCTTGCAGAGTAAAGTGACCCCTAAAGCCCTTTCTTTATGCTGCATTTGCCTGCAGGGGCCCTCATCGCTCTTGGTCCCCTGCCAGCACTGCTTCTCAGCAAAACAAGGGGGAGCGAGGGAGATAAGGAAAGAAAAGATTCATTTAACACAAAAAGAGTGCCGCGATTCAAAGGGAGAAGCACAGCAGGAAGTGTTATCTGTTTCATTGTCGGAGAATTTGGAAAAACAACACGCCCACCCTCCCACATAATATGCACACACAAATTAGGAGTAATTAGAGGTGAAGTCTGTTCACAGGGAAACTTCAGCCTAGGTAAGGAGAAGAGATACTCAACTGTGCCAAGGGCAACATAGTATTATCTATTTGTATACTTCTGCATTATTAGGGCTGCTATGACACCAGAATTCAAAACTTGGATATGGCACCAGTAAAAATCTTTGGATACCTTCTCAAGATCTTGGCAAAAAACACAAAAGTCATAGGCTTCCAATTTTGGGTCACTTCCTGTATTTTTACTAATTAAAAAACTGCAAGAAAACCCCTGAACACTGACTGAATGGCACAAATATACTGGCAAACTCATGAAATGTTAGAGACGTTCGTCTTTGCAGCTTTGGGTTGAAAAAATACGACTAAAGATCTGTTGTCCTAATAAGGATTCTGTACTATTCAATAATACTGATCATTTAAACAGAAAATAACACAATAAAGAATTGTATCTAGGGCAGGACAATTCCAAAAACAAGAGACACTGGAATATACTTTCCAAGTTATTCTTAGTTTATGTTGGCTGAGACTTAGGCATTTAACATTTGAACCATTCAACAATAATTTCACTATCCTATAAAATTAAACTGCTCTTTTTATCTAAGGCGGGTAACCCGTGGCACAAAGGCCAAACACAACCCCTCTACTTACTCACTGTGGCCTGCGAGTCAATTTTAGATATTGATAAATTGTAAACATGTACAAAACAGGACAAATCTGCCATGAAGGATTTTAACTCGAGTGACCAGTGCCACACCATACACAGAAGAATAACAACATAAAAATAGAGATATGGATGCTGGTTTAGCTTGGCTGATAGAGAAGACACCCATATACAGAGGCTGGAGTCCTGAATGCACTGGTCCCAGGATCAATTCCCAGTCTCTGTGCTCTTTGGTGCATGTCTTCCCTGCTCTCTCTCCCCATATTTCCTGCGTCTCTTTAACTGTCCAATCTGCAAAAAGCCCAAAATAATCTTAAAAAAAAAAAAAAAAAAAAAAAAGATAGTTATAATGTGACCTTGGTTGTTTGTTTTGTTCTTTGCAGCAGTTAAGCAGATATTATTGACTTCAGCTGTCCTTTTTGCAAAGTACTATTAAATTTACAGCAAAAAAATAGAAAAGCAGGTAAAAGAAACTATAATAACCAGTTAATCCACTGTTGTGGATGTATTCATAACATAGCTTAAATTGACTTCAATTCTGTGTCTAGCTCATTAATACTGAATACAGTTAAGCATTTGAGCTCCAAGTTATCAGTGTTGGTCCAACACTTAATGATACAAGCTGGATATTTGCCCCTACATTAAAGTGTCAGCTCAGCAGCCTAATTCTAGTTGTGCAATTAAGACTTCCTAACCATTTGCAAATAGTGGCCCCCTTGGCAACCAGTGAACCACTATTTCCCATCCCTGATCTACAGCCTGCATAATATGGTAAAAACAGCATGTGATGTGCAATAGTATCGTTCATTACTGTGATAAAGGGACAATAGATAAAGTATTGACGAATGTGTGTTGGTTTTAGCTGCAGATATTGACATGTTTCTCTAGAACCCAAAATAGACCCAAAAATCTGTTGTTTTTTTTTCTCACCACTAAACTGACACCATTGAATGTGATGGTAGCTGATGGCTCAAGCTTCATGTGACTGCATCACAGTGTGAAAGCATGACCATTTAACTCAGGATGTCAATCAAAAATGCACATATTTTGAATGCAAAGCATAGCTTGTTTTCATTATATTGTTATTTACTCCAACATATTCAAGCTTTTATTGCAAAAGCAGAAATTGGAATAACATAAAAATGCAATTTACAGTGCAGCCTTAACTATTGTTTTAACGCACTTGGGGTGAACTGTATCAAAGTACTGAACATTTTAACCAGTCCCAAAAAACTTAAGGTAGCTGCATCTATTTTGAGTGGTTTCCAGCTTTTCTGTGTTTCAAAAATCCAAGGCACAAAGCACCAAGATGGTGAGAAAATCAGAAGTAATAACCAGCTGCAAATATTCCTTGACCCAGTTCTTATGGGTGACTGACGATACAGGAGACAAGTGGAAGGGAGGGAGAGGTTATCAACATTAAAGCAACCTGATCCATCAACTCTGCCGGTCAGTGGGGGCAAACTGTGTCAGGGAGTGTAAACATACGGGAAGGCAAGGATATGTGCACAGGTGGAACCAGGGTATGACATGACAGATCAACAGTTGCAAAGTCAAGTTAAGGTTAAAGACAAACTGTACCAAAGGCAGGAGAGCAAACAAAAAAAGATCAGGTAAGAGGAGACTTCAACCAGCTGCAACCAAAAAGTTGATTGGATGATTTAAGATTTGCTTAGACAACAGGAGTTCTAAAATCCAAACTAGACTAAGTATGTAAGCAGTGAATAAGAAAGTGTAGATCATTTCACACAAGTGTTTTTCCACACATGCACTTCTGAAAATTTTAGGCAAGCTGCCCCTGAAATCACCCTGACTTGCCTTTTATATAGGGAGCTCACAGTGGGATACTTTCCCTGTCAGATGGGTGAAGGGAAGGTCTCTACATGAAAAACGGTTGTGAGAAGGATGACATGAAAAGAGGTGAAGCATCAGCGCCTGCTGCTGTGATAACCTTTATCAGTGTTACAAATCATTGCATGTATTCACAGAAAAAAAAATTAAAGAGTACAAAGGAGCATACTTTATCAGTTTCAGTGACTGCATGGCAAAAATGCAGCTCATGCACCGGCAGTGTAATGTAAACATCATCACCACCTCTTTATTTGAGCTGAGATTTCCTGAATATTTTCTGCTCACTCGTCCTCTTTTGTGGAAATTTTACCAGGGGGGCTGGCAGGAAAAGTCCAGGTGAAATCAAGGTGAAGTAATCAGCCATTAGCACTAATGCATATAGCTCAGCCTGAGCTTTTCAGGAAACAGGCAGGACTTTGCAAGTTTGAAAAGGCTCCAACTTGTAATTTATCTTCCTAACCTGTACCTACAATGTATAATCTACATGGTTTTTAAGTATCAGAGGGAGTAAAGTGATCTTGTATGATCTTAAAGAACTTCACAAGAAAGCAGATTTAAACACAAGACAAATCTAGCGAAACAACTACCGGTAGTGAAACTTTGATATCAGGGGAAAAAAGCCAAAAGCAGAAAGCTAAATGAGTCTGGATGAGAAAATATTTTTAGTGCCAATTTGAGGTGAGATTTGAACTGTCAGTTTTAATATCAATCACACATTAGCCTTACGGGCTATGATATTTACAGTTGCTTGGAAGCACAGTCAGCTACTCCATCTCCTCGTAGTTTTTTCTCTTTGAATATTTTGGATCAGGTTATTAACTCATATATTGGAGAAATACACATCAAGATATCAACACATTTTGGAAATACAGTTAAGTCTGCAGTTATTTGGACAGCAACACAATTTTTTTTATCAGGAAGTACTATGAATAAAAAGACTGTCGTTCCAAAAAGGCAAATGCCAGATTTTTGTGAAAAGTAAAAGCCTAGACTCACCTTTTCAAACTCACTATAGTGGTGAATGGCAGAAAATAATAAAAACTGTGTCGCTGTTCAAATACTGGCAGACCTAACTGTATAATCATAAAGATATGAACACAACTAACAAACTCCTTTGAATCTGAGGAAGGTAAAAGGAAGGATTTATAAACTCTGCACATTACCAGATGATCTTTGGAACATCAAAATGACTAAAACCTGGTTAACTTACTGGCTGATCAACGCTGTAAGATTCACCCTTGGTCCATGTAGCCCTGTTCACTCCGTAGAGACCTTTGTAATGTAACTATGTGTCAAAGCAACACAGACTGCAATTCCTTGAGATTGGTCTGAATGGTGACTGCCAGTCCCTGAGTAACGTCCACAGGCGTCACTCAGAGACTGGGAAAAATGGCTGCAGACGAAGATACGACTAGTCAAATCTATATGCCAACATCAAAAATGGTCAGATATCTTATCCATTTGTCTATCTCAATGGCTGAACGAGTGCAACACCCCCCCCCCCCACCAATCCTCTGCCTCAGCTGATCCAGCAGCCGTACTTTTAGTATCATTTAATGTCTCCTCTCCTTTAGTCTATGCAACTTCAGTTTAATCAATTTGCTGCTCAGTTCCAACTCCACCACAGTATGCTTGGTTTTAGTCTCCATGGTTTCCTGTAAAAAAAAAAAAAAAAGCACGAAATATGGCAGCAGGTCTGGAGACTGGCATAAAAATTGGGCTGCCAAGTTGTGCTTGGGCAGAGTATTAGAGAGTAACGCAGAAACAATAATGCATAAGTATATAGTGGCCATGATGGCACTGGCCACTACAGTATAGCTACAATGTAGACCAGAGGCTCTCCACTAGATTAACCATAGGGCCTCCTTAATGTAAAATTTGACCCAAATTTCAGGAAATTCTCAACCACTAAAATCAATTTAAAACATCGCAGCTTGGACCCTAGATAGAGAAAAACATACTACTGGAGATACAGGACAAAATTTTGGGAGGCCCCCATTTTGTCATGATAATGTGGATTTAGTGGTGAGCAATAAACAGTGGTGTCACTGATAAAATTTCTGTCTTGGTCTGGATTTTTTGCAACACAGCCATCAGTGGTTTAAACACTGGTGTTGTGGTGCACAGGAAGTATAAACAATGTAGCCGCTAGCATAACAGAGTGATTATTGACAGACCACAGCTCAGTCTAAGTCCAGTCATCAGCATGTTTCACTCTGACACTGAGCAGCCAGGTAAAAAGCCAAACTTCAATGGTTTGTGTCCATGTGATTAACATGAAGCACAGTAGTAAGGTGAAAGATATGTTCTTTCCTCCTGAAGTCTGATGGCTGTAATAACAGCAAAATGAAGCAAGATTTCGCTTTACAAAGCCTGTTGGCCTGTCTGGGGCTTTAATATAAGCGGGGCTCAAGATGAACCATCTTAGCCCAGCGCTGCAGCGACACATATTACATCAGCTCAAATAACTGTTTAGAAGTGTGTTTAAACAGATGATTTGCTTGTTTTAAGTCCATAAAGACTCAAAGAATCAGGCTGTGGTGTTATATGAAGTCTGAGAAGCAGCTGCACACTCGCTGGTGGCAAAAACTTGCTGCTACCACTACTTAAGCAAAGTAAATTTATGATACACATGGGACATGACAATCCTTCACATAGGGGTCTGTAGTTGTGGTTTTCACCAAGTACTTTTATTGTGAAGGCCCACATCAGGAAATATGATTTCAATAGCAGCTTGGCATACCTCAGCAAAAGAGTGAAACTTAGAACTACTTCAGTTCTAAAGAAGTTAATACAGAGACTTATAAAAACCTTTGCCTGTGATCTTACGATATCACAATTTTGTTATGCCACCACAGGGTCGTTCTAGGGGGAGAAAGAGGCTGTAACCCCTGAATATGCATTTAAATACATTATCTTTTTAAATTTTGTAATACCGTGATATAACACCGTTACAGCGAAGGCAAAAAAAAACAAAACAAAAAAAAACACCGTAACATAGTATTAGCCATATCCCCCATTCCTGTGTGAACTTTGGTTGTTTTTAAAAATCTTGATAAAGAAGGACATTATCATGTGAAGAAAAGCTTTCTTCTAGATACTACTTTCAAAGACAGCATGAAAAATACATCAAAATCTCAAGAAAGCAACCAGAAATTATCCTTGTGCCGCACAACAGCGTAAAATAAAATATTTGGAAACATGTCTGCATTAGTACATCCTAAACACTTTGCCCAGATTTTTTCCAGCCACCAATTCACAACGCACTGCGAGGTCCCACCCCACCAGTTGAGAAGCACTTTTGTAGATTCAATGAATACGTCTAAACCAGGCCAAAAGGATCTTGATCAGAGTTCTCTTTTAGGCAGTGGGAATGATGCTTTAACCCTTTCATCGCTAGGCCTTTTTTAGTATTTAAGCATGAAAATGACATACCCAAATACAACTGAGTATTTCTCTGCAACTAGAAAGTCTACATGAATACGCTTGACATCAATGTAAAGATAACTCTTTACAGATTTCAGTACATGTAAAATTCCAGTAGAAGTTACTGGGACTGAGTAAATAAAGATGGAAATAGCATAACTAAGGTGGAAAATTTTGTGCTTGTTAGTTTGCCGTGATCTGTGGGCTTCAAACAGTGTGACAGGACTCTGCCCATGGACTTTGAGACTGCCTTTTAAAAGTTTTCCTCAGAGGAGAGCTAGCCCCAGATACAGGGCCTCTAGGGATGAAAGGGTTAAATTCAACTTTAGGTCAAGGATATAATTTTTGTTCTCTCAGAGGATTAGCACCTTTGGTTGTTACACATTTTTGTTTTGTTAATATCTAGCAGGAACACGATTTGAACATTATCTTTAACAAGCTTTTCATATCCCATTACTCAAAAAGACAGCACTGAACTGAAATCTATTCTACAGAAACATTCAAGGAGCACAGAACAAACTTGTTTAACTTGAATCTAATCTAGTTTGCTTATCCTAGACTGGACAACTAGCAGATTAATTACATTTCTCGTCAGAATGAGAGGTCTGTTTTTGACAACAATTGATATAAAGGCTTTCAGTAATATGGCTACAATTATTTTGTCAGACTGATATGAATGGATTTATGTTAGTTTTATACCTGTTTTTGCAGTTTTAACATTCATAGCTTGTGATTCAACCTTTACTCAGATAAAAGCTTGAACATATCATCACTTCCATATCAGGCAGATTACTGTCCTTCTGAGGTAAACCAACATATATGCCAGCCGCCTCCGTATTGGTGGTCAGGTTACCAGATGGGTGCAGTCTCTCCTGCAAGTATCAGGCTCAAGCATGAAAGTGGCTGGCTGCACTAATTAGACATTATTCATTAGAGTTCTATTAATTTTCTGCTTGAGCAGAGAGGGCGAGCACAATGTCAACTTAAAGACTTACAGCAGGGATGTAACTCGGGGGAATAACAGTGTCAGAGTGTGGCTGAGAAATTACCTGCTGTAACATCCGACTGCACAATATTACACCGACAGAGAGTGGTTCTCATTTGACCCCCAAGAGGACAGAGAGGAAACGCAGAGTCCTGATTAGAGCTACAACATTTCATCAAATAGATAGCATAAATACAATAAAATCAGCTGATATATAAAAATCACATTCATATTTGTTTTGAAAATGAGTCAAACTCCATTGATAGTGAACTGTAAGTTCAAGATCAAACAAAAAGATTAATGAAGAACGTTATCTACAAAAAGTGTGTTCAATTTATTTGCCAAGAGAATGAAAAGCAGGGATAAGCACTAATATTTCCAAACGAAGAACTTTCTCTTTCACTCTGTATGTTGATTTTGTTGGCTCATGTGGACAAAGCAGTACATCTTATCTCTTTCCTGAGTCAGCACTGTACATGCATGTGTAGTATTCTCACAGGAAAAATCTAGGCATCATTTTCCAGCTTGTAGTATTTGTTGTGAAACTTTGCTGAGGGACAATTTCTATCAGTGTCCATGTGTTGCCAATATCTTCACCTAAAACTAACTTTAAAACCTCTCACTCACTGTGTGATTAGCAAGTGACATATCTATTAGGAATGCATGATAACTGGGTTTAATAGTAAAAGGCAGATAATGGCCAAAAAGGAGAAATATCTGTATCTACAGATTTCTGCTGATAATAACAGCTGATATACTGTCCCATTTGTGCACCAGCTTGCTTTTCCTCCCTTTTCTCAACACATGCATTAATACATACATACAGGAGTGAACTGAGGACTACATGGTGTTTCCCTCACAGACTATATCTGAGCTGCCACAGATAAAGCTGTCAGACTAGTTTTCAAAGTCATTTCTTCTCTCTACTCCTTGAAATATTAAGCAGGAAAGGTCCTAATTTAAAGTGTGCACTGAGGATGGAAGTTATAAGTCAGAACAACAGGTTGTAAGTTTAATGTTTTGCAAATGAAAACAATGCGCTTTTTTTGTGTTATTTCAAGCTTGTTGTCAGGACTGTCTCAGTGAACCTCCCTGCAGAACTGTTGTTCAATTAGTTGACTTCCTGTTGATTGTTAAATATGAGCTCCAATAAAAGGGGCACATTATTATTTTAAACACTACAGAGCTTACTGTCTGAGAGCAATGTGCTGTTGTTACAGTGTGCTGTTATTACCTCCTAAAAAGGCAGGTGAAGCTTGGTTTTACAAAAAAAAAAAACAATACACTGCAGAGAAAGTACAATACAAAAACCTTGCTTTTCATTATTGAATTTCTGTATTTGGAAAGAATAAATCTACGATTGATTGCTGTAAAAGAAATAAACTGTCACAATTAGAGGAATTGCTCAGTTCTAGTGCAGGAGGGATTCTGTGTTCTTTACAATGAAAAACTGGCAAAAATTAGTTTGGAAATACCAGCATCTGATATTGGTAAAATCTACTATGTGCACTGTATTCCTAATATGAGAGATCATGGATACATATCGATAAGGCTTGATCCTCATCTCCAATCCATTTCCCTGTAGCCAGCAATTATTATGGGTGAAAACTCCCCATTCTCTGCACTGGTGTCTGATTACTGTTAGACCGGAAACTTCAGAAACAAGTAAACATTCAAGTTCAGTGACATCTATGCAAATATTTTAGCAGCACTTCTATGTTGATCTCTTTAGAAATGACTTTCAGGCTAAATAAAAATTCCTTTCCTCTTCAGTTTGCTGACACCCTGCTGAAATGCCAGCGGAAGACACTCTTTGGGGAACAACCACAAAGAACTCTGCAGAGGCCAAACCCTTTTCGTAGCCTACCTATTCGGTATTTATCAGGAAAGTCTGTAAATGTAAATAGTTCCTATATTTCTTTACAAAAATATTAAAGTCTCAGAAGAAGGAGAAAAAGAAGAAGTCAACAGCTGAAGCTTCAACTGAGATGAGGGGGGATCGTGGAAACATAATCCATAATGAATTACACTTAGAGGATGTCAGCTACTCAACCTCTACAGACATTTTTTGGCAGCAGCCATTGTTTTCTTGTGACACTGTGAGCACAAAACACAGCTCACATTTCACACAGGGTTCATTCATTCTTGTTTAACAAGGCTAGTCTGCCATGTAGTCCATTGTTGGCAGCAGCCATATTACAGCGGTTTCACACATGCACTTCAGTCCCCAAAGATTTCCATGTAAGTAGCATGTGAGCATGCAAACAGCTGATTTTTCCACTTTGACTTCAATCAGAGTTATTTTTTCTGCCAGCCTCCTATTCAAATTGTCACAACAAGTTAAGATGGGCCAGACTTGTCAACAACTCTGAAGGTAAGTTAACACCAGGGATGGTGACTTTTCATTTTATTAATACTGACACACTTATCAATACTTCTAATCAGTCCAAGTTCTTCTCATCATTACAGCTACCAATACCTTTCTATTGATTGGATGAAAGACAAAATGATGACGATGCATGTACAACTGAGGTGGTCTAATCTGAGTGGAGCTTGAGTTAACAATTTATAGTTCAACCTGTTGTATTGATCTTACATCCCTTAAATACAAACACATTCCTTATCTTCACAACTGTATTTATACATTTATGATACACTTATTGTTTCTGATCAAAGAAATTGACTTTTGTTGTATGTTTATGTGTGACATCTGAACACATATTACACTTTCTTTACATTTGTCTAACTTACTGAAAGACCCTCAACACATCATATATAACAGTCTTGTTAAACCACTAATTAATTTTTATTCTGCCAATCCCAACACGGACTGGATTTCTATGTTGGATTTATAGTTTTAAAATGGCTTTAAGTTTTTTTTTTTTTTTTGAACTTGTGCTTAAACACACTCTTTATTGCATAAAAATTCCACTATTTTGCTTTCATAACTGTTTTTGTGTTGCTTTGGATTTTTCTACAGCCTTACAATAAGGGTAGTTGACTTCCTGTTTGGACACAGCCTTGCTTTTATAGGTAGATCAAAGACTTTAACATGAACACTAGGTAAATGTTTATTAGCTCAAGTTTCAGATGGCTTTGGACTTGTCCACTGAGCTGTCTGAGTTTTAAAGTGAAATAAGACATTAAGGAGCGACTGTTGACATATTTTACATCACTGTGGATGCGGGTAGATGCTGCAGCGGCTTTACCAAAGTGTGCTGAAAGAGACTATAACCCATAAGATTATTTGTGATTAGAATACTATCAGTGCACTAATTGTGGACCTCGATGAATAAAGATTAACTTGATTAATCTTTACAGGCCTAATTTCTAACTAGCGGGGCATGCTACAAAGTTTGGGAGCACTTTTCAGCGCTGATCTGATGAGATTAGGAAGAAAATTGCCCCGTTTCAGCTAAAAGCCAGTGATATGACCGCAACCTATTTCTAGTGCAGTCTTTTGCTTATTCCAAAGTTCAAGGAACGGCATTTTGATTTAATTTGATGCACAATGCTGATGTGCTTAAAGCTTATATTCTCCTCTGCAAGAACTGATGTCTGTTTTTACGTCAGTGATATCATAAAATTATGTTACATCACAAAGACTGGGACTCAATAACAGTGCTGTGTGATTTTGTAATTTTGAGTGATTAGACTTAATGATATTGCAATTGCGATTATGATATAATACATAAATGTTCGCATGATTCTACCTGCTTGGCTATGAAGGAAAATGTCGAGGATAAGGACAGTTTCTAAGTGCTTCTTTCTCAACTCAAAACATACAAATATTAAGTCACATACAAAATAGAAAACTTGGAGTTTTTACAGTACTGCTTTCAACATAACTGAGTATTTTTCCAAAAAAGGGTTTTTCTCCAATGAAAATATAGAAACTTATAAGAAATGCAATAGTGGCAGTATTGTTAAATTAAAAGCCTTTCTGTAGGCATTTTGTAAATCTTTCAAGTACTACTTAATACAAAATAATTGCTGCCTTTTTGAAATCAGATTAATTGAGCACTACTCAATAGCAGTATTGATAAGCTAAAATGTTATTGATCTTCAAGTTTTGAAATATACAGGACTGGATGTTTGCTGACCCGAGTTTCAATCTCAATCCCTAGTAAATACCCAGAGGAAAAAAAAAAAAAAAGGACTTCATTCAAGCTAAAGAGAGGCATGTCTTGAGCAGCTTTTGTAATTATAAGCCACATTAGCTTTTCAGAATGAGATGGTAAATAAGGCTATGTCATACTGGTTTGTGGCGTCAGAGTTACATTACATTTGACAGCAACACCTGCCTTTCGTCCAAATGTCTGAGCGAAATGCAAACATGCATTTCTCTGGTCAATATAACAGTTTAACCCCGTCACACCTTGCACATAATAATTATACTGTAACTTCCACGGTGCCCTCTGACGTCAGGCTCCAAGACCCTCCCTGTCAACAAAGGATAATCTTTAAATGTGAGGGTCAGGGCAAACGGAGACTCCATTCTTATATGCTTATGCTGTCCTTAACTTTCGAAATTTTCAGGAACAGATTTCCTAAGATTTCCAATGAAATTTCAGGAGCTTATGTGTGAACATGGCTCATAAATCCAGTCCTCTATTAGAGCCTGAAACAACTCCATGCTAAAGTCTTTTTCTCTGAGGAGATCATAAAGTAGCTTCGGACTCTTCTCCTTGACCCTACAGTGACCTGTTAGCCTTAATTAGAAGGGAAAAGCTTCTGCAGCTCTTGCTTCAACATTAGCTTACAGTAAAGCCACTAATGTGCTGAGTGAGTGTGCGGAAGAGAAAGGATGGAGGAAACACCTCCTTACAGATAGCAGGGGTGTGATCAGGCAGATGAAACAGCTCAATAAACTGTTATCAGCTATTAATGATTAAATAAACGAATCACTGCTGCGTGGTTTAAAACCTCTATCCTGAATGAATCACTAGAAAATGAGGCCGGGCAGGGTCAGAGTGGGTTGTTTCAGCTGACTTGGTTTCTCAGCAGCAAAATAGCACCTAATTTAAATGTCTACACTGCAATAAAATGACAGCTAACTGCAGCCAAAAGTCATGTGTCACAAAATATGGCACACATTTTAAATGCTAGGTCTCCCTGAATGACACAACAGGCTACCTGGAAATCTGAGTGTTCAGAGCGGAGGCGCAGGAAGTGAGTTGAGACACGGCCCAGATGGTGCAGACACAAACCCTCCTTCTCCCTGCTGGCCCAATGTCCACTCTCACACACACACCCAAACACACAAACGCTGTTGGATAAAAGCAGAGCGCTCAGAGCTCTCACTGCCTGCTGCTGAGACTGCTTTTTCACTACACTGTTAACCATAGGTGGCAGGCTCAACTCTAACAAGCCAAATCTTGGACAAAACTGTTGTTTCATTTTCACAGCACACAGTTTTGTTTCAAAATAACAGAGACAGTGTGCATACTTAAACTAACTATCAACATTATAGGGGTAGATAAAGTTGCACTGAATTAAGGTGAGCAAAATCTTTGTCAGCATTTTCTTTCATTTATTGGTGGAATACATAATGCTAAAGTTGGATTTTAACAAGCCAAATGCCTGGATCATGACAGACATTATAAAGACACAGATCATCCATCCATAATCATTTAAACACTTATCTGGTCAAGTGAGCAATCAAAGTAGCTGAAGCTGTAGTTTTCACAGATACAAGTGACAAAATAGTTTTTCTGGACTACAAGGTGATCTAATTTGAAAATATTATACACCTGAGTACTGATCCAAGATAAAAACCTCTGTGGTAATGCCTCAGAAATTAAACATTTAGGATCATTAGTGATAAAACTGTGAAAATGATCTTGTTATTAATGTTACTTTAAGTTCTTCAGCTATCTAACATAACAGCAGGACCACCACTGAAATCAAAAGTTTTTTTTCCATGCACAATTAGGCAAACTCATCTGACATTACTTGTGAGAGACTGGCTCAAGTCCACAGAGAGGAAAAAAAAATGGCATCAGAGCAGTTCAGATCAAGACATCTTCTGAGGCTTAGAGATATTTACTCTACTTTGAATTTGTTGTGAAAAAAGGACAAGGACGCTGTGGTGAAGTGTAAACTTGGCCCAACTCGGCACTGCTGTGAACTCACATCTTTCCAAAATCATTCAAACCCAGCATGATAACACAAAGGGATCACTTTGCTTTATTAGCTGAAGAGCCCCAGACAGAGTGATGCTCAAGAAAAAAGCATGATGCAGATATTTACCAACAGCTGTATTACACAGAGTGTGCGTTTGCTGCTACATGGCTGTGGTGCGTGTCTGCTCCAGCTTGTGCTGTCACAGCTTTCATACCAAGCGCATGTGTGCTGTGTGTTGGCTGTGTCTTGCTGCTATCACAGATAGAGGTGGGAATCTTTAGTCACCTCACGATTCAATTTGATTACGATTCATAGGGCTATGATATGATTCTTAATCGATTCTTGATGCATTTGTTTTTTTTTTTGTTTTTTTTTACCTTTCTGTTGTTCTCACTGCGTCAAATTTTTGGTTGTTACGTGCTGTGTGTGAGTTCCACCTTTTTGTTCCTGCTATTTCACAGTATCAGATATGTAAATAATCAATTATTATTGATTATTGGTTACTGAACATTCATGAATCGATTCAGAATCTTCCAACTCCACATGATGATGCATCTAGGAATCGATTTTTTCTCCCACTTCTAATCACAGCCTTCATGAGTTTGACCTCAATAAATCCCCCTAAAAGTGACTTGATTCATTGTGTAACTGATCCAGGAAGATTCAGAATAAAAACATTCTGCACAACCGAGGGAAGTTACACCACTGCCCAACAGTCAATCAGAGACAGCCGAAAGCAGCCAAGGCTTGATTTTCAACAACACGTATCCACAAAGACAGTGGTAACTATGTCCCTTTTTTGTATTGAAGAGTATAAAGAGAGTTATTTACAAGTCTTCATGATTGGAATAAGGATTGCTGCTGACGTGGACATATAGCACTGTGCTGAACTTCTAGGCCAAAAATTGAAGCTGCATGTGACACCATGAGGTGAAAGGGGGATTTACTCAACCCTGGTCGTGCTCTGTATGTCCTTGCGAATTTCCATATACAGCATGCGTGCCGCGAGTTTGCGCCGACCGAAAGGCGAGCAACCTCACCCACTGGAAGCGAGTCTAGAGCGCAGCAGCACGGCGCCCCAGCTCTGATCAGCAGGAAGAGATCCCGGGAGAACTGCAAGTTCACGCGGGAACAGTATGTCCACAGCGGACTATTTTACCTTTTGGGGTTAATTTATCATCCTTTTCCGGTATAAGTCCATGATATTATTGTTTCCGCCATTGAGTGAGTACATTAGGAAGTTAAAGGGTTAATGTTTGCTTAAAGGATCTGTGGTTTTACGCAAAATTCTTTGGCTAAATATCCCCAAAAGTTAACTTTTCCTCGTCAATGGCGCCATTTTAGCTCTGTGACTCACTGACCTCTCGGAGACCCTTTGCTCTCGCTGCAGGATGAGACATAATGACCATATATTGATGATTTGCTGTCTGGAGTCCGTGCATTGTGTTTTATTTTGAAAGAACCAAATGTTCTATGCTTGTGACTTTCATGGTTGGTGCTTTCTGAACAACAGTGAATTTACAAGGTTTGGCAGCGGCCGGCACTGAAAATAGACCTGCAGCGTGTCTGAAACGAAGCGTCGCTAAGTGCTGCTCCGGGCACGCACTGCTGCTGGTCTGGACCGCTGGCTATGGAAATGCTCTGATAGACAAGAGAGGGAGCAAAGTGCTCCGCAGTATGATTCACCGGCGTTCCACGGCACGCATGCTGTATATGGAAATTCAGGGTAAGGGACATGAACACCTGATCGTGCCGTGGATGCGCCAAGGGCTCGAAATCAGCCAGCGGTTTCTGAGCTCATCACCAGGGATGAAAAGGTCTATGGGCAAAAGAGATGACATCGCTTGACCTTGGCTGCTGAGTGACACACATGTGTCGACATGTGTTGAGCTTGACCCCACTACCATTTTGGGAGAAATGAAGCACTTTGTACATTTTCGACACAGTGCACAGGTGGGCCAACATATTTTCTTGGCCAATTTTTATATAAAACTCATTAAACTACGCGGATAAAACGTTCCCATCTATAGCCATTATGCCGTGGATCTCTCTGAGCTAGTAATAACCTCAGGAGCAACTTTCACAGAAGTCAATGGAGGCTAATGCCACTACTAAAGCCAAGTACCTCATACGACCCAACTTCTAAAATCCCGAAAAATCCCTTTAAGTTACAAGTAGTTAAATTAAAAAATATTTATTAATATTCCTTATGCTTTTAATCCTTATTTTATCCATGCTGAAGATCAAAACCACCTGAGATCAATTAATAAGAGGACATTATGCCCTCATTACAGTCCTCCTCCTGGAGCTGTCTGCCTTTAGTGAGATACACAGGTGCTTACACACTTACCTCAGGTGCTAAGGTTTATCCAAACTACACCTTCATCATACATGCATTAATGAGCAATCTTTGAATGCTTGATTATTAAACCCTCCAATGTAGTCCTTCTTACATTGTTGATATACACCATTAATCATGATTTATTACAGGGTCTGTAATTAATTAGATAAGCTTTTTTAATCAACTGACAGCACTTATATCAAGTAATGCATAACTTTTTTATTAACTATCCTAACACTGCTCACAAATCATGAATCATATTGTTATTGCTCAGCTAATGCAATCGCAATGTGACTTCCCCCAAAATTTTGCTCAGCCCTGTTAGGACAATTTGGTTCCAAGCCTGAGCCAAACAAAGGTGGCCTGTAAAGTGAGGGCGTCTTGTATTCATTTACAAAGCTGTTTAGGTCAAGTCTGCTGTTTTCATTCCACCAGAAACGAATTGAAGACCAAAACATGGGAAAACTTCACAAGAACTCAGCAGTATTCATTCAAGTCAGAGGGAAAATATCCATGCCTGTAATATTATGAATCTCTAAAATGCTGCCAAGCTGCGTTGTAAAACCGAAGGAAATACTTCCAGTTATTTATTCAGACACCGCAATGGAAAGAACCTTGTCTCCTATTTTAACCCTGGCAGCTATCCTCTTTAAAACTTTACGAACACCTACTTGAGAAAATATTAATTAGTTTGATGAAAATACTTGATGACTTGTGCAGTTGAACTGTGTGAGTCAGACGCAGATGATAAATTATATGAGCCAAATAACACCGACCAAGAAATGAAGAATTTGCCTGTGGGACCTTACAGAGGGAGGAGGAACTCAGGCCAGCAGTCAGAAACAGCTGCCAGGAAGATTTCAGCACCAGGTTACCGGTTCACGTTGAACAATGACCTTTGCCAGCTGTAGTACCACAGTTCTGAACTAAGACCCTGACCGAGCTGAAAGAAAAAAAAGACTTGCCAGGATAATCTGGGCAACAGAAACCAAAAGCACTGCAAACAAACAGCAGCCAATAACTCATCTACAATATGAAATGTTTATTTTTTAGATTCTGTCTGGCATAAAAGAGCCTTTTTAAACAGAAGATTGAAATAACATCCAACAAGAAACAAAAATGGTTGCTCAACTTCACTAGCTTGCTCTGTGATTTGGTAATACTAAATGCAATATTGACCTTGTACATTTATCACAGCATAAATTCTTGTTTGACACAAGTATCTAAATACTAACAGCAAAGTTGTAGCACTGCTTGCTAGCAATTTGAATATTCTCAACCCCACAAACGACCTTACAGAATCATGTGTGGGTGGGAAACATCTCCAAACACCGAGTTCACTGTAAGAGACAGGAGGAGCAGCTGAAAGAAGTGAGGCCAAAATGTGAAAATGTTTGCTTTTCAAAGATTTCTGGGGGTAATTTCAGACAGGAAATCTGTGGGTTCATTTAAGATCAAGAAAAAAAAAGCATACGAGTGATGTGTAACTGTCACTCTACATAATAAACACTAGATGTGCACTGACAGTGTGCAGAAATGTCTTCTTCAACAAGCCACTCCCTCTCTGGAAAGAACAGTTCTGCATGCTGGCTCATAACAACTCAGCAGTTTATTTATAACATCCCACAGTGAGTATGCTCAGGAGAATATCTTCTCATGCGGGCTATACACACCTGTCCTGATACACAGGGCTGCTGTGCTGTGAGACGGACCAGCTGGGCACATACATGCATCACATAGTTGTGTATTTTATAAATAAAAGGGAGCCCTGCATGATAAGAAATGCTTACCTTACAGCATCAACATTTGTATCTCTTATATGTATATGGAACAAAAACACACACTACACACCTGCATTTTAAAAACATTTAAGATGATTAATTCACCAGAAGGCAGCCATGATTTTAGTCTGCACTACACTCTGGGCGGTGTGATGTCATCTGGTCGATCATTCATTAGCACATACATACGCTTCCTAGCCACCAAGTCTTTATATTATGAACCTGTTCACACTAGCTGTGATTACATGGGCAATTTTTATTCTGATCGGAGATTTAAAGTCTGTTCGCATGGACAGCAAAAGATGTGACCTGATTCAGATGTGCATGCTCCTGCATCACACATTTGATCTAAATAAAACTGTTCTGGCATGTGGGGTATCGTCCCACCGATCAAATCTACTGAAAATCTGTTGTAGAAGAAGAGATCTTCTGCGCCTTTGTTTATTACATTTTTATTGATTCTGTTTATCTCCCTGTTTAAGCAGCAAGCTCAACAGTACATACTGCTGGTGATTCATGGATGCTGATCCAAAAGACAATTGGTATGGACCTCTCCTCTTCATTGGAATGAAATTTCTTTTTAAATGAGTCTGATCTGAGATTTTTATTCCAAACCAATTTTTGGGGGAAATTGCCTCAAAGTAAAAACTAATTATTAGCTTATATTGCCCAAAATAGAACAAATGTTTTTGAGTTTTTGTCAAATAAAATTAGACTAAAACTACAAAGGTTACAAATTACTTAATTATGCCTAAAACTTAGTCATTTTAATCTTGAAGACCAAGACTTAATTTAAAATAGCTGTCAAAATTAACATTGTTCCCTGTATATATAATTATAAATAAATAAATAACAGATCTATCATCACGTTCCCATTTTAAAGGCCATTAAAGGTGAATGAATCTTGGTGTTTACATGCATATGAAGTGGTGAAGTGTGTTAAGGTGATCATTGGGATATGATGTAATCCAGGGGTTCTTAAACTTGTGAGGGCTAGGGATCCCTTACAGGGCAGAACATTTTCCAGGAACCCTCACACTGATATAACAGATGTTAACATCCATTTTTACCCCTAGATGCTGTATTTTAAACTCTTCCACCTAAATTCCAGTTCTTGTCCAGGTTAGTGTGGCTTCTTACTTTTTGCGATCCTTTGAACAGCCAAATAAGAAGCACTCTGTGCTTTTTCTGAAGTTGTGGTCAGGTTCACCATTCGTGTTTTCTGGTGGATGTATTCCTCACCCTTTTGTCAGAAAAAATCTTTTGTTTTATCCTTAAACTCTGCATCAGATGACGCTTTAGCTTGGTGGGCTTCATGGCTTCACATGAAGACACAGAACACATTTTGGTCTTACGTCGTCTTTTCTCAATAAAACCAAACTCCAGATAGCTGTCATTATATTTTCTCAGTTTAGCTGGTTAGGGCCTAGCATCACTTGATGAAGTGGACACGCTCAAATATTTATCTAGGGTTGCTAGCTGGACCTGCACCCCTGGGCAAGGTAACTGTTGCTTGAGGAGTAATAGATTTACATCATATGTCACAATCATACCTGAGTTTTTATTGGCCCAAAGGTGACTTATGTGGGAGTCATTGGTTTAGTATGATTGGTTTATGGTGCTGTGGTCCCTATAGTTATTTCGCAGCCACCCAAGCTGTGACTCGCGGCCCCCCAGGGGTCCTGGACCCCAGTTTGAGAACTACTGATGTAATCAGATCAGGCATTAACAGCTGTGCTTAGAGCTGTAAGGTTATGATAAGACCGGATGCACCGCTACCACCAGGTAGACAATATCTCTCTCTCTCTCTCTGATGAGCAATACAGGTACTACCATATTAGCTCTACTTTTGTCTCCTTGCCCCTCTATTTATACTTACTTTGACTTGCACTGAGTGTATGGACTAAAGAGCAATGTGGCAGATAACATCACAGCACCCAGAGTGTGCAGCAAACTATAAAGACAGCAGCCTACTGCTGAGTTTATAATATCAAAATGCAGATACGTCATGGGTAATTTTGTTCAACAAACATACAAGATACACAAATGTCAATCCAGAAAGGTAAACATGTCTTATCATGCAGGGTTCCTTTCAAACTGGCTTTGACTGCCTGTCTGGCATGCAGGTTCACTACCCTCGCTTATAATGCGAAATGGTGTCAGTCTTTTGTCCAAACAAAAATTGGAGGACAAAGAAGTGTGAAAAAAGCTTGCTAAGTTGTTGTGAGTGAGAGAAAGAAAGGGGTGAGTCTCTTCAAAGAGAGAGTACTGTAGCATGAAAGCTGAAGGTCCTGGAGGGGGACGCTGAGGGAGACGAGCGAAGGGGAAAAATGGGGGAGAAGCCCTGAGTTTTCTCAGCTGGGCCAGCAGCAGAGGGTGAGGTGAGGCTGTGGGGGGATGGAAGGAAACGAGGGAGGGCTAAGGCAGGCTGGGTGACCTGGGCCTTTGTTGGCAGATGGTGGGAAGCGCCACCTTGGCCTCTCACTCTGAATGCTAAGCAGTGCTGCCATTGTCTGGCAAGTGCAGCAGCAGCAGACGCATGCGCCGGGGGTTTCTCTGGCAACCAGGAACAGAAACAAACCCCCTCCCCTCCTCATCTTCCTCCTGGCTTTGCACACACACGCCCCGCCATCCTGCTTGCATGAAAACCTGTGCATCTTAACACACGCTAACATCCTCTGAGTGGGAATTCCCATGCATCAGGAGCCTGGGCCAGACGGAGCGTAACGTGCTCCCACACTCCTGACCTCAAAGGTCCACAGAGAGTGAGAGGTCAGACAAGTGGCGACACTCGAGAGGGTCTGTTTCATACAGACGTGAAAATCCAATGCAGTGCAGCAGACTGCAGAGCTGTCTAAATGCAGGGACAGGAAAAGATCGGAAATTGAACTGGAGGTCCCAGGATAAATCAGACTAGTGTCACTTTCCTGCAAATTCACTCTCTTGATGTCAGAACAATTTATCCTCTCTTTTACCTCCCACCTACTTCACAGATTGTTATGCAATGCAGGAACAAAATAGATCATACTTTTTATTTTAGTGAAAGATACTCAACAATTTAACATTCAGATTAAATTCAGAAGCACAAACTAAACAGCCAACTCTTCAATGCTCTGCCAGGAACAAACCTAACATGATTTACTACACCAAAGAAGAATTCAAAATGCAGGGATACAGAATAACATCCATTTTAATGCACATTATTCAAGAGAAAATTCTATATCAGCATTTAGTCAAGTACTTCAATATTCCCCTAACCCCACTGCGGACACACATTATGGCTGTTAATCTGTTTGAAACGGGTAATACAATCAGTGTATCATATAGTGGTTTTTACTCAACATATACCCAGGTTATTCTGAAACAAGGTGACACAAAGCAACAGTCAAAATCTAATATGAGTACACTAGGGATGCACAATATCGGAGTTTGCCGATATCCAATATGCAGTTATTTCTAAACTAGCAAATATCAACAGAATATATACACACCAATTTTCTTCTGCACCAGAATTTACATGTTCATCTTATAATGGCTGTCTATTTTTTTTTGAAACACAAAAAAACAAATATCTGATTCCTCATAAATGATAAATCAATTCTTTTTCAAATATAGACCTTTAGTTATGAAGATCTGAAAGTCATTTCTTTGGATTACTTTCACAATAAATGTAGGGCTGTCAGCATTAATGCACTATGTGTGATGTGATTAAGGTCCATAATTAGTGCATTATCTATTTGATCGCATTAAACAAATGCTTTATTGTCCCTTTCAGCACAATTTGGTTACACCACTGCAATGTCTCCCTGCGGTCACAGTGATGTAAAATAATCCCACCACTGCTCCTTAATGTCTCATTTCACTTTAAAAAAAAACTCCCAGACAGCTCAGTGGAAAAGTCAAAAGCTATCTGCACCTGGTGTTAAATAAATACCTTGTTTCTTTTCCATACCATTTTCAATCAATAGCAAGTTCTTTTTTCTGTAGTTAACTGCATGTCATACTCAATCTACCTCAAGGTTCTTATTTTCTTTCAAAATAAAGGCAGCTCTCTGTATCTGACAAAAACTCAATTACCCTAAGCTTAAGACAGAACAGTAATCCAAAATGAAACAAAACAGACACTAATCTTGATTAAATTCTAAGATTAATCACAATAAAGTTTTAAACTGTTTAGACAGCCCCTATTCCATGTAAAAAATATTTTAAAATGCAACAATAAAACCAAGCTCCATCTGCCTTTTTAGGCTAAAAACACCACTGTAACTACCTCTGGCAGACAGTGAGCAATGCAGCACACTAACCAATAATGTGGCCCTTTTTCTGGTGCTTTTATGGTAAAAAAAAAAATACAAATTCTCTTCACTAAACAGCAACACGGGTGATATCCCTGGGAAAATCTTGAGAAAGACGGCTTAATTTAAAAATTCTAATCAATAATGTTTAACATTTTAGCTCAATAGGTGATTTCTTCTGACCAGCAAAACATCTCTTATGCGATTCAGCATACAGGTAAACATAAAACTGAAAAGGCACAAAAGATGAACACCTGCTTCTCACAACAGTTCACGCCACATTATTTGCCAGTGGCAGATGTTCGTCAACAGGGCCAATATCAGCTGATACCAGTGTTATACTAATGCATTTCTACTTTTAAGTACGAGGATATGATTGAGGAAAAAGGAAAAATACTTTAGCTGAGGCAGGTCTGTTGCTTCACGTTGTGGTGTATTCATACTGTCAGTTAAATCAATGTAAACCCAACATGCAGGCCATGCATATTTACTGATAAATCACTTATAAACTATTACCTACCAGCACCAATACCATGCCAGTATACTGTGCATATCTAAATGAAACACAGTATCATATGCACTTGGCATATTTCCTTGTCTATGCAACCAGAACAGGAGTTGCATATAAACAATGTTAATACAAATATAAAGTCATATCAACACAGTATTTTTGTGCAGTCTGCAAAGAGGAATTAAGATTTGCAAACTATTCAACATTGCTATTGATAAAGAATTTCAGTTGACAGTACTGAAATATTTTCTCATTAAAATGTGTGCTTTACACCTTCAGTATTCCTGAATTTAGAACTAAAAATGATTAGCAGTGATGTACCTGCAAAGCTGTTAGTTTATGCCACATGTATGAAGGACATAGTCCTCCAAGTGGGCATGCTGGGCTCAAGACTGAACTGCATTTCCTTTTTCATGTGCTATATCTCACTCTCTCCTCTGATCTTCTACTGTCTCCTCTTGATCCTCTAAATAAATATTTGAAATATTCAAGTACCAGTTCTTGCAGTGCATGCTTGTCAGCAACAGGTTTGTTCCTGTATATTTTGATAGAAACACTAAATTATCAGAGAATAAATATCCACAAAATCATCAAAGAGAGGGAAGAAATCCCATTATGTTCAAAAATTGTAGGGGGAAAAAACAGACCAATGGCTTGAATCAACGCTAAAGTAAAGCCAGACAAGATAAATCACAATAAACCAGAGAGCAAAATACAACAATCATGTCAATGAGATGTGAAGTGTTCTCAAAGGACAAATAATGGCAAAGTTATTATAAAAAGATCCCATACACTAGGCACAGATTGAGTAAGTGGAAAGGCTGCAGCTTTGCACTCAACTAGTAGGCACATAAGATCCTACAGCTGAAAGTAGGTTAAGCAAATTCACCACTCATTTCAAAAGCCCTGGGAGTCAACAGAGGACATGGTACAACAGATAAAGAGACCATTATCGTCCGTGGTCGTTTGAGTTACTCATCTAACTCACAGACAACTCAAAATATTACAGCACAGCTTAAGTCCCATGCAAGCTATACAGTTGTTATCATATGGTGGCTGTGACCATGTGTGGCAGGAAATCAGGTTGAGATATCACACCTCAAAGCCAAACCACGAGAGAAGCTGTCAGATCAGAAAACGCACGTCTCTCTGTGCCAGCTGCAGCCAGGAGACGTCAGACTAATCACCTCTCACACACTACTGCCACCATGCTGTAAATAAAACAGGAGGTGACATAACCACAGTGACTTCACTCCCTGAAAAAGTAGGCTAGAGGAATGCAGGTCTTTATCTGACTAAACTCAAAGGTAAAGGTGTGTCTGGGGGCAATGACAGTGCAGATTCACAACAATATATGCACCATGAATGCATGGGAAAAAGGCAGTAATCACAACACATTTAGGGGCAGCTAATTGAAAAAGTGTTCACTTAACACCTGTCTCATGACAGGAGCTCTCTATACTTTCTCAGTATTAATTTATACTATTTATCACTATGAAAGCTCACCTGACAAGGTATTAACTGACATGTCAAGGTGCACAGTTACAGTAGCACCCTTCAACACCTTAGGGATGTCATGTGAAGTAGGTCAGAAGGTGGTTTTCCCAGCAACCAGGTCCTGAAACAGACTAACATTAGCCTCTTTATCATTGCTGGATTTGTGTGCTCCTTGTGAAGTTGTTCTTTAAAGGTTGTCAAAATTTTCACATTCAGTACCACATGCTTTAAACCACACAACAGCCATTATACATGCAATAGTACCTCAAGTGTCAAAATTGTAAAAACAAAACAAAACAAAAAAAGACATGCATAGTCTTATTTTCAACCCAAAGCTGCCATAAGCAGGGAGAGGCAGCACACAGTGGTGGGTCATCAAGACTCAGATTAAAAGGTAACCTTAGTTCCAAACAAGGTGGTGATTCAGATAAATAAGATGCTATTCCCTGATTGTTCCACAGCTGTTACACTCTTAAGAACTTGGAAACATGCTGACAACTCATCATAAAAGAGCAAGAAGGTGCAAAATTTTGTCTGAATGATGCTGAAGCCACACTCCTTCCTGCAACTGCATCTGTCACTCTGCTCCACCCCCTGCAATACACCTGTAACTTCTCCTTACCATTGAGCAAATGCTTTTTTGTTAAGTGCCTTTATCATCTCATAAAGATGTACATTACCTTTAGTACCCGCTGCAGACCTACTACAATGTCACCTGCTACAGATTGCACCAGATGTGCATAAGTTCAAATGTAAGGTCTTACTTGTGACTGAGTTTATGCTCTTCCACTCTTTAAGATGCTTCCTCAGCTGAGCTTGTTTCAATGTAGGCTTAAGCTACAACTGAAATATTACACCTACCTCCAAACAGGTGTAAAATCCTCCATAAAACATCCATTGTTTTAGGTTTCAATAGGTGGGATACCTCAGAGTATGACAGGAGCAGAGGACTTCACTGGCTGTTTGGTGTGCTCTACATGATCAATTACACTGTGGTTATCCATGAGTAGAGATAATTTCCACCGTTAAATTATCTTGTGTCATTGGATATTTTGCCACTCAATGTCAGTGTCATGTTATACTGACTCTTGGCTAAGGGTGAAGGCTTTGGTAATCACCTAATCAAAATGACTTTCATATTTTGCATCCACTTTCAGCACTTTTTGAGGATTGACAATAGTTAGATTAACTTATTTTCAGCTGTTTGCCTGTTGAGAAACAACAGACAAGAAAGGCAGCACAGCTGTAAACTGAATGATCAAAGTGAAAAAGTTAGGGATACACAGTGCTGGATTTTGCCATTATTCGATATGCAGATATTTACAAAATGATGTTATCCATACTGATATTTAAATGTAGTTTAGACCTAAAACTTTACTCCTTGAGACAAAATTTAATGTTCAAGGATGAACAAATTTCAATCCTTAAAACACACTTTAAATTGAAAAGAATGATGAACAAAGAAAATACTTTAGCTGAAGTAAGTCTGTTGGACAAACTTAAACTTCTGCTAACTTTGTTTATTTGGCCAATATTTACCGTGGATGTAGGCAGATATTATAGCCACTATATTGGCTGTAAATATCAGCAGATATTTTCATATTTCCCAAGACCAATAATTCACATTTAAACTAAAATGTATTAATACCGATATCATACATAGTATCATGCAGCCTTGAAAAAGTCATATCTGCAACAATATGCTAATCTCCATTTTTTAACATAAACCTTACATCTATGTGCTGCAACCAAACAATGACATACCTTTATTTATACCTTAACTAGCTTCAATGTAGGGTTTAGTGTGGACTTTCTGCCATAACTTAAGACATATGTCTCTTTGTGTTTTAATTACTAATAATTTGTGAACTGCGATTTTATCCACTGGTTGTTGTTTGTTATTGTATATTTTTATGTATGCAGATATGGACCTATGGGTTTTGGAATAAAGTATAAAGTACATAACGTGCACATAACCGGTGCAACAGGCCACTGGTCCCTTTGGGTATTTTTTCTGTTATTCCTAACCAGCAGAGTTATGACAGGTGAGCTTCACATCGCTACACAAACAATGACGCCCATAAAATGTCCCCAATAAGGAAATCAGAAATAAATACATGGAGCAGAATCATTGCAAACACGTCTTTTACATTATTTGTGATGATTCTGGAGAAATGTTTTATACAGGTATACATAATATTTATGAAAATCATAATTTTTGCCGGCTATTACTTCTAGCAGCTTTACATGAACAGCAACCGTCAGCTACAGCTTACACCACATGACAGATGAACCCAAAGCCCATTTACAATACGTGAATCAAGAAAAAGTTTAAGACCATCTCACTGACATTATTCTGGTCCGCCATATTTCTGTGTAAAATGACGTCTTTATCTATCAAATTGTTCCAGTTTTTAAGTAAAACCTGCACGTTTACTTTTCAAGTCAATAGCACAACACGGATGCAGACAAGTCACAAGTCATGGATGAAGCTTTACTGCTCTGCGACACAGCATTCACTGACTTGTGCACTTGCTAGCCACTGATGCTATCTTTACTCTAGCTGGCACAGTAACCAGGCTAATGCACCTGAGCTAGCTAGCAAGCTAGCTGGCTAGCAACGGTCACTGAACAAAGCCGGCAACCAGTACTGAAAGCCCGATAGCTTGCCGGTGAATAACTCTCTATTAAATCGTAATATCGCCTCATTTGACATCAATATATGATGCCAGTATATTCAACTGACATCTCTAGTGGAAAAGAAATTGTGACAGGAATGAGTTGTGTAGCACAGATGTCTAACTGACATTTCCGTTAGCTTTGACAGCCGGCTTGATAAGCTAATGTTAGCATACTTAGCTAGCTAATTGTCCCCTCCCCTCCCAGCTCCCTCCAAACCAAGGCATCATCCCCGCATCCAACAAATAATATCAGTAATTAAACAACAGTGTGCGTTAGTGTCACAAATGTGAGTGAAATGCATGATATTACAAGCCATTTCAATGTTACCAGAATGAAAGGATACTGAGGTGGTGGTACAGCGCCGGGCTGAGGAGCTGTTGGGGCTCCCGGCGGCAGAGACACGGAGGTCAGGGTAGCCCGCAGTTGGCTCGACGGAGAGGGGCCACTTCCAGGTCCGCTAACTGCGACAGCGGCGGGTTTGGGAACCACTTTCGGTGGCAAACTCATCGTAAAAAAATCAACAAATAAAAACAATACCTCTATAAATACTGATACAAACAGCGCCTAGCTTGCATACATTGAGCAAGCCTAGCAGATTCTTGAAGCAGGCCCCAAATCCCCTTTAACGAAGTGGGATAACGAAGCTCGAATAGCAACACAAACGTCTTTTTTTCATGGAAAGTCGCTGTTCGGATCAGCGGTGCTATTCATGGGGACGGTGGGAGGTTTAGCCTCCCTCGCCCGTCCGGAACCTCCGCGGATCCGGCTCGGTTCGTTTCTTTTAAAATAAATAATCGCCACGATCTTCAACCTCCCACGGCGATCTACCTTTTCTCGTCGACAAGTATGTTTTCTATCATTTTTTCCTCACAGAGATGAGAGACTTCGCCAACATGGCGTTGCGGCCGCTTCCAGCAGTCCGGGCAGGACAGATGATTCGGCAATTCTCGGCCAGTTACGGAATCGCTCGGCTAATCAACTAACCTACAATCACAGATACATACAAAGCAGAGTTCACGTTGCTAACGTGTGGGAAAATGCTAAATGTTGCAAGCTTATATTATTGTTTTAATTTAATAAAATATATATTTTTTTTCTAAATCTTTTACTGTTTTCTACAACGGATTAAATAAACAGAATAAAGTGTGATTAAAAATTACCATTACAATGATTCAGTTAAGTCGCATACTTAAATAAACCTATATCAAGTTGCACTAATATCCACTACATAATCCTTGCAGTTTTCTTTCAATGTAAAATAACTCCCCAAATGTTACACTCAGCAATTTTCACAGTAAGCTCATGGCCTACACTTTGCACCAGTACACAAATACTACACTAGGACAGTGGCATGTATTTCTATGCCATTAGCGCCACCTACCGTTTTTCTTGCTTCCTCGCAGCTACAAATGGGCTAAACGATTTGCCTTCAGGTTCGCCATCAAGTGGCTAAGTGAGCAGCAAGTGAGCAGTGAATACTACAAAAATGTAGTACAATAGAACATGACAGTGAATAAATGTTGGACATGAGACAAAAATGTTTTGAAGATTGGTTTTACTATACAAAATAATCTGTGACAAACTCTTGCTCATAAAAATATGTGTGGCACAAAATAGCTTAGCCAGTAAGACTGAGTTCTGAATGGAAAAAGTTAAAGCTTTAATTTATTGCAGTTGATTTCCTTCATTTTTTCTGACTTGTATCTGCTCTTGACACCAAGTATAAAAAAATAAACATTGTACATCAATATCTTTAGTCCCACCAGGTTGTCCAACTGAAGTTGTTCTGAAATATTAACTTTGTTGTATTTAAACCCATGTAAACTGACTCTTTTAAAATTACTTTAAAATGGTCCAGATGAACCAGATATCTAACGATCAACCAGGCTAAAAGTCTTAAAAGTCCTTATGGTGGATATATTATAAAATAATGTGACCTTAAATAAAATACAACTGAATGCAACAGGAGCAGATGCAAGCACAGTGAAGAGTTCAAAACAAACGTGATGTTACCTGTTCATCACTAATTGTGACAAACAAGCTGTACATAAAAATTAAGAGTGACTCCCCCTGTTGTAAGCATTCTTTGGGTTTCCAGTGTTCACAAAGCACATTTCATATCTACATTTAGGTTTAGAAGTTGTGGAAAGCTGCTAAACCCACAGTCATTGTGGAAAAGCCCTGAAGATTGTGATCCTCAATACAGATCAGTAACCTTTAATCCTGACAAAGAGGAGCCTGGTAAGCATTAAGTGGCAAAGCAGCAGGAGTTCAGTGGTTCTTCCTCAAAGTGAGAAACTTCATCAGTGACTCAGGCTTTTTTCCTCATAGTCGGTCTCTATCTCTGTTGATGAACAGCATCAAGAAACGGAGCATCACCAAAGGTCACATTTGTGTTTGGGGTTCATGGGAGCATCTGCGCTGCAGCCAAAGTGCTTTGAGAATTCATGTGAGTTTGAGATCGTGCCGATGACTCTGAATCTTGATGGACTGTGAGGATCTGTGATTAAGCCCTCATGTGAGCTTTCAGGTGTCCTGACAGAGCACCAAACCTGAATGTTTAATAAAGGAAAGAGAGACAGAAAATAAAGGGTTAATGCTGCAGTCCATACAAATCAAGACAGTATTTTTAATAACAATGTTACAGTGTTTGACAAAAAAAAAAAAAAAACAGTAAAAACAACAGAAGGGTTATAAAGCTACAGAAGCCCAAAGCAAACAAGAATCCAATCCTTTTATTTTACTCCATTTTCCTGTGACGAGTAAATTCTATTAGTTTCCTGAAATGTTTGACTTATTTATGTCATTATCTTGCTTGTTTTCCCAGGATTACAAGTATTTTTCAGTATTTTTCCCAAGATATTGAAAAATAAACTTGTGTAGATAAACCAGTGCTAACATCCCAAGGTAACAATGTCTAGACGTTGAGATCTTGAGAAAACAACTGCAATACAGTCATGTCACAGTAAAATGAAGCACAATAAACATGGCAGTATGTTAACAATGCAATGAGGGGTAAATAAGGTTAAAAAAAAAACTAAAATGGACAAGAGGATTTCAGTGATAAATTACAAGTAATGAGATTTGAGAGGCTTAGTTAACTGCTGGGATATTCCATTTTTTAATTTGTTTTATTAGGGATAACATTTTGAATAGACATTAGTACAATCAACATTGATAAAAATGGCTTTCAAAGTAATCCCTCATCAATATTTTGCAGTCATACTATAAAATAAATCTAAAACTATACTGTATATATAAAATCAAATTACAAATTATATTTAAAAAGATGGACATAAATAATTGAACCTGAGGTGCCTTTTCTTTTGTAAAAGAAAAATTACAGACATATTTTGAATATACATCAACCTACTTAAACAAAGAATGGAGATTAGGTAAAATATAGGCTTTCCATTTTCCCATACCCCCAAAATATTTGCTTCTGAAGCCACGATGAGAAAATCTGAGTTATGACATTACATAGATGACATAGATTACACCATTCTAACTTTCAGCCAAAAACGGTACAAAACACGTGACTGAAGTAGGCTGATAAAGGAGTGTAGTATGGAACTGGACAGTCACAGTTTACAATGAGTCTTGTTATTTTTGAGCAGCTCAACCTTACTTTATGCCTAAATTGGAAAAATGGAGACAAGTTTTAAATGGTGAACAAGAAAAACACAAGATTTATTTAGTTCTTGTCTGCTTAGGGGAAAGTTCCAGTACTCACCTATAAAGCCCTGTTCATACATGCACAAAGTCCCTTTAGTAATTATCCGATTACACTCCTCATTGATACAAAGGCAAAAAACTGTCATCATAGTATTGAACTCGTCCTGAGATCCCCCATTTCCCCTGAGAGGAAAGTCATCTCGCTGGGAGAGATTACAGGAAGATTTCAGGAGCAGCCTGTCGTGAAATTTGACAATTTTGGGGGAGTATGTGAGTAAAAACATGCCTGTTCAAGAAGACAGGGGTGTTAAGACCCTGTTATACCTCAACATTAATGTCTTTGAGGCATAATGAGTGGGTGAAGTTTTTCCCATACGAGCCAGCTTTGGAGGTAGAAACAGAGCCATAATAGTGAAGACTAGCAGGACAGAAGTTGCAGTACTGAGTCTGACTGTGTATATGTGCTGATCTTGCACGCTTTGTTTACACGTTTCTTGTGCTTTCAAAATGCCATATGACAGTGTAAAATCACACATCGGGACACCAATATTGGGGCTGCTTTGCTGCCTCAGGGCCTGGACGGATTGCTGTCATTGACGGAAAAATGAATTCCCAAGTTTATCAAGACATTTTGCAGGAAAACTTAAAGACCATCTGTCCGCCAACTGAAGCTCAACAGAGGATGGGTGACACAACAGGACAATGACCCAAAGCACAGAAGTAAATCAACAACAGAATGACTACAACAGAAGAAAATAAGCCTTCTGGAGTGGCCCATCAGAGTCCTGACCTCAACCCGATTGAGATGCTGTGGCATGACCTCAAGAGAATGATTCACACCAGACATCCCAAGAATATTGCTGAACTGAAACAGTTTTGTAAAGAGGAATGGTCCAAAATTCCTCCTGACCGTTGTGCAGGTCTGATCTGCAACTACAGGAAATGTTTGGTTGAGATTATTGCTGCCAAAGGAGGGTCAACCAGTTATTAAATCCAAAGGTTCACATACTTTTTCCACCCTGCACTGTGAATGCTTACATGGTTTGTTCAGTAAAAACATGAAAACATATCATTTTTTGTGTGGTATTAGTTTAAGCAGACTGTGTTTGTCTATTGTTGAGACTTAGATGAAGATCAGAACACATTTTATGACCAATTTATGAAGAAATCCAAGAAATCCCAAAGGGTTCACATACTTTTTCTTGCAATTGTATTTCTGATTATTTTTAGAGTGAAGAGAAAGCTGAGATGACATTGTAAAACATAATTTTCATCTTTCCACAAACATCAGTAGGCAGAATGATGAATTTAAAAAAACAGGAGTGATACAAACCTGTGCAAATCCTACAAAAAACAACTGATGATTGGTCATTCCCAGTGCAGGCAGTGTGGCTTCATCGCCGTTCTTTTTGATCCAGTTTGTATAAGCCTAGAAAGTAACACATGATCATGTTACACACATGCATTTACAGGTCTGTTCATGTGAAATTTTGCTGCAATAAAACCTGAAGTAAACACAAGAAGGTGAACATAGAAGCAGGTAGTGCAGGCTGCTTCTACGTCCATATGATTTGCTCATCTGCCTCCCGGCTCCTGACCTTTCATTACATGGAAAGAATGTGTGCATGTGAAGAAGTAACCAGAGGCTGACAAGGCCACTCATAGCCACCTGTCGCATTTCCAGGCTTCACTGTAAACCAGACAACTCGGCTTTTTCCAATACAGATTAATGGATGTGACCCACAGCAGAGTCTCGACAAATAAACTAATGCTGGGAGATTAAAGCTAGATCTGTGCAATACTTTTCTGACATTGTAAACATTCAATCTGACAATGTCGCCTTAGGAAGCATAGCAGTGCTGGTGTGAACTTTCCATGATCATCTAAACACATTTAACGGTCCCCCTTCGGTGGCTGAAAGCCAGTTTCCCCTCACGTAGAGAAAATATTAAAGGTACTCATGCTTCTTGTGTGACAACAGACCTTGTAGGCAGCCTTGAGTCCTCCATTGTCGGCGATGTTTTCTCCAAGGGTCTGTCGTCCGTTCAGAGGCTCCTGGTTGATGCTGTAGTTCCCGTACTGCTCCACCATACATTGCGTCTGCTTCTTGAATGCCTCCACAGACGCATTGTTCCACCAAGGACGCAGATTTCCATCTTTGTCGTATTCCCTGCCTATGAATAAAATTTTGAGTAAAACCCTCTCAGCCATGACATGTTAAAGGCATTGTCATTCCAGTCATTCAGCACCTAAAGGACACTCGTACATGTTATCATCTTTCATCAAAATTGCTTGAAATACATGTTTTTACCCACCTTGGTCGTCAAAAGCATGAGTCAGTTCATGTCCCATTACCACTCCAATGCCACCAAAGTTCAGAGCTCTGGAAATCAATAAATGAATCATTCATTTAGAAAATCTAAATGCAACACATGTATTTGTTAAAGCAGGCCAAATGCTTAGCCCTTGGCACTGATGCTTGCAATGGTTTTGAGGGCCAGTCATCCAGTCCACTTCACACAATACAATGCACTCTCCTCGGCCCTCAGAAACATCCTCCAAATGTGAAGCCAATTGTTAAGCAGTTAATTGAAGCTGAAAGGGACAGACATACAGAAAGGCTCCTCTCTTTATGTTAAGATGGGCAGCAATTTGGTTAAAGCAGTTGTCTGAGATATTTGTGAATACCTCTGTAATGGTTCAAGCCTGTTTAAAAGGACACAGTTCTGCTGCTATTCTACTGTGATCTTTTAAAAGAAGAGCAAAATGGTAAGTGGCTGGGTGAAGATCTGCTGCAATTCAGTCAGCAGTGGAAGTAGTAGACGAAAGTAATGGATGTTGGTGCCAAAGGACAGCAAGCCTGCTCTAAGAGTGTGCATGTGTCTGTTGCTTCTGATTGACCAGCATTCAGCATTATGGCTGTGTTACATTCAGTTTAACAAAGCAAAGGTGACAAACACTGCAGCAGTGGTTTCAAACACTTTCCCTTGAATCCCCTACAACTTGTATCTTGAAAAAGGGGAAGGTCTAGAAACACAAGCTCTTTCTCTTTAGCGGCTGATGTGCTTAACCAGTTTTTCTAACTACAGCTTAATCGTTAGCTTGTCTTACTATGGCCTCTTTTCCTACTTCTCTCTCCTCTTTCCTGCCAGTGTGTCAAATGTTGGCATGTCTGCCAAATGCTGACATCTTCCTCGTCTTGAAAATGACACATGTATCGAATGTAGTTTATTTGGAGGTGAGAGTTTTTCAATAATCTATGGTCATTAGTAATAAAGTAGCCAAGTTTTTATGTTCATGCCCAATCACAGGTTGTTGACTTGCTCACATTTACTATTGGCTGATTTATAATGTAAAGCATATCAAATCCAAATATTGCTTATCAGTCTCACTAATAATTGATATTGATATTGGCCCTGAAAAATCAATATTCTTCAACTTCTATTTAAGGGGCCTCTAGAACATAAATAGGTTCAAAGTGTCTTCCTACATGCAAAGTCCACAATGCCTTGTTTTTGTGTAGCTGTATCAGTAAACATCTGTTTCCATCATGTGAAATTACAGTGATAGTTGTGAGGTACAGATCAACACCTGAGTCAGCAGGTCTTTCCGCCCATCTCTGCTCGTTACTTGTCTTTAACTTAGAGGTCTTTTCAATCAAACCAACGCTCCTTTATTTACTTGTTGCTACCATTTTTCTCTAGGTGCAGAATTAGAACCTATTGAAGGAGAAAAGTTGGTGTAAAGTGGCAACCCAAAACTGTATGTATCCCACAATGTTTGAGTAGTGAAGCAGTTGCTTGCAATAAACACACTTCATTAATCATAAATATCTATAGCTCTAAAATGTACATATTTTAATTTACATTTGTATTTTATTTTTTCTTTTAAACCAGGAAGTAGACGGTTGTTTTCTGTGGTGCTTTTCATTTTGCATCACTTTTTCCCCCTCTTTCTAATATATCACAGGCTGCACCAACTATCACTGATAGTGCTAAATAACACAGGATGGAACAAAGTATTGATTGAAAAAAAACAATATTAGGTTAGGGACATAAAGAATTATAAAACTGTGACTTTTCCTTTTTGATGAACCAAACCCGTAACAAACAGTGGACCCAAAACCGAGTTACAAACTGAACAGTGACCTCTGTGAACTGTTACACCCCTAATGTCAGGTCGTGCATATTTGCAATGGTGACTGCTGCTCTAGTGGTCATGATGCTGCAAGTCTAAGCATTTTATACTGGTAGAGTGATTACACGGGTATATAGAAAGAAGCATGCATTTCAGTGGAAAAATAGTTATTAAAAGCGCATCTCATACATCAGATTTTATGATAAATTTGAATAAACTGAGAAGTCACCTCAAGTACTGATTGAGTAAAAAAAAAAAAAAAGACAAATGCTAATTCATTTTGGTTACTAAAAGCAACTGAAGAAACCAGGAGCCTCTTATCTAGTGTGAACTTTTCTTTAAGTATCATTATCTGTAGGAAAGGATGGGCGTGTTTTTATGTAATGGTATAGCTAATACATCAATGACAGATTTATCCTATAATAGTTTTCAGATGTTTCTAAAGGCCTTTTAAAAACTCTTGCGAAAAATAAACCTCTTACTGATTCTACTTAAACAACTTTAGCAAAAACATCTATAGCAGCAGAGGTGAAGGACACCTACTTTGGCCAAGAGCGACTGTAGAACGGAGCCTGAAGGATTCCTGCTGGCAGAACCATCTCGTTCTTGGTTGGGTTATAGTATGCATTCACAGTCGGAGGGGTCATGCTCCATCTGCAGAAAACACGAGAAACATAGAGCCAAAACTTGGGTCAGGGCAGTGAACACATAAAACACTTAAAGGCACATATGTAATCCAAACACTCCCCACTCTCCCTGAACCTCAAAAGTACTGAGAAAAATCATCATATTTTCCGTCTCAGTTTCTGTAGAATAAAGACATGGGAAATTTATGTACATTTTACCGCATGGTGTATGTATGTCTGTTAGCATGAGTTGTGTTAAGCTCAGTGTAAAACGTTTGCTGCAAAACTGGGTTAGAATCAAAACTGCAACAAGAGGAGGATGGAGAAACAAAACTCAACACTGAATGAGAATAATCATGCTCCATTAAAAGTTAACAGCACCAAACATGAGACAAAGCAACAGAACAGCAACTTCCAGTAGAAGATCCCACTTCATTGTGTAGCAGTCTGTATTGTAACATCCAGCGTTTCCATGACAACCATAGACAAGTTGTCTCTCACGGTGGCTTGCCATCACAGTAGCCATTGAAACAAGACATGTTAGTTAAGAAAATAAAGAATTTTTCTAGTTTTGAAAATTCCTGGAAATATCTAAAGTTATGTTAGAATTCATCTAAAAACACATAACATAGGAGAAGTCAGTGTTTTATAAATATAGCCATTTCTGCAAAAAGCCCACATACAAAGCTTCAACACCAGGTGCTCCCACAGCAGTGATAAACATGTCTGTTATGGTGGATAGCTGCCACGATGAGCTGCAGCCGTAAAAATGAAGAATTTATCTGACTTTGAAATCTGTTAGAAATATTTGAAGAAAAGGCTCAATTTAAGATACAAAACATATACTTCATTACTTTCCATTAAGCTAGTGCAAAAAACTAATGTTTTTACCTTTAAATGTTCCTTCTACTGTTTACTGCTCATGGGTTGTCAAGGAAAAACTAAGGTTGCTTGTTAAATGGAACAATTTCATGCAATCACATTTGAATGAAGGAATGAAATATATCTTTTTAAACATTTTGTCAATAATCATCCCAAAACAAGTTGTTATAGTTAGAAGTAAGGGTTCAAAAAATTCTATTCATCTTGGCAATTTATAACCTGACATGCCAGATGGATTTGAGAGAAGGTGAAAGTTTAAAATAGGGCTGCTTATAGAAGATTTCACTGCAAATAAACCTGTTTTGTATTGTTTTGTCACCCATGTGCATCTAGTTACCTTCTTAAAAGCATTTTCCTGTTCATCCTGTTAGCATATTCATTTGTAAACAATCCCACCACAAAAAACCACTGCACCAGGGTATTTTATGACTGTGCCTGTGCCTTTTGCCAGTTTCTGAGAGACTTGGGAACAGAAATCTGCCAGATAGAGTCATGGGAACCCTCATTTATCCCCTCTTTCCTCCTCGTAGCCTAATTTGAGACAAGGATCAGGTCAGTGGAGAGAGGCTGGTTGCCTGGGAACGTTTGTGGATGGCAGCAGGATTCTGCTGAGTCAGCATTGTGGGAATGTGTCCCCCCCGAGTGTTTGACCTCCTCTTTGGCAGGCTGGACTGCGGGGATGAGAGAGAGAGGGAGAGACTCACTGGTTTCTGTTTGGTGCTTTCCTCAGCTGGTCTGCGGTCACTCTGCCTGAGAAGTTGTAGTACTGCATGACGTTTTGGAAGTAATGCTCTGACACCACTTCAAACTACAATATAAGTGGGAATAAATGGGTTATTTAGTGTTTTAATTAGGCACATTAAATTACTGATGGATAAAAGTAGCAGGGTGGTTTTAGTGCAGCTACCTACATCATTGTACACTTTGTCCAGCTTTGTGGCGTTCATGATAAATTCTGGATATCCCACCATGTTGTATAATGCATCTGCCTGTGGTGAATAAACACAAAATAAACTGTAAAATACACATTTTCACACCAGGTGGCAGTGCTGTATTTCAAAGAAACCTCATTTCAAGTTTGTGTCCTAAAAACAGAAACATCTGCCTGTACCTTTTCTTTGGCTGCTTTTTTTGTCTCTTCATCCATCCAGTTCACGTACTTTATGCTGTCCTCAAACGCCGATTTAATTTCTCCAACCATGTCTTCAGCCTGGGTTAAGACATACAAATTAACTCAGACCGCTCTCATCCACACCACTCAGCAGGAACAGATGTTGTGAGTGAAAAGGACTTACAATGGACTTGCTGTCCTCAGGAAAGGTGTCTTTGACGAACATGGCTCCCAGAGCGAAGCCAAGGGCGCTGTCTGTGTCGCTGGCGCACAGCTTCCAGCGTGGAGTGCAGCTCTGCAACATAATATCAACACATCAGAACATGTTGAGGGAAAAAAGCAGTCACGTTCATTGTCACTGTGAGATAACATCAGACTAAGCGGAAAGTGAAGCTACTTTTTGATGCATCACATTTTGTCTGCCTTAATTAGTCACTTGACATGGAAAGAACATGAGCCGCTCAGCAGGACATGGGTAAACTTGTACCAGTCTGCCTGCAGGCGTCTTGTGTGTGGGTGGAGGAAGGTGTAGTGACAGTGAAATAGTTCCAGAGAGGACTGCAGTTATACTGAAAAAGGGACACAGAAGACGGAAGTGAAAGCATGATGACAGAAGAGTTTTAGTAAGACAAAACAGTCTAATGACCTGACCCTGAACCTGTAAAGTGAAATCCAAACTTGTCTTAACACACTAGATATGTTAAAATAAGTTCGCTGTAAACATGTGAAAACTCTGAGATCTACAGTGCTTAATGAATATATTAGACCACCTGTCATATTTGTCTCAAAGACCATCCAGCATCATGAAGTGCTTTAATGCAGACTCTTTAATTTTCAGTGAGCTCTCCATGTTTTACCATTTTGAACAGGAATAAGGTATTTCAAACTGAATTCAACCAAATTTGAGCCGGCTCACTGGGCTTCTCTGAGAAGTCAGAAATTAATCAAGCATAACATTCAACCACTAAAACTCATTTTTCTCTTCAGGAATGCAAATAAATAACTATAATTTGAAATATTAATCAAGAAATATTCATGTGCTTTACTATTTTTTCATTTTTTTTTGTAAATCAGTACATCTGAAAATTCATGGATAACAATAATAATTATATTTTAGCATTAAAAATATCATTTGGGTTAAAGAGCTTCTACATATTGGTGTATTAACCATTGCAGAAACATAAAAAATGATTTTGGTAATTAATTACCAATGCTGTTAATTTAGGGCAGCTGTGGCATCAACTTTACTTTGGTTAGGGTTAGGATGGTCTAATAAATTTGCTAAGCACTGTGTGTATGGCTGATTTTTGATTCAGACCGTTAGAAAGTTGTTCACCTCTTTCCTGGCTGGGCTAATTTGAGCAGGAGCCGCTCTTGATGGGGAAATTACCCCCCCCCCCCCCCCCCATGATCGATATAAAAATCAGAGTAGCTCATCTCAATATGTTGTTAAATGATGTCACTGCCTTCAGTGAAAGTTAACAGCCAGTTACATTATGTGTTCTTGTTCATTGTGAGGAAAATTTACCCAGTCTATCAGCACAGTGGACTATGGCTTATTTAAAGCATCATAACAGAGATATTTGTACCTGAAAACAGTAAAGTTAATCCCTGACTTCTGTCTCTTTGGCACAGAGCCAGGCAGCTGCGCTCTGATCAGAAGCATTTTTTTTATTTGAGAGGATTATATGATTATATTTCTCAGGAGTGGGCTCATTCAACCGAAATGCCCACACCATCCAGGAGCAGATTTTACTGCCTCTTTTTTCATGGTATTGAAGCTTAATTTTAAAAACTAAGAGACTTAGAGATGTTTTTCATGACTGAAACTTGGCCTGGTGGTTCAGAACACAGTGACCTGTCATACAATAAACCTAAAATAAAGATTTTCATTTCTATCACTTTACAGGGACTTGAACTGAAAAGCTTTAAGATAGTTTCCTATTTATGTTTCTCACCCAGTGCACCCAGTGTTTGGCTGATTGCTATATTTAGAATATGTAAATTAATTCTTTTTTTTAAATCCCTACAGATTTTTGTCATCATTCTGTGGCTCCCGGAGTGAAGGCACTCAGCAGCCGTAACTGCAGAGACTCATGCTGACTGTGATGACACATGCATTCCCCAGGCAGGTGACGGGATACATCAAAACATATGTGAGGAAATACAATGACAAAAAATTTGATTTGATTAGATCAAATCAGTTTCAAACACTGGGAAATACAGTTTCCACTATGCAGAAGCAGAAAATCAGCTTTAACACAGAATGAAAGAAAAAGGCTGTGATCTTCAACTGGCCTCTGAGTTCAGTGTTTCTGAGGGAAAGTTGAGCTGCAGGCTTTGAGACACACTGTTCTCCCTCAATGACTGGGCTAAAAGAGGACATCCAGGGCTAAAACAATGTAGGAAATTGACCAGAACACTACCAAAAAAAAAAAAAAAAAAAAAGAAGTCAACAATGAGGGTCATGACTCTAGAGGGGCTATGAATTACAAATCACATCCCAGTTTGTCAAGAACAATTTCACAATGCTGAGGTCTTCTTTGACACTTGTACTATGCATAAATTTTTCAATTTGCCATGTATCGTTATGCATCTTGTAATGTTTCTGTGTTTTTTAACGTACAGGCATTCAAAAATGGTGAAACAACAAACATTAATTATGCAAAACTTTGATTTCAGCTCAAAATGGATGAAGTTTTGTTGGATGAGTGCTAATTTTGCTTATTTGTGTGAATTACTGTTATTAAGGAGGGCTTTGTTGCAACAGCACCAAGGCCTTTTCTTAAAAACTTAATTTTGTTGCATTTACTGTTATCCCTTTATTTGATATCCAAGCTTTTCTGTTGTTTTTAATTATTACTACAGTTATACTTTTAGGACTTTTACTTTTCGTACTGTTTTATACTTGTTGTAAACCTCGTTGTAACTTTGATCCGGAACACTATTTTAAGTTTTACTGAGATAAAAACAAGACACAGACGTTTCTGTGTTTTTCCCCTGTCTGTTTTAAAAACAATAACTATAGATCCTAATTTTAATCACGCTGAACCAGTTAGTTTTTGCCTGCAGGTAAAACAAGCCTTCCCGAAATGTCAAAGTTATTATCAGGTGAAAAAAAGGACAAGGACAAACTTGGCTGAGTGTCTGCAGAGATAAAGAGGAAACAAAGTCTGGATGAGGAAATGAGGAGTGTTTTTAGTAAAGTTGTAAAACCCTGCAAACACAGTCACAAATGGAAAAAGAGACACAGCTGCACCCTCACATAAAACAGACACACAAAGAGAAACACAGAAAGTTCTGGGTTTGTTATTACAGCTTGACCTGAGATGGAAATGAGGCCGAGGGAACAGGATCTGTGTCAGATAAGAACCGAGGTCACGGAGCCTTCACAGTCAAACAGACACCCACTGAGGAGGAAGTACAAGCTGCTGTCTGGGCACTTTGAGAGGATACATATTAAAGTTTCATTATCTTTAGCCATGCTTCTTATCTAATTCACAAAGATGAGTTTTTGTCATTTATCCTCTGTGCGGTAGCATCTGACAAGGCAGAGTACTTAAGTTTGATTTAGAGTGGGTGTAAGATATCAGCTCTCAACATTTCTGCTTCTGATCCAAAACAATAAATCTTCATGCAAATTAGCTTGTGGTGTTCATAAAATTTAAAATAGCACAAGAACGCTCAGGAAACCTCCACAAAAATGTAACAGCTTTGACTCAGTGTGGACACTTTGTACCTTTAGCTCTAGATAAAGCTTTGTTTTCAACGAAACTTCTCATGTGTGAAGTATTTCCAATGAAAACTGTCGACAGAGAGGTCTGCTATTAATATATTGCTGTTCCTAGAAAGACATGGCACTGTTAAGGCGTTAATAAGAACAACTTCAATGCCACAAATGAAACTAAATGAACTTTAAATAAAGGTACTACATCAATAGGTAAGTAAGGGAGGTATAAAGAAAACTGCAATCAAAGGTAAAGTGCACATTTAACCAACCAGGGATTTTAATATGTAGTTTTCATATGTTTCCTTAGCTAGTCCCTCTGTTCCACCATTACAGATCCTCTACATTTCTGTACACAGTGATGACATGACTTTTGGCTGATTTATGAGTTGAGGTTTTCTGACCCATACTCTCTGTCATCTCAGAGGGTCAAAAATCTGACCAGAAGTTACAAGTTACAGTCCAACTTACAGTGGACAGACATCTTCGTCTAAGTAATAAATAAAAACTGAGGACACGCAAACCATTTGGCACACCCTATTTTGCACTTCACAATCATGTCCAGGACATTGAATACTGAGATTTGTTGGGTGGTTTTTGTGCACTAAGCACCAAGATACTGCCTAGTGTTATGGTTTAAAGAGTGTTAACTGGTGACTTTAGGTAAAATGTGTCAAACTGCTCTGTTATAACTACGGCAACCACACAGCTGAAAGTCACCATCTAACATAATAACTCTTTCAACCATAACACCTAGCAAGTAGCAAGTTCATTTAAACAGCTTCAAAAGACATAAGCTCTCAAAAACAAGTAAAACAACAACATACAGCTCTTGTAATCCTGGACTAGTACCAGGTCTTTCTTAATATTTACCTTGCTGTGCAATGGTGTGATAACAATGTAAAGGGTTAGGGTTACAACAATAAACATCTGTTTTTTGCTCCAAAGACTGTCTACGAAGACAGTATTTTATAGCAATAATTTTGGTATGTTTTTATTTCAATCCTACAGCACAAGACATTTTCCTATGTATCTGCCCTGCTTCTCCGTATTTCTCTCAACTTTCTTCCACTTCTCTTTTTCCCACCAGTATGAATACTCAACTGCATGATTGTGTTGTACAAAAGAATAAATCCATCCTAATAATCTGCCTTACATCTCTTTAGAAAGTGCTGTAAAATGTGCTTTTATGTAATTAAATCTGTAAGTGCATATCCAGAAATCTCTTCATTTTCTTCCTTAAACAGCTAATCATATCCTCTCTTAAATTACTCTAAAGATGATATTTAAGGATTAATGAAGGGTAATGGAAATAGTGATATTTGTGTTATTCAGTGGATCCCCGCTGCCTTCCAGGACAGTTTTAGTCCTGTAAAAAACATACAACTTTATGTACACAAAGAAACACAACAGACGAAATGGTTAAGTCAATAAGTTCTTCTATATGCTTCATGAGCAGTTTTGTAGACTTTTATTATCAAATGCAAATTTAAAGCCCATGTGAGGACTTCTGGTTTCTGTCCATTTTGGCTACCCCATGGAGAAGGAGGCACCTTTTTTAGCGGCTTATGTCCTGTATCAATATGCCTAATGTTTGGTGCAGAAAATATCTCACCCTTGAGCGTCAGTAGAAGTATTGAACAAAGAACAGGCAAGATTTGGTTAGTGTTAGTGTGGTTAGCACATGTTTGTGCATTCTAAAAAAGCAGACTTTTTAGATGGTAAAACATTCTAGGACTTCTTTTGATAGTCTTAGTTACACACAGCTGCATTCAGCTGCACACAGTGATGTCCCTCTTTATTCTGCAACACCACTAACTTAACCATTTCATCATTTGTGCAGAATGTTTGTCATGCACAGTGGAGAATCCCCACCAAAACTTTTTGTTTTTGTTTTGCAGGATAAATTATCAGCTCTTCCTGCTAATAAGAAACTAGAGAAATTTGATTAAAAGCAAATTAAAATACAACTTTTAACAAATCTTTAGCAGTTCCAAGGCTTTGTTAAACCGAAGCACATAATTTATATCTGTCAGGGTGCAAGGCTTCATTTTTTCTGCATTCAGTCTTAATTAATCCTCTGCCTACTGTCACAAAAGAACACAAGGTCAAGTGATAAACTCTGTAAACAAGACTGTTTGGCTTTAGGACACTTATCTGTCGATAAGAACTGATCCCAAAAAAAAAAAAACCCAACAGATTTACCTCATATGTCTTTCATGAGTGCTTGCATTAAATTTTTTATGACTATGACTAAAAAGAACTGGTATTCACATGCTAAGAATACATTATCTGAATGAAAATCTGCCAGCAGGTAGGCGTGCACCAAACACTGTTGTTTTGCTCTTTTTTTTATCTGCTTAATCCAGCCTTTTGGCTCTGAGCTTAAATCCATCCGAGTCACGCTAAAGTGAGAGTAAAAGGTCTAAAGGTTGTTGCTCACCTTCTTTGTTCCTGACATGACCTCAAGGAAACGCTGCTCTGCATCCTGGAACCTTTGGTCCAAAATGGAAACCATCTTCCTCACCACCTTCATAATCATGTAGTTGTTGAGGATGCTGAAAAGGAAATATTAAATTCATTGTTAAGCTTCTCTCCTAAACACGGCCTGCATGCTGACCACTCTGCCTTCCAGGAGGAGGATTCCTGTACCTATAAATAATGTAAACAGTCTGAGTGCTTTCATAGTTTCCTTCCTCTTTTCTAGTTGTTTTATTTAGCTGCAGCGTGATAAATCAGAGTTAATGGAGACAGTCACACTAAACATGCATTTGAAATATAAATAGAAGAATCATTAAGGCTCTTACCTTTTATTTGTTTTACTTATGAGGTCAGAAACTTTCTGGAGGTATTCTTTGGCATAAACAACCACTGGCTCTGATTCGTTGAGCTGCACAGGGGCAAACACTTCTTTGAGGTACGGCATCCAGTCCACAGCAGGAGCCAAAGTCTACAAACACACATGTTATAGAAAAACTGTAGAAGTGTAGAACATGTAAAACATAAGGGGCTCTTTATAGCCCCATGGTAACCCCTCCTTTTGCAAGCTTATCTGTAGGTACTTACCTGCAATAAGGCAATAAGATGGTAGATGTGGTGCATTATGGGGTAATACAACTGGTTGTATTACTCCATAATGCACCACATCATTGCTTATTATTTGGTTCAGCCAAGTCCTGTGTAGTTCTGACTGGTCTAGAATGGAAATAACTGAGATATCATGGTGTATCTATTTAAAGAAACAAGGCTTTTATTACATAGAAATGCCTCCTCTATCATCAATTAATTAAAACAAACATGTCAGTCATCAGGAAGCCATTTTATAACAACCGTAGTTTTATTGTGCAACTCAGATATCATTGTGTACTGAGTAAATATTGATGCAATAATGGTATTGTGTAATAATACCATGACATATCTTTATGTGATGCCATGTGAAGCACCTTATTGTTCCCATGGGGGAATCTGTCTCAGATTCTAAGAGCTGCATATGGACAGTAGCCATCACAGTAAAAATTAGATCAAAAGAAGTGACAACAATCCAAATGAGAAAAAATTATTGTTATTATTATTACACTTGGCCCTGGATTAAAGATGCTACAAGGCCATTTTGTGTTTTGTTGGCACTTTCTTTTCCTACTTTCACAGATCTCACACTGAAGTTTGGTAAAGGTCGGTTTAGCCCATTGCTAAATTAAAGTTTAGTCAAAACAGGAAGCAAACAAACAGCACATCAACCACAGACAGGCAAAAAACACACTGTTTGTAGGGTGTTCTCTTTGTTTCATTTTGTTTAAACAATGATCCAACTGCACTGGACTGGGCTGCTCTGTTCCTCGCTTTCAAAGAAAGATCGGGGAGGCGAGGGACCAAGCAAAGCCAAGGCACAGATGCAAGAGTTAGTTTCAGGGGCTGGCTTATATTATTGTGTTTATTAAAAAAAAAACTAATTTAATGCATGTGCAAGACCATGAATCAAGTTAGAAGTACAGCAACACTTTTTTGAATACAAAATAACTGAAGGAGTATTTTGTATCAGCCAGAAATCAAGGAATACGTGTTAAAATCTGTATTGGAAAGGTGAAAATGTTATAGGACCATGTGTATAATCATCTGGACCCTTACTTTTAGATCTTTGGCTTGCATCTTGTTGTAGATGAGCTCCTCGTCTCTCCTCTCCTCTTGTGGGACTGTGATGTTGGCCAGGGTGGTTTCAAAGTCTACAATCTCCTCCATCAGCGTCCGAGACTTCTCCTCGGTGCCTCCCAGGAGAATCCCTAACTCGGTCAGAAAGTGGAGGTACGCTGACAGATACTGCAGAGTCAAAGAGGACAGAACAGTGATAAGAGGGGGTGGAGACAAGAGGTGTTTGTGTGTGATTTAATTAGGAGAGTAATCCTAGACTATGCAAATACAGCCTACTATGCAGAGTATTTCCCCTGAAGTGGAGATGTTTCTCTTTTGAAACATCTTGAAATTCTTCTCAAATCACATAAATAAGCTTTTGGGTGTTTGCTTGGCTAGATTAAAAGTAATTATTCAGATTTCATCAGAAAAAAAGCCAAATATTGTTAGCAGCTAATTCAACTCTTAAACTATATATAAAGTAAGTTTTGTGTCCTGCTAGCTGGTACCTTTTCATTGGCTGTTTTGTTGAGGTAGTAATCCCGTGAAGGTAAACCCAGGCTGGACTGATCCACCTAGAAACAAGACATAAGAAACATCCTATTACTTCCTCACTAACAAACAACCTTTTGTTTCCCACCCACTGCTTAGAGCGTGTAAGCTAAAAGAAGAAGCTCACAGAAGGTGATCTTATCGGTACCATTTGCTACAGCCTCATGACACCATACAAAGAAACTGCTAGAGTGTTTGTGTGAAACCAAATCACTATTTTTGTCAGCAGTGATTACAATCTGTGGCCTTGAGCAAGTCTATGAAAGCTGCTTTTGTTGGAGGGAGTTCAATCCAAGAATTGAAATGTGCATTAACAGTAGAATGATCCGATCCAATCAACTTTATTCATATAGCACATTTTACAAAACATTACGTTTATCAAAGTGCTGCATAACATAACATAAAAACATCATAAAATACATAAAAACTTCACAGAGACTACAAACATTTTTAAAAAAGAGACACACAGTAGGGCAAAACAAAACAGATAAAAGACACAGGAGATCACACAACTCTCATCCTGAGTTAAAAGCCAAGGAATAAAAATAAGTTTGATGGGGCCTTTAGGGAAAAATTAGATGTAAATAAATGGTCTCAGATAAACCCATTTAGTTGTCTAGCCCCTTTACCTGGATGATGTTGCTGTTGGAGTTTTTGGAGTCTGTGCTGACAAACACAGTGAAGAAAGGTGAGGTGTGAAAGCTTGCTGATACCACGCGTAAAACGTCCTGAAAGTTTTCCTTATCCCAGTCACTGGTCAGAGCCCATCCTCCCAACTGAAACAGTTCATGAAGACACTCAGAGATCATGGGAACTGGGTTCTTTAGATAGAAATGAAAAAGGATTAAAGTGATGGATGTGTTGAAGGTTTGACTTTCTTAGGAAATACCTGGTTGATTAAATCCTGTAGTGGTTTAGCTCCTAATTCCTCGATCTTGGCTTCATTCATGCAGGCTTGATAATACCACTGGGCCTTTTCTTCAGCCTGACTCAGGCCTTTCATCGTTGTGTTTTCTGTCCAGGAAAAGAAGCAAACATTTGCAGCAGCTGTGCACTAAAAAGTCTGGGCTAGGCATTCCGAGCAAAAACTATCCAGACCAAAACATCATAAAGCTTTCTAAGCATGAGCCTTTAATTTAAGGTGCAAAATCTATTAGTAAGAAGATAATCTGTAGAACTCCGGACATGACCCATAATCCGTGACAAAAACACATCAGGATCATACTTGGATTTATAAAATCAGAATCCACTTTACACGTGACATAATTACCAGAATTTTGATCACAAAATAGGAGATATCAAACAAGGGTCAAATATTTAATTAAGGGTGGATTCACAATAGAGACCCGGGCTTAGATCCAAGTGCACTTGACCTCAAAGTTCAGTTCTAACACAGGCGTACCATTCTCAGGCACTGTGCCCAAGTCTGCTGGAAGAGGTGGTGTTGGGCAACATTCATGTGTACTCAGGCATGATACAAGGGAGATGTAGATGCAACTGTACCCAAGTATGGGGTAATTGTCAGCAAGTGGTGTTTTGAAGGTAATACTGTACATCTCCTGTCTCTTCAAAAATGTCTATATCTTCTCAACATGGGCCCATTTCACCCTCGGAGCTATACGGCAGATGTGGAAGTAGGGAAAGGGCTGTTATTGGCATCTTAAAATAAAAAACATATATCAAAGTAGTCTGCAGGATAAACTTCACTTTCATGGATAATAAACAAATGACAATGCAAGTGGCTGCCATGATGCTCTCGTCCTCTTTGTATTTCATGGCTGATTTGCAAACCAACTGCCTGCACCAATTTTAACAAATACAGTGCATTTAGAAAGTATTTAGACCCCCTTTGCTTTCTTTCAATTTTGTTTTTTTGAAGCCTGATGGAACGGTAAAAAAAATAATCATGCATTTTTATTGTCAATCTACACTCAGTACCCGATTATGACAAAGTGAAAACAGAATTTCAGTATTTTTTGCAAATGAATTAAAATAAAAAACTGAAATATCACATTGACATTAGCTAAGGTACCTCCAATTTCTCTTGATCATTGCTGAGATGTTTCTACACCTTGACTGGAGTCAACCAACGGCCAAACAAATTGATAAGACATGATTTAGAAAGGCACACACCTCTGTAGAAGGCCTCACAGCTGACTATGAATATCAGAGCAAAAACCAAGCCATGAGGTCAGAGCTCAGAGACAGGATTGTTGTTAAGGCACAGATCTGAGGAAGGTTACAAAAAATTTCATGCATTGAAGGATCCCAAGAGAACGGTGGCCTCCATAATTCTTAAATGGGAGAAGATTGTCTCAACCAGGACTCTTAAAAGGGCTGGTAGCCCAGCCAAACTGAGCACCTGTAGGCACAGGTAAAAGGCAACGTAACCCATAAAAACATAAACGAAGTTAGGATTATCAATTCATTATAACCAGTCTTTTAAGAAAACTCGAACACTTTTTGCACATTGAAAGCATGTGATTATTACTACTCTGACGGATGTACACTTCAATCAAGTAGCCTGAATCGCTGATATTTTAATGACATTTTTTACTTATCAACCTAAGGCTGGCCACACACTAAATGATTTCAAAAAGCAGGGCAGTTTCAAACTATTTTTTCATCTTGTAATCCTCCGTATGTGCACGCTGAACGCCTTGGTCAGATTATGAGACCACACATCTGCTGTGTTTAGTAAAAATCTCAGTGAAGATTTTGCACACACAAGATTTCACAGAGGTGTTATCAAACATGGAGTGTGATCAAAATCCTCAGCAGCTGCTACAGCTGCAGCAAAAATCAAAAAGACGAGAAAAATGACAGTTAAATCCTGGCTAAGATTAAGGTATAGTTGTGTTTGTTTGTGAGCCACAAACTAGGCAGCATCCAGTTGGGGATGCTACTCAGTCGGTTCACTTTAATTGGTTGTTGTGGATATTTTGTTGGAGGTATTCCTACCTAGGAGGTGGATGAGGGAAGGAGCAGTAGAATAATCATTGGACACCACAAACTTAAGGGTTATTCAGACAAATAATAGGTCACCGTTAACTCGGGACATGTCCCCTTGATTGTTGAAGGGGGCAAGTCTGGTCTAAAGGGAGGCTTAAAATCATGTAGACTGTTCCTGCACCACTGGAACAAAAAACCAGAGGAGGGGTTTTGGCATCGAGCCCGAGCTAAGTGCAAATTTATATATTTCTTTACCACATCTGGGGGGGAGGTTTCTTGATAGGATCACTTATTAAAATAAAATAGTTTCCCTGATAAATTATGAATACTTACTAAAGAAAATGAGCTAGTAAACGCAACTTATGAGGAATAAAGAGACAAAAGACTTTTGTAGAGGATGCTAAACTGCTCTCATAAAAGGCCACTCACCCAATAAATGCTTCATCACGTGCATGTTGTGCTCCCAGAGATTGCTGAAAGGTCCCCAGCGGGATTTGCCCTCAGGGAGGGGGTTTTTCTTCACCCAGCCCCCGCAGGCAAAGTTGTAAAAGTCATCGCAGGGGTTCACAGATCGGTCCAGAGCTTCCATTACCAGACTGGCCACAGTGATGCACGGCTCCGAGAGGCACTGCCCAGGGTGAGCTGAGAGAGAATGACAGAAAAAAAAAAAAGAAAAAAAAAGTTGAATTTAGTGATAGTTTACTTTTACATCCAGCTTTTTATGGCCTCTTGCATAGGAAACACTTGGAAGAAAAGATATTTGAGGATAATCCTAAAGTATTTCATGGTGGGACATCCAAATATGCATGTGATTCTTCAGAACATCTGGAAAATATTACTTCACAGAGGTACTGGCCAAGATATACAACCTGAGGGGAAAATTCTCCATGCAAAAAACCTTATAAATACTTATCTGAGTGTCGAAGCTTAATAGTTTTGTTCTTTATTTGAAACAATGTTACACATTTAACTACAAGGGAATCTACTTGTGTAGCTTTGCTAATTAGATGACCAAACAGATGAAGACTCAGGATCTTGAGTGGCTTCATCAGTTTACTAGTCTCTTTAATAGCTGAATTACTTAACAAGCAAATAAGCTTAATCGCCCCTTTGATGGTAATAAGAACTAAATGTAAGATCCAAAGCTCTTTTGTTTTTAACCAGAGGAGTATTTTCAGAACAAATGGAGGCTATTGGAGGGGCAGCCAAGAGGCTTTTGGCCAACGTCTGCTGCTTTTTATGTCCAAACACAAAAGCCATTTCACAGGAAGAACTCTTGAAAACCAAAGAAAGTGTCTGGAGGAGTTTAAGTGGAAGTCATTATAAAGAAACAGAGTCCAGGGGACTGAAACGGCCTTACTGTAAAGACTTTCACCATCCGCCCTTATAAGGCACAAAACAGAGACGGAGCCAAAGTTACGAGCAGTGATGAGGTTAGTAACCCTCTGAGAATCTATCCTTGTTCCTTTTATTATTGTTAAGTGTGATCTGACATGCGGTTCTGAATGGCAGGAAGTGGCATTAGCTTTTCCCAGGGTAATTTTGAGGAAGCCAGCACAGATGAGACGCCGCCTGGATGTGATGCTAAATCCACAAGCCCTCATTCCATAATGAAGAAGCTCAGGAGAGAGATTGAAAGTTGTTTTTAGTAGGCTTAGCTGAAGGTGGGGCTTTTGTTTGAAAAAAAAAAAAAAAACCTCATACACTTTATGAAATAGCACAGCCCCAGATACGTGTACAGAGACATGTGTTCATCCAAATGTAACAGCCTCTGGGTGGGCATGGATCTTTGTGGAACCTGGGCACTTGGACAACATTTCTGATAATGGGATCCTTGCTGACCAGAAAACACTACAAACACTTATTAAACTAAATATCATAATTAATTGCTGTCAGTCTTCATTAAAAATACTCTTATTTCATTTTTGATAACTTGAACTATCTGACTTCATAAGACAAGATGCAGAATTGTGAAAATTTGACCAATAATACTCAAATTTAGCAGGTAGCCGATCCTTCTTTTGGTGCAAGACTCCCATGAGGCCAACTTTTCGACCATGTTTGACCATTAAAACAGATCAGCGTTGGTCCAACGGCTGACTTCTTCTACCCAGTAGAAAAATCTGTTGTTTGATTCATCAGTTAGGTATACTACACTGAATAGATTTTATGAAACGGATAAACATTCACTACTGATGTCTGTTCACGCAGTATTATTTGCACACGATCAATGTTGTCAACAGGGCTGTTTTTGCCAAATACTGATGATGAAATGGATGCATCAGTTAATCCCTAGCAGTTTTTTTTTGTTTTGTTTTTTGTTTAGTTTAGTTTGGTCACTTAAACATGAAGACTCAGTTGCACAACATAAAGTGAAAATTTACAAGTGAACAAAAGTTGGGTTAATGCTATTTCTGCATTAACATCAAACAATCAACAACAAAAAAATAAAACCAACAAAACAAATAAGAAAACAGGACCGAAAAGGTGTAGGCTGAAGCCTTCGCTTATTTCACCTCCCCTTTTCAAATTCATCTTTTACTCAGCTTCCTTTAGATTTATATAAAACAACAACATAAACAAAACTAAATACTTATTCATCATTCATAGACCCTTTGTCTACCAAAGCACATTATGTGTTCACACCACAGTTCTGTACTTCACAATCATCTTTTGTTTAAATAATTTTTTAAACCTACCATATGTTCGACGTTCTTTCATTTCTGTGTCTAAGCCATTCCACAGACTAACTCCATACACTGAAACACATCTTAGTTTAACATTAGTTCTGCTCTTTGTTTTTGTGAACATACAACCCTATCAGTTCATACTCACACTCTCTAATCTGAAACAACCTCTGGATACAATCTGGTAACATCTTATTGTATGCCTTGTACATCAGTGAGGCTATTCTCAAATCAACAATTTCACAAAATTTTAGAACCTGTAGATTTATAAATAATTTGTGTGTTGGTTCTCGATAATCCGCTCAGTTTGTGAGCCTGATTGCTTTCTTTTGAAGCAAAAAAATTGGATTTGTGATTGTTTTAGATGTTCTTCCCCAAATTTCCACACAGTAAGTAATGTATGGAAGTATGAAAGAACAACACAACATATGCAATGGATTTAAATTAAGAACATCTTTGGTTTTATACAATATAGCGACTCACTTTGATATTTTGGTTTTAATGCAATTAACATGAGGTTTCCAACACAGTTTGTGTTCTATGATAACTCCTAAGAATTTACTCTCATAAACCCTATTCTATTCTATTCTATTCTATTTCAATATCATCTATCATAACTTTTACATTAGCATTCTTTTTCCGATTTCCAAATATCATTTATTTAGTTTATTAACATTTAAAGATAGTTTATTAACACTGAACCATCGTTTCAAAGCGTCCAATTCCTTTACCACCGTATCCAGAAGATGATTCAGGTTTTTACTGGAGCAAAACAAGTTTGTGTCACAATAGTTTGTCACATTTTTTTCTGATATCACTATTGCAGACTATGTCAAAACATGCAAGACTCTGGAGAATCATTATTCAGCCAGTATGTTTACATGCAGTTGTAAAAAGTAAAATTATTGTGGTAGTCCAACTAAAATGGGACTTTTAAAATACATGTTTACATGTTGTCTGACCGTAATCTTCCTAAATCAAACATCACAATGCCAAACTAACATACCCAGACAATGTGGTTTGATATCACTATATAATTTCATGGATACACCCTAATCAAACAGGGCATTCTGTGCATTCTCCACAGTTTCTGCACTTGGCTTTGACCAAGAAACAAAACTCTAAGAACAATACGAGCAGAGATACAGACAGGAAGAAACGACATCAGTAAGCGCCACAAAGTGCTTCAAGTCCAATCTGACGCAGGTGCTGCCATGCAGAGCTAGAGGCAATGTGCATGGTAGGATTGTTACTGTCTGCCTTTGGACATTACCACAAGCTAGGGATGTAACATGCACTGTATTTGCAAACCACAGGTTTAATTTTAATGTAATATTTCAATATTTTTATTTGAATGGTAGAAAGAAAAACATATTTAACTGTGATAAATTTCAGAATTTCTGTCATTAATCACAATCAATCATATCCTTTTTATTGTATTTTAAAACTTCACTGTTTTGCATTCAAAATAAGAAAATTAGTAGGGATGCATGATATTGGATTTCTGCTGCTATCCAAAATGTCAATATTTACAGGTTCATTTCAGCCAGTACTGATATCGACATCAATATCTAAATATGCTTTTCAGACAAGAAATTTCAGTCCTTTTGGACACGCTTTAAGGTTTGAGGATGGCCAAGGAAACAAACTTTAGTCCTTAAAAAACACTTTAAAGGTAAAAAAATGAGAATAAATAAAGAAAAAGACCCCGACTGACATAGGTCTCTTGGTTCAGCCTAAAACTTCCCTAATTTCTCAATGTATATGAACAAAATTTACAGTCGATATATGCTGAAATAGACAGGCAAAATATCGGATGTAAATATCAGCAGAAATTTTTACATCTGCCAATACCGATACCAGACTGATAATATCGTACATCCCTAAAAATTAGGCAACACTTTGTTTAAAAGGGTATGCATAAGACTGACATGACACTGTCATAATTATGACAAATAAACCTTTATGAATATTGCCGTTTAGTGTCATTTGGTCAATAATGTCACCTTTAATGCAAAGTTGTCATTATTTGATCCCTTTTTGCTTCCTTGAACCGTAAGGTGAGGCTGTAGCCAGGTGTCTTAGCTTAGCTAAAAGACTGGAAACAATCAAGGACAGTCAGGTGAGATCCAGTCTCTACCTATGTCTCGCTACACTGGCTTCAGGTTACAGCTCACATCAAATTCAGAACTCTACTCATCACTTAGTACAAAGTGGTCACTAAAACTGCTCCCATTTACCTGGAACCCCTCATCCAGATCTACACCCCATCAGCCCACTACCCTTGGCCAGTGAAGGGGCCTGGTGCTTGCTTTACACCAGGAGCCTAAGTCACTAGCTTGACTCTTCTCCTTTGTTGTCCTTCAGTGGTGGAGTGAATTAACAATCTCCATTCAATACGCAGAGTCCCTTTCTACTCTCAACAGCTAGCTAAAGACTCAGCTCTTCTGATAACACTATGCACTTAGTCAGACTCTTCTCCACTTTCGTCCCCAGTGGCTGAATGTGACTCTTAACTACAGTTGGCTCGCACTGTCCAGGCTCTATTTCTGAAGGTTTGGCCATGAGCTCTTTGTGAGTGACCCAGCACTTAGTACTTTGGTCATTAATTGTTGGTGAAGACAATTTAATTGATGGTGATGATGCGGGGTCCCACGTTAATGATTGGTTGTTTCACTGCTGATGTTTAAAATTCAAAAGATCTTCTATACACCATGTGCACTGCCTTTATTGCATAGCAGCACCAGCGTCCAATTGTATTTGAAGCACTGTGTGGGACTTACTGAAGTTGTTTCTTCCTGTCTAGATCTTTGCTTGTGTTGATCATACTCTTAGATGTGTGTCGCTTTGGACAAAAGCGTCTGCTATATGGCAGTGTAACATTGTAGAGTGGCTCTCCAGGAAGTAAAAAAGCTGCAGGGCAACTAGACAGAGTGTAAGATACACTGAAAACTTACACTGTTGATTTGAGATGTCGAGTGGTGTAGGGGTGTGTGTAGAGGTGGGTATACTCTTAATTATTTGCAGTATTATGACACTGACAGTTTGTCTTATGTATCCCTCTTTAAATAAAGTGTTACCAAAAATTAACTTATTAATTGTGGATCTTAGTTAATAGCTGATTGCAATTAATGGGATTAATCTTAACAGTCTTGAGTTTGTACTTTTTGAAGATTTTGAGAAAATTATTTCAGTACCATAATAAAACTGGTAACTGTGATATTAAAGTTCACTATAATTGTGATATGAATTTCATTTCATCAATTTATTTATTAACTAAGATTTATTTATTTTTATTGAGAGTGGAGGACAGTGGATAGAATTGGAAATATGCATGAGAGAATGGGGGAGAGGCATGTGGGAAAAGGGCCACAGGCCAAACTTGGAGCTGAGGGCCCGGCCTAACCACTAGGCCATCTGCACCCTGTGATATGAAATTCTAATACTGTCACATCCCTGCTTGACTGTGCGTGTAAACATACTGAGTGTTAAAAAAGTAATAAAAGTGATTTATGAATGTGGTAAGTCAACCCATCTCTCATTTTGGTGCCTTAATAAATCTAATCATATTTTTATTTAATTTTGGCTTATGTATACAGATTACTAACACATGAACACTGCAAACATGAACACACTTTCTTTAGCAGGAAAGCAGAGAGAATGTAAAAATAGAGGTGAACCCAACACACAAGGGCAGCTATCACCTTTCCTTACTCAGTGTATAACTAGTTATGATACATGCTTGCTGTAAGAGCAGGATGTTAGCCAGACACACACACTTACAGTAACTCAAAAAAAGAACTAGGGAAAAGGGAAATGTCTTGCTTGCTGCCTGGATGCTCTTTAAGGTAACCTTTGTGTTTTTTTTGGTCCAGAAATATCCAGGCTAAACTACTGCCAAATGTTTTTGAAACAAATTAATCGTATGACTTTGAATGTGTACCTTGTAATGCAATTTGTATGCTTTAAAAGGTGCTGGCAGGAGGGTTATGTTACCTTTGTTTAATATCCTGTTTCCTGTATTATTTAAAGCTTACCTAACGAGCTGCTGGCTGTAGTTCATATTTACTTGTGTGATAACAATCTCCTCATCTACTTTGGGAAAAAAAACCTGGTATATTGCCCATGAACTCAAACTATTCTTCTAAGTCTTTCCTTTTTCTTTGTGTTTTAAATTTAATTATTTCACCTGAAGAGGTTGCTTTGTTTTTGATAGCTACAACAAACTTTTAAATGAAAGAAAAAAAAACATAAAGAGAGGTTTCTAGGTAAATTTCCCTCTGAAATCCTACAGCAGATAGCTCTTTTGTCTGGTTTGTTGCACAAAGAATTTTAAAATGTGTCTGTCCCCTCAGAGTATACCAGTCAGACTGCTTCACAAAGAGCCACAGGTGTTTTTTTTCAGCGTTTGTCCCCAAAGCTTTGATTTTAAATGAAGCAGAACTCACCCTGTTTGTAGAAGATTCCGGCTGTGATGAGAGATATAAAAAAGCCTGTAGACACGACACACAGTAGAAACAGCAGCCTCCTCTCTGTCTGTGTCCTGTCAGGCCAACAGTTGGGACTGCGGCCGTGCAGAAGAGTCACCTGCAAACACACAGACACAACAAAAACTTTCTTTTCGGGATATCAGAACAGTAAATGTTTCACAACAAGATAAACTGCTAATCCTTTATTGTCAGCAGTGTGATAAATGAAATTTTCTTTGCTTGATTAAAATCTATTTTACATTTCAAAGCTTAAATTTCTCAGTTCATACTGAAAAGGTCAATCAATCTTTGCTGTGTCTTTTCAGAATCAAATAAAGCCAAAAAGATGTGTGATCGTGGCCTCTGTGACCACTGCACCAGTGTGGTCTAAAACCATGACCTAGAGGCAGAAAGAAGATTACTCTTAAAGTGCTTATTCTGCATGCTGGTTTAGCTCAGTTGGTAGAGCATGAACCCACAAATAGAAGCTATAGCCCTGGTTGTGGGATTGATTCCTGGTCTCAGCGCTCTTTGGTTCATGTCTAGTGCTCTCTCTCTCCCCATATTTCCTGTCTCTTTCAAAATAAACTGCTCATTTGGTCAAATACAGTGCTTAAGACTCTTATACATCATGAAATATGCAGGAGTGCATGTACAAAATGACTCACTGAGATTTAGTGATCCCCGGTTACTTTTCATGAATTTCCATTTAGTTGTTGTCTCTGTGTGAGTAACTTTGTTAAGATTAACAAATGAGCAAAGAGATTTTCTCAACAGACTGTTTTCTGTTCTGATTGTTTGTAAACTGCACAGTCTTTAGCAAAGGGTATGTTACTTCATGATAAAAAACCTGCTTCAATCTTTAGGAAAAAAAGGATTTTCTAAAGACATAACCTTGAAAAAAGAACTTGACACAGATAGAAAAGTAAAGTAAATAGCTAAAGGGAAAGGTAAAATAAATGTTGATATCAAGTTGATATTTTTTTCAAGTAAATGAGACGTTCAAAGTAGCAGTGACGTCCTTTCCCAGCACTATGACAACAGGTAGAAAGTAAAGTAAGTAGCAGCCAGCTGCTGCCCAGCTATTGTAGCTTAACTATGAACTTAAACAACAAAATAGCATGAATATGGGACCTAAATCGCATTGTACTGTAAAATCTGAAAATATAGGCTGCCCTGGTATAAAAGGCGCAGACTGTATTTTGAAGTTTCCCAAAGGGAAGAACTATGTAAACCGTCTTCTTTCGTGACTATTTCCAATACCTGCAGCAAAGTCCGCCACATGTAATTAATATGCAGCTGTGTCTCTGTTTTTGGTGTTGGACTTTGCACATCTACTTGTTATAATATAGTAGGTGAGTTCTCAGTCTGCGGTGATTGTCACAAACAGAGCCACAGCCCTTGAGTCACTCTGCCTCTGAGCACTCCACAATTATAATTTACTTAGCGGTATACTCTAACAAAAGAGAAGAGCGGTTAAAAGTTGTCCCAAATCAATTTGAAATCACATACTATAGTGCGGGGCAGTCATGGCTGCACACACTCATTGGTACATAAGCTGCAGGCAACTTTTACATGAAAAAGGTGTGGCAAGTGCCACTTGCACACCTGATTTGACTGTAATTCCCATGTAAATTCTGACAGCCTACGTTTCTTTCTTTTAGTAAAACTGTTTGATAATTAGGAGGTTTTGATGGTTCTGGGATTCATAATGACTTTCAAACTTGTGTTTGAAGACACACCCTTTAAAACGGCTTTACTGAGCTATTACACCAGAAAACCTCCTCTACAGTCATACAGTGTCTATGATATTTGATTACAGGTTTAGTTTTAAAGCACAATGGCTGCTCTATTATGACGCCTTTCACCCTCTTACACAGAAAAGGTTACGCATTCTTCTATTGTTCCCTCACTTCTAGTTTAGCATGCCCTCATAAAGGACTTTTTCCTTTTGACCTACAGTAGGAAAAAGATACAATAATCCTGTTGAAACATATCTGTGGCTTTTGTGTTTCACCTGAATGTATCGAGGAAAAAGAGTCAGACCAGGACAAGAAGCAGATAGTCAAGGTGCTTTAAAACTTCCCTCCAAATCAACACAAGAGAGTTTACAGCTAAAGGGGAAGTCCATTCTGTGTCATCAGGGATTAAACATTGTCTAAAATCAATGATTAATGCTGTAGATCTAAAATAAACACATGTTCCTGCTCCTTTTCAACTCAATGTTTCTTTAGTAAAGACTGCCAGGGGAATTTATTTCCTACAGGACTGAATCCAAAGGGCCACTCACAGATCTCCCACAGGCATACTTAACACCCCGATCAGTCCTTTGAGAAACCCCTGCCATAAATGAATGTCGGATCTTTGGACCTTGCATATATCCTGTGGAAGTCAATTACCTCTGGAGTATGTATAAAAAAAAAGATCCGATTTATGGCTATTAGCTCTGATGTGAGTTTAACAGTCAGAGTTAATGTGATCAAATCAAATGCCAAAGCCACAGTGGCTCCTTAATCCCAGGAGCTCAGCGTGTCGGGTTGGTTTGGACCTGGGCTGTATTTCTGAATCCCTCTGCCAAACATGCGCAGTTGCACACAGCGGCATTTTATTATCCTGAAAACCGCAACACAGAAATGCACACACAAATATGTCATAACCCTGAATTCTCCAGGTCTAGTTTGGCAGTTTTACGTTTCTGAGGAATGGCTGCACTAAACAATCCCAGCTCCTTGTTCAGAGGAACAGAGGGACAGAGAAAGGAAATGAATTGTCAACAAAAGATGGAGCAAATAAGCGGCAAAGATTTTAAGAAGTGTCAGGTTGGGTTGTCACAACATCAGAATCTAAAGAGCACAGTTACTGTAGTCAAATTTGAATGATGCTGATGCATCTTTGATACCACAACAACAGCAAAGAAAAATAGATACCCAAAATTGTGGAATAACTCGATTCTAATGAAACAGTGCAAATGTTTTTGTGCAATCTAGACATTGCTTAAGAGTTTCCCTGCAGCTTTTGATGATTCATCCTCTTCCTGTGCATCTGTCCTAAGAAACAGATAGTGTCGCTAAGTTTGTGCAAGTATTGAAATATCAACAATTTGACAACTTTGGTGCCTAGAGCAGTTTTTCTTAACTGGTGGGTCAGGACCCATATGTGGGTCACAGAGCTGCTTCCAGTAGGACGTGAATGTGTGCCTGTGGAAAAAGGAGTAAGGGGCAAAAAGGCTATGACACATACATACATTTGATTTGATAATGTAGTCCTTTTCACGAGATTTAAACTTATCGTATTTTTGTAATACCAGAGATGGTTTTCCTAAGATAATGAAGAAATTCCTTGAGGAAATTACCAACATTTCCATACCGTTTTGGGAAAATGGAGTAAAAAATTGTATACCTGCCATCCTGCAACTATGAACTTTTCACACATGTTCCTGTCTTTTGTTGAATCATGTGCAACATTTTCATTATGTAAATTTGTGTGGATGAGTTTAATTTAAAATTTGTGTTGCCATTTTTTAAAAGACATAGTGATGGGTCCAGATTTCTGAGCAGTTGAGAACCACTGGCCAAGAGAACGTTGATTGTATAGTGTTAGTTCAGGCAGGCCACAGAGTTGACGCTGCCATATAATTGAGATCAGCTGATCTAACGAAAGTCCTCGTTAGCTGATGGCAAGCTGATGCTATTGGCTAATCATAGTCATGCTGCCATATCTAAAGCCTGTCTACACTTTGCTACTCTCACTGCAAGCTGCTTTTTACAACCCTCCTCTACCCCAGCTCCTCATTTATTCTACCTCTGACTTTATTAGTGTCATTCTGTTCTAATTTAAACATTAGTTCTGCTCTACTTTTTTGCTGCTTCTCTCCCTGCCCCAGGCTTTCCTTGTAGGCACACGAAAGGCAAGAACATTAACATTTTGTGTGCCTGTTTGATGCTTTTTTATGTATACTTGTGGAAGAGCAGGAATAGTCATATGAATAACAATGAGTGCAAATTTATAAGTGCTAATAAAGAAAAATTGTAACCACACATCATTTGTGTTTCTTGACAAAATGGTCCTGACTGAACTGAAGTTCTTATATAGTTGTTAGAAATTACATATGGTTGTACAAATTCCTGCAGCACACTAAGACTTGGCTCAAGGTACACCAGCGTGCCTTGCCACACCGTCTGAGAACCAATGTATTACGCAATCTAAGGCTGATCAGCCTGTGATTCACATCATATCATCATGACTGAAGATAAACATGACTGACTCACTGTGTCCGTGTCTGCTAACATGTGTCTGTGGCTGTCTGTTTTATGTACTGCTATCATGTTTCATTTTGTTAAAGTGATCTTAACCTTGATGGAAATGTCTGATTAAACAAAACCCAAAAACCTCAAACTTTTAAGGTATATAACAGTATACCAACATCAATACTAGTTGGACTTAGTTTAGCAAAAATTATCAGTGTTTTTAAGTTTTTAAGAGGGAATACTGGATCAGTTATTTTTACATTACATGCAGATTAGCTGAAACAAGAACTGGATTTGCTGTTGCTTGATTCTGCCAAAAATCAGTCAGTGTGAGGCTTATTTTAGGGCCCATTAACTTTACAACAACCCTGCTACACCGAGGTACTGGATGGCTGGAAAAGAACATTCCATTAAAAATTATATTGACTAAAGTATGGCATAATCGCTGGTAATAACAAAGGTTTAGATTTGATATAATACAGAAGAAATGACATCATACCACAGCAAAAAAAAAAAAGAATAAAAGTTCTCAACACGCAATATTCATGTTTTAAATCACAGAAAAAGGGCACCCATTTGGGCTAGTTGGTGGAGCAAGCACCCATGAAGTCTCTGGTCTTTGACACACTCACCGCAGGATCAATTTCTAGTACTGGTGCTGTTTGGTCCATGTCTTCCCCCAATCTCTCGCCCCATAATTCCAATTTCTCTTCAGCTTTGTTACTAAACAGGATCAAAAAGTCCCAAAAATCTTTGATCACAGAAACATTTCAGACAAACTCCTGCAGAGAGTCAATGTTTATTTACATTTTTGATGGATTTATTCCTACCCAATGCAACTTTCTTACGCAATAGGCATAGTTGTTTAGGCTTATTTTTATTAGCATTTTCATTATTAGTGGGGGCTTTTGGCCTTGGTTGGAAAGAACAGATGAAGAAAAACAGGACACATGAGGAGAAAGTGGGAGAAGATATGCACGACACAGGCCTACACTGGGATTTGAACCTGCGACTAGTCAGTCAAGAACAGCATATGAAGGCATTTGCTGGACCCATTAAGCTAAACTGGCACCCATTTTGATATTACTGATCATTAAAATAACTGAAAATGTATAACATTAAAACACAGGGTTTTCAAACAACTAGGGCTGCACAGTTTCAGTCATAATGATTATAAAGATCTAAATGGGATCTTTGTTATAAATCCCAATTTCTCAATCTGAATGACTTTTTCTATTGTTTATTGTCTATTTTCAAAAATACACATCCTGTTGCTCATCTGCTGCCAGGGCTGGACTGGGAGAAAATCATGACCAGGGTTATTTGACCCACATCAGCCTCCAACAACTGGCAAGACCAAGACCCAACATGATCTACAGTGCCCATATTAAAGTAGACATATGTATGAAGTAGAGGTAAACTAGATGTAGAAATTATGCTAGTGTTAATTTTTGCAAGTATCTAAAATCTAGTTCAAGTCTTTGGATTAAAATCTTATGCAGTTTTAGTCAAATCTGAGTCATCTTGAAAGTTTTGTCAAGATTTAGATGACAGACCTTCAATTGTTTTAGTTTCAGTCCTTAAGAATCCTGAAATTTTAATCATTACCCATAGTAAGATGTTTTTCTTTAAACTAATTTCTTTAACCATATTGTGAAACTAATATAAGTGCATAATGCACATGCATTACTGATGCCACAGTTACATTTAAATATAAAGAATGAAATACTGCAGTTTTGATTTTGTCGACTATTACTATGACAAAAAATGTTTTATGACAGCCTTTTGTTCCACGACAAAAAAACAGCAAAGGACTAACAAAAATAGGTCTGTGATGACTAAAACTGACAAAAACTAAGTTTAATTTTCATCAAGATGACTAAAACTAGACTAAAATGGGATATAGTTTATGTCTGACATTCAAAATCTGTGATATTTGTCCACTGTGGGTAAATCTGTCAAAATACAATGCATCTGCATCTCTTCTGCCTCTCAGCTGTAGAAAGCAGGGACCCTAGGTTTAGAAGAGTGCACAGAACACACTACCATGATTTATTATGAGATTAAGGCAAGAAAATAAATGCTTGGACTAAAAGTAAAGACTGAAATGTGAGGACTTTTATGGACTAAAACTAGTCTAAAAATGTTTTGTAGTTTTCGTCAACTAAAACTAGACTAAAACTAAAAAGGGTTGAAATGATTAAAATGTGACTAAGACTAAAATGCATTTCATTTAAAGACTAAAACTAAGACTAAAATTAAAAATAGCTGCTAGAATTAACACTGAAATACTGATATAACTTGAATGCTCCCTCACCTTATCTCCACTCATGTTTTGACAGATTGTTTGCGCTGTGACAAAATAAGATGGGTTTTGAGTATCCAATAGTCCAGCAATAACATTTAAGTTTTGTTTCAGTTTCCTTGGCAGAACCTAAACTTGCTTCTCATTGGTTTCTTATTATCAAGGTTCTACTTTTAACTAGTTTTACTCTCATCTTCCTCAAGGAAAAATAGTAGTCCATGAGTGTTTTTAGCGATACTTGACAATGACAAATTAACACACCGATACCACTGTTTCACATAATTTGACTTTGTCTGATCACTTTTTCATCCTGTGAAAAATCTATTTGATTAAGCAGTTATGTATACCAGATGTTACCATAAAATTGACTGTACACAACTGAGAAACACTTGTAACTAATATCTGTTCGTATCGCATCTTTTGCCAATGGGTAATGTTTGCTAACAGGGCCGATAGCGATGTCAAACCAAAGCATCCGTGCAAATCTAGTAAGACTTGAATGTCAAAAAAAGGGTTGGTGTCTATCCTCATCTAATAATGAGTTCTATTAAATTGCATGTGGGCATTTGAGCGGCCCTTTCCATTTTTTCTTAACATACATCGGTACTTCATGGTAGAATAATCTAATTTCTGTCTTACTGTATGAAAAGTAAATTAAATAAAGTCTCAAGAGCTGCAAGAAGCATCTGTTTAGCAGACTGTTCCCTGCTCCATATTAGGAGTCTTTATTTATTCATTCCAGCCTCCTAAGGAAACACATTGTGTTTGAATGAGAACAGAACTTAACCTTGGATCAACCTTTAGTCAACAGAATATAAATAATCATCAATATGTCTATGCACACAGGAGTTGACACAATGTTGACAGATTCAGGAATAACTAATTTTACCTGTGCTGATTCCCAACATATTCAGTTTTATTTAGGGCCCTGTACCTCGGTTAAGATGTAACAAAACATCAGTTAAATTTAGATAAAATTACTATGCGTCAACCTGCAATCACAGCCTTGTTTCTGAGCAAACATATGCCTTAAACATATTACCATACACCTGTTTTCTTCTCTCCTTTTCACCCTACAAGCCCCACTCATTTTTCGTATGCCTTGTATAATAATAGCTTGCTGAAAGGAATCCGTTGTGTGGCGTGTTCGCATGTTTACCTGCATAGGTGATGATGGGTAGATGTCGTCACCGGTGGAGTCCACCAGGTCCTCCTCGTCCAGCGTAGCTCTCTTATATGTTGACATCTGAAAAGTTAAATGCAGAAAAGACTCTCTCAGTGCTTCCATGTTCCTTCTCTCCACTCCCACTCATGTGTGAGAGAGGGTCGTTTATTTTTCTCTGTGTGAGTGTGACGTCTATTCGTCAGCAGTCTGAGCGGCTTCAGGGTAGGGTTTCCCTCTAAAATCCATCAGCAGGTATCTGGTTTGTCTAGTTTGGTGAACCGAGTTGACTCTCATAAAGTGTGTCATTCCTCTTCTGTCTGAGTCACTTTTGTGCTACCTTCAGTCCCAACAACACCTCCAACAGCCCCCATAGTGTCTGATAACCCTCAGGGCTAATGCCTCAACACCAACCAAAACCTCGTCCAGGAAAGTCCTTTTCTGATCTCCTTGTTGGTCCCCTCTCAGTTTTGTAGCTCTTCCTGGGCAAACTTTTTTCAGGACTTCCTCCTCAGCCCGGCTATGCAAACACGGAACGAGAGAAAAAGACGGAACTAGTGAAAAACAGGAAGAAGTACTGACTTGACTTACAAGACTGAGGCTGGGTGTGTGGATGTAGAGTGCATTCCCAAATGTGGTTTCACTTAGAGCTGGGGAGGGAACCTCACGGCTGTAGTTCACACCCAGTGTCTTTTCTAATAGGACATGAGGCTCTGGGGGGAGGGGCCCTAACAATATGTCCTCCTCCTCTTCCTCCCACCACATGTTTGCAGTCGCTGCCCTGGGTAACTGTTACCTGATAGTCAGTTTATCTCCGGTTAAACTCAGTACCTAGAGGAGCACCAACAAATAATACAAACACTGCATCTTAAATGGTTAATTAATGGGGCTGAACGATTTACGGACATAATCTAATTGAAATTTTTCCCTAGTATTGCTCATCTTATGTATTTTTAATCAAACAAGCAGTAAATCAGACTATATAAGTGTTACTCAACCAAAGACCCAAATTGTTCAAAAAATACCTTTGCATTTGCATTTGAAAAAGCGGTGAAAGAAATGAGTTAAAGGGGCACTAAAAATAAGTTAAAGCTGCAAAAATGTGGCAAAAACTGGGTGAAAAGGACGAAAAAGCAGAGAAAAATTGGAAAAAATGGGGGAGAAGTGACAAAAAATACATTACAGGTGGCAAAAATAGTCAAAAGGTGGCAAAAATGTGTCAAAAGTGACTCAAATGGGCAAAAAGCATCAAAGAGCAGAAAAAATGGGCAAAAAAATGGGGAAAAAGTGTCATTTCATGACAAAAGGCAGCTTAAATTTGTGAAAAGTAGCAAAAAATAGCAATAAAAAGGGAGGGGGGGTTTCAATTTGCAAAAACCAAGATAAAAGAGGCAAAATCTAGATGAAAAGGGGGAAAAATAGGGAGAAAAGGTGGCAAAAAAGGGTGGAAAGTGGAAAACGAAGGCAAAAAATGAGTGAAAAGGGACTAATTGGCAAAAAGCAGCAATAATATGGGAAAATGGGCAAAAAGCAGCAAAGATTGGCATAAATGGAGAAAACATGGCATTTAATGGCAAAAGGCAGCTTAAATGGGCAAAAATGACAAAAAGAGGGAAAAACTGCAAACTGCAAAAAGCAGGATTAAAAAGCCAAAACAAGTGAAAAGGGGCTAAGTCGGGATAAAAACGCCAAAAATGGAAAAATGGCAAATAATGGCAATGAAAATATGCAGACAAAAAATAAATGTTGAGAATTAAGTTTGACAATACCAACTGTGTAAGTGTGTGAAACTAACTGATTAATGTGACAATGTGCAATGGATAATTTCTGAGGTCAAAGTTTCTCTCCTTTAAGGTTTTCCATGGGAATAACATTTGAAACTAGAAAAGCTCTCAGAGAGCGCAGACCTCCGCCAATAGCTCTATCTCCCAATAGTGAAGAATCCTTTAAAACATTCCTGGATCCAGACGGTGATCCTGATCACTCCCAAAATCAAATCAGTTCTTCCTTATGCCATTTCTGACGTTTCCTGAAAATTTCATCAAAATCTGTGCATAACTTTTTTAGTTATGTTGCTAACAAACTAACTAACAAACCCTGTTGATCACATAACCTCTTTGGCGGAGGTGAGTAAAACATAAAAGAGCCACAAATCATCACAAGTGAGCAAGAGTTGAGTATCACTGTTCTACATCATGACCAACACGATAATGGGTGGATTACACATAGCCTGTTACATCCTGTAGGCCAGGCCTGTATGCTAGGATGAAATTAGATGATGCATAAATCAATATAAATGACATTTATTTATCTACTTCAATCACAGTAGTAAAGTAGCTGATTAACTTACAGCCTTGTAAGGAATTATGATGAAAAACAAATCTCTCCTAAACAAGTGTGGTGTTAACATCAATGTGAAAGTAACAAGTCACACAAACTGAAGTGCAGATTGCAGAAGCAATAAAAACAAATCTGTGGCTTTACCACTCTGTATTTTAAAAATTCAGACTAAGTCATAGTAACTCACATGATATGCAAACATGTGAACTGCACTTTTTAAACAACGGGAACTTTACTAAACTGTCTTTTTAAATGAATATATGAACAAATAAAATATCTAAAAAGTAACCTTTTACTCTGCAAATAGCACATCCATCATTAAACACTTGGTTGTGTTTGTATTTTAGCTTCCCGCTATTCTGCATGTTTTAAGTACTGGCTGAAAAATTCTTTTCTCTCCATTGTTGATTTTATGGCTTCTTGTTGTCCTCAAACTGTTTGTCAGATGCATCATAACAAGACTGTGTTCAGGAATGCTGATGTAAACAATTTAGGTTGGACAACATGATTTATGAGACTGACAAAGATGCTGACATTTTCTCACATTACTAATATGCCAGCACAGAGAGCAAATTTCTGAACTGCAACAAAAAATTAACCAATTTTGAATGGATTTTGATTATTTGAACAGGAAAAAAACTTTTAACTTTAAAAATAATACTTTCTCATATTTTTCTACATCATCTGGTTCAGAGTGCATGATTTGGCAATAACATGCATTTGTGATTATACTGGAAAATATTGTGATTACGATAGAATACATAAATGGTATCAGGAGTCTACTTGCTTGATGATCAAGGAAAATGCAGAGAATAATGATAGTTTTCAAGTCCATATAGCATCCTTTTAACCAGACTTACTTGTGGCTGTTTTAGAAAACCTAGTCCTTGAAAATAGATAGAAAGAGCTTTTAATGCAGAGACTAGCATGAGCCACAATCTAATTATACATTGATGTTTTTATGCTCTTAATGCAGTAGGAATATTGTTAGGAATGTGGGTGAAGAGCTGGCCATACAATTAAAAGTCAGCAGCACTGTCATTTCAGGCCAACAATCCTGGTCAAATGCTCTGCCCAAACTGTGATGCAGCCTATCACCACTAGTAGCCACTGCAGCTCCAGTTATTGGATACTACTACAGTGATGTAAACACTCAAAGCATCTCACAGAAAAGGAGTTTGGCAGTATTTTGATCTAGAAAATGCAGATAGACTGTTTTCATGATGGTGTGATCATGCCTCATGAATGCAGGCAGCCCGGGTTCGAGTCCAGCCTGTGGCTTCTTCCTGCATGTTTCTCCCCCATTCTCTGTCTCCTTATTCCAAATTGATCCACTGTTGTCCTCTCTAAATAGAGGCATAAAAAGCCCCAAAATAAATACATAAAGAAATATAAGCAGATTGTATCAGGCCATACTTGTACATAACCACTCAACCAAAGTGTGTGTTGAGTAACTCCTTTAAACACGGACATCTGGACATTAACCTGCAAGGAGGACTGAAGTCCAGCAGTCGTAGCTAGGGATGCAACAATTGTCAATATGATAATGAACAGACCTGTCCACGGTGCAGTCTGCAAACAGGCCAAAATAAAAATGTAAGGTGAACCAAACAAAAAATCTGATCCAAGCAAAACATCAGAATTGTGCATTAAGGCCTGCATTGTGAAGTTAGACTGACTTTAGACTAGTTGACAAAATGCATTTAAAATTTGTGTTTAACCAGATTCAGTTAGCCAGGAGGATCCCAAATTATAGCCCTGAAGATTTGATTAAAATAATGGATGAATTTTGCTGAAAAAACAAAATCTGGACTTAATTCTAGCACAAAAAGGTCTTAAAACTGAAACATGATGCTCTCTGTAGGAGTTTTACATAGAATTTTCTTACCCTCCAGCAGCAGCCCTCTTTAGACAACAGTGATTAACCTCAGCCGTCAGTCAGCCAGACTGAAACACAAATCACTCCAAAGCCGTTGCCTAACTTGGTGCACTTCACTGCATATGTAACTCTGAAGAGAAAGAATCCTAACAATATTTTCGCCAAGAGAAATATGATGAAAATGTCAGATGTGTAGCCAAGCAGCCAAATAATGCCTCTGTTGTTGTATCACTCAAATCTCAGCCTCTCTCCTTCATGCTCTGGCTTGCATCTCCTCATGTAAACATCCACTGAGTACAAGGCAAACAAGAGACTTGGGATAAATGTTTACTTGACAAAGAGGGATTAGGTTTCATTATAAACTTAACTGGGATGCAATCCAGTTGCAGACCCGTGTTTTATTTTAATTTCCCCATGTTTCACGTAAACATGCCACCAAGGAGAAAACCATGTCCCACCACAAGCATTCCAGGGAATTCCAGGGGAACTAGGGGCACAGATTCTCGTTAAATCTTGTTTTCTAACAGGCAAAAAGCTGCAAAATCAACCCCAGAAACACAGGGAGGAGCGGTCATATCAAACAACCAAATCAGCAAACAAAATCATTGAAATAATCTTGCTGTGTTTAGGTTTTAAACTCTGTCAAACCCAGCAACGATGAACAGACAAGTCCCATTATAGGCTTATGAAAAGGGCTAAACACCAAGGACAAAAGTGATGAAAAATGCAACAAGACACACAGAAAAGAGGAGGGGGAGAGAAGGTAAAAGGCCCAGATTGTTTTTAGGGCACTTCAATTACATAAATTGCATCAGATGACCTACAGCTGAAGGCAAAATGACCTGACAGGGATATTGATGTGACTTTTCCAGTATCTGCACACAGACACATGTACTGTATTTAGTCCATATCGAACCTACATGTCATGAAAGGATTATATCTGTTCCATTTAACAGAACAGGGAAAGATTAATGAATGAATCAACTGAATGTTAGCACACAAATGCCAAATACCTTCTTCAGTTTAAACAAAAAGACAGGTGAGAGAAATTGTAGCTTTACAAACAAAGAGCCCAGAATAGACCCAGTTTAATCATGTTTGTTTGAGGCTCGATATAGCATGCATTTTACCTTTGCATGTTTGAACTCCTGAGATTTGTTTAAACAATCAAACATCATATTTGTAGCAACTTCAGGTGTTATGAAGGGTTATATAAAAGGTAAATGCATTTAATTTAGAATAAAACGCTACATAAGTCATTAAATAATTATATGACTCAGAAAAACACTTTCTTGAGTTGATATTTTTCCCATCCCTGCAGTATGTTGTCTATCATTAGTGGAAAATTACCTGGATCATTTTCATGGAATTTAATTAAATGAGGATAAAATTTCTGTACTTAGCATTTTTAAAATATCAGTAAAGAGCCAAATGAGCAAAACAGATTTAGCCACCACGTTTTTTGATCAAATACAGACGTGCTTCTTCTGTCCCAAGCTCCAAGTGTTATTTTAAGATTTGCATGCATTTACACAGGACAGTCGACTGCGTGGGAAACCTGATAAAGAGAGAATGGGGAATAGTATGCTGGAAAGGAGCCAAAAGCTGTATTTGATCCAGGAAGCCTACTTGAATGACTACAACCTCTGTACACAGGGCACAACATAAATACCTGACCATCTGCACTAGGGCTAAAAAAAATCCCTCGAGGCAAATTATCTGCATCGAGGCTTTGCTTTAATCAGTCATGTAGCCATATATGCCATGGTGTAAGCTTGGACGTCACGCTGTGTTGCATGGCGTGCTGTCTTTTGCATGTATGGTTATTTGTGTGGTATGTATTTATTTTGACTGTTATTATAACGTAACATGCAGTCAAGAATATGTGCTGTAGGGGAACGCAGATGGCCTAGCAGTCTAAGGCGTGACCCATGTACAAGGGCAGCCCAGGTTTGAATCCAGCTTGTGGATCCCTTGCTGTATGTCTCTCTCCACTCTTGTCTGATTTCTGAATCTATCCACTGTCCTCCTCTATCAAATAAAGGCACTAAAAAGCCCAAAAATAACCTAAAAAAAAAAAAGAAAGAATATGCTCTGCGCTGCCTAGCCTGGCCTATGCCTATAGCTCCCATTTGAAAAAAAAACAAAAAACAAAAAAAAAGCCAAACTGCTGCCCAAGGAAGAGCTGCTTGAGAGCCAAACAACCAGCCAAATGAGCTGGATCTCCTAAAAGAGACAGATGTCCCATCACAATGAGGGAGGCTGGAGGTTTGTGAGATGGACAACAGCTGAGCAACATCAGAGTTTGCTGTGCTAAACTATGGCAAAACTGTACAGAACGAAACCATACCATTTAGAGGGAACAGATCATACACAAGAGTGGCGTGACACCACTTCTCCAGGATGTAGACGGGGCTTTTTTGTAGTATTTTCTATGCAGAAATCACTACTTGCCCTCCCTAGGAGAGTTCTCCAATGCTGCATGACGTCATCTGCAAAGAACCTGTACCATGACATAGCAGGACGACAGAGTAGCTTGCCAATAAAATCAGTGAAGAAGAGTGCAAAACGTAAACAAGGAGCAATGAAAGATCTGTATTCTTTCCACTTGGCATGTGGCTGTTGATCACAAGAAGAAGACAAGCTTTGTTTGAGAGAAGGCTGCAGGCCAGGAAAACAAAGTTTGTGAAATAATACTTGGGAGCTCAAAACCTCGTGTTAGCGAGACAAAAACAACGATTCAGGAAAGAAGGCTTATATCTTGTGTCAGGTTTTACAGTGTTTTGTCACATGCACTTGTACTGGCGTACCAAAGGTATCGTGGAGGGGCTCCAATGTCAATTTAATTTACAAAACACATGGTTAATAAACTCTTATCTGTGACTAAACTGTTGAAGAGAATTCAAAAGAACCTAAAACACTGAGTTTGGGGGAAAATAGTGAAACTGAAGTTATTTGATTACTATACAGTCTGAGTCTGAACTAAATTTTTAAAGTAAACAAAAACACTATTATTATATTTTTACACTAAGTGGCCAATCTGTCACACTTGATTCTCTTGAATCTGGTGTGTGGTCTCCTGAATCTCAATTCAAAGCAACAAAGTCATCTCTGCTGGCACATGCAGTGTTGTTGTGACACAGAGACATTCCTCAGCACACATTCAATTTGTTTTTCAACACTTTACTGGCATGGCATCTGTACAGATGTGGTTGAACACGCTGTCTCATTGACTGACCCTTGTTCAGTTGAATTCATGCTTCATAATAAAACTGCCTTCCCTTTCCTGTTAATGATATTTGGTGACTAGCATCATCCGTTTCTGCCTTTAAAGTTTTGTTCCTGACACAGTGAGTCATGATTTCCGCCTCTGTTTCCTAAGTCTCTTAATAAAGGAACAATTAACTACAAATAAAAATTTAAAAGTAAAGTCATAAGCAGCCACCAAGTTTCTGTAGAATTGAAGGCAGAGGAACATCTGTAGAATCTCTAAGCTACAGCAGAGTTCCTGTTGATGTCCTTAATTTCTTATAGTCACGCTTTAGGTGGCCATTGGGAGCCATTTAAATGTACAAAGTGATGCATAATAATAGTGTGTAGTCAAGGTCAGCTGTGGACACTTAGCAGCAAATTTCCCTTTGTGTCCCAGAGTGCATGAAGATGTCTTTCCAAGGCAGAGCAGACAGTATGAGGGGTCAGAATCCCACGGTTCCTGGAAACCGACTCGAGGCCACGGCCCTTGAGCGAGGCTGTAAAACCACAAACATGCGTCAGTAATTCGTCACTGATCCTGCAAACCAGACGATTATTTGTAGCACGGGGGGCATTCCTCCAAGAATAACTAGAGTGTGTTTGTGTTTGGGACTTGATGCTGCATTGGTTCAAACGTGACTGGTGTTTAAACAGTTAAAAAATAAGAGCAGGACGTACAAAAAGTCGAGGAATTGTATAGCAGAATGAAGCTGACAGGCATAAATTGAGGGAAGTAGTCCACAGGTGATTTATAGACATGTTTGACGTAGGCTGGCAGTTAACACTTTCTGCATCTGAAGGAAGGCAGCTCAGTAAACCATCATGTCAAACCAGCAAGATGCGAAGTCTAGGTGTGGTTTCAGACCACAGAAGAACAGTAATTAAAGACTACACACCAGAAGCAATTTAAGTGACAATCCAAGCCTCAACTTCTGTGTGAAAAGTTACCACTGCTCTGCGATTTCCGTCACGCTTCTGTTTAAATCTAACTTCCGCTTCTCAGTTTGAGCAGATAACGTGCTCTGAGACACAGAGATAACCCACAGAAAGCTGCTTCAACAGGTCCAAACTTCCTCTTCAAAGCAATCAAGTTGTTGTGACTCACAAATGAGAACACTGAGGTTGGGAAAGCATTCCTGAAATGCCACAATGTCAAACTCAAACATGACCACACTTATTATGACAACAAGATTAAGCAAGTACAGCCTTTGTAGACCAAACATTATCTCACCTGAAGGTTTACATATATTGCAGTAGTATAACCTATATGACACAAGCTGCTGTGTGGTATCAGTATCACCTTTAACTTACTTTTGGAGAATGTGTGGTTGAATAACATCTGTTTAATTCACTTTTTTCTCTCAGAACTTGAAGGTGGTTGAGCCTTCAGCCTGCAGATGAAGGCCTTACACTTAGTTGGGAATACATTATTGAAATAGGAACTGGTTGTTCAAAATCTATGGATGAAAATTAAGAGTTGCCCATAACTGAGCTCCATGGTTTAAAAATTTGGGGGATCACACCAGCGTGATCTGAAACCATGACTTAAGCCTGATTTATGCTTCTGCATCGCGTCGACGGCAAAGGTACGCTGGTAATGCAACGCCGTCATTTACCATCAAAACAGGCTTTAGGCCGTGCTCATCCTGCAGTCATTACTGTTCAGTCCTGCTTTGTTGCACAGGTCTTTTTTTTGTTTTGCCTGTTCACACTACTTTTTAAAATGTCCACTGCATCCTTCACTTACTTCAATGGATTCACATATGAAGTTGACCAAATCTGATTTGAAAAGAACAGAAACTAACTTGTGCTGTCATAAAAAAGTCAAATATGAGTAAAAAAACACCCCACACATTTAGGTCACTTTGGCCTACCGTGTTAGTGCAGCCTTAAAGAAAGGAGACAGATTTGAAGGGCTTATTCTGTGCTTAACTATGGAGGCGCACATGTACAAAATGGCACTGATGTCCAATGAGCTCCAGTTAACAAGACAGTGTTTACACTTTTAAACAAGTCAACACAAATGTTACTGCAGTCTGTTCCCACTCTCACATGAGATCCCAACAGGTACCATCAGTTCCCATAAACTTCAAAGTGGTTTGTAGCAGCTCTGACTGAAAGGGGAGGAGAGAGCAAGGCTCACATGCCCCCAAATTCATTTGTTTATACTATATCAGATATATGGATAATACTAAATTGAATTTCTAAAAAAACAAAAATGTTATCTGTTATGCTTTTACTTTGTAATTGGCAGTGTACTGAGGTAAAGGGACTTAACTTCCTGTTTAGAAAAATGCTTTAATTCAGAAAGAAAAAATAAGCTTAGGTTGAATTAGCTTGCTGAAAAAAAAACTTGCCATAGATAGAAAAGTAAATAAAAACAGTTAAAAGGTTTAGTTTAAAGGTGAAGTGTTTGATATCAGAATGTGTAGGTGACTTGTTTACTGAACTGTCTGAGTTTATTAAGATGAAATGAGACATTGAAAAGAGCAGTGGTGTCCATGTTTACCATCACTTTGAAAGCAAGAAGACAATACAGTGAGTAGTACGAGTTGCTTTTCTGCTACAGTAGCATTAATACAATTGTTCCATTGTGACTGTTGTTTTTAAATCAAGTAATATTTTTAAAAATCCATTATATTTAATGCATTATGTTTTTTATCTCACTGTAATTTATCACAATACAAAATTAGAAACCCTGTATTAGGATGCACTACATTTGGTGATTGGTGTATTTGTTTCAACGGATCCCTAGTATTTACCACCACAGCAATTACAAGTCTTCCTGGTATCCATACACATTGCCAGATTCCTGCCATTACACAGCCCTATCAAGCAGCAGATTGGCATGGGGAAATCTGCTGATTTTGCAAACTACCTCAATGAAATTTGCCTGCTCTTCCTTTTAATTTGCTTTTGGCTAAGTTGTTGTTTTGTTTTGCAACCAGAGCAGCTCCCATGACTTAATTTCAAAAAACAAAGACAGAAGCTAAGCAGCACTGGGAGCACAAGAATCTGCATAAAAAACTACACCTTTGACTCATCAACATCTTGTCTTACATTTGAACTAAAATGAATGGTATACTGTGTTACAACAACACAAGAGAATTAACAACACTGCACATCTAGCACTGTTGACTTGTGAATTGTGCTGAATTGCAAAACTGCAGTTCTGTGTCAACCCAACCCTAACAAAGAACAATTCTAAGCCGTTTATACAACTCTGTCTTTTACCATACTGTGCACTACCAGTTTAGAGATCCCTCTTAGAATTTTTTACTGACAGAGTAATGCTACAGTCAAATATCGTCTGTTTCTGAACAGAGGAGTTATTGTGCACTGGGGCTTTACAGCGAGCACGTACACCACTGCAGCTAAACTGTAGGCAAGGTCTTGACCCCATGTTATGTACAGTATGTCCTAGTGCAAATGAACATGGCTGTATGTCCTGGTATCAAATGAACAAACAAACAAATTAGGATCATGACTCAACGCGTAGATGTTCAGAAATACAACCATGAGCCACTTTTGCTCCTGCATTTTATCTTCCATGTTCAGTCCCGTGTTTCTGCCTGAAGGCCACAGATAAGACAGAGTTGTCTCAGGCTTCAGCTCCTGATCCCTGATGTCAGAACTGCATTGGAAACTTCTTTCTTTTCACAGCGCTGAGACATTTCCTTTGGAGAAAACACCCTGATAATGAAGTAAAAAAAAAAAAAGCTTCTTTCCCAGGCAATCAGCTTTCTTTTGCTCCAGAGCGGGATTGTTAAATTAAGCCGAAGGCCGTTTACCAGAATCGTAACACTTTTGGTTTATTTTTAGTCGTGCATGTGCAGAGTTGCAGGCTGCAACTCTGAAATTCTTTAGATTCCTGCTTACCAGCAGCCTCTAAGTCATTCTTCTGTGCACGTTTCAGGTACTCTGACGTATGTGCAATGATCAAATATCAACAGGAAGGGTCTTGTGTCACTGGCATCATGTCTCCATCTACTTCACACAGCCAGTAAACTCTATGAGCAGGTTTACGTGCACAGTACTGTAAAACATGTCCTGATAATGTACATTTACATTACATATTTATATATGATGATAAATAATCAAAACCTCTGCACATTATGGGGTTATAACGTCGCTCTAATGTGATTTAAAAGCTCCTAGTTTGACTTCTTTTTCATTATAAGGTCAGAATAAATGGAAGCTTGTTTACAATGAGATTTTCAGCCAGAGATAACAAGAGATTACCTGTTCCTGCTGTTGTTATGGTGCCCTGCAGCACACTCCCCATCACACCAAGGTAATGAGTAACTGCAGGGTAAACTGAGCTCCCAAAACACACTCACATAAAGCCATGTAACATTATTAAACCAATCAATCAGTCCGGAGTTGGCTTGCACATTTACTGTAGAGAAACGCTCACTGAAGCAACACAAGTAATAAAATAATATGGCGTAGTTTGAATTTGTAGCTCAAGATTTTGGTATTTCAAATGCTTCATGAATCATTATATAGCAGTATTAGTATGTAAGGAAAAAAAAAAGGGAACCACATACATAAGGGAGACTTTACGGGTCAAGCCTGGATTATTTCAAGGCAATGCAATCAATATTTTCTTTTGAGGAAAGTGCTTTAAGTGCACCTAAGTCTTAATTTAACCACCCAAGAGTGCTAGAACTCTCTTGAGGATGTTTGCGTGCTACCGTCCTTTTTCTTTGCCTCTATTATGACAAATATAATGATTCCTCACTATGTGTTTGGGGTGGAGAAAGCATGAGAGTAAACATGAGTTAAACTAAAAGCAGCAGGCTTAATTCCCCCTCTACACCAGCAATTTAAGGTTGGACTATGTTGCTGGTTAAAGGTTTCTTTTCTATAATTGATGCACGCTTTCATTTAGGTGATTAAACTCTCTTCTCATTATAACTCCACTCACAACAGCCCAAGCAAACATTAAGATGCTTAGAGTAAATATTACTCTTATGCCTTTGGTACCATTGCATTAAGCAAAACAAACATACAGCTGGATTGTGGGTTCACATAGTAAGTAATTTTGGCTACAGTGTGGTTTTGGCTGCAGAAGCTACAGGTTTGATTTGTTTGACAAATAATGAAACTTCACTTGAATTTTCAAGTTTGACTCACCGAAAGTGCCCAGAGAACATGAGAAACTCTGATGAGGAAATTTCACTGATGTCACAACTCCTACGAAGTTAATGTGGAAGAATAAAAGGCTGTCAAAGATTTAAGGAATTAAGTAAGTGCTGTGCAGAGGATGAGTGCCAAAAAGCCCATAAACTACATCACACTGTTTACAATGTACAGCACAAGCTTAAGTTTGAGTTTCACCCTTGGTTTATAGGAGATTTAAACACTTTATGACTACTTTAAGGTAATTTAACTCCATGCAGACTCACGTCTACAGCTTACAGTACAACCATGTAGTTATAAAACAAACAGCCCAAACACGTTAGTTTGCTGGGTAAATTTGCCATTGAAAAGAGCAAGTTTTCTGTCAACAACTGCGCACGCACCTGAAATAATCAACCCCAGCGTGGAATCACACGTGTGGTGTTCTGTCATTCCTAAAAACATCATTTTAACGCACTAAATGTGTGGTTGGTTTAATTCGAGTGAGGGTTAGTATCGTTTAAAGCTGCCTTACCGTGCTGTCAGATGGTCCGCCGCCGCTGCTGCCCGTGACTCCGTTGTGCTTTCTGACCCGGGACAGTGAGTGTGCCTCAGCTGAAACGACCAAAGAGACTGCGCTTCACTGTCAAGATAGTTCACATCCCTCTGAAACTTTCTCCGCTATGACGCTACCCCGGAAATCATCTCGCACTCGCGTTCCTTGGGGAAGGAGAGAAAACGAAAAGTTGCAAAGAAGCAGTGCCAAGATCATAAATATAACATTAGAGTCTCTATTCATAACCCTCTGTAGCTTTAAAATGCTTTCAGTGGCGTTGAAAGAATTTAAGGCAAAATATAATCACTTAAAACTTACTTATTGTGATCCAGGATGATTTTTGGTAAAAGATAAACTACCTCTTTGCAAAGCTCACTGAAATTAAAGTTGAGACTTTCGCTCTTTTCAGTGCGCTGTTTCATTTGGCGCAAAGGATCCGATTCGTCTTCTCCCAGTGTATTGATTCAACGTGCGACCAATTTATCTGGTGACGTTCAGCATATTCTTGTTGTCGTAGTTGCAAAAGGTTTTCAAATCACATATCTTTGCCAAAATGTTTTATTTTTATCATTGAATACGCGATCGGCTACGTAGTTAAACATTATTAAACCGAAATAAATGCATTTTCAGGGCACTAGTTTACAACCTCTCCATAACGAAGACACAATAGCTGTATGATCGCTAGCTGAACCGAGCTTCAGCTCATTTGGTGTTATTTTTTATTCATATTATGAAGAAGACGAAAAAATACACTATACCTTTAATGTTAAGATAGCTTACGAAGTTTCGTCTAGTGTAGAAGCTCAATTCAGCAGGCAAAATACTCAGCAAAACGTAAAAACATAATTTCGTGCAAAAGCTGAAACGTTACAGAATCACGCATGCGTACAATGACAGAGCACCATATTTCGACAAGTAACATTATTCGATGATACACTAGCGCCTGCTTGTCACAATTGGCGCACTGAGATTCGTGGTTTTAAATGGATATGGATATTTCCGTTTCCTGCATTAAATGGCTTTTTAATTCGCAGGGAGTTAAAAAATGCAAAATTTACCTCGCCATCCACAGAACTAACCGTTAAAGTGACGCAAAGGCGCTCAAACCCAATGGGTAGCTAATTTTAGCTAGTTAACCATCATCTCTCATCTAGTGGTTCATTTGTGTCACATATCCATGAGATCTATCAGGCTTTCCATACAACTCACAATTCTGTCATTTTACAGCTTTTCAGACAAAATAAAATATACTTAAACCAAACAGTAGACACAAATGCAAAGGAGAGACGTCATTGTGCTGAATAAAACTTAGCTCTTGACCTCCTGTCACATAGTATATGGATGAGTAGATTTCAGAGATTCTCGGCTAAGTTTGATGATTTTCTTGACAGCAAGGTTATTGAATACAGTGTTGGGGCTTTTGAGATTAAACCTAAATGTTACAACAAAGGCTTTGAAAAGGTTGCTCAACTACCCAGAAGCCTACCTGGTTTGGTGGTTGGTCAGAGGGTGTCATCCTTTTATTGCCCAAGGCACACCTAAGATATAGCCAGAGTTCCAAGACAAACAATTTCTTACCCACACAAAATAGCCTTTTAAAGACATGATAAGGTAACTTAACTTTTTGTATCGTTGTAATTATGGAGTAAGGCTGCACAAATTCCCGCTGCAGACCAAGACTCGCCTCAGTTGAGAACCACTGGCCTACATGTTAAAATACAGTCAACTCAAAGGAAAAACATTAATCAAATGAACAGAAATGGCCTTGTAGATGTATATCAAATTTCTTTATCACTTTTATTCCATACCTGTCTTCCTGAGTGTCCAACTGTTTCCAACAGGACAGAGTTGGCTGTAGCAGGTCCTGCAGCGACACCCCAAGGAGGCAACGAGAATAGCAGGATCCTATGTGATACCAAAGCAGTTCAGTGAGGTCTGTGACATCTCATTTAGTTTTACAAAAATCTAAATACGTTTGTCAGTAGAGAAAAGGAAATTTTAAAACAAAAAGATCAAAAGAAATGTAGCTACACAAGCACACTTTACAAGGGAGTGTGGCTATTTTTCACTTTATCTCAGTATTTTAGATACTTTTATGTTGCCTGACAGAGTAATGTTATATTCAAGACCTATAATTGTTTAAAAAATACAAGGAATTTTCATGATGCTTGGCAAGGTGTGTTTTGGTTCTTTAGATGTAAATGACTGTTTTCTTTCTATTGTTGGTTGGACTGTTTGTTTCCTTGCAATGCTTTTTTCTTTATTTGTATGATTTTTTCTAATATATTTTTTTTTCTTTTACATGTATTTCCCTTTAAAGTTCTGTCTTGTTTTATGTTTAGTTTTTAAAAGAAGTTTGGCCATGTTTTGTGAACTTTTCTTGTTGAATTTTGAATGATTTAAAATCTACATGGTGATGGGGTAGCAAACTAGTTTTTCCATAGTAGTGTGGAATATGACCTCTACCATCAAAGCTACTTGTCCCTATAAAAAAAATAAATGAATACATCTATAATACATATTCACTAATAAAAGCCACCTGTTAACAGCAGCATAACATTTCATATTAATGCATGAGTTTAATATTAAGTATTGACCGAGTAGAATTTATAGTTTTTTTTTTCTTAGGAAGTTAGCCTACTAAAATTTATATCATGTGAATGTACTTTATCTCTACTGTCCTTGAAGTAGAAAATCCGTGCTCTTTTGATGTTGAAATTAAAAATGAAGAATATTAAAAAGTGGAAATTATTCTTAACATTACTGAACTTTGAAGCTGTTAGAACAAGACATATCTGTGTTCAGCATAACTATGCAACTCTTGTAATGACATTTTTTTAATGTAAACTGGACACCAATTTTCCACTGCTGTGGACAAGAAAGCTGCTACTATTGTAAGGACAAAAAATTAAAGTAAAATCTTTCTTTTAATGGATTAAACCATCATATTTTCTGACAAGTACACAATATCTTGTCAGCTAGGCTCTATCAGTGGCCCCATAAGTTTCACTTAAGTGTACATTTAAAAAAAAAAATTGGCAATGTTACATGAAAGGTTAATGTCATCCTCACAATGGATGAAGTCTTCAGTCATTTGAACGTAAGGTTTTTATGTTGTCTTGACATTTCTTGTCTGGATGCTTTATGTCCTATGGGTCAGGTCTGGCCCACCAGTGCCAGTCATGTGGTCTGCATGGACCCTCGCCATAATTTCACGCCAAATAAATCTTTTAGAAAGAGTAAAACAACTTGAATGTGGCAGTTTGCCAACTCTATTCTGACCACCTTTCATGCCTTTACCTCATTCACGATTTCCCTTAAAGTTTTTTTTTTCTAGGATGTCTTTAAAACAGGATTTGCACATTTTTAATTGCTACACTATATTATGATCTGCTGCACAAAAGAAGATCAGACACTGAATTTTCCTGTTTTTAAATTGTCATACAATAATCTTGATGTTTGCAAAAATGTCAAATATCTTGGTCATTTTATTACAAAAAACCAAGATGGATGACAATGAAATCTAAAGACAGTGCTGCAAGATTATGCACAAGCAAACATTCCTGCTTAGGTTTAGTTTGTGTTCAGATAATGTGAAGATGTCTTTGTTTAAAGCATATTGTACACTACTGTATACTGCACACTTACAGACAAACTATAAGGAATGAAGTGTGCAGAGGCTAAAGTAGCCTATAACAATGCACTTCGGTTATTATCATAGAGACCAGGATGGTGCAGTGCAAGTCAGATGTTTGTAACTGCAGGAGTTAATACTCAATAAGCTGTATCAACAAATTCTGTGTATAAATGTAACCGATGTCTGGAAACCAAATCATATTGAATGGGATCAAATTAGGGTCATATGTATACTTTGAGCCTGTAAAAAGTTTTTTTTTTTTTTTTTTTCTTTAGCAGTAAAAGCATTTTGTGCACATAGTTAAGGTTTGCATTTATCTGTAAAACAACTCTGCAGTTGTATAAACAAGTTGCATTTTTAGAAAAAAAAAAATAGAAGCTGTAAATTTATTTTGCGCTCACACTTCAGATGTGTACATGTGCAAAAAAGAGGCTGAAAAAAACCCTTTGTGTTAGTGTCTTAAAGTTTCTACCTACATATCTTCACCTTTAATATTGTTCAGAGTCAGTCACAGATGTCCTGTCCTCAAATGTGACCCTAAAAATAGAAACACAAGCTTTGAATTGCAGACCAAAATTTCTAATCTTCATGTGAGACACTGAAGTTATAGTCACGAGACTTGAGTTACCACTATGAATTTTGAGCCTTTCTTTCAGCAAACAAGCCTGTCTCTTTAATGTCAAAGTTAAAACAGATTTCTACAACAGAATGTTAATTAAATAAAAACAGTTCTGGTAAAATAAGTGACAGCACAAATGTTCACCCCCTTCAAGTCAGTATTAAGCGGAAGCATCTTTGGCTGAAATCACAGCACTGAGTCTGTGTGGATAGGCCTAAATCAGGCTGGCACATCTGAACACTGAAATTTTACTCTATTCTTCTCTGCAAAACTGTTCAAGCTCTGTCATGGGGATCAGGCGTGAACAACCCTTTTAGAGTCCAGCCACAAATTCTCTATTGGACTGAGGTCTGGGCTTTAAATCGGCTTCTCCAGAACATTCACCTTGTTGTCTTTAAACTATTTCTCTGTAGTTTTCACTGTATGCTTCAGGTCATTGTTTTACTAGAGAATAAATCTCCCAAGCTGTAGTTCTCTTGCAGACTGAAATAAGACTGTCCTCCAGGATTTTCCCTATATTTTGCATTGATTCTACCCTCTACCTTTACAAGCCTTTCAGGGCTGGCTGTCGAGAAGCATCCCCACAGCATGATGCTGCAACCACTGTAAAGAACCCAGGCAACAATTGTTGTATGCAGAGGCTCTCCCATCTCAGCTGCTGAAGCTTGTAACTCCTTGTAAGTCATATGTGCCTCTCTGACTCCTCTTCTTCTCGCACACTCAGTTTGTGAGGACGGCCTGATCTAGGCAGATTTACACATATTCCTTCCATTTCTTGATGATGGATTTATCGAACTGTGGGGGATGTTCAGTGCTTTGGAAATGTTTTTGTGTCAATCCCCTGACTTAAGCTTTTCACTAACCTTTAATCTGAGATGCTTGGAGTGTTCTTTTTCCTTCCTGGTGTAATGGTAGCCAGGAATACTGATTAATCAATGACTAGACCGTCCAGGCAAAGGCATCTTTATACTACAATAATTTGAGACACATTCACTGCACTCAGGTGATCCTAATTTCACTAGTCAGTCACTTTAAAGGCGGGAATATTTATGCAATCACATATTTTACATTACATATTAACTGTGATTGATTTATAAATCAATAAAGGGTTAAAACATCCAAAGGGGTGAATACTTTTTATTATAGAACCATTATGGAAACACTGCTTCTTTAAAGTATACACTAGTTTTTATAGTTTTTCTATATACTTAATCATGGACCTTTATTGTACCTTTAAAGAAACATATTGTGCTGTCTTTTTTGTATCATGTTGTTTTATCTGGATCTTGAATCTGTCATAAAGTTTAAATTCAACTGAATATACTACCTCTTAGTATTAGAAGCAACAGTTATTGAAGTATTTTGATGTTTTGGCACTTAGCTTGATAATCTTGACTTAATTTGGCCTTAGGATAAAGTAATTGATGAGTCATGGTGTAAGAGTGTAACACTTACATGACCACATACATTCATGTATGATTACTTCACTTCTATTGATGATGGAAGATTTACAAATAGGGATATTGTAATGAAAAAATAGCTCACATGAAGGCAATCTCTTGCCTCAGTTGCCCTGTCATTGAAGGAATACATCGGTCGTCAGACAGGGGGCGCTCTCGGTCCATCTCCTCCGACAGCAGGCATGGCACGGCATCGTTAATTCTAAGGGTTTTTTTTTGTTTCCTCCCCTCGTGGGAGACAGACCGCTATTCTCAGACCCCCAGAGCCGAAGAGTCGAACAAGTGTGGCCTTATAAAAAGACTGAGAAACAGCCACAAGGACGATCATTTCAAGGTGAAGGGTTGAATGAGCTGCTGCCACATTTGGATGTAGATCTGAGTCCTAAAGAAACGCCGCTTTCAGTGAGTACTACGACAGTGCAACTTTTCTCTATTTTGGCAGATTTTAGACCACAGCACGCTGCTTTTGGAGAACTGCCTCTGTATCTCGAAGTCAGGGCTGAAATGTTTGCGGGCAGGTTGTTCATCTGCATCTCCACTTCCAGCATCCACTCTTAGTAACGCTACATGACTTTATCCTTGTTTTAAAAGAAAATCAGTGATAATCCGCCAGAGGTTTGAACGACTCTTGGGTCAACTGTTGCACTGACACTAGATTTATCTCCACCGTTCCGTGCTGAGCTTTAAAAGCACATTTCTAACACTTTTATTACTCAATCATGCATGATTTTTAAATACATGACAGAAATCTGAGAGTCACTGAAGCAGTTGGAGTTTGCAGAACATGATGCAACGATCTCATGGGTTTCCCTGCACCCACTCCCGTTACCTCGCCCCTTTAATGTGTAGGAGATTGTAGTTAAACTGTATTTTTGTAGCTGTTTATAGCAGTCTGGTGGTTTGTGATAACAGGCTTTCTATCTTTAGGGGTTTAAGGAGGTAGGAAAGAGTTGTGGAGCACTTGGCTCTCAGCTGGTCTGTCCTCAGGACTCACCACCACCACATTCTTGATGAGAAAACGCAACCCAAACGTCTGAAAAATTTAAACCATTCCAATTGTTTCAATGAAACATGTCACAGTTTGGACCTTAGATGGGACAAAACATTTGACTGAACAAAAGGCAGGTCATAAAGCACAATGTTTGACATTTCCACAGAAGCCGTGGAAGGACTTGTATGCATGTTTTTTTTTTTAACCAGATGATGTTCTTTATGTTTGTTTTCTAGAGATCTGGAGAAAGTAACACATTATCATGGAAAAAATATCTTTGTTTTCCCAAGATAATTAGATTAATATGTTTGAGATCTTGCGACAACAACCAAAATTCATTGTAGTCTGTATGATTAAGTTGATTGGCTTTCTTTGACCGCATGCAGGCTAAATCACTGCATATCCTTATTTATATTATATTTTATATACTTGCTTCCGTCGTACTTGTGTGTATTTATTCATGTGAAAAGTTCTGGAAGTTTACATTCTTCGCTCTGTGACTCAGTCACAAAATGTACTTTTGCTATCTATACTCAAGGTCTGTCTTGAGATGGGTAAAGGAGTTTCAGGTATGCTGCTCCTGCAGGCTGGAATCTTCTGCAGGAGAATGTATGTCTTGGGGAGCTGGTTTTCTCCTTTGAAGGCATTGGAGGAAGTTGCATCAGGTTGATGATGTTTTGATTGATGACTTTCTGGTCTGTGTCTTTGGATTGGTTGATCTGTGTTTTTCAATGCTTTTTTTGTGTTTAATGTTTCATGTGTGCAACTCTGTTAATTGTTAAGCTGCCTGTCTTGGCCAGGACACTTGTAGATGAGATTCTTAATCTCACCAAGGCTTTCCTGGTTAAATAAATCTAAATAAATAATCAAAAAATGCTTGTCAATATGGTAAAACTCAATAAAATAAAACATATGGATGTATGTCCACTTGGGGCTTCCATAGTATGTAGAGTTTCTACTAGGGATGTGATTCTCTTCTTTTAAGATAAATGATTCAAGTCTCAAGTCATAGGCTACAATCCAGGTCACTCACGATTGACTGAAATAGACAGCGATTCTGTCTGATTGCATTAGTCCAATACAAATATATATATATATATATATATATATATATATATATATATATATTTGCTTTCTAGAACTGATTAAAAGGGGGAAACTAGATCATTTCAACATAAGTGTTTTTGATTTCTTTATTATTAAAGAGACCAAATCCCAGGCCTCCTTTATAAGCCCTTAAACATTGTGTTTATCAACTCAAGTCTTCATCCCACACCTGCCCAGGTGTCTCAATTTGATAGTTAGTATGGGGAAAATATGAAGATTTGTTTTTATTTATATGTAATAGGGGTGTAACGGTATAGAAAAACTTCGATTCGGTACGTACCTCGGTTTTGAATTCATGGTTAGGTACATTTTCGGTACGGTAATTGAAGCGAATATTTTTTTAAATTAAATTATATTAAAATAAATAGGCTGAATAAACTACATTTAAATGATTCATAAAGGAGCACATTCTTCCAAAGGTTCTTCAATGATTGAAAATATTACTGGGTTTTTAAATTGATATATTGTCATATTTATACCCATTCTTTAAACACTAAAATTTCCCAACCACCTTGAACGCATCATCATATTACCGTGCGTTAGCTTGTTAAATGCAAATTAGCGTCTATCCTGCCGATTTTAACACGGACTTCAGCACTGGATTTCATTGTTAACCAATGGGACCTACTACTACAAAGTTTGGGAGAACTTTGCACAGCCCGTCTTGGCGGAAAAAGAGGTTAGAGCCGTGTGAAATCTGAGGATAACTTAACTTATGACACAGCTGCAGACATGATTACTCTCTCTCCCCCCTCCGAGGCTGACGTTTGAGGTAAAATTAATTTGATTCAAAGAGCCAGGGCACCAGTGTTATAATAAAAACGATCTTATAGAATAGGAAATTTATAACTGGCTGGTGAGACTTTGCTGTTCCTCCTTGTTACAGCGATTTTTGTCTGAGTGGAGCCTTTTAAAATGCTTTGATTGGTCCGCTGGACGACGTGCTGTCAGCGACACGGCTGCTTATTAACGTCAGCGCTGTTGTTGTTGTCTTTGTCCACTGTTGTATTTTACTAGGAAACAAAGTGTTCCTAAACAGGACACATTTATCTGGGAATATTCAGGCTGTTGCTGTCGTTTGCTGTGGTTTGCTGTGGTTTTAACCACAGTGTGACAGTGAGTTGCGCTCTGGTTTTCTGTCTTTCTATGTGAGCTTCGTTCCACATGTATTTCTTCGGTACACGTCTGTACCGTACCGAGAGGCCCGTACCGAATCGGTACGGTACGAATACAGGTACCTTTACACCCCTAATATGTAAATTTTTTGCCTTTCTGTATTTCTGACTTTGTAGGGTTACTTAATATTTAATTTCCTAAAGAAAGCACAAATTAAAGCAAGTTTAACAAATGAAATAAATTAAAAACTCTGTGGCAGAGCTTTGTGTATCTGCTATTAAAGGAGAAAAATATAGTTGAAATTATTAAAACAATAATCTTAGCCATATCAAGATATATATTTTGATATACCTTAGATATATTAAAGTGGCCCCACCAGCCTTGTCTTTTCCCTTTTTGTAACCCTCATTAGCTCTTCAGCTAGCCAAATATCCAGGGGCGTGGCACAGGGGGAAAAAGGGTACTGATTACCCGGGCCCACTGTGGGGAGGGGCCCTTGAGGAGCCCACAATTAAATGTGTGTTTTTATCTATTTTTTTTCTTTGTAATTAGTAGGGGTGCACCAATTGCAATTTTTTTTTGGCTGATACCGAGTTTTTTTTTTTTTTTATAACTGACAGCATACATCTTCAATGTTCCAATCTTATTTTATTGAAAAACATTGAACAATACCTGTGAAACAATACAAACTTGTTGTTTTAACTGCATATGAGGTAGTTCTAGCAAATATAAATGAAAAGTTTAGAGCATTGCTGTCCAAACTACTAAATGATATCAGTTCCTTTAGTCTTTCATTTTTCACATTTTAGTAAGGAGAGGTACATATGAAACCGATCTTATCCACCGATCTTATCTAAGTATCGGCTGATCACCGATCCCCCAAAATTAAGGAAATCGGCACCGATTCCGATTTTGGCTGATCGATCGGTGCACCCCTAGTAATTAGTGTCATTATTTATCAAAAGAAGCAAAATGAATGGGTCAACAGACTGAAATTTGTATCAAATAGGGTAAAATAAATACTGGGGGTCCTCAACTCCTCCCTTAAAAATGTCCAAATGGTATAGTCCAGCGCTGCGAAATAATGAAAGTAAATTCAATTTAAACATAGTAAGAATATTGCTCATAAATGGAGAAATTACACTTCAAACATACATTAAAAAAGCATATATGTTTGTAAAAAGTGATGCAACATTTATTGCCGGTTAAGGGGCCCCCTGTGTAATATTCTTTCTGGGGGCCCAAAATTCCTAGCGACGCCCCTGCATATATCCAACAGAGACTTTGCCGAGCTGTGACAGAGAAAAGTTTAAAATATTCGGGTCTGTTTGCGCTGCTTGCCAGTGTTAGCATTTCAGCAAATCTTGAGCCCTGCCACCTCAACTGGTAAGATTTATGCACTTCTGTTGCACTCAGTTGCTGTTTCACAACACTTACAGTTTGGCAGGGATTTAGAAAGTCTTCCTTCCTTCATATTATGTCCACATTACTTGATTTCTGAGGTAGAGAGCTGAGATGATTTGGCAGTGCCACATGCAGCTCACCTAGATACCTACTGAGCATCTGCTAATTCTCATGGAAAAGTAAAAGGTCAGCATTAGTCTCAAGACTGAAGATGCTGAGCTGGAGCCACTAGCATACAGAAAGAGCTAAAATAGCAAACAGCAGAGCCTCAGTAAAACTGATTTTTAATGTTAAAGTTGGCGCATCAACCAATTTTATGTTGTGTTTTACTGATTCAGGGCTCAACAGACTGATGCACTCAGATTGGTCATCGATATAGATGGGTTTATTTTTACACCGCTACTTTTTGACGCATTTTTTTTCATGCACACATTCATGACCCACTGGAAATAGCTCTGCAACCCACTTTTGGGCCCTGACCCAACAGTTGAGAACCCCTGTCTTAGATGCTCTGCCTTTGATTTGCACCACCCATTTCTAACACAGTTTTACACTGCGACTTATTTATGCAGAGCCACAACTAACAATGTTATTATCGATAGACCTAAGGAATAATTTCAAGAAAGATCTGTTTATTTTTAAGCAACAAAACTTATAACTTCACTCACTGTCACGAAGTAAAAAGAAATGCTGCATTTCTTTGTATTTAAGAAGTCTGACAATCATCTATTTTTTTGTATTTCTGCTACAAAAATATGACTAAAAAGTTCTTGATTACTTCTTCTTTCAATAGTGCAATTAATCGATGGTTTCAGCTGGAGTTTTATCCTTCTTTATTGGACTAAAATTCACACTTAGCAGAAGAGAACAGTGCTTTACTCCAACAGAGTAAGTGAGACATTCCCTGCAGTGTGAAATTCACTTGAAATGTTAGTTATTCTGTGTGCATCCAGGAGGTTGGACGAGGCAGTCTGGTGCAAGAAGCAAACCGAGCTGCCTATCTAAAACCTGGCAACTATGTTTAGAGCCTTTGCCAGTCAGAGTGAACTGAGACAGGAAGATAACACAATGTTACACGTCTTAAAAACCAGGCACAGAACAATAACTGTACGGCTTTGTGAGAGTATTCAGAAGCTTCCGTCTATCAGCCGTGCACTTCTCAGCATAATTAAAAGCCTAATCCTCGATTCTGAGCTCCCACCTACCTGCTGGAGTGACACATTCAGGTGTGTGTGTGAGACTTGCTCCAGGCATTAACGGCTGCTCACAGGGGGAAGTTTTTTTTTTACTGCTGGGAGTTTTTACCCCATTTGACACCAGCTGAGTTTTTTGGACTCATTGAAACAGCCTTGAAGCCATGACAGAAGTGGAATCTAATGTGATTCTGACCACAGCCCTCACTGGAGTCCTGCTGGTGGCCGCGGTAGTCCTGCTCTGCTACTTTATGTGCAGACTGGCAGGTCCACTGCCCCTGGGTGGACCCGGCACCTTTTAAAGGGCTGTGACTGACTCAGGCCTGCTGCATCCTGGGAACGGTAAAAGCGCCTGAATTAATACCTTTTTTATTATCACATCCATAGCCTTTTGCCTGAGTGGACACTTTCTTAGTCCAGGTTGGTTCTGACCTGCCCAGTTCTTATTAAACCAAACGGAGCGCAAAGTTTTCTGTCTGAGCAGGTTTTTAGACATGTTTATGAGCTGTTGTTTGCAAGCTGTTTGGGATTTCAGTGTACTAAAAGGTGCAGTTCAAAGACATGGAGGGTGTAACATGCCAGGACATGATGGGAAAGAATGAGCCCAATAAAAAGCATTTGATGACATAATGCCAGAGTTTTTCTCACACATTTTTCCCCCTTTAACACCTAGATTAAATATTAAGAAACACAAAGGGCAGTTACAAAATATGCATGCTACCAGTGGGAAATCCTCCACTGCTCACATTTTTCCAGCTTTAACATTTCTCTTTCCTTTAGCATATGACTTTTGTTTATTTTCAAAGAACAATTTATTCAAAACCAGTTGGCTTAAATGTCTAAACAATTCCAAAAAAGTTGGGACACTGTGCTCATAAAACCCATATTTTACTCACAATAGAGCATAAACAACATTATCAGATTTGGAAACTGAGATATTTTATCATTTCATGAAAATGTTAGCTCATTTTGACGGAAGCAGCACATCTCAGAAATGTAGGGACAGGGTCATGTTTACCATTGTGTAGCATCCCCTCTTCTTTTAACAACATTCTGTAAATGTCTGGAAATGAGGAGACCAAGTTGCTGGAGTTTTGGGAGAGGAATGTTGTCCCATTCTTGTCTGATGTAGAATTGTAGCAGCTCAACAGTCCTGGGTCTTCAAGGCCTTCCCTGACAGAGATGTTGCTCTAAAACCTCTATGCCTTTAAGCGATGAGAGTGCCTTTCCAGATGTATAAGCTGCCCATGCCATAGGCACTAATGCAACCCCATACCATCAGAGATGCAGGCTTTAGAACTGTGCGCTGATGACAAGCTGGATGGTCCCTCTCCTCTTAAGCCCACAGGAGACGGCGTCTTTGGTTTCCAAAAAGAATTCAAAATTTTTATTCATCTGACCACAGAACAGTTTTCCATTTTGCCTCAGCCCATTTTAAATGAGCTTTGGCTCCAAGAGTATGTTGCCTTTTCTGGATTTTGTTCAACTATGGCTTCTTCTTTACTTAATACAACTCTAACTTATATTTGCTGATAGCACAGCTATCTGGCTGACAGACAGTGATTTCTGGTAGTGTTTCAAAGCCCATGCAGTGATTTCCAGTACAGGATCATGCCAGTTTTTAATACAGTGACATGCAGCGGCTCAAATATCACAAGCATCTAATACTGACCTTCGGCCTTGTCCCTTGCGCACAGAGATTTATCCAGATTCTCTGAATCTTCTTTCTGATATATGTACTGTGGATCAGTGGTTCCCCAAGTGGGGGTTGCCAGACTCTGAAGGGCCGCAGGATGCTTTAAAAAAAAACAATTAAAAAAAACACAGATGATTTCAAAATTAAAAGTGGTATATTTTATCCATCATCGTAAAAATATTCTTAAAATGAATTCAACTGAATATAACACAGAGTCAATAAATCAGATTTGTGCTTATATATAAGGAATGAGAAAAAATGTGGGTTTGTACATGATGCTTGGTGCAACATTAACCACCTTCAGTGATGGTGGGGGTCACTGGTCTTTGGCGCTGTTATTTTGGGGGTCACAGACAGAAAAGTTTGGGAACCCCTGCTGTAGATGGTGGGACATTCAAAGTCTGCAAAATCTGACATTAAGGATCATTTCTTTGAAATTGTCACACAGTTTTTAAACAGTTTTTCACAGTGGTAGACCTCTGCCCATATTTACTTCTGAAAGACTGTGCCTCTCTAAAATGCTCCTTTAATACTCCGTCATGTTACTGACCTGCTGCCAATTAACCTAATTAGTTGCTAAGTGCTCTTTCAGCTGTTTTTCTATAGTACCACTAACTTTTCCAGCTTTTTGTAGCCCTGTCTCAACTTTTTTGAGATGTGTTATTGCCATCAAAAGGAGCTTTCAGCATCTGATATATTGTTTATGTTCTATTGTGAATAAAGTATGGTTTATGAGATTTGACAATGATTGCATTCTGTTTTTATTTACATTTTACATAGCGCTCCAACTTTTTTGGAATTGGGGTTGTAAATTAATTATAGTGGCTGAAAACTAATACCAGTTTCGTTTTAACTTGTCAATTCTTAGATACAAATATGTTAATCTAAGGATTGATAGTATCAACCAGTACAAAATTTTTAGTCATCTTTCTAACTTAGAGTTGCAATGAAAGAAAAAGTCAGAGTAGTGAGAGGCCTTTAAATTTATAACACTGGCATTTCTCATGCCCTTCTGGTGTTCTCTGAAGACTAAAAACTATGTTTTTTCCCCATAAGACAAAGAGCAGGGAAGACTACACCCATTGCTGACCTTTGCCTGCTTTGATCAACATAACACTCTCTGTTATCAGACTTTAGTTCGCTGTCACCTTAATTCAGCTGACACCACTTAAGTTTAAGTGATCAGTCATTATAGCTCAAATTGCTATCAGTTATCTTAAGTTAATCTTGCTGATAAGTTTATTGAGTGTTTTGATACTCTCTAGTCCTTTTTCATATCTTATGTTTTAAACAGATGTAATATCAGATGTTTAGGTTTAACAGGTCAGGTTTAACTTGAATACAGATCTGAAGTGACAGTTTGACCCAAAGCTGCTGCAAGAGAGCAGTGGTAGTCCAATTAGACTCACAGGATGCAAAATGCTTATATTTCTTAAGCTCTTTCAATGTCTCATTAAGACACCAAAGTAACCCAAGTAAGAATATATTACCGACATATTTGCGCAATTTAGACAGTGTGAGGGCTTTACAATATTTATGAATTAAAAATAAGATATTACCCATTACTGAGTGCATCATTTAGGTTGTAAGCATTTCAAAAAGTGGATACTTGATTTAAAATGTGTTTTAACTGAGTCAGTATCCTTTTTTTTTTAATTAATATCAAAGTTTTTAGAGAAAAAATGTATACATGAGGTCGCGTTACCTGAATATTCTCCGTCAATGACAGATTTTTTTGAAGGATGAGGGAGAATTTTGAACCACTGTCAAGCCAGCCGCGCTAACATTTCAAGTGCTCCTGTATTGCAGACTTTATGGCAAATACACGGAGGTGGTTGAGAAAGTCAGCGCTAGGATGCTACAGCGTGGACCAACTTCCGGTTTTCAAAACAAAATGTGGGTTATTGAAAGGCAATAAAAAGACACGTCTCAGTGTGACCCTGCACTGATTTTGAGTCATTAAGTCACATGACCTGGAAGGTATTCAGCTAAAATGCTAATATTCACATTAAATAAATACCACACTGCCTGGTTGAGATACACCTCTTTTTATTGCATTCTAACACTCCTGATATTTTTATGAATTTTTTAATGTAAATATTAGCATTTTAGCTCAATAGCCAAAGTTTGCTCATTTATCATGTGGATATCAACCATGGAAATATTACAGAGAGATGGGTGAATGATGATTCAGATCAGCGCCTGTTGCTTTATGCTCTCTTGCTCGCTCACCACCGTCTGACACCCCCCCCCTCTCTCTGAAACCTCACTTTAACACCGTAGTTTCCATGTTATCAGTCATGGAAATATAACAGCTAAAGGCATACGTTTGTAGCCTACTCACAGGTCATAACAGAAAGAATTAAAAAGTTGTTCTCCATCTCTCCAGCTTGTCTCAGCACTATGGATCCCGCTGGATCCATCCTGACAGAGAGCTTCATACAGCACACGCTCATGCATCATAATGGATCCAGCGGGATTTTAAAGGAGTGACAGAGACACAGGCTCGCAGTATAAAACTATTTGCCACATTCTCCAAATTTTCGCAGTCAAGGCAAATACAAACCATAGACTGTAGAAAGAATTGGACAAACCCAGTGTGATGTCAGTCGTCTGCTTACAATAGGTGGAGTAAAATGGCTTTTGAAGCCAATCCGTGGAGGCTGCTATACTGAAATCGCGGTCTCAACCAAACTGGATCAACCTAACGGCCCGCTCACTAAGCGCGACTTCCTGTCAGCCTGCTAGCTAGCATTCCGGTTGACAGGAACGGAGCCTCTGCCTGCCGAGCTATCTGTCAATCAAATGAGACGTGCCAATCACCATGAAGTGAAGTTTATCCTAAATATAATCCAAACCATCGCGGTACAAAAAAATTCATCCCCCGTACAGTGGGAGCACAATAAGACACTAGCTAATGACACACGTTTGGTGTTTTGAACCAGGCTGTAAACCACTTTATTTTGTGTGTCAAAACCGGCTGTTTAACGTGTGCAGACGGAACTTCCGGTTTTCCTGCAGCCAGCCTCAAGTGGACAGTCGCGGTATAGCAATTTTTTGCACTTCCACATTGGCTTCATTTTTTAGGACCGGAGGTTGCCGCTTGATACAAACACACCTGACTCAGTGTGCAAGGTCTGAATGCGTGACATTTTTTCGGATTACGACTCCTGTGGAGCAGACAAAAGTGCACAGCTCCACAGTGCAGCATTTTAACAGCTTGTTATCAGCTATGGTTGTCAAACTACAACATCTTGATATTAAAAATATCCTCAAAACTGTGCGTGATATCTTAAATGGCGCAGTTCATAGTTGCTCGCTTACAGACAGAGATTGTTGCTCCACCATCACTGCGTAAAAATAATGAGGAGTAAACGCTGCTGCTGTGTTCATCTATCTCTCAGTGCCATCAAAATGCAGAACCTCAAAGAGTGTTTTTTAAATATAAGTCTAGAAATGATGCTTCATTAATTAAACACTACTAATAAAGTCATTTTGAATTATATCATATTACAGATATTAAAGAGGAAATTATAATGACGGATTGTAAAATGGCATGACGGAATTTTTACGACCCTTTCCATCAAAATGGCGGACAACAAAAAAGTCCAGCGCAACCTCTGATTCGATCAGATTTTCAACCAGACATAAGCAGAAAGAGAGAGACAAATTGTGAGCGTCACTAGAGACAAACAGAGCAGTGGTACAGGGAAATACGATGTTATTTTGTCATTGTTTCACAGACCAAAGCCCATTAGTGTTGTCCAATATGCGTCCAAATGATCGCCCCGGTTTATTCTAATGAACAAACCTTCACCTACAGCGGCCAGAGGCACATGGACGCACTGTGGCACTTAAAGCCCAAAACATGCCGGCGGCACAGCATTGCATCACACCAGTAGCATCGCATCACCAGTCAGGCTCGCCACCAGCCACTGCTGGGCCATAGGACCCGCTTGGGGTATATGAAAAGAGGATAAAAGAGTGGCATTTCATCGCTAATGCCTTCATACCGGTGTGTTCAGCTGTGGCTGGCAAAAAGTTTTCCTGAGAAGCAACTGGTTTTTAACCTGACATGCCAGATGGATTTGTTTCACACATCCAACTGGAAAACCTGTCATATACAGGGTTTGGGAAAGGGCAGTCTTAGGGGGAGGCAGAGCTCAGGGTGAGGTGCTCTACCTCCCCCTACTTCCTCATTTTCTTGAAGGAAAAGACAAAAGAACAGATTATGAGAAAATGACAAATAGAAGAGTTAAGGGGTTTCGTCAATCTTTATTTAACCCTCAGATGGCATTACTCCTCCTCATCCAAATCCACTGACAGGCCTGAACTGCGTCATCTGACAACTCCTTAACTGTCTTTCACAAATTCTGTCCCTGCACTCCCAGCTCTCTAAGTAATGAAACAACTGACCTCTACATCCCACTTCTACTGGACTAGTCTGAACTTACCATCTTCACTGTTCAGCTTCTGCTCCTAAATCTGCATATCTCAGCTTTTTCCTTTCATAAGCCTCCTCTACAGAATCCTCCCATGGAACCATCAGCTCTATGAAATAAACTATACGCTGCTAGGCAGACCATAGCTCTATGTTAGGCCTCAAAGTAGAGCAAACTATCTCCTGTGGGACAAAGTTTCCCTCCCATATCTACCTGCATCTCCCAGTCCTTAACACCCTTTAACTGGCTTGGCGGGTGCCTACCTAAAAACCTGCCTCCTTTGACTTTCTCTCCTTCCCAAGCAAACTGAACTGTCCTCTCTCTGATTACTTCTTGCATTAACCTGTCGCCTTCTGTTTTCAACTCCTGCTGCTAGACTTTTCAAAACCCTGTCATATCTCCGTACCTTGTGCTCATCTACACCAAACACAACTTTTTAGGCATTTTTAAGGTAAATACAGGTTCATGTAATAGTGTCAGAAAAAAACATGCATAATGTGATATTTATTAGGTTATTTAATTGGTTTTAAAGATTTTTCCAACGTCCGATCTCGACAGAAGCAGTAGCTAAAAATTGTGTGGTGAAAATATTGGTGTCTTGAGTGTTTTTTCTTCACGGGTGGTCATGTCCAGTCAATCATTTAGTGCTAATCGGCTTTATTATGGCCCTTAAACCTCTCAGCACTATTGAGCTCAATCCCATTAAAATGACCTTGACTATAAGCACAGGGAAGAAAGGAAAGAGGGTGTGGGTAATTATAGATGAAAGCTTGGCTGGCCAGGGCCCATAAGGTTCCCTATTGTGACTGCTTACATTGACAGCGAGGCCTCCAGCTTAACTGCACCGAGCTTCGCCTTTTGTTTCTTCTGAAAAAAGTTTAATGGCAGCTGAAAAAACTTTGGCTGCAGGGTTAAACGGCACAAAAGAATCCCCAATACAGCTTTGATAGCATGGAGACAAAGCGTTGGTTGCTTTCTTCTTCAGCTTTACGCCTCTAAACACAGCTGGATTTTAGAAAATGCCTGCAAAGGCAGCATGTATTAAAACAATACATAGGGAGGTTTACATGTGTAGGAATATGCATTAAGTATGTTAACATCCTGTTATGTTGTTATGAATCTGGATAAGCCTTTATCATGAGGCCTGTACTCAAAAACAGGATTTAGAATAATTGAGGTCACTTGAGGGTTAACTCTTGTTTTCAGTCGATTAAATCTTAACCAGGGTTATCTTGATTGATGTGAAGAGCATCATTATTAAACAGGATTTTGTACTGAATTTACAACATTAGCTTCACATGCAGCCATCATTAACAACACTTTTACATTCTGATCACTTTGGAAAAAAATAATGAACTTAATAAGTGAAAAATTCAGTTCTGTTTTCTCTCTTCTAGTTAAGTACTCTTGCATTTTCAGTGCAAACCAAAAATGTTCTTTCGATAGTCAGGCTGGAGTTTTTCCAAGAGGGCAAAGAGGTAGTGCACTGGGCAACAGTGGATCCAGTGTCCCCTCAAAATTCCCCATCACTTAGGAACAAAATTAGTGATAAGATGCAACGATTTACCCATTGAGCCTTTACATTTCCAGCACTTGTTACTCTCATATTAGTCGTAGACAGCCTCCAGCTGTAACACTATGTCCTCAGTGTCAGAAATCACACTGCATTTTGCAGCATCACACGCTCACATTCACACTTAATCTGTTATATATTAAGCTCTCTTTCTTGTACACTTCAGGGTTCTCTTGTTTAAAATAAGGCATCTAGTTCTACAATTTAAATGTGCAGGAATGGAAAGTTTATCTTCTGTATTGATCAGCCTTTGACAGTGCTGAGCTAAGCACAAAATGCAAGTCACAGATGTGGATACCAGTGTTTCTCACAAATGACAGCATCATTTTAAGATGAGTCAATACAGTTCCATTAGTGCTTTTACGGGAAGGATCTCTGGGTGGATATCTCTTGTGTGCACGCAGATGATGAAAACACACAATTATAGAAAAGGAAAAAAAAATGGTAGGCAAGTGACTGTAAAAATACCTGATGGTCCACTCAAATGTCATCTTTGTGTGGGAAACACTGGCTATTATTAAGTCACAGCTACCTCCACCCTTTAAAACAGTGACTCCCAACTGGTCTTGCATGAAGTCCCTCCCCTGACTCCTTAATGAGCAAGCTAGATCCAAATTTACGATTTGATCATATTCATCATCAGATCATATTTATATGATGAAAAATAATGCTGTTTGGACCTCAGACAGTACAGAATGTGACAAAACAAGGAGACTGAGGAAAATACCCCAAAGTTTTTCTGGGAAAAGTACCGTAGAAGATTCCTGAAAGTTTCTGGGGCATATACAAGATACATTTCCAAAACGTTGCCAGAAAGGTTCCTAAAATTTCTTAATGCTGCAAGTGAAAATTTCTGAAAAGTCCTCATAGTTACTGTTGAAAATTTGAGTTCTAGTTCCTTGTGAAATTTATGTAGATTTGCAGGAAAAGTCTAAGAGAGTATTATGAAAAAATGTCTGGGAAAATGCCCACAGAAAACTCCCAAAAACTAAAGGAAAATTCTGTAATGATACAGAGGAAACTACTTTAACTTTCCTAAAAACTTTAACGGGACAGTTCCTAAAAGATTTCAGACAAAATTCCGAGGGAAATTTTGGATTGATTTAAAAAAAACAAACAAACAAACAAACAAAAAAAAAAACATGTCAAGCACTTCTTGGCTTCCTTTCTGTTGTCATAAACTGAAACTACAGGGGAGAAATTAAAAGTGATTCACAGACTCTGACAATCTTTATTCCAGGCACAAATTCGCATTTCTGTAAATATACAGACAATGCCTCCCAGTGTCCAATGCAAGAAGTACCTGCACCTAAACAGATAGAAACCTGATAGAAACTACCTGTAGCCATAGGGAGAGGATATACAGTGCTTAACAAATTTAGTAGACCACCACCCAAAGTAAGGTTTATGCCACAGCTGCCCTATATTAACAGCACTGGTAAAAAAAATTGGTAAACCAAAATCATTTTTTATGTTGCTGCAATGGTTAATACACCAATATGTAGAAGCTCTTTAACCCAAATGATATTTTTAATGCTAAAATATCATTTTTATTGTTATCCATGAATTTTCAAATGAACTGATTTACAAAAAAACTGAAAAAATAATAAAGCACATTATTATTTCTTGATTAATATATCAAATGATAGTTATTTACTTGCATTCCTGAAGAGAAAAATGAGTTTTAGTGGTTGAATGTTATGCTTGATTAATTTCTGACTTCTCAGAGAAGCCCAGTGAGCCAGCTCAAATTTGGGTATAAAAAGATAAATTCAGTTTGAAATTTCTCATTCCTGTTCAAAATGGTAAAACGTTAAGAGCTCACTGAAAATGAAAGAGTCTGCATTAAAGCACTTCATGATGCTGGATGGTCTCTGAGACAGGTGGTTTAATAAATTTGTTAAGCTCTATATATTCTGTCTGCTTTTTGCCACTCAGTAGCTTGAAACAGTGTTTGGAAAATTTTAGTGCTGTCAAATGATTAAAATTTTTAATCAGATTAATCACAGGGTTGCTGTGGATTAATTTCGATTAATCATGATTAAATAACATTCATTTTTAATCTATATTAATCGCATTTCATTTTGCAAGCTTGGCGATGCGTTAGCCAAAGTGCTACGTATGCTTCGTAACGTATGCTTCGTGTACAATGTGGTATTTTAAGCTGGAAGTGCTTTGGTGAAAAGAAAACTCCTTCCTGCAGAATGTGCATAATACTTTATGTCGGTCGACTGTTCTGTCTTGGTTTTTTTGTACTCAAATTTCCCATCGAGAGGGCCAACATGCTAGTTAGCGTCTTCCATATCGAGTTGGTTGGTCACTACCGGATCAACAGCCCATTTGCGCATGCGCGGCAGCATGCTCGACGGAAACCCTGCTTGGAAAAACTTCCCGAAAATGCGTTGCCAGAGACGTTTCAGGGATTTTGAGTCAATCTGCGCTGTAGATGGGTTAATTGCGTTAAAAATTTAATCAGATTAATCATGATAATGGATTAATCCACATTAACGCATTAATTTTGACAGCTGTAGAAAATTTTTATATAGAAAACCACAATTAATGTTGCTTGTAAAGAAGTAAGTAAAAAGTAAACTTCAGTGTGAGTTTTAGCCACCGAGGACTTTTGCTGTTCATAAACTATGCCATGCTAGCCTGTACAGCTCAGGATGGACGTACTATCATGTCTACTACCTCATTTTGTCTTGTTGCTCGGTTTAGCTTGCAATAAATGTAACAGATAGAACATTACTTCAACCACCTTTAGAGATGGATGTGAAATATAACCATGCAATGGAAAGATGAAACAGGAGATGTGTGCAAAATCATCTTCTCTGCCAAGACAAGCTTTCAGTGTGGCTTTATGCTCATGTTTTAAAAAGAAATGTGGTCCAGTTCAGATTAAACTGCTGGTTTCCTACAGCTACATCCAAGCTAATAGCTACTGTGGCAGCAGCCATTGGATACAACGGCAGACCCCACCCATAACAATCACAAACCAATGCTGAAGCAGGACGGAAGAAGAGCAAAAACATTTTTCACATAATCAAAAGCTTTTAGTGTTTTTACGCTTTATTTATTTATTTATTCATTTATTTATAAAGTTTATTTGATAGGGACAATGCAAATTACATAGTAAAATTTCAGCCTGTTACAAACAAGCTAAAAGTAACTGATGTTTCACATCTAGAGATTATAGCTATTGCTAGTTTCCATCTCCTGTCCCTAGTTAGGCTTTTAGAAAATGAAATGAAAGAAGGTAAAAGTAAAGATTTACATAAAAATTGTGTAAAGACAGATACAATTGATTAAAAGAGCAAAGTTAAAAGACAAAATAGTAAAATTTTACATCATAGTAAAATTTACATCTCTGATTTTGTTAGAGCCACTCTTTAACATTTTTGTTAAAAGTCTTTGTGTCTTGTGTCAGTTTCATATCAGTCATTAGTGCATTCCACATTTGAGAGCCTCGTATAGAAAAAGCTGACTGCCCCAGGGAGGTCTTACGGTGGGCAATTTTACAGTTACCACTGGCTGAGCCCCTGGTGGTTCTACAACCAGTTTGCCTTTTAAGAGGTTTACATAACATTTCTGGTGCTGAATTTTGTAAACATTTAAAAACCAGTGTCAGACAGGAGAATTTTATAAAATTATCAAAGCTAAGCAAATTATACTGCTTTAATATGTGACAGTGGTGCCACCTCCTAGGTTTTTTAAGCCATTATTTTTAATGTTTGGTTTTACAAAGATAATACAGGCTTAATCGCGGTCAAGGAGGCTTGGCTCCACACTGTGACACAAGACGTGTGAAAAAATCATTGCATGCATATAAAGCTGTGCTGCTTTTATTGGTATACGGTGCCTTATTAATTTGAAGCAGTTGAGATTTCTTTTTACTGTCTCTGTGACCTGTTTGACATGTTTGTCAAATTTAAGTCTGGAATCTAGAACTACACCTAGAAACTTAAATTCATTAACCATTTCAATTTCTTCTCCCTGTACTGTTACTCTGGGTTTTCCTGATTGTATTGGTTTTCTGATGGAAAAACACCTAGAGACTGTCTTTTTCGTGTTTAAAGAGAGCTTATTTTGATCAAGCCACTCACATACCCTGTTCCTATAAGAAGATAGTCTTTCAATTGTCTCATTTGGTGTCTTTGCTGAAGTGAAAATGACTGTATCATCAGCATAGAGCTGACAGCCAGCCCCTGGACAGCTTTCAGGCAGATCATTTATAAAAAGGCTAAAAATCAGTGGGCCTAATATTGAGCCTTGGGGGTATACCCATCTTGTTCTGACGAAGAGCAGACTTTTTTGAGTCAATTTTTACACATTGCTCTCCTGTATGTAAATAAGAAGCCAAAAAATTAAATGCTTGCTTTGAGAAATTAAATTTAGACAACTTTGATAAGAGGATGTGGTGGTCGACAGTGTCAAATGCCTTCTTCAGGTCAAGGAACACTGCCCCCACAACATCCCCCCTGTCATGCGGTCAAGTGGTCCTTTCTGGTAAAACTGATGCTCTACATGTTAGGTAATCACCACACTGGAGGCAGACATACTTTGAGAACAACTAAATCCTGTCTGTAGCGACTGCCTCATTCTCCTCAAGTGACGCTGATGACAAATGGTATGGATTGGAGCTTTTCAAGGTGGATTTGCCTGATAACAGAAATGGAGTTTGGCAAATCCATCTGCTTAGCAAGGTTAATTCACAACGTGTTTTGCGACTCATGTCCCAGTTTGTCGATCACGTATCTTTTACATAATCAAAAATGTGCTTACGTTGCATCAGGTCTGAAAGGTACATGCACGTAAACATCGCTTCTGGTTGAAATAGTTTGATAACATAAATGAAATCAGGACTTCCATTTTTCAAAATCATCCAGGATTTAACATGTAAAAGTAGCTGTTAGCGCGCTTCCAGTACAAGTTCTGGTTCACTCAAACATGCCAGCTGGAGTACTCTGGTAACACCAGGATGTAGTGGCATGTAAAGACCTCATTCCAGTTTCTGATAATTCTAATTAAAGACAGGATTAGGTTGAGCTAGGCAATTAATTGAAAAATAATTGAAACTGACATTTAGAGCCTGTAACTGACATAAACATGCTGTGTCAATTTTTTCAATTTTTTCCCTTGTAATTCTCTCTGCTAATGTACCACCCCCTTAAAAACAGTATGTGTAGTATGTGATAGGTAGCCAGGTGTTGCAAAGCATGTAGTCTACTGTAAACATAAAAGGAGAAGTACTAGTCACGCACTCATCCCCATCCAGTCTACTAAAACTCAAACACGGAGCTGACTGTGCAATGTGAGCAGCAAAGTTGTTTTCTACTTTTTATACATCAATCTAGAAATAGTTCATTTTGCTAACAAGAAATGCAAGTTGTTTATTTTCTACTGTTCTTGGAAAATTTGACTTTTTAAAAAGTCAAATTCAGAACAAACAGAGTAGGAGGTTGGGGGAGGAATAATCATTCATTAATCATAATCGAGGTAAAGTGTTCAATCAATCATGATTTGGATTTTTGCCATAATTGTCCAGCCCTAGGGTTAGGCTCAAAACAGGGAAACCATTGTACATGCAAACAATCATAACAGCCCTTTAGTCCCCTTTAAATCAAGGTGCCAGTACTTGAGCAGATTTGTTAATCAATCAGTATGAGTCTGTGATTATATCTGTCACAAACGAAAGGTGGGTATTTGAAGAGTTAATTCTCGTAAGAAGAGTGATGTTTGCCTTAAACATGTGGGCTTTGTTAAATTATCACAGAGTAAACAGACATTAAACCAGTTTGTCAGAGGCTGGCTGTTACAAGGTGACACAGAATAATTACTGTTGTGTGTCTTTTTTCTCCCACTAGCTGTGAGGCGACCGCAGACCGGGCTCTCTCAGCTTTAAAAGTGGCATGTTACGTGTCACCTGCACAGAGACGACAACATGAAGGTGAAAGCTCTGCTCATCATCTGCTCCTGTCTGATCCTGGGGAGCTCAGCGAAGGTCAAGTTCCCTGGTAAGTTAGCGTGTTTTTTCTGTCATACGCAAATACTACCTGTTTGTGTCCAGCAAACATCGGAGGACAATGTGTGGAGCCCTGTTTGAAGTTAGATTATCTAAACAGATCTCCTGTTTTGAAAAAGGATGTTCCTTGCTAAATTTGGGCTTGTGATATCAAGGAAAAACAGGAATTCATTGTTTGTTTAACTTTTCTACAGACAGGAACACCCTGCTGCTTGGTGGGAGATACTTTTGATTGCAGTGCAACAACTTTCTCATTGTGTTTTCTAATTTAAGATTCAACTTATAAAATAATAAATATCAACTAGGGGTGCACTGCTTCCTAGTCAAAATAAGATAATAATTAAACAAAATTTAAAAAATAAAAAGTGTTTCAGTATCATCTGATGGTTGTACAAGGGCTATGCCGGGCTGCAGAAGATTTTCAGGTCTGAAACTGAGCCAAAGCATACTGAAGTTTGGGAAAGGCTGCCGATACAGAGGCCGCTGTTACAAAGTACTGATACTGATGCATGAATGTATGAAGAGTCACTGTGTGATACTCCTTGAGAAGTTCGGTGATAATTGAAATAAGTACTGTGGAGCTATATGGAGTAATTGCACAGAAAACACTGCAAAAAAGTAGCCCAAATTTGGACCTCTGTCAAAGGTGAAAACTCACGTTTTAGATCACTTTTGATCTCCATCTTGTCTAAAATGAGCCAAAAAACATCTTCCCTGGGACTAGTTTGTTAAAATAAGCGACCTGTCCATCGGCAAAAATGCCAAAATTTGACAAAAACTGTACAGTGCACTTCCTCTATGCTTTAGAGGATGGACCCAGAGACATTTTTGTCATCTTAGCATGATGCACATGTGCACTGATTGTCATGCATGTAGATTTTACTTAGTCCCCTATCTCATATTTGGGGCCCCTGCATCATAAACTTGCACAAAACCACTAAAATATGTAAATTTTCACTGGGGCTGAATTTTGTGGCAAATTTCCTAAGTTTTGGGGTGTGTTAAAGCATCCAAATTAGAGGCTTGATGTTCTTGTGTTTCAAATACATGGACAAGAATTACAACATATAGTTCCCCTGGATTATTAATGATAACAAATTGGAAATTTTGAAAATTTGGGATCCATTATTTTTAGGAAAATCTTATTTGTATGTATTTAAATTGCTATGAACATGGGTTTAATCAAAATACGTATTCTGTGATTTTTTTATATGCTAGCTGGAAAGCCAAACCAACTAAATCATCAAGTTTGGCTTTTGTGGTATCAGGAATGTCAAACAACTATTTACTTGGTCTTTTAAATATTGACCTGCATTTATTGGTTCCCCTTACTAACCTAAGCTAATCAAACCCATTATTACTTTCCACAGAACAAGAGAAGGATCCAAAGTTTTGGAACACGTGGGCCCAGCAGACCCTGAAGAATGCCATGACGCTGCAAAAACTCAACCAAAATCAGGCAAAGAATCTCATCCTGTTTCTTGGAGATGGTGAGTAAGAAAAATGTCACACTCTGGTTTGTGGGATAATGAAATACCTCCAAATTTGGTGGAGATCACAGCCAGGCCAGCAGGTTTTTGGTGGGTCTAGTAATGTAGCAGAAAATGAATGACACTCTCCAAATGTTTCCAAAAAAGTGACGTGAATAAATAGTATCTAACTGATCAAACTGTGCTCCCACTAGATCACTGAGCTCCTGTTTGGGCTGCCACTCACTGGTTGCACAATAACCTTTATCCTCCGCCGGGCCTCTGCTCTCTGTTTGGACTATCGGCACAACATGACATTCTTGCCCAGTGCTGCATGCATGGTCATGTTAGTGTTGGTAGAAAAAAGGCAGCATCTTAGAGTGTTTTTTTTTCAATGGCATCTGACCAAACAGGTAATGATTGTCTGATTGGTAAAGGTTTCCCAGACATTGTTTAACTTTCTCCAGGGAAATATCAAAATTATGCTCAGCTGCTTAGAAACTAAACTCCTACGTTTACCTGTTGGCCTGTGGTTTTGTATAACTCTCAGGTTTATGCAGGGCTGGCTTTGAAATTACTGTAAATGATATAACACCACCTTGGGCAAATATTTTCCATTTGCTTTTCTTTTTGTTAACAGTGGAAGAAAAACTGTGACCTTTGAGCACAGTAAACAGGTTTTTGCATTTCTTTCTGATTACCGAGTCTTTCCTGCTTTCAGTTAAAACACAAAGCAACATAAAGCCTTGAAAATCAAACTCAAGCATTTGTTTATGAAGTAATTTGAATCAGAGAAAATGTTCTGCCTGCAGCATTCATCTTTGTTCCGTAGTTTTAAAGAAAACAGAGATCTCCAGCAACCTGAGTGCAGTGTGAATGAATGAAGTTGATGTTTGCCAAGTGGTTTCTTTCTTTCTTACCCTGAGGGAAAACTAACACAGCTGTAATACTGGATGCGATTTTGGTTTTTAGGGATGGGCATTCCCACGGTGACGGCTGCTCGCATACTGAAGGGTCAGCTGAACGGACAGAGCGGGGAAGAGACACAGCTGGAGATGGACAAGTTCCCTTTTGTGTCTCTGTCCAAGGTCAGACACCATTGTTACTGTATAGATTTAACTACATGTATAAATGGACGATGACGCTGTGCACTGATGTCACTTTGGCTATGAATGACTCCCTGATGAAGACTGCAACTGTAAACAAGGTCATTTAGTGTGTCATGTCATACTGGCTTTCTATGTTACAGACTTGTGTAGATGACCAGAAATCATACAGTTATTTGGTTATTTAGACCAGTGGTTCTTAACTGGTTTAGCTTCAGGACCAACCACCACCTACTTCATGACAAATGGTGACCCAAATTTTGAGAAATTTTCAATCATAACTGAATATTTTTAATAAAAATTTGAGATGCAACAGAAGATGTAGTGGAACTACAAGATTAAGATATTTCCTTCTAAGAAGCATCATTGACTTTTGGCCAAGTATTTTTTGCAGGCACACATCTGAAAATGACTTTGTGACCCACTAGTTGAGACCCAAGGATTTAGACTTCATAGACAACCAGCTGCTATGGCTTTATAAAGGCTCAGTACAGTGCCTATAAAAAGTATTCACGCCCTTGTATGTTTTACTCTTTTATTGGTTTTATAAATCAATCATGATCAACATAATTTGCCTTTTTTGCAAAAATTCACTGTGAAAACAGATTTCTGCAAAATAATTTGAATTAAATAAAAATAGGCAATGCTAAATAAGTAACTGCATAGTTAGTGAAATGAAGATCACCTGAGTGCAGTTAATGTGTCTAAGGTGATTGCAGTATAAAGACACTTGTGTCTGGAATGTCCAGTCTCTGGTTAATCAGTATTCCTGGCTCCCATTACACTGTGAAGACAAAAGAACACTCCAAGTAACTCAGAGAAAAGGTTAGTGAAATGTTTAAGCCAGGGGACGGATACAAAAACATTTCCAAGGCACTGAACATCCCCTAGAGTTCAGTCGCGGTGGTGGCAGCATCATGCTGTTGGGATGCTTCTTAGCAGCTGGCCATGAAAGGCCTGTAAACGTAGAGGGTAAAATGAATGCTGCAAAATACAGGAAAGTCCTGGAGGAGGATCTTATTCAGTCTGCAAGAGAAGTACAGCTTGGGAAAAGATTTATGTTCCAGTAAAACGATAACCTGAAGAATACAGCAAAAGCTACACAGAAATGGTTTAATGGCAACATGGGCAATGTTCTGGAGTGGCTGAGTCAAAGCCTAGACCTCAGTCCAATATAGAACTGTGGCTGGACTTAAAAGGGCTGTTCATGCTTGATCCTTGTGCAACCTTACAGAGCTTGTGTGGTTTTGCAAAGAAGAATGGAGTTAAATTGCAGTGTCCAAATGTACAAGCCTGATTGAGACCTATCCACACAGACTCAGTGCTCTGATTTCAGCCAAACGTGCATCTACTCAATACTGACTTGAAGGGGGTGAATATTTATGCAGTCACTTATTATACATGTTTCTATGTGACTGACATTAGTTTGTTTTCACTTTAACATTAAAGAGGGTTTTTGTATTTTTTTGGTGAAAGAAGCCAAATTGACCATGATTTAATTATAAAACCAATAAAAGTAAAAATATACAAGGGGATGAATACTTTTATAGGCACTGTATGTACCACTGAAACTGGAGTCTTCACATTAATACTCCATGTTTAAGCAAACCAAATAAAAAGACCAAAACTTTACATTAACTGATGACTCTGGTAGATCAAGTAAATTCATTTTGTCTTTCTTGATTATGTATTTTGTTTCTCTTTTTAGGATGTGTTGTTTCATTACCTTGATATGTTTCAACTGTCATCTACAGTCTTCCTCAGAAGCGTCAGCTGACCGCTGTGGCATGTTTTTATCAGCTGTTCTTTCCAGGCGTGGTCAGCCTGATAGACCTTTAAAGTCCAAAAAAAAAAAACATTTGAAAATATTTGGAAAAGTGAACTGAAAAGCCTTTTTAAATATAGAACTGTGACAGTTTTGAAATATTTAGTAACACCAGTAGGAATTTGGCTAGAAGCAGAGACAGAACTGAGGCTAAAAGAACCACAATTGATGAAGTGACACACTGTTGGTTTTGGTATTTTTGTATCTATCACTGATAGTAAAAACAGCTCTGTTATTATAATTTACAGGTCTGTTTTCGTAGGTGAAGCACCAGCCTGGTTGTCATCATGTCCAAACAAGTTACAAAACAAGAAAGCATATCAGAATAACTCAACAGTATCAGAGTCTAACATTTTCAATGACTTGTCACTGCAGACGTACAACACAAATGCACAGGTGCCTGACAGTGCTGGCACAGCCACAGCTTACCTCTGTGGGGTCAAAGCCAACGAGGGCACGGTGGGGGTGAGTGCAGCAGCTGTCCGATCCCAGTGTAACACCACACAGGGCAACGAGGTCACATCCATCCTCAAATGGGCTAAAGATGCAGGTAAGGGCATTAAATAAATGTTATATAACATGGGCCTCTTTCACAGGCATTTCTTTGTCTACAGGGTGAAAGGACTGTCAGCTGTTTGTCATAAAATAAGTGTTTTTATGTCCAGGAAACTAAACTGTGGCTGTCGTTGCTGCTGTGTTAACAGTAAATGAGAAACCACATCGCTCAGAGCAACAACTTGGAAGTGTTTTTTGAAAGTGATGCTTTTAAAGCATGTTTTTTCACGCCTTGAACCAAAGTCATCTTTAAAGCACAGTGTGAGTCACTTTAACTTGACCCAAATAGTTATTTTTGGATGGAGTTTCATTTTACCAACAATTTTTCCAAAGATCTCTCAATGGCAGTGATTGCTGTGAAATATTGCCAAGTTTTTGGTTGTTTTTGCAGTTTTTTAATCCTCATATGGCTACATGAAAATTTGCATTTTAACAGGGAAAATTTGACTTGGGTGTGGTTTTCAGCCCAATGCTGTATTCAAATGGCCAGGACAAAACAAACAGCGCTGATTGCAGTTTGAAAAATGTCTGAAAGGATACATCATGCAGTCTGCTCAAACACATTGCACAAGCCTGAAAGGAAGTATGAAAAAAGGCCCATTAAAAATATAGGGAGATGGATGTGTGAAACATGATTGTTCACTGGGGATTTTCAGCAGGCACTGGAGAGGATAAGTTCAGGGTGGGTGAGGGTCAGGGTGTATGCGTGTCTGTGAGCATATGTGTGGGTTCAGGGGTCACCGTAATAAGAAATCCAATCATTCCTCCGGGAAAACTGAGGGCAGCAGCTGACCTCCAATGTGAAGCATACAGGAATGAAAAAAGACTTTCATCAGGGCGTTTTAGAAGGTTATTTTTTCTCTGATGTATTACCTTTATTAGTGAAAAAGTTGACTGTGGCAGAAATGCCCACTCAGTGTTTTATTTTTCTCAACCATCAGGACTTTGACCTTACACCTCCAATGCAAAGTATTTTCTGTTGGATTAGATTTTTCAATTGAGAGCACTTGAATTAAACCTTTTCAGATGTTAATACAGGTTACTCTGAATTCATTAATCATTGCCGAGCACTGTTACTTTTCAATGCTCAAGTTTAATTCCTGAGACCTATAGAACAACAGCAATGTTTTTCCCTCAGGTTAAAAGTTCAGTGAATGTAAATATATTAACCTGACACAACAGAAAGACTGTTTTTATTTAACATTCATCCAGAAAAACTCCCATACAAAGTGTTTAGGAAGGGCAGGACTTTGTAAAAGTTCTCAAAAGATGATTGGTCTTTCTGTCAAAATCATTATGGGCCAATCACTGACAAGACAAAAGGAGGATCGTAGATGTGCAGCTTCGGTAGTATCCTGAGCATGACAGGCAGGTTCAGCCGTAGCTTCAAGCACAACTAAACCCTGCCCATAGCTACCGCCACATTCTTCTGAAATGCGGCTGATTTGTCCCACGCATTTTCAGACCTGGCTCAGTCATTCAAGATTGATGCTTTACAAGATAGAACTGCCTGTTGTCAGACATGGAATCTGGACAATCCATCCACATTTCTATGTTTTTATTATGTTGAAATCACCCACACACACGTCATGGAGTGCAGATCTGAACTGAAACAAAATGTCCATCTCTCTTTATTCTTCTGAAAAAATCTTCTTTACCAATACTCTAAATAGGACAGAGGATCCCAGGAAACTACTGCTGGTCAAACGTTCTGTCCATCACGTACACTATGGGCCAATCAGGGCAACAAAACATATAACATATCAGGCTGGCACCACCACATCACATGAGCTTGACAGGCAGCTGTCATTGTCATTCACTTTCAGTGGAGCCAGTTGGAAAATCGAACTCTTGTCAAAGCTGGTTGGGAGCAAAAACATCTTTCCACCAAAAAAGTCTGTCAGGATGGTTTATTGTTCTTCTTTAAACAAAGAAATGCTGCCACTCAGGTTAACCTCTCAACTGTCCTAGACCGTTGTTGCAAATACAACAAGAAGAAACACATCTTATGTAAAGTTAAATAACTTTTGAACTAGGGCTGGGCGATACGGCCTAAAATTGATATCCTGATATATTTTTGCTATATCCCGATACACAATATATATGGCGATATTCTAATATGGCCTCTCAGCAGCTGTATAATGTTTAATTTAGCCCCAAATGACACTAGTTTGGTGATTGAAATAGACCTGAAATGTGTTCTATGTTATGTTTACAATTGCTGACTATAAAATGATTATTTTCCTTATTAAGGGTGAAGCAAACCTACACAGAGCTCACCAATCATGGATGCAGTAAATGGCCAAACTCCTGCAGTCTAGTCCTCCATTCAGACTCACAGCTGTGATTATTTTAGTCCATTATCTGTGCTGATGAACGCTGGAGCAGTTTCTGACAAGTTCATAACATGAGAGGGTCTGTAGACCTTATTCAAGAAACTGTCCTGAGTGATCATAAGGGAAAACAAGCTTGTCTGGAGGCAGGAACATTTTAACTTCTCGTTGTCAGTGTTTTGAACTGTAAGGCTGAGATAAGTCTCTGTAGTTGAGGAGAAATGGATCACATTTTTCTGGCCGTCTTCTCTCTAAAATGTATGACTCTGGCAGGGAGTTTTCAGCAAATTGCTTGCGCCCAGGTAAATCTCGTATTCAGGGTTAAGTGTCTTTTCAACAGCACTGGACTCATGTCTTTAGCGACATGTTGTGCTACTGCTGCCGTTATCTCTGAGTCCTCTTGCGGCGTATTTTAGCGAATACCACTTGAGTTAGACCTCGTCCTTTTCAAAGTTGAATGACTGCTCAACGCTGCAGATCCAGCGTGGTTTCTTGCTGTCTCAAAAGTCAGCTAACTCCCCGCTAACCAGCCATGCTGCTCTGTTTACCTTCCTTTTTCCTTGCTTCTCGCCACTGATGCTCATGTGCAGAGGAGTTTTCTGGATGGGCGCAGCCATGCAGGAGAGAGAGTGAGCGTTCTGCTGTGAGAGATGCGTTCAGGGACAATGGGAGAAGCGAAACTCCAGCGAGAAATGCATGCTGACGGCTCAAAACTTCCACATAATTCATACTCGGATATTCGTGATATAGTCATTTTATACATTGTGGGTGGCAAAAGCCAGGATACATCGAGTATACTCGATATATCGCCCAGCCCTATTTTGAACCATAAATAGTAATAAGTAAAAAATATTTTAAAAGGACAGTGTGAAGTTAACATAGTACCCAATGCACTGAGCAAATGATCCAAGGAAATAAAAATAAGATCTTCAATGTTTCCCTACTGTTTATTTGAGATTTTGGCAAGAGACACACAAGGGAACTTATCTATCTCCATTCTACACAACCCCCCTTTCTCTCCAAAATCAAGTCGCTGTAATTTATTTATGGAATTTATGTAACTGATGTGCTCTCATTTTATTACAGCAGAACATCTTCTACGCGTCCTACTATCCTGTTCTGAGAAAACATTTCCATAACATTGGTACATTTTCTAACCTAATTGGGTCTGCAGCTTACATCCTGCACGGGTATGTACCTTGAGCCTACCCATTGTTGACATTGCTCTCAGATACCGACCCAAAACTTGGATGCATTCACCAAGCTCTTCCTGCTGCACATTTCAAAACAACCACACTCCTTTCTAAAAGTTTCTTGTGAGTTCTGAAAGTTTTTTGATAAGTGGAGTGTCTGTTCATGCAGTATATCTGCTTGTTGCAGCACAGCAGTGGACTGTCTGAGCCATATTACACTATGTGCATTGCAAAGGTGGTAAATACGACCACAAAGTCTCACTGCTGTTTGAGGGAGAATAGCTACTGAATGCTGACTAAATCTGACTCATTTATCATCTGGAAAAAGATTTTATGGATAAAAATAAACTTTGTCAGATATTTATTAGCTATTTTGTTTAAGGAACAAAAACAAAAAAATATCTGAAGTCCTCTATCTATGTCCTTACACTTATCTGGGGTGAGGTCCCGGTAGCAACAGGCTGAGCAAGTCATCTCAGACATCTCTGTCCCCAGTAGGATTGGGCAATTAATGATAATTTAGATTAAATTGTAATATGTCGTACTGCAATTTTCAAATCACAGAACATGCATTTTTTTGTGATACATTTTTGCTGCTATGATTGACAGTGCCTTGAAAAAGTATTTGCCCCTTTCTGATTCCTGATGTTTTTGCATGTTTATCACACTTAAATGTTTCGGATCATCAAACCAATTTTTATATTTCACAAAGACAACCCAAGTAAAGTAAAAAATGCAGTGTCTGAATGATTATTTAATTTTTTAAGGGGGGAAAAATCCAAACCTCTCTGGCTCTGTGTGAAAAATTAATTGCCCCCTAAACCTAATAACTGGTTGTGCCACCCTTGGCAGCAATAACTGAAATCAAGCTTTTTTTTTGATAACTGGTGATGAGTATTTCACATCCCTTTTGGCCAACTCTTCTTTGCAGAATTGTTTTAACTCAGCCATATTGGAGGGTTTTCCAGCTTGAACAGCCTGTTTAAGGCAGGAAATATTCTGTTTACTTTAATGGTAGTTATTCTGAAATGAGAACAGTAGGTTGTGGGGTGCCGCAGGGAAGCTGCCTGGGGCCACTTTTATTTTCTATTTTTACAAACGACTTGCCTTTGGTGTTGAATTCTGCCACGATGGTTATGTACGCTGACGACTCCACAGTATATGCTTCAGCAAACACAGTAGAAGAGCTGGATGAGGTGTTAAATAAAGAACTAAAGCTAATTAAGGAGTGGGTTACAGCAAATAGAGTAGCTCTTAATATTGAAAAAATGAAATCCATGGTTTTAGGCTCAAAATACAGGCTGAAATCTGCACCAAACTTGAACCTAAGTATAGGAGATAAACATATAGAACAAAAGACAGAGGTAAAGTTATTAGGATTAATTATTGATGACAGAATGTTGTGGAATAGTTACATAAATCAGAAGGTGATAAAGATGGGTGATAAAGAGAGTCAAAATAATCCCAGTCAGATTTTTTTTTTTTTTTCAAAATTGTCCAGCCTCAGTTAAACCTAAGAAATATTGTTTGTTACAACATCAAATGATGTATTGCTTGTTTCTTAAATATATTATATATATAGTTACAATCTAAAATACTGACAAAGTTATTGTTTTTATCAGAGGACCGCCACTGTGATCCTTGGTTGGTGTTACAATCCCCTGGCAAAGAAACACCTAATACTGAAAATGCTCTTTCCACTGAACATGCTCAGTCTGGGTTTAAAGGTCATCCATATGTTTGTCTGTCCAATGCAGGTAAGTCAGTGGGAATAGTGACCACAACTCGGGTCAATCATGCCACTCCTAGTGCTGCGTACGCCCACAGCGTGGACAGAGACTGGTACTCCGACAACGAGATGCCAGCCGAGGCACTGCAGGCTGGCTGCAAAGACATCGCCAGACAACTCTTTGAAAACATCCCTAACATTGATGTAAGTCAGAATCATTAATTATTTATACACAAATTACCATCATGTGTAACTCTGGTTATATTGAAGGGAAAAGTTGAAAATCGTCTTTTAAAACTACAACTGAACTATCAAAACAGTTTGGGCTTTTAAAAGATGCTAATCTTTTTCTGTAAAAGCCTTTTTAAGCTTCTAAAAAATTAAGGTTCATCAGTAAATGGACAGAATAGATCAAATAATCACAGTTGATGTACCTTATAGTACTTTTCAGGCCCAAGGCAAGAAGTTCTGCAATATGTTTCAGAAAAGAGTTAAACATGAAAAAAATCAATTATTTACCACATCGACACCACATACTGGGAAGAAATACCAACAGTATTTCCCTATTCTGTCTAATCCAGACATCCTAGCCGCTATTGCAAGATGTTCCATCATGATATCAGATTTGAATAAGTTTACACAACCACAGCTTAACTTTTAACATTAGTTAGATGTTTGAAACAGACTACAAAAATTCCCAAAAGTTCAAGCTTAGTTAAAAATTTATGAAAATCAGAATACTAGGATGCACAAGTGTCTTTTTCCATGTCTTCTGGTTTCATAACTGATCACCTGGATGTTTTTTTTTCTTAGTGTTTTTGCACATCAAGTATGTGGACATGATGGTAAAAATGATGGGTAGAGCAGGCACCCATAAGCAGAGGCTGTAGTCCTCAATGCACTGGTCACGGGATCGATCCCCGGTCTCGGCTGATGTTTGTTGTACGTCTCTCTCTCCCCACATTTCCTGTCTCTCTTCAGCTGTCCTTTCACATAAAGACAAAAATGCCCAAAAGTCAGTCAGTCTAAATCCAAAATTCAGCCACATCTAGCTCTCTGTCTTTTCATGTTTACAGTGACTTAAAACCATCATATTTAATGCATTTAAACACAAATCTCTGATTTTCCTTTACAGGGATTTGAATGTTGTCTGCCAAGCTGGAAATGCTATTTTTCATTTGGTCACCTTAAAATAATTGAGACCTTTTGTTGGTCTGCTACTCCTTTTCACATACAAATATGCACCTGATTGTGGTATCTGTAGTTGCCAGGGGAAACTGGATTGAGAAGATCAAGTGTTGCTTTCTTAAAAGATCCTTTAGCCCTGAAGCACTTAAACTTACAAAAGTATTTCTTTTTATCTGTCCTGTGGGTTTACAGGTGATTATGGGAGGTGGAAGGAAGTACATGTTCCCCAAAAACACATCGGATGTCGAGTACCCCGGTGTTCCAAAGCACAGCGGCACACGGAAGGATGGGAGAAACCTGGTGCAGGAGTGGACTGACAAAATGAAGGCTAAAGTACATTTCCCCTCCTCTTCCCTGTCTCTGAACCTCTCATTTCTCTGCTCTCCCTTTTATCTTCCCAATTACATTTACATATTTGGGAGTTCAAAGTGAATGCAATGTTTCACTTTGCAGCACATTCGTGACTTTTTTCCCTTTCACCGTGCAGAGAGGCCATTATGTATGGAACAAGAAGCAGCTCTTATCATTGAACCCGAACAACGTGGATTACTTATTGGGTACGTTTTTTTTTGCTCTTGGTGTCATTATAAAACTCATTGAAGTGTAAATGAAGAGCCATATGTGTATGCATTTGCTTTAGGCCTATTTGAGGCGTGTAATATCCTTTTTCTCCTTGAACCGTGCCTTGTGTTACTCCAGGTCTCTTTGAACCTGCTGATCTGACTTATGACTTGGAGAGGAACACTGAGACTGATCCCTCACTGACCGAGATGGTGGACGTGGCCATCAACATCCTGAAGAAGAACCCCAGTGGCTTTTACCTGCTGGTAGAAGGTGAGTTTCCAGCCTTACATTGAAATTAGACTTGGTATATGTAGAGAGGATCTATTACTTGGTGAATGTATGGTTATAGCTCGATCAGGCCATTAGGTCTCTGCCTCAGCAGATGGGTACAATTGATTTATTGACAGACATATGTCCAACTCTGCCACTGTAGGTGCAATATGTCCTCTTTCACCTACTAACTATTGGACCGCATAATATATGATCAACCAACCAAATAGCAGCAGCAGATGTCGTAAAACATGGACCAGCTTACTGCTCTGTGCATTTCAGTCTTATGTTTTCTTGTTCGTCCAAATGTGTAGTTCTAACTCTTTCTAGCATTTTCAAGTTGATATCTTCATTTTATTTTCCCTCCTAGCTTTTTCTTCTACACAGTTATGTTTTTTGTAGAAACCATGCTGAACGCGGAGGCCATCCATGTTGATAATTTGTGTTCTGATTTACAGCAAAGGCTGTATTTTTTACTTCGACTTTGTGTTTGGTGTCAGTTTGTTTTATCTGTTTTATCTTGTTTAGTCTGTTTTAATCCAGTACGGGATGTCAGCCTGGTATGGTGATCTCTCTGTTTAGTTCAAATCTAAATTTGCCCGTCTGGTGCAGACCACCATGAAGGTTGTGTGGAGGACTCAAAACCCTTCCCTGCAGTCCATGCGTGTGCAGTCTGTTCTCAGGACAGCACAGCGAGGGTGCATTTGAAATTTTATTATGTCCTTCGTCCTTTCCTGTTCACTTTTCCTTAACCCTGAAGATTACAGGGTCAAGAAAAGGTGGAAGTTTGATGATGGGAAAGGAGAACCGTGGTGATAAATGAATCTGACTGCACCTCCCCTTGTTGGATGTTATGGATAATATCCGTCGGATATGATGTTGGTTAACTGTATAAGAACTGCAATTTAAAGTTGATTGACTTCAAAACGTGCATCTGTTATAAGGCAGGTTCTCTGTATTGTCTAGTGCAGCACATGAAAAGTGAAAACCTCTGTGATAATTCTGAGTTTTTGTAACATCTCCTCAGGACGAGGCAGTTTTGGTCACAGTGACTGTGAACATCTAGAATAGCTGAAAGGTTGAATATCTCTTCATATGAACTCTCTTCATAGTCAGTATGAGTAGATGAATGAAATTCAAGTCTTTACACTAAAAGACATTTTGGGGAGTTTTGAGAAAGAGTGAATATAGAGCAATTAAACTTACATGTTTGTATGTTTTGTAAAATTCATATTTTATCTACTTTTGACATCTTGTAACCATACTAACACTGTGAAAACCGACTGATGTCCACAATTAGATGAAAAATGCTATGGTGCATTTTGCTCCAATGGTTTTTAAATCACTTTTAAGTCATTTAAATATCTACTGTGATTGAAGATCACCTTGTTGTCATTGCATTGTGTCAGAAAACATTTGCATCAAGTCACTCAGATTACCATTGAATAGCAGCCTATTGATGCCTCAGTTTATGGGTCTGTTTTATTGATCAGCAAACTAACCATGTTTGCTGACATGGTTTCAAATATAGAGTGGATATCAGTAAAGGAACAATGGTGATGTGAAGCTTCCCACAGTCAATGGGCCAGGCTTGTTTGTTGATTGCTAAAAGAAAGCAGATATGTTAATCAATGATCTGTGGGTGTTTTCAGTTGTTTCTTTTTAACTTTGATCAGAGGTAGGTCAGCTGTTTTCATCTTTCTCTTGTCCTTAAAGCTGTTTTACTGAACTTCTGATGTGAAGTTAGTCTGTTTGTCTTTAAAAGAAACCAATTTAATGTGTAATTGATTGAAATTCACTGAATGCCAAGTGAAACCATGGCTTAAGTTGATTAGTACAATCAGGTTTTTATGTGTTGTTGAAGTATGCCTCTGCACAGGCGATAGCTGAAGCCAGAGGTATTCTGTCTGTCCATATGTTAACATCTGTATGTTGGTCTGGAATATTCTTGGGAAAGTGGTATCTGAAGAATGCTTTGAGGGATTTTCTTCAAACTCTGCACAACTGTCCACTTTGACTCAAGGGACTGATTGGATTTTGAATGTCAAAGGTCAAAGTCTTGCCTATTAAATTTTTACCAATCACAGTACCACAGAAACCACATCAGCGCTTCTTCTTGACCAACCACTGTACAACCTCTAGGTCAGGAGTCATCATCTACATTTGAACATGGGTCAGCTTTTTGTCTTGGCAGATGCTTTGGGGGCTGGACTTTCAAATAAACATAAAAAAACCAAATCGGTAGGCATTAGCAGTGAGATCAGTTCCTAATATATGTAATGCTGCCAGTTACAAGGAGACATTTGATCTATTTTAGCTGCAAACTTCTGAGGCTGCCATCTTGTCCATCACCATGTGTGACAGCCATTATGCTTCCTGATTGGGGAGAAATATGTGCAAGAAACAGGTCTGCTGTTTTGATTCTCAGGCAGGAAAATTGCACGCTGAAAGAGCCTGAAATGGAAAGCTGACGCAAAAAAATGCAAATTTAGTCAGGACTTAAGTAGGTATTAATCATGCAGCAAATTTACTAATAATGGCTAATAGGTGGATTTTCTAAAAAAATAAAATGAAATAATAGTAATACACCAAAAAACCCACAAACAACAGTTCAAGCATTAAGTAACTCCTGGTAAAATTGTTGACATGTTGATTGTTTTGGGGTCTTTTTTTCCTCCTCACATTTTCTGAATTTAGTTATCTCTTGGGGGCCAGACTGGGCGCTTTGGGGGGCCTGATTTGGGCACCAGGCCAACAGTTGATGATCACTGCTATAGGTGGTAGTTCTAGTTTCAGTGTTTTCACACCAAGTTCCTTGATCAGCAGATATGATTGCCAGAAACTTTGTTATGGAAGAACTGCCAGAATAATAAGAAAAAACTATGCTTGCTTACAGTTTGCCTACAATGCAGTGGATAATGGAAACAACAGAAAAGACTGGATGTTTGGGGAAACGAAAAGAACTCGGAATAACAGTTTGTCCACCAGTAATTCCCGGAAACGTAACAATGACTTGCACAGATAAGGAAGTCTTGGACTGGGTATTCAAAACATTTTTCTGGCTTGAATGGAACCTCCAAAATAGAGGCCAACAAACCCAGAGGCAAAATTACCAGCAGATCATGGATTAGAAATCAGGAGAACTTTTACAGGGCGTGAAATATCTAGAGAATGAGATTGTCAAACATCAATCCTGTTGATTCCCAACATTTTGGGCAGGATGGAGGAGTTAAAGTTGTCAGATAGTCTGTGTTGACCCAGATTTCAACCAATATATAATTACTATGAATACATTTTTCCCCACAAAAATTACATTTGTGAGCATTTAGCTTTCCTGTTATTACCTGTGCTAAGGAGGTTATGTGATTGGCAGGGTTTGTTAGTTAGTTTGTTTGTTAGTTTGTTACTAACATAACTGAAAAAGTTCTGGCTTTTCTAGTTTATTCACGGTTTTAAGTTTCGGGGGTGGGGGTGTGTGTGTGTGTGTGTGGGGCGTCTTGATTACATCCACCAAGGAAGAAAATAAAGTATCTTATTGATATTGTTCACCCAGGAGGCATTTTAAATTTCTTATGGTGTGTTAATATTTAAATCTATTACCACCCAGGGTTCGGGGTACCTTGTTTTAAAGAAATCTGTCTGAAATGAGGACAAAGAAGAAGCTATAAACACCATACACTCGCCAGTACCTGTGCCATGATAAGCATACTATTTCTGACTAGTTCTTCAAAATAAAAGCTCAAAGTAGTATTTAGTTCAAGTGCCTTTATTGTGAAGCTGCACAGCAGGAAAAGTGGTGGTGTCAATGGTAGCTAGACACACCTGAGCAGGAGAGAAATGAAACTTAGGTGCAAAAACAAAACTAAACACTAAGAGACTTACTGAATCATTATTGTGCTAGTTTTTGCAGCTAGGTGTACGCTAAGCTATCTAACTTCCAGGTCAATGCAACACATTTTCAAGGAACAGCTACAGCTATGTAAATGAATTTTTTTAAATTTTCAATCAGATTCAGATTAGTGTTCTCTGAAAAGACAGATGTGTGGGTCAAGTCTTTTTATTTTCAACCAGCCTGTTAACGTCATGGTCTAAATTCTTTTAAAATTTATAAAAAGCCTCAGGGCCGTCTTCTTGTCAGATAAACTCACTGGTCAATGCTGTAATGATTCACCAATTTGCACTTAGGTTCAATAAAACATCACCTTTCAGTGAGTTCAAGTAAAACTATTTTCCAGGTACTTTATGTCACTGCACACTTCACTTAAGTCCTCCTTCGAAGGAAAAAATTCATAGCAGGTAGTATTCAGTACCAGGAAAGAATGAGAAAGGCATAATAGCCAGAAAACATCAAGGTTATCGACAAATGTACAGGATTTTAAAAAGCCTATTCTGAACTGGGAAACTTGACAGTGTTATAACACATGAAATAAAGGAGTGCTTTCATTTGCTGCTGTTGGCATTAGTCTAGTCTAAAGAGCACAAAAACATGAGCCGCTGCAGTAAAACTATCTTATCATCCTTGTTGGTTGAATAAGTGCTGAGAACTCTGAATGGCCAATGCCACCACAGTATTAGATGCAACAGGCACAGGAAGGCTGGTGTTGATAACTGCGTGTCCTCGGGCCAAGTCTGTTGAAAGAAGCAGGATAACAGTCGGCGGCTGCCGAGGGCAAACACCTGCAAGTATGATGGTGATTGTTCAGCCAGACTGAGCCAGAATAGAGGGGTCAGAATGTTTTTAGACGGGAGTGTTTGTCGGATCATTGAGCAGCTTTTGAAAGGAGGTGAAAAGAGGGCCCTGACACCTTTTTGATGTTGGAATTGTGAGGTATGTGCCTTGACAATTCTGTAAGCTGCCAGATTTTTTTAGCATGCCCACTTCACATAGCACTAGAAAGAAAGAAAAGGTGAGAAACTAAGCAGGGTTTAACATTTCCTCTCAAGCTGTCTCATTTTTCTATTATTCACTAAACTGCCCAAGTCTGGAACCTTTCTCTGAGCACAGATAGTGAGACACAGTTATTTCCTTTGTAAAAAGACCATCTACAAGTGCCAATTGAAACAATTACACAGGAGTGCCCTGCTTTTTTGCCTTGCGTACATGTACGGTCAGTCTCAGACATGAGTGAATATCGTGTCATACTTTGGCCGACGTATACCCTGACATTAAACTCAGTGAATTATCAGTTAGAGCAGCTTTTGCTTCTGTTTTGTGACTGTTGTGTAACATTATTGCATATGAAATACATGTTAGCAGGGTTGGATAGTGAGAGGGGTTTAAATCGTTGGATCTGGATGGCTTTTCTGGAAAAACATGGGGCATCATAGAGCTGTGCTAGGTACCCAGTAAGTTACTTTCAGGGCTGGATGGTCAAACATTCCCATCAGGATTGGGCTGATGATGGTTTTTCATGGCTAATATGGATTAGAACTAAACCCTCAGACCACCTTTTTTTAGATTCCAAATTTGACATTTTAGCACAGAGTATATAAATTTGGAATTGTGTGTTGAAAATATGCATAGCAGCTGACCTCTTCAGGTTGAAATCATCCAATGCAACTAAATCATTCTGAACAGTTTTTAGTGGCCATTCTGGTTCCCTGTGATGTATGTTGTGCCATCTGTCATCACCACACAGCTCATCAGGTACCGTCCATTTTCCCCACTGACTGTTGACTTCACTCATGGCAGCCCCAAGCTGAAATTCCCGCTCAACTAATCAAAAAAGTTGATGTGACACTAAAGGATTGTGGGGAATGTAGTGCTGCTGCATGAAATCACAAATATACCATGTCTTTCTTAGAAGAAACTTGATAACAGACTTCCTTGTATCTTCTACAGTACATTACCATATCATCAATCACCCATTTGTCATTTTATCATATTTTCCCCCCTTTAAATTTAGCTCAAAGAATGGAAGTAAAATCATCATCCTGTGGCAAAGGCTACAGGTCTTTGGGAAGTCAGTGGGTCACAGAGTTACTACGCCACTGCTGAAGAAAATTTTACTTAAGAGCTGTAAAACCTCAGAATTTTACATGAAACCACACCGTTTGTGGAAAACATAAACCTTTTAACTTCCCAATGTTGAAGCAGAAAAACTGATGGAATCATGTCGAAATGAATGACAGATCATCACTGTATCAACATCATGCCTCATCCTGAAGCACAGGAAAAAAAGTCAGACAAAGGTCAGTGAGTCACAGAGCTACGACAGCAGGATTGATGAGATGTTAATTTTGTGGTGGGAAACCACAGAATTTCACATTAATCCACACATCCCTTGCAGAAAACGTAAACCTTTTAACTTTAAAATGTACTCCTTTGAAGCTATTGACATACTCTTCCAAGGTAAACTCTTAGTTCTACTGTGATCTTGTTCCCTCTCGTCTCAAGCTGCTCAGGGCTGCACTGTGCTTACAGTGTGCAAGGTCGCTGTGCACAACACATTTGGAAACTACACGTCAGATCTAACTGGAGCTATGTGTCTCTTTGTCAGGGGGACGTATTGACCACGGACACCATGAAGGAAAAGCAAAGCAAGCTCTGTATGAAGCTGTGGAGATGGACAGAGCCATCGGCCGAGCAGGTCTAATGACCAGTGACCACGATACACTGACAGTAGTGACCGCTGACCATTCACATGTGTTCAACTTTGGAGGCTACACACCTAGAGGAAACACGATATTTGGTGCGTAATGGTGGAGATTTGTCTTTTTGTACCATTGATAGTGCTTTTAAATATTCAGTCTGGTTCAGTGATGTATATATTTTCATTCACAGGTCTGGCCCCAATGCTAAGTGACGTCGACCAGAAGCCCTTTACCTCCATCTTATATGGGAACGGACCCGGTTACAAACTTGTTAATGGAGCAAGAGAGAATGTCTCCATGATAGACTACCGTAAGCCAATGTCTTGGTATATTATTCTTTTATTCATTAACCTTTATTTAGCAGAACAACTAAAGTTTACGACAAGCCATTTTGCAATTCTGGCTTTTTGGGCACAGCTAAAGCCAGATGTACACTGAGCAATTTCAAGCCAATTCTGACACAAATTTCAAGTCTTAAACTGTTTTTTTTAAGTTGGGCTGAATTTCAGCCTGATTGTTTGCCATGCATTAGACAGGAGAACACATCAGCTGATCACAGCCCAGTCAGCTGCTCCTGATGATTTGGATGGATTTTTGACATGTTTGATATTTTAGTCTTACAACTGCATACCTGCCTGGCACAGTGAAAGCAGAATCATGAGAGTATTTCACAAATTTAGTGCATTTTAACCTCCATAAGCTGTTGGACAGCATCTGAAATCATCAGGACATCAGCAAGAATGCCTATAGGTGTGACTTCCCCTTCTATTGTAAAAGATAAGAACAAACAGGAAATATCTCCAGACCTCCAGCTGAGAGTTATGATGTGCCGTGCGCAAAGGAGCCAGTTATAAGAGTTGCCTCCCTTGTGTTATCTATGGGAGCTATTTCCCTTTTCCACCTCGGAATAAAGGGCTGATCTTCAGTCCACACTGTTCAGCCATTGGCGTAAGCAAGATCCAGGCTGAGATGCTCAGGGGCAGCTGGTACAGTCTCCTTCCTGTGGTTGCATGGTCTCATTTTCTCCATAAAGAAAACAATCTTAATCCTACTGACTGGAGGAGGGGCATTTTTTGTCACAATGTGGAAGGGAAAGGATGGTGTGCAAGAGTAAAACAACTACAGGGGTATTACTCTTCTCTCGGTGCCTAGCAAGGTCCTTGCACTGATATGTCTGAACAGGATCCGTGATCCGCTGCTCAAACACTAGTGGCCTGAAGGGTTGGGCTTGACACCTAAGAGGTCTTCATTTGACCGCATTCTGGCACTTTGGGTCCTCAGTGAGCACTTTCAGGAATTCAATAGAGGGTTGCTTGCAGCCTATGTTGACTTCTAGAAGGTGTTTGACTCAGTGAGCAGGGATGCCCTCTGGAGGATCCAGGAGCTCTGCAGGATCCCACATGCTCTCATCCAGCTGCTGTATGCCCTATATTCTGGCACAGAGTGCTGTGAAGTGTGGTGGCTCCACCCCTGATTTCTTCCCAGTTGATTCTGGGGTGAGGCAGGGGTGCGTCTTAGCTCCTATGCTCTTCAGTACCTGTAGGGACTGGATAATGGGTCAGGTAACAGGGGCAATAAACTGTGGAGTTTCATTTGGTGATGTCCAGATCACTGATCTGGACTTTGCTGTTGATGCTGTGATCTTTGCAGAGACTGTAGATGTCCTTGTGGGGGCTCTAGACTTGCTGAGTGAGGAGGCTGAAGCGTTTGGAAACACGTCTCATGGGCCAAAACAAAGATCCAGGCATTCAGGAATGCCTTGGATGATGCCAACAAATCTGTGAATGGTGAGAGCGTGGAAGTTGTGCCTACCTTGGCAGCAAAAATCTATGATCCACTGACTGTGATGCAGAGATGAACTGCAGATTTGGCTTTGCACGTGGGGCAATCTGTTCGCCAGGCAAGACAAAAGACAGAAGTGGGAGTCTTTTGGTCCTTGGTCTTACTTTAATCTTGTGAGGCCAGGATGCTGACTGATGGCCAGAGGCTATGAATTCCCTTTTGAAATTTTGAATATCATTGGCAAGACTGTGTGTCTAATACAGAAGTTCTTGACTGGGCAGGGATGGGAAGGGTCAGCTGCTGGATACAGGACTGGCAGCTGCACTTCTGTGGTAACTTGGCACGCTTTCCGAAGGCTGATCCATGGATTTGTGGATTGTGGATTTCTTGAAAAATGTAATTTCCTGTTAGCGTTTTATGTCAAATTCTGCTGTCACCAGCATTTGAAACCATTGGCCGGACTTTTATCAAAGACTGCAGTTCAACTTAGAGTCAGCAACTTCACTGTGAACTTTTGGCTTTAGTCGTTTCCCCTTTAATTTATCTAAACTTAAGACAATGATATCTTTTTATCTTCATTTTTCTCCCCTTCCTTTCAGAGGAAAACAACTACCAGGCGCAGGCAGCTGTACCTCTAAGCATGGAGACTCATGGAGGAGAGGATGTGGCTGTGTTTGCCAAAGGTCCCCTGGCTCACCTTCTCCATGGGGTCCATGAGCAGAACTACATCCCCCACGTGATGGCATATGCAGGCTGTATCGGACAGAACAGGGAACACTGTTTGTCACACAGTGGGGCCGCCTCACACAGTGCGACCTCCACTCTGGGCACGGCACTCTCTAGCATCGCAGCGCTTTTCACAGTCACAAGAGTGCTTTGCTGACCTTTCCCCATCATCCTTTAAATTCCCTTGTTTAAACAAGTCATACTTTTTAAGTTCAAATCTGTTTCTATTTTAAATATCTGAATCTTATTTTACATTTTTTGATCATGGGACCACTTTTATGGCACTTCTGTGGAAAAATAAAGGGCGAACAGAACCAGTTTTAATCTATTCAGGAAGTCATATAAACATAAATGAACTGGAATTAGGGATTATAGTTTGTTTTGTCAGTAGAATAGATTTTATGAAGGATTTAAACACCACTCTGTTAAATGTAAGCCCTGTTGGTTTGAATATTTAGATTGGTTTAACAACATGTTTCATATCGTAAATGTGCAGTTAACAGAATCTACCTCATTTGCTGGAAAAAAAATTGATCATGTAACTGTTGTGTTTTCAGAAAGGCGAGCTTAAATGAATTTCAAGCCGAAATCAGAGGCAAATGAATGTATCATTAAAAAGAAAAAAAAAACTGTTTCTTGTCATACAACTTGTGCATCCTTGTAACAGCACTGAAAAAAGCCCACCTGCCATTGTTGTGTCAAATGACAAAAGTTGTTAAACCTTTTAATCAATTAAAAAAATGTTAGTTTTCTGATAATCTTTTGTCTTCTTTTATTTTTTTATTGTTTAGTGAAGCTTTTTGATACCCACCACAGCATTCACAGCCAATGCTACTTTGAAAAACCTGGCTGAAGATTTGATTAACTATCTCAGTTTCTTTTGAGTCATTTAGTGCTTTCACATCTACATAAAACTGGTGAGCTGTGGATGTGTTACATATAGCTGAATTTTTCAACCCAGCTTTGCACAGAATTTCTCCTGCAAGCCCTCTGGTAAAATTTTCACCGAAAGTGAGCTGATGGGAATAAGGCAGGACATACTCAGAAAGAATTACCATGAGCAGGCAGGCAGGGTGATGAAAATTGCCGCTACTCTGTTTCTTTGTCTGCCGTTCCCATCTACCCTGACAAAACCCCTTCCCTCCTGTGTGAAGTAAAATTCTCCCACTGTGAGGTGCATTTTTGAACACAAGTTGGAAGCATTTCAGGGCAATCTGTCCTGAAATTGTGAACATTCTTTTTTAGATGTGCATGGCTTAATATCTAGGAAAATTTTAAATTTTTAATGGCTTATGGTTCTTAAAAAAAACAAACAAACAAAAAAACTATATATATATATACGTATATATATATATTTTTTTTTATTTGGCCTGAATAATTTTCAGTGTAGTTTACATGAGACAATGCTGCAGGGGCGGTGTTATGGGTGGGCCTGATGGCCCTGGGCCCACCCACTTTTCAGACAGGCCTATCCTAATCTTTTCTTTGAAAAATAATAATGATGATAAGCTATATAAATATTCTAATTTTGTCATGAATTACTCAAAAGTGGCTAAATACATAACTTTGTGCAAAATAAATAGTTAAAAAAAAAAATTAATTAAAAATCTACTTATGTTTATTTTTGATGTGCCTGCTGCAGAAAAGCACGTAATATCGCCCATCAACGGAGAGCGTCTCTCTCTGAGCGGAAGTTGTAAGTCAAATCTGCTGTGTTTCAGCACCAAGGACAGCTCATTTAACCACTCTCAGCATAAACATTAACTTTCACAACACAAAAACCAACTTATTCAGTTGAAATATTATTTATGAAACTGTACTTGTCATTTGATATTCAGCAGATGTTATTCTGTTATTCAATCAGAGCTTGTCTGCTAAAACGAATCTTTTCTATTAGCTGACAGCCCGAGTAAACTTCCACGTCTATGGTCTGATCATCGACAGCCCTCTGTCTCCTATCGTAATGCCTTTTCATTTAAAGATCTGTGGACTGCTTCCATCTTTGAGGTTCTGTATTTTAATGGCACTGAGAGAAAAACGAACACAGCAGCACAGCGTTCACTCCTCGTCATTTTTACACAGTGACAGTGGAGCAACAATCCCTGTCTTTAAGTGAGCAACTATGAACTGCGCCATTTAAGATATCACACACAGTTTTGAGGATATTTTTAATGTCAAGATGTTGTAGTTTGACGACCATAGCTGATAACAAGTTGTTAAAAGGCTGCACTGTGGAGCCGTGCACATTTGTCTGCTCCACAGGAGTTGTAATCCGAAAACTCGTCACATACTTGGACTTTGCACACTGAGTCCGTTGCATTTGTATTTGCCTTGACTGAGAAAATTTGTAGAATGTGGCAAATAGTTTCGTACTGCGAGCCTGTGTCTCTGTCACTCCTTTAAAATCCCGCTGGATCCATCAATCCTCGTGCGTCATAACACTGAGACAAGCTGGAGAGATGGAGAACAACTTTTTAATTCTTTCTCTGTTATGACCTGTGAGTAGGCTACACACGTATGTCTTTATCTGTTATATTTTCATGACTGATATCTGCATAATAGGAAAGACCGGGTATGGTTGTAACATTATTTGCTTCAGCATGTTTAACTCACTGAATTTTTGGGTTAGAATTTTCCAACTTTAATACAAAGTACCCACATTAGTTTACTACAAGTGGCACCAATTCAAATCTCTGCAAGAATATCACAGACCTCATGAGGTAATGTCAAATACATGGTAATCCTTTGTTACAACCTACCCCACTACTGGGGTAGGTTGTTACACAAGCTGGGGTAAGTTTTAACAATTAGACAAAAAAGCAAAAACAGAGGCCACATCAGGGTCGGTTCTGGGTAAAGGTGATGTAGGCATTCGCCTAGGGCGCCACGCTGAGGGAGATGCCATTATGAGCCCAGAACATTTTGAATAGTTCCATCAATGTAACAGATCATCAACTCCTGCACTCCTGTAACTGATTTTTTTTTGTACCATGATCGTTTGGACTATATTTAGAATAAACCTCACTTTACGCTGATTGGCGCATCTCATTTGATTGACAGATAGTTCGACAGTCAGAGGCTACGTTTCTGTCAACCAGAATGCTAGCTAGCTAGCTGACAGGAAGTTGTGCTTAGTAGGCGGGCCGTTAGGTTGATCCAAAGTTTGGTTGAGACCACGATTTCAATATGGAAGCCCCCGCAGATTGGCTTCAAGAGCTGTTTGAGTCAGCCTACTGTAAGCAGACGGCTGACGTCACACGGGGTTTGTCCAATTCTTTCTACAGTCTAGGGTCCAGCCTCATCCCGCCGCTCTCTGTCTCCCTCTCCACACACACCCCCGGCCCACACACACTGGAAGTCCAGCAAGACATTGAGAGAAAACAAGTTTGCTTTGTCCTCGTTCACACTGCGCTCAATGGGCAGGGCGTTGAGATAGAGCCCTTCGTTGGACAGCCAACACCCTACATGCCCATTCCTCCTGATTTAGTAATTTAGTGCAGTGATTTGCAGTATCTGCTCAGTGTTAGTGTCCACTGCCTGGGCATTCTGTAACATTATTTAAATCAAGAATCTGTTCTTAGTTGTATGTAAGGGGATGGTTGTAACACTTTTTAAAGATGTGTTACAACCCACCCCACCCCTGTCAGCCATTGTTTAGCTAGCTGTATTAGCATAGTGGTTTGACATTAGCAGGGGAATAGTGCATCACATTTTGCCTGAAAAACTACAATTTGTTCTAATATAAGTCAAATGGTTTTATCTGCAATAGGATAACTACAAAACAAAATATAGTCTTGGTCAAAAAATTTACTTTCTTACCTGAAAATCATTTTTTTCTCTATAGAATCTGCATGCACCTGTTTTCAGCCTTGAAAATCACCATGTGTGATCGGGGGAGGAAGTGGGTAAATACTGAAATGATCATATGACTCCTATCTTATCTCTGATTAGTGTTGTTACAACCATACCCAGTCTCCCCTTCTTGGGAAAACTCCAGTGTTTAAAGTGAGGCTTGTGAGAGAGAGAGAGAGAGAGAGAGCGAGAAAGAGAGAGAGAGAGAGAGGGAGGGTGGGTCATCATTAACCCATCTCTTTGTTATATTTCCATGGGTAATATCCACATGATAAATGAGCAAACTTTGGTGTTTAAATTGAGGTTTCGGTGGTGAGCAAGCGAGGTGGAAGCAGCAGGAACAGTTTTGAATCATCAGTCACCTTGGACTCATATGAAATTTCACATAAAATTGAACCTGTTCCAAAAAAAAAGGGAAATAAAACGACAGTTTAGGCATCAGTGTGCAGACATGGTTAGAACAACATGAAAAGTCCTTAACACTCTGTATACCCACCTGTGTACTGAGACACTTGCAGCAGCAGTGCGCTGTCAGCACAGGGACCGACGCGCTTTCATTAATCTACGATGTCGAGGTCAGTGAGAGAGCTCACTGGGTACAATATTTTTAATAGATTAAATAACCTCCTTGATAGTCCATGTGTGCAAAATGGTAAAAGTCTGTGCATCTGTGTGTGCGCGCTGAAATGCAGGCTCATCCTCATCATTCCAGTCCGTCAAAATGACGGACAGCCTTAAAAATTTTCTGTCATCCTCCAAAAATATCAGTCAGTGACGGAGAATATTCAGTTAACACGACCTCTGTTTGGAAAGGACTGTAGATTTCTGTCTTTTATTTAACCGTGGTTAATTTGGCTGTTCTACTGCCAAATGGAAAGCCATAGCAGCCAGCCCGCTGGTGCGTTAAAGCGCTACTCTTTGGTCAGTACCATGGAAAGCGTTTGCAGGTGGGTCCTTCTGATGCACTAAAACATTATAAAAATGTAATCAAATATTAAAGGAGCAAAAAACAACCAAATCCGCTTTAAAACCACACACAGTAACAGTAATTTATCCATCAGTCATTTTTATTCATTTAAGTAGGCTAGTGATCTTCAAATTTTAAGGCCCAGCCAAAATTGGTTTGGTCCACCCAAAACTGAAATCCTGATGCCGTCCCTGCAATGCTGACCCTGCTTTTCTGTAGAGGATAATAAAATTTAGCTTAGAGTTAGTTCATGCAGGACACTGTAGTCATACGCCCAGCCATGATCAGCTGACAGCCAGCTGATCCTAATTATCCCCTCCTAGCTCCCACAGCCAATCACACCTGTTTTTCTCAACACAGTGGTGCATTTAAATATGACATACTTCACTTGCGTCTATGCTGATGCACCACACTGCTACCATCATATGACAGTTTGTACAGTTAATCTGCAGACTGTACAGATGTTTATGGCGTTTAAAGCAGAAGCAATAGATTAGCATCAGCTAAAGCTTTACTTTTTTCCCACCCTCATTCTTTAAAATTTCTAAACTTGCATAGCAGATGGATACGCCCCTTTCTGTGTTTCTCACTGGTGAATCCATCTTGCAAAGCTCCCATCTGAACCGTTTGGGCCTGGTTAGAAAGTGACAGGACCAATCAGCAACGAGGGACAGTACTTTCTGGCATGGCGGAGTCGTGACTTAAGCAAGCAGCAACAACATACAGGTGCAATTATGGACATTAGCGTGGATGCTGCTAAAGCGCCAGTTTTATCAGAACTTGACGACCTTTCTTCGTTAAAAGAAGAACAAAGAAAAGCAGTGAGTTGTTTTCTTTTCAGAAACGACAAAAATCTTGTATTGACATGTCTATAGTCGCAATGGTTCGCGTTACTCCTCGGTAGCTGTGCATGTGCACCTCAGTCGCGGCTACGTCACATGTTTGTTGCTCTGATTGGCCCGTAAAGATGTGACAGACAGAATATTCTTTCAATCACCCTCCAAGTTTTTTTCAAAGGCCCTGCCCTTTCCCAAACACTGTCTACGAGTGGTTTACCAGATGGATGTGTTTTACACATCCATCTGGTGTGCCAGGTTATAAAATTTCAAGATTGATATAAAAGCTGAAGTTTTTAAGATTTAAGCCTGGCACACAATACAAAAATTCCAGACTTTTGAGAACGTGAGACCCCACACATTACGACAAATCTCGTATATAACAGTTTTGTTCTTATGGTGTGTGGTGTTAACCTGACACGCCAGGTGGATTTGTTCCACAATCCATCTGGGAAAGCTTCAATAGGAAATGTTTGGGAAAAGACAGAGGATTTGAAAAAAACTCGGAGTGTGATTGGAGGTACGTTCTGTCTGTCATATCTCTATGGGCCAATAAGAGCAACAAAACATGTGACGTAGCCGCAATCGAGCTGCGCATGCACAGCTACCGAGGAATAACGTGAAACATGGTGACTATAGACATATAAGTACTTGACTTTTGTCGTTTTGAAAGAAAACAACTCAATGCTTTTCTTTGTTCTTCTTTTAACAAAGAAATGTTGTCAAGTTCTGATAAAACTGGCGCTTTAGCAGCATCCACACTAAATTCTTCCGCCATAACTGCATTAGCTCTTGCTGCTCCTTTTTTACGTCATGACGCCTGAAAGTACTGCCCCTCATCGCTGATTGATCCTGTCACTTTCTAACCAGGCCCAAATGGTTCAGATGGAGCTTTGCAAGATGGATTCGCCAGTGAAAAATAAGGAAACAGGCATATCCCTCTGCTTTGCAAGGTTAGTGTGGTGTGCTAAGAGATGACCAATGCAGCACACCACACTTAATAGATTCATGCATCACCAGTCTGAGTCCACGCTCTCAAAAATCCATATCTTGCACAAACACAACTTGAAGCAAACAAGCTGTATGTGGCTAGCTGTGAGCTACCTGCTACATCGACTGTGGCAGCAATTTTGGCCTCTAGCTCTCCTTTTCTGTGCCACAGTGGTATGATTTATGGCACACAACAATCATGTTGCCACAAGTCAACAAGGTGGTCTTTCATTTTTTAAATTCATCTATGCTTCACATTTATTTTTGTTTGCATGGCTGAGTTTGCTACGCTTCCTCCTTCTGTCAGCTTGCCTCTTGATTGGCTGTCATTCCATTCTAATTGTTACAATCCTGCTCATGTCTGCTTGGCTGTCCGCTGTCGCCCCTACACAAGACAGAATTTCTGACTGTAAACATTGAACATGTTTGATCTTTATCATTTCAAATCAGAACACCATGATCGTCTTCTGAGAAGATCAAAGAGACAAAGATCACTCTTAACACACCTCCTACCACAGGAAAATCTGGCGAGATAATCTTCAGAGCCATCAGATGATCGTCTTTGTGCTGACTGTGTTTGGAAGAGAGGGATCTGACCACAAACTGGCAAGATTATCTTTCAGTGTGTACTCAGCTTTGTTGACGTTTATGCACTTGTGAAGACTGCTTTTGTCAGGATGGTCTCAGTGAAACACTTGGCTGTTAAATCTGTTGTTTGATAAGGAAAATAATTTTAATTGCAAAGTATAAGCTCTGTATAAAAGGTCACATTTTTGTTTCGTGTTGTACAGAGCTTCCTGTGCGTTAGCTGATAGTTACAGTACTGTTTGTAGTCTTTAAAAAAGACCGATGAAGCTTAGTTATGCTCTGACTGCTGAAAATACATTTAGCATATAATCAGTTTTTCACTATTTGATATCAATATATCATTTTTGGTAGATTCAAACAGTGTGTGGCCATTATGGTTCTGACTAAATTGAGTTTGGAAATATCTGCCTTTATGGTATCAGGAAAACTCCAGTATCCTGTTATTTAAATCAGACGTTTTAAACATTTTGCATTAATAGTTTTCTCTTTAGTAAATATGAGCCAATGCTTTGAGTGCATATTAAGCTTTGAAGAATATTCCAGGACATTTACTAGTATCTGGCATTGCTAACAAATCAAATAAAGGCAACAATGAACATTTTTTTGACGGGTTCAAACACAGTTTGGTGTTTTATCACATTTATGATTCATTCATCACATGCACCTGGTGAAAGTTCTTTCAGTAAACATCCTTTTTTGAGGGTCTGCTCTACTGTGGTTTATATGGAATGTGATGGACTGAAGCCACTCATTCCTTGGCATCATGTGGTCACTGGGTAAACAGAGGAGGACTCGTGTTGGTTGAAGCATGATAAGGGGAGGTTCGGCTTCAACAGGATGAAATGAAGTCTTCATGCTGTCAGTATGGTACATTGTCAATATCGGCCCACATAACATCTGCTGGGAGTCTACTCGGGGCCTCGAGGGCTACTTCATGCCTCTGTGTAATCTTGCTGTGCTGATTAGGATTTTCCTTCTATTCCTCGTAGCAGCTTAAAATCATCCTGTAATCCTGTTTTATCTTTTCTAGTCTATATTTAGAGATGCATGGCGATGGGTATCTGATTGTTTGACATGAATATTCAAGTGGGTTTTCAACCCCAGACTCCCTCATGTATTGGAATCTTTGTACATGATTCAAAGTGCCTTTTATGATTTCTGATATTATTTTGGTGAAATAGAAAAAGGCCTTGGTGGTGTCGTGTGTGGTACTTTTACATCCCTCCAACCTCAGAGCTTTGCCATTCAATCCATCAATGACAAAGCAAGCTTTTAAGATGAGGAACAATAGCTGCTGAAGCACGCTTTCACTCAGAAGTCTGAGCTAAAAGCAAGTCGGCTCTATAGAAACGCCTGAGGAGGCCACACCAGACATACAATTATTTCAGACAAGCTGTGATGTTTGTGAGTCTGGATCAAAAAGCCAAGTATAAGGACACAGAGCAGAAACATGGTTATTTTCTAAGTCTCAAGTCTCTTCTTATTATGTTATCTTTTGTCTAGCCAATACATAAAATATAAATTCAAGCATCAATCAAGTATTTGAAGCATTTCCTTTGAATCTCTTAAATTGGCTGTTTGAAGTCGCTTGTTCCCAATAGTGCATTAAAAGTCAGATTGGGGGCAGGAATTTAAGGGAATGGAAGAAAGTTAGGATATAAAAGCTCTAGGTGGACCTGTACACTGAAATTATCATCAGAAAAACAGGGATTTTTCATGAGTTAGTTGATATCACAAATGACTTAGTCATGCAGACCTGCTACTACACATCTAGCCAGATGAAAGGTCACAAACGTGCTTTAAATCGAAATATTAATATAAGCAAATAAACCTTGTGAGACAAGCAACAAAGTTTTGATGTGCCATTTACAAACAAGAGGATTCTATAAGCTGACTCTTTCATAATAACCACAGGAGCTGACTCCCATTTGAGAGCCAGTTTTTTTCCTCCATTTTTTCATAATTTAATACACATTAAAAAGCCAATCTGGTAATAAATGAAGAGCAGTTTGGGAGTCAATAGAGCAACTCTTACTAATTAGCCAAATTCTCCAGATCTAAAAAAAGACATGGATTTTCCATCACATCAAGCGAGGCTGGACAAACATAAGCTGTGGAAACACAAGCAGGACACAAGCAAACCGGACAGCTTGGTGAAAACGGACCATACATGAGCATGGTCTGCCTCTTCCTCCCAGGCTTTAGATTAAAGCTTTTAATCCAGTAGTTCCCCACTGGTGTAGACAGAGGATTCACCATCACCTCCTTCAGGACAAGTTGGACCCTAATTTGGGAACATTTTCAACCTCTTAAACTTGCTTAAGCAAAGTTGATGCAGTGTAGACCTGAGATAGAACAAAATATCCCTTTAAAACCCAACAGTGCACCTGTTGTCCTTGAAATTAATCTGTAGTTTACGTATCTAAAAAGCTGCTTCAGTTATGATGGAACCATGTTTTCATGTGAAAGCACAGAGAACACTGCTATATTTGTACCCAATACAAGAAAAGCCAAGTTTAATTCATTCATTCTGTTCACAACTTTTTATCTTTGGACCTCCAACCACCAACCTGACATGCCAGACAAACTGTTTCATATATCAGCTACATTGAATATTTTACATTTATCTGGGAAAGCTCCCATCGAAAGCGTTTAAGAAGTGCAGGACTTTTACATATTCTTGGAAGATGATTGGACGAATGTGCTGTCTGTCACATTCATTATGGGTCAATGAGAGTGACAAGACACAACTTCGAGCTTGAGAGACAGGCGTTGCCATAGTTAATGAACAGGGGAGCTTTGTTGGTGGGTAAAACTCATGCCTTGGCTGGTCAGGAGAAGTGCAAAAAAATCTTCCTGGCCAAGAGACACTTTCAGCCTGGCTCTTTGCTCTTGTTTTAATGGAGAAATGTGATAAGTTCTGATAGAACTGATGCTATACTACAGCTACATTTATTATTTATTATTAAAATTAAATGTAAATGATGTCGATGGATTGAACCAATTGGAACGGGTTCTCAGTTGGAGCCAGTTCTTCATTCCCATCTCTAGATAAAATCACCACTATGTAATAGCGACATCCAAGCTAAACCCTACTCTGGCAGCAGCTGTTGCTATTGGTTTCCAGTACAACTAAACCTTAACTGTAGCTGCCGACTCATTCTTCTTAAATGACAATGGCAAGTCAGGTTCATTTTCAGACCTGGCACAATCACTTCAATCATATCAGTTCATTTTCTGACAGGGAACAAACATTTCAGGTTGGAGCTTTATAAGATGTCTGATGACAGGCATATCTAGCCATCCATCTGTTTTGCATGGTTACCTAACCAACTGGGATGAGATGCATTTTCAATTTTCATTGATAAAATCTCAACAGTATAGAAGAAGAAGGGAGGGAAGTTCACAATTAACACTCTGTTTTTGAACATATCACACACACATAGGCTGAGTTACATGCAACCATGCACAAACAGGATCCCCATGGACATGCACTAATAGATGTCAGAGTGATGGCCTTGCTGGTCTTGCTGAAGTGCTGCTGGGAGCTGCTGGGGGTTCAGCGCCTTGTTCAAGGGCACTTTGGCAGTACTCGGAAAGGCCAAAGTCCAGATATGGTCCGACCAGGACTTTAACCGGTGACCCTCTGATTCCCAGACCAAGTATACGGTAGTTGCTATATATAAAACTATCTTTTTTAACGTGTTACCATGTTTTCGGTTTTATGTGCAAAAATAACTTTGACTACCTCAGATTAGACACCCCCCGAAACCTTGCACTAATGACCCTTCCTTCGGGGGGCCTAAACCCAACCCAAGGTTTAGGCACCCCCCCAAGGAAGGGTCCTTGGCCCAACCCAAGACTGGGGGCCTAAATCCATTTTTCTCTGCCACACTACTCCAGCTGCAAAATAACTTTGTTTAACGGCTAGTGGCAAACAATGCTACGGCTTATTAGATCAACCTTTCCAGGCACACATCTGCAAACCCACCCTAAGTGACTCTGCCAACCACTTTAAAGTTATGACCCACAAGTTGAGAACAATAACCCATGTCTTCAGGCCATTTGTCTGGGAACCATTTCAACATTAAACTTCTTGCCATAATGTATTAGCGCTTTCAGGGAAAAAAGTAGCTCTAATAGTCTTTTTTCCACCAGTTTTAAGAGTTAGCAGAACCACAAGAAGCATAGAACTTTGGCATTTTGGTAGCGCTAATGCAGAAATCACTTCCTGCACCTCATCTGGAGTTCTTCACTGTGACATAACATTATTTGCAAACAAAACATGCCAGTTATAGATTTTAGTCCATCAAAGCTACACATGTCCATGTTAACTCACTGGTAATTTGAAAACTATCCTTTCCTTTTGTGTCTTAAAATGGACTTTTTGTTCCATCGTAGTTACTAAGTAGTCTAAATACACTGTCTAAATCTCTGATTGTTGTGGGATTAAAAATGTCTGGTATTTGCTAAATGGTTGCAAAGCAAATACAGTTTAGTTTTTCTTTATCCCCTGCATAAAAAATCTCATCAGTGGCAGCAAGATAGCATTCAGGGCACTAGCTGTAGCACCAATCACAGTTTCAGCATGGTATCATGACCAAGGAGACTCTGAGATGTGTCAACAGAAAAGGCCTGGGAAGAAGGGAGCAGTATGTAGTAAGAACAGCCCCAGTATTTTTGAGCCACGTCTGCCAAGACCTGGAGCACAGGAATAATGACAGAGTTAAAACCTTTGCACAATGAGTCTGAAAAGCATATATAACATAAAATCTTTTGGTTTGCCAATCATATTTGCACATTGACTCCAAAACTTTCATCTGTCATTTCTTTGTTCGTATCAATTTTCAATATTTAATTGTATCCATCCAAGTCAGTTTGAGGTTTGTGTGACTATCAGAGCAGCTGAAGCTCCCTTTCTGTACCTCTTCATTTATTCCACAACTTCACATTCAGCACTGTGTTGTGCCCGTTCTTTACTTAAACCATGAAACATAATAGCTTAAGGCAAGTTTTGGATTTACAACAACATTAAGAAAGAAGGCTATCCTGAAAAGATGCATTCAATCTCTCCATTGGGCTTTTGAGTATTTTGAACTGTGCTGTGATGCATGGCCTTGTCAAAATAACCTAAATATTTGTAAGGGCTCTGTCTGGATGGATGGACTCCTTTTTTTCAGGGAATAAAAGATCCTTAACATTATCTGAACTGCTCAATGACCCCTTTTTCTGTGTCCTACTCATGTTCAAAATGAATAGGAATATTAATGCTTCAGACTCAGAGTGGAAGGATTTTGTGCACAACTTTTATCTTTTTTTAACATATTATGAATCCCCCCCAAATAATCACATCTATAATAATGGAGAAACACTTGTAGAACTGTGGTGTTATAGGTGAATTAATTCATATTCAATTTAACACTAATCATATGTAGTCAACAAGTCTAAAATCAATAAAATACCTACAAAGAAGCAAAGTTTGAGTGCTTTTATTTTCACAGCAGTATTGTGTAAACAATATAAAGTTTTAGAGCAGAATGTCACTGACTTTAAAAGAGCTATCAAGGTCAGCCTACAACCACGCTTGCAGGTTGACATCCACATTTCTATGCTTTGGTTATAAGTGAGTATAACCTCACACAGCCAACTATTTACCCTCTGGATCATAAAAAGTGCTAAACCGTGCTATTCCTACAAGATGCTATCAGTGCTATCAGTCTACTGATGTTTACATCAGGTGAAAGAGGATTTTGGCAGTGTGGCAGTCGTCATTAACCAGCGCTAATGGGGCTAATAGTGCCAGGTAGCTGCATTACAGTTTAGATGGAGTGTTTGATCAGAATTGTGGGCTGAAATGGTTAAAAGTATTAAGAATTTGGTTTACTGGCTAGCAATCATGGTGTTGATTACTGAGGAGTCCAACTTTAACCATTTAGCCAACAAATCGAGAAAGGTCTGTCTGCAGCCCGTACATCTCTGACAGCCCCTGTAGACTGTTTATGTGAGATGTCATCCCTGTATGAACATAAATACAAGCTAAAACTATAGAAATAAAATCGGATTTAACCAAAGGTTAAGGTTACAAAACCTGACCTGCAAAACCTGATTACAAAACGTTTAATGAAACCAAGTAAACAGCCTGCTAACAGGAAAAAAATAATGTAGCTACATAGCTAAAGCTAAGCTCACAAAGTGGCTATGTAAGCTAACGTAGCAATGTATGTAGCTACATTGCTACGTTTACTTAAGTTGATGTTTCTAGAAAATAAATTAGCCATATTGGCTTATGTAACGTTAATCACATGGCTAGCATAGCTTTGTCAGCTTTAGCCAAAAGTTACGATGCTTAAGTGAGCCGTCACTACCGCTATAACAGGTCCATACATTGTCTCATCCCAGATTGGACTTTGGATCTTTTTCTGTTTTATTTTTTAATGTTTCTCAGTCTGTGATTTTTAAAATGTGTTTTTCATGAATTTAACTGCCAAACTTTATGAATAAAGTTGAATGAAAACAAAATAGCTGAACGTGAGTATCTTATTGCTGTGTTGGTAAAATTTGGGTTTGGGAAAAATTTGTGTCATGGATTCATCACTTTCATACATCTCCACACGTCAGTGTACACACAAACGATTAATGGTCAATCTGTTTTCATTATAGTAGTATTAGTATTTACAGATAAAGCTCTTACAGGTCCTGCAAGCTCACACAAGTATTTTCAATCAAAGTTAGCTGTTGTGATGCCTGCTGTAGATAAGGTTGCAGAGCTTTGGTTACAATAACACAGTGTGACTGGACTCCATGTAACAATGAGGAAAACAAAGAACTACTGTGTTGTGGTGAATCATTGTGGGTTAAAGTTGAACTTTAGCAACCAAGACATTGCTCACCTTTTTAAATCAAGGTGTTTCTTTCAGATTAATGTGAGGAAAATCAAGTGTTTCTGGCAGCTGAGAGTTGATACCTGTTGTTAAACCAACGCTAAGGCCAGGCAGTCATTCGTTTTCTTCATGCCCTTACAGAGTGAAAATGTGTTGTTGAGTTGTGTTTAGCCCAAAGTTAGCTTTTAAGTGGAGTGCTGTTATAAGATGGAGCTTAATAGTTTGATACCTCTAATTAGAGAGGTAAAATCACAGTAATTTCAGTGCTATCTAAGCACTTACAATTAAATCTAGATGTATATTTTTAACTATAAGAAAACAATTGCACATAGACCTGTATTTGCTACTCATCAGTACATCAAATTTCAGTTCTGTATGAAATAACAAGTGATGTAACGAAACTTCTGTTCTCACTCTTCAAAATCAAAGTCCCTCTCCCCTCTCCAAGCTTGATGTCTGCAGTAATAACAGCACCATAAAGGGATTGTGCTTGCTATGAAGAGTATCTTTGTCAGCCTGTCTTGTACACAGCGCTGCAGGGATTTTTATTATAATAAATCAAATAACTATTTAAAGGTGTGCTTGAATGATGACTCACTTGTTTTGAATCTATAATAATTCAAAGAAATGTACTGTAATGTACATGGGGTCTGATTTGACCTTAAACATCAGAGAGGCTGTTTATTTTTTCCATTGCATCGGATATATTCACATCCTTCTACACAACTACCCATACATAGTATTGGGAGGGAAAGGACCTCTCAAAAAAAAATCCTGGATGTTGATTGGATGTACATTTGGTTCATGAGACAGAGTGACAAGACATATGACATAGTGCTCAGCTTTGGTAATATACCCAATGTCAGCTTGACAGGCAGCTGCGGTGACAGGTGTTTTATGGTAGCAGGTTGGTGAATAAAACTAATAACAATGCCAATCAGGAGTATTGAAAAAACATGTTCTCTGCCTAGAAAAGCTTTCAATGTGGTTATTTGTTATATTCAAATAAGGAAATGCAGCTGTATAGCTCAGTGGTTTACATAGTTGACAATGGAATGGGAGATTGGGGGTTCAATCCCCAGAGTGTCCAGTGTGGGCCCTTGGGCAAGCTCCTTAACACCAGGAACACCTGCTGCTTTGGACAAAAGCGTCTGCTAAATGACACTGTAACACTGAAATACAGTCCAGTTCTGAAAAGAGCAGCCACTATGGCTGCATCCGAGCTTGTAGTACAACTAAACCACACCCATAAATATGGAAAACTCATTATGAGGCAATTGAGGAAAAATCATAAATATGTTTTTTGTTTTTAGATGATTTTTTGGGGGGCTTTTTGCCCTTATTTTTTATAATCTGCAAAAAGTAAGGAAGCCTAGCAGAGCTAGCTTTTAATGTTAGCCACGCTGTAGAGAGTATATCGGGCTCACATCACACCTGCTAACACAGTGACCCTCTGAGGAATTTGACTGCTTTCTCCTCTTTAGACTAGTCGTTTAAAAAAAATTTAAATGAGTATTCAGCCGAATGGGGGAATAGACACTTAGGAATATCCTTAGTTTATTGTTTTTTTAATAAAGAATTTTTTTCAAATTCTGGCAAAACAGCTGCTATAACTTTATCTGTGCTAATCTGTTTTCTTGCAGGTGCCATTATTTGCAGGCTTGCAGTACAACTCAACTATACCAGTAAATACCGCAAAATTATTCCAAGGCCCATAAATAAAGAGGATTCTGTCTAAAAAAGATTTCAATGCTTTATTGCTCTTCTTTAAGAAAGCAATGTCTAAAAGAAACGTCTAAAGCTTTATCTGAACTAATTCCTTCACTTGTGGCAGCCATTGCTTACAGGCTTGCTGTACAACTAAACAATGCCTGTAGCTACCGCCTTGTTCTCCTCAAACATTAGTTAGACTGGTGATTTTCAGACAGCTTAAAAACATTTCTGATTAGAGCTTTGCAACATGGATCTGCCTGATGACAGACATGGAATCTGGCCGATCTTTCTGCTTTGCAAGGTTAGGTCTGACAAGCAGCTGTAAACACGGTAGCTCCATACATTCAACCATACCTCTGCTAAAGCTACGTTAAATCATCAATGATAGATAGGCTGTTTCTGAAGAGCTCTTCATAGAGCTCATCCATAGTTGTTATGTTGTTTGAGTGCTTCTAGCTCTTGTTAGCAATAGTTTGACACAGCTCAGCAGGAGAGAAATAAAACTTAAAACTACAGGTGCAGTGGACTCGTATAGACCTATAAATCATTTTACTGTGATCTAATGCTCAGGCATGAGTTGAGCATGCTATCACAGACTATTATGGGGGAGAAGGGGCTAATAGTAACTGAATCAGTTACCTCTTTATTGCTAAAAATAATGCAATTTAATACCACGACTTCAAATGCAAAACAAAAACAAAACATGTAATATAAATTTTAGGCCATATCACCCCACTCTGCCTGACAGAAGCTGGTATTGATCTTGTACAGTCACCAAACTAGTACCAGTTTAAATAAAGTTAAAGTTTAAAGTTAATAAAGTTTAGCCAAACAGGGAAAGCCTTTGTTGCTGATCTCTCTGACTAAAGGATTTTCTCTAAAGAAATAAATTAAAGTTAGATCTCTCTGCTATCTTTGCTTCCAGATCAAGATGTAAAATAAGCCTGGTACACTTCCCTTTAAAATGTTGTCCTGTCAGCTGTATATTAGAGCGTCACTTTGTGCTTTCAGTGTGAGTCAGGATGTAATGGAAAAAAACGACTGCAGTTGCTCGGTAGATATAGATCCTGACTGACCCTGAAAAGTTCTGACTGTGTCATCAAAGCGCCACTTTGCCTGACACCACTGACATCGAGTCGCTCATCAAACACACCACCTCAGCCTCTCTGAGCAGCGGCATGCTGTGACAGCTCGATGCTTTCCATTTCACCCTCTCAGTTCTCTTATCTCTCTCCCTCCCCTCCCTTTGATTCGGCCAGTTTTACTTTGAGTGATGATGTTTTATATCAATCAATCTCTGTCTCCGTATCAGGGACCCTTCACTTCAGTCTGAGTCATGATCTTCAACCTCTTCATTTGCCGTGGGTATAGTTTAATAATTGGAAAAAACTGTGTTGAGATTCAGAGCCTCAGACAGATCAAACTAAGAAAGCAAGGCGATGCTGACAGCTCGGGGCTTCTGTATAAAAGGAGCAGTGAGGCTGCAAGAAGATGCTAATTCTTCCCTTTTCAAAGCAGAGATCCTTCTCAGAGCAAAAATGCAGCCAGTGACCCCCCCTCTCCTGGATAATCTGCTTCATCTGAGTACATGTAATCTTCATAATGATCCACAACCTGATGCAATATGCAAAACAGTCACAAGAAGACAGTGTATCTAATTGAGACTAATTTGGATCAAATGTTGTGCATTGATGTGGTTATTTACATGGGCTAACACTAACTATTCTACTGTCTGATGCTGTTGCATATTTCTGGATTGTTCATAATCTCATGGCCTCTTATGACTTCTTACTGGGAAGAAGTGAACATGTTCTAATCGTCTTTTTTCAACACCCCCCAGCTCCCAGCACTCCTCTGAGGGCAGCCAGCATGAGGGCTAATCCCTCTGCAGCTAATGAGGGCAGAAAGAATCAGCCCTAGGCCTTGACTTCTCCACATCCTTCCATTTGGTTTCTTCCATTTTCCATCGTACACCCTCACTGTCATGAATATAATAGCCTAAAATGCCCCCCAAATGCGCCCGGACTGAAGACCCCAGCAAATGAATGGAATGGAGATTAAGACTAGCTGTAATGGTCAATTTAACAGAAGGAAAATTCTGTCATAAAGTCAGGCAGGGAGATTTACATACTAATTTGGAACAAGCTTTTAACTTGATTCAAGAAAGATCTAACATTACCTATAATCACATCACCACAATACAGAAAGGAAGAGTCTGAAGCCTTTTAAAGTAATGACCTTACCTATAATGACTTCCCATTAAGAATGGAGACATATCTGAGTGTTCTGGTTGGTGGCGATTCCCCTCTTATCCTGCTGCATTTATAGAAAAAAGCTCAAAATCACTTCACCAAAGAGTCAACAGATAACATCACAGATTTCTAGAGATGTGAATCTCTATTTGATTCAATTCGAAACAAATATGAATGAATCAATATTAAAAAAATATCTGGGGTTATTTTGTACGAATAGTTATTGTGCCGTGATCATTGAAAAAGCAGTATATCATTAAAGGTATGTGCACGCTCATCATCTCTGGATCAGCTGTTATTTTAGTACAACATAGTGAGGTTAAAAATAATCACTTATACTTCATAAAGCTTGTTATGTTTATTTTTTAAATCATTTATGGGTCAGTTCCACCAAGTGGTCAGGTTCAGTTCTTATGGCACAGTACGTTTTTTTTTGGTATTTCCATATATCAGAAGTTTAAAAGAGTCCCAAAAAACAACGACCGGTACTGTCCCACTTTTCTGGCACCCTTCTGTAGGTGCCAAGCTTACCTATCAGTCCAAAAAAGGTGACATGACTGCTCAGCAGTTGTGCAAAACAAAACACAGCTGTCTGCCCAGTGAGGAGTGGGGGAACATGGGAGGAAAGCAGACTAATATCTGCTTATATATGTGATATTTGGACTTGAATACTGTTCTCTCATACCATACTGTTTCCTGGAGCGTGGATATTGACTCATATATGCGGCCACAAATCAGGTTTCCTGACATTTATGTTGACCTGGTTTAACGTACAGGAAGCAGAGCCTGAAGGCTTACATCAGCCTAGTTCATCAGTGATGGATGTGAATCTGAATTAATGTAGAAGTTTTAAAAATATGAAGCTTAAGATGAATTGATTCTCCGTATTTCAGCGATTCATTTACTACTTTTTACTTTAGATAACCTGAAAAGATTGCTCTGTGGTTGTTGAACATGTTTGTAAAAAATTTGGGCTGCAGCCTGTTTTAAAACGAGATCAACGTACCCAGGATTTCTGACTTAATCTAGTTCGACTTTAGTTCCAGATCTGCTGAAATTTAAGGTCTTAACTTTCCCTTGAGGAAGAGGAAGGATTATAGATTTGAGTTTAGATTATATTCATCACCTACTCCTGAATGCTTGTTGTATCTACTGTGCAGCTCAGCTTCATCTTGTGTCTTTATTTACCGTTCTTACTCCAAACGTTTCTGTAGCTGAATTTCATCAGCTGAAGATCTTTACTGAACACAGTTAACATAGCTAAGATGTAGTTATATTAAAAAAAACAAAAATACTCCAAAAAACGTGCACATGTATGGCTTCAACAGTCTACCCACCAAGTAAGGTAAGGTGTTCTGTGGTAACGTTAATTATTTTCGGGTTAAGCGTACCAAACCATGCCAAACTGTACTGAATCAAACCAGACCCCCTGATGGAAACACGGCTTTAGACTACCAGAAGGGTGCAATGAGGAACCTGTCACAGATAAGACTTTCTCTCTCTCTTTATTATTTGGTTACCTGAACGGCACAACGATTGATCTATGAGTGTGTGTAATAAATCAGTGCAGTCCTCCATGTTTTTCTTTGGTTGACTACATGGCCTAAAAATGTCTGAACTGCACTAGGCTATGCTTACTTGCCACATCCATCCATTACTCTGCCCTAAAGATATATGTTTATTTTTTTTAAGTTTTATTTTGGGCATTTTTGTGCCTTTATTTGACAGAGGAGGATAGTGGATAGAGTCGGAAACAGGGACGAGACATGCGGTAAAGGGCCTCAGGCTGGATTCGAACCCAGTCCGTCCGCGTACATGGGGTGCGCCTTAACCACTCGGCCACCTGCGCCCCTAAAGTTATTTTTAAAAACTCATTATTTTCCCATGCCCCTGGTAATATACAAGGACATCCAGAGCATGACTGGGGTTGTGTTAATCCTCCTTCATGTCCATTGTTGCCTTCCTAGCAGCTTACCACATCTTTTCATCATTTTTGGCTTCAATTTTTGGGCACACACATGCCTTAAAGTTCTGCACAATACTGCATATTTAAGAAGGACAGGGGTTGTTTTATTAGCTTGACAATTAAGAAGCAAATTTTGGTATAACTGTTTGTTTTAACTTCACATTAATCACCAAAAATACAATGATTATGGAAGGGCAGTGTTCGTAACATAAACATGGAGGCCATTAGTCTCAATTCTGTTTATGCACTGTTTTGATCATTTTTGGGATACTGGTTCACTAATAAGCCTAACAGTTGATAAAAAAAATCCACTAAAGTGTATCGTGTGCATAAAGTTACATGAACATGGCTGCCATGGGAATATGGTGTGTTAACCTAATAATATGAAGAGCTTTTTGGCACAACTTCTCATGGCAGTTGATTAAGAAAAATACTGAGTGTTGTCTTTTTATTCTTAGATTTTGGATAGTTGCAGGCTCATATCATAACCTGGCATGCACAGATAGGTTCAGTTCAGGAAGCTGCGTTGGTGGAAAACTGTTTTTGGCAGGGTCTCCTAAATAGTGGTTCAAACAGCTAGCAGGGGTCTTAAGAGAACTGCAGGGGGTACTTGATCCTCTATATAAACTGCTCCTGTTTTCAAGACAGAAAATGTTGTATGCAGCAATGTTTATGTGACATCACTCGGTGTGGGAGGCTCAGATGTTTTCATGCTGTGCTGTTGTAGTGTAGGTTGGAAGTCAAAATTTGCACAGTAAATGTTAAAATTGTAAGCTCAAATACATTCAGTCTTCATTCAGGCTTAAATAAATGTCTTCAGAATTCACATTTATATTGTTGAATAGATGTATGCCTTTTCTCTTGTACCCATAATTATCACACATAATCACAATAATGCAGGATCTGTAAAAATAAGTTTAAAAAAATTAGTTCAGAGAAGAGGGTAGAGCAGTTATTGGAAAATTCAATTAATTGCAGTTGGGTAAGATTTGATTTGATTTGATTGGTATTGCTTCAAAAAATGATATCTTATTTTAACTTATAACATTACCTTATAGTACTGTAATTGAGTAATTTGGGGGGATACATGTACTTTTTTGAATACATTTTAAAAATCAGTACTTTTACTTCTATTTATGTAAGTTTTAACCAGAGTACTTACACTATAGTACAATGCTCCTTTACTTTTCTACCTCTGTTGACCACATGGTAGCACATAGAGATTCCACATCAAATCCCAAAACAGCTGTAGCTCACAGCAGAAACTAGAGTGTTGATATCTCAGGAATAAACAGTTCAGAGTTCATTTTAACTGCTAAAGGGTTAATCTCACTCCATTCGGAGTGTTCAGTGTAAGGTTATTTGGCAATGATGATCCACCAGTGTTAGTTCAACTCTGTAAAAAGTGAATTGATCTAACTGTGCCCACTACCATTTCAGGCATGGTTCCCATCATGCCCTTGGGCAGAGTGTTTGGATGTGTTTGGACGTTTCCTGTTGTACAGTGACCCCTGATGGCTGCTTTACGTGGCATTTCCGATGGGTTTTTGCTGGGTTTTGTGCGAAAAAATTGCACCATGAGTGAAGTTATCCACTGAGTTAGAGTTCCCAGACACTTTAAAAGTGTCTTCAAGTAACACTTGAAGACCTAAATTTAGTTTTAAAATGTACACTTTGGCAAGTTTATATTGTTCTCTATCAGTGTTACATTGTAATACTCTGACTTCCTGACACATTAAGGTGCACTTCTAACACTGCAGGATCTATCTGTCTGGAGGTGTTTCAATGAAGCATTTGTTCATAAGAAATCAATTGCACAAGCATATCACGTAAGCAGTTTTGCAAGTCATGTGCATGATTGAGTGTTAATGTTAAGTTCCTTTTTGCACAATGCTGACTCATGCTGATGACGCCTTCCTTCACATATCACAAGCTTGAATTCCACAAACAGGAAGTCACTAACTCAGTAAACAATTTAGAAAACTCCAACAATCCAGAAGAAACAAGGAGCAAAGGAATCCCAGCAATGATTACTCTACAATAGGCATCATCTAAAGACATCTAAACACAATCCCAAACATCTAAAATGCATATAAACACTCTGCCTTAGGGCATTATGGGAGAATTATGCAGATTTGAAAGGGCAGTCGGTGGAGCTGAGAACAATTGATTCCCTCCAGAGTTGAATGGATCAACAGTGTCAAGTAACTCCAACAGTGAAGAACATTTAACTCAGAATGGAGTTAAACTTGGGGAGTTTAATCAACATAACACTGAAATATCACCACTGTATTTTTTTCCTGTGTAGCTATGCAGTACTTAAAGTAAACTTTAAATCAAATACATTTTACTTTTACTTGAGTAGATGTATAGACCAGTACTTTTACTTAAGTCTGTTCTACCTAGAGTAGCTGTACCTCTGCTTCAGTATAATAGCCGCGTACTTTTTCCACCTCTGATTGATACCTCATCCCACACTTCATTCAACATGGATACAAAACGCTGATTGTTGAAAACTCTCTCATTACAGTAAACAAGATTATGTAAAAAAAAAAAACTCATATGTATCCTGTCTATTTACGGTCAGTTGGTACCATGCTTATCATTGATAATTATTTACTGGTACAAAACAGAAGAAAACTAACAACAGGAAATAAGTTGTTTCTAAGGGGAAATCTTTGACAATGTCAGTGAAAGGTCAAAGATAAAGTACTGAATGGCAGGATGCCTTCTGACAGACTCTTTGTTACTGAGTTCCACTGGAATTGTTTGATTCAGCAAAAACAACTTTGCCAAGACATTTGGATGAAGGTTGGGTTGAGAGTTTTCACCACCAAAAAAACAATAATCATGGTTGCTCCTTTCAGTATTTCACCTTTTGTTTTCATGCCAGCAGCAAGCTTTTGGAATGACTGCAATGATTCTAGATAACGAAGGAGACGACATAACACTGATGATGAAACAGAGATGGAACTTTTTACCTTGTGTGCCTTTTTACTCGAGTGGAGAACAAAAAAGATCCCGTGGTTTCTGGGTTATCTTTTGTCTTAAATCCCTACAGCTAATAAATCAACCGAAGAACAATCGAGAGTGCAAGCAAAGTCCAGTCCTGATTTAATCTGCAGTTTCTGTCATCTCTCCACTTCAGGCTCTTTAAGAATACAAGTTTTTTTTGCCTGAGAATCAAAACCAAAGACCTGTTTCCTGCACATTTTTTCACCAACTCAGCCGACTTAGCATATTAACTCCAAACTCTCTAAAAGATCTGAGAAATATGTGGCTAAAATATTTAAATCACCCCCTTCTAGATGGCTGCTACACTGGGCCTAATCTCACTGTTAACGTGTAAAAATGACATTTCTTGACAGAAAATACCAATACTAATACAATAACAAAATGTGTTACACCATTGTCTATTGTTTATTTTGTCAGTTAATTTGAAAGTGGCAAAATTTAACATAATATAGTGCTTATAAAGATCTTGAGCCCACTAAAATGACTAATTTAGGCATCATGATATGAGGATGTGTACATTTTAGCTTACTGCACAGTGATAGAAAGCTCTGGATAAAGACAGGGGAGGCACATGTCCTCTAAGCAATAAAAACAGAAGCCATGTAGCGGCTTAAGTGAGAAATTGCTTTTTTTTTCATGTTACATCATATTGCACTGATCAAAACGTGATGATACAAAGGCTACTTTGACCTCTGACAGATCATATAATGCACACATGATTACAACTGTTGTCACTTGTCCATCAACCAAAGGCCACTCTCAAAATATAATCATGAGTTTCTGGCAGCAGGATTGATATGTGCACCATCTAAACAGATAAATACATTTAGGATGGTTTCCATGAATAAAGGGGGATTTTTCTTTAATATATATTTAAAACAAAAGCTGTAGGTGCTCTGCAGGAAATTAATCTGTGGCAAAACAGATCTTTCTTACTGATATTGAGGATGCAGAGGTCATGAAATAAAAAAGTGCGAGCCAAGTGTGCAGCCTTGTGGAACACCACAAATCAAGAGATCCAAGTACGACAAGGCGTGATGGCTTTTCTAACTAGACTAAGGCAGTGTACTTGATACTCCCCTATTGTTTCAAGAGAGTAAAGTTTAAACGATTAGGTCTGCCTTTGATAACTAACTCTGCCAGAGAGCCTGGAACAAAAACATCTTTTACCAGTACCACAGAGGAAGATGACTTACAACTCTTTTCGTATTTAGTACCTCTATTTTTCACTTTCGCTTGATTGCAAAGATGTCAAAAGAGGCTGGTTAGTGAGAAGCACCACCTACTGGTTTGAAAACAGTTTTTATTGGCATCCAAACCAAGACAAAACTGCATCTGAAAGTGCCCTTTGATTTTTTTAGACAGGAGAAACTTAAAGTTTAAGATTAGACTTGCAAGGCTCTGTGTTGATATCTGTTCAAGCAATTATCTTACCTTGTGATTCAATCAATTATTTTTAAAGAGAGGTATTTTTCCATTTGGCCTCTGAGAGGGATTGTTTTTCTTGGAGAACAAGGTGGAAAAGGGATCCTGAGAAATACACAGTTTTAGTTTTTGTCTTCCTTGAAAGACACAAATATTTTGGTGCTGTTTTTGTTCACCTCTAGTGCTGATAAAGATCCCTGTGTCTTTGTGTTTTGTAACTGTAAAATGATTAACAGTCTCTCTCTGACTTTGGAGTTGTGGGAATAAACTTCAAACCCCGCCATTAGGAGAAAAAGTACAAACAGCAAGAGGAACTGTTTTGTCAAACATGCTGTGTTGTTACCGTAATGGTCAACATGAATCAAAATAGATGAAAGTGTAGTGATTTAAAGGAAACTGAGCTTGGCATTGTTTTCCTCTTCGTCAATTGCCATTTTTTTATGTTCTGTTCGTGAAACAATGAATTTAGAGCTCTGTTTAAAGGCCAAAGAGGGGAGGTAGCTTTCTAATCAAAAGCAAACTCTAGAGGTCACTGGGCATTCAGACAATGATTTAACCTTTGCTACAGCATCAGAAGTCAGTTGGACAAAATATACAGTTTCTACATGTTGACGTGTTGGTCAAATGATATACTCGTGGTTGTAGCCGTAGACTGGTTGCAGCTCCAGTCAGTCAGCTTTTTCTTTTAACTTTTCTGCCCAGATGTAAATTAACACAGCAAGGTCAGCATCTCATACGGCACCACTTTAATCTGAAAGACCAAAATAAAAATGTGTGTAGGCTGCATTAGGTGAAACTTGCAGTATCGACTGGAGCAATGTTTTAACACATACAGCACAGGCTTCGATTTTAACCTGTTATGATGACCTAATCCGCCGTGTGGATTGCTCCCTCCAGGTGGGGAGGGTGTCTTTCAGCCCAAGTGAAGGAGTTAAGTATCTCGGGGTCTTGTTCACGAGTGAGGGTACTATGGACCACAAGATCGACAGGCAGACTGGTGCGGTATCGGCAGTATTGTAGACGTCGCAATGTACCGTCATGGTAAAGTGGAAGCTAAACCAAAAGGCAAGGCTTTCCATTTACAGGTCAATCTACCTTCCAACCCTCACCTACGGCCATGAACTCTGTGTAATGGCCTAAAGAATGAGATCGTGGATACAAGCAGCTGAGATTAGTTTTCTCCAGAGGGTGGCTGGACCCAGCCTTAGAGACAGGGTAAGGAGTTCAGACAGTCTGCAGTCCTCAGACACTTGCCTTCTCACTGTTCCCACCACCAAACTTTGTACCTATGGAGGCAGAGCCTTCAGAACTACTGCCCCCATCGTCTGGAACACCCTACCTGAAAACACCCGCAATGCTCCATCTTCAGACATGTTTAAAAAACTCCTCAAGCACCGCCTGTTCTCCACAGCCTATAGTCTGTCCTAAACCTGCCCCTTTACATACACTCAACTTAGTGTTTGTCTTCTGTTCTTCTGTAAAGCGACCTTAGATCCCAAGAAAGGCACCATATAAATCCAACCTGTTGTTTAAAGTATCATTACCTCTGCCAGGGAGGTTATGTGAGGTTTGTTAGTTAGTTTGTTTGTTAGTTTGTTTGCAACATATTTTGATGAAATTTTCATGAAATGTCAAAAATGGCTTTAGGAAGAACTGATTAGATTTTGGGAGTGATCCGGATCACCGTCTGGATCCAGGAATTTTTCAAATGATTCTTCACTATTGGGATATAGGGCTAATGGTCTGCGCTCTCTGAGTGCTTTTCTACTTAGACATGCAGAGGGGACTCAGAGTAGAGCTGCTGCTTCTTCTCATCAAAGGGAGCCAGTTGAGGTGGTTCTGGTCAGGATGCCCCCTGGATAGCTCCCATGGTTCCAGGCACGTCCGGCTGGGAGGCGACCTTGGAGAACACCCAGAATGCACTGGAGGGATTAAACATCCTGTCTGGACCAGTGTAAATTTGGCAGCTATTTTTAATTTTAGTCTTGGTCATTAGATGAAATTTCTTTAAGTTTCAGTCACATTTTAGTCTTCTCTACCCTTTTTAGTTTCGGTCTAATTTTAGTCGACAAAAACTCAAAACATTTTAGCCTAGGTTTGTCCATTAAAAAGTCCTCACATTTAAGTCTTTACTTTTAGTCCTCACATTTATATTCTTGCCTAAATCTGGTACCAAGTCATGGTAGTGTGTTCTCTGCACCCTGCCAAACCTGGGGTCCCTGCTCTCTACAGTTGAGAGACAAAAGAGATACAACTGCATTGTTTTTTGACGGATTAACCCACAAGGGAGAAATATCACAGATTTTGAATGTCTGACGAAAACTATGTTACATTTCAGTCCAGTTTTAGTCATCTTGACGAAAACTAAATTTACTTTTTGTCAGTTTTAAGGGCCGGCTCAGACTACATGAATTCAGCCAGGCTTAAGCCCGGTTCAGTTTCCATTGGAAACAAGGTTTGTGAAAACATTGCGCAAAAAACAGAGAAACCGGAGCAGAGTGTGATGTTACAAGCCAAAAGTTCTGTTTTCCCCCATCTACACATGAACACTGTAAACAGAGTTTCTAAAAATGTTCACCCTAGAAAGAATTTACCGAAAGGTGCATTTCCAGTGGTCTAAAATGCTGTTTGTATGTGTACCAAAGGTCAAAACAAGGAGAAAAGTGTTCAAAAAATACCAGCCTACATGTGAACCGGGCCTTTAACACATCATCCAATACTTCATGTTTATTTTATTTTGGTTGAGTCATTCTGAGTTTCATTAAGATCTCTCATTTGTTACATCTTACCATCATGTCATTGCTCCAGATGCTGTTACAACTCAGGAAATTTTGAAATTTCCAGCTTAATGCAACTTATGACAGGAAGAAATGTTAAAAGCAACGGTTGCTTCAGTTTAACGGTTATTATGTAACAGAAAGTATGAGTTCAAGCGAAAAATGAAACTAAAATAACCACAGGGTTAAAAGAGAACATCCTGCTCCTCGGGCACTCACTGTCACATGAACTGATAGGCAAACTGACATATTAGGACCAAAGTAAAACTATTGACATTTTTAACATTCTTCTACTTGTCCTTTTCATCTGCTGCAACATTTTGTTCCAGCTGAAGTGTTTAGGTAGTATTCCTCATTTCTGTGCCAGCACTTTTCCCTGAGAGCAGAGCTTTGAAATGAGGCACAGCACATCTCTTTTGTAGTCTCCTGACTCCCACATACTCTCTCTGCCCTTTCCTTTTGGCTCTCCCTAACCTCCCCCACCCCGTATCTTGACACTCCTACACAGCTGCATGCATAAGTTGATCCACACAAAGTCAGTGAATGTAGCTCCATTTCCCTCTGTGCATTGAAAAAAGCCAGTAGGTAAGAGGACACTGAGTTATCCTTTAATGAGCTCTTTAAGATTAAGCAGAACAGATATAAACCTAATGAGACTTTTGAGAGTCCACATGAAGTATCTGAATCTGAGCTCATGGAACATTTACCATCCTAGATGAAAGACTGACTCTGTCTGTGATGGAGTTCACATCACTAGACAAGAACCAAAAGTTCTTCTGAAATCAGAAAGATTATTAATACCTCTATGATGCATAAAGCATATAAATTACCATGTTATGCATGAAAACAGAAGGCTAAATGCAAAAAAGGTAGTCTGAAAACTAAAACTGAACCAATGGATGTTTTATCCTTTCTTTAAATTCGACACATTTACTAGATTGTAATGCTTTAATGTGAATGATCAAATTGTGAAAATATACACAAAAAACATCCACTATAAAACAACTGTTCTGTGTTTATGAAAGCTAACATTTGATAGCAACCACCAGATCTGCAAAAATGTAAAAAATGCTGCATCTTCTACAAAGATGTGAGCTGTAAATTAGGGATACCCAACTTATCGGAAGCTGATCCTGACTGGCCCATAATTATTAAAATTCATGATAGAAAATATCAGAAATGATGCTGGGAGTTAGATGGCTGCATTGGGAGCTGGATGCTGTGGGTACCAATGGAAATTAAATGGTATAAACATTGATGTGGGCAGTGTTAATGTTGATACAGGCTTGAGCAGGCGTTCAGAGAAATCATGCATGGGTCCCAGATTTAGCTGGTGCTAACAATGATGGAATAAACATGACTTGGAAAAGAAGCTAAAAGGTGCGTACAAATATGTAGCAAGGCAAGTAGGACATTTTGTGGCTGTAACTGGCAACAATGGTAAAGAAACTGACTGTTTATTACAACAAATGTGCTGAAGTTCTAGTATTAAATACAACAGTTACAGTACAGGTCTGCCACCTCTGGCTTGAGGCGGCACACATCCTCTCTGCTCCCCAGTCAAAAAAGCTCTCCTTCAAAGACAAGCACCTGCACACATGAAGTGAGACACTATGGAGAAATGTGTCCCACTTTGCTGCAGTTTCATTTGGCCTTAAGACCTGGTTGCTGGTAAAGGCTTTCTGGAGACAGTGCAATACTTTGTTGAAGTAGGTGCTAAATATTTGATCTGACATAAGATTTGCCTCATCTAACCCCTGTATCCAGGCACATGGAGGAATGAACACGGATATTGAAGGAATTGTTGGCAACAGAAGTAAAAACCCAAATCAAAACAGTTGCGCCAACTCAAGAGATACTGTATATGAACTACAGATTACCTAGTTTATATCCAGCATCATCCACTACATCGACAATGACTTCGGCCTCATTTTCAGGGTATTTGCAGATCCTTTTGTAGATGGTGAGGCATAAGCAGGTGAGAATATTGCTGTTCCAGAGACTCCAAGCATTTGGCTTCCATGCATTGCTGCTAGTTAGCTGTTTTGTGTTTGTATCTGTGGGGCAAGTATAGTAGATTTCTTGCATGGATGTGCACATTCTGACTGTCACCCCATCTAGCACATTTACCCCAGATGCACTGGCTAAAACACCCGAGCTATTAGAACTGTTAACCAGTGCAAATAAATAAATAAATAAATAAAAAAAACCCTGGTTAAATATTTCAAGATTTCTGGTCTACAGCGCAGCCTGAAGACATCCCTAAAGAAGTCAGTTGAAACCAGATGGAATTTAAAATTTGATATGCTGGATTCTATGCTGCAGAAGCACGAGGGGATCTCCACATTACTGGTGGGAATTAACCCGTACCAACAAATTGCACAGATTAATGCAGAGACTCTGACAACTATGGTTGTATTTTTAAAATTACTCAAGGAAGCAATTAAAGGGGACATATTTTACTCTTTAAAGACAAGTTTATATTGGTCTCAGAAGTCCCTAAAATGCCTGTGAAATCTGTTGCTGAAAAAACACCCCAGTATTGCTCAAGAACAGTGCGAAGAGAGCTTCATGGAATGGGTTTCCACTGCCAAGCAGCTGCTTGGCTGATTTTTGCATGTCTAAAAACCCCTCTGTTTCAGCCCTGCTCAGGACGAGCTGTTTCTGTGTCTGTGGCTTTAAATGTTAATGAGCTGTCTGACTCTGCCCCTGACCTCCACCCTCTCAGGAAATGGATGTGACTTAATGGATGTCGCTCTCCTCTAAGCTGGCAGCTAAGAGGAGGATCAGTAGAGGTGGGCAGAACTTTCTTCCAGGCAGGGAGGGACAACCGAACCTGGGGGCAGTGCTAACTCCCCACATGACATCATGAAGAGAAATCTGAGAACGGCTTGTTTCAGCACACATTTTCTGAAAGGTAAAGAAAAAAAGGAAGGAATGGACTTTTCTGATTCTTGGGGGGATTGTGGACAGGCCAGGGGCACATACATATTTTTGTTAGAAAAGCCTGAAAAAGTGATTTTTGCATAATATGTGACCTTGAAAGACCTGAAGTGGGATAACTCCACTCCAATTGCTCCATTTGTGCTACCTTGGTTTGCCAGACAGACCACTGCCAAGCAGTATCCCATGATCTCCTGCTCACTGTAGTTGCCGGTGTGTGTGCTTCCCCTCTACAAGAAATGATGGATGCTTGTGACACATCAACAAAATCCATTTACATGATCTACAGCATTGCAAAGCTCCTCACCCCTAAAATGAGAGTGCTCAATTGCTAAAAGCTATTTGTCTGTTGCCTCGATTTAAGGTGTACTTGCTGGATAATTTATGTTTATGGAAAAACCAGTGCAAAGGAAATAATTAGGCCATAATCACCTTTCAAAAATAATTCACATTAATGTTCAATAAAAGAGAAAAAAAAACAGTTCAGGTAAAAATCAGAATAAATCACCACAGTAAAAAAGCCACATAGATGAAATGCAATGAATTCTGAACTAATAAATGATCAAGGAGCTTTATTTAAGTCGGCCACATCCAGTCTAGTCCAATCTTATCTGCAGGTGCAAAGGAAAATATCCACATGTTGTTTGACCTTGCCCCAGCCACAGCAGATGAGCTGAAATGTTAAACCAAAGCATCTTAGAGTGTGAAGGAAAGCTGAAGTATCAAAGCACCAATGGATGATTGGTTTTCAAGTTGTGCTGTAGCCTGGCAAAAATATTTATGTTTACATCACCTGGTTGCTAAGTAATCGTCAAGCTCTGAGGTCAGATTCAGGGATCTCTATATTTCTAGACGAATGATGTGCAGAGTTTCTAATCTAAGTGACCCAAATTAACATTGCAAAGCTCCAATCTGAAACATCTGTGGCCAGTCTGAGAATAGACCAGACCAATCAATGTTGCCATTTGAGGTAAATGAGGTGCTGGCTATGGGCATGGATGTTTCCACAGATGTAGCAGTTAGCTGGATATAACTATTGTAAAGGGTAAGTTTTTATCAAATATTATGTGTTTTTATTCAATGAAAACTTGTCTTAAAAAAAAGACAAAAAACAAAAAACTGATGGTTTTAATTGGTTTTTACCAAGAATGGTTGAGTCTACTTTTTTACCTTTTCTTGACTATGGTGATGTTAAGTACATGAATTCTTCGGCTCGGAGTCTGCAGATGTTGAACAGTGAGTACCATGGAGCCCTGAGATGATCACAAACTGTGGATTTCTCACTTACCATTGTTCTTTATGCTCTAAAGTCAGCTGAACTTCTTTAAGCACACATCATCTTGTACATTGCTACGTGTTCATTTATAAAGACATTCTTGGCAAAATTCCGGTTATCCCTCCTCTTTTTTAATCTTGACCCCTTAATGCCTATTGTATCATATATGATACACACTTTTATGAGACCTCTATCTAATCACCATGATCCATGAATTACTTAAAAACATTTTAAATACAATCCGATAAATGATAAAAATGCCCTCCAGTGGATTATCAGTTGCCAATATGCCTAACGTATCAAATGTGATACAAAAATATGAGCTAAATTTTATGGCAATTTTTTTTTTTTTTTGATTTAGGTAGAAGGTTAAATAAACACGCCACTTTAAAAAAAATTTGAATTTTCTGGCTATTATTTGAGTCATCAGGCATCAAAGGGTTAAAGATGGATTACACAACCTGCGATCACTGAACTTTGAGCAGTTTGTTGTTCCAAGAGTTTGAACTGAGTTGGGAGAGATGGCTTTTAGGTTTTCAGAACCTTTTGCTTGGAAAAATCTGCAGACTTAATTTAAATAGCAAAACTTGGTGTCTCTGAATGTTTTTTAATCTGCAGTGAAGACTTTGGAATCCAAACTTTCCAAGTTTTACTGCTTTAATTGATGACTTATAATTGTTTTCTATCACTTCATGTGCACTATATGAGTCTGAGTGTAGTGTTTGATGAAACTGTGTGTTGCTGCCATTCTTGGTCAGGTCTCCCTTGAAAAAAAGCTCTTCGATCCAATGGGACAAACCTGTTTAAATAAAGGTTAAATTAAAATAAATTCTTTCTTGATTACAAGAAGAGCAAAGAACTTCACTGAAAAGCATTTTTAGGCAGAAAGATTTTGCTTGTCTTCCAACTGTTTGCCGGTAAAATATAATGGCTCCTGGTGGAGTGAGTAGCCCGATTTAGCAAAGGCTACATTTTAATCAGAACTGGATGACATTTCTTTATTAAAGGAATAGCAAAACAGAGTTTATTCTCCAGTTTGTCTCCAGTAATAGTTAGCAACCATAGCCAAGTATCAGCTACCCAACCAAGCCTACTTTGGTGCAGTGTATGCACACTACCAGGGGCGGCGTTATGGGTGGGCCTGACGATCCTAGGCCCACCCACTTTTCAGACAGGCCCACCCTAAACTTTTCTTTGAAAAATAATAATAATGATAAGCTATATAAATATTATAATTTTGTCATGTATTACTCAAAAGTGGCTAAATATATAACTTTGTGCAAAATAAATAGGTAAATAAATTAATTAATTAAAAATCTACTTATGTTTATTTTTGATGCGCCTGCTGCAGAAAAGCAGCCCATCGATGGAGCGCGTCTCTCTCCCTCACTCTCTCTCTGAGCGAAAGTTGTAAGTCAAATCTGCTGTGTTTCAGCACCAAGGACAGCTCATTTAACCACTCTCAGCATAAACATTAACTTTCACAACACAAAAACCCACTTATTCAGTTGAAATATTATTTATGAAACTGTACCTGTCACGTCATTTATTATTCAGTAGATGTTATTCTGTCATTCAATCAGAGCTTGTCTGCTAAAATGAAACTTTTCTATTAGCTGACAGCCCGAGTAAACTTCCACGTCTATGGTCCGATCATGGAGAGCCCTCTGTCTCTCATCTTAATGCCTTTTCATTTAAAGATCTGTGGACTGCTTCCATCTTTGAGGTTCAACATTTTAATGGCACTGAGAGAAAAATGAAAACAGCAGCACAGCTTTCACTCCTCATCATTTTTACACAGTGATGGTGGAGCAACAATCCCAGTCTTTAAGCGAGCAACTATGAACTGCGCCATTAAGATATCATGCACAGTTTTGAGGATATTTTTAATGTCAAGATGTTGTAGTTTGACGACCATAGCTGGTAACAAGTTGTTAAAAGGCTGCACTGTGGAGCCGTGCGCATTTGTCTGCTCCACAGGAGTTGTAATCCGAAAAAAACGTCACGCACTCGGACCTTGCACACTGACTGCAAAAATCTGTAGAATGTGGCCAATAGTTTCGTACTGCGAGCCTGTGTCTCTGTCACTCCTTTAAAATCCCACTGAATCCATCCTGACAGAGCTTAATACAGCACACGCTCGTGCGTCGTAGCGCTGAGACAACTTTTTAATTCTGTCTCTTTTATGACCTGTGAGTAGGCTACAAATATAGGCCTTTTTCCATGACTGATATCCACATAATACTTGGGAAAACTCCAGTGTTTAATGTGAGGCTTGAGAGAGAGAGAGAGAGAGAGAGAGAGAGAGAGAGAGAGAGAGGGAGGGAGGGTGGATCATCATTAACCCATCTCTGTTATATTTCCATGGGTAATATCCACATGATAAATGAGCAAACTTTGGTGTTTAAATTGAGGTTTTGGTGGTGAGCAAGCGAGGTGGAAGCAGCAGGAACAGTTTTGAATCATCGATCACCTTGGACACATATGAAATTTCACATAAAATTGAACCTGTTCCAAAAAAAAAGGGAAATAAAACGACAGTTTAGGCATCAGTGTGCAGACATGATTAGAACAACATGAAAAGGCCTTAACGCTCTGCATGCCCACCTGTGTACTGAGACACCTGCAGCAGCAGTGCGCTGTCAGCACGGGGACCGACGTGCTTTCATTCATCTACGATGTTGAGGTCAGTGAGAGAGCCCAAAATGACAGATAGCCTTCAAAATTCTCCGTCACCCTCCAAAAATATCAGTCAGTGACGGAGAATATTTGGTTAACACGACCTCTGTTTGGGAAAGACTGTAGATTTTTGTCTTTTATTTAACTGTGGTTAATTTCACTGCCCTACTGCCAAATGGAAAGTCATAGAAGCCACTAAAACATTATAAAAATGCAATCAAATATTAAAGGAGCAAAAAACAACCAAATCCGCTTTAAAACCACACACAGTAACAGTAGTTTATCAATCAGTCATTTTTATTCATTTAAGTAGGCTAGTGATCCACTAATTTTAAGGCCCAGCCAAAATTGGTTTGGCCCACCCAAAACTGAAATCCTGGCGCCGTCCCTTCACACTACTTCATGTGCTTTGCCCTTTAATTGGCCCTCAATAAATGAGACAGAAAGTTGGTCTTATCACTTTCAGAGAATTTGGTTTGAAAAGTCCTGCCCTTCCCAAACACTTTCAATCAGCGGTTGCCCAGATGAATGTGAGACATATTCTATACAATGGATATTTGAAAAAGTATCTGGTGTGTCAGGTTAATTAAAGAGAGTAAATTTAAAGAAAATGTTTTTAGTAAAATGCATGTGCTAAAGGTCTCTGCTTTTTAGAAGGAACTGTGTATTGCTTGCAAGTTTACAGAAAGAAGAAGAGAAGCCGTTGACAGAAGTTTGCACTCTGCACTCTGGAATGTGTTTTCATAACTCCTTTCTTAGGCATCAGAAATGTTGACATTTCAGTGCCTGTAACAGAACTGAAATCACTGTGTGCATGGCCTTTGATGTCCACTACACTCTAATGACAGAACAGGGTTGGGCTTAAATCTATGTCTGCTGGCAAAACATTTGTGTTTCCTGTGCTGCTCTTGTATGACCTAAAACCAATCAAATAAACATACCCTAGGTTGTGGATTAGAGGTTTTATCTGGTGTAGATGAAGTGACCTTTTGGTCTCATCCAGCTTCACAATAACAATCCTTTGGGGGTTCCTAGAGAGGATAAACAGAAACAGGACATCTTTTTTTAATCTTGTACATGACATTTTCTAGACGTTGGTCAGATAGAAATCCACAAATCTGTCTTTAACCTCAGAGCTAGACTGTTAGCAAGCAACCAGGCGATTTAAACAAATATTTCCACTAGGCTATAGCACACCTCGGAAACCAATCATCTTGCTTCAACTTCTGTTTTCCTCTTGAGTAATGACATGCTGCAAGATGCCTGATTTTAACATTTTTACCTGTGCGTCTCAGCTTGACTTCATTGTTTGGCCAATATCCTAAAACAGCCGTGTTCATCAAAAGATTGTAGAAGAGAATTACTTGTCAAGTACAGTTAATATCCAATTAACCTGACTGCTGAACCTGAATCTCTTCTCCCACAGGCTGCTACTGTTGATAATGCCCCCAATTAAAAGACAGTATTTGAGGCCTTTGCCTCATTACATGGCAATTAACAGCAGGTCTAGTTACTCTTCGTTAGAAGGATATTTCCTGTTTGCTAATACAAGATGGCATCATATGAATGGCTGCTTGTAATTCTGCTGAAACAGAGGGCTCTTTCATGTGTTGTAATGAGTGACTGTTGGGAGTCATTCAATCCTAAACCATCCTCAAGGGTTAATCATTATGTGTACATTCCTGCCTCTTAGCGAGTGGATCCATCAGTGAAAGCAAACATACACTTTTCTGTGCAGAAAACACTTCAATCTTTGGTTGATACTGCCTTTATTTAACCCATATATATTACATTTTTGGGCATCCTGTCAGTGTATGGTATTGCAAACTTCACACAAATCTGTCATTAACGTCTTAAAAAAGAAACTGTTTTTTTTTTTATCTTTGTTGAGTGTGACAGAAACTAAAGGGCCATTACAAAGCATGTTTCATCAGAGGGGTTATTAGAAGTTTATCCCATGATGCTGACGCCAAGAACTCTATCAGTCCATCTGGCTATGAAATGGGATTAAGCATTGATTACAGTGAAATGATGGGGGATGGGAAAAAAAAGAACAAAACACAGATCCAGTGATACCAAATATACACAAAGAGGCTTTAAAAACAACTGAATTCCTCATGTTTAAGTTGTTTATTGTTCTTGCGTTCTGGTGCTATGTGCTGCTTCAATTGAAATCTTACTTTATATCAAATTTATGCAATGGGAAATTATTGGACAAGGCTATAGCTGTGGTCAGATGGGATTAGCATTACAAGGGGATGACAGGGAATTAAATATTCTCTGTACTCCCCTGTGACATAACTCACTTTTCCTGCCAGAATTTGTAACAGGAAATTATAGAATATGATTTAAAATAGATAGGCACATTTAGCTGGACAGAGGCTGCTGTGAATTTCAGTCAAGGAGTCACATGGTATTACACTTCACCAATGCCCCAACTTTATCATGGTATCAGCTTCAGAACTCACTCAACTTTTAACTAAATCAAAGCAAACCATTGATACTTGTATTTGGGTCGTAAACCACCAGTTTCATCACGATACAATATGATTTCATTTTTTTGGACACAGATGCAGTACCTTCCAACATCAATAATTCTGCCACACTACAATTTTGCTTCAATCCGATACAGGAGCCAACTCGGATATCAAACGAGTTTAACAATTTTACAAAGTTACAGAAAAAAAAAGCAGTTTGGCGATTTAATTTCTGTAAGGTATCTGTTTCACTGTAAGCTGCTACCAAAAACACCGAGAGGGGTCTGGCTGTTGATCTGAAATGGCCCTCCAGCAGACTGCTTATGTGAGACACAGCATATCTCAGATGGAAGCCAAGTACTGGTAATAGAAGAAGAAGGAAGGGAATGCCAACCGCATATAAACACCAATGAAGAAAAAGAGGAAGTTAATTTTGGAAGTTTTAGGGTGTGTTTCCGTTCTGAGATGTGAGGCATCTCAGATGTGTGGTCTGTGAGAATAGCCGTCAGAGATGAGCGATGAGCAGTCTGCAGCCAGACTATCTTGAAAGCACTCCTTCCTGATATGACTGATTTATAATGAATGGATTCCATCAGTATAACAACTGGGGATAATGACTGTCAAGGACTTGTCAGAAATAACATATTTTGACCCTCTGAGACCAGTGTTGTTGTCTATAACAAGAACAAACAACTGTTATTAAAAGTTGCCTGTTGTAGCTAGTTGTTGTGTCTTTCCAATGCCACTATCCACGCCTTCACAGCCCTTGTGAAAGCTTTCCTAGAGAGTCTGGAACTTGGGCGACTTTCCGGGCTCCTTAAAGATCAACTCCACAATAGTAATACCAACATTGAATCAGTGTTAATTTTGGCAGTTATTTTTCATTTTAGTCTTAGTCTTTAGATGAAATGTCTTTGAGTTTTAGTCACATCATAGTCATTTCTACCCTTTTTAGTTTTAGTCGACGAAAACTCAAAACATTTTAGTCTAGTTTTAGTCCATAACAAGTCCTCACATTTTAGTCTTTACTTTTAATCCAAGCATTTATTCTCTTGCCTAAATCTGGTACCAAATCATGCTAGTGTGTTGTCTGCACCCTGCCAAACCTGAGGTCCCTGCTTTCTATAGCTGAGAGGCAGAATAGCTACAGATGCATTGTTTTTTTGACAGATTTACCCACAGTGGAGAAATATCATGAATTTTGAAAGTCAGACAAAAACTAAACTACATTTAAGTCTAGTTTAATTATCTTGACAAAAACTAAAGTTAGTTTTTTTTCTGTTTAAGTCATCACAGATCTATTTTAGTCTAGTTGTTGCCATGGAAAAAAAGGCTGCCAGTGAACATTTTTAGTCATATTTTTAGACGACGAAAGTAACACTGCATTGAATATCTTTTTATGCATATTTTAATCCATATTTGAAGGTTTCTGCCAGTAGCAGCTAATGCTAAATGTCATTTTACATCCCAGAAGAACCAATACGAAGGAGTGCAAGGTTTTTTTTTTTTTTTGTAAATATGTGAATATTTTGAAGATTTTTTGACACATTAGTTTTTCTTAACTTTTTGGTCCCCAAGGGCTGGAAGAACAAGTTTGCGCAAAAAAAGTCTTTGTCATTACTGTTAACTGCGTGTCAAACATACAAAACCTTGAGTTTTAGTTTCCACTTTCATTGTCCCATAACTTTTTAAAAATTCAAGTGACATTACAGCAGCACACCTATTCTTAAAGCCCAGGTTGTCCTGAAAAAAAAGGATGCTTAAAGCTTGACTGTGCACCACAGGGTTGCAGTTTTACAAGCATTTTAAGACAATAAGAGGGAACTAAGACAAAACACTTGAAGAACGAGATATCAGAGATAAGATCTCCCAACTCAGTCTACCTAAAATCTAATAGTTATTTGTCTTATTGGTGGCTTCAGTCCAGGTTTAACACAAAGCCCTCTCTTGCTCACTTTCCAGGATAACTTTGGATTCTTATGTCATCTTGGATTTCTGTTCCTGCCCACATTGTGTTCTGGGAAAAGAAATCCCTCTTGTCTTCCTAAGAACTCAGCAAGGAAAAAAAAAGTTTGTACTGGAAGACTTTGGTGTTATGGCTTCAGTGTATGTAAGTGCTTTCCCCGTCTTGTGTTATGGTTGTGAAACCCTGTGGCAGAACATCTCAGCAGTCTAAACAAAACAAAGGATGAAAGCTTCCCAGGCATTGCATCACTGACAAGGTGAAGTTTTGTTTGTCAGGTCAGATGTCCTTACATGTTGTTTGGATGAACCGGGTCACATTTCACATGATTTATCAGATGTGAACGCAGGACGCTCAAATATGAAGAGGAAAAAAGGTGATTAGAATAAAAAAAAAACATTACCCATTCGAGATGGTCTAGAACTAAATTATCTAACAATGAACGTCTCTTATTTTGCATCCATACAAACAACTCAAACTTCAAATCAAACTGGGCACGCGGCCGAGGGAGAGAGGACTGTACACAGGGTCAAAAACGTTGATGTTCAAGCAATAAGAAAAATCAGATCTGTTGTGTTTATTTAACACTTTTGCCAGCAAATCCAAGTTGCATACTCCTGCTGCTGCTGGCATCATAAGTTTCTGGTAAGGATTAAAAATGGAAAAAAATAAATAAATAAAAAGATACACCTTAAAAAAACAAAACACCCACACTGATGCCTGCCTATCCAATCATAACTTCTGATCTATATACACATCAGTGCCAAAACTACGAGTTCTTGCAAAAGAAGTTTTAACTTTGTTAAACCAAGACTGGGTTCTTTGAAGCCTGGAAAAGCTGTGTCAAACAATGATCGTATTGATTCAGTACAGTTATGCTGTGGTTTAGCACAGTAAACTCTGATTTTATCTGTAATTTTTAAGCCAAGCTGCTCTCATTGTGGCGGGAAATCCATCTCTTTTAAGAGATCCAGAGCATTTGGCTCAGCTCAGTAGAGCTGGTTGTATTGCTCCCAAGCAACTTTTCATTTGGTACCAGTTTTTCTTTTTAAATGTGGATTAAATAATGACAAGGGTGAAGGAAAGGAAACTGGCACTCAAATGGGAACTAGCTACTGTGGCTTACATAAAGGAGCCGTTTTGTAGCACAGGCTATTTCATGAGCAGCAACAACTAAAGCGGGGTACACACATAAGGATTTTCCAAATCTTCAGAGATTTTTTATCTGTTAGAGACCCCACACATGAAGATAAAAAATCAGGGACTGAACAGTTTTGATCGTACTGTGTGTGGTGTGCTCCGATAATCTGAACACAGCACACCACACACATCATGATTCTGTCCCACCACAGATCTTGAATCTCGTCCTCCAAGCCAGAAATCTCGCGTGATCACATGTGATCTAACAAAAACAAAGAAGAAACATAGCAACAACTGGAGAACACAACACGCAGCATGGAAGAGGACACACAAGAGGAGGGAATGATGGCGTTCTTGGGACTATTTTTAACGGAAAAATCCAGAACTAAAAAAAATGAACTTTATGATGCTTCAGCAGGTCAGTCATGCTTGTTTTTATTTACGCCTGCTTCCTTGTTCCTCAGTCAGCTCGCTTCTTGATTGGCTACATTCTGTTCCACGTCACAATTCACGTCGTCCTGACTTGGGAGTCGTTGGTTTTCCCCACACATGAATATTTTTGATGGTAAATATTGAACAAGTTTAATATTTATGATTGTCAGCCCCGACCGTTTTTGGAGCCGATTATCGGGAGAAATTCCCTCTTAACACACCTCAGACCACAGGATAATCTTGTAGGATAATCTTATAAGACATAAGATAATCGGGCGTTTGCCATCCTTGGTCGGGAAGGGGGAAAATTGGGACAAAAACCGCCCAATTATCTTTATGTGTGTACCCCGCCTAAGGGGCCTTCCACACGGAGGTGAGTTTAGGAGTATCTGGAAATGTTTTTTATTAAGGGTGACATATTTTACCTTGTTAAGACAAGTTTATATTGGTCTCACAGGTCCCCAAAACATGCCTGTGATCTTTGTTGCTAAAAAACACTCTAGTATTGTGTTTATGCTTGTCTAAATAACCCTCTGTTTTAGCCCTGTTCAGAATTTGCTGTTTGTGTCTGTGGCTTTAAATATCACTGATCTGTCTGACTCCGCCCTTGACCACACCCTCCTAGAGAGGAAACGGATGCGGCGCGCTAATGTTACAATATTACAGACGCTCTAATCCAACGTTATGGACTTAGCTGAGAGGAAGATCAGGAGAGGAGGGCAGAACTTTCTTTAGAGCAGAGAGGGACAACCAAACCTGGGGGCGGGGCTAACTCCCCACATGGCATCATGAGGGGAAAATCTGAGAACGGCTTATTTCAGCACACCTTTTTTGAATGGTGGAGAAAGAGAGGGAGGAAGGTAATGGATTTTTCTGGTACTTGAGGGGATTGTGGACAGGCCAGAGGCACATATTTGTGTTAGAAAAGCCTGAAAAAGTGATTTTTGCATATGTCCCCTTTAATTAATTGAGATTTTCCACCCAGTATTAATTTTTATTATATTTTAATTGCATTTTTTTAGTTATTTTAGGTGAAAGTTGTTTTTTCTGATGGTTTGTTTTGTTTTTGTATTGCAATAAGGTTTTTTTTTAGTTAGCCTATGTTTATTCAACATGGAATACTTGGTAGGGGCAAGACCAAAAAGGGCCAGCCATTTTTTAAAAGTAATACATTTACATAATAAATTCCTTTTTAATTTCAAAGAATATATTCAAATAGTCCACTCTTTCTCCCTCATTTTACTTATTTAAATTTGAATACAGCTCAAGACCTTAAAGAACCTTTGTGTAGTCCTGACAAAGCAAAAAAAATCCCATATTACCTAACCCAAGGACATAAAGCCTCCAGCTTCATCCATCGAAGCAGGGAGGCACAACAACACTTTATCACTGTTTTCCATCACTGTATTTTCAGAGTCATGATTTATCTTTTTTCATCTTTTAGTAAAGACTGTTGAGATTTCTCTGTTGTGTTTTGTTGTACCTTGAGTTCAAGTCCTAAAAAAATGTCTTTTTGAGGATTTGCAGAAGCTCCAGGAAGAATGAACCTTTATGCCACCGAACATTTCCAACACAAAAAACAATACCTACTTATCTGACGGCAGATTTACTCAGGCTGGTTTCTGGATTCTTACTCATGGGGATGAACATTTTTCCATCAGACTTGGTGGGGATTCTGCTGCAAAACTTTCTTCAGACCAAAACAAGCTAAAGTTATGATCCCACACAATCTAGACAGCCTGAATATCTTATTTACTCTTTTAACATTTGTATGTCTCTACCTCCCCTGAGGACTGTACGTCTGCTCAGATACATGGAGGGCAAAGCAGCAATCTCTGCATACTGAGCATCGACGGAATTGTAAATCAATGCCTTTCAATACCCTGCAACCTGAAAAAAACTTAGAAAGACTGCATTTCAAGATGAGACAGAGAATTATGTAGAAAGTGCATGGCCCATGTAATTAATACATCTAACTTAGCATTTCAAGAATGGCCAAAATGACTTCCCTACAAAGTGAAACCGATAAGGACAGAGAAAGAGATTCATTCAACCAGTCAAGTTTAGGTTTATCTTATTAAGCCTGAGAGAACAAGAGAGCTGTCAATCCTGTTTTGCACAATCTAATTAAAATTACGCCCGTCGAGCTAATTCATTCATGACCACAGTGAGTGTGGATTTGCCCAGATAAAAATGGCTGTCAAGGACTGAGGCAGGGAGACAGAGAAGGCGGTCATTACAGCCTTAATTAGTCCAACTCACATCCAAGGTGAGAGACAATCTGCAACAGTTGTGCTCTGAATACAGAGTGGATCCATCAAGAAAAGAATGCTTTAATCAAACCAAGTGATACAGATCCTTCCAAAAATGAGAATGTCCAATTTTAGCGCAGAAGTCCAAATTAAGCTGCAGTTTTTTAATGAAGTTTTAAGCTAGTGTAATGTTAAACTGCAGACCAAATAAAATAACAGACATAGATTGGACCTCACAGAGTTGTGTCTGTTGGTTTAAGCTGCAGGAAATAAACATGTCTGAACAGTAAGGAAGAGGTCGCTAACTTTCATACCTCCCTCAAGTCAGTAACTGACTGATGAAGCAGTCAGGAGACAAGTCATCACCACAGATGGGACCTGCAGAAAAACAACAAGCCTTTGTTAACTGCATGTGACGATTATAAAACAAAGGGGTGTATGGTTAATAGCATCATGGATTCTCACACCCACTGATACTTCCTGTAGTCTACTGAAACATTTTAAGATTGTTCCAGTGGAAAGAAAGGGAGGACTGTTGTATGTTAACTCACTGGATGTCAAAAACAACCAGCTGTGGTCATGAACATTGCCTTCAGGTTTTAACTATTAATGACTAAAGTTTGGGAAAAGCACAAATACAAAAAACTCTCAACAGATTGAATTTGAATAAAACACAAGATACTTGTGCCCTATAAAGAGGATCAGCACTCAGTGAAGAAATCCCTAGTCCATTACTCTTTGCTTCCACAAGTCAACCGTTCAGACTGATGAATATTAAGAAACCTGCACTTCACAGGAGTTGTCAAGTGGGAACCCTCCTTCGTCAGTGTTTCGTCCAGTTAGTCCCACGACACCTTCAGAGGGCTGAACAGTGATCTTCAGCGTCCCAGAGCCACCCCCTCCATGCTGGCTCTCACCACCCACCATGCCAACACGCACACATCATCTTACCTATCTTACCACATGGCCCACACAGCCTCAACAGCATGCCACCTCCAACAGACCCGTACATGCAAGCTCCAGGTACTGACTATGCTGATACTACCTTCCTTAACACCACTCATGATTACAGTGCAACAACCAATAACTAAGAGGAAAAAAGAGGGGAAAATGAGACATTAGGGAAAGCGAGAGAGAGAGAGAGGGAGCAAGCTTCGCAATAAGGTGGGGGAGGCAGAGCTAAGGGTGTGGTACCCTGTTGTGGGTTAACACACCCCTGGCCTGGCGTGGCATGGTGCTCTACCCACCCCACTCCCTCATTTTCATGAGGGAAGACAGATCAGAGAGAGGATTAAACGAAACTAACGGATAGAGAAGTTACCGGGTTTCGTCAACCTTCATTTTTGCCCCAGCTGACATTACTCCTCCTCATCCAAATCCACTGGCTGGCCTGAGCTGCTTCATCTGAGATCTCCTTAACTGTCTTTCACAAATTCTGTCCCTGCACTCCCAGCTCTCTAAGTAATGAAACAGCTGATCTTGCTACAAACCCTCTACATCCCACTTCTACTGGACGAGTCCTAACTTTCCATCCTCGCTGTTCAGCTTCTGCTCCTAAATCTGCGTATCTCAGCTTCTTCCTTTCATAGGCTTCCTCCACAGAATCCTCCCGTCTATAAAATAAACTACACGCAGACCACAGCACTATGTCAGGCCTAAGACTGGTGCAAACTATCTCCTGTGGGATAACAAGTTTCCCTCCTAAATCTACCTGTAACTCCCAATCCTTAGCATCCTTTAACTGGCCTAACTGGTGCTCACCTTAAAACCTACTTCCTTTAACCTTCTCTCCCTCTCTGACAAACTGAACCATTCTCGTTCCCTGGTTACATCCTGCATTCACCTGTTGCCTTCTGTTTTCAATTCCTGCTGCTAGACTTTTCAAAACCCTGTCATGCCTCCATGTATATCTACCCTGTGACAGACTGGTCTTACATCCTGTCAAAATGTGCCTCAAGGTTGCTGTCTTGGAGCACAAAGGACAAGATGGGTTCCCGTCAACCCAGCACTTTAGGTTCTGGGGTGATGGTAGAACGTCATAGGGAGACCCTAGCAGGAATTTGATCCGCCTTCCATACTCCATAGGTCTCTCCAACTCAGCTTCCTCTTCTCTAAACTCTCCCAGTTCATCCACTGTCCCTGCTTAGCCTGAGCCACAGCCTTAGTACACCTTACTACTTCCTCCTGTCTACGTACCTGTTCCACTACCAGTCTCCTTCTATCTTTAGGACCTGCTTTGTTCCACTCCGGTCTACCTGAGCCAAACCCCAGGCCTCCCCGACCTATCTGGACATTGCCTACAATCTCAGCATGCCTAAGAGCTGCCTCTGCCTCCTCTACTGCCTGTCTTGGGTTCCATTTCCTTCCCCTGGATGGATTTGGAACTACACTGCTAACTAGTCTATCTTTGCTCCCTGCTAACAGCAGCTCTGTTCTAACCTTTGAGCGCTTGAACTTTTCTGTTAAGCTAGTGATCGGGAGTTGGAGTATCCCTTTGCCATACAGTGCCACACTGCTAAGGCACCAAGGAACGTCCAACCACTTCCTTACATATTGGTTAATTACTCTCTCCAGCTTCTCTATCTTTGATATTAGGATCTCATAAACTGACATGGACCACATCAGTCTAGGAAATAGCCCAAACTGCAAGCACCATAACTTCAACCTCCCTGGGAATCCTGATTTATCAATCCTCCCTAATCCCTCCACTACATCTTTTCTAAACTTCTCCACCTGCTCACTGTCATTCAGGTCTTCATTGTACCATCTCCCTAAGCTTTTTACTGGCTTCTCCCTGATCGACGGTATCTCTTCCTCATCTACAAAAAACTTCCTGTCAACAATCTTCCCTCTGGATACTGAGATGCTCCTGGACTTACTAGGCTTGATCTTCATGCTAGCCCACTTGAGATTCTTACTTAGCCTCTTCAGTAGCCTTCTTGTGCATGGCACTGTCGTGGTGACTAGCGTCATGTCATCCATGTAAGCCCTGATTGGTGGGATTGGTGAAGTCCTTCACATGAAACAAGGGGACAGGGGAGATGTATTTCCAAGAAAATGTCCACCCAAAGTGAAGTCTTAATTAAAACACACATTCCCAATCAGTTTCCCATATTGCATTACAACATTCAGTCTGGGCTCCATCTGATTCGGTGTGGCCTCTGCATATTCTCCCACAGTCCAAACATTAATGTTGGATGTAAAGGAAACCAGATGTAATTGTTTTCTTTCTATATATCTCTTGGCTCTGCTTCTCTCTGTTGCAAATGTTTACTCCACCCTGCACCGTTTATGCTTTATATGAAAGTTGATGAAAAGGTTTTCTTTATCCATTAAAAAAAACAAGCTGTGAAAATACAACTGAATTTCCTCTAGAGAAGCAACTGAAGAAATGTATGCCAGGAAATCTTACTCTTTCTCATGGCTCCCTGGGGTTAGAAGTCAAACAGAGGTTTTTGTGAACTTGAGAGCACGTCAAGCTGTGATGCTTTGCGCATTTCGTGCTTCTTTAGTTATCGATGATGTTTGTAGAGAGCTCTTTCAAATAAAAAGAGACAGGATGCCAGTAGGATACCATGCTTCAAAAAGAAACATTTGATGCAGACATGTACTTACAAAAATATATTTTTAACCTGATTTTCAGAGTAATCTGGTGTTTCTGACCAGACTCTTTACCTTTGCCCATCTACTTTTCCTTCCCCTTATTCTGCTGTATCAAATTATTTTAAGACATAGAGGTATTAAAACCTGATAATCTTAACAGTATTGCATGAAAATAAAAGATTTTTCATAAAGAACCTGCATGCACTAAAGTCTGTTAGATGTCATAAATATAGTTTGGTGAATTGTGCCCTCTAGTGGGGGTTGAAAGGAATAAAAGCACTGGACAGATTTTTCCTATTCCTCTTATTGTATTTTTACTTGTGTTCAATTATTACTAGGGCCCGAGCACCCAGGGTGCAAGAGCCCCATTATAAATGAAATGGTTTGTCATTATAATCATTATTTTAACCTGCCCCAGGGCTTTAGGGCCCCTTAACATACTCTAAAACGAAAGAAAATCGGCACACATGTGGGGTCTGAAAAATGTGAGGTTGATATAAGTTTCACAGATGGCCCTAAGGAATTGCCCAGATAGCGCCACCTTTTGTGCTTCTATGGAACAGCTCCAGAAGGGACTTTGACAAAGAGTAATGAATTTTGGTGTGTAGATGCAGCTCAGGGAGCTTTACAAAAAAAGTCTCCTGGAGTACATCTCTAACTACAACCATAAATCAACCACGTAGAATACATTAGCCAAAAATGAGGTGTTTTTGGCCTGAGTCTTTTTTTTTCTTGTCTTGCAGAAAACTGCAGATTTAATCAGGTCTGTATTGCTCAGTTTGTGTTAATCGTGCATTGTAATTCCTAATAATGGCTGACAGATGGATTTTTACAAAACGGATCAAATGTTAAGTCATTCTTGCTCTCAGGAGAGGTGATCTTTTAGGGGTTGATTTAATAGCTGTGGAGATCAAAAGACAAAAGATACCCTAAAAACCTCAAAACCTTTTATCCACATTTTCTTAATCTAGTAATCTCTTGGGGGCTGGATGGGAAACTATGGTGATCACTGATCTGAACCATTTCATCATTATTGTTTATTCCTGATATTTCTTTGTGTTACTTCCCTTGCCCTTATCTTTTTGGATGTATGTAGGATTTTAAATGTTGTTTCAGCTAGGACTGTTAGCACCAGTGCATTAATTGCAATCAATGTAGGTCAAAAATTAGAGCAAACATTTTTTGGTAACATTAATTGCATGCTTTCTCACACCACATTTGCCAACGCAGTGTCTCCCTGCAGCCAAAATGATGTAAAATAAGTCCACTGCTGCTTTTTAATGTCTCACTTTAGTTGTGGAAAACCTCACATACAGCTCAGTGGATAAGTTAAAAGTCATCTGCAGCTTGTCTAATCAAACGTTCACATTTTTAATGTTCCCTTATTTCATTTTCAACCATTGTGGGTTCATTTTTCTGTGGTTAACTACACCTTAAAATCTTTTACCTACCAACAGTTTCTTTTTTCTGCAAATAAAAGCAGAAAACAGAACAGGAATCCAACTACTATTATTTGAGGAAAGTATAAAAATCTAGTATCAAACAAAAACAGTTTTAAATACAACATAGAGATCAATTGTTATTAACTAAAGAAATTCTGAGCTTGATAACAAATAAAAGTTTAATAATTTGACAACACTAGTTTCAATCCTTTTGTTAAGTTTCAGACACAGTTATTTACATGTTGAGAGCTTCACATTTTGTAAAGGGGTTCTATAATGCAAAATTAATTGAATTTTAAATACGGACATGACGTTTGCCTTCCCACTAAAGGACGCATGATTTACATTGAAATGTGTTCCAGCGGCTGCCAAATTAAGCCTAAATATTAGGTACAATTCACTAAAAGATATTCTCAATTAGGAACACTGACTTTTTTTTTTTTTTTTTGGTTGATATTCACTTCTGGCCTATCTGAGTATGGATCTTGTGGATCACTGCTGGGTCATGTTTGACCAATAATTAGTGGCTTATGTGGGCTAATAATGCCTGGCTAGAGTTTTGATCTAGCCAGCCATGGAAACAGCTAAGTAACAAGAAATGGTTTGAAAATTTCTCAAACAATACAAAAAGTCCTTACATGTTTTAAAAATCACAGTTGACAATTGGGATCTCAGTGTTGGTTGAAATAATCATGACAATCATTATGAGCTAAATCATGCAGCCCAGTTACTCATCTACTTAAGAAATAGTAGTGTGAAATAATACATCCAAAATCTGTCAGCAAGTTTGACTTACAGATATGATCAATTAAACTCCCAAAATATTTTTTTACTTTCTTTGTGGCATAGAAAAATGCCTACTGAAGTTATAAAGTGAGGGATCATATAGGAAAGGGTGTCCCCTGTCATTCATACCACTAGTTTAAAGGAAACAAATCATCAATTTTTTGTTTATTTGCTTGTTTGTCAAAAATATGCCAGACTTTGCTTGTTAGGCTAATTCATTCATGCCCCCACTGAGAGAAAAGAAGAAACTGGACAGCTGGAATTTTTGGGAAATGCCTACCCAAGATATCTGGGGTCTTGGATTTCATCCATTCTCTCAATGTAAAAAAAGTTTTGTCCGTGAGTACCTGGGGCAAACAGATGGAGGATATACTGCACAAGTCTTACAAACTCATTTGGCAAGCAAACAGCAGGTGAGCTGGGCGTCAGAGCTGAATACTGCGATTTGTTGAGCATTTCAGTATTTTTGCAAACCTTTATAGTCTAATTGAAAGCCTTGTAAGCTTACTTGAAACATTTACTACCAATCTAAAAAAAAAACCCAAGGGCTCGTCCGGGATTTGAACCCGGGACCTCTCGCACCCTAAGCGAGAATCATACCCCTAGACCAACGAGCCACGTGACTCCAAGCGAGAAATTCTGGCGGAAAACTCATAAAATCTGGACTTTACACAAATATGAACGAAACTTCGTGACGTTTGTGGTAGACTACTTATTTTTTCTGACTATACGCCCTTTTCACGCTGCGCGTTCTCAGAGCGGAAGTGATCAAAGGCAGTGGAAAACAACATCCGGGTCTCTACTGCTCCCGAAAGAAGATATCTACTTTTTTCCGCAAGAACTGTCTGTTAAAACCATGGCGAATTCTAGTCGCAGATGTCACTGTAGTGTCCCCTGTTGCTCAAATGACAAACAGACGCATCCTTATTTAAGTTTTCACGACTTTCCAACAGATGTGGGTTTACGAGGTCGCTGGGTTCAGGCGATTAGAAGAGAGGAGGGCGCCACTTTCAGGATTCTCCGCGGCAGCACCTATGTCTGCAGTTTGCATTTTAAAGATGACGACATCTATTCAACCCCGAAAGGTTTGAGGAGAATTAAAAAGGGGGCTGTACCTTCGAGGTTTTTATGGAATGACTGGGGCAGAAATCAAACTCGGACCGGTAGGCGACTGGGTTTTGACGCAACAACCGACTCCGAGGAGGATGCTAACGCGATCTCTGCAGTTGATGTTGCCGTTACTCGCTGTGAGCACGATTATGCTCAACCACCTCCACCTGGTAAGTTTTACACTTTCTAGGAAATGCTAAAGACATACTAAAGCTTGACTGAGCGTGCTAACTTCGTTGAAAGTTAAAGACATATCTATATGATGCTATGTGTCAGTGAGTCTGTGTACTTGTGTCACACAGTGACTATTTAACATGTGTCTGGCTGGACATGTTTATGTATTGTCAAGAGAAATTTCCCACCCTGAATGAAGTATGGAGTCTCAAAGCCATCCTGGAGTCATTTTTACTGATTTTAAATTGTAATTTTGCAAGTCTGAATGAGAAATTGTGATGCAAACTGTCATAGTGTTGATCTCTATTTAATAATCACATGCATGATATTTTTTATGCCAAGGTACATCAGATGATGCATCTGAGAGAATCAAGGAACTAGAGAAGAAAGTGCAAGAACTACACCTTAAACTCCAACAGTTGACCATTCAACAACAGCAGCCTCACATGAAACGCTTCTGTGCCTCAGATGAAGACTTCCGCTTCTACACCAGATTCCCATCAGAAGAAGTCTTCATGATTTTCTGGGAGTCAGTTTCTCCATCTGCTTCCAGGCTGGTGTACTGGTCAAAGGCACAGAAGGGAGAATTTGAGGCTCCAAGCCCCCACCGCAAGCTGCATCTCATTGATGAGTGCTTCATGTTCTTCTGCCGTGTTGCAGCTGGACTCAAAGAAAAGGTACTGGCATCTATATTTTGTATCAGTGTATCTACAGTGAGTTGCACCATACTTACATGGACAAGCTACTTCTATCAAGTCCTTGGATCACTCCCCATCTGGATGACTCGGGAGCAGGTGCAGGCCACCATGCCTGACAAGTTCCTGCAATACTGCCCCAAAGTCAGAGTGATTATTGACTGTACAGAACTTCGCTGCGAAACATCATCTTCCCTCACCTTACAATCTGAAACCTTCTCCAGCTACAAGAACCACACCACATTTAAAGGTTTAATTGGCATTGCACCTTGTGGGGTAATTACATTTATATCTAAATTATACACTGGGTCAATCTCTGACAAAGAAATAACCAGGAGAGCATGTCTGACACAGTATCTCCAGCCAGGGGATGGAGTCATGGCTGACGAAGGGTTTTTGATTGAAGACATGTTAGCAGAGGTCGGTGCAACGCTGATCATTCCACCACTTAAAACTGCCCCTCAGCTCAGCAGTGCAGACGCTAAAAAAATGCAAGCCATTGCATGTCTTAGAGTTCTGGTGGAGAGGGCAATACATCGTGTGAAGGAATACCACATCTGGGATGGTGTTGTTCCTCTCTCCTTGGCAGGCTCCATCAACCAGCTGTGGGCAGTTTGCTGCCTGTTGACAAGCTACCAAGGCCCTTTAGACATCAAAAGTGACAAGCCTGTATAGATGGCTGGAACCAGCACACCCCTTTTATCGAGTACTTTTTCTATCAAAAATCAAAAATATGTACTGTAGCCAATTTTGATGTCCTGGAGTTCATTTGTAGTTCTTGTGATATCAAAACATAGTTTAATGTGTACTCATGTTATACTGAAATGAAAATTCTAGTATAGAGACAACTCTATTGCAATATATGTATATATGGAGAAAAAAAAACAATCTGAACAGTTTGGCATTAAAATGAATTTATATATTAATTAAAGAGCCCTGACCCTGTTGAAACCATTACCTTTTCTATGTAGTTGGGCCTCTACAGCAATGTTTTTATGTATTTTGAATGTAAAAAAATAAAACATTGAATTACAGGTAATTTTAAAATGAATTAATATTGCAATTAAAAAGACTTAAGACCCTGTTGTAACAACTGCCTTATTTTTATTTAAAATATGATCAACTGCATGTGTCAACTGTAGTTACTGATCAGCACAGTAATTAGCATCATTCCCACAGTATGCACTAAAGGGGCATTTATCAGAACAGACATGGTAGAAATTGAATGTTATATTCCTAAATCTGTTGAAATTAGTGCATAATCACTTCTATACAAAATGTTTTTTTTTTAAATTCACTTAAAACAAGACTTGATCTACATAGGAATGGGTCCTCTTCCCTAGTGGCCACTGTCTTGCACTGCTATGTTTCTACTTAAAGGACAAGCTAGTAACATATGCCTTTTTGTAATTAGCAAGTGGCCGAAATGCACCACTTGGAAGATGAAGAGTGTGGTTGTTGTGCACAAAGAATAGAAATTTATAGATGTGTTTGATGGTAAAACTTGTAAATTGGAGGATCATACTTGTCATTCATCACAGGAGCTTTACTGACAAGAGGGGTGAGCGAATGAGTGTTTCAATCTAGAATGTGACCACTACTTGCAGTTAAATATTCCCATTTCTACACACTGTACCTTTAAATCCCCTGTGAGGAGTTTTTAGCTGGCTATACGGACTTTAATTATAACTGATGCCTCCTTTTTACCTGCAAACCAACAAACATAACCATCAACCATGTGATAGACAATTTCTCTATCATATTTTTTAATGCCTCATACTACTTTTGTGGGTGTCAGACAAGACAATTGCCAGCATGTGGTTAAAACAGACCCCTTTTTACTTTTTCCACAGCAAATATTCAAAGTGAGAAACATCTGTATGCAAAAGGCAGCAAGATTGAATTTTTGGATAAGTAAACAGTTAAAAATGTACAGGACAGGATCAATAGAGTAAGAGGCTTTGTACACATGCGGCTCAAAAACTGACGAAGGATATCACAGAAGCCATAAAATTGCATATGCAAAACATTTCATTGAACTTACCAAATAGAAATGTACAAATCTGATCTGAAACAGTCAGCTGTTCAACTGCATACCACCACAATGAAAGAATGGAACAAACACTAATCTCCTTATATTAAGAAGAGGCAGATATACTGTACAGTGCTCATTTAGACTTGAGAAAAACATCCATGTAGATAGTGAAATAGAACCTGTCGAGCTGCTGCCTCATACCATGAATAAGGTCTTCATCCTTCCAGACTCTCTACACTGTCATATCTCTGTGTGTGTCTTTTACGAAGTCCCACCATTCCAGCCCACTAATGGCAAGCTGACCCTGGATCTGCCAGTAATACTTGTGACTCTTCTTGAGGGTAGCTTAACCTTTTATTTGGCTCAGGTGTTTCACCTCAGCGACACAGCCAGTGTCACAGCATTTCACTTCAACCAGTCCAAAAGGAGGCGCTTCTGTCGGGTCAAAAACCCTGCCATCTGGGCTGGCACCAAGGTGAGGTGCATCAGGGTACACAACAAAGCCAGAAGGGTAAACAGACACATCACGCATATCAGAGTACTGTTTTAAAATGTCATTCTCTTTCATCAGACCCCTTCTCATAGCCTGGGTTTGTGGTGTTCCTTTCAGCATGCAAAATGTCAGAGATTTTGCTGAGGACTCGCCAAGCACATGGCAAGCCTCTCTGAACCTGCTGGCAGTCACTCTTGGTTGTCATACCTGGAACCACAGATGGCTGCTGCATTGTTCCCTGGTCTCAGCCTCAATGGCAGCAGAAAGATCATAAGACACCTTTATACTCTCAAGGGGTCAATGTTGCTTGCAGTCAGGTGTAAAGTCAAAGTCTGCTTGAAATCTGTAGCCCTCAACAGGCAGCACAGGAAATTGTTGGCCTGGTGCATGCTTTATGATTTCCCTATTAGTCTCTGGGGGGCACTGGTAGGACAAAACTGATCCAAAGGGCACTGGACCAAATCTGGACTCCACCATTGTGAGTTCCTCAGGTCCATGAAGAATTTTGCAGAGACCAAGCTGTGGCTGAATCTTTTTCAATTTCTCCCTTGCAGACATCACATCTGGATCAGGATGGGGACTTATCACAAAAGATACCAATACATGTGATCATGTGTCTATCTCTGTCTTATCTATCTATGTCTATCTATCTATGTCTATCTGTCTATCTATACCGACCAGCCTTAACATTATGAACACCTAGGCAATCTAATGCAATCCAATACAACAGCTGTACCATAAACTCTACTTTCAGAAAGACTGTATTCTTTATTTTTGTTGACATGATCAGACAGGTGATTATTGAACTTGATATTTATAATCAAAGACATAGTAGGTGTTAATGGTGTACTTGAGTGTTTTATATTGAAAGGTGTTCCTTAAATTCTGGCCACTTCATTAACAAATATGAGGGGAGCAAAATAGTAAGAACACCTTTTAATAAAATCACTCCAATAAATCACTACCACCCACTCAAACTTTGACAAAACAAGAGATAAGATATTCCTTTATTAGTCCCACAAGGAGAAATTCCAAATTTACAGCAGCGATAAATAAAAAAAGATGTATAAAAAGATGAAAAACTTAAAAAAAAAAAAAAAAGTGATATTTACAGCTGTCATGTACATGTTGGATATGTTACAGATGGATAAGGTGGAGATATTTATATGTATGATACAAATATATATTATATTATGTATACTATATATTATATGTTATATTATGTACACAAATATCATTATAAAAATATATATATTTCTGTCGGCTGCTGTGATGCTGCTCCCCCAGCAGACCACGCCATAGAAAATAGCAAAGGCTGCATGAGTCATACAATTAATTCAAAGAACAACTGTCAACCTCCTGACCATGTTAACAAAAACTGAAAATGTAGAAGCTTCAGATAAATAAAATTTGTGGATAGACCTTTTGTATTGGTTGCGTTATATTGCCCAGGTGTTCATGTAATTATGGCTGATCAGTGTACACACACATACATAAAAAATACACATTTACTTAAAAATTTCTTGAATAAATTGTATTAAATGCATCACCTGAATAGACACCATATAAGGTGGATTTGACACCTGATTTGACATGAATGTTGTCCTTCAATTTAGGTTTACAAACCACCATCTCATCTACCGACTCCGGCTGGATTCCCTGTTAAAACACAACATAGATTTTTATAGTTGTGTCCCTAAAAATGCTTTCTCTTCCTTATATCAGTTCTAATCTAGTTATAAATCCCAACCTGTGTCCGAGGTCTGTGCCATGTCTGCAGTCTGTCTGTGCATGACAAATGTAATGGCACCATCTTGTAGTTTAAGGTGCTGAAATGGGCACTTTGATAAAGAAGCCCCACCAAATGGTTGCAAAGGGCTCTCTCAGGAGCAGGATGTGGTTCTGACCACAATAGGGACTGTGGCAGCTTCTAGTGTGATCTATTTAGAGAAAAAACAAAACACACACACAAAGGTAAGTTTGTTTTTAAAACTCAGACCATAACTGTTTTAAGCACATTTGCATGACATGATAAGACATTACAGGAAACAATGCTCCTAATTTATTTTGGTGAAATCTCACAGATTGGAGTTATTCCCCATGGCATTTATCTTTTCCAAAGCAATCAGGAAACTGGCAAATGCATGCATTTTATTTAGACTAAGAGTTAACACATCAATTTTAGAGCATTAAATACTTAAGAGCATTGGAACCTTGTGTGGAATGACTGTTATTTGAACATTGTACTTACAGGCAACATCACACAGCAATGACAGCAGCATCGATCTGTGGCATCTTGCTCGAATGACCAGCTCTCCATCTTTTATCTCTGATACACACACAGCTACACAAAAAGGGAAACATTACAACATATGCTTCGTTTTAAAGCCACTTTAAAAAACGGACCTTAGCAAACAGTACGAAAAACTTAACATCCATAAATCAGAGATAACTCGGCTATCACTTTATGTAACATCAAAATTAACAGTGCAGTCCACCAGTCAGTGTTTGGTAAACTTGAGAATATATCAGAGAAATGAATTTCTCCAACTATGGCTTATAATTGCTGTATTTTCAATGCAGGAAAAGTTCGAACTGCCTCAATATGTTGCATAGGACCACTGGGTGAAAGATTGGATAAGGGACGAAATACAGTCATTCTAAGTATGTGTTGGATAGGTGATAATCAGAATTATAAAGTAAAAAACAACTATTCACCGTCGGGGTGATTGAGATCGTTGATTATGTTGAGCAACGTTGATTATTACCCGCATTTGGCGAGTAAAGGAATATGATTTCGGTCCAGGACCACTTGGCTAAAACAGCTAGCTTGCTTGTTAGCCTAGCATTCACCGTCATACCTACCTTCGTAGTTGTATAAATATCCTTAGACAAAGAATTTGTAATCTTTTTCAAGTTTGGAGCTTGAGGTCAAGGAAAACGTGTCAGCAATCCCACTGACATCAGCGATCGCCAGTTTCTGAAGGTTGTCGAGAAACTTGGAAAAATTCATCTTCACTTCATTCATTTTCGCGACTGACAAGCAGACCTGGATGTTGTTTTCCACTGCCTTTCATCACTTCCGCTCTGACAATGTGGAATGCGTGAAAAGAGCGTATTCGTGCTGGACAAACATTTCTACCATTTTCTGTGCCAACAAAAAGTTGTTGCGAAAATGCAACCCATGACAATCTCTTATAAACCCTCATACTGCATGAATTCTGACAGTTTGTATCCCAAACCAATATATTCCAGCTCAAATAAATGTGAGAAAAGCCACTTGTTGCTTCAAAACATTCTTTAAATCGCATATAATGTTAAAATATAACGGAAAATGGCATTGTTCACTCCCTAAAAGGGTTAACTTTAGGTGGAATCGGTCCACTTACCTGAGTTGACCCACATCATGGTAGTATAAGATGAAATTGTTCCCAAATGCTCCGTGTATCTCCATAAACAGATAAACGGTGACTCACACACAGCAAATTATCTTCAGGATTATCCGTGTGAGTAGTTTCTCCTGAAAAATAGCCTATCAGCGGACATGTGAAGCTCGGTACTTGACGTTAGCTTGTTAACACAACTTCCGGTTGATTCTACATCACCTTACCTGTCTACCTAGTAAAGTTTCCAAAGGTGTCATAGACGAGAAACCTTTCGTTTCTCTCTTAAAAAAGAAAAACTGATGATACCAGACGTATTTTTTCTCCATTCTCTTTAAATAAAAGCTGCTTTAAATTCTGTAGGCCTATCTATCAGCTGAGATTTGTTAAAAAGACCGTTAATTTTAATAATGGACCGGTGTTACGTCACTGAAAAACCGCCAGAGGTCAGCATTTGCTCTCCCTGTGGTGAGAAGCAGAGGACCTGAGCAAGACAAGGGATTCCCCCTGTACGCTACTTCCGTTTTCGTTTAAACAGTGATTGACAGGTTTCTGTGTCCGTACCACTGCTTTTCTTTTCAGTCAGGGATAGGAGAGATATCTAGCCTATTATATTACCCGAAAAAGTCTAGCAAAAACACTTAACAAATAATTTTATTACATGTTCAACTAACAGAACTGTAGAACTGTGCACAGTAGTGTCAGAATTTTGCGCTGTTCTCTTATTGGCAGAAGGACAAAGAGAGCATGAGTTCGGCTTAAATGGTCATTGACCCAAAGTTTATTAAGGATTACATATAAAGTTTACAAAATGTCACAAATATCACCCATCTGTGTGTGTCCCAGCGAGCTCTCAGCGCAGAGAGCCCCTAACCCTCCATAAGTGCATCTTTTTATCTTCAGGGGAGGATCCTCCTCCACTTCCTGACAGGGAGGAGTCCTGTGAATTACGTCACTTCCCAGTCCAGTGTGGCCTCCTCAGTGTGTAACAAAGAGTGGTCTCACTACGTTAACCTTAGCTGTCATCATCACTGTACACAAAAAGAGCCACTCACTCGTAACTCTAATCTTAGCAGAGGAAAATGTCAACTGCATATGAAAAATACAATGTTTTATCTTGTAATATGTCACAATTCCCCCTTTCAATATGATTTTATCATATTGACAATAAACTATATGTATGCAATATGTGTAAGCAGTTTCTTCGTTGCATTAACAGCAGCAAGCAGTTCTTCGTTGCACAGAGCAGTGGAAATAATAACATTCACATTTAATGCATGATTGAATAAACGCATAAGCTATCCTTTTAACTACCAGGAGTACATTCATTTGTGTTAGAAATCCTTTGTCCCTAGGAGCTTCAAACCCTTAATTACTCTACTGGTAAACATGTCTGCAATGAGCAATACAAATATCACACCTTTTACACTTATGCATAAACTTTGTGTAAGCATGTTTTAGCCTTAGCCTCGAGTAACATCTACAGGGTGATGACTAAACAATCTTCATCATCTTCCTCGCAGTCATCTTCTAGTCTCAGCGGCCATTGTGGCCATCTGGTAAGCCTTGGGCAGGTCAGTGGTGATCACCTCAGCGAGTGAGTGAGCACATGGGATACGACAACACCCGCATATGGTTAAAAGGCAATTACAGTGATTAGGGAAATGAATATTTAGGTGATCAAACCTTTCCACTGTTCAAATTAGTAGTTCAGTCAGTCATTAAATGGGTTATCTATGCCTGAGTCTTCAGCCATTTTGTTGAAAAGAGACTTTAGATCTGATTGATTCATCTGCGGCTGTACAGTTAACAATTTATATACCGCATTAATCTCTAAACATAGCACACCCCCTTTTTACCCCATAACACGTCTAATGCTATTCTAATTTGCAGACTCATTAGGGATGTGGCAGCTAGTTGTTCTGATGGTCCAGAAATGGCATCTCTGGTCAGATTGGTCAGGTGCTGAACATCATAGTGAATGTAATTTATGTGATCTATGTTTTTGTTTGGAGCAATCCAAATGAAAATTGATTCAAAGCCACCAGCAATTTGGTCAGATAATTTGAAGTGGTCTGACACACCCCTAGGTACACCAATTACATCAATATAATTCAATAAATCTTTTTTAAGCCTTGTATTATTCCCCAAACAGAATATAGTCCCCCTTAGACCACACTGCCCATCGTCTCATGTAATAAATATAACATGGCCCTAATGTCAAAGTTCAAGTTCAATTTGAAAATACGCTTCAACTCCTTAAAGCCTGTTAAATCATTTTTCATACATACTTTTATGACACCTCTACCTATCAACATGATCAATAAATTACTAAAAAACTTCTGAATGTAATCTTATTAATGATAGAATTGCCCTCAGGTGGATTATCAGTTGCCAAAAATTATAATTTATGGAAATTAGGATCTTTTGAATTTCAATAGAAGTTCAAATAAACATTTCAGTTCCAAGAATTAGAAGTTTCTGGCTATAATTTGTGTTTTCAGGTTCCAATGGGTTAATGTCATTGATTGTTGACACCTTTGTTGCCAAATCAGAGCACATCAAAAACAAACGCTAATAATGACAGTCACAATAATAATACTGATAATAATAAAATACTAAAAAACAAAAGTTATCTCTAATGTCATGACATTCAGATGCAAAATGTGCAGCTAACTGTATATTTTGAAATTCTTCTACGTGATTGCTATAACCCTAATATAATTTGGCTCAAAAATTTCTTTCTTACAGATTCATTCATTAGACAAACCAAGAGAAAAAGTATTTCATCTTCAGTTTTTCCTCATTCATACAACAAGTACAACAGCACAACAACAACAGTTTTTTTTTCCCATGGCCTGCTTCTGTTTCTAATTTATCTTATCTCAGTCTGTACATTGTTAAAAATTTCCCTTTGTTTCCCCATCTGCTTTTTTGCTAGTTTGGCCTGTTTTTCATCCTCCTGTTTTAAAATTTCCTGATTCCCTGCATCAGTCAGTGATGGTAGTCAGTTTGTCATGGCTGTGTCCGCTAATGTATAAGGTCTGTATTTCATAGTGCCATTACTTCTTGTCATCATTGGCGTCATATAGTGTAGTTTTTTTGTATCATGTAATCTGAGTCTGTGTCCCCTGCGTCTGTTCGTCCTTCTCACTGTCTGTGTCATTTGTGTCAGAACATTCTGTTCCCTACTATCATTTTTGTTGTTGTCTCCTTCTCTCTGCATCTGCTTTTCTCATAGCCTTGACTGGCGTCGATATTGTTTCTCTAGCCTGTGCTGGTATCATAGCTTTGACTAGTCTCCATGTCATGTCTGCAGTTTGGCTCCTACTCCTCCCTCGTTATCAGTTTCCAGTCTGTGTGACTTGAACATTTCTCACAATCTCATAAATTAGCATGCAATATCTACTGTGTTTAGATTAGACTCTTAACCCTAAATCCTTTATGTTTTTGTTGTTGTCCAAACTAAGGTCTGTTATGATTGCTGTCCAGGAAAAGTTGAATCATAAAATCATTGTCAGGAAATCAACTATCAAACTTATGCATAGTTCTTTAACTTTACAACATGTCAAATGGTGACCCTACTCATGTAGTTTATTGGTAAATTATGTTATTTTCCTTGCTTTAAGTTCAACTATGTTCATCAATTTGTCTTTATTTCAGGTTTTTATTTATTTTTATTTAGTTAATTCTAGTTTTAACTTCCCTTATTTTACTGTTAACACCTTCAATTCCTCAGCCTATGCAGTAACGTGTTTACTTTTATTTTAATCCATTTTAACTCCTGACAATGTGTTTTGTTGTACTTAATCAGAAAGTACTTCCTATTATTATTATTATCCCTTTGTTAAAAAATCCCAAAATATGTTTCCTTTTCCTTAACAGCTGTGTAATAATAATAATAATAATAATACATTTTATTCATAAAGCGCTTCAACTATCTCTCTATTTGCTCATTAATTTTCTCTGTAAGTTCTCTCTATTTATGCCTCACAGCCTCTCTAGGCCTCTCAAGGCCGCCATAGGTTCAAGCCCTCAGTTTGCATTTGTGAAGGACGGGGGAGTCGTCTCACTGAGATACACACACACACACAGGCAGAATCAGATACACATAGAGGACACACACACAGTTTTCCTCAGCATTTCTCCAATGCATGTCAGATTTCTTCTTCTTTCTTCCATTTCTTCTTAAATTTAGACATATTCAATAGTTTATTTTTCTAATATGTAAGACCATAAATAAGGCACCAAAAGAAAGGAGAATTAAAAGGAAAAATAATGGGCCTTGTCAAAGTGCTGAATGAATGCATTCTACCTCACTAGGCCTTGCAAGCTTGCTTTAACCAAAAATAAATTCAGATTAAAAAAAAGAAATATATTTAGATTAAAAAATAAACAAAGACAAAAACAAAACAAAATAAAAATAAAAATGAGGAATTCCCTCTGAGCTCAAAATTACACATTTAACACCACAAACAAACCTAGACAAACAACAACCAAATAACACAGTGTGCCGGCACAAACGTACAACAAATTCAGGCTTCTTCAGAGATGAAACACTCTGGCAACTCATTTTAACTTTAACTTTTTCTGGTACTGATACCACTGTACCGGATTTACACACAAGTCACTTAACGTGACTGTCAACCAATTCGTCACATTTCAATAATTTCACACGTGTTTCTTAACAGTACTGAGGGACTCAGGGTCTAAATGGTCAGATCCAGCCAAGACGCTTCTACACAGAATGTAAGATACCGTGCGCTTGCCCGCTGGGGTTTGAACCAATCTGAACATTTATTTTAACTCAGTCCATTAAGTTACACCATAACAGTACTGAGGGAAAATCCCCTTATGTATTCCAATGCCCCACTACTACGGAAGAGTATTAGGGCCACTGAAAAAAAAATAAGTTTGAGACGAATTTTTTTTTTCACTTGTGAGAAAAAAGTCAGAATTCTGAGATCAAAGTCAGAATTCTGAGAAAAAAGTCAGAATTCTGAGATTAAAGTCAGAATTTTGAGTTTAATCTCAGAATTCTGAAAAAAAAATGGAGACTTTTTTTTTCATTTGAAGAATAAAGTCATAATTCTGACCTTTTTTCTCAGAATTCTGACTTTAATCTCAGAATTCTGACTTTAATCTCAGAATTCTGACTTTTTTCTCACAAGTGAAAAAAAAAAATTTTCGTCTCAAAAATTTTTTTTTCAGTGGCCCCAATACTCTTCCGTACCCCACAGAGCATGTCAAAGACCAGGACTAACCACCAAGGAATTCTTAGCCAGCGCTCGTTGACCAATACACTCGGTACTTAACCTGTAAAACCGCCTTTTGACATGAAAATCCACCCACACAGTAACATATAGGTATATTATAATTATTAATTTATTAATTCATTTAATTAATTTATGACACACAGATGAGTAACATTGGGACAAATGTGATTCTCTCCCTGTACCCTATTCTATAAAATAACCACACTCAGACAGGCAAGAAGAAAGAAAAAGAGAGTGGGAAAGACACGTGAGGGCAGCCCCCCGGACTGCTGGCTCCAGACCCCTTTAAAAAACCTCAGCTTGGAAACTCCTTGAGTTTTAGGCATATAACTATACAGATACAAAATATACAACCACAGAGGACGAAAGCCTCAACTTGGGAACTCCTTGAGTTTTAGGTATATAACCTTAAATATACAAAATATGCAACCACTGAGGACATACCCCTGTATATGACATCAGATCATATTTCCAGAACATGTATGCTATTGTTCTGGCGGATCTTGGAAGCCCTTATCGGAGCACACAGGCTCTTAACCCTACTAAACTAAAACTACATAGGGTACTGCACTTTACAAGTAATCACTTTTATGTCCATTAAATCTATTTATATCCAAATTAAAATGATATATCCAAATCCAAAATCCAAATATTATACTCAGTCTCTTGAATTCTTTTCTCAGACAACTCTTCATTTAGCATTCCCAATATGCAGAAATCCTGATTCTTAATCAAAAGGTTTTCTGCTCACCTTTAATTATGTGACGGTTCACCGTGAGTTGTCTAAATAAAAAATCTCCCAAGAGACTCCACCGAACGTGGCCCTCAATGTGGGCAGATCCTTTCAGCCAATCACGCTGGGAGTCATCAGTTGTCAGAATTTTTGCGGTAGGCTAATTGTAACCATCCATTGAGATGATTCTTGTATAATTTCATTGTAATTAAGCTATCATTCATGCTAAATTTATCATATGTAGCCTAAATTATGGATTAATCTGCTCTTAATTACTCCCACCAATTGATAATTTGTTTGTGAAACATATAAAAAGAGTGATTTTATCACAGAATCCATTTCTAAATGTTTACAATCCTTTTTGTACCACAGAAGGTCAAAACATCAAACTATTGAGGTATTCTAAGGATAAAAATGTTAAAATGATATGACATAAAAAAAGTGTACAGTAACAGCATTCTTAAATGACTTTAAATGCTTTATGTGATTAGGATACTGAAAAATATGCCCTGGTAGCCCACTGGGGTTCTCATTATTTGACAGAAGTGATTTCACTTGTTTTGTATTTTATCCACTTTATTCTTTGGTCATTTCCTTTTCCTTCATTCTAAGATAATTTCATTTCTATCTCCTACCTAATTCTGTGAAAGAAAACCTCTAATTAGTCAGTTGAAAATACTTAATTGGTCATCATATTTCTATTCCATAGTCTAATCCATGTCTGCACTGATGATTGAAAGACAGACCAGATGAATTGATAAATCTATATTTTTGCATAAGCAGTATACCAGGGTAGAAGGAGGGCTTTTTTACCCCCCAAAAGTATCCATTCACTGTCAACCTCAATAATAAACTGTTTATTCAAGCTGATCTCTTCCTTCATTACTGATGACTCAGATGGCTGTGATGCACATGCACAGGAAAGCAGGTCAGTGGCATCCTGCATCTTGTTACCTGATGTCTGCACATTCCTGATTGTCGGTCCATAAATTAGCTGCTCCAGTTGGTTGTCATGCCAGATAAAATTACAGAGGAAGCTTAAACCTGCTGTGCTTTAGATTTCCTTCATGTCTTAGAGCTTAGTGAGAGGTTACTGTTAGAATCCATCAAGACTGGGATAACAGATCAGAGAGGCTTTATTGAAACATTAATGAACCAAAACAGTATAACATCTGTGGAGACATTTTATTTCCTAAAGACAAAATCAAGGAAGAAAAACACAAGTGACATGAAATCTCCTTTTAAATGGAAATTTTTCCCCAAAAGATAAACTTTAAGTGAGTTTGGAATCAGTGTAAGGCTGTATGTAGATATAGTTGCTGTGTAAATGCCATTTTGTTTTGTTTAAAGTCAGAGTGAGTGTGTTATACCCTTTATAGCACACCTGTTTTATTCCACAGTGCAGTGAGAAATGTAATACTTCCTATGGTCACTTTCTCAGGAACATTTACCATCATGCACTGGGGTTCAGAGAGCTTTAACAAGCAGAAGGTGATGTATGTGACACAGACATGAGGAGCACAGCAAGTGTTTATAGAGCCCAGAAACACAGGAAAGCCAATAGTTAGGAGCGTTTTCACTGAAATGTAGAATCTTTTTAAATCTTTATGCAAATAATTTTCAACAGTGACAATTTTTCCTGATGAAGATTACAGACATAAGAATATTATCTCATATTCTCACCTTATATTTCTGAGATTTGGCTCAGAAATAAGATGTATGGATATTAAATAATGAGACTGCCCTTATGAGGATAAAACCACGTGGTTCACTGAGTGTTATATATCAAAGGTTGGGTATTCACACACTACTGCTGTAGATTTCCAATAAGTGATGTCTTTAGTTCACTGCTAGCTGCTTATTGAAGTGCATGTGTTTTGCTAAGGTGTCAGAAAATGATTAGCTTAAAAGTTGAGCAACCTATTAACTTGAAATTTTTGATGAAATTGATCAAAACAGAAGTTGAATCTTTTGGTACATTATCTGAGGTGGTTGAGGAACATTGCATGCCATGTGCATGTGTGTTTAAATTGCACAAAAGATTTTTAGAAGGCAAAGAGGTTGAATGTTCTGGGCACCACGCACATCAAAACATTCACTCTGAAAACATACCAGAAATTGGACAAATCGTTTGAAATGATCAATGACTTAATATAACAATGATAGCAGAATGTTCTCCATTACTAAAGAGACAGTTCAGCAAATTTTGCATGAAAATTTGAAAATGACAAAAGTGTGTGCTAAAGTTGTTCCAAAACTTCTAGCTCCTGATCAAAAGGAAAAACGCAAGCAAACTTGTGGAGACATTTTGGAACAAACTGAAAGAAACCCATAATTTTTAGAGGGAGTGATGAACTTAGATTTTCCAATACAATTCTGCGACAGAATGGTGCATTGGAAAACACCATCATCACCAAGGATGGAGAAAGCAAGTTCAAAATCAAGGCCATGTTGTTGTCTTTGATGTTAAGGGTATCATTTGGGAAGAGTGGGTTCCAGAAGGGTCAAAGGTGAATCAGCACTAGCTGGGTTTCCATTAGTTTTCTGCAAAATAAAAGCAATATTTCTTAAATTTCGACAAGTTCAGTTGTACTTTCATAAAATCTCATCTCGCGTGACTCCGCTGCAAGGAAGCTGGACATTCAAAACCTGTTGCGTGTTGGTATGGTTATGGTTACATCTACAGCGGTTGCCTTGATGATTTTGAACCAAAGACGAAGGCAATGGATGATAGTTCAGAGGCAAAGTCTGTATGTATGGCAAAAGCCATGTATAAGGGTATAAGTTAACCTGACATGCCAGATGGATTTGTTCCACACATCCATCAATTAATGAGTTGTTTAGTGACAACTCAGTCATTTCAGATGCTCCAGAGGTTGTTGTTCAGTTCATGCCTGGGAATTTTTCAAAAGAACATAGCGGTCTATTGTTGTTGCATCAGTTTGACTGAATCGTTCATGCTTCACTAAGTCTTTCTTTCAACGAAAAAATGTCGTCAAGTTCTGATAAAACTGACGCTATAGCAGCATCCACACTAATCTCTTCTGCCATAATTGCACCGGCCTCTTGTCGCTGCTTGCTTATGTCATGACTCCACCGGGTCCGAAAGTACTGCCCCTCATCACTGATTGGTCCTGTCACTTTCAAACTGGGCCCAAACCGTTCAGATGGGAGCTTTGCAAGATGGATTTGCTAGTGAGAAACACAGAAACGGGCATATCCATCTGCTTTGCAAGGTAGGGTTTAAGTATGATGTTAAGAAAAGTCTTAGTCTCCTCTTCTGTCCACACGTACCACGCCATGTTGTCTTGGCATGAACTGGTTATGTGACACCATACGTCACGTCCTGTGACTTGTAAATGCGGAAAAAGTTTTTCCATTGCACTTTTGCGATAAATTTCTATATTGAAACGTCTGAAAAACTCCTCATAAGAGTGTAAAAACTTTTTAGCGATATATTTGAGAGGTTTTTTTTTTTTTAAATTCAGGTGTTTCCATCCCCAGTTTGTTTTATTGCACTATTTAGATTTTGTGCATTTGTAAGGGTAATGGAAACGCAGCTAATATTACAAACTGAGAGAAAACATTTGAAGGAGAACACAATTATGGAAAAATGATTTCATTCTTCATCAAGACAACGCACCAGAAAGGGAGTATACTGAAGGAGAAAGACACTGGAAAATGTCTATGTTCAATAAAATTGTATTACAGCATCTAATTTTTAATGGCCATACCTTATATGTATCTTCATTCTGCTAAAACTCCCACAACTCTTAATCTATCATTTTATTTTATTTTATTTTATTTTGTAGAAATATGTTGAGTAGAGTATTGTTAATGGAGAATTTCTTCCGTTATTTTTTTAATCCCTGGCTGTTGGTGCTGCAGTTTACAACTGCATGACAGCAATGACATCAATGTCCGGGCCCAGAGAAATGTTCACTCATTTTTTTTACTGTGCAGATTCTGTAGTTCACCAACAACTATAACTGATCACAACATTAAGTTGAGAGTTTGAAAAGTCCATTAGCTTGTGCACATACATGAGGTAAGAGAAGTGAGCTCTGCGTAGGTTGCCATTCATTATAGTTATTGCAGGAAGTCACTTCTTATCCTCTAAATAAAATGCACTCTTGTATTTCTTTCAGGTGGCTGTAGGTGGTGTATTTGGGCAGAAGTCAGGGTATATTCTGGACTGGTAGTCAATTACGGAGAGACTCTGTATGAAAGGGCCCAGTTAAACCTTGAAACTTTCTGCTGTGAGGGATTGTGTGGGATTGTAGAATACAACGCTCCCTTCATTACCAGTGAATTTCCTGGAGAAAAACTTAAAAAAACAACTTTGCTATCCTTAGATATTCTGATAAATAAGCTGCAGTATGAGAAAATAACTTGACATGACTTTTCATCAAAAAAACATGAGGTAAAAGCTGAGATCTGACTGCAATATGATCATGGAACATCTCTACCTTACTTTTTTTTTCAATTTATCTAGATTACATTTCACAACAGGTGTAGATAGGGTCAGAGTAAAATGCACACATGGACTTAAAAACTCCAGAATAAAACACGTTCAAAAACCCAAAGAAAACATGAATTTTAATTTTCGAGAAGCTGAAAGTTAAAACTGAGATACACTGGAGACAAAAACATGACAATCAACAACTGCAGTGTCTGCTTTGATTATTTTTTTTTACAATGAATATGATCAGTGTACACCAAAGTTGCAGAAATGCTGAATAAATCATTAGTTTTGGAACATTTGTTGAGATCAATATGTTGTCCTCTGTGCCTTGACACTCGTGGTTGGTGGGTTTCTGAGTGTGTTTTCAGCAGATGATGCCTCAGTTCAGACACCCGTAGCAGGCAGGATTGGCACATATTTCACAAGGATCTGAAGACGTGATGATATTCACTGTGAAGAGAGTTAAAAAAACATTAACACTCATCCAACCTGAAAGATGTTTGGTGCCACCCAGGGCCCTGCTTCTCCAGTATTATCAAATGCAGCTAATACTGATAATGAAATCCATATCCGCCTATGACAAGGGTGCCGGCTGTGCCTAATGAGCTGTAATGGTCCCTAAAGAGTGTTTGCTCAGCTTTTCACAGGCCTCTTGTCTGGTGTTATCATCTCAGAGACACTTTATGGAGCAGCAGTAGCAGAATGTGGATAATTAGAAGTGTAAGCAGAGAGCGTTACCCATCGGAGTGAACAAACCGATGCCTGTTGTTTCCTTTATGTCAAGTCTGAGAGAGAGAGAGAGCATGCCTGAGTGATAACAAACATGTTGATTTAATAGGTTCTCCAACAGCCTGTATGTGATTGCTTCCAGTGTTATAAACGCCTATAAAATAATGTTTAAAACTTAAAAGGATCACTTCTTATTTTCCCAGGAGTTAGATTAGAAGCATATCTTTCTCAGATGTCTGTTCAAACAATTTTGCAATTCAGACAAATCAAAGTCCAAACTGCTCTGGTAGGTAGATTTAGCGACTTTGTGAGGGGTCTGGCTTCAGACTGTACATCTCTGATTAATGTAAAGTTCCGTAATTTGCCAGTACAACATATTTACAGTTCTAGATTTATTTGTTCAACTTTAATTAATTCAACTTTATTCATACCCATAATCTGGCAGTCACCTTTATGAAATAACCACATTGCAAGCATGACAGACCAAGCAATAGAGAAAAGGTCAGAGGTCTAACCTGGTATTGAATTATGCATTAAACTGTTTTAGAAGTAAATAAATGAACGGTGGCTCGCTTTCGCTTTGATTGCTTTTGCTAAAGCTAACATATCTACACAGTTAAAGACCCTGTAAAGTGAAAATGAGTCTGTATTTAGGTTTGTTGTATGACAGGTCACTGTGTTATGAACCCCAAGGTCAAATTTCAGTCAAATAAAACATCTCTAAGTTTATGAAGTCAATCTTCAAAATCCTGAAAATGAGGCAGTAAAATTTGCTCCAGGATGGTGTAGGCAAGTCTGTTGAATGAGTTGAAGCCACGCCCACTCAGGAGAAACACCATCCTCTCAAATTTAAAAAATGTTACTATCTGAAAGTTGACTTTATGAGCAGAGTGCAGCTACCTGGATCTGTGCCAGAGAAGAGACAAACTCTGTTTTCTGTCTCAAATCTCTGACCACTGTAGCTGATAGATTTTGCAAATTTACTTCACAATGAACAAAAACAGCATTTAACTGTTAACTTTCAATAAAGACAGTGACATCAGCTAACAACAGACTGTACTGAGATCAACTGCTTTATAGTAGTATTGTTTGTATTTCATTGTAGCGTTAGAGGGGTGGGGTCATTCCCTACTGTAAGCTCATGACATCACAAGCTCAGTTCAGTTCAGTTTTGTAGAATAAAGTGCCCAGTAGAAATCCCTTTGCTTGCCTCTGGAGCTTCTGCTAATGCTGCTAGCATCTCCACCAAAAAACAACTGTTACAAAATGTAGTGAAAGCTAACATAGCTAATGTAGCTACATAGCAAATGTTACCTTTGTATCTTTGTTTGTATATATATCTATGTGCTTTGTGGACTTAGCTTTAGCTATATTAGCAACATAGATGTGTTATCTACGGTGCTTACGCAGCTAACAGAACTAAGCTGTGTTTGCTATGCTAGAATGTTTTCATGGAGGACTAACTTTTTTTTCCGTAAGCAAACTGTTTTCCTGGCTTTATTAAATGTCTTGTAATCAAGTTCTACAGGTCAGGTTTTGATGTTTTAACTTTTGGTATACTAACCCATACCTAAAGTCTTGCCCTAATCCTAAACAGAGGTTTAATAATTTTCATTTCAAAAGTTTTAGTGCGAACTTATGTTCTGACAGACCTGGGCTAGTTGGGGTGGTTTGGGCATCTGATTAGGATGCCTCCTGGTCGCCTCCCTGTGGAGGTCTTCTAGGCATGTCCAACCGGGAGGAGACCCCAGGGTACATCCAGGACTTGCTGAAGGGATTATATATCTAATCTGGGCTGGGAAAGCCTCGGAATTCCTCAAGAAGAGTAGGAAAATGTTGCTGAGGAAAGGGATGCCTGGGTCAACTTGCTTCGCCTGTTGCCACTGCGACCCAGCCACAGATAAGTGGAAGAAAATGAATATATGGATATGTAAAATGTATAATGGTACATTATTTGTATTTTCATGTAGCTTGTAGACTGTCTGGCAAGTTTTTCCACTGAGTAGACTGAAGATCATCAATGCGTTATAAGAGCAGATGAGTGTGGTGATTAACCCCTAATACTGTACTAAAAAAATTCTGGCTGTAACCACACCTGGGGACAGAATTGTATACTATGAATTCAGAACAGAGCAAATACTAAATTTGACACCACTTTTTGACTGAATAGTTGAAAGTATTGGGTTGCAGTCACAGCATTTGTCTTGCTATCCCTTGAAAAACACAGTTTTAATCCCTGTGTAAAGATTTGCATTATTAAAACCTAAAAGGCAAAGAGGCAGGAGAGTGCTGCTGTTAAGACACTCAAAATTCAAGGTGCAATAAGAGACCAAGTAGTAATTCACAATTCTCTGCATAATGCACAAAAAGCACAACACTGGTTAGTAGATCCATGAAAACTGTTGGTAATAACACTCACCTTAAAAATTGCTAAGCTTGTATTTCATTGTACAATGGCTTCTTCCAAGATAAAAAGACATTCCCTTTTTGTTTCCAGTGCTTTGAAGCATTACTGTGGCAGTATCATTGCTTATTGTGATGAAGTAGATCCTAAAAATGCCACTGGCACAGCTTCTTTCATGCTAAACCCGCTGCAATAGGCTGTTTAGAGATGAATTATGTTTGTGTGCAGAACAGAGGAGCACATTCAAAGAAGACTTGTGAGGAGAATCTGCGATACTGTCAAATCATTTCAGGAAGAAATTAGTCTGATCAGTCATGAATTCCCTGACTATTTTATGTTTTTCCTCCTTCACCTAGTCTTACCCAGTGTGGAGAAAACAATCCCCGCTCTACTCCCTCGACACACAGAGCGGAAGATTCGTGGCAGCAGAGGATTGGCACAGGCGGCTTCAACGGTCGTTTCAGGGAGGTGAAGGCTGATGTTTTCATCATCCAAATCCATCAGCTCCTTCAGCTGCTTCACCGACTCCAGAGGAAAGACTCTGTTTCCAGCCTGATGGAGTAAGAACAAAAAAAGTTTTAAGGAACTAAACTACCATTAATCTTTAAAAAGCAGACGCGCCGTCGTTACATGTTGTTTTTACAAATGATGACTGGAACAAGTGGTGAAAGGGTTTTAATACTTAGTAATGCAAACGTAACTCTCACACGTTTTAGAAGTAGGTAACGCAGTAATGTAACAAATTACTTTTCTCAGAATGCAATGTAGTAATCTAATGAGTTAGTTTCAAAGGTACTGCTACACAACACTGGGGGCTACACAGGACAGTGAGGAATGGCGTCTTTCCATGATCAATAACTAAATTATAATTAATCTTAATTATCAATAAGAGAAAATTTTTTGACATAGAAGTTAAGGAAGTAGTGAACACTTTAACATTTTTTTCAGCCGTACACTGATACACCCGTATCTGATTGAACTATGATAAAACACATCAATGCTGGTGTAATATCTGATATTTGCGCTGATAAAAAACTGATAAAAATCTGCATTTTACATCTTTTAATTAGCTCAAGCGGACATCTGCCTCGAAAATTTTTTTTGAAAAGGTGGGGCTTATGTGATATATAGAAACCTACCATCAGTAGAAAGGTAGAATGTTACTGCCTCTAACTGACTTTCCCATTCAGAGACCACTCCCATCCTCTCCTGCAACTGCACTGCTTCGACTCTGAGAGCTCTGGCTTTAGTAACGCCGGTGCTGGAGCAAATGGCGCAAACAGGTAGTGCTCAGGACCACCACGGTCCGCCAACACTCCACAGCCTGCTTCGGGGGACTGGGATCCTCCACCTCGAAAGATCACTCTGAGGCAGCAGGGCTGCAGGACTCTGTGTCACTTTCTGGCAAGGGGAAGTCACTGTCGCTCCTAACCTGGCATGCCAGATGGATTTGTTCGCCAGTGAGAAACATAGAAACAGGCTTATCCAGCTGCTTTGCAATGTTATGTAATTCCCGCTTCATCTGGGGAACCCCGTCATTTAAAAAAAAACAAAAAACACAAAAAACGTCAGTTTCCCCTCCATATAGAACACATTTACATTTATGGAAGGGAAACAATTAAAGTTTTGATATTTTTATCAAAACAGGCGCTGCACCTGCAGTAAACCTGCTTCTCTAAGCAACCATTTACTTGAAAGCCAAACAAGAAATCTGTTTTCAGGTTCATGCTAAGAATGTCTTCTAGATTGTATCCTTTTTAAGCTAGTTTCAAGTTGATTTTTGTTCCTATCTAAACTACTTTACAAATTAGTACAGTGCACACTTCCTTGGAGCATTGTGTTGGTTTTTCATTTGGCTAAAATCAGGACGTGGTGTTCAAAACTGGGGCATATTAGTGTTTTATAGATTTTTGTTGGGACATGGAATAGAGAGCCTGGAAATAGGAAAGTTCAAGTCAAATCAGGGCATAAGGTCACCCTTAGGGGTAACCAGCATGGCAACATCTCATTTGCAACAGAAGCACTGAATGGACTAATCCGACACGAGAATCCAACATTCACTTTAAAACATGACCTTGCTTGACTTTCAGTTGGATGAGATGTTAACCAGAATGAGTAATATAACTTTGTGTGGTACATATTTTATATTTGAATAAAAAACTAAACAAAGAGGAGTTTGCAAGGATAGCTATAAAGTCACCAAAGCTTTTGTATGCTTTAAGATCACCGCCTCTTTACAGAGAAACGCCTCCTTCAATCTGGTCTTTGCAGGTTTCTCTGTTTATGAGTGCCCTTGAGTTGACTCAGCGCTTTTAATAGAGTCACTGACATTTATGCCAAGTAGGCTGAGTCTATTGTGTTACTTTCTGTTGTTTATATCACTCACAGATTCAACTTAAATGTGAATAGAATGTGTGGTAGCCTAATATAAACACCAGTATCTCTGCCGTCCACTTAATAGCAGGATATATTTTTCTTATTTTGAAGTCTTTTACTGGCATCAGTCCACCTGTTTCTTTGGTGGAACTATGCTCTTATGCCTGTTCACAAAGGGAGTCAATACTTCTGTTGTTTAATTTGGAGCGAAGCCATTTAAAGGCAGCAGATGAATTTTGAAATCAATGCAGCATAAAACAGTCAGTTTAAGCTGACAGGCTAAATGGTTGTCTTTATTGTGCCTGTTAAAGGCAGTGTTCTGCATCAGATGGATTCAGTGAAAGAACCTCTGACTTATGCCTTCACGCCCTTTGGCCTACACAAGTTAGCCGTCATGGCCAGCACTTTGCCAGCACTTCACCAGGGTTGTCAGGTGGGAACTGCCCTTTTGCTTGTGTTTTGTTAAATAGTCACATGACACCACCAGAGTGCAGAGCAGTGATTTCCAGCACCCCAGAGCCACCACCCTCCATACTAGCTCTCACTGGTAAACATGCCATCTTGGAAACATTCTTTATTTTAAGCCTGGAATACACCACAGGGTAATTATGCCAATTTTTGGCCCAATCCCCTCCTTCCAACCAAAGTCAGCAATGGGCCACTTATCATATGGTTCTAAAGATTATCTTGACAAATTTTCCTGTGGTGTATGCATGTTAGGAGTATTTTTTCTTCTCAGGTCTGTTCTTAAGACAGTGGTTCTCAACTGGTCCAGAGTTAGAACCCACCACCACCTCCCTGTTGACCCAGATTTCTTAAATCTTATTCAATCATAACCAAGTGTTTTTTTTTAAATGCTTCAGTTTTGAACCTAAATGGGGGAAACATGAATGAACAAAGAGAAAGCACAAAACATGTTTGAAATGTGCATCATCACATACGCACATTTTATTATACTCATTTATTCTCAGATAGCAGGGAAATCTGATAATTCTCAAAGAATTTCCTCATTGTCTTTGGGAAATGGTCATAGTAACATAGAATATAAGTAAGGTGAAACCTTGAGATTAAAGACTGACATTTTCCCGTTATCACTGGTAAACCTTGGAGGATGTGCTGCATGTCCACACATTTTTAAAGACTTTTACCACTTTTTTCCTGGCACCCATTCGCGACCCACATTTGGGTCCCAACCCACCAGTTGAGAACCACTGTGTTAAGACAATCATAATTGCTTTGACTATAGATTGTAAAACAAACACAAAGTACAGCAAAGAGGGTATTAGCATAATTATTATGTAGAACAGAGCAATAGTCAGTCAGGAAGCTAGCTGGCCAAAGGAGGAAGCACAACAAACACAGCCATGGCAGCAAAAGTAACCATAAAGCATTGAGTTGGGTGGAAAAATGGAGGGCCAACATGTCTAATCACATCCTTGTTTGAATGTGCAGCATTTGGAGGTTTCAGAGTTGAGACTCTTGTTGAATGACTCTGTGTGGTGTGCTGTGTTGGTCACCTTTTTGCATACCACACATTTAAGGTTAAGGTTACAAGCATCATTCAAATTAAACTTTGGTTGATTTTAGAGAATGAAAATTTTTCATCTGCTAAGGCATTTCCTGTCGTGTGTAAGGTGCACTGATAAAATTCAACTCTACCATGAGCTTGGTTGCAACTAAAGTGTTTCTATTTGTAAGGTTAGAAATATAGGCCTCTCTGATTATTCTTTATTACATTATTTGCAGTTATCTGATACTGACATTTCAAGCTTTTTAAATGTTCCTTGTACAAAATGTGCACCAAAAAGACGACTAAATGGAACTTATAGGCAAGAATGTTTATTTCACCACTGGCCTACCAAAGTTACATGTCCTTTTAACCATACAGTGTGACACAGTGACTTCAGATGCAACAGGTTTTGAGGGTGCACACCCACTCAAAAACCCTAAACTATCCCCTTAAGCCAGTCTAGCAAGCTCTGATTTGGACAAAAATGCACATCTTATGCCCCAAACTTTTACCAAAATTCATTGAGAGTAAAAAAATAAACTGACTGATAAAAAAATGTGATCAGTACATCCAAGAACAAGTTATACTCACCTTAACCTGCACACCTATGGCTCCGGCACACACACACAGCACCAAAACAAAGACTATACCGAGTGCCCTCATTGTCAAACACTGCAGGATGCTTCAAAGTAGAGTGCTTTTACTGATGCTGGCGTGTATCCACTCTGCCTCTTATAACATGCCTTGACAGATGAGTCAGTGAATTATTAGATATGACAGAAGACTTAAAATAGGAGCATCTTCACCTGTCATAAACTGCCATAAAAAAGAACATTACATCCTCTTTTATAGTTTAATACCTCCACCCCTTTAATCTGTTTATAGCCTCTGTCCATGCTGTATTCACTGTCTGCAACTTACTTTATTTACTTTACATTTAGTCTAAAGCATCCGCTGCTTCAGTGGCTGCTAATAAATCTCATCTCTTGTCTCTTTCCCACAGATATGAGTCATAGAGCTGTCTAATAAGGCAGCAGTATATACGCACAGAACTGAAGTGTAGATGTCACCAGTATCAGCATCTGCTCTATTTGCAGAGGATGACGTTTGATGCAAACTTTTTCCTCTCTCAACACTTGAAGTGCTGCTATAATTGAAAATATATTAAAAAGTAACTTTCTTACTCGAAAAATTAATGTTTTTCATCAATCAATGATGGTTTTAATATAAAGTAACCACTTTTCCCAAGGTTTGGTATCAGAGAAGCAACATATCTCTGTTTTTAATGAGTCATAATCTCCACCATTAATCATAATCTGACTGTGTGAATTCATCAACACTGTTTCCAAAGCTGGTTAAAAATCATACCCATTTTCAATCCAACCCCTCCCAGCCAGCATGTCCATGTAGGCCCCATGAGTTATATGAGAGCTGCAATATGGGTCCCATGTGGGCTTGTCAGGTGTTAGGGAACCAGGGCATCCTGATAAAAAGTGGACTACTGGAACAAGACATACATGGAGTAGGGCGGAGAACAGGGTACTGCTGGAGTGCTACTACACTATCGACCCCAGTGAGAGGGGATATGTGCAGAAAATGTGGGAAACATTGCTTCAAAATCCTACATCTACACTAAGTAAGAAACATCTACTAGCTCAGAGAAGATCATGTCTACCTGGAGGAACTCAACTACCTCCTGCTTGCCAAGTCGAAGGAAGGAAGGAAGTACCATCAGAGTCTCTACTCAAGGATATGAACACAGCACTGCTTAAGTATCCCTAGACCATTTGGCTTATATATGCACTGGCAACAGTCGTCCTTGAGATGCTTTGCTACTATGGAATGAATGAGTCCGAGTACACATACGTGGAGTACCTTTTTTTTTTTCAGCCACTTCAGGTGTCGTCTTCGGTTTCTACAAAAACTATACCAATGTCATCAACTAGTCTGTTAGCTCAGCGGTGGCGTTGCTAACTGTCACTAAGGGGACCTGGGTTTGCTTCCCACCGAGGTCAGTTTCGATGTCCGTGCGTTTTTAAGAACGGACATATGTGTTTGGATGCTTTGTTGTTGTCGGTGGAGGATGTTATTTGGCTGTTGTAAGCTGCAAAGTTACGATAGCGGCCAAAGTGCTAACAGGCTAAAGGTGCTGATGTGAAGCTAACTGTTATTGTTCATGAGTTTAACGTGGGCTTATATTGTGTAACTGACTGCGTGTGTAAGGAAAAGCGTGCAGCTTTCATTTTGATACTTTAAACCACTTATACAAAAAAATATGAGAGAGATTTATGCGTTTTACTGCTGTCAATGCAGCAAAATAATGTTAAAGCAAATGACGGGTAGTTGTTCTAAATGGCTGGAATTCTTGAGGACTGCCGGTCATTTTGACCAGGGACCAAAAAGTCTTGCGGAAACGCTGTTCGGCTATTAGGGAAAATCTGACGAATCTGACGAATCAGATTTGACTATGAAAATCCTTACTTGAAGACACCTCTACTATAGTCAATTGGCATATTTAAGACCATATCAAGATAAACAGGATGTAAATGTGATTGTTAGTCATTAATGGAAAGGTTTAGCATACTTCTTGCATGCTTGCGCTGAAAATAGACCTGCAGCATATCTGAAACAAAGAGGAGTGAAGTGCCGCTCCAGGCACACGCCGCTGCCAGTCTGGAGCGCCGGCTATGGAAATGCTCTGATAGACTAGAGAGGGAGCGAAGTGCTCCGCAGTACGATTAGCCGGTGTTCCACGGTGCGCACACTGTATATGGTAATTGTGGGTTACTTGTAAAGAACTCTATTTTATGCTGAAAATCATGTGAACACACACTTTAATATTCATCCATTTCCATCCAAAGCTAGGCCCATGCACAGTATTGTGCCCCAGAGGATAAACAAGAGCTGAAAGGCAGGAAATCATCAAAGTGCAAAATTATTAAGGTCTTACAAGGCCTGAAAGTGGACATAAAGAAATGGAGCAAGTCCTGACACATCAAATATGATGACTGACTGGCATTAAAATAAGACATACACTTATTTAGAAAATAAACTCTTTTCTGTCAAAACAAGACTTATGTAAATGTCTTCCTTTTACTAGAATGTGCTTCAAGATACAAATAGAAAGAAGTCTGATTTTTCTCACTGTTAATGCAGCCAACAGGGTAAGAGAGAGTCAAATTCTGCTTCTGCTTTGAAGTTAAACAGAGCCCACACATTAGCCTTTAAAGGTGAGTTTGCGTTGCCAGGCAATCACACAATGAAAAGGCAGGTTTGCCCTTTAGTTTCTACGACACTGTGGTGAGCCTTTTCTATTTTCTTTATTTTCTTCAAACAATGATGACTCAGACTGAGCTGATTATTATGGAGGTGGAATAACTAAATGTGAAATGAAAGCACTGAAGTAGTAAAAACATACAGACACATTATGGTAATGGAAACCAAGACTGGCAATAAGCAGTTTTTCTCAAGTTTCATGCAGAAGAAAGCAGACAGTAATAAATTACTACAACAGCATCAAGCACACTGACGTCTGAAGTCCAAGTGGACCAGTCTTTTCTATTGTTCTACATCCACACTGGCAGTTGTCTGGGCCAAAGGTGTTGTGTTTTCAGGTTGTCTGACTGTCCTCAGGTGCCCTCCATGCTGCACAGCGCAAAGCATGATGTGACGACGGAACAGCCTGCCATAGAGTGGTGCAGAAATGAGTCCTAAAATGCGGATGTAAGGTAGCATTTCACAAATGTCCACTGTGACTCAAGGATGAACTACGAAGATTATGGAAATCATAGGTCAAAGGTCATTGCCATTGAGATCTATTTTTATTTCTTGCTTGTGAATGTGAGATTTTATGAGTGACAGGAGTTATTTTCTTCAAACTTTGCACATATTTTTTCACTCTGACTTAAGGATGATCTGATTATATTTTGGAGGTCATAGGTCAAAGGTCAAGGCTGGCAGTCTCCATGTTCAGCCCTCGCATGTGTATGTAATCTCAGAAATGCTTTTAGGGATTTTCTTCAAGCGCTGCAATAATGTCAACTCTGACTCAAGGATGAGCTACAAAGATCATTGAAGTCAGAGATCAAAGGTTAAGGTCATTGAGTTCCATTTTCATCCCTTTCTTGTGAATGTTATATTTTATGAATGCTCTGGGGGATTTTCTTGAAACATTTGCCCACTTTGACTCAAGGATCAACTAAATACAATTGGAGGTACAAGGTCAAGGTTTACTTTGCAGACCTGCAATCTGGGAATGCTATGGCATTAACCAGAGTTTACTGATTTTGCCTTCCATGTTTTTTAATGAAAATTCTCCTCTTGCTTTGATTTAACAGTAAATTTGACAGTTTTTTGAGGACCTCTTTCCTTTGAAATTCCGTGTTTCAAAAAAATCCTCTTAAAAAGCCTTTTTTTTTTTTTTTAAGCAGTATTGAGTTCTTTTTGCACATCTACCCTGCAGGAGCTGTTTCAGGAATTTAACATAACCACATATAAATAATTAATTTAGAAATGTAGATCTTGTTGTGCATTTGCAGCTCACAAAGACATACATTCTAACCAGCAAAAAAATCTTTACAAAGAGTGATAGAATACAGCAAATGCAAACTGCAACAGTCCTGTATAAAAGCAATCAAAGGCACACTGTTTTTTGTGCAGAATTAAAAATCCTTCATTTTACGTGGCAAAATAAATTTTATATGGACTACTCAGGTCTTTTTCAGGGCCAGTGTCAGCTGTGGCTTGCACACCTTCGATGAGTAAGGAATCAAGCAAACAAACCCAAAGTTTCTGAAGAGTGTCTGTATGCAACAAAGATCCTGCAGCACTTCCACCTTTTGTCTTAAATTTAAAAAAGAAAAAACAAAATGACAGAGTGCAGCAGTAGCCTATTACTAGAGAAATAATGAGGACTAATTTGAAACCATCAAAAGAGATCAGTGTGTTTTAAACTAGGTAACCTTTTGCACAAACAAATCAAAGTCACTCAATCCTGGAACAGTAGTCATTCAGGGCTCTGAAAGCATCTGTTTTTCTTAGTTAAATATGAGCCATTTGACAGGAACAAGAAGTAGAGTAAATTAGTGCCAAGCTCTCTGTAGATAAATGCTACCTCTGGATTTAATGTCTGTCAGAGAGGAAAGGCCAGGCAACCTGATACAGAGTACTGTGTGGTGGGATTTGTAATTAAATGCTGTAATGAACCTGGGTGTAGAGCAGTTAATGGACTGTGGGATAATCAGAGCAGAGTCATCTGCATACTGATGTCTGAAATCTCCATATTCAACTACTAGAAAAACACTGATAAACAGTCCTGTTCATACAGCTCAGAGAGGCAACTGTAGTTTCAAAACCATACAAAACATTTTAACAAGACAGCACTTATTCTTTTGTTTGCTTATGTATTGTTTCTCATATTTTTATGTAATTATTATTCCACACCAGTAAAGAATGACATAGACTCATTGACTGCAGAGAAAGAAAATATAATTTAGAAGAGGTTTAAGAATATTTTTCAATTCTCTGAGGTATTTGTAGTCATTTAATCAATCATCTCAAGGTGATTCATGAAACCCTCCCATTCAGAGTGTTTATCTCCTGCCTAAGGAGGAAGCAGTAATCTTAAGCAGTAATTTTGTCTATCATGACCAAATATTTGTAATGAAAAATTGATTGGTTTGGACTTGAGATGGAGCCAAAGATGTAATGGAACAAAGAGCTGGAGAAATTTCCTTCTAATTAAAAGCCCATCATCAACGTTGCTCACTGTGCTTACAATTCGCACTGTGTTTGTGATACCCAGGCTTAAATGTTTATTAGCTAGTGCTCATGTGATCTAGCCAATCAGGCTGTGTTGTATACAGGACATGTGGTGAGACTGTGGAGAGTGGAAATAAACCCAGAGGGGAAGAGACATTTGCAGTGGAGCCATAGTCGTGCACCTTTTGATTAATTAGCTTTATAGATTATTGGAAAAATCAAATGCTGATACCGATAATCATCCAAATGCCAAGTATGGGCCTCAATAATCAGACAGGCCAATAATCGGTTGACTCTGAGCTGATACAGTGATGGTATACTATGAGAAGATGGTGCATTGTGGGAGCACAGATGGCCTTGTGGTTAGGATGTACCCTGGGCAACACAAATCTGGCCTGTGGCTCTTTCACAGTGTGTCATTCCTCACTCTCTCATGCCTATCTCTGGCTCTATCTACTATCCTATCTCTACATTAAACCTTAAAAAAGCCCCAAAACAAATCTTAAAAGAAGACAGCGCTGGATTGTGTTTTGAAGTTGATTGAATGCTTTGCACGTTTTTCCAGCTGTTTGGATCAATCTGCTCTATGTGGACTGACGTGAACTGATGTGATCTGGCTGCAGCCAATGCTTAAAAATAGAAAGTGTGTATCTCACGCTTGATGTGGACTATGTAGAATTTTGGGGTCATTTAATCAGTAAAGAACAGCTGGAGAATAATACATTAAAAAGTGCTTGAAGTGTTGTTTATGTATGGTATTTGTATTTTAAATTGAATGGAGCAAAAGTTCTACTTTTCATTTAAACCCCAGTAATGAACAGAAACCCAAAAATGTATTTAAGAACAGTAATCAACTAAATTGACCTCATTACTGCCTACTACCGTTAACCAACTTTAATTTACACCATTCAAACCATGACTGGTGGCTCATTAATACAGAAATCAAAACACTTCATTCTCTAATTTGAGATATTTATCTTGATAACTTAGAAGAACAGGACAGATATTAATGTTCCCATGTAAACAGGATTCGTTTTAATGTATAACTGAACCAATCTATGTTCATTTTAACTCTAATCTGTCTCCAAATGTGTTATTTTATTTTTTTATAAATCAATTAAATAAAAAAATGTTTTCCCTATAGTGTAAAAAATGACCACAGTGAGTGATGTTTTATGGATGTTACATGCATGCTCATTAGCACTGACATCCAGCAGGTCATGGTTTGATCGTATCAGGAATCAACATTAACCTCTACGGGGTTAAAATAAATGAAATAGAAAACATCATGTACAGCATGTATAACCAGTATTACACATTCATCATTATGTTAATCCTTTGCCTTCAGGCGTCCAGCCTGTTAAAATATTGCGGGTGTCAGAGGTAATATGCAGAGTTCACCAGTGTCATGGACTAATTGTGTATCTGTTTAATGAGCTACTTTTGCTGACTCGGTTAAATTACATGGATTAAATAATTCACACAGGACCATGGTCATGTATCTGGAACTGAAAGGAAGGCAAAGATGGTCTAAGCTGATAATAAAACAAGATGGTTCAGGGCGTAGAGGGTCATTAATGCACCAACAACTCTTAAATATGCTGCTGATGTTAAACAGAGTGCCTGTTGGTGTTAATGTTACTTAACATGTGCATACATCAGAATTTTTTTCAACCCCACTGAGGAATAAAGATGGGGAAGTTATCAGTGGGGCAAATTAAAACTGAAATGCACACATAATGGCCGCAAACACCTGTAAGTAATATTCTAAAAATGTTTTGTAAAGTCTATGTGATTCATGTTTTGTCGATCCATTGCCACTATCAAATAGTAATTAAACTGGTGGCGATGCATATAGTTCATAGCATGGCTATAATAGGCGATTAATGCTTGATTTTCAGCTTTTTAAGAAAGTTTAAGATGGTTGAAAATTAAACATGCCATCATTTACTTTAATTTGTAAAAGGCAAACATTTTTAGCAATCAGACTCATGTACTGTAAGCCTCTATGTAGCCTGCCTCACAGGAAGTAGAAATGGGCCAATCTGATTCTGGTTTGGATGTCAATCCAGACTCAAATAGCTAGCCATTGAATATCAGGTCAGTGTGTCGATTCATAGTCATTCCCACTGTCAGCTTATGACATCATGAGCGTGAAACCCAGCCAGGAAAGAGGTGAAAAGCTTTTAAACAGTCCAAATTCAGAATTCAGGCACATGTAGATCTCAGTGTTTTCACATGTTTACAGCCACCATATTCCAACATATCTAGTGTGTTAAGACAAAAACTTTGGATTTCACTTTACAGGGTCTTTAAAGGCCTCGAAAAGTCAGGTACATTCCAGGCTCGCTAGAAAATGTTCTGTAAGAGCTATGAAGGTGTGGATAGCATCATCAGAACAGCACAATTGAGGGCTTTCAGAGGAAAAAACAAGTAAGTGGCCATGAGTTACGAGTTGAGAGTTATTTAACTTTGACTAACACATGTCTCCTCTCAACACCGGTCTTGGGGGTTAAGCCTGTTTCACAAATTTTAAGGCATTTAATGGGAAAAGTAGCTATAAAGGTTTTATTAATCCATAATGGTAGATACCAAAAACCTGGAAATCCAAATGGAATTGAAGTTGAAGAAGCCGGATCAGTGCATCACTTGCAACAAGTAAAAAAAGACAAAATTTGCCTTAAGCTGAGCTTCTAGTTGCAAATGACCTGGTTGAGATTTTCAGCAGGAGACCTCGAAAGATGCTGAGAAGTATTGACATATTTTTCAAAGTGTGCTGGATGTGTAAACACTTTGCAGGCATGTTTATTTCAGTTAAACAAGCTAGAAATACGTCGTCAGACTTGCATCTGCAGCTAACTTCTGTTTTTAAGCCTCCTTGAGGCCAAAATTCAATACGTCATTGACAAATTCCCTAAAAGGAGACGTTTATGGAAAAAATGTCCAGCTGGAAAATATTCCAATGACAAAAAGAAATAAAGAGTGAATGTATTTTTCGTATATTATATACCAGGGGTTATCAACTCCATTTACACAACAGCCAGCTTTTTCTTGACAGACACTATGAAGGCCAGACATTAAAATAAACTAAACTAAAACCAATATTTTAGTCTAATTAACATATCCTTATAAAAGTATCATTAATTTTATTATTTTAATTTAATTTATTTAGTTGTATTTGTTATTTTTATTTTATTGTATTTCTTTTTTTATTATTTCTTCTTAATTCTTTTATTTTCTTTATAAATGGAACTTTAAGCTTTTATCAGTGAGGCATTATGCTTATCACCTCTTAGATACTCATCAGCTATACTGAAGCCAGCCATAAGGGGGCGATTGAGATATTTTGGCCTCATATTTCTGGAGCCCTCTAAGCTGTGTCGTGATTGGTCAAATACATGTGCTGGAAACAGATCTGGCCTGATGTGGCCTCTAGTTGATGATCACTGTCATAAACAGTGTGTTTTGCATTGCCTTGAGATTTGTATCCAAGTCAGCTATGCTACTTCCTGTTCAGTGCTGGGCTTGTTTAGCTTTGCAGTGCAGCATGTGGCTATTTTGTAAATATGAATATTCATGTGATCAAGTTGGTGGAGTTAATGTTCAGATAAATTTAAAACTACAGGAAACCCAGGAGAAAACTTGGCGGTTAGGTAGTATTTGAATAAAGTCATCGATGCAGGTAATTATGATGCTAAAACCAGGAACAATGCAGACAGCTGAGTGACATGAACACTGAGGCAGCAGCAGCCAGGTGAGGAGACTGGGTTTAGGACAAGCAGGAAGTTGCAGGGAACATTGTAACATCGCTACTTCTCTTGTCCACGCCAGAGCAATGACACATGGGAAAAAGGTCTACAGGATTAGTTAAAACTGATGGCCACGTTGCATAGGAACCTTCATCATCAGTGTTTCTGTGTGAGGTGAATGGGCGTGACCTGAGGTATAAAAAGTGTTTGGAACAGTCAGACAACTAAAGACACACTAAAGAAGCTCAGGTCCTTTTACCAAAAAGTAGCCGGTGTAATGAAGCTAAGGAAAAGGAAAAAAGAGCACAATTCACACATGATCTTTCAATGAATGCTTTTTATTCCAAATAATGTCAATAAAAAAAGAAAAATGAAGAAGAAACTTCTCTTTAAATACACATACAAAGCTTGGTAAGACAGAAATGTAACAAAGAATGTCAAATCCAAAAATAAAATGTATGTTAAAGGACTGTCTAAGTGGTTTATTTCTACAAAGTAACAGTGTTCAAAAATATACCTCAGTTTGTCTGATTCATTCTCATTTTGGGTTATTTTTCATCTTCTAGGCCTGACTCAGAACCTCTGTATTGAGGGCATTACAAGTTGTTAGCGATTGTTTTTAAAGTTCGCTGAAACAGTTTGAAGGGGGAGGAAGAAAAATCACAAGTCTTAAGCTGGGCGAGATGTTTTCTGGCATGTTGGGTATGTTTGTTCAGCAGCCTGTGCAGGCAGCAAAGGCGCAGATCTCACACACGTCCATGGGAACTGCAGCTGAGGTAAACACGAGAAACAGAGGGAGGGATGTCAGAGACTCACAGTTGAATCATATGTTATTCATGACCCAGCAGGTTCACTGTAAATCCCTCACAAAGACAAGCTGTTGAATATGTAATATTCTCACCTAGCCTGTAGAGCGATGCAGACGCTCCTCTCTGCCTGCATAGGGGCAGGAACTCCTGAGGGAGCATGGGATCGGCACACAGGGACACGGTGCTGGTTCTGAGCCGAGGGTTTTGCTGCTCATTAGCAAAGATGCCCCCTGACAGCTCCTGAAGTCTCTTGACGGCTTCAAGGGAGAAAGACAGTCCATTCTCCTGGAGAAAAAAGGCAGATGTTGGCGTAAAAGAAATGCAAAACAGCCAAAGACCATGTTTGTTAATGCTAGTTTGAAATATAAAAATACACGGCTGAGGTTTGCAGTGTTTGAATCCATTTAAGTTAAGGGATAGGTTTGTAATGCTCCCATTTATGCAAGTTATTCTAATGGGTTGAAAAGGTTTCAAGCAGCAGAGAAATGCAACTTACTTCAACCTGCACGGCTTCAGAGGTCCAGCCAAGAGCCAGGACGAGGACAGCGAGGGTTGCGAGTGCGGCCTTCATGGTTTCAGCTGACAGCAGTTTGTCTTGCAGCGTCTTTGTCTCTTGCTGTTGATGTGCTCAGCAGGTGCTCAGCTCAGTGTGTGCTTTCCCTCCGTCACACACCTCCTTTTTAAACAGTTCTGACCTGCAGCCCCGCCGTCATGTGATCAAAGGTTTTTCTCACGGGTTAATGAGTAGTGACGGGTGTTTCACAGGCCCGTCAAAGGGGGATTCATAAATCCTACTTTGACCTCATCACCTGTCTGATTATGTTTATGGATCCCTGGCCGTCTTGGCTTCGCTGTCTTGTATCGATCACACCTCTGGTGAGTTAAACAGTCACTATCAGCTCCACTGATGACAAAGAAACGACACCAACCCGTTGTTTAAAAGGCCTGTGACTCAAACCTCTGCAAATAACTGATATGCATCAGTATGAGGTGTACCCTGATTATATCATAGCTGGATCCTTCAGTGATCTACTGGCTTTGTTGATATCGCCTAATAAGGGACAACAAACATAACAATGATAAGAAAAGGCAAAATCATTACAACCTCCTAGACCCTACATCGCCATAAGAAGACATTACATTTTGAATTTCCTACAACTTAAAGTGAATTTCTGCTTTAGATTTTCTGAGATAACTATCCAGAATATCTACTGAAATTAAAGTTAATTTCTTGAATTGTTTTGAAAATGTGCGGTTTTGATATTTTGGGAAATTTGAGAGAAAATTCCCAGGAACTTATGGGGAACTCTCTGTTGAAATGTTAAAGCTTTATGATACAATTTCACTCCAACATTTACAAAATATTTTCAGAAATTTTGTGGTCCTTTTTATAGGATAATTGTTTCAGAATTTCTGCTGAAATTGTTGGGAATTTCTTCTAAGATTTTTGGGAATTTGTGTGGATTTTGGAAAGGACCATTTCCAAGAAATGGTTGTCCAAAGACAAAGCTAATGTTTTAGCTTATCAGGTCTTATTCTGAAAAAGAGGTAAAAAACTAACAATGCATTCCAAATAAAAACTCAGGTTTCAGAAGGATAATGTACTAAATTTAAATCAGCCTTTTATTTGTTCTAAATTGTGTGGGTTTTGTTTTAGCCAATTTGGACCTGATTTTTGAGTTGTACACATGGTTTTGCTGCATTTTGTCAAACACAGTAAGCAACATGGGCACAATGGTCAACCACTTGATCTGACTGGTCAGATTCATTTCTGGCATACACACATCAATGCATGACGCTGTCCACACTGCATTTGTTAAAAACCTAGGTCCTCCTTTCATATATAGCATCACATTTACTGCTTTGATTTTAAATATGAACAAACTGAAGTGCAGTGCTTTGCATTGACTGATCTTTGACAGATGAAAGTAGAGGTGTTTTGGTCTTAATGGTCAGGCACCAACCTATCTTAAAGCGCTCATAGTGCTGTATTATCACTCTAGAATCCTTGCAATCCCAAAATGCTGGCCTGCTCATGGTACCTTTATTCTCTAAAGGTAGTATGGGAGGAAGATCCTTCGATCATCAGGCCCCTCTCCTTTTGAATAATCTACCTGTCAGGGTCCAAGAGGCAGACAATCTTTCTACCTTTATGAGTAGGCTTAAAACTTTCCTCTTTCAAATAAAATGTATTATTATTATTATTATTATCACTGTTTGATGCTGCATCATGCTGGATCACACTGTATCACACTGAATCATGCTGCATCGCTCTGCATCACTCTGCATGATGCTGCATCTCTTTGCATGACGCTGCATCACTCTGTGTGATGCTGCATCACTTTGCATGATGCTGCATCAATCTGCATGAAGCTGCTACACTATGCATGATGCTGCATAATACTGCATGATGCTGCATCACTCTGCGAGATGCTGCCTCGCTCTGGCATGCAAACGCCACACACTAAGACCCTGAGTTTAAACCTGGAAGGCTCTTGCTGTGAGACAACAGCTCCTTGCACCACTGGACCGCCCACACATCACTGTAGGGCAAAACATCGCTAAATTTGATTGATTTAACAACAGATGGAATGGAACCAGATGAGGAGCCAATGGGAGATGAAGGAACTGACTCTTACTGAGTTGAGTCACATGAAGTCACTAAAGAGCCTGTTTTTCCTTAATTATAGCTTAAAGAGGACGTCTGTTATTATTTAGTTGCTAGTTGTGCTTGCTGGAGATCGTATATGTTTTGCCAGTTTGTATTTGAGAAAAAAAGACTTCTAAGAAATAGGTAGATGGATATTTTTAAAGAGAACCTCAATGACATAAGTCACAGTCTGTCCTGACTTCACTGAGGTTGTGCCTGGCATTAGTATGTACAGTGTGAGTACACAAATCGTGAGCACTGGTAAAGCACTATAAATGATGTATCCGTACAGCAAGAGCTGAAATATCATCATGGCTGTTTTAGAATCGGACGGATTAAGTCTGAGCAGAAGCTTGAATTAAACATTTCCCCACTGGATATGCAAACTTATAATGAACTTCTGTTGCCTTGAATATCTCAGAAACTTCCATGGAAGCATGACCAACCACATCGAAGGCTACAACAAACCATTAAAGCTGTATGTAAATATGTATGTTATCCCCTGAGAGTTTCCTGCAGAGCTCTCATTAGCTCATGGTGTGTAATAATCAGATAGTGTTTACTGAATAGCGGCGCACAGATTGAGTGGCAGTGTTGCTTGTGCTGCAGAAAAGACTAAGTACAGTTTACATACTTTGCCCCTGAGCCTGCACAGCTCTGAATTAATTATGAGTACATATGAGTAAAACTTGACATTAGATACTCAATATTTGGCACAGCATTCGCAAATACAAGAAATGGGCGTGGATTTACGCTTGGAGAGCGTAGATAATTTAGGTGCCTCAAATAACACAGACACCAACCGAGTCATTGCCCCTAAGGCTGCACATGTGTCATTCTAGCAAACAGAGCTTCAGTAATGAGGTCAGGAGCATACTGGGTGCAGCAGGAATCAAACCTGTGACCTTCTAATAATGGCACAACTATATAATCACCACGCCTGAAATCAATTAATCTCGCTTATAAGTGGCACCAAGCATGCAAACACACACACATGGCAGTGCAAAGGTGGCAGGCCAGCGACACATCAATGAGGTTTCTAATGAGCTTTTCAAACTCAATTCTTAACGCAGACCATGAAGGATCTATGTACCTATACAGCAGGCCCAGGATGGTACGCTGCATTTCAACAGAGCTACTGTCATTGAACTCTAATTTCTGTTTCTCCATTTTCTGTGCCTGTTATTTAATTAGTAATGTCTGTAGATGGGATTTATGAGGTGATTCTAGCCAATAAAGGATAAGGATGAAACAATAGATCTGTTTTTAATTAGAAAGAGTTTCCCTGAAGGAACCTTATGCAGTCAGTCTGCCAGCAGTTTTATTGATCTTGCCACATACACATGAGGACAAAATTATTAGCCCCACTATGAAAATTTCAGTTTTTCTCAAATATCTCCCAAGTACTGTTTAACAGAGTGGAGAGTTTTTAACACGGCTTTATCAAACATCCTAGTTTTATTTCGGATGCTTACAGAATTTTACTTTGCACACAGAAATTAAAATATTCCTCAAAAACTACCAGGTTCAAAACTATAATCCCCCCTCTAGAACTGACCTTTTAGTCGTGCCATAGCAAAAACTGATGTTGGACAATGATGTGCCTTAACTTTGCAATGCTCAAGCTTGTAAAATCAAGTTAAAACCAAGCGTAATTTTCCAGTTTATACACATTTTAAACGCCTCAGGAAGGATTTGAGCTGCAGGCACCATGCCAAAAACAAATCAGTTTAGACTTGAGAAAAAGAATTGTTGATTCTCACAAAGCAGGAGAAGGATCTACAGAGTTATCACAGCAAGAAATAAACCGGTTTACAGCCTGGTTCAAAAGACCAAATGTGTCTCATTAGCTAATGTCTTCATGTGCTCTCATTGTATTGGGGGGCGAATTTTTTGTACCACAGTTGTTTCGATTATATTTAGGAAAAAACCTCACTGTGCACTGATTGGGGCATCTCATTTGATTGACAGATAGCTTAACAGGCAGACACTACCTCCAGAGGGACGGCTTTAGTGCTAGCTGAGCTGACAGGAAGTTGAGCTCAGTGGGCGGGCTCTTCTCTGCCGTTAGGTTGATCCAGTTCGCTTGAGACAGTGTTTTCAATATGGAGGCCGCCCCAGATTGGCTTCAAAAGTTGTTTGATCCCACCTATTGTAAGCAGACGGCTGACGTCACACAGGCTTTGTCCAATTCTTTTTGCAGTCTATAGAAGGAAGGTTAGCAATGTTAGCAGTTGAAAGCTATGGGTCTTAGGAACCAGATGTTAGTCTGGGGTGGGTAACAGGGGCAGCGAACTGTGGAGTGTCATTCAGTGATCTCCACATCTGGACTTTCCTGATGATGCTGTGCAGGGCCATCCCTGGCCAAAGTGAGGGGCTAAGCAGACTCTTCTTAGCCTGTAGAAAGAAATGTTTGCATGCTAATGTTGCCAGGTGCCTACTTACAGTGGATCTTCAGTGCTGTATAACACCCCCCCTCCAAAAAAAAAAAAAATTATGATATGGACCTGTTGGATTTCTGATTACCATGATTCTATAGCTGATATTGATAAAGAAATAAATGACACACCACTAATATTTCCCCTGGCCAAAACAGGTTCAGCTTGCTTCCTCTTTTCCTTTTCCTGCTCTGGTTTCCGCTCAGACTTCTTAAACTTCCATAGTAGGTGTCAGATTAGTTGCCTAGCTTCTGGGTTAACCACACCTTACCTCTAGAGCCTGACAGGATAGGCTTCAGCCGCCAGTGACTACACACAGGATAAGGAAGGAGAGATAATGGATTGATAAATGATAAAAACTGAAACAGTGCTTTGATTATCCTCTGTTTTCCTTATTAGTCACCATTAGTTGTACTGTGTGCAGACAGGTGGGAGTGACAGAAAATGCTGATAATGCATTGTTAACAACCTTCTCTTCAGACAGGTAGGGTCTAATCAGGTGTTTTTAAAGCAGGTTGAGAGGGTGCCATGAAAGCAGTGAGGCAATCCGGCGGAAATGTGTGGGTGATGCAGAGTGACGAACTGCAGGAAGATAAAAACTAAGTGGAAGTGATGTCCTTTAATAATTTAATTTCTTTAATGTTTAAAACTCTGAATCTCTTGCTCTTAATGTGATGGGATGTGCTCCGATGACGGTTCAAGGCTCAGCCCAGGAGCAGCAGAAACTATTTTATTAAACAGGTTAGTGAGTGCAGATGAACACTAAAGAAGCTGTTTGCATTACAGGGATTGATCTGAAGTTGACATTTGTTGCTTGTCCAAATTTCTCTGTTGAGCCAAGAAGTGAAAAATAGCCATGAGAAAAGGCAGTTATTCAGACAGGTATGACTGATGACAACTATTTGGACGGGAGGGGAGTAAATCATCAGCCTGAGTGTGAATGAAATATCTTCACTGACCTCCTCTTAACACAGACATCCATTCAAATGTTTAAGCAGGGCAGAGTTGCTCATTAAAACACTTCATCAAGCTCTGTTTGCCTAGACATGAACCTATGGCCTTTTAGTAGAAGCCTTTATTAGTGGCATAGCAGGAAAACAAGATGGAAGAGGAAATATGAGCACCTCTTTGATTTATTAGGGTAGTCAGCATAGTTAACACCTAGAGGTTGAAAGTTGTGGCCCATTTATGACACCTAAAGAGACAGAGATTTACTTCGGGAATACAAGGAAAGCATAAAAAAGGTTATGGAGGGGGACTACTGAATTTACAATGAGCAGGTTTCAGAATTATCCCTCAAAAACCAACATCATTGTCCATGCACCATGCATATCGCCAACACCACCCATCCATTCAGCAGAATGCCAAACAAGTCGACTCAGACATCTCTCTCCCAATTACATTTTCTCCTCCCTGAAGATCTGAGGTGTTCCCAGGCCAGACTGGATATTTAATCCCTCCAGCGAGCTCTCCTGAGGTCTCATCTCAGTAAGACATGCCCAGAAGACCTCCAAAAGGAAGTACACTGGAGGATTCCTTGTATGTTGCCTAAATGGCTCCTTTCCATGGGAAAGAGCTGCAGCCCCACTCCAAGCTCCCTCTGGCTGTCTGAACCCCTTAACCTATCACTGAGGCCACCCTCTGAAGGAAAATGATTTCAGCCAGTGGATCTTCTCTTTTGGTCATTCCCAAAAGCTCACAACCATAAGCTAGAGATGTAGCTATTTATAAATTTTAAGCCTAGTCTTTAGGCTCGGCTAAGTCAAATTACTTGAAATCTGACAAAAACACCAAGGTTGTGCCTGAAATGACATACCTGCAACTGACTGCAACTTCACATTGAGAATGGAGTATTATCCAAATTCACTGTATGAAATTTAGTGCATTTAAGAATCCCCTATTGTGTGCCTGATTGGCATAACCTTTGAGTCTGAAACATGAGAACTCTAGTCATAGAAAACCACCCCAAAATGTATTCCAGCTCCATTCTTTTGTGAAAGAATGGGTCGCTCTCAGGAGCTCAGTGAATTCCAGCGTGGTACTGTGATTGGACGCCACCTGTGCAACAAGTCCAGTCGTGAAATTTCCTCGCTCCTAAATATTCCACTGTCAACTGTCAGTGGTATTATAACAAAGTGGAAGCGATTGGGAATGACAGCAACTCAGCCACGCAGTGGTAGGCAACAAAATGACGGAGCAGAGTCAGCAGATGCTGAGGCGCATAGCGCACAGAGGTTGCCATATTCTGCAGAGTCAATCGCTCCAAGCTTCATGTGGCCTTCAGATTAGCTCAAGAACAGTACCTAGAGAGCTTCATGGAATGGGTTTCCATGGCCGAGCAGCTGCATCCAAGCCATACATCACCAAGTGCAAAGTGTCGGGTGCAGTGGCGTAAAGCACGCCGCCACTGGACTCTAGAGCAGTGGAGATGCGTTGTCTGGAGTGACGAATTGTGCATCTCCATCTGGCAATCTGATGGATAAGTCTGGGTTTGGCGGTGGCTAGGAGAACGATACTTGTCTGACTGCATTGTGCCAAGTGTAAAGTTTGGTGGAGGGGGGATTATGGTGTGGGGTTGTTTTTCAGGAGCTGGGCTTGCCCCCTTAGTTCCAGTGAAAGGAACTCTGAATGCTTCAGCATACCAAAAGATTTTGGACCAACATCCAACATCAGTGTGTGACCTCACAGATGCGCTTCTGGAAGAATGGTCAAAAATTGATGATTTCAAACATAATCTACCAATGTGGACGTACATATTTGCTACAATATGACTCTGTATGTATCATTTTCAGTTTTTAATGATGTTGAGGAGGACTGTAAGAGATGACTTAGGGTCAGTAACAAAGCAAAGTATACCATCTGCATACAAAATCAATTCATCATTTATTTAGATATATGTTTATTGATATTAAATGTAATAGGAGTGTATCTGTGAATTTCACCTTAAATCTAAAAGGCAGGGTCTAACTCTCAACAAACTAAAGAAAGTCAAAATTAAATTTCTGAAAAGCTGGACTCACCCATAATGTTGAAGTAGGAAATTACAACTTTACTCCCAGCCTGGTAGAAGTTCACGCAGACATTTATTAAAGTGGGAGTGACTGAAGCAGACCGATTTTGAAAGTAATGAAAGTCTGTGAAAAGGTTTGATGACTTTGTTTTTGTCCTATACTTCCTTTAACATGGTCACTAGCTGATTACTGTTATTAAGACTCCAGCTCAGGCTTTCCTGTTCAAAGGCCAAATCTAAACAATAATAACCTGCTCTCAGTGTTTAAGTAGCTGATAAGGTTCAAATAAACTGTGAACCCTTTCATAAGTTTCAGTTTCCTCCCTGGGAAAAGGCCACTCTGTTTTGCTTTGTTCAAATATCCGTCCATTTCTGTTGACATGTGAAACATTTTAGCTCCAGTCCTTTAAATTTGATGTTGGTTGAAGTTTAAATCTGTCTTAACTGAAAGGAAAACCTACAAAATAAATGTATTTATTTTATCATTTATTTAACCAGGAGTATTTAAACATACCATGCTGAGAGAGAGGTAGCATGGTACTCTGAGCCTTACATTTTCAGTGAGGATGATGTAGCATACATGTAAATATCACCATAATCAATTACAGGCAAAAATGTTGCTTGAATGAGCTTCTTCCTTGCATAAAAAAAGGTTGTTTTTTTTGAAGAAGAAGAAACCACATTTCATCCTCAGAGTCTTTGTCAGAGAATCAATGTCATTGAAACACTGATTTGTAAAAAACAAACAAACAAACAAACAAACAAAAACAAACCCACAGGTGTTTATATATGTTTTAACAAATCCTGTCACCTAATTTTTACAGGCTGATACAAATTGACTGCGGCAGAAACATAAATTTATCACTTTGACATGACATTTATTCACAGTGTATTTGGGTGGATGTTCAGTCTTCTTCCTCAGGCTGGGGGCAGCAGAAGAATGTCTCTAAACCACCTGAAAGAATATCTGGATTCCAGTCTTTAAGACCTCATCCTGCACCGCACCTTTGGAGATCTGAACCGTTGGTGGTCTGCTGGGCTGCTGGGTTATCCTCCCACCCTCAAGGGCTGAAACTTTAATTTGCCCTGCTGTTGTTAGTAAATCACAGTTGCTATTAAAATTTTCAATTCAAACCCCCATGCAAATCAGATTTACTTTGAAAATGTACTTTTTGTGGTGAATAAAACAAACAAAATATCTTTTATATTTCTATAGAAATATCTCAACACAACCAATGCCTCACGTGGTTTCCCCAAATTCAACTGAGGGGCTTCTGTACAATGTGACTGTAACCACGTTTGTTATGTTGTGTCTTTGAGCATTCATTAGTTTTGTCCCATCTAAGGTTCAAACTGTAATGTTGTATTCACATCAGACTATTTGGACAATTAATTATATGAAATGTCAATGTAAAGATGCAAGCAGGCGCGATTTAGCCTCGGACAGTGCAAGATTGCACAAATGTGAGGCACAAAATGTGTGACTTTAGTGAGTAATTTGCACCAATGAGGCGAATCGGTGCTGCATTCAATGCACCTTTTGCTTCATCTGAAGCCTTGTAGGAGAGACTGGCTGGTGTGTCAGCTGGGAACCTCAGCTATGGCTGTACAGACAAGGTTGTTCACTCCACATACTTTACCTAATTCAAAGAAAAACACAGCTATGACGCATGCTATAATGATATAATGACATGCTACAGTACATGTTCTTTCCTCTGCCTCTGCTATACTTTCCCTTTAGGCCACAGCTAACAGTTGTTTAAGCAGAAATACTTGGGTTGAAGCATGAGAGAATGACATGTTTTAGGCCTTCTTCCCAGCAGTTTTGCATGCATTAAACTTGCATACATTATTACTCTGCTATACTTTTAATTATCTTAACTTTTAGAGTTCAGGTGCCTATTTCTAACCCTCTTTAGGTGTTGCTTAGTTTTGGGTGTGCTAAATTTAAATTTATACCCCTCAGTAAATCTTCCATTTTTTCATAAAAATTCTGCTGTTGTGAAAAATAGCCACTCACTGTTACCTCTGACAGTGAGCAGAAAAAATTACATCATTCAGCATGTTACTCTGGCTCGAGCTTGTGTTATGTGTGCCACTTCCCACCCCACGGTCACCCATTGTAGAGGTCTTCAACAGAAGACACTAAAAAGCCCCACCATAGAGGTCTGCAGCCAGATCCTCTTGTGGAAAAAGGATTAATGTGTTAAAAGAATTAAAACAAGCCAGTTTTCACCCTTAACAGCTGCTGAGGCCTGGACCAGCTCCTCCACTCCATTTCCAGTTCTAAAGTTCAACGTGCCAAAGTTTTTCAAATTTATGGCACAGGTGTGAGAGAGGTGTTTATCTTCTCACCTCAACAAGCAAACAAACCATATTAATTACATAATTTGGAACTATTCCCATTGTAAAATCAGTTTTATCTTGGGAAATTGGCATTATGGTGATATAAAAATTCCACCCGTGTCATTTTATGATCCACAAATCAGCTTGTGGGATGTGTAAAGTCAGTGAGTGCCAGGTTCCAAACTCATGCAACCACGGGGTGCAAACTGCATGAACTGAGCAAGTAATTTGTACAAATGAGGCGAAATTGCCTCATTCTTGCCATTCGCTTTGTTTGCCTATTGCAAGAGTTGAAAAATCAGAACTCAACCAAATCATTCACACCAAGATGTTAATCAGCATGAAGATCCTCGGGTCATGTACACACTGAGGGTTTTAAAACAATTTACCACTACCTGGGTCTGCACGTTCAGATATGCACAAATAAATGATCATTTCTGTCATTTTTCATGAAATACATTTAAGTGGCTAAAACTTTTAGAAATTTGGGTCACAATTACTTAGTGAGGAGGTGGTGGAGGGTCCTGAGCTAAAGCAGCTGAAAACCACTAGCCTGGCAGTTAGGTTGTGCTCCGTGTCTACAGGTGGCCTGGTTTTAAGTGTGACCTTTGAACTCCTTTCCATGCCACTCCCCTGTTTCTGACTCTATCCACTGTGCTCCTCTATCATAAAGAGATATAAAACCCAAGCTGGTGTCATTGTTACTGTATTTGTGCCTATACATCTCTTTCTGTCTCACTCCTCTGTTGTTCTTTCAAATCTCCTAAAATCTGCCGCTGATAGCCATTCAACAAGTCTCTTCCTGCTCAGGTTTCTGCCACGTAGGTTTTCCTTGCCACTCTTGCCCAGTGTCACCAAACTGTTTGCTCATGGTGGATTCATGTTGGGTCTTTGTAAATAATACAACAAAGAGAGCGGCCTGGACCTGCTGGCTTTCTAAAGGGACTTGAGAAAACATTTGTTGTAAATGAAGGTCACACAAATGAAAATATATTGACTGATTAGCTGTGTTAACAAATGGCCAAGTTATACGATCTGGTTTAAAACTTAGTTTGAAATCCTCCCACAGATCTAACTCCTCTTTTTTAAACGAGTATTATAAGATTTTGGAAATCTACACTGAGATTTGCAGAGATTTGCCAACCTTTCCAGTTTATACAGACTACAGTTAAATACAAAAAAAAAAAAAAAAAAAAAAAACCAAGATATTTGATTTCTAAACTGCTAAAATGTATTGCTTTCTGGAATATATATACCCATCCTGAATCTGCTGCCTGCGAAACAGTCCAAAAAGTTTGGTTATGGGCAGGAAGAGTTGTAAATAAACACCAGGAACATTTCAGTATAGGTAGATCAGTTAGAAACAGGTGATAGTAACATGATTATAAAAGGGTATAAAAGAAGCACCCTGGACCAGCTTCTTCCCTCTTTTTTCAGTCCTAAAGTGCAACAAGCCAAAGTTTTTCTAATTTATGGCACAGATGTGAAAGTGGTGTTTATCTTCTCACCTCAACAAGCAAACAAACCACATTTATTACATAATGTGGAACTATTTCTCATTGTAAGAACGGTTCTATCTTGGGAAATTGGCATTTAGGCGGTATGAAAATTCCACCTCTGTGTAATTTTATGATCTACAAATCAAAGTGTGGGATGTGTAAAGTCATTGAGTGTCAGGCACATAAAAGTGAGTTACATCAAGTTATCAAAGTGTCACAGTTTTGGCGCATGCTGTAACCTTTCTTATCTAAAGCTTCGTTTGTAAAACAGACACTAAACCATCCACCATGCGGCTGTAAACTCAACAAATCATCCTCCTCAAACATGTTATGTCATAGCACGGCCAATAAAGAGATAATGAGCTGCTCTCAAATAGGTGCTACATCGTGAAATGTCAAACCACTTGAGAAACTAAAGCTGTTGATTTAATCCGTGGAGTTCATAACAGAAATGGAGAAAGAAATGTCAACTGAATGGGAATAAAGTGGATTTGCGACTTGCAGAGAGGAAAAGCTCACATTAATTGATCAATCATCTTGGAGTATTTGAGTGAAGTGGGAATGGAGATAAATGGAGAACCTCTTGGATTCTTTATTTTGTTGTTTGCTGCCTTATTTAAAATATGAATATGATGGCTTTATTTACATTTTCTTTTCATGTAGTTTATAGAGCCCTTTTTGAGAGAGAATATTTGCAGATACAAGGGAAACAAAATGACATGTGCTCACTAAGTAGCTTATATTTCACACCATGACTTAAAACATGGAAGCAAAACATATAAAAAGTGGAAAATTTTGCATCCAAGGAAATAAAAAATACACTTTTTCGTTGTATTTTGCATAAACACCGTTGTAATACTGCATCATCTCTGCTCAACAAATGACCAAAATGTTCCTGTTCTCCCTCTCAACCTCCAAACTTTCAGTTCCAGTAAGACTTTTCTGTGTAGGAGTCATTTACCTTGAGTCTCACACTACTGTTGTTGACATCTTTGATTCGACAGGGGACCACAGTGGCAGCTTTATCCCTGAGCCGTAAATTGACAGAGAGGGTTTGCTTTGTTCATCCAGACTAATGTGCGTAGACTTATCAGGAGTGTTTGATTTATGCTCTGCTGAGTAAATCCTCAACAATAAATCAGCTCTGTTTACTTTAACTGCAGGCTGGATGTCACACAGGTGACTGCTGTGTCTGCTGCTACTGTTCCCATCAGTTTAGTGGTGTCTTGAATCTAAATCAAATTAAATTACATCAAATAAACAGAAGTAATAAGAAAGAGATGGCTTTAGAGATGGATGTATGGATGGACAGGCAGAGGAATAAATGGGCAGCAGTGTAGATGAATGTGTAAATGAAAAGGAAATTATGTTATGGAATGGATGAATTGATGGATAAGTGGGTGATGTGGACTGATGATTGGTTGGATGGATATATATGACAGGAAAGAGGAAGGGATGGATGAATAGATGGATGGATGGATTATGGACAGACACTGGCAGATGTATGAATAAATACTTAATTGGATGGATGGATGGATGGATGGATAGATGGACAGGCAGAGAAATAAATGGGCAGCAATGTAGATGAATGTGTAAATGAATAGGAAATTATGTTATGGACTGGATGAATGGATGGATAAGTGGGTGTGGTGGATTGATGATTGGTTGAATGGATATATATGAAAGGACAGAGGGATGGATGGGTGGACAGCAGTTGTTGAATGTATAAATAAGTAATTGAATGGATGGATGGATGGTTGGATGGGTAATTGGATGGATGTACAAAGTCTGGTGAATGTATGAATAAAGACTTGAGTTGGATGGATGGATGGATTTATGAATAGATGGATGATGGACAGACACTGTTGGGTGGATTTGTGAATAAATACTTAGTTGGATGCATGAATGGATGGATGGATTTATGGATGGATGGATGATGGACAGACACTGGTGGTGGATGGATAGATGTTTTGTTGGTTGGATGGATAATTAATTGGTTTGATGGATGGGTAATTGGTTGGATGGACAAAGACTGGTGGATGGATGAATAAATACTTAATTGGATGGATGGATGGATGGATGGATTAATGAATAGGTGATTAGGTGTATTGTTGGATGGATGTTTTGTTGGTTGGATGGATGGATTGTTGAAATCTGAAATATAGTGAAATATTTTGAAGTTACTTAATTGGCTATACTATATTTTGTATAATATTGTCAATGATAGTAAAGGTTGCTGCTATAAACTTGATTTAAAGATAGTTTATCATTTAATTGTGGACTTACAAAGTGTTGGCAGAGAATTATAAACTCACAAACTGATGAATAATATCGAAAAGCAGCAAAACTTTTTCAAGACTCTTTTCTCCTACTTTTCAGTGGAAGCCTTTTTAAAGGTCAGTTAATAAAAAAATCATTATTTCATGTAGATGGTCACCAGCAGCTAACATTAATATTTATTTATTGAATTATTCAAGATGTTATGTACTAAAAAGGGAAGCCAGTATAGGCCTGGCTTCCATATGCTGACTGTGAAGATGAATCGATCTGATTAATCTGAAAAAAACTGAGAAGGCAGGTGACGTGAGCACAGAATAATATCTGCTGATTCTAGCTAAGATATTAAAGTATCACTTTTATCTCAGACACCAGAAAAGCTGGAGCACAGACAGGTCTGTTAACTCATTAATTACCGGGCTGAACTATACAAACGTACAGATTTTATGTAGAGGAGGATTTTGACACAGAGTGCTGAAGAGTTCCTCTAAAGCAGTTTAAAACATGGTTTCAGTTTTTGACCCCAGAGGCTGCACTGTGGCTTCTTGAGATAAAATGATGTCCGAAGAAACAGGGCAGGGACAAATGGACTATTTACTAATCTGGTTTAATGTAAATGGATTTCTGTGATGATATCTTATCAGTTAAGAGAATTAATAATGAGTTTATTCGGTAGGTTGCAGGATGGCCTTTGCACCAAACATCCAGAGCAATGTTTATCTGATCAGGTGAAGCGACTAATCATGCAGCAGCATTGATTAGAAATGTGCAACCCGTGTGAAACTGCACGTGCATCATGGCTGGGAGTGATCTACATACTGCAGGTGGTTTTCATTTGTTAATATACTTAATTACACCAGGATGACCTCATTTAGCAGCCTCAATTATGGGCTAATGTGAGATAATATGATGATGGTTGGCCACAGGATCCTCATGGCACTTGGTAAGATCTTGTTTTTAGCCTGCTGTGTATAATAACCATTTATTTTTTTGTTTATAAGTGGAAATGTGCAACTAAGAAGTCAAATTTTTTTCAAAGGTTTGAAATAGTTCATCTGTTATAGTTCCAACGCTAATCATGGAGCATTTCATTTAAAGCTTGTTTATTTTGACATGTTTATTCCTTGTAGTTATCAGCTGGTTAATTCTGAGCAAAATAAACAGTTTGAAAAACTATAAAACAAATAGTATTGGTGTGTAAATAGATATTTTCCAGTCACATTAAAGTCCTCAGGTTCAGAGAAGAAATCCTTTAGCATTAAGGGCTCTGGATTTGAAGCAGAATATCACAGGTTATAGTGCTGCAAAGATCATGTTCTTAACCTCATTTTACCTACAAAGAAGAGCAGTTCAAGGTAAGGTTTACAAGACATTTCTTTCTTTTTACCAGGATGTGAAGCTTGCACTTTGTGACTGAATGTTAGAACACTGAGTCCAGAAAAACACTCGCTTTTTCCCCCCTGCATTTCTTTTCCCTGCAGAATGCCCGACAGTGCCCTGTTGAAGTGTGCTCTGCATGTTGTTTGCTTACAAATAGGACAAACTTATCAAAATGTTGCAACACTGAACTTTGACCTTTCTTGCTTTCCTTACAGGCTGCTCTTACAGTCAGTCATACAGCTGATTAAGAAGGCTGCTGCTGCTCACTGAGACTGAGATAGTGGATCGCATCACTCTAAGTGTCAGTCCATGGATTTCATACGCCCCCTTGCTCAAGCGGTAGTGATAAAATCTTCCCCTGTAAAATGGGATGACCCCTCCAGTCCCTGATAGTTCACTGGTAGTCTTCAACAGCATTTACAAGAACAGACGTCTTAACAATAGTGGGCATCCCTACTATGGGTGATTGTTAAAAACACCTGTTTGGACCATAATGCATCAAAACAAAATTAAATTATAATATTAGATTGTTTTGTTTTTTCAAATCTTGCTGAAGTTTGCAGGGTATTTGATGAGATTTCTCATTGGTTTGGAGTATTCTTCTGGAAAATCTGTTTGAAGGGGAAACGTAAGCATGCCAGGAAGCTCCTATTTCAAGCATTTATCAGTACAAGTAATGTTTCAAACTAACATGCTCTTCTTCAGACTTGCGTGGGGTAGGGCTAAGTGATGAGGGTGAGGGTGTTTGAGCACATTTCTTATGTCTTTACACTGGCTCCATCTCAAAGAATCGGTTTCAAAATACATTTAATTTAACATGAAGCACTGAATGTTTTAGGCCAAAAAGACATCAGTGACTTTCTGTTACATCATCACAATCATACATGGAGAACGAGTGTTTAGTTTCTGTGCTTTGTATTTCTGGAAATACTCTCTGAAAACTGCAGGTCTGCTGAACGTTTTAATTCTTCTAAATCAAGGCTGAGGTCCCACCTGTTAAAGCTGCCTTTTTAGTTACTGTGGTCCCAAACTACCTGCTAACTTGAAGGCCATCACAACTGTCTCCAAATTATCAATTAAAGGTGGAATGCACCAATTTTACAAGCCATATGGCTAGTTCTTATGTGTCCTGTGCTTGGTCATTTAGTTTGATATTTTTTACTGTTTGTTTTTCAATTTTATATGATTTTCAAATTCAGTTTGTTCAAGAAGAAATGTTAAAATAATTAATAATTCATTTATTTTCACATTTCAACCCCCAGTATAAAGCTCATTAAGCTTATCTGCAAGAAAATGTGCCCAATGATGGTGTGTTTTTAAAAATAAAATATCTTAAAACATACTTTCAAATACTTCCAAGTAACCTGTGTGCTGAAACTACTGTCTAATTGTTTTAAGCTCCTATTTAGCTTTCTTTTCTCCTTTGTCATTTTATTCTGGTGTTTAAATCAGATGCTTCACAAATCAATTTCCCTTACCTCGCTGCAACAGTACATCGGCCATAATGCATCTTAATACGTACCTCTGCAGCCCAGACTTTGTGATTTATCTTCTGCAGCATATGAGATGGCTGAACGGATGTGGTCCTGCATAACTACAAAGCCTGCAGGCTTCTGCAAATGTTACACATCCTGGTTTAAATGCATTTGGCATGCAAACTAAAGCTCTATTTAAAAGCATAATGAAAATTATTACCATATGATTGCATCCCCTTGTGTTTGTCTGAAAAATGAGTGGGTGAAAATCAATAAAGGGAGAAGGAGGACGGACAAAAAGGTGGTCCAAGTTTTCACATCTTGATAAACCACAGTCTCTAAGAACAACATTTACAGCCTGCAGAAACAGACCTCTGATAGGTATCACCATCTTTGCAGCATGTGAACGAAGCAGACGGAAAAAAGACACTTGAGAACAGACAGAAAACTCAAAGTTTGGCAAAAACATAAGTCTGAGTAGACAGTTTCACTTTGCTGTACTTATTCTGTTATTAATGACTCAAGGAGGTTGCAATTGTCTGTTCTTGAAAATGAAACAGTTCATAGACAAAATGAGGGTGAAAAGCCGTTAAAGAGACACTGCTTGCCTCTTAGCTCATGGCTAATTCTCCCCCATTAATTTGACTGCCAGCACTGGGACACTGAACCATAGTAAGAGGCCATGCCAATTTAGTTTAGGCTGTTATTTGCTTACGATTCAGGCGCACAAGTTTAGATATCTGGCGTCGCTGAAGATGTGTTGTTGCAGATGATGCATGCACTAAGTCCAGTCACTTAATTGAAACCCAGAATGCATCATGAACCTGTGATGATAATGTGTCTAAACTTTTTAAACCTTTTCACCCAAGGCACACCTGAGAACGAGCCAAAATCTTTAGACACATCATATCTATTTCCATGCCTCTTCAATTCTGTTACAATATGTTCAGTCATTGCACAGTTATAGTACTAATGCATCATTATACATTTCCCAAGGCACATCTAGACATGCTTCAAGGCACCCCAGTGTGCCTTGTCACACCATTTGAGAACCACTGGTCTAAACCCTCGGTTCCCAACTGATGGATCAGGACCCAACAGTGGGTCATGAAGCAATTGGCAGTGAACTGTAGATAAAACCAAATTGTATGCTATGCCACTGATACCATTAAATAGTCTTTGTTTAATGTGTCTTTAAGTGTCTTTAAAAAGTATTCAGCCCCTTGGACATTTCATAGGTCTCTCTCACTACTTTCCTTCTAGCATGGTCCCTTATTTTGTGAGGACGGCCTGATCTAGGCAGATTCACACATGTGACATATTCCTTCCTGATGATGGATATAACTGAAGAGTGGGGATGTTCAGTTTCTTAGAAATGGTTTTGTTTGCATCCCCTGACTTATACTTTTCAATAAACTTTTCTCTGAGTTGCTTCGAGTGTTCCTTTGTCTTCATGGTGTAATGGTAGCCATGAATGCTAATTAACCAGAGACTGGACAGGTGTATTTGTACTACAAGACACATTCCCCGCACTCAGGTGATCCCCATTTCACTAATTGTGAGACTACTAGCACCAACTGGCTGGACCTCTGTTAAATTACTTTAAGGGGGGTGAATATTTATGCAGTCACTTATTTTACATTACATATGTTTTTTAATTTACATTGCTTTGTAGAAATCTTTTTTCAGTTTGACATGATAGAGGGTGTTTTTTGTAATTTTTTGGTAAAAAAAAAAAAAAAGCCAAAGTATATTGACCATGATTGATACATTACAACAATAAAAGGGCAAAAAAACAAACCAAAACAAACCAAACAAAACAAACAAAAAACAAACAAACAAATAAATACTATAATAGGCGCTGTAAGCCCAGGATTAATGGTGCTCTGACTTTACATAGAAAACACAATTTCACCAGCAATGAGGCCTTCCTCCACATTCTCCACAGCACGTGTGATCAGAGTCTTTCTCCCTGACCGTAGCAAGGTGAACATGAAGTACGTGTGATAAAGTTGAAATTCTACATGTACCATGATGTTTTGGAAAATTAGATAAAGAAGTGATTTGACATGACGTAGTGGGACACAGCAGGGCAATCCATCTCCCTTAATGTATCTTTCCTATGAGCTGTAGCAGCAGTTCCTCTAATCTGAATCATATAAACATATTTGGCCTTTCACTAGCCGACTCTTTCCACCGCTGGCCTTGAAATGGTATAAAATGTCAGTGCACAGGCATAAATCAAAGACACTGTGATCTTTGCTTTGAGGGGATGATTTACAGAGAAAAACAGCCTGAATGGTGAGCCTGAAAATCAAGCGATGAGTCTGCATGGATCACCGTGGCATAAAGGATGTTTTGTTCCATCAATAAAACAAAGCTTATGATCATATCACAAGAGAATACAGGGAGGATTTATGCAGAGCAGCAAAGCCATTGACTCCATAACACCTCGACCTTGACTTCAAAGGTTTCATTTTCTTTTAAAGGCCAACAATCTCAAACTTTTGTCTGTGCTGCTGTTTTATTTTATAGTGTATGCTGGGTTACTAAGGCGACACGGGACACACAGCCAAACTGTGACTTAATGAAATCGCTCCTTCACTGATAAAGCTTTTTATGGGAGGACATAATGAGCACATAAACTATAAAAACCACACAGTACTCTTAACCTACATTTGTTATGGCTGTGAGGGCTGACTTCTGCTGGGATCTAAGGCCGACTGTGTGGAGATGGGACAAAGTTCCCAAAGGAGAACCATCACTGCAGGCCTCCACTGATCTGGACTTTATTGCTACACAGAAGCCTCTCCTTGGCTTTCATTTGGAAGTTTTTTTTTTGGCAAACTCCAAGCAGACTTTCATGTGTTTTGTACTGAGGAGAGGGTTCCTACTAGTCACTCTGCCATAAAGCAACAGGTGGACTGCAGCCAAGGTGTGGAAACTATCTCTGCAATGATCAAGAGAAATGGAGACCCCTGATGTCAGTGCAGTGTTTCAGTTTTCTCTTTTTTATAAATTTGCAAAAAAATTCTAAAACTCTGTTTTCACTATTTCATAACAAAATTGAAAAAAGGTGAAGAGGGTCTGAATATTTTCTGAATGCATATAAAAAGTATTCACCCCCTTGGGTGTTTTACCCTTTTATTGATTTTTGGATCAATCACGGTCAATATAATTTGGCTTTTTTGACAAAAACATAAACAACAAATCTTTTTTAATGTTGAAGTTGAGACAGATTTCTCAGATGTAAATACCCTTATCAACACATAAGTGGACAAAATGCTTCCTTTATGCAAATGTTTGCTTATAGCAACGACCCAAAACAATGACAACTAATGTCCAAAAAATTCTCACTAATAAGCTCAAAGATACTGAATGCTCCAAAAATATACTGAGAGCATACCATGGTAAACTCATGCAACATTATTAAATAATACAACAATACCAACTTCTGATTTCTTAAAGGTTTTTTCATTTTTAATTTGTTAGTATTTGTGCAAAAACATTACAAGAAAATATTAACACAAATAAGTGAACAAGGGGACATATTTCTGAAGTTCACTCCTCTGTTGTTCTCAGCAGCTTAACACAGAAGATCTCATGCATCATACATGTACATAAATAACATGGTTGATCATGTTTTAAAATCACTTAAAGATAATTTCTGGATGCGTCACACTTAAAGGGGACATATTTTCTTTTAAGACAAGTTTATATCGGTCTCAGAGGTCCCCAAACATGCCTGTGAAGTATGCTGCTGAAAAAAACACTACATTATTGGATTTTTGTATATCTAAAAACCCTCTGTTTCAGCCCTGCTCAGACTGAGCTTCTTCTGTGTCTGTGGCTTGAAATGTTACTGAGCTGTCTGACTCCGCCCCTGACCACGCCCCTCTTGGGACATGGATGTGGCTTAATGGATGTGGCTCTCCTAATCCTTCTCTCAGCTGCCAGCTGGGGGAGGATCAGGAGAGGAGGACGGAACTTTCCTCCAAGTGGGGAGGGGCAACTGAAGCTGGGGGTGGGGCTAACTCACAACATGACATCATGAGGGGAAAATCTGATAACGGCTTATTTTAGCACACATTTTCTAAAGGTGGAGAAAGAGAGGGGGAGGGAATGGATTTTTCTGGGGCTTGAGGGAATTGTGGACAGGCCAGAGGCACATATTTTTGTTAGAAAAGCCTAAAAAAGTGATTTTTTTGTTATATGTCCCCTTTAAAGCAAAGAATTTCAACCTCACATGGGGGAAATAAAGGCTCACAGAAACATATGATAAAGTGATATTACTGTGCTGTCTGAGTGTCATCCATGATGGATACTTCAGAAATGATGAATGCTTGAGTGGCATTTAGTCACACGGTCCAAACAAAGGTGCTAATTGGTCAAAATGGTGTGCTGTGATTGCTCCTCCTTATCAGCTGGACATGTGCAGAAAAATCAGAATTTGAATTTGACAGTCTGAATCTGCACAAAGGAATGAACGGGAGGACGTGAATTTTGAGTGAGGAAAAAGTACAACTTAAAGTGTATTTAATTCAGTCTGAAAATTATGAATTCAATTTCAAAAATTCAGTTTAAATAATACAAATGCAACTCAAATTCATAGAAAAGAAATTCAAATTCAGTTTCTGCTGACATGTATTTCTGTGTAGTTTTTACTGTGTGCTCTGGGTCAATGTCCTGCTGGAAAATAAATCCTCTTCCAAGCTGCAGTTCTCCTGCAGACTGAAAAAGATTGTTCACAAGATTTTCCTTTATTTTGCTGCATTCATTTTACCCACTCTGAACATCACAGCACACAATGAGAAGTACACCATGCATCATGGCAATGCATCTATTTAGATGCTATCATGAATCATCCATAATAGCTGTGAGCCGTGGAGAGGACAGTAGAGCGTACCATCAACTGGTGAGAAGTCCTGAGAAAAGTCCCAGTACACCAAGGGATAATATTCAGAAGTGGCGGGACTGTGTGGTGTGCACCGGCCCACTTAAAGTTCAGCTGCTTAAATATTTCATCTCAAATCTGTGAACGCTGATTGGCTGTTATGAAAGCCAAAGTTCTTCTAGGATCACAGATATGCCTGAACTCAGCCGCAGAAGTGTCAGTGAGGTTGGCATTATTATGTGTACTTTTGGTCTAATCGGGTTGAAGGAAATATGCAAACTGTTGCCACATACTTAAAACCAACCTTACATCTGAAAGTTAAACACTAAAAGGGGTCTGAATGCAGGGAACCTGTAGGCAGGAAGGTTTTGTTTTTGGGAGCTGTCAGCTTGATGTCTGACTGATCAATCATATTTGAGTGGGTTTAGGGCTTATTTGAGGAACTTATCCATGTAGAAAGCAAAGAAAGTGAAAAACAGCATCAGAAATACAATCCTGTAACTCAGTGGTTCTCTGCTGAAAAACATACTGCTTTTGATTTATTTTCTATATAAACAGAAATCCTGAGTGCAGATTACAGTCCAGCTGGAAATATCATTTCCAATCCAAGCCTAGTGTCTCATATTGTTTGACATACTGTAAAGAAAACTTAGCCGAGGGAAAAAGAAGTCCTGGTTCAGATATCAATCATGCGTTCACTGGATATCTGCTGCCTGCAACAAACACATGCAAATGTTTGCATTTGACTCCTGCAGCTAACATTAGTCACATCACAACCAATTGCACCAGCTCCCACTAAGTAGCAGTAAAACAGCCATATATGCAGTATATTGGAGTTCATTAAAATATCACTCATGCTTCATTTTGCTGCAGGACTGCTGAGGTGGATATCTTAGCCCATGAGCTTCTAACTAAATTCTCAGGCTAATTGTGATTCTACTTCGTGTTTCTTAACCAGGAAACATCTGCTGCTGTTTTTGTGAGCCAGAAAAACTAAACTAATTAACTGAAATGGTCTCGACACAACCACGGAAAGCTACAGCTGGCCGTTCAATTGAACTTCTCCTGCTTTAGTTTTCTGATTGTATCCTGTTTTTATGCAACATTATGTCAGAATTGTTATATTTTGCTTATTTTTTCAATCTGATGACTCATAATGCTGAGGTCAGACATTTAAAGCATGATTATTGTCTGATCCAGTAGATGTAGGATTTTGGGACCCATCAGCCCTGAAAATTGATTGTGTCATGGTGAAAGACAACAAAAGGTCATATTTTGGAGACTTTCTCAAAGAAAAGTTAGCATGTTTGATTTTACTTTCTGCCATTTGTTTGTACCATCGCATCGTGGTGTTGATTAGTGAGTGACCACATGAAAGTCAGGGCCCTAAACAAACAAAATGGTCAAACGAAAGACTGATGAGGTTGGTACTGTGAGATGAACTATGAGGCAGGAAAAGTCTGGGGAGGTAGTGGTGGTTGAGTAGCTCCTAGATTAACTTCAACATTAATAATAATGATGACACTAGATGTAAAACTGATGTGCTTTGATGTGAAGTTGGCACCTATTTGTAGCTATAACAGCCTCCACTGTTCTAGGAGGCCTTTCCACAAGATTTTCGAGTGTTTCTGTGGGAATTTCGCCCATTTAGTCTGTGGAGCATTTATGAGATCAGGCACTGATGTATGAAGAGAAGGCCTGGCCCACAATCTCCATTCCAGTTCATCCCAAAGGTGCTCAGTGGGTTTGAGATCAGGACTCTGTGCATTAAGATCGGCCTTCACTGGAGATAAAGGGTCTAGTGCACACCCTGATAAACATTCCCATACCATTATAACTCCACCATCACTCTTCACAGGTGGAACAATGCAGTCAGGCAGGTAACAACTTCTCTGCAACCACCGCACAGTTTTTGTGCTTAGGTTAATGCCAGTGGAGGTTCACAACTCCAGTGTGCACCTTAGCAGTCGTTGACCCTACATTGCTTCCTCACTGAGTTTCTGTTGTTCCTAAACGCTTCCACTTTCTAATAATATAACTAACAGTTGACAGTGGAATATCCTGCAGGTATGAAATTTAAAAAAAAAACATCTTATTGCAAAGGTGGCCTCCATCACAGCATAACTCTTGAAGTCACAGAGCTCTTCAGAACAACCCATTTAGTATCACAAATGTTTGCAAATAAGTCTGCCTATAGGTGCTTGCTTTTATACACCTGTGGCAACAGGTGTGATTGAAACACCTGAATTGAATAATTAACAGGTGTGGCCAAATACTTTTGTCCATATATAGTGTGGCTTAGTAACTTGCATGATATATAAATATCTTCTCACATTAACTCTGATTGCTGGGTGTCTTCCCTGCACTGATATTATTGCATGTAAAAGTTTGAAATAAATGGTAATTATGTCTTTCTCATCATTTTTGTTGAACTGCTTCCACTGAATTAGACTAAATGTGGTCATACAGCACTGACACATAACTTCATGTTCACTGTGGAGATATCACATCCTGAACTTACTGCACCCTCTGTTGGCTGCCTCAGTAGAAAGGGCAAGACCTACAAGAACAACTGTCCATGTATGTGTGCGTGATTGAGCTTCACCTCTGAGTTAAAGTCCCTGTAAAGTGAAATCCAAAGTTTTTGTCTCAACACACTAGATATGTTGGAATATGGCTGCTGTAAACATGTGAAAACACTGAGATCTACATGTGACTGAATTTTGGATTTGGACCATTGGAAAGTTTTTCACCTCTTTCCTGGCTTGGTTTCATGTGGGCGGGGCCAATATGTGGGCTCATGATGTCACAAGCCCACAGTGGGGAATAACCCTGCCCCTCTAACACTACAATATAAAATCAAAGAGTAGTTTATCTCAGAACAGTCTGTTGTTAGCTGATGTCACTGCCTTTACTGAAAGTAGACAGTCACTTAAATACTGTTTTTTCATTCATTGTGAGGTAAATTTGCCAAATCTATCAGCCACAGTGGTCTATGGACCATTTAAAGCATCATAACAGAGATTTGAGACAGAAAACAGACTTTGTTTCTTCTACTAAGGTCAACTTAAGGTCAAAAGGCAGGCTAATGGCATGAGAGCTTCCCTCTATTCAGATTGTAACATTTTTTAAATTTCAGAGGGTCATATTCCTCCTGAGTGGGCGTGGCTTCAGCTCATTCAACAGACACACCCACACCATCCGCGAGGAGATTTTACTGCCTCATTTTTCATGATTTTGAAGCTTGATTTTGTAAACTTAGAGATGTTCTATCTGACTAAAATTTGACCTGAGGCTTCATAACACAGTGACCTGTCATACAACAAACCTAACTACAGATCTATTTTTACTTTACAGGGTCTTTAACAGACATGCTCTTCATGGGAGAGTTATTAGACAACAATGGCAGACAGTAGAGCTGAAATTGAAAATATTGATCCTTTTCAAGAATAGTAGAATTAAAGTCTGTCTTGCACAAAGAAAGAAGGTTTGTTTACCCTTGTGTTGTGCTGTGATTTGATAACACCCCCACAGAGCTCAGCATCAACTCACTGCTTTATCAAAGGCTATGAATGCTGTCCTCTGTCTCCTGTTTGACCATGTCTTTTTGAAGAAAAACAACAAAATAAACTAAAATAAATGATTTCAACTCAAACTAGTTTGTTATTGACGTCTTTGTTGAAGCCAGCTGATCAGACAGTGTTTCAGTGAGTTGGAAGAAAAAATAAACAAAAATTTTATACAGCATGCAGTTCAGCTGGCATAGCTTTTTTAAATCCTCAGCAAGAAAATCTGGAGAGTAATTTTTCCATTGTAACAAATTTTTCACTCAAAAATTGTAAATTTATTTTTTTTAAATTCCATTTATTACCAGTGTAAAAACACAGATGACATTCTGCTGGAGATAAACTTTAACCACATCCACTGAAGTTTTACTTCAGCTGCCATCAGTGTTGCCAACTCCTCAGTAAGAAAAATTGCTATTTGCTGTCCTAAAAGTCACTACAAGTTGATAAATGATGTCACCTAATTTGCATAATTGACTGTTTGAATGTATAAAACGGACGCTGTAGGAGAGAGGAACAACATAGTGGGAGTGATAAAAGGTGAGTAAAAAACACCCTAAATATGTTTAGAACTACTAATGAACTTTTTCTGTCTATTTTTGTTTTTTTTAATGCTAAAATTCCAACCCTCCTCCTTTATTCAGGCCTGGGAATGGCAAAAGTGATCCCTTTTTTGAGTTCTTAAACTTGTTATTTCATCTTAATTCTTTTTTAAGTCTTTTAGATTAGTTTTCTTAAATTTGGTTTGGGTGTTTTAGGACAATGACTCCTGCAGAAGCCTACACAGTAAAGCAAGAACATTTTTAACATTTTCTTGGTATACATTCTCAGTAAGAATCTAAATAGACCAACAAAGAGACAATAGAAAAACTATCAAGGTGGCTTTGAGGTGATTTGTTTGCAGTCTGGATGCAGTCTACTCTGACTGCAGCTGGGAGATACTGCTGCTGTTCGAGGACTGAGCCATCTGTGAGTGCTTTAGGACAGAGGAGGGGCCCACAGCAGCTCCCACTGCTCATTTAAAGATTTATTTTTGGGCCTTTTCATGCCTTTTTTTGATAGAGGAAGGACAGTGGATAGATTCGGAAACAGGGAAGAGAGTGGGGAGAGACATGCGGTAAAGGGCCACAGGCCAGATTCGAACCCAGGCCGCCCGTGTACACGGGTAGTGCCTTAAACCACTCAACCATCTGCGCTCCCCACTGCTCATTTAAGAGGGTAAAGAACAATATGTGCTTTCATGTCAGAGATTCAAAAAGTCTCCACCAATGCCAGAAAAAAATGCTAGATTTGTCGCCGGTCACTTTTTTGAGAAAGCGTCTCTAGAGGGGTCTGAAAACTCGCTTAATATTGTGACAAAGTTGCTAAGTTGGCAGCACTGGCTGCCATCGCTCATGGACGGTCACAGCTGCAGCTCGTTAGGCGTCACAGCTGCAGATAATCCTTGGCAATCAAGATCTACACACCTGCTGATGAACTTTGAGACATCTGTGCACTGCAGCTTCTAGTTAGGTAACCTGGCTCCTCTTCAACCACTGAATCTTGTTATTTTTCACTGTTTTTTTTGCATTGTCTTTAACCTCACTATCTCATCTTGCACTCTGCTCCTGGGTTCTTATCATATATTCATCACAACTGTTTCTGTACTATCATAATGCTAAGTTTAATTTCTATACAAAGGCAAAAACAATTTTGTTGTTCCTCCATTTATAGGTGGAAAGGCAGCAGAATGATCACTCTAGAGTAAAATCTTGCTCTTAATCAAAAGGAAAATCCGTCTATTTTGAGAAAGATACAGCTCTATATAAAGTGTTGCTTTCATTTCTATACAGAGATAAAATAGTTGTATAATAAGAAGGAAACATTTCTATAAGGACTGAAAAACAGCTCTGTACAGTTGTTTATATTTCGTTCATCCTGAAGTACATTATCATCATTTAGAGTTTTCTTCAGTTAAACCCAAGCCTTGTATAAATGTTGTCCAATGTATGTCATGAGTATTGAAATTTGACATCATGTAATGACAGGACTATGTAATATAAAGTAATAATGTAAATGTAATTGTAGAGTGGATTTCTTCTTTCCTTGGACCTACCGCTGATTATCTCTAAATTCCATATTTTTCAGCCTCACTATACAGAGCCTCTAGCTGAAATCGGTTTGGTATTTGGTATTTTGGCCAAATTATACTCAGTGACTCAGTGTCATTTTTTTGTCACAGCTGGCAGCTTTTAGCTTCTAAAAAGGTCCTGAAATCTACACAGCCTGCTTAGCAACCAGCAGGCAGATATAATTATCAACACCAGAGAGGAGCTGGTGTAGATAATAGAGCATTTAGCTGCTAAAGAGCCAGATATCTCCCATAGGACTCGCTGGAGGGAAGGAAAGCTGTGATCACAGTGAACACTGGTTTTGTATTTGTTAGGTGACCAGACATGACTCCAAATAAATGATGATGTCAGTCAAAGTCTGCTGGATGTATCAATAAGCAGCAGCATGCTCAGAACGTTGTCATCTCTCTTATTGTGGCTACTTGTTTGGAAAGTTTTGTTATTTTAAAAGACCTGTCTTGGAACATTGCCTTGTTATGTTGCAGCATAAATGATAGATTATTCCTCTTTTGTCAAAAGATGTGGCTCTAGCCTTCATGACATCACTTTTCTAACTCCTGTTTAATCGCCCTTGGTGTCGTTATTTTGACCAGTGCCGTCTAGATTTTTGTTCCCAGAGGTGACTATAATTGGACATGAGGTGTAATTTTTTTAGAGGCCTTTTTTAGTGGCAACTACCGTCCATTTATCTGTTATTTATACTGTTCGTGTCCAGCAGGGTCAGAGGGGTCTGGAGCAAACAATACTGTCATTAAACAAGGGATAGGGTACACCCTGGACTGGATGCTAGTCAGTCACAAGCCTAGGTGGTTTAACCAAAAGGCAAAGGCTGACATTTGGAGCCTCAAGCTATAGCAATAGCTGAGCACCAGTATTACATATCTATGTTTAACATTGCTTACAATGATTAAGATGTGTATTCTAAATGTAAATGAGGGGCCAAGAGTGCATGAAAAGGCATCAAAAAAGATTTTGATTATCCAGAAATATTATTATTATTATTATTATTATTGTAAAATTAAGTGACCAACATATTCTGACATTAAAATGACTAACTAATCAAAGAGCTTTTCCTGTTTTCGACAGTGGCTGCAACATAACATCTATGCACCTAGTCTGCTGAAAGTCATCAGTTAACACAGTCACAAATCAGATTAAAACACCTAGAGTGTTATGTCCACGTACAGGAAAATATTAAACAACTGAATACAGTGAGTGTGTTCTGACTCAACTAACTCAACTCAACTAAAACTATAAAACTCAACAATTCTGACTTTTAGTTTTCTTAAATTAATGGCATTTTAATTTGAAGATTACAGGGTTTTCCCCCTCAAAATTTAAAGATATTTGTAAATATTTATTATTTAATAGAGTGACACTTTTCACTCTCATATACCTTACTTTTACTGTTGTAACTATAGACTGAGTTCTGATATCAGGACTGATGGTAAAGTAAGCTCCTTCAGTGTTTCCATGTTTGTAGTTTACATCTCACACATCAGGTAGTTGTAGACAGTTTGAGGGCCCAGTTGTTTTGAATTGCGCCGCAGCAGGAACCCCCCCCCCCCCCCGGCTTGCTTTCACACTAGCAACACTGAACTATACCTGGGCCCACTTGTGTCTGTACTCAGTCTGAAAGAGCAGGGGGCAGTATGCACGTAGCTGGTTTACAACCCCGCCAAGGAGGAGAAAGAAGAAGAAGCTACCATGGCAACTACTGGGGTCATGACCTGAGTGAAGACTGTTTTTGTTTTGACCCAGCAAAAAGGTCCATCCTTCAGCAATGGATTTTTTAAAATAACTTTTTGTGATGCCAGCAACTTCGCTCCTCATATCTGCACATCTACTACAGCTCAGAGGATTAAATGGGCTTGTGCTGCGCAGATACAGCAGTTTTTGAGTTGACAGAAGACTTTTATTGCATTTGCACCTCCTCTCACTGACTCCAACTTGTGTTCATCTGTAAGGTGAGCCACAACAGACCGTTTATTGACTGGATTCTGATGATTTCTGCACTTTATAAAGGAAAAATGTGAACAAGCTGCCTCGCTGTGGAAAGAAGTTTAGTTTTTACGATTATGTCATAAAGCTGATTCGACGTTCTGTCCCGTATCCGGGTGGAGTTGCATTCACATCTCATCTGAACCAAGCCAGAGTCCACTTGAATCGTGCCCAAGACCACCTCCTCAAGTGGGCTCGGGTGCAGTTCGTTTGCATTCACACTACCAAAACGAACCATACTTTGGGCTCAAGTGCACTTGGATTCAGTGTGCCCCTAGTGTGAAAGCACCCTGAGTTCTCTGGTGGGTCCCCTAGGGGATTCCTCCGGTTAGATGTGCCTTGTATAGGCGGGTATATCCCCAAGGACGACCATGATGATGTCATATTCCTCTTACGTAAAAACATAGCTAGCAATAAACTTGATTCTGATTCTGCTCTCAAGCCTATGCGGGCAGGGTTGCTGCCTACAAAGTGCCAAGTGGTTTGGTGCCCTAAAAACTCGTCCACAGTAGTCAGGAAGTAAACTAGCACCTTTCCAGCTACCATCCAGTTCCCATCCAAGTCCTTCCAGACTGAGCTACAACCTCCCCATGAATAAAACCAGATCAGTTACTCAAGATTTAAGGCCCGCTTCAGTTCATTTCTGCATTCTTTTTTCTTGACATAAAAATTTCAGGAGCTTCTGGCTCTCTGCAGCCATGGAGCTGCTTCATCGGTAATGTTTCTGGACAGTGCAGGTGGTCAAGAGCACTCCATCCCAGTGAAACACTTAAATTATGCCTCGTAACCTTGATCTCCAGACATCTGTGTCCAAAAGTTTGTTGGAGAAAGAAAGTCATTAATTCAGCACACACGCTGGTTCCCAGCCACCCTCTTTGCATATAGGAGCAGCTTATTTTCAGGGGGGATCTTATGGCTATTCCAAATGTCAATTATTAATTGATTTGACGGTGGTGATTCACCCTGAATTTTAAGCAGAACTAGTGACGTGTCCAGACCTTTTTGGCTCAAGCAAAGGTCTTTATATTACACAAGGAAACTGCTAGAAATCACAGTGAAGCCCAAAGATGTTTCTATTTTATTATACCTTGCCTCAGTGTGTGATTAAAAAGATGGCATCATGTGGTAACCATCAGCAAAGACAGTCTGATGGCAGAGGGCAGGGGCATTCTCTTTCTCTCTCCCTCTCTATCTCTCTGTGCACATGCCAGAGCAAATCAAAAGTCAGTGTGGAGAGCACTGGCCAAATGACATGCTCAATGCAGCCCCGTTTTTATTTTTAGGGACTTTAACTTTCAGCCAAATAACAGTAATTAAGTGTGATGTAAAATAATTCCTCTGAATGTGCTCCAAAGTGGGTCTTTAGGTTCAAATGACTGAATAATTTAGAGCTCAATCTGCTCTTAGGCTACATTCACACCGTCTAAAGTGACCTGAATCTGATTTTTTTACTTACATGTGACTCGTATCTGATTTTTTTCTGACTGTGTGAACAGCGCAAGTCACATTGAATCTGACCTTACTGAATCAGATTCAGGCCACTTTCATATACGGTTCTCAATCAGATACGTATCTGATCTTTTGGAAGTTGACTGCAGTGTTAACAGGCAAACCAAAAAAAAGGTCTGAGAAAAGATCAGAATTGAGCGTTAAGGCCTGCAGTGTGAACGAAGCCTTACTTACCTGTCTTTAGTCCCTGCTCACTTCTCTCAGGACATTTATCTCTCTCTCATATTTCTGTGTCCCTCCACCACATGTCATATGATTCTACCTTCATTTTCAATCAATAACCCTCAACTTTCCTCTGATTTCAAGGCCAGGGTGAAAGCTCAGGTGTTTTTATAATCATGTTCTGTTGTGGTCAAGGTTATGAGCTGTGGCGTTTTTGTCACCTTCTGATTATGGATCAGTTCCTAAAAAAAAAAAAATTACCTGACACGCCAGATGGATTTGTTTCACACATCCATCTGTCAATGCTTCAATAGGAAACGTCTGAGTAAGGGCAGTGGGTTTGAAAAAAACTCGGAGTGTGATTGGATCAACATTCAGTCTGTCATATCTCTACAGTCCAATAAGAGCAATAAAACACGTGACATAGCTGCTATCAAGCTGCGTGTGCGCAGCTACTGAGGAATAACACGAAACATGGCGACTATAGACATGTAAGTACTCGACTTTTGTCGTTTTTGAAACAAAAACAACTCACTGCTGTTCTTTGTTCTTCTTTTAATGAAGAAATGTTGTCGAGTTCTGATAAAACTGGCGCTTTAGCAACATCCACGCTAATCTCTTCCTCCATAATGCACGAGCTCTTGCTGCTGCTTGTTTATGTCATGACTCTGCTGCGCCTGAAAGTACTGCCCCTCGTCGCTGATTGGTCCTGTCACTTTCTAACCGGGCCCAAATGGTTCAGATGGGAGCTTTGCAAGATGGATTCGCCAGTGAGAAACAAGGAAACGGCGTATCCATCTGCATTGCAAGGGCCCCCTGTGTCAGTGCTGAGGTCTCAGGGTCCATTGGAAGCATTTGTGGGAAAAGGGCCCCCCCAATCTCCAGCTCTAGCCCGTGCAAGCCCAGGCCCCCTCCTTGGCGGAAAGTGTCCCACATGGAAGGAGAAGTTACTTATGTTTGTGGTGGAGATGCTCCTTCATGAATTTGCCTTCTTTGAATGAGTTTTACAATAAAGAATTAAGTGCACATTTTCATTGCTGCAGCCATGCAGCCCCCTAATGCTCTCCTTTAGAAATGTCTATAGATTCGAGTATATTACAGACTTATCTTATTTCGCGGGAATGCACTGCACCAAACACTGGTGTTGGGGGGTAAATTCCCTACTTACCAGAGGTCCCAAGATTTCAAGGGAGACGTGAGGCTAACACACTTACTGAATGGTTCATAAAAAGGCCTTTTGTTAGTGACAAATGTGTATGGGCCTGTTTTATCAGGATTTTATCAATGAAAACAATGAAGGTTGATGCTACTCTTTCATCATTTTTTCCATGCTGGTAGGGGTCTTTCAAGGGAAACGGTTGTAAATCAATGATGTCATCCATTCCAGGATAAAACCACCACAGCAGTCATAATGAATGCAGTTGTCAGACTGTTAAAAAAAACCCAAACAATATCAAAAAGTAACATAACTCACCATCAGCAGCCTCCTGCTCGCTCCTTGTCATAATAGTTGATCAAAAACAGTCCTGCTGCATAGCATTTCTATATAGCAGAATGTCTGCCAACCTCTGACTGTAAGATAAGAATTTTACCAATCACACTACCACAAAAACTACTACTGCTCTTTTTCCTGACCCACCACTGCATTTTACTCTCCAGCATCCCTCACAGAGGTATTTAACTGCCAGCCAGTAGATCTAGTTCCATTTAGAGTGTCTTTTTTGGGTGTACAGTGCCTTTACACTATTAGGCTGCATGTTTTAAACAAGCTGTTTGCTTCTGTCATTCCCTTTTGAACTTTATGTTTCTATATGCAGTATTTATTTCCTGCTTCTGTCTACATTTAGGTCCTTTTTCAGCTGCCAGCACCCCAAGTTCAGGTTGAGCCACACTCTTACATAACAAGAAAATCTTTGAGCAAAGTTTTTCTCACAGAGACAACTTGAGAAAAACAGCAGTTGGTATCTTGGATTAAAAAAGACACGGCAGACGGTTCATATAACAGACATTAACAACACTTGTGAGGAGAGCCACAGCACTCTGAATACTGATGAGATAATTTTCTGCATCACATTTAAAAAAAAAAAAAGATCTTTGAAGAAAAGAAAAGATTTGATGTAAGTGGGTCATTTACTTTTAGCTGAGTAACAATGCATGAATAATTAGGCGCACTGAAAAGCAGCATTTAGACTATTTACATCACTGAACAGGTTCAAGTGTTAAATGTGTTTGATTGGAGGGAAGTTCTTGTTACCTTTGGGGTCAAAAAAAAAAGACAGAAGACCCATGAAGAAAACAGCAGGAGAAAATCCAGACATACAGAGTGAGACCTGAAATCAGTGTTTCCCAAACTTTTTTCCTTGGAGCCCCCCTACATGTACCCAAGAGAAGTGGAGTCCCCCCAAGACCCAAGAGAGAAGAAAAAGTGACACACTGCCACCAAAAATCAACATAGATTTTAACTGTTTCACTGATAAAACCCTAAAAAAGGCCTATGCATGCTGTTTTATCAAAAGAACTTTGAATAAACTACTTAATAACTGCTTTATCATGGTTGGCAAATCTAATTAGGGCAGCCTCAGAGCAGACAAAGCCTCACGCCCCCCTTAAGATCCTTGACATCCCCCTGGGGGTCCCAGACCCCAGGTTGGAAACCAATGCCTTACATGATCACTTCATGACCTGATAAAGTTTAATTGTTAAATGTTGTGATGTGACGATTATTTTATGGCAGTGATCATCAACTGGCCCCAGGGGTCACATCAGGCCTGCCACAGCTTCTAATCCAACATCTAGGAGATTTCTAAAATCAGAAAAATGTGCAGAGGAAAAATATGTTGTAGTATTTAGGGTATTTTATTTTTAAAAAATCCCAATAGGCTTTAAATGTTGTCTTAATGTATGATCCATTATACAGAAATCCACCCATCAGTAATTATTAGTGAATATGACACATAATAAAGACATACCCATGAATTTGTTCTTGATGACAGCGGCTGTTTTTCATGTCAACTTTCCACTTTAGGCACTCTGAGAGTTCAATTTTTCCTGCCACAGAACCACTACAATAGACTGGTTCCTGACCATATCCCCACCAATCACAACACAGTGTTTTAGCAGCAATCCTAGTGATGACAACATGCCGGCATCAGAAATATATAGCCAAAATATCACAATCGCCCTCTAGTGGCAGCTGCAGTTTAGGGGATTGGCACTGATCTCACTGCCAAAGGCAAAAACATATTTACATTTTTGAAGGGGAAAAACAATATTACCAATAGTATTTAAAAAAAAAAGCCCACAACAACAAATTAAGACTTGAAAAAAGTGGCATAGGCATTTACAACAGTTGCACTTTAAATATGACAATATGGCAAAAAAGTGCCACAGGTGTGCTTTAGGCTTAATAATATATACTTTGGCCCCAGTGTTGTTGTCCAGTGAAAACAGCAGTAGAGCTTTGCAGCCATATTCACAGATACTGAACTCACTGCTGTGGTGAAGTGAGATTGTGAACGCTTCTTTAAGAGTCTTTTGGCCTGGCTGGATTCTGCTCCTCTCATCTTTGCACACCTTTTTAGGGTGATGATTTGCCAAGTGACTCCTTTTGTTACTCATATTCACCATCAAGTGTGCTACCTCAGTCTGGCAGTGCCTTCATATTGTTTTTTTCTGTCCGTCACCTTTTCTCCTTTATCATTCCTTGAAACCAGGAAGCCACAATGCTTCCACAGGTCAGTGTCAAAAGTCACTGGAGCCTCTACAATCTCAAAAACTTAAGCGGATGTGCAGAAAGCAATTGCACATTTGTATGGTTTCATGTGGAAGACCGAGGTCTGAGTATGCTTGACCCTGAAATCCAATACCATACTTGAGTCCCCTTAATGAGGTGGTCTTGGGTGTGATTCATGTGCTCGTTGGTGCTTGGTTGCATTGTGTTGTGGTAAGAAATGTGATTGGCTTGTGTTGTTGGAGGGTGGGTCTTAGTGGTAAGTTACATTTTGTTTTTTTAGCTAATTAATAATGGCCTTGTATTTTAAATATTCATTTTCCATTTGCCAAAATAGGTTGACTTTAATCAAAACTGCCTTCTTTTGGATAATGAAAGTCGAAGGACTGCAGGGGAACTGGAATTTTAGTTATGCCTGAGAAGAAATTAATTTGAAGTTAAACTTTGATTAAAATCTCTATAGGAATGTTTCTCTAAAAAAACAAACAAAAAACTTTGGAACATCTGAAAGGAGTGGCTCTCTGGAGGGGGTTCATATGTGATACTGAACCATGTGTACTGTAAACTTTTAAACAGCAGTAAACCGACTGCCCACCGACCTGTCGCTCACATTCAACAATGCATCCTGTTACTTCCTGTAGAAAAGAAAGCAACAACACATGCTGGCAAGCATCTGAAGCCACTCAATCTCAGCTCTCAGTCACAGAGAGAGGTGAACTCTTTCAAGGATCCTTCACCCCCCACTTTAGCCATGCTTTTAGCTCCGACCAGCAGAGAGCCACTTCCCGGCCCAAATAGAGAACTCATGTTTTATTCTGAACAAAACATCCATCCTGAAGGTGGACAAAAGCCCTGACACGACTTTTAAAACAGCTCTGCACCCCTGTGGTTACCTCTTTGTGGAGTTTGGTGTTTTCCATCCATTTATGTGAGTCTTGACTGCACCTAAAAGTCTGTGTAGAGAACCTGAATGTTATATCAGTCCATGCATTGTTTAATAAACAACCGTTTTTTAAAGAAATCCTTGAATCTGTTAATCTGTGGATTGTACAAAATAAAACAGAAAATAGAACTATTTGATCTACTTCTGCTTTCACATCACAAGGCAACATTTAAACAGGCTTTAAACCACTGATACACAATTAAAATGGAATAAAAATAGAAAGAGGTCTTCGTACAATCATAATATATTGTGGCAAAAGACAACCATAAAGATAGAAGTCAAATATATACCATGTAAGGGCTTTTCTTTGCAGATATAGCATGTGATAGTATAATATTATATCACTGTAAAAAAGAATATCCCCAATGTAATTTTACCCATTTTTTTGAAGGTGTGTTTGTCATTTTCTCAGTTTCTGGGGTCCAAACTGGCCAGAACAAATGGATGGATACATGTTTATTCTATTCAAGCTGACTGAATATGTTTAAAGCAGTTAGGTGTCACAGGTAGCCATGTACTAAAACTAGTGCTATCAAAAAAGGTTAGAAAAATAAACAAATACAGGTTTTGTAATTAATCAGTCACTGTTAATTGCATCACTGCAATGCAGGTAGATTTATTGCATAAGGTAAGATATATGTGACTTACAGCACATGTTCCTGCTTTTCCTGTGCCTACAAGAAAAACCTGAGGGAAAGAAGCAAATACCACCCCCCCACTTGAGGGCTTTTTTTTTTTTTTTTTAATCATTTATCAGATTGTGTTCAGATTTTTTTTTTTGTTTGTAATTTATTGATCATATTGATTAGATAGAGGTATCATAAAAGTATGTTTCAAATATGATACAACAGGCTTTAAGGGGTTAATGTCCTCGAAGTGAGATTTATGAAAGGGTGCCCCACTGCGCCTGTATATTTCTGTATGTGGCCCTCAGTGGGAAAGTTTGGGTTAGAGTCAGGCTACCAGAAGTTAAAGTCAAAAGCCTGACCTGCAGAACCTTAGTACAAAACATTCAACAAAGCCAAGTGAACAGTATGCGTGCAAGAAAAGGCCATCTCCTTGATTAAAACACCCACAGCTAATGTAGCTAAGGCTGAAGCTAACATTACTACATTACATATGTGGCTAATGTAGCTAGATCTAAAGCTCACCAAGCTAGGTTAGCTCAAAGCTATGTAAGTTATGTAGCTATGTAGCTTAATCTAGAGCTAATGGAGCTATGCAAACTATGTAGGTAATGTAGCGTCACGAACAATGTAGATATAGCAAAAGTAAACAAAGCTACATTAGCTGCATAAGATTAGGCTACATTTGCTAAAGCTAGATCAGTTTCAGAAGGAGTTTTGAGATAGTGGCTTGCTTTAGCTAAAGCTCACATAGCTACATTGGCTTACTTAATAATGTTAACTACGGAGCTAGCTTCAGCTATGTTAGCTTCAGCTAAAGCTAATGAAGCTGAAGCAAGCTACCATTCATGCAAAAACTTCTAAAACAGGTCTATATATAATTCAATCCTGGATTAGACATCAGACCTTTTTCTCTGTTTTATCTATGAGATGCTGCTTCGTCTGTAGTGTTTGCAACGTGGTTTAACCGTGAATGTAACTGCCAGACTTTGTTTAAGAATAAAGTTTAAAGAAAAACTCACTGGCAAATTGCTTCACTTCCATTCTGATAGAGGCGGTATCTCAGTACTGGTCTGAGATCTGTAGCCAGACCCCTCTAAAAATGTGTGACGTGTCCTGGTTGATTTCCTGTGTTCTTTGTTTTAAGATATTACATGTAAATTGTGTTTTTGTGTTGGAGAGGTGGCTTTTTGTTTTCTCTCTCACTGCAGGCTAGTTGGGGAGAGCTGAGCACTGAACAGTCACGGCTGCAGCTCGTTTAGCGTCACAGCTGCAGCTAATCTTTGGGCAATCAAGATCTCCTCTTTACCACCTCCTGTTGAACCTTCAGATGCTGTTCCTTCAGCTTTATGTGTTTGTTTCCTACTTCCTGCCACCAGCCAGCACACTCATCTTTGTTTTGCACCATTGTCTCCTGTAAAATAAAGCCCTACTAACTTGACTAATGCTCTGCTTCTGGGTCCAAGGCAACAATCTGTCACATGACGTGAGAAAATGTTTTCTGTTGGTCTTGTGAAAAATCCCTGCAATTAAACAGAGAGTAGTTGACTCCTGTCTGGCTGTAGCTGCTGCAAAGCCACTTTGAACAGATTGATGTTTGCTTGGACATACAGTTTGAAAGCAAGACTCAATTATGAAACTAGAAAAGCACTCGGAGAGCGCAGACCTCCACCATTAGCCCCATCTCCCAATAGTGAAGAATCCTTCAAAAAATTCCTGGATCCAGACTGTGATCTGGATCACTCCCAAAATCTCATCAGTTCTTCCTTATGCCATTTCTGACATGTCCTGAAAATTTCATCAAAATCCATCCATAACTTTTTGAGTTATTTTGCTAACAATCTAACAAACAAACAAATCCTGCCAATCACACAACCTCCTTGGCGGAGGTAATAATATGTTGATGGCTTGGAGTCACTGAAGGGTTTTATCAAGAGAGTTAAAAGCTCATTTATGTTCTGTATCTAAAACGCATGCAGATATGCATGGAGCTTTCTGCACATATTTCTGTATGTTCTCTCTAAGCTTCCAGACCAAACATTGCAAATACAACTACTAATAATGGGGAACTTGCTGGAACTTTGCTGAAATTTTAAGATAAAGTATTGCCAAATATATAAAGACATACCACTATAACAGAACATCTCTGTGGGGGATGGGAGGAGCAGCAGCAATGAAGGAGTTGTGGAGGTCAATATGAAGCATCAACCTCTTGTTGATAAATTTTTTAATGGACATGTTTGAGTATGGCAGTGATGGCTGTGGTGTTGAAAATGCACAGATCTCATTAATTATGCAAAGAAAGCATGAATGAGGCCTCAGGGTATGGAGCACGAGTCGTCCTGAACCATTACCTGATCATCCACTGAAATTGCTTCTGATGATCCTTCAGTCATGTCTATGGTTTTTAGCACATGCTTGAGTGACTGTGGTTGCTGGTTTGATGGAACACATAGTCCAATGCTTTATGTCGTTTGGTTGGACCAAGGTTGATTCATGCGCTTTCAAGAAAAAGCCACACCAGAGTCTAAAAAAACATTTTTATGGTGGAAACAGATAAATTTCTTGAAAATTCTCTATTTCAAGGACTCAGTCCTTGGGAAATTTGGAGGATCCTCGACATTGGAACAGTCCTCCGGCAGCAGTCAATAATGCAGTATCCTTATAAAAACAGCCATTTGAGGATCCTTACTTGGCTTTTAAAGACCCTGTGAAGTGAAATCCAAAATGTGTCTTAACACTAGATATGTTGGAATATGGTTGCAGTAAATATGTGAAAACACTGAGATCTACATGTGACAGATTTTGGGATTGAGACCATTAGAAAGTTTTTCACCTCTTTCCTGGTTTCATGTGGGCAGGGCCAATATGTGGGCTGGTGATTGTGAGGTAAATCTATCAGCCACAGTGGTCTGTGGGTCATTTAAAGCATCATAACAGAGATTTGAGCCAGAAAAAGGACCTCATCTCTTCTCTGGCACAGAACAAGGCAGCTGCGCTGTGATCACAAGGTCAAGAGGCAGGTTAACGGTGTGAGGGCTTTCCTCCATTCAGCTTGTAACATTTTTATATTTTAGAGGATCTTATTTCTCCTGAGTGGGCGTGGCTTCAGCTTATTCAACCAACACACCCACATCATCCTGGAGCAGATTTTACTGCCTCATTTTTTAATGACTTTGAAGCTTAATTTTATAAACTTAGGAGTTTTATGTGGCTGAAATTTGACCTGATGGTTCATAACACAGTGACCTGTCATACAACAAACCTAAATACAGATTTATTTTCACTTTACAGGGTCTTTAAGAACCGCTAAACACCCTTCTCAATCAGAGGGAGCAATCCACCATTTTCCAGCAGAAAACCATGACCTCCGTACGGTGCCGCCTATTGAAATGCATGGGATTAAATTTCGTGCTGCACAACACGAATAAAAAAAGCAGAAATTCATTTCCAGGGACACAACTAGATAGATTAAATTTCGTGAGCATTTCATGAAAATTTTGTAAGACTGGGTTGATATTCATGATTGCGTTGCTGCTGTTGATCTCTTCTGAATCATTTATGTTGTATTTTGTTTCTGTAGGCTGTGGTTCTTTCCATCTATTTCTGGGAACCTACCAGATTTCCCTTTATCTCTACTCACTAATTCTGAATATAAATGTAGAATCAGTGTAAAAAAAAAAAAAAAACCCTGCTTTGAAAGCATGTGAGGTGCTCTGGTTTCATCTTTAGCCCATTTGTAGCTTAGCCTAAACATATATTTGGATAGAAGTGCAGCTGACAATCCATCAATGATCAAACATCCGAACCTGAGCCACAAATCTGCTCTACACTGTTGTTTAAACTAATTTTCATACAGTAGATCTTCAGTTTACAGAAATATAACACAATGTACAGAAAAAAATGAATACACAAGGAGTACATTAACCTTGCAAAGCAGATGCATACACCTGTTTCCTTGTTTTTCACTTGGAAATCCACCTTGCAAAGCTCCCATCTGAACCATTTGGGCCCTGTTAGAAAGTGACAGGACCAATCAGCCACGAGGGGCAGTACTTTCAGTTGCAGCAGAGCCATGAAGTTAACGAGCAGCAGCAAGAGGCTGGTGCAATTATGGCGGAAGAGCTTATCGTGGATGCTGCTAAAGTGCCAGCTCTTTCAGAACTTGACCACATTTCTTTGTTAGAAGAAGAACAAAGAACAGCAGTGAGTTGTTTTCTTTTCAAAAACAACAAAACTCGAGTACTTACATGTCTATAGTCGCCATGTTTCATGTTATTCCTCAGTAGCTGCGCATGCACAGCTTGATAGCGGCTACGTCACGTGTTTTTGTAAAGCCTCTGCCTTTTCCCAAACGTTGCCTATTGAAGCGTTCCCAGATGGATGTGTGAAACAAATATATCTGGCGTGTCAAGTTAGGAGTACATAATATCAGGTCTTCTGCTATAACCTCTGACTTTTAAAATTGACCCAACGTTGGGAACTCCTGCTACACATGAGGCTGCTGCACTCATCATCTGAGTGCTATCAGCTGGTCAATGGACTGAGCAGTTAATAATGAACTGATGGGGTAAATTGAGACACCAGTTGAGCTTGAGCACTTGTTTTTCACAAATTATAACTTTGTTATCTAACGACGGCTCTTTATCCACAATTTATCTCCTACTGGTTATTCTTGAATAACCTGGTATTTCTTGAATTTCCTTCGGGATCAATAAAGTATCTATCTACTCTAATCTAATCTAAACTAATCTAATCTAATCTAATCTATAGAGTCTATGGGGATTTATAGGTTAAATGACTGATATGTCTAGAAGTTAATACTCAGGATTGCAGTATTTTTCAGACAATTTCATGTCATAATGAATAAAAATGTTAGGAGAAATTTACATTGTCAAAGCTGTGGTTTACAATTATATTGAACATTGTTTCACAGTAGACAAGCCACTTCACAACATGACAGACAGTAAGAAACAGCATAAGAAACATTTCCAAGGACAATTACAACACATAGAACATGCCAAGGTGGGCAAATATTAGTAACTCAAAGGTACACGCCACTGATGTTCAATAATCTAAAACTGTTGGATGTAATTATAACAATAATTAACCGAAGTCAAGCCGGTAATATCCAGGGAGAGCGCTTTGCCAGGCGATACAGCTGCTATCAAGAGTACCGTCATATCCAGGGGTTTCCCATTTTCGAAATTGTGCCTCCTCTCTCCTCCTGTCTCTTCCTCACGTCTCTCTCTCTCAGTTGCTCGCTGGGTGGAGCTATGACGCAAGGAAGTGGCACAAATGGAGCAAGGAAGGATACCAAAATATGAAATGAGAAAGACCTACTGTCTCAAAGCTGGCCTTTTGGGGGCTGGTAGTTGCAACCTACTACCTCACCACTAGAGGGCACTAAGTCTTGTCCATTCACAAGGACATGAAACACAAAGTATATATGAATTAAAGTGTAAAGTTCTTCCATTCATTAATAAATCTTGTACTTGTACTTATTAATTATTTAGTCCATGTTTCTGTTCTTGGAAGTCATCCAACATTATATCAAGTGGTGCAAATTAAGGGATAGGTTTACTAGTTTCTGAGTCAGTCCAATGATGATGTCAGACAACATTTGCATTTCTGTGTCCTCTCCAAACTGTGAAGGAGTGATGGAAACTCAATGACGGATTTTAGCCCCTGGGGAAGGTGACTTACAGCTAGGAAAACAAAACAAAGAACGCTTGTGACAAATATCCTGAGGCTGTGTGTGGGAGCTGCACATGGAGAGTAGAGATTATAAATGTTAACAAATACCAGAGTTTTTGATGCTCTGTATTTGTCCTTAAACAGCCCAGTGCTTTCATATGAGCTGAAATAAAGGAGAATACCTTTATCATTATTTTATTAGTGTTTACTGCATTTGAAAACAAACATTTAATGTTCTTTGGTCTCTCATTCAGATGGAAAATGATGTAAAATGAACACAAGGCTCAGTGGCTTTTAGATCCTTGAAGAAGAGTACGTAAATTAGAGGGAAATAAGCCCAGAAGAGCCTTGTAAATCACAGTCTGTCAGTGAGTTTACCTGTGAACATTCAAAGAAGGCCAGTCAGATTTAAGTTCACAGTAATGAGTGACCCCTAAATTCAACCAGATGCTTGTTTTGGGTCAGTGAGCTTCCAGCAGCCTGGAGCACTCTGCAACAAATACGCACGACTTCCTTTCTTGTCAAATGCTGTACCACTGCCTATCAATACAACACGAAGAAGATCGAGCGAAGCAGGAAGTCTTGCTGAAACAATAACATTATTTATGACACCACCCATCCTGTCAAGAAAGATAACCATTATGAGGATTTGGCGTGGAACATCATAGCTGGAGTAGAAACTTTCTGATGTGTCACATCAGACATTCTGGCCGTCATCCTCAGGACACCAGTGGGTTTTCTGACATCTGAAGTTAAGGCACAATATCAGAGTTCTTTATTAAATCCATCCAGCTTTGACTCTTTTCAATGTCTTTGCACAAAATAAATGATGTGAATGTTGCTCTCTGCAGTGGTTGACTCTTAAGGGACTTCCTGGTTTTTCTCACAGAGGAGGAATGATCACTGCAGCAGAAACTTTTCCAATCCTGCATATTTCACCTTAACTCACACTTTAACTGGAACTTTTTATCTCACTGACCGGGGACCCTACAGACCCTGGAGTTGTACTTCTCATCAAAGCTCTCTGCTGATTGATTCTATTACTCCTACTATTCATGACTTTTTCCATCATTTTGTTCATAATGACTTCATATCCGATCATTTTTTCTCTTTCCATTTGGGGACCAGCAAGTCTCAGTTGAAAGAAACCGGCTATGGAGTTTGATAGATGGAACTTTTTATTGAGTTCTTGTTTGTCAAAGGCCTTTATTTAAAGTCTGACACTACCAGTGGGATGTGGGTGGGGGGTTGGGGGGATGGGGTGGGGTGGGGTGGGGGGATTATATTCATCATTCTAAAGGAGACAGACTGAAACAGCACATTTCTACAATTCTTTTTCCCCAGTCTCTTTAAACACAGTATAAAATAACTGAATCTACTAATAGATGATCATTTTCTACATCAGAGGTTCCCAACCTCCATACACATGTAAACCATCCATTATTATGACAGTATATTAGGGCTACTCTAGAAAAAACAAACAGGATCTGCTATTTTCAAGAAAAACAAAAAATTCGCAAGTTGAGAAAGTCCTTAATTATAAGATGAAAGATTTTGACTTTAAAAGATGTAAATGAATGTGAACCAAAAGAATTTTTGGACTATAAAGTCGAAAATCCAACCGTTTGGTTTCTTTTATATTTTTTACTTTACACTGTTGTACGTTTAAGATTTAAAAAAAAGATATCTTTTGAGTTTCTAGTGACAAAATTTAAGAATTTTTAAACTTGGAAATTTCCTTTATTTCTTATTAATTTCTTTTTTTTTTTTTTGCAACTCTGAAATTCTGAGTTTGATTTATGTAAATATACAACTTTATAATTTCTAAAATTGTGTGTGGTTTTTTCCATCCGACCTAGAGGCCATAATCGAATTACCAACACAACCACAGAAAATAACTTTACTGCTTTAAATGCACTCGGGCAGACATCGCTGTGACACAGAGCTTCCACCAAACTGAGAGCTAGCTAACTGTGTGGCATTACGGTGGGTAATGATGTACTGCATTTACTGTTACACAATGACTCTAGCTTGTCAGCCCAGGAAAGTAAACATTATATGGTGATCCCCTGCAGCAGTGGACGTCCTCCCTAATGAGCAACTGCTCTTCACATTAACCACCACTTTTAAGACAAACAAGAAGTCTCCACTCTCCGTCCCTATTGAGGAATACCCCTTTAGCCTGGCAGAGAAACCTCAGAGTCAGCAGTCACAGCTACTGAGATAAACAACAAACAATCAAAAGGCTTCCCAAAGAGCACATGGTAACAAAACTTGAGTAGATGCAGCGCACTATACACAAAACTACCCAGGCAACAAAGCTTAGAAAAACAGCATACAGCTGACCAACAGAACCACCACAACCAAACACCAAACAAGCTCAGTGAGAATGGGTGCTTCTCAGTACAAAACTTTGGCCTCTCTCCTCGACTGACCCAGAAACTGTTCTCCATCCGCCATGATGAAGTATCTTTCAGTTCCTTGTCTGCATCCCAAGTCTCCAGTTAATCAGTCTTCAGTTGAACCAGGAGTAGTTTCTGACCCCCCCCACCCCATCTTAAAGACCGGCCAGAGACCCAAGCCATAAAATACAGAAGTGGCACACAGCCATTAAATGCACATGGAGGAGGTGAGGATGTAGGAGAGAGGAGGCTCCTGAAGGAGCCCAGACTGAGGAAACACCAGTCTATCCTTTGCGGAAGTCCTTTTACCGAAGACACAATGTGATTGGTTTGGAGGCATGGCATACCCACAACCACACCTCTTAGTTTATGACTGTTTTTAATTCTGAAAGTACTCATCTGCTTAAAATAAAATCCTTCAACAATGATAGATTATAAACGTATTTATACACTTAACTTTATACAGGATGATGTAATCTCACAGAACCTAGGCAGAAGTTTGCTTATTGTTCTTATTTTTCTGAGCATCACCAGGAAATCCCGAATGTAAAATAAGTAATGCTTCTCTTAAGACATTCAATTAATACGTTTATAGACCATATTTATAGTGAGCCATCCAAAGGTTCTGAAATTATTTTAAAGGAGAGTTTGTGCAAGGTTTGCACTGCAGGCAATGAGATGAATCAGCTGATCAGCTCATCATCAGTACCTGACGTTGCTCAGACTGATGCTGTGAAGTGAAGGATGTTTCATTCCTTGCATCTGTCTTTCAGTTCCTCCCAGGTTGGAGCTAACCCCGGACATCCACTGGGTCCATCTTCAGTCTAACACTGCTGTGCTGCAGTTTGACTGCGTCCGTCAACACCCACCGACTGCATGTGCAGTGCAGCACAGAGCAACACCGCTGGTCTGTCTGCTACACCTGCAAGACCGGGGAGTTTTGTGGTAGTAAAAGAATCGCACCTGACTGTGCAAGAAGAAACTACTTCAGTGCTATAAAACATAACAAACACAAATCTGATATATTACCTTTTTTGTTGTTGGTATTCTGCTTGTTTGTTGCATAATCTTTCATCCAGATATATTTCCAAAAATATATCACAGCAGACCAGTAGGGACATTTAATATTACTGTGTGTGGGAAATATGAGCAAAGATTTCCTCAAAAACGAGCATCAGGTTTTTCCAACATGCATGCAGGGTATGATGTCACTTTAAAACATGCAACCAAAAAAAACACAAATCATGCACAGGAACACAAACAACGCATTAAAAAAAGCCATACAATACCAGGAAAGTACAAGAAGAAAATCACCACTTAAAAGATTAAATGGAAAGATTTACTTCTCAGTGGGATTTAACTCAGTCTGTTTCGGGAGACAGAATAAAGAAATAAATGAGGCTCCAGCTGCATTCAAATGCTGTTGAATTCCTGCTGATATAGTCCCCAACTATTGGCAAGCATTAGAGCAGCCTGCATGGTGCTGCCTCACTGCTTAACCCTGGCTGAAAAATCACCCCAGAGAGCTTATCATTATGCTTCATGCACATGGGGCCACAGCAGAGGGCACTATTTAGTTAATATGCACAATCTAAAGGGAGAGCGCAATACAGAGGAATCAGCTAGCACTGAGGGTGGGGGCTCTGAGGCATTAGGGCTCACTGTGCAGCCTTCCTGAAGTGGCGAGGGATGAATTGTCTGGTGATTGGTGTCCCACTTGACAGCCCAGAGTCTTGCTGTCCATCCGTCTACAGAGCTGACTTGTGTGGAGGCAAATGAAAGGGGTGTAGCTGGGTCACAGAGTATATATCCTTTCATAAATGCACAAATATCATGAATTTATTGCAAATTATTAAAAAAAGGTTGACAAAATGGAAGGTGAAAGTCCTTTAAATGTCTTATGAGTGAATGACTTCAGAAGAAAACTGCTGGGCAGGTCAAGTGTGCATATTTTTACTTAAACACTAGTGTGATATATGATCACATTTAAACTGATAAAAGTTTGCCATCTCTGAAAAGACGCATGCGTGAGTTGCATCTGTGAGAGAAACCAATTATTCTCAAAAACTTTAACATAAACCAAGTTTAGAGAAGTTAGACAAGAGGCTGCTCACAGTGTTCAAGTACACAATGTGAAGGTGAATTCAGCTTCATTAAAGGTTAAGATAAAAATAATTCAGTCAGGAAGGACTACTAAATGCATCAAAGATAAGCATTTTCTTTACACAGATGTGGTACTGAATTATAATCTTCGGTAATTGAATCACTGCAGGGAGACCAAGTCATCTAAGGGTGTCTTCCCTGAGTGGCAGCAAGATCCGTCCCCCTGTAAAATCCAGACACTGGTGACTGAAGTGTTGGCAGATAATATTGTCTGTCTGATGAGATGAAAAAGACGGCTTAATTTTAAAGACTTGGGAGACCAGAAGGTGGCTGATGATGGCGTCATGTTGACTTGGCAGTGATGCAGGTGGAGGTTAGCCCACACTGATGGCATGAGTGAATTACTTTACTATTACTGTATGTTCTATTTTTTATTAATTTTACTATTTAATAGTGATGTATTCTTGTTTTATGTTTTGCTTTTATACTGCGAAGCACTTTGGTCAACCGTGGTTGTTTTAAATATGCTATATAAATGAAGCTGAATTGAACTGAATTGAATTATTGAAAGAGAAACCATATTTTGTGAAGGCTAACAATGGTGGAGTGGAGCTTTGTCATTTGATCTACACTATGTGGAGAAAGGTATCATACAAAATGGGTTGTTCTTCAAGCTTGGTACAGTGATGAATGCCACCTTTGCAATAAGAAATTGCAAGTGAAATTTCATCCCCGCTTCATGTTCCATTGTCAACTGTGAGAGATATTAGAAAGTGGAAGCATTTAGGAACAACAGCAACTAAGCCATGAAATGGAAGAGCACATAAAATCACAGAGCAAAGCCAAAGACTGCTAAGGTGCATGATGCGTAAAAGTTGCCAGCCTTCTGCTGATAATGTGAGCACAAAAACTGTGCATTTTATTTATATAATCATCATATAATCATAAATGAGCCTCAGGGGTCCTTGTTGTTCCAAAAAAGAGGAGGCGTTCCCACCTTGGCCCAGTTCAATTTGACAGATGTGAGCAATTGTACTCCGTTCTGGAACAAAACAAGCCAGCTGGGAAGTGTGCTTCCAATGGAAGCGTCGATCCAGCACCCAGAAAAATCACAGGCTTACTGTTCACTCTAAAAGTCCTAAAAATCTTAGGGGAAAAAAATTGAAAGTTAACCAACAGCCTTCACTCAGTTGGTAAACCTACCAACAATATTTACATCACGTTCCACATTATTATGCAAATGATATTTTTCTCTGATTTTCCTAAATATTAATGCAAATGACAGTCAGAATATTTTTCAAGTCATCAGCCATTAGAGCATAATTCAAATGTTTTTGAACAAACTTCATAATGACAAAAATTATTTTTTTTTAAATGAAAACCTCAAAAATGCACTGTTCCACATTATTAAGCACAACAGCTTTTTAAAACATTTTATAGGTTGTAAAGAACTGAAAATGTTAATTTGTAGAAATTGCAGCATCGGGGGGGTCATATTTACTGAAATCAAAGCTATTTCAATCAAAAACATCTTAACAGGACAAGTTCCATGTTAACATAGGAGCCCTTTTTGATATCACCTTCACTATTCTTGCATCCATTGAACTTGTGAGTTTTTGGAGAGTTTCTGCTAGAATTTTTTTGCAGGATGTCAGAATATCCTCCCAGAGCTGCTGTTTTGATGTGAACTGCCTCCCACCCTCATGGATCTTTAGCTTGAGGATGCTCCAAAGGTTCTCAGTATGGTTGAAGTCAGGGGAGGATGGGGGCAACACAATGAGTTTCTCTCCTTTTATGCCCATAGCAGCCAATGACACAGAGCTATTCTTTGCAGCATGAGATGGAGCATTGTCATGCTTGAAGAAAATTTTGCTACAGAAGGCACGATTCTCTTTTTGTACCATGGAAGAAAGCGGTCAGTCAGAAACTCTATATACTTTGCCTAGGTCATTTTCACAACTTCAGGGACCCTAAAAGGGCCTATCAGCTCTCTCCTCATGATTCCGGCCCAAACATGACTCCGCCCCCTCCTTGTTGACGTCCCGGCCTCATTGGGACATGGTGACCATCCACCAACCATCCACTACTCCTCCATCTGGACCATCCAGGGTTGCACGGCACTCATCAGTCAACAAGACTGTTTGAAAATGAGTCTTCATGTATTTCTGGGCCCACTGCAACCATTTCTGCTTGTGAGCACTGGTTAGGGGTGGCTGAATAGTAGGTTTATACACAACTGCAAGCCTCTGGAGGTCCTACACCTTTGGGTTGGTGGGACTCCAGAGGCACCAGCAGCTTCAAATACTTGTTTGCTGCTTTGTAATGGCATTTTAGCATCTGCTCTCTTAATCTGATGTATTTGTCCATCAGAAACCTTCCTCATCATGCCTTTATCTGCACAAACCCGTCTGTGCTCTGAATCAGCCACAAATTTCTTCACAGTACGATGATCATGCTTAATTTTTCCTGAAATATCGAATGTTTTCATTCCTTGTCCAAGGCATTACACTATTTGACACTTTTCAGCAGCAGAGAGATCCTTTTTCTTTCCCATATTGCTGAAACCTGTGGCCTGCTTAATAATGTGGAGCATGTGGAAAAGTGCATTTTGAGGTTTTTATTTAAAAAAAAAATAGTTATCATTATGAAGTTCGTTCAAAAACATTTGAATTATACTCTAACTGTTGATGACTTGAAAAATATTATGACTGTCATTTGCATTGATATTTAGAAAATCAGAGAAAAACGTTGTTTGCATAATAATGTGGAACGCGGTGTAGTTGCTAGGAGCCTTAGTGTCTTGAAGTGGTCCAATGATGCAAAGTGCAACAAGTACGCATGGTATTAGTCTGCAGAGATGGAAAATCAGACTGTGATGTAATGTCCATAAACTGTGGAATATATTGGATAAACCTTGAGTACCACAATCTAAAAAACTCAGACTGAAGGTCAGCTCAGACTACATCATTTTAGCCTGACCTGACAGAAAGTCTAGCATGTTTGATTTTTGTCCTGCCCCCTACCATTTGTTCTGTGACAGTGACATTTACTAATGAGAGCACAGAAGGCTGTGATAAAGCTTTTGCCATGAGTGAAAACTATGAGACAGAAGAAAAGTTTATCTAGCTCTGGCAAAATTCTTACCATTATGATTCATCACTGAGGGACAACTGGACTAAAAGAAAATAAATGTTGGAGAAAACAGCAGACACACTCCAGCAACCTAGTGAGGAAAATGCGTTAGCATTAGCATCAAGCTAAGTAAAACAGTTACAGTAAAACACAAATACAGTAAATAAAATGTTTGTTTACAGTTTTAACAGACAAAAAAATGACATAATCTAAGCCACTGGTGTTCAGGTGGTGGGTTGGAACCCAAAAGTGGGTCACGGCGCTTTTTCCAGTAGGTCGCTAACAAGTGCCCAAAAAAACACAGTGGCGAAAAGTCTGTAATGTATGGAAGCCCTAAGTGGACACACATCCATGCTTTGTATTTTGCTTACTCTTCTTGTGATAAAAAGTACATTTCAGTCTCCAATCTCATTTTCTCAAGATTTTGATTTATTTATCTAACTTTCTTAAGAAAACAAGGCTGGTTTTCCCATGATAACAAGGTGATTTCTCACAAATTTACTGAACTTGAATGCTGTCAAGGAAAAGTTAGTAAAGATAAAATGTACGCATCCATGATTTGTATACCTATGGACGTTTTTAACATGTTTGAGTTGTCCTGTCTTTTTGTTTAGTCATGTTTTGTTCCATTTAAGGTCCAAACTGCAATCTTTATCATAAATGAACTGAAGAAATTTAATTTTTTTTATAGGGTTGCAATTTCTGATAAGGGGGTAAGTGGTGGGTCCCAAAACCCAACCAGTTAAGGCTGGTCTAAGCCAGCCTTAACTTTTGATTAACTCAAGCCTTGTTCTACATAGTTGGTTATTTTCTTAAAGGGTTTCCTCTTTGAAAACTCCTTCCAGTAAATAGATTTTTAGACGTGTACGGCATTTATGTATAGATAGGAAAAACAGATCTAAACTCATAACATCACGTTTTGAAAATGAATCAGTCATTGCAGTGGAACAGCAAGAACATTTCACGTCAAGGACGTCGTAGCTGTGTCTGAGTGACTTGGGCTTGTCTATAGAAACAAATAAATCTGTATAGAAAACTACTGCTGTTGGTGTGATGAACTCCTTACAGCATGTACAAGTGCGTTTTTGCATTTTCATTTGGATGGAAATGTTATTAAGAATATAGGGTTTGTAAATGGGATTATTTTTGAAAAAAGCAAAGGAAAACCTCTGTTTTATTAAAAAAAAAAAAAAAAACACCCACTTGCGTGCAAGGCCTTAGAATTGGACATAAAGGTGGAGATGAAGGGTTTACATGCTGGCTTCAGTTATATGCGCCACACCGATAAAGATGCATAAAATCAATGTCTTTATTTAAACTGAAAATGGTGAGTTATTTAAAACCCCCCATGGCCATAAAGGCATCAACTAGTCTGGCCACAAACGTGTTTTTGAATCACCTGTTGGCGTGTTTATTTCCACTGTTGAAATGAGCAGCTCCACATGAGATGTACATGTGACTTCAGATGCTTCAGCCCCAAGCGTAAATGGTCTATTCACCCACTGACATTGCCGCTTGGTAATGACATAGGTAAGCTATCTGTTGGTGTGCGCTTTGGCCACTTGAGGCACAACAATTAGCCAAGGGAGAAATGCAACAATCTATCATTTATCTCACTCTGGGTGTGAAACCCACAAAGAATATACCATATGAGCTTACAAGAGGGCATTTAAGGGTATTTCTCTAGACTCAAGTGGTTGTAGAAGTTTATGTTCCGTGACCTACAACAATCACAAAGGGATTTTTTGTTGCTTGATGTTGAATGCCTTCATCACAATCTCCCTCTGCCTCCTTCCCTCCCTCTCTCTCCCTCTCTCTCTCTCTCTTTCCCTCTCCCTCTCCTCATCTTCACATCCCACCCGCTCAGTCTCCATGAGGAGGGAGAAGAGGCAGCTGCACGGTCATCATTCACTCTCTGGACCTTTCCGTCCATTCGCTACTTCTCTACAGCGTGTGCAGCAACTTTTGCATCAGCTGTATTTCATTAGCTCTAATAGTGGTGCTTATTTGTTTCCTCATTTGTCATCATGAGCTCACAGAGAGAGCAGAGGAAGCAGCAGACTGCACGTCAGCAGTGTCAAGGTAAGGTTTATTTTCATACTGTAAGATTTATGCAAAAGTTCAACAAGAGTGTTATGAAGTTTGAAATATTCTACATAGAATGCATTCACAATTTTGTGTTTATAGACTTTCTGACTGTGCTTAAACTTTGTCAAATTAAAGAAATGCATCACATTTGATTGTCCACATCTCCTATACCTAATTCTATTTAACTATCAGAGAACATCATTTATAAAAGGTTATCATTTTAAGGTAAAATCAGCTCTAACAGTGCAGCTCAGACACCAGTTTAGTCACCTAACCTTCGATTTGCATAGCGGAGCATGAAATACTGCACCATAATTAACCTGTTAGAAGAAGTCATTAGCATCTATTAGTGCAGTGAATGTATATGCCAGTTACTCTCCACAGGCACCATGCTAATGAGAATGATTTGAAGTGTATTAATGGGTCACTGTGAAGGCAATAATGTATCAATCCACAGGGGGAATCTGCTTTTGTAGCACGACACATGTGTTTGAAACGGTTTCTTCATCATCCATGACCAGCAGGATATTTCATTTAGCTCTGTAATCCTTTCAGGCATGCAACATCATTTAGGCACAATCAAGTCAGTGTTAATTTTGTCGGCTAAAACTATGATTAAAACTATTCGTCTACAGCCTTTTTTTCCATGACAAAAACTAGACTAAGACTAAAAAAAATAGATCTGTGATGATTAAAACTGACAAAAAGAAAATTTAGTTTTCGTTAAGATGACTAAAACTAGACTAAAATGTAATGTAGTTTTCGTCAGACATTCAAAATCTGTGACATTTCTCCACTGTGGGTAAAACTGCCAAAAACAATGTATCTGTAGCTATACTGCCTCTCAGATGCAGAAAGCAGGGACCCCAGGTTTGGCAGGGTGCAGAGAACACACTACCATGATTTGGTACCAGATTTAGGCAAGAGAATAAATGCTTGGACTAAAAGTAAAGACTAAAATGGGAGGACTTTTTATGGACTAAAACTAGACTAAAATGTTTTCTTAGACTAAAATTAGACCACAACTAAAAAGGGTAGAAATGACTATAATGTGACTAAAACTAAAATGCATTTCATTTAAAGACAAAAACTAAGACTAAAATTAAAAATAGCTGCCAAATTTAACACTGAATCAAGAGTATTTTTTTCCACTGCAGGGAGCATTAATAGGTTTTTAGTCTCCTTAATGTGCAGCAGATAGCTGTTTGAAATATCACAGTTGAAGTGTAATGAAAATTTTACATAGTAAAATTATTAAATTCTTAACAAATGTACTGTATGCTAAAATCTATCTGTAGTTAGAAGGCTAGACAACATTTAAAAGAAGTTCTAGGTAAATCAGAGTGCTTTCAAAGTAAAAAGCAAAGACTTTATAACATCAAGAGCATAAAAGGTATCACATTAAGCAAATTTAAGCCAATGATATATGTAGAACATATTTAAAAGTATAAAGATGAATATATATATATATATTTATAAATCCTCAAACTAGGCAATTAATGATTCGTGTTCTGCTCTGTGCACCTTCACTGCTGAAGTCCATGACTCTTACCTTCAGACACAGATTCTCCAGTCTAGCCTGATGGAAAGTCAGGACAGACTAGGAAATGACCCACTGGAACTACTGGAATCCCTCCCTTTGTCTGTGTCAGTATGTTAAAACTAGAAAGGCCAAAATGCTAAACCTTCTAGAAAGACTGTGACAGGTTATTCTGACTGTCCAAAAACTCTGTTATGTCTGATGATAAGATACCCAAACAGAAATACATTTATTGTATTGCAATATCTTTTTTAAAAAAATGAAATAACACATATATGCACATTTTAACTAACTCATGTTGACATCATAAAGCAGCAAACCACAATCCTTTCATACAAAAACACCTGTATTTGCAATACAAAGTCGCAAACACTCTCAGAATTGGAAAATAACCGCTGGTTGTGTCTGATTTGATGATAAATTTTAATCCCCTTTTATGGTTGAACGATAATGTCCAATAATCCTAAAGAAACTATTTGAAAACATATTTTAGGGGGTGGAGTATTTGTCCTGATTAGAGGTGTTCCAACACTATTTTTTCCTTCCGGTGTAAACTTTCTGTGTCGAGCCCCGTATTTGTCTCAACAAATAGAATAATAACATACAGCCTCTCTGTGGCTCTTCAAGTTGTTTTTCCTGCTGATTATTGTGAGTGTGACGGCTTAATAATATAATAACAATAACACAGAGGCCCGCATCACAGGCCCTTCCTTCTTTTCCTCCAGTATGCTCTACTCAGACAGCGTGACATGATGACAGAACGGCCTGCCATTGGTTGACAGACTCTCACAAGGGCAACACAGAATGGCAGTTAGCATTCAATCTAGCGGTAATAAAAGATCAAAAATGGATTAAAAATGGATAAAAGATGTTCAATAATGGGTTTACTGTTGTTTTTGGCAACACATAAAAGACACTAAAGTACTGTTGAAAATCAGCAACTAGCTTAAATCGTATATCCCTACAGTGCCATCAAATCTCGTAACAACGCGTCAGATCATCAGAGCTGTCCACAAGCTCACATGGGAATAAAGAAACCAACACACAAAAAGCATGTTGCTTTGCCTGTCCAAGGCTTATATGTTGTAAATTTGCTTCCTGTTTTGATTTAATGTTGATTTAGGGATGTGATGATCTCTCCACTGTCTGTACCTGGTGTTTTATTTTGTAATTGACCAGGTGCGGTCTGTGTTCCTGTGTCTGACTTCCTGTTTGGATCAGTCTGCTCTGTTCAGCTTGATGCCTGGAATGGCTCAGATATCAATAGACACACTGATTATCTTAATCAGAGCAGAGCAGAGTGGTGCATGCACTGGAGATGGATGAAGAAATACAAGCAAGGGTACGATTGGCTCCAGAATTTGCACAGACCATCCATGTGACAGTTCGCTCTGTCTGTCTAGAGCAGTGTTACTGCACCCTGCTCACCAAAGAGCCACATTGTTAAAACATACCTTTGAATGAGCCACAGTCTAAGCGGAGAAAAAGTGGAGAAGGAAATGGGTTAAAAGGGGCAATAAAGATAAGTTAAAGCTGGAAAAAATGTGACAAAAACTGGGTATAAAGGACTGATATGGAGAGAAAACGTGGCAAAAATTGGGGAGAAGCGACAAAAAAATGAGTTACAAGTGGCAAAAATGGTCAAAAGGTGGCAAAAATGAGTGAAAAATTAGCAAAAATTGGCTACAATGGGCAAACAGCAGGGAGGGTATTGCAAATTTAAAAAGCAAGATAAAAGAGGGAAAAACTGGATGAAAAGGATAAGAAATGGGGACAAATGTGACAAGAAATGAGTGAAAAGTGACTAGTATTGGCAAAAAGCAGCAAAATATGGGAGAATGGGCAAAAAGCAGCGAAGATTGGCATAAATGGGGAAAACATGGCATTCAGTGGCAAAAGACAGCTTAATTTTTGCAAAAATCACAAAACAGGGACAAAATGAAATTGAAAACTGCAAAAAACAGGAATTAAAGGCTTAATCAGGACAAAAGTGCCAAAAATAAGCAAAAAGTGGCAAAAAAGAAGAGGCAAAAATGCACTAAAAGCAGCAAAATTGATTAAAAGTAGAAAAAAATGCAAATAAGGGCAATAAATATATGCAGACAAAAAATAAAGGTTGACAGAATATTAAAATCTGCTGTTTAAGTGTGTGAAACTAACTGATTAATGTGACTTAAATGGATAATTTCTGAGATCAAATTTTCCCTTCTTTTAAGTTTTCTGTAGAGATAATACTTAAAACTAAGACATAAAAGAGCCACAAATCATCACAAAAGAGCCATGTGTGGCTCAAGAGCCCTGCGTTGAGTATCACTGGTCTAGAGTCTCCCCCTGCTGAGTACACATTCATCCACTATAGCTGAAATAGATTCTGTTCAGCAATCCAGCCCAGAACATCTCCCTGAGGATTAGTGCTCACAGTTTGCTCTGTCTGTGACACAAAGCAGCTAAAAGCTGCCCTGAAATTCTGATTTTGGGGTTTTAGCCTTAATTTGACTGGACAGTGAAGGACACTGAGGCAAGAGAGTGGGGAAAGTCATGGGGGGAAGAGGCAGTTGTGAAGTTTTTACAAAAGGTTTTATAGTAACACAATAAATCTGAGCTAAGGATAAAAACAGGAACTGGATACTGCAAAAATTTAAACCTTAGCACATTAAATAGTCTGGATACAAATCTAATTTTAGATATAAAAGCACAAAAAGGTAATGAACTGGTTGTTTAAGATGAATTGAGTCGATGCAGCAAGCAAAATGCACTAGTTATCTCAGAAAAAAGGATGGCTATCAACACATCAAATCAGTGCAGGGTAATTTAAAAACAGCTATAAAAGAAGGTATGCTTGCTCAGTACCATAAAAGAGTTGCTAAAATCACAGAGATATTTTTTAGGTGATAATATAACTGATTTAATGACTTTTTCTGTAGTATTGAGGAGGAATGCAGGCATACCTTCTTCTAGCTGCTTGTTAAGTGTCTTGAATGAGATGTAATATTCTTAATGACATTTTATGAATACAATCCTCAGTGACAGCAGGTAGTTTTGTGCCTCAGTGAGTGACTGGCATTGCAGAACCAAAGGGACTTATCAAATTTACCAGAGAAAAATCTTGCCCTTTGGAGGATGAAAATAATGTGATTTTCCAGCTTGTAGTTCTGCTCACTCTCTCACTCTGCATCTGAACACGTAAATGCTCCAAAAATGGAAATATCAGGCTTCAGTAATTCCTATTGGTGCTTACCAGACTCAGTGGTACACAGCTGGAGGGCTCAGGTGAAGTAACAGAAGTTGCACCCCATGTACCGTGGCCAAGGTTCAAGACCAACCTGTGGCTCCTCTAGTATGTCCTTCCATATTATCTCTATCCACGTTTCTATCTCTATAACAAAGGCTAAGTTACAGGGTCATTATTTTTGAAAACACAAGAGGACATTCTCAAGTTTTGAGAAAGCTTTACTTATTGATTTTGTGCTCATATTTCCTTCAAATGCTCCATTAAAATCTACCTAAGCGCTCAAAGCTGAAGTAGGTAACTCTGGCACAATCTCGCCAACCTCCAAGGGGCCTCTTTGTGCTTTGATTTTCTAAGTGCTCAAAATATATTTTGCTCTTACATCTGCCTTCTCGTTTCATGCATGGATGCTCAAAACATTCTCCTTTCATTCATGCTTCCTCTGCTTGTTTGTGAAAATTATTCTAATATGTGCACGTACAAAACTTTCTCTATGCAATCTAAACATATTGCTGGAAGTGCTGCAGCATTATGTATCCTATAAATGTAGAGGGGAAAATAACGGTATACCTTTTTTTCTAATTTCCCAAATGGAACAAAACAATCTTTTACAAGGTGGTATGATACCAGTGTTGTTGCACAGGGAAAATTTCTGAGGGTACAGAGTCATGTATGTAAGTTTGCATATGCCAGATTATACTTACAACCCCAACATGACGAGCTATACCTCTCTTCACCCTCCTTGTCAGCAGGTTACATGAACACAGTCAAACACACAAAGCTGGATAGTGGTTTGTTCACTCAACTTTGCATGGAAGGCAGTGGCAGCCTGGTGGGCTCACCTCTCTGTCCAATTGCCTTCCAATCATTTATGAGCTCAACGCCTCATCCAATCAAAAGTCACCAACCAGCAAGCTTGCAAGCTTCTAAATTTGGCGTGAGTTTGTTAATATTAGCTACCCTAAGTCAACTCTGAATAATTTCATAAATTAAAAGAAACAAGCAAACAAACAAAATCAACTCAGTTTAATCTCCTTTGCAAATTAAGATAAGCTTATTTATTTGGAAGGCAGCTAGATGCCTTCTAGGGTGCTTATAACTTATTATATAGAGCCTAGCTGACTTCAAGGCATCAGAAGACATGGTAGGGACATGCTAATGTGTTCCAGGCAGCTTATACTAGCTACCTGCCAGGCAGCCTTAGCCTCACAAAGCAGATAGATTTGCCAGATGCCAAATTCATCATGAAAAGCTCCAATCTGCAACGTCTGTGCCAAGCTGAACACGTAACAGACCAATCAGAGTCATTTAAGGAGGAAGAGGCAGTAGCTATGGGCAGGGTTTAGTTACACTAGCATTAGTGCTTGGATGTAGCTTTAACATTGTGACATTTTTACCAGAACTGGACCACGTTTCTGCATGAAAAAAAAAACAACACTAAAAGCTTTATGTTAGTTGTGGGTTGATGGGTAGTTTTGCTTAGTTGTTGTACACAATGGCTACTAGAGGAATGATGAGCTAAACTTGACAGCAATTTCAGGACTTGACAACACATCTTTATTAAAACGAGCAAAGAGCCACACTGAAAGCTTTCATGATGGAAAAGACAATTTTGCTCTTCTCCTGGTCTGCCTCAGCATGCGTTTGTGTTTGGGTTGGGTCTGCCAGTAACCTGACACGACACCATCTGGTAAACCTTCCATAGATGGTGTCTGTGAAAGAGCAAAGCCTTTGAAAACAAACTCAGAGGGTGAGTGGAAAAATTTGTCCGTCACATCTTTATGGGCCAATCAGGGCAGCAAATCATGTGACGTCGTAGCCCCAAACTGAGGTGCGCCACTACCGACGAGTAAACTCTATAGAGAAGTGCATAATGCAAACCATGGCATGTAGACATGTCAGTACACGACAGAAAACAACTCAATTCTGTTCTTTGCTTTTCTTTTAACAAAGAAATGTTGTCAAATTCTGATAAAACTGGCACTATAGCAGCATCCACGCTAATGTCTTCCACCATAATTGCACCCACCTCTTGTCGCTATTTGGTTACATCACAACTCCGCCATGCCCGAAAAGTACTGCCCCTCAATGCTGAGTGGTCCTGTAACTTTTTAACTGGGCCCAAGCTGTTCAGATGGGAGCTTTGCAAGATGGATTCACCAGTGAGAAACAAGGAAATGGGGGAATCCATCTGCTTTGCAAGGTTAGTGTGCCGGTATATCTGATAGCTGTTGCTGCAGAAGCAATTAGCCTGGATGCAGCTGTAGGAAAGCAGCAGTTTAATTAGAACTGGACCACATTTTTATTTAAACAAGCACTAAGCCACACCTAAACCTTGTCTCAGCAAAGATGTTTTTGCATGTCTCTCGATTTTTATTCACAGAGAAGCTCTGTCATTCACAGCTATGGCAGCGGTAGCCTTTTAGCTCAGGAGAAGTACATGTGTAAACCCTAATTTTTTTTTTTTTAAAACTCTGCCCTTCCCTTACGCTTTCTATGGGAGCTTTCCCAGATAAATGTGAAATATCCATGCAGTAGATATGCTGCAGGGCGTGTAGGGTTAAGGCATCCCGTTGGTTGTGGATAAGGGAAAGAGGCCAAGGGGCTACCTGGCAGGCAGCGGCAAGCTCGCTCACTTGATTTGATGGTGACTTGTGATTGGGCAAGAGCTCAAACTCATGACTTCACTTGACTGAAAAGTGGTTGGAGGGCGGGCTGTGCCTTCCAGGCAGCCACTGTCTTCCGTGTGAAGTTGGGCACAAAACACCATTGAACCTACACAAATCCCATTCAAGCACTCACCATGCCACCTTTGTCTTTGCTAAATAAATGGATCAATTTCTCTGACTTCTAACTGGTGGAGCTAGAACTTTATTAGTAAAACCTTAAGTTTCAGCCCTTGTAATTCGTGATCAAATATCACCCTGCTTCAAATGTAGATAACTTTCTGTTTGATGTGGTGCCAGTGGTAGAGTCCTCTAAATCCTTTCATGAAAATGTGATGAGGTCTCATATCTTGGGAATGTGTTCATCTCAGAGTTTTGGCTGAGAAAGATGAATTGCAAATATGAAAATGAAAAGCTGAACTGACATTTGACCCCTGATGGAGTTTGATATGAATCATCACAGAACCTTTAATAAATCCAAGTCCCTTTCAGACCATATTTTTATATTTATCTGTCTTTTTTTTCCACAGCTGACCTTCAGTGTTGACCAAACCAGGATATCTGAAGAGGGTTTGTTTACGTCTCCTTTGACTCCTTCTGTTTTTGATCTGAAATGGAGCTCTTTCTGCAGGGCCCTATTTTAAACCTCTCCAATCTCTCCCACAACACCAGCGCACCACTTAACGCCACTTGGAATAACACCAACGACCCACTCTCTGAACTGAACCTCTTTGAAATTCTGGGTCCAAAACGATCTCCCTTCTTCCTCCCTGTGACCATCGTTTACCTCTTCATCTTTCTCGTTGGCTTGTTTGGAAATCTGCTAACATGTGCAGTGATTGCAAAACACAAAAAGATGCGAAACCCCACAAACTTCTACCTGTTGAGCCTGGCTATGTCGGACCTCTTGGTGCTTTTATTCGGGATGCCCCTGGAAATCTACGACCTGTGGCAGAACTACCCGTTCCCGTTTGGTGAGGGCGGCTGTTACTTCAAGACTTTCCTCTTTGAGACGGTGTGCTTCGCCTCGATACTCAACGTCACCGCTCTGAGCGTGGAGAGGTACATCGCTGTGGTGCACCCGCTCAAAACTCGCTACCTGTCCACTAACCAGCATGCCAAGCGGGTCATCACTATTGTGTGGCTTGTGTCAATGATCTGTGCCATCCCAAACACCTCATTGCACGGTGTCTTCTACCTACCTGAAAATATGGAGGAGTCAGCCATTTGCACCATCCTGAAGCCTCTTTGGATCTATAACATGGTCATGCAGATCACCACTGTGTGCTTCTTTTTTGCCCCAATGATGGTGATTAGCATCCTGTACCTTGTCATGGGTCTACACTTGAGCAGAGAAAGGCGGCAACCAGGCGGGAACCTTGGAAAGAGCTGTGGCAGCTTCACCCGTAAGAAGAGCAGCGTGATCGGGCGAAGACGGCAGGTCAACAAAATGCTCTGTGAGTCTTCTCTCACTTTCTTTAATTGTCTATCTCCAGAAAATCAAGCTTTACCTTGAAAGCTGTTTTGATTTGAAAGCAGATCCCCTCAAATCTGTGATATCAATGCAGAGACATGCCTGCAAACATGAGACATGAGGAAAACACAGAGCAAATAATGACAGGAGCTGGTCTTCTTTGTACTCTTCATTTGTATTCAGAGGGGAACCTCATTGTATCACATCCTCTAAGCTTCGGGGCGAGATGGGATGTCGTGTGCAGTGTTTGCACAGATTTCAGACAATTGATTTGCTCTTTTGTCTGCTGTCAGAGGAGTCTGCACGAGGAGTTTCATTTTGACGAATATATCTATCAAAGCCTTCTTTCACCCCATGAAGCTGAATGGCAGGAGGTTTTCAGAGCCAGTGTGAGTCATGTTAAAAAATGATCTTACTTTAACAACAGTTTTCTTAATGAAAAGACTGAATTCCACATAACAGTGATTTTTTATTGTCAAGGTTAAAACATGACTGGCGTTTTCTTCAGAAAGTTGTCAAGTAGTCCAGAGACAAAAACTTTGCAACAACCAAACCAGAAGTGTTGACAGCTTCTACGTCTGTGCTTGCATCATTAGGAAAAACCTTGACAAAAGAACGAATAACTTCAAGAGTTTAAAACTTTTGTCAGACCTTATTTTAAGTTCTTGCTTGTTAGCATTAGGGGTGCATGATATTGAATACTGGCCCATGTTTCCAAACTCATTTTAAACCTGCCACACATAAAATCTTTTTCAATGTGAGAGACCCCACACATGCTGATAAATAATCACTGAATTTAGCAGTTCGTATTGTGTTTTTTGCAGAACAAGATAATTAACAGCACACCACACATTAACAGATTATATTCACTGAATACCAGAGTCTCAGTCTTGTCCTGTCTCTCAAAACACCTAATCTTGCACAATCAAACTAGGGCTAAACAATTTGCAAAAATAATCTAATTGCAAATTTTTTCTATTGCGATTTGATATGCGATTATTACTAGGAACGTTATCGTGTGTATTTTTAAATAAATTCAAGTAATAAATCATTCTATAGTATAACCTACACTTAGTCAAACAGCATGTTTTGACTTTCTAGGGAGTGCATAGCTAGAAACCCCATATGGATAGAATAATTATGACAATCTGCATTTAAAACAATGAAATTGTTCAAAGGAATTAATTCATAGTCACAGAATCTAAATAGGAGGGAGCACCAAGCTTTATTCTATAAGGGAGGAGGATGGGGTGGAGGAGGGGAAGCTTTGCCAGCAGCAGTGTGATGCATCAGCATTGATGCAAGCAGCGATTATTGAGCAGTAGCCATATTTAAATGGGCCGCTGTGTTGAGAGGAATAGCTGTGATTGGCTGTGGGAGCTGGGAAGCAATAATTGGTCTCAGCTACTTATCAGCCAATCCCAGTTAGGGGTATGACTTACAGTACATGAACTAATACTAAGGTCCATTAATATTCAGTAGAATAAACTAGGGCAGAATGATTAAAAACATTGATCTAATTGCAATTATTTTTGCTCATGTTGCAAATTTGATATCAATTCCTTAATCATATTGGGGATTATGCTTTTTGTGTCCCCTGTTTTCATTAAGAAAAAATGTACATAAAACCACAATGGAGAATTTTTGTAAACCATTTTATAAAAAATGACATTTGGATGTTTGCAAAATGTGCATAAAATCTCTGCTGCTTTAAAAAATGAATGTATTAAAGTAGTATTTTGACATATTTCAAGTTAAAGCAACATTGCAATGTCTGTGATTTGTAAATTGCAGCATGCCTTATTGCGATTTAATCTCATTTGCAATTAACTGCCCAGCCTTTGATCAAATGTGACTTTAGAGTGAAGACTGTGGTTAGCCGTTCACTACATACTAAGTCCATTGTGGTTGCAATTTCAGTCCACCTCCCTCCCTTTTATGCTATTATTTGCAGAGGAGGACAGTGAATAGAATCTGAAGCAGGAATGAGAGCGTGAAGGATAGGAATGCAGGAAAGGGGCCACAGGACGATCTTATACACGGGCCACCAGGGGGCAACCTAACCACTACACCACCTGAGTGCCTATCTTAATTCAAGAGCACATGCAAAAGCCTACATTCACGTAATCCACCTGGAGAGCAGACATCACCTATGCCACTTCTGTCTATGCAAGTAATAACAGCACTTAAAGCCACAAGCATTAGGAGTGGAGTGCTAACTGTTGGTTGAGAGTTGGTGGTAAGTGCACTGGCTCAGTACAAGGAATGCCACACTGAACCAAGCGGCAACCTACGGTCCTGAAAAATGAAGCCAATGTGGAGTTGCAAAAAAACATTGCAATACGGCGAGTGTCCACTTGAGGCTGGCTGCAGGAACACTGGAAGTCCTGTCCAACACACATGTTAAAAAGCAGTTTATTTACACTAAAAATAAACTGGTTTACAGACTGGTTAAAAAAAAACAAACATGTCTCATTAGCTAATGCCTTCATGTCTTCCTTATATTTTGTAAAAAACCTCACTGCACACTGATTGGCACATCTCATTTGATTGACAGATAGCCTGACAGGCAGAAGCTACTTATCTGTCCACCAGAATGCTAGCTAGCTAGCTAACAGGAAGTCGAGCTCAGTGGGTGGGCTCTTGTCTACTGTTAGGTTGATCCAAAATTCAGTTGAGACCGCCATTTCAATATGGAGGTCTCCATGGACTGGCTTCAAAAGCAGTTTGACTCCACCTGTTGTCAGCAGATGCCTGACATCACACAGGCCTTGTCCAATGCCTTCTACAGTCTATGCACTGAACTCTGCAGTGATAATCAAAGCAACTGACATAAAAACTGATCAGTTAATAAGTCTGAAACTTTCCTTGTCATTTCTCTTATATAACCAGGGGTTTCATCAGCCTTGGGCTGTCAGTGGCTCAATACTTCATCCACATGTTTGGAGACATTGCATATGGTGAGGATAAAAGCCCCAACCCTTCTAAATTGTCTTTGTTCAATTGTGTTTCTGTTCAGGCATCAAAATAAACTCCAGTGGTTCCTTTATTTAGCTCATCATTTCTATGTTTACAAAGCTGAGCTCCGTCAGTATGAGAGAGCATCTTTGCAGAGTGAAGGGCCATTCACCTCCTCTTCACCTTTAGATGCAAAACAACAACAAACTACCCAGGGCACAACATTTATAGGTCTGTTTATGATCATTAGAGCTAAATGCTTTATGAAATAGACCATGAGACAGAGTAAATAGGAGCAGATGATAAGGGATTTTTGGAGTCATTAACTGCTGCAATCCATTCCTACTAAGTCAAGCCTTCACAGCCATCTTTTGCTTTTCTGTTTGCAATGAATTAGAAAGCCAAGTTGGGAATATTGCTGAAGGTCAAGCTGAATAAGCAGACCATCATCCAACAAACTTTCCACTACAATAGTTACTCTAAGGCTGATGTTGCTGGAGATGAGTTTGTTCTAGAGTAAATCAGTGGTTCCAAAACTTTAACCATAAAGACTCCCTTTGCTAGATAAAAAAATATTTTCAAGCCCTGCCCACTCTTTACCATACAGGACTGCAATTTTAGTATGCTACATTGACTGAAAAACCTAAAAAGTTTCTTTAAAGTTAAAGCATTTAAAATTGAAACTACAACATGTGCATGTGTACACAATGTGCATTCATTTTCTAAAAACTGACTCTGACCTGGAGTTTGGTCCAATTCAGAGCTGTGAGCAAGTTTTAACTTGACCTTAATCATAACTCTGGTAACTCCTACGTTGGGTATCATTGGAGTAAGTTGAAAGACCTTTTCAACTCATGTCAGCCTGAATCATTTGGAACTGTTAATACCATGGCTTCGTTCAGCCCAGTGCGTTTCATGTAATCTCATCCTCTACTCCATTTACAACTCCGTCAGAGGTCTAGAGCAGCTCTGATTTATGGGTTCAAGACAAGGACTGCCCTTCAAATGGGGTTTCAAATGAGTTTATCAGGAAAAATGTCACTCTGTCAGACAGTAACAAGCTCACTTCTGACCCAAGTGTGATGATCCTTATCTTTGTGCAATGATTACTTCATACTATGAGCAATATTATATTACAAGGGCAATATCCCCTCTTTATATTGGACGCTATCATGGTCATTTTTATGTGCCTTTCACGTGCAATATATTTGTCCTTATTCCAATGTAGGATATCTAATTTTTTAAATACCTGAAACACAAAGGAAACCTGCTTCTGTGTCTGAACTGACAGTAGCTCTGTCAATAATCCCATTATTACTGTTCTTCATGCTTGATATACATCTATTATACCTCAAAACTACTTCAGTAGTCTGCCTGACCAGGCATGTGAGAGTAACTTTAAATGGAACCAAAGCTCATTGTGTTGGACACCACACTTAACCATGTGCTCTCCACCTGTGCAGCCGCTAAAGGTTAGCATTCAGCTGTGTTAACAGTCTCTGTATGTGGCCACAGCGATAACAAGCACAACAGCGACATCCTGCAGATAGCAAAACATAAATTGAAACCTTTATTAGTGCTGCCTTCGGCATCATGCTGGTGGATTTGTAATGGCAGAAGTGACTGTAGCCTGCTGGCAGGTTTTATGAGAAGTGAGCACAGCAGGAATTTCCCTGACAATTAGGGGTGATATCAGACACACTTTAATGAACATTAGTCATGGAAATGAGAAAACTCAGAGTTGCAGTTTGATCAGTCAACACTATTTGCAGCATGACATGCTTCAGGTCACATGTCTGACATAGCACGCCATGTGTCGGTGACAATCATACACATTGCAATTGTGATTTTAAAATGCTACATTGTTTAATACTGCTGTAATATTCAACTGGCCTGGGTCGAGATATTCTTGAGATAAAGTCCTATCTATCTTAAATTAGTGATTCAAAAAGGGGGCCCTAGGAGGGGCCTGAAGGGATGACAGAGGGGGCTCAGCAAGGCTGAATAGAAACATGTACACCTTTTTGGTACAACTAGCAAAGCACGGTAAATTTTGGGAGAGGACTTCCAGGTGAAGGCAAGGTATGTATTGCATTCATATTTTGTTCTTCTTACTTGTGATGGACCACGATTATTTTTCACGACCGGCAGCCCATTCTGTCGCCAAGACTCTCCTCTTCATCTTTACATAACAACCTTTTCATACAGACTCACTCCCATGATTCCAGGCAACCCTTAATTTAGCTTTAGTAGCTTTTAGTAGGTTGGGAGGTTGTCTTTGGCCTAAGTGAAGGAGTTCAAGTATCTCAGGATCTTGATCACATGTGAGGGTTGAATCAACCACGCGATCAACAGGCAGATTGGTGTGATGTTGTACTGTACTGTTGTTGTGAAGAGGAAGCTGAGCTGGAAGGCAAACTCTTAATTTCCCAATCGATCTTTGTTCCAACCCTCACCTATGGTTGCTAAGTGTATGGAGGTAAGTTTGAGATCGTGGGTTCAAGAGGAGGCCTCACCCTTAGAGATGTGTGTGTGAGGAGCTTGGACATATGGAGGTATCTCAAAGTGGAGCCGATGCTCCTTCACCTCAACAGGAGCCAGTTGAGGTGGCAGAAAAAAAGGATGACCCCGAGGAGACCCCGGGATAGACCCAGGACTCTCTGGGGGGATTATAAATCTCATATGGACCGGGAGCGCCTCAGAATCCCCCAGGAAGAGCTGGAAAACGTTGCAGGGAGAGAGATGTCGGATGGACTTGCTTAACCTGCTCCCATAACGACCCGGCCCTGGATAAGCAGAAGAAAAATGGTTGGATGGATGGATTGTTTTGATTGAGAGATGTCTGTTGTAGAATCTAATTATTGTAGATTTAAAACTAGGATATTCTAATTTGTAGTAAATTAGACTTAATGTTTCAAACAGTAAAGATACAAGCACATAAGAACACATTTCAGTTTTCTGGCAAAATTTTCTGTTTTGTTATACATAGAAATAGTTGTTGCATGGACAAAAGATAAAACACTTAGTTTTTTAGAAATCATGCAGACCTTGAATGACTGATTAAGTCCACTGGGGAAGGCCGCCCCAGGGAATGTGTAGTTTTAGCAACACAGGCGTTTCAGCAAAGGCTGAAGTACAGTTACTTTGTGAAACCAAAACTCAGTGTTGAGAAGATTTAGATTAATCTGCAGCATCAGAAATTCAACTCAAACATGAAAATGTAACGCTTGTACTAAAACTGAACCAAACCGACAGTTTCACAATGGAAAAACAAACAAAATTGAACTTGTTCTTCTGTGAGAGTCGTGAAAGTAGAATAAAAAGAGAAACATCATTTGAAGACAGGATGATTTAGAGCTGTTTATTTTATGCTGAAGGACACTTTGTGTAGTTTAATGAGATGCAGAGGGACAAGAGGATTATATGGGATATATATAAGTTACAGTGCAAAACCTTTCAAAGTATGAACAGCTAGTGAGAGCAGTCTGCACAGTGATTTCCCTTAAGTATATAGGAAGTACATAGCATGTCTGTGCATTACAAACAGAGAAAGTTTGCTGCATCTTCTGGGATTTCTGCTAAGTGATGTCAATTCTCCACCACATTTAAGACGAGCAATCTCTAAACAGCAGTAAGGGTGTATCATGGGAGCAGTGGTGCTTCCTTTATTTCATTCATTTATTCAGACTATTGGGGTGTGGAAAAATGTGCTTCTGTTTTACAGTTAACAGGCGGCTGAATAATCGGGCTCTTAGTCCGCTGGCATGTTTTCAGTCTGTTGGGATTAGGATAATGGACCTGCAGAACAATGGCGTGGCACTGGGACAAGATGATGGAGAACATCAGCGTGACTGTCTTACAGTGTGAGATAAGGCGCTTTTACTGACTGTAAACAGACTTAAAAGGGCAAACGTTTGCAAAAGCCTTGAATGGAGAATGCTCACGAACGCTGTAATCTGAACGAAAGAGAAGCAGCGTCTCAGATATAGTCCACTCTCACATTTATAAATATCTCTTTTCAGTGTGTGGAGTGCCATCAAGCTTTCAGCAAAGAAAATTCATTCAGTTTGATGCCATATGTGCATAATTGGAAACAGCCAAACAGCCAGAGACTCTGAGAGCACAAAGTGAAGATGGTTAAGAATGAACGCCTTTATTAGAGCGTATTTTATTGATTTGTTGTTTGCTTAATCTTTTCAGGGAATTGGAACATTTCTACATGTCAGGAATTTGTCAAGCAATGCAAACAAGATTATTAAATGCTCTACATTCTGTTAGGAACATTGTTGTAATAGATTGCCAAATCAATCTAGTTCTTCTTCACAATAAATCTCTTCTCAAAAGATGCTTCCAGGGTTAGCCAGTCAGCATCCTCTGCCATCTATGGAGCACAAACCCTATAGATAGACACGTTTATGACAATGCATTTCAAGTAGAAAGACATTTAATTCAAGAGCAAAGCAATCCACTCCTGCAGCATATAAGTGAAAATAAGCATGCAAGCAAAACTTCAGGCTAGACAAGAGGAGGCTGGGTTGGTCAAGGTGAAGCTTTGCAAGCACTAGTGCAGTGTGCTCAGGACTGGTGTGGCACCAATTAGTGGGAGGAAAGTCGTATTTAAATGTTTGCCTTTGCAGAGAAACTTACTCTTTAAATCAGTAATTGAGTATAAAAAAGCAGGACACACAAAAAAAAACAGCAGGGAGAATTTTGAGTCTGTTTAATGAGGAACAAAGTTCAGGACACAGGAAGCAACAAACAAACAAAGGTATCCAAAATGAGAAGCTAGAGGTAGGGTCAATAAACAGATAAAAGTACTAAATACTTGAAGGAGAATGATAATAGAAAATACAGGAATATGATGCTGAGGTACAAATGAACCAGCACAGCAGGGAAGGAGATACACTCACCCGTCACTTTATTAGGTACATCTGTTCAATTCCTTGTTAACACAAATGGCAGCAACTCAGTGCATTTAGGCATGTTGGCGTTGTCAAAACAAATTGCTGAAGTTCAAACTGAGCATCAGAATGGGGAAGAAAGAGGATTTAAGTGACTTTGAACCTGCAGCAACTGTGTGATGCTACCGTGTCAACATGGACCAAAATCTCTAAAGAATGTTTCCAACACCTTGTTGAAACTATGCCATGAATAATTAAGGCAGTTCTGAAGGGGGTCTGACCCGGTACTAGCAAGGTGTACCTAATAAAGTTCATTATATATACAGGTGAAACACATCAGCTACTCAGGCCAGAGATGGTTGGGTTAGGAGAGGCAATCTAACTAAAAAAACAACGGGTAAATGTCATATGACGATTAAAATCAGAAGAAGTTGTCTATCCTGGGGACATAACAGAAATAGCCGTGGTTGATTGGTTGAGAGTGGTAGGGGACAATTCACTCAGCTGGCAGGCAGCTGATTGCAGCTGTCTGTATGACTTCAGAGTCCTGAATAAACTCACACTAAGCTTCATTGATTGAAACTCAGTCTCAATGGTTTTGAACCCTTGAGGCTTCAAAGTTGAGGGAGTTGAATATAGATTTGTTTTAGTTGAATAATTCTTACAGCTAAGCAGGGGAAAAATCAGCTAGGTTCTAAAAACAAAAACAAGCTGAGAGTATTTGATATTTCCGGGGTTTGATAGATTCAAGTTTTTTTGAAAATCAAGTAAGAAATACAAGTTCTTTAGTGAATCCAAAAGATGGACTGACATAAAGACACAATGAGGTCAGCACAGAAGAAAGGATTTGTTTAGCAACAAAAAGATGTTTTAAGCCAACATGACCTTTCCTGCTTCTTTACAAAGGTATGACTTGTTGATTCTTTATTTTGAGCTAATAACGTGACCATTTACTATGATTGTATGTTTAGCTTACTTTTACATCCCTATTACTTAAAAAGAGGCGATTATATCAACATCTGCTCCACTCTGCTGTGCACTTAGTAGCTGTAAGTTATTATTCAACTTTAAAAATCTTCATAAAATGTGTCTGAGATAATGCAGTCTATCTGGTGTATCCAGTCATTGTTGTCCATTTACATCTTCAACATGAACTCTGTTATTCCTTAGTCCTTAAGAGACTGAGTGATGCCTGTTTATCTGTTGAATCCCATTTCAGTTCCATTGAAGAAAAAGAAAAAGATTTTCCTCGCGATTTACTTGCAGTTAACAGAAATTATGTTTTCAGGAAGCAAAAACTCTGTCCTCAAGAAGTAAAGACAACAGCCTGTAAAAGTTTGTTGATTGGGAGTCAGATCAAACATTTCTGATGCGTTTCAGGTAATCAGGAATTCTAACCGCTGCTGTAACAACGCAGCAGCAGGCAGATTTGTGGCTCGGGTTGAAATGTTTGATTTAAAATTGGTTTTCAGCTGCGCTCTTATCCAGATATCCGTTTGTAGAGATGAATAAATCTCTGTTGGATTAACACTGATGGGAGCTGGCATGTCATTACCGGCTGTTTTCTCACTGTCCACACAGACGGTTTCCACTGCATACAAAGCCTGCTGATATGTAATTGGACAATACAGCTTGGAAAACAAATGTGGAAACAGAAACCAGAAATTTCCAATGCTGAGATTCAAGATCCCTTTGTAGTCTAACATTTTTTTGTATATAAACCATTTTTGTTTATTCATTTGGATTGTCAAAATAGCTTTATTTACTATTGCTAATATTTTTCTACATTTTTTTCAATGTTGTTTTTACATCCTTTGTGTTTCAGAGCAAGGTACTGAATCAAAGTAAACCACAACTATAACAAGTGTATAGGGTCCCTGTCCTTTCACTGATTGTTAGTTTATCTCAGGGCATAAAAAAATAAAGAAACCAGGATACAGGTCAAGAGCATGAACAAAAGAAAATAAATAATTTTCTCTCTCTCTTTGATCTTCCAGCGATTGTGGTGGCCGTGTTTGGAATCTGCTGGGCGCCTTTCCACATCGAGCGTCTCCTGTGGAGTTCAATCAGCCAGTGGACCGATTTGATGCACAACATTTATCAGTACGTCCACATCCTGTCCGGCGTCTTCTTCTACCTCAGCTCAGCGGTCAACCCCATCATCTACAGCCTGCTCTCCACGCGCTTCAGAGAGTGTTTCAGAGAGCTGGTGTGCTCTCACACAGAGGACAGCAGCTCTGTCAGAGACTCGCCGCCATTCCCTAAGGTATTACTGGATTCCTCTGTGTCAGGCTCCCGGTGTCAGAGTGAGGGTAAGCACTCGAATGCTGCCATCCCTCTGCTGTCTCCTAACATGACACTGCGAATGGACTCTACGATCCTCACATGTGCATGTAAAGAGGCCTCCTTCAGGACCTCTGTGTTCTGAGATTGGATTTTAATAAGCTAACAAGCAGCTAAAAAACTGCTTAAAGGAATATTTCTGATATTTTGGGAAAAATGCTCACTGGCTTTCTTTGCAAGAGTTAGATGAGAGGATACATACCAGCATTGGGTTGTACCAGCCATGGTTGTGTTCAGAGCTTAGTATGAAAATCCATCTTTACCACAGAACCCAGAGAATGGGACCCCAAGTTATGATTTCTTGATGATATCAGTGCATGTATGTTGGATTAGTATTATTGGTGTGTGCATCCTGTCAAACAGTTTCCTCATTTGGGATCCCAAAAATGAATCAAACTATTACTGAATTCTGATATTGGAATTACTGAATCAGGCTATTTTTTAACCCCTTTTCAACACATTTTCCACCCATTTTTGATACCTCTTTGATACCATTTTTGCAGTGTGTTTTATTTTATTTTATTTTTTTTTCCTGTCTATGTCGATATTTGCCACTGTTCTGCCACCTTAAGCCCATTTTTGCTGTTTCTTCTGACACTTTTATTCAATCTGGGCCATTTTATGTCCATTTTTTACAGCTGTTGGCCCCATTGCTCATTTTTGGCCATGTCATTTTGGCAATTTTTATCCCATTTGCAGCTTTCAGCATTTTTTGTTACTATTTTTAGCCACTTTTAACCAATTTTTTCTGCTTTCCATGTATTTATTTTTACCACATTTTAACACTTTAAACCCCTTTCTGTGCTATCTTCATGCTTTTTGGCCATTTTTATGCTATTTTAACCCATTTATACTATGCTATGCCCATTTTTGATATTTCGCTTGGTACTTTAACTCCAACTTGACATATTTTTTGGCACATTTTTGCAGCAGTTTTGCCACTTTGCTTATTTTTGGCAACTTCAATCTGGCACTTTCAAATCATTTTTGCAGCTTTTTGCCCAAAATTTCTGCTTCTGCCTATTTTTACCACCTTATGCCACTTTTGACCCATTTTTTGCCCAGTTCTGCCATTTTCCCCGTACTTTTGCTCCTTTTTACAATCACGTTATTATTTTCAATTAGAGTTGTCTTCTTTTTTCTGCTTTATTGTCTGGCATCTGGACATTTGTGCACATAGTGGCTTAGCTTTGAAGTCTGTCAATACTTTCCTAGTCATTCAGTTCAGTTCATCCACATTTTCTACATCAATGATAAGAAACGAGTTTACATTTTAAAAAAGGCTATATTGTACTACAGCATACAGCCCTCTATGGACCATCCCATTTGGCTTGGCCCCAGGAAGCTTTCTCTTTTATCCCCCCTTATGGGTGGCCTCATACAGGATTTGGAAATCAGCCATGGCTGAAAACCTGCATGCATAATAATTACTTTATAATCTATATATGTGTCCCAATCAAAAAAATAAAGATAAAAAACAAAACTGAAAATATACAGCAAAAGCAAGTTGGTAATGCAAATGTATTTGCACAATGCATTAAGGACAATGTTTATGTGTTCCCTTATTTTCTAATGGGTTTAATCCCCATGAGGGCCTGCATTCATACCAGATCTAAAAGTGGTTTTCAACCTCTCATCTAACTATTTTCTGGAAAGTGAAGAAGCTTTTCCCTCAAAACAGTTCCTTTAAACTTTAAACTTTGAACATGTCAAAAGCTTGTACTTGACTTTGGTTTTCAATCTTCGTTACTTCAGTGAAATTAAAACTTCAGAGATTTGTTGAACAGTGCCTGCTTATTCCACCTGCTGTCTTATTCCGTCACTGCTGAATGCCTTAGAGAGGAGCAAAAATGTGACAATCTGATCAAATCTGATCTGAGTCATAACTTCATTTGGGGCTGTCAAACATTATTTTTGAGATTCATGACTGAATTTTGATGGTTAATTGTGATTAATCACATTTTAAATCACTTTTTAATTAAATTATTTTGCACAAGTCAAACTAAATCAAAGAGAAATACTGTATAATCTTGACTTTTAGATTTATAATTTAAGTGAGTGCTGCGCTGCTACATCTGTGTGCTCTGAAACCATGACTAAGAGCAAGGAGACAGCTTCAAATTGCTTATTCTGCATATCACTAGTGTGGGGCCAAACCTCATATCTCCTATTTTCATTTCCTATTGGTAAACCTACATCTGTCGGCGGAATTTTAAACCATTAAAAGGTGTAAAAAAAGATGATTATTCAGTGTTAAAATTAATGATAAACAAACAGTTTTTTTTTCAGCTCTTAAAAAGCGATTATATTGGAGATAGGAGGTTTTGGCCCCATGCCAGCTGTATTTATTATGGCATAACAATGTTATACCTAAATAAATATGCAGGAGTGCATGTACAAAATGACTCGGTGACATCCAATGTGACAATGTTTAATGCAACAGCGTCTGAAATGTTCAGGAGTTCATGTTTACTTGCTTTCTCTGTGTAAGCAACCAAGTTTAGGTTGACAAGAAAAATGACTCTTTATTATGCCTTTACTTTGTAAATCGTACTGTCTTAAGCTAAGGTGCTTTCCTTCTGTTCTGAAAAGAACAAACTTTTATTCTGAAAGAAAATAAGGAACTTTTGGTAGATTGAAAGCAATGACATTAGCTTTGGTGTGGAAAAAAATTGAAGGAAACAAAAATAGCTTGATGAAAGGAAAAACGTATATGTTTAATATCACAAGGTGCAGATGACTTTAAGTTGTCCACTGAGCTTTCTAAGAGGGGTTTGAAGTGAAGCCAGACCTTCAATGGCACAGTGTTGTCACTATTTTCTTTTACTGAGAGCAGAAAGATAAAACAGTGATTAGTATACGGATGCTGCCCTGCTATGGTGGTTTAAATATGTTGTGCCTAAAATGACAAAAAAAAGGCATCAATCAGTCAGTCAGTCAATCAATCAATCTTTGTTCATATAGCACTAATTCATCACCAGAGTTATCTGAAGACATTACGAACAGGCAGGTGTAGACTGTACTCTCTGATTTGGTCATAGCTGTATGCTAGAAAAAGGTCTAGGGCACTGATCATCAACTGGCAGCCCGGGGGGCCATATCAGGCCCCCCAGAGCTTCCTGTCTGGCCCCATAGAAGATCATTAAATTCAGAAAAGCAGTAAAATTTGATGTTTTTGGCTTTAAATGTCTGCAGTTGTTAAAGCCGTCCCAAAAACAATTAATAGTGAAGTAGTTTTAGAATCACTTAACATTTGATCATTCTTTATAAATATTTATTTGCCAGTCACTATTAGAAAATATTTTTGTAAAAAGGGTTAAAGTTGGCAAAAATTGTAAAAAAAATTGACAGATTAGGTGGTGAAAAGGGGTTAGAGAGTGGTAAAAATGGGTGATAAGTGGCAAAATGGGTTGCAGTGTGGCACAAAGGGACAAAAAAATGGCAAGAAAAGTGGTGAAAAGAGGTTAGAATGTGGCAAAAATTGGAAAAGAAGTATGAAAGGTGGGTAAAAAATAACAAAAAAAGTGCAAAAATGTAATGTAAATAGGTTACAAAGTGGCAAAAACACAAGAAAAGTGACAAATGGATACAAAAGGGGTTAAAACATGCAGGAAAAGTGGTTTAAAAGGGGTCAAAGAGTGGTAAAAATTGGGTTGAAGTATCAAAAAGGGGCAAAAAGTGGCAAACACTTAGCAAAAATAGCCTGGCACGGTGGAAAGGTGGTAATGATTAGCACACAGGGGCAATAATCAGCAAAAAAGTGCAAAAAAGGGGTCAAACAATGGCAAATGGGTGAAAATTGGCAAAAATTAAGATTTTGTTTTTGTTTATTTGAAAGCCCGGCCCCCTGAGTCTCTGCCAAGACTAAATCTGGCCCTTGTGTAAATGTACTTGATGACCCCTGGTCTAGGGCTTGATTAAGGTGGTGAGAAGGGTTATGAACATCCTGTGTGGGGCCAACTGAATTTAGTAGTGACATGAAAGCAACGGTAAGGCTGTCACTTTCTACCTCCACTAGATGTTGAAGTTTCCTACAATAATTATTTTATTGATGCTAAGAACTCAGTAAGAAAGGAATTTAAAGATACAGATAAAAACTCAGTTTAAAGGGCCAAGAAGGGGGCAAACTGTAACAATTAAAAGTAACTGAGAGGATTTTAAAACTTGATTAGAAAAATTTAGTCAGATTTAGTCTCTCGTGGTATATGAACATGATTGGGAGGAAATTCATTCATACTCCCATATTCATCCTGATGTTGCCAGGTTTCATAAAATCATTGCAGCTAAAAGACATCTAATGTGTTGATTACAGGCCTTAATTGTATCATCGTTAGCTTTTTAATGCTGACAGCCCTACTTCTTCTTGTTTTTGTTGTTTGGGAAATGTGATGTTGAGCAGCTAAACAGAGGTCAGCTTGTTCTGTTTGTTTCAGTGAAGTTGTAAAATAAGAATGTAACGCTTTACTGTGAGCTTTTTCTGATCTTGTTTTGTCTCTTGTTGCACGGCCAGCAGTCGTCCTGTCCATGATTTGATTGCTACACTATTGTTGAAAACTGATAATGGATGTTGTCTGATAAAAAGGAAGACAAATAAATGTTTCAGCTGTCATTACAACCATTTGTATATGCTAATGCCTTTCAAAGCGTATAATTGGATGGCACTGAGGAGTTCAGTCGTTATGATTGCATTAGTTTTCTGAAGGTTGAATGAGCTTTGTGTGATTTTATTAAATAATAACCCTTAACAATGGCAGAATGAAAAAAAGATAAAAATTTCCATGTTTTCTCAGTCTGTGTGAGCTAAGTAATTGTATCCTCCCATCAGTCATCAGAATGAGCCTGTAACAACAATGAATTGCAAGATTGAACTGCATTCTCAAATAGCTGCCTAGAGCAGGCTGATCGTTTTTCAGCAGCACTGCATTCACAATTTCGTTCTTCAGCCCTCACACTTGATGCTTCAAGACAAAGTCATTACCATTTCAATCACACCCTCAAATAGGAAATATAATATAAAGTTTAATCTCCTGCTTTATGGGAGATATTTCTCTGCTCTTGATTCTGACGGTTTTCTGCAGCAGTCTGGACTGTGCATTAGTCACATTGGTGTGAGAGGTCGGGGGGTTTGGAGTCCATTTTTAGAGATTACCCAGCAAAAAGAGGCAACTGAAAGCCTCTATGTCCTTAATCGCTTCTCACTGGGAAGCCAGCGTTTTCTGTGATTCACTTTTTTAGAATTGATGGCATTTAACAGCAGGTGTAAATAAGTGTTAAGACCAGTTCAGACCAAAGATTGTGTCGGTACGCCCTGTAATTTTCTGAAAACCTTTCAGTTTGGCCTGCAGCAACTGAGGAAAATTATTGCTTTGATTAGGGATGACACAGGAGTTGGTCAGTCACCTGGACGATAAGCTCTTAATAACTGCAGAGAAAGTACAGGGGTATGATTACTAGTAGTTGCAAATGATAATTACAAATGATAATGCAAAGATAATTGAAATGCATCTGCAACCCAGCATAGTCAGTGGTAGTTTTTCTTTGGTTACATATAGCCTTTATTTATGATATTGGATTTTTGCTGATAGCTGATGTGCCAATATTTACGAAATCATTTCAGCTGATACCAATACGTAAACGACCTAAAACACCAGCCCTTAAAACACACTTCAGAGTTTGAGGATGAACAAACTGATAAAAAGTTTAAGGATGATGATGAATAAAGAAAAAGGCTTTCGTTGAGCCGGTTCACAGCCTAAAACCCAAGGCCCAAATTTTGCTTGCAAATAATTGTAGAAATGTGTATATCTGCAGCTACTGATACAATATTGATAATGTCATGCATCCCTTTCAGTTTCTATAGAAATGACTCTCATTCATCGATCCATCTTCTTCTGCTTATCCAGGCCGGGTCGCAGTGGTACAAGGTTGAGCAAGTCAACCCAGATATCCCTCTCCCCAGCAACACTTTCCAACTCCAAATGGGGGTCCTGAGGTGTTCTCACACCAAATAAAGGGAAACTGACCTCAGAAATTGCCCATTGCAAGTCACATTAATCAGTTTGTTTCCCACGCTTATGCAGTTGGCTTTAATTGTCAACTTTTGAATTTGTCTGTATATTTCCTTTGCCCTTATTTGCAGTTTTTTTGCCACTTTTAATCAATTTTTACTGCTTTAAGCCCACTTTTGTCACTTCCTTTTCACTCTTTTTGCCCAGTTTGGACTCTTTTATCTTGTTTTTTACTATTTGCAATTTTTTCCCCATTTTTTTTTTTTTACAGTTTTCACCCTTTTAAGCTGCCTTTTGCCAATAAATGCCACTTTCTTCCCAAATTTTTGCCACTCTTTGCTGCTTTTTACTCATTGTCCCACCTTTTGCTGCCTTTGCCCATTTTAGTCACTTTTCACACATTTTTTGGTGATGTTTTTTCCACTTTTTGACCAGTTTTGACACATGTCAATCGTTTTTTGTCACTTCTCACCCAAATTTTTCAACTTTCTGCTCTTTTTTTGCCACCTTTTCTCCCCCATATTTGTCACTTTTCACCCAGTATTTGGCATTTTATGCCGATTATACTCCATTTTACCCTTTTTTGCTGCTGTTTGACCATTTTGCCCCCTTTAACTTATTTTTATTGCCACTTTAACCCATTTATGCCATTTTTCAACACTTAGATTGTGGCTCTTGCAAAGGTATTTTTCAACAATTTGGTGCTTTGGTTGAGCAGGGTTGATTAATGCTACTCTAGCATAGAAAGTTACTCAATAGCTGTAACATGAGTAAATTTAATTTTTTACTTTCCACCCCTGGTTGTTTCACAGAAACCACAAGACTTGATAGCAGTATAGATAAGCTGAAACTTATCCTGACTTTAGGAATCTTTGGTCTGAACAAGGGTTTAGAGGGAATGAAAACAATGCACACTCAAGGTTAGAAAAAATTTCCTGGTTTATCTGTCATTATCATCATTTATTACAACACAAACGTATATAAACAGCCTTTTTCTTTCACTAGAGGAGGATAAATATGCATGAGGCGATGATTTCTTAAAAAAAAGAGTAATAATAACCCAAGAACTGAAAATACAAAGTATATAAATATTCATGTAAAAGATCACAACATGTTTTTTTTTTAAACTTTCTCGTAGCTGTTCTCACCCTGATGAAAACTCAGGGGCGGAAGAAACACAGATATTGTGTGAGTGGTTCAAATGAAGGCAGGGAAAACACAAGCACTGCATCACCATGATGTGAGAGTTCAGTTATGAGGCATGACAAAGGAGCGGCGAGTGAGAAGGACCTTCAACATAGACATTAATTCATTTTTATGAATGACATTGAACATATCCTTGTCCTTCTCTGCTCTCTGTAGATCCAGAGCACAATCTGATCTTTGACAACTTTGACAAGTTTTCCACAGCCTCTGTTTAATTACAGATTCTCACACATCCCAAGGTGAAACCAGTTAGTTGTCTTTAGTTTTCTCAGCTTGAGAAAGTTGGCTTGCGTGCTATTCTGACCACATTATACGTGTTCAGTCCTGGTGCATCAAAACCAGGGGATAAACCTCGCTTATCAAATGTGTAGAAGTTAAATAATTGTCCGTCTTGTGCTTCCAGGGAAACCGAGGCCGTGCCGACTTTTAAAACGCATGGATACTCCTTTTCAAAAACCACCCTGAACACCCGGTCAACCAGGAAGTTGAGCTTTATTGTCCTGAACTTCTCTGGGATCAGCTCTTCAATCTGAGGTCCAAACTGCTGCATGATAAGAACTCCATCCTGTCCAGCTTTAATCTCATAAAAGGTGATGTTGCTATAAGTGAAAAAGCCGATGTAAGGGTCAGGGTTTGGAGGAGGAGCCAGGACCTTCCTGGCCTCCCTGAAGGCTTTCTCTATGGCTGGGATGATGTAGTTGTAGGCCTTTGCGACCACATCCTGGTTCTGGCCCCTACTGCCTGCCATTAGCACCACCAAACCAAGCTTCAGTCTTGGTACCAAGGAGAATGTAGCAGAGTAGCCATCTAGATCGCCATCTTTACGCACCATTTCATACCCTAACAGCTCATTCACCTCCCACGGTGTCCCAGTCCGGTTGGCAAAGTAGTCCTTGTCGCACTTGAACACTGGAGTGAGCATGATCTTCAGGGAGTCTGGCTCCAGCAGCTTGCGGTGGTAGGCGCCCAGCAGCATCATGGCGAGCTTGGCAAGGTCTGCAGCTGTGGAGAACATCTGACCGGAAGGACGGTACCAGCCGAGGTCATAAAGAGGAGCTGGTTTCCCGTTGGAGTAAACGCCCACTGCCATCTGAGTCTGGAGTCCAGGAGTGATGTCGAAGCTGGTGTCCTCCATTCCCAGTCGATCCAAGATGTTGTCTGTGACCCACCGCTGGTAGTCGACGGCCGCCACTCGTTCGGCCATCACATGAGCCAGCAGAGAGAAGGCCAGGTTACTGTAGTGGCATCTGGAAGGGAACAGTAAAGAGGAATTAGTGATGCAGAAAGTAGACTAGTTCAGTGCTATATGACACTGAATGCTACAGTATTATGCAGATGATAGCTTTTTTATGTTCCTATTGAGCCATGCAGAATCCTAACCTGATTTGCTGAGAGTGGGAAGTAGTACATTGTTTCTGAGCTACTGAAAGCTTGGAGGTCCACTGGGTCATCAGCCATATCTGCCAAGAAGGTTTGACTTTGTGTCTGGACATCTTCTTTGACTTTTGCAATATTTATCTTGTACCCATATAATTTTGCCAAATTCAATAAATGATGTTGTAAAACAAAGTAATGTTTTTTTTTTTTTGTTTGTTTGTTTTTTTTGGGGTGGGGTGGGGGGGTGGTGGTGGTAAATAATTATAGATCGTCAGCACATAATGAGAGTCTACGTTCTGTGCCATCTCTTGTTACAGTGCCTATAAAAAGTATTCACCACCTTGGATGTTTTATCGGTTTATTGATTTTATAAAATAAATCATGGTAAAATTATTTTGATTTTTTGACATAAAAATTTACAAAAAAAAAAAAAAATTACGAAAAACTCTCTTTAATGTGACACTGAGAACAAATTTCTACAAAGTAATGTTAATTCAACAAAAATGTGCAATGTTAAAGAAGTGATTCACCCTATTGAAATTTCATGAGAGCAGTGATTGTTTCTCAAGTGACATAGTAAGAGTCCTGTGTCCGGAAAGTCCATTCATTGATTAATCAGTATCCCTGGCTACCATTAAACCACAAAGACAAAAAAACACCCCCCCAGAGTTCAGCTGAATCCGTCATAAGGAAATGGAAGGAACAAGGCACATGCGTAAATCTGCCTAGATCAGACCGTCCTCACAAACTGAGTAACTGCGAGAAGGAGACTAGTGAGAGAGGCCACCAAGACACCTATGACTACTCTGACGGAGTTACAAGCTTCCGGCGCAAGCAGGATGGGAGAGATTCTGCACACAACAACTGTTGTGCGGGTTCTTCATTAGTCAACGCTGAAAAACTTGGCTAGGTATAGCCAAAAGGCATGTGGTAGACTCCATGGTCGAGTGTTTTGATGAGACCACAATGGTGCCTTTGCAGACACCAAACACTGTGCATCCTCACAAACACACTATCCCCACTGTGAAGCATGGTGATGGCAGCATCATGTTGTGGGGATGCTTCTTGTCAGCCAGCCTTGGAAGGCTTATAAAGGTAGAGGTTAAAATGAATGAAATACAGGAAAAATCTTCAAGGGCAATCAAAGACAACAAGGTGAATGATCTGGAGTTTCATCATATTTTTTCATGTTTACAATTTCTTGGTTTTTAAAATTGACCAGCAGGCTGCCTTTTCTCACTGGAACAGGAATACAAGCTGCACTCAGAGTTGGCAACAGGAGGCCTTGAACAAAAGATAGACCATAGGATTGGCAGACACTTCCTTTAAACCTTATCTTTGGCTTTTAACCCTCTGATATTTTCCTAAATTAAATTAGGCTGTGGTTAACTTTGTGGAGCAATTAATACTGAACCTAATCCACCTGGAACTGTTTTTTAAGCACTGACTATGTTCCTTAAATTTCTGCATCACAGATAAGAAATACCTGGACACGGCGAGGGACAATGGGGGGGTTGGTGGATTTGTGTGTTTAACCCATTAAAGACTGAGAACTCAAATAATAGCCAGAAAATACCCTTTTTTAAAAACTGAAATGTTTATTTGACCTTCTACCAAAATGCAGAAAAAGGAAAATTGCAAAAAAATAAAAATTAAAAGTTCTACATTTGATACACTATGTGTTTTTATGCAATTGATAACCCACTGGAGGGCATTTTTATCATTTATCACATTGTATTCAAAAGTTTTTAAAGTAATTTATGATCATGTTGATCAAATAGAGGTCTCATAAAAGTGTGTATCAAATATGACACAATATGCATTAAAGGGTTAAGACAACTGTACGTGACATGACATACAATAAATTTGACATGGAAATGAAATTTAAAAAACTGTTTTTCTGTCTATCTTTGTCTAGTCCTTACAAAACATACTCATACATGTACTCTACTGTGTTGTCCATTGTATAAAAGGTATGGCTATTAAAAACAAGATTAATGCTGTAATAAAATTTCACTGAATATATGCATTTTTCAATGTGGTTCTCCTTCAGTCTTTGCCCCTTCTGCATCAACACACCGCTGCATTCAGGTCTTCACTGATCAAAAGAGTGCAGAAGGTCTTCTTCTGTCTCATAACCTCTGTCAGTCTTTTGGCAACCTCTGACTCAAATGTTCCTTTGAGCACAGATTTGATCTCAGGAAACTGCTTTACTGAGGGCTCAGTGTGAGCTGGAGCATTGTCTTGATGAAGAATAAAAGTTTTTTCCACAACTGTGGTTTCTGTTGTCATACTTTTTTTTTTTTTTTGCAGTTTTTGAAGAACCTGTTTGTTATAGCGTTGATTCACCGTTGACCCTTCTGGAACCCACACCTCCAAAACGAAACCCTTAATGTCAAGGAAAACAACCAGCCTTGAATCTGGACTTGCTTTGTCATGCTTCCCCATTGGTGACGATGGTGTTTTCTAATGCACTGACTGCCATGTGATCTCAGGATCATATTGGAAAATCCAAGTTCATCACCTTCTAAAATATTTGGGTTTCCTTCAGTTTGTTCCAAAATATCTCCACAAATTTGCTTGTGTTTTCTCTTTTGATCAGGAGTCAGAAGTTTTGGGACAACTTTAGCACACACGTTATTTAATATTAAAATATTCATGCAAAATTTGCCGAACTGTCTCTTTATCAATGGAGACTATTTCTTAAACTGAGTAGTCGATCATTTCAAACAACTTGTTAAATTTGTCGGTAACACTTTCTATGAGCCGACTTCTTACAATGCATTACAACAACATGTGCAAAATCCTGATGTGCATGAACATGTGAGGGCCCATTCAGTGGTGCTTGCAGCCCTAGTTTGTGTTGTCACACAAAGCAGTGGCATTACTTGATGGCACTACAATGGATAATTTTAGAATTATTTGTAGATTTATTACATAATTTAAAATCTAAAAAAAAAACAACAACATAAAATTACCCTGAAGACTATTTTGCCAAAAGAAGTCTTAAAGAAGTCAATGCATAATATTGGAGTTATCTAAGATTTCTTATATTATTTATTATATTAAAAAAAATACAGTAAATACTTGATTTGGAAAACTTAACTACAATGGATAATATTAATTATGTACTGTAGATTTATAACATTATTATTATTGTAGATTTATTACTTAATTTAAGATCTAAAAAAACATTTTCACTACTCTAAAGACTATTTTGCAAAAAAAAAAAAGTATTGTAGTGTAAAGCAGAGGACATGATAAATGTGATGTAAGTTTAATGTCACTACGATGCATAATATTAGAGTTATTGAAGATTTTTTCTTTCTGGTAAGGTAATTTACTGTCCCTGGGCCTCCTATCCACAGCCGGTCGCCTATAGGGGAAAATGTAATCTGTCAGGCCCGGCGGAAGGTTCGTTTTGAGAAAAATTGAGGAAAAATGTGTTGTAGCTCGCAGTCCACTGTGTGGTGATTGAAAAGAGGTGTGGGTTTTGTAAATGAGATGATCCTCTGCTGAGTTATTAAAATTAACACCGGAACTCCAGAGATTGAAACACTTTTCTGCTCAGAGCTGCAGTCAGATCTTTGCACCTGTGTGTTTGTGTGCATTGTCTGTCAATTCACTCCAGGCTGACATGACAGGTATGACCAACCGCCACTGACATTTTCAAAGTAAAAACCTGACCAGTTTGTTTCTGTGGTGAGACGGCTCGCGTTCTCATATAGTACTTTTATTCTGAATTATTTCCGGGACAGTTCCCCGGTTGTAGCAGTAACATGCAAAGTTGCTTCGGTGTTTAACTTTACTTTTGTTTTTGCTTGAGGTACATGATTTAAAAACATCGGATTATAAGAGGTATTAACCCAAGGCGATCTCCATCTCCTTCTGCATCTTGTTTCCTGCTAAAAATATTGTGAAATTCCAACAGATGCAAGATGGGAATTAATCTCAAACAGAATCGTATTCTATTCTTGTAGTTAGTGACCACTAGTCTTTGCAAAATCTTAGTCAAGACTAAAAGCCCAACGGCTTGCTGACAAATTGTCTTTAGATGGGAGAGGGTCTCAGGTGTCAGTCTTTTTAGAGTTTTTTAAGAGTTTTAGCAAAGTCCTCTGGTGTAAGGCTGACATAAGTGACGCAGGGCAACACAACACCTACAGCCAGGTGGGGAGGAGGCAGAAGCGGGGCAAACAAACCGGCTGCAGGCTAGGCTATGAGCGGCTACACAAACATGCCATACCAAACATCTTTCTCGCAAATGCCCACTCTCTTGCCAACAAGGTTGATGACATAAGGATGCGGAATTTTAACCACCGCTTGGTCGACTGTGTCTTGATAATAGCAGTTAGCTGGCTGGACGAAATCATTCCAGACTTAGCTGTGGAGCTAGTAGGCTCCGGACTAGCTAGCTGAGCTAGTAGGCTGTACCAGATACAGAGAGGACCGGACACCTGACTGGTGAGACTGCACTTTGTGTTCCTAACTTTAAGCTATTTATCTATTTTTTCATGTTGTTTGCTGCTACAGAGGAAACTGCTGAATGAAATTTCATTGTGACAATAAACTATCTATCTATAAAGCAATTGTTTATTTATGGCGTATTTTTATTTTACACTTAACTTACAGTCAACAAATACTGCTTATAGGTTGTTTTAAATGTGTCAAAAGATCTTAGAATTATTAATAACCTCATACAGTGCTGTCACTTAACTTACAGCCACCAAAGTCATGCTATAGCATGTTACAAGTATTAATAACTCATTATTCAATGTGAGAATCATAGAAATCATATTTTTTTTATAATGCATTGAATCATTTTTCTATGAACATTTATAACTGGACAAAGTTGGGGGAGTTATAACGCATTAAGAAACCCAGAATTTAGAAGACCCTCTCCTTTTTTACACATTAAGTTATAATGCATTATAAATCATTCCTTCACAACAGCTTATAATCACTGCTTATAAGCACTAAGTTGTTATAATTGCATGTAATGACATATAACAGCTGTTATAAAGCATTATGAATACATTTATAATGCACTATAAATGTTGTTATAATGCATTATAAGAGGTCAGCTCATAGAAAGTGTTACCAATTTGTTGAATACTTCCATAGTTACCCACGCTGATGAAACCGGCATGGGGTTATGTAAAGGGTTCAGTGTCTTTGTTTGTTTCTTTGTTTGTATGTGTACAAGATAACTCGAGAGCAGAAAGTCGGATCTTCATCAAACTTTCAGGGAATATTGGGATAGTGACAGGGAAGCATCGATTAGATTTTGGTGATGATCCGCGCACCCGTTCGGTTTTTCTCTGACTTTGTATTTGAACACCATAGTAATCAATGGGAGCGTGAGTTCCTTGGTGGCGCTGCTTAGGCGTGTGTCTGCCGCCTCAGACGGCCATTCTAGTTTTTGACGTGCCCATAACATTCATGGCCTTGGATTTCCTCTCTGCCTTCACTAAATCTTTTGTGACATTCAAACACCTGTCCTCATGACATGCAGTGTTCCCAATACACCTCAAATAATGTACCAAAAAAATAGACTGCTGTTTTGTTCAATTTCACCAAAAATTTCAAGTTAATGCGTTTCTCAACTTTTAAGCTAACTATTTTCTGACTCCTTAGTAAAAACACGTTCACTCAGTCAGTAGCTAGTGGTGAACTAAAGACGTCAGTTATTGGAAACTTACAGCAGTTGTGTGTGAATACCCAACTTTTCATATATAACATATTATAAGTGATTATAAGTGTTTTGCATAGCCTTTGCATACTGAATTTGAAGCTGATAAATGTGCTCGCCGAGTCCAATAGGTTTATTTCTCTGTTTATTGGGAAAGTTAAAAGCACAAGCCAAATGGCCTCATACTGTGAAGAAAGAAGCCGCGACAGAGGCTTTGTGGCTCACTTTAACTCCTTGAAAGGGAGAAAAACATAGGGGTTACATTCATTCTAACAGAGTGCCTCATGTATTACAGTTATTTGCACAAGCTTGTACATCACGTTGCTGTGCCAAGTTGGAGAGAGCAGCCTTTCAGTTCAGACTCTTTGTTTCTTCGGCGGTAGGTATTAATTTTGTCCATTATCAAGCATGTTCAGTAATTTCTAACCACATAATACATGGGCTAAGCACGTCAGTTAAGTCAAGGGTTCTCAATCATCCATTTAAATGAAAGGAATGGAATAATGTGAGCAATTTCAGGTGAGAAAGACTCAACGTGCAAAGGCCTCCTTTAAACTTGGGACACAGAGAGCCATTCTCGGTAGTTAAGTTGAGGAGTGACAATGAATAATCACAGCAAAGTGCTGCAGGATAAGGTCAAGCTCAGGACAAATTAAGAAGCAGTTAGATTTTTGTTTTTTCATATCTCTGTTTGAGTCCTGTTCCTGTTATCCTTCATGACAAATGTACATGAATCAGTACCAAGTCATTTTCATTTAAATCCCTTGAACAGTTCTTAAGTATTTGGATGTGCCAATATTTTGAGTTTCGTGTCTTTTCATTCCCTTGTGTGTTTTTGTGTCTTAACTTTGTTGTCATTTCTCTCTTGTCTCCTGCTTTATTTTGTCATTTTCCCCTCCTTGTGTTTCCTGAGCTCCTTGTGAGGTTTTATTTTTTTTTAAATATTCCCACATTTATTCTAGAAATTTCCTGTTTTATTTTGTCTTTTAAAGCTCTTGTATTCCTGTTTTCCTTGTGTGTTTCCTTATAGTAATTCCAAAGTTTTAGTTTCTTGTCCAATAAGGACTTCAGGACTTTTGCCACCTTTTTTTTCCGGACACCTAGTCGCGACCCACTGAAAACTGCTCCGCGACTCACTTTTGGGTCCCGACCCACCAGTTGAGAACCACTGTTCTAACTTATATCCTTAATTTATTGTATATTAAGACTGAGGCAGGAAAAATTCATAATAAAAGCAGTTTGTTACCTGTTACCATTGTCTACCTGCTGGTAGAAAATGTGATAAATATTGACTTCCTGAAAAAAGCTACATAAATCTTACTTAGTGCCAGGGTCAGCGACAAGGACATCATCCTGCAGCAGGTTGATTGCAGTTTGGGTTTTCCCTTTCCACAGCAGATTTGTGGCTCTGAGTCTTCTGGGTAAACCTGCATCAGAATAAAAACAAATAATAGAAACACTTCACATGCACAGCACAGTTCTTTCACACTGGCTAGAGGAGATACATAAACTATGAATGTCAGTCTGACAGTTCTGATGTTTCATTTACTGCTGTGTGACACTTTTCTGATCATATTTATTACAATCAGCCTTCACCTCAGTGATGACAAGGTGGGAAAATCAAACATTAATGACTTGTCTCGCCTCAGGCGTTTCTCTCATCTGCTTTATTAATTTTTTCAAGTATATAAATGAAAGGCATCTCCAGATAAACAGGTGCCTGTTTATGCATGACCATCTCTTTCCCTGCATCAATATTTAAGCATAACTCAGGCGTAATATTTATTTGAAATGAGCTCTGATATTTAATATTTAATGTTTAATGCAGGTATCAAATTGAGTCTCTCAGTACAGAGATGGCAAAGATATCTGCATATCTGGCCAGTTATCAGACCTCTGCAGTTCCTCATATCAGGAACTTCTGAAGATGTTTGAAGATTTTGTTTACCCTTCTGACAGTGCAGTTTTCTAAATCAGGCAGTGATGTTATCATATTGGCACAAATATAAGAGATTTTCTGCTTTTAACACACTTTAGAGAAGTGGGTCCATCTTATGTAAGAGGTTGAGTCTTCTATAAACAATTATATGTAAAACATTCAAAGGGGCAGCCTCTCTGTACGCCAGCTGCTATTCCAGGGTGTGACACCAGGGGGAGACACGGTGATCTTCTGGAACAAAGTTACTCTAAAGTAGGTTAAGGGTCCCATTTCTACCCCTTAGCCCTTATCTTAGCCCTTCGCCTCAGTTTTGCGTGGTCACGTCAGGTGAAAGGGTATCCCAATTCTCTTTTGAATCATGGGCTAGCGTTAAGGGCCAAAGGCTACATAGCCCTTGAAATGAAGATTTTTCAGGACCACACTAAAAACCAAGGGGTATGATGTATTTCCCACTATGCACTGCATTCACTTGCAAAATGGCACAGCGGACAATGACAGAGGCCCATGAATATAAATATTTTAAGCCTTTTTAATGATTATAGAAAATACAACAGTTCTGTTTTCTCATATTTATTTTATTTTTATTTAGATTTACGTTACCATGAAAGCCTCACTGAGATTACAAATCTCATTTACAAGAGTGTCCTGGCCCAGACAAGCAGCAATACATTCACAGAGTTACAAACATGAAACATTAAAACATAAAAAAAAACACTGCAAGCAAAGATCAACCAGTCCTCAGTCACAGATCAGAAAATCATCAATCAGAACATTTACATCCTGATGCATCTTCCTCCAAAGCCTTCAATCTACCTTTAAAACAATTTAAAGAGACCAGCTCCCTAAGCCAGACAATTTCCTGCAGTAGATTTCAGGATGCAGGAGCAGCTAGGGATGGGTGTTTATTGTATTTTCAGTATGTACACGCATAAACCAGGGCTACCAACTAAATCTATGGAGACGATCAACACATGAACAAGATGGTCGAAGCTTTACTGTCACATCTGATGACACACTAGTGTGATGTCACAGTGCTGATGCGCTCCTCAGTGTTCCTATGCAGTAACCGCTGTTTCAGACTGGCAGTCAGTGTTAGGGCCGCATTTTAGAAACGCAGCATGTCTCATGCATGGAGAATTTAAGATTTAAGGTCTCTTCTATTTTTCTTGCACCCAACCGGTTAACGGTCCAACTAGACAGGAAAATGATAAATATAGAGCCATTTTTACCTTGTTGTAGCAAATATTTACATCCACATCGGTAGAATATGTTTAAAATCCAATTCTTGATGAACCAGATGAAGGCGACGAGCAGAAATGCGTCTGTTTAATAAAGTTGTTTCCCAAATGTTCACTTTTTATGAAGCTTTCTGTTTCCACACGGTTCATAATGTTGCACGTAAAGATAAAGACAGTACCAAAACACTTTCAGTTTGCGTGTTTCAAAGTAAAAGTCCACGTAAGCATGCCTTTGCAGAAACTCCCTTTGTATGCTTTTATTTTGAAAAGCTACCGGCACACTATAACTATACACTGAACCACTTGTAGGGAGGTTTATTGAGGTAAAACACTGGAGGAGCTTTGACAGCAGGGAGACAAAGTCACCACGCCGCAAACTCGTGCCTGGTTTGAAAGCTGTTATTGCAGCAGCAACTGTGGGCAGCGCTACGGTACTGTGACGTCACTCTACCAGCACGGACCAAAGAAAGACAGCCTCCTGGTGAGATTATGAGCTCAAATTTAGTAAACATGTGGCTATCTAGGATATCTAGTGAGTTTCTTTAGTTCAGTATGCATATGAGAGATACAACCATCTATCCAACAAGATGAACTTGTCTGATCATGCAGGGTTCCTTTAAATGGAAGGTCTTCACCCCTTCCACTTACCACTCTGTTTCAAGGGGCAAGGGGAAGACAAAGGGGAGGGGCTAAGAGGTAGAAATGGGATTTGCCCTAAGTCGCTTGACAACTAACGTGAAGTTATAATTAGGGATGGGGCTTGTTAATTTTTATTGATTTTGATACCCTTATCGATACCACTTATTGATCCGAGTCCTTATCGATACCACTATAGATACTTTTCCATACTTTGGTGGAAAGACAAAATGAGGGAAAATATTTTCACTCGAAGTGGCCTATGCTGAGTAGCGCTTGAGTTAAAAAGACTTGCAACTATTTTATATGCCTCAAATACAAACACATTCCTCATATTCAAAACCAGATTTGTTGAAGTTTCTTGTGAAAAACTAAATTTTCCCATTTTATGTGACATTTAAACATATCATAACATATAGAGTATAGTTGTCTAATTACTGAGGGTACCTGAAGGCATCAAATTTTCCATCCTCCATCTTGTTACTTTCGCTTATTAACTTCAATTCTGCTGATTCCAGCACAGATTTCTACACTGGGTTACTACTTTTAAGAAACAGGACTTGCTACAAAGTTTGGAAACACTTTTTCAGCATTTATCTGAGCAGCTGAAGAAGAAAATTGTCCTGAAGAAAGGGATATGAGTGTCTATTGCTCCCTGCACAGGCGAATATGATTGCATGCGACCTGCAGGCGGAGTCTTTATTTTCCACAAGTCGACAGATGAAGGTACAACGTTCTGTTGATGGACAACATTGATGTGCTTTTAGTCAGTGTTGCCCTTGAAAGAACTGATGTATTTTTTTTACACCAGTTGTATCTTAAATGACGTTACATCACAGAGCCTGTGAAACTCGATAGCAGTATCAATAAGCTAAAATGTTATTGATTTTGGGTTTCAATCCCCATCCCTAGTTATCATGCATATTTAAGATACCAGCCAATCAGTGCAGCATTTATCTGTATATGATTGCCATCCAAGATCAATAAAATCTATTTTGAATGATGAAATGATGAAAACCTTGCATCAGTGTGCAGAACGCAAGGGGAAAAATTTGGACGCAAGAAAGCCCTCAATGTGCTAAGGCCCAAAGAGAAATGTTGGCAGGAAATAGACCCACCTCAGCATCAAGCTAGCATGTCAATGATTGTAACCTTTGGATAAACAAATAGAGCATAGTCCAGTAAATACAGTATGACTGTTTACAGTACTCTATGGGGGTGTAATCTTGCCTGCTCCTCTTCCTCATCATCCCATCAGTCTCAATAATTTATACCTCGGTGTAGTCTGAATGTCTTTCCCAGTGAAGATTTGTGGCTCTGTAATCGCCTAATCAACAGTGACCATTGTAATAGACAGAAAAGTACTGTGTAGTCGGATTTTGGCAAAAGACCAGGCACCAGTCGATCACACAGCTGACAGAGACAAACATGCAGTACATGCATGGAGATCAGTCTGGTACAGTCTAGGCCTTTCACTTATCTGTAGCATGAAAGAAATTAACAAGGAGCCATGCAGAAATATTCAGAAAGTTTTCAGGAGTTTTGTGTATATGTAAAGAAGATAAATCAGCAGTGAAACTTCAACTGGTTCAGAACTCAGCTGCTCGTATCATCACCAAAACTCCCTCATTTCACCACATCACCCCTGTCCTACAGCAGCTCCACTGGCTCCCAGTTAAATTCAGCATAGAGTTCAAAATCCTTCAAGGCCATCCACAATCTCGCCCCTCTTATCTCTCCGATCTCCTCCACATAGCCACCTCCTTCCGCTCCCTTAGATCCTCCTCCTCCATCCACCTCACCGTGCCCCCTGCCTGTCTCAGCACCATGGGGAGCAGAGCTTTCAGCCGCTCTGCGCCCCAACTCTGGAACCCACTCCCACCAGACATCCGGAACATTGACTCTCTCCCTCTCTTCAAATCCAGACTAAAAACCCACCTGTTCAGGATTGCTTATTCTTCCTAATTTCTTTGTCTCATTTTATATTTCATATTGTGTATGCTTTTATCTACTGTTTTTACTGTACTTGTTTTTATCTGTAAAGTGACCTTGAGTGTTCAGAAAGGCGCGTAAAAATAAAATGTATTATTATTATTAATCTTAAAAAGTCATATTTTCATAATGGTTGCATTGACAATGAACTGAATGTTTCCACTTTAAAACCAATTAACTGAAGGTGAGAACTTGGCAGGAATCTCATTAATGCTCTTTACAAAAAATAAATCAATCAGAGGAAAGTTTGTTAAATGTAACTCTGCATTTATTTCTGTTTCTGAATAGCATGTCTGTTTTAATCCATTATTATTTTTAATTAGGCAGTTTAACATATCCAGCACCTCAAGCTGTAATGAAAGACATCGCTGCAGTTTTCAAAATAATGGCCTACTTTGATTTCAGCTGAAAGAAAAGTTTTTCCCAAACCAAACAAATGACCTAAGATGCTCTATAGATTAAAGACCTAAGGGACAAACTGTGGGATTAAATCTTAAATCCTTGTATCACATCACGGCTCTTGTATTAAAAAGTTGCTTTGTGTAATCCTCGTTGTTTACCTGAGAGCTGGCTGGCCATCCTGCGCAGGGTGACTGACGAGGAGCGGATCTGAACCTCCCCGCTGTCCAGAAATATCAGACCATCTGTCACATATTTCAGCTCCGAATCCCTCGTCTTTCCCAGAGGGTTTTTGATGGTGAAGTTGTCCACATATTTCTCCAAGGGGTCGTCCAGAGAGCCGATCTTTCCGTCCTCCCAGAGTTTGTAGAGCATCAGCGTTGGGAAGATTTTAGACAGGCTGGCAATCCTAAAAGACAGATAACATAGCCATGTGTTTGTTTTGAATCTGACAGGGAAAACATGATGAATATCTGCAGTTTTGTTAAATAAGATCAAACTATGATGTCTCACTTCAATGGTTTTCTTGTTACTATCAGCTGCAGAGGATCATGTCTTTCACCTTCTGCTGCAAAGAGATAAAGTGCTTTCCATCAAACAACAATCTAACTAAAGACACAACGAACATCATGTGAGGTATTCTTATCCAGCTGAATTCAACACAGTAACCATCAGAAATACTAAAAAGGAGATTTAATGCCAGCTCAGACGACATAATGTTTTTGGTCGTTCACGACTGCACCATGTCAGACGATGCGATAAAAGTTTCCTCCTGTCTCGACTGACAGCCCAGAATTAGCTGGACCCCTGAAGAACCCAACAAAGGGGGCGTCCCCAGTTGAGATTTAGTGATGATCAATGCATGTGTTGGCTCAGTAGCATTGGTGCTAGCATCCCGGCTAACAGTGACTTCATTTTGGAGCTGTAAAGTGTGTCAAGCTATTATTCAGTTCTGATGTTCAATTTAGGCATTCATGCTACTTTTAGACTGCTTTTCATTGCGGTTTACACCCAATTTCACCACTTTTTTGTCAAATTTGTTTGTAGCTTTTTGCATACTTTGCCACTGCCAATGCTGTTGTAACTACTTTTCACCATTATTCCCTCACACTTTTAGAAACAAATATAGACCCTATGTAGATAGATAGATAGATAGATAGATAGATAGATGTGTATGTGATGGGAATTTAAAGTAGAAAGCAGAAATCATCAGAAAAAAAAAACTGAAAATGGGTTACAAGTGGCAAAAATAGGTTTGAAAAAAATTAAAGCGGTAAAAATGGGTAAAAGAGGTGAAAAAGGATTAAAAGTTGCAAAAAAAAACAGCTTAAAAGTAGCAGAAAAGGTGGTTAATAGTAGCAAAAATGTGTTTAAAGTGGCAAAAGTGGGTGGAAAAAAAGTGATGCAATGGTTAAATGTGGAAAAATTAGTTTAAAATAGCAAAAATAGCAAAAATGGGTGGAAAAGTGGTTAAAAAGTGGCACCAAGAAAATAATTTGAACCTTAAAGTACTTTGAAACACTATTCTGCTCCAATGATGTAACTGTTAGCTGGGAGGCTAGCACTAATGCTACTGATCCAACTCACATGCATTGATACCATCATTAAATCACAATTGAGGGCCCATTTTCTGGGTTTGCCAGGGGCCCAGCCAAATCCTTGGGTGGGCCTGGTCATAGCTAACCGACAGTCTGAATGCTGTCAGTGGTCTTTGGCCTGTTTCTACAGTGACGCTCAGCTCTGCTCATAACTATATAAGCAGCTTTGAGGTGCTTATGCTGCCATAACAAGCCCTTCTTTTTCTGTGTCTGAACATCTTGAGAGGGTAATTTTCACATGGTAGGAACACAAAGAAGACAGAAAACACTCTAATATGAATATATCACTGTTAAAACATTTCTAACGCAGTGATTTTTCAATTTGATGCTACAAAAATACCCCAAATAATCCAGTTGTCTGTGCTCTGTGGTGTTTTTTAAGCCGTAAACATCGATTTCAAACCTGGCTGACTATGTTGGAGCTCAAACATGTGACAGTGACTGTGAAGCAAACTGCTAACTCTGTCAAAAATGATCAATGGGCATAAAATCAATGAGCCAGAGCTTTTAACACGTCTGAAAGAACTCAGTAAGTCTTTGTGTTCCTTCTTTTGAATGCCACGTCCTCTAAAATATAAATGAGCAGCAGTCGTATGAACTGAGTAATAGTTCTGCTCTGCTGCTGATTGATTCGAACTGCTCAGTACGTGTGTTCATACCTTTATCTTTTTCAGCTCCATGAGGATGCTTAGGCAATAGATTTTGTGTATATTTCCAGGTCTACTCTACTCTTTTAAAGGGGTATTCAAGATAAACCTGGAAGCACTATTAGAGCATTATGTATCTTATGAGAAGCTGTATAAACTCCAGAAATAACTCTGATAACATCATGGATGTTTTTCTGTGGTGCAGACAGAAAAGTTTTTAAGAGGAAGTCTGCCCATGTGGAAGGTGAAGTTTGAGACAGGAAAATGAATGCTTATCCACTCAAGTATCTCCACTTATAGACATAAAGAATCACAGCTCCATGTGATCTCAAAATCAATGTGCTGTGCTTTGGTCAAAATACACTGCCCGTTCATAAAAGAAGTCACACCCTCTAATATTTTGTTGGACCACCTTTAGTTTTGATTACGGCACGCAACCTCTGTGGAATCATTTTGATAAGCTTCTGCAATGTCACAACATTTATTTCCGTCCAGAGTTGCATTCATTTCTCGCCAAGCTCTTGTACTAATGATGGGAGAGTTGGACCGCTGCGCAAAGTCTTCTGCAGCACAAAGATTCTCAATGGGGGTTAAATCTGGACCATGTGGGGGCCAATCCAAAAATGGTGTCTCATGCTCCCTGAACCACTCTTTCACAATTTGGGCCCGATGAATCCTGGCATTGCCATCTTGGAATATGGCCGTGCCATCAGGGAAGAAAAACATCCATGGATGGAATAACCTGGTCATTCAGTATTTTTAACTGACCTCATTCTTTGGACACATTAAGTTGCTGAACCTAGACCTGAGCAATTGCAGCAACCCCAGATCATAGATGAAGTGCTCTTACTTCCATAGATGTACATAGATGTAACATAAAGCACCTTTCAGAGGATTCAAACAGGTGGTGTCCAGAGTATGAGTGGGGTTGGAGTATGTGGAGTTTGAGGGTTGGAGATTTCTCAGAATTGTAAATTTGTGCATCTTTTTAAATTACACTTTGCAAATGAGCTAACTCTCCTCTACCCCTTTTTTCATGAGATGTGCTGACCGCATGAGCACAGCAGTGTGCTTCCATGTCTGTGTGCGGAGATCTATGGGTGGAGACACCAGATGAGGGGGAAGTGTTATTATGATGACCTAAAGTGTTTTCACAATGGGGACAGATTCTGCAGCACCAGATTTCATGTTTTCAGATTTAGATGGTCCAAGAAAAAAAAAACATCCGTTATCACAGTTTTATCTGTTAATTTTCAAGAAAAAAATGATCAAGATTAAAAAGATGTTAATCTACAAGAAAAGATTAGAATTGTTTTTGCTTTAAAAGTTGTAAATGTACGTGAACCAAATCCTATAATTTTTGAGACCATCAAGTTAAAAATATAATCACTGTTTTCAGTTTGGTTTCTTTTAACTTGTTTCTAGTTATATCTTGTGAAAATACAACTTTTTAATCTCAAAATGTTGGTCCTTTTTTTTTTCTTCAACTAATGCTGACCAAAAATGATCAGATTGTCTTCACATTTTCATCCTTTAGGTTGGTCAGAGCAGACAGCCCCCCAACAATTTTTTCTCTGTTTCACTGAAGAAAATGATGGTGCATCCACTCGTTAATTTGTTCCATAAATTTACCCAGTGCTTGTATGGGGCCATGGTCACCTGGGGACATTGAAATGTAGAGCTGTGTGTCATCTGCATAGTTATGGTAATTCATTTTGTTATTTTCAATGATCTGAGCAAGTGAGCATGTAGACGCTAAACAGAAGAGGCCCCAGGATGGAGCCTTGGTGGACTCCAAATGTAATTTTGGCCTGCCTAGATTTAAAGTTACCTATTGACACAAAATAATGTTGTTCTTTAAGTAGGATGCAAACCAATCTAATACTGTCCCACCCAGTTTTCCAGTTGGTCAAGTAATACATTGTGGTCGAATGTGTCGAATGCAGCACTGAGATCCAATAACACTAGGACTGAAGTTCTGCCATGATCTGTGTTCAAGCCAATGTCATTAAACACTCTAGACCTTATGTATGCATAGAAACACTAAATACTGGGTTCATAATTTTCCGTCTCCTTTAAGTTTTTCATTACACTTTTTTTTTACATGAACATTATTATGAAAAACAATTGAAGAAACCTTTAACCCCTAATGAGTTCACTTTTCATTAGCTTGATTTTCTAAGAAAAAAACTCTTGTATTTTAGAAAGCTTACTGAATAGCTGAATCAGTTTTTTTCATCCAGAGCTCTGCTGCTCTGGAGCTTTTTTTTTCGATACGAAAATTGTGATCAGGCTAGCACAGAAGAGTGTCAAATGGCTGGTTAAATGACTACTAATTGTTTGGTTTGCTTGTTGGTGTGACAGATGTGCAGATTTTTATGTCTGCAACATGTTCCAAAAGGAGGAAAAGACTTGTAAGGTTGTGAAATGCTCTAAACACCTGGAACAGCTAACAGGTTGATTGGTAACAGGTGATTGTACTGTACCATGATTGGGTACAAAAGGCACAATCCTGAAAGGTTCATTTGTTCACAATCAATGATGGCGTGAGGTTCCACATTGTGAGAGACTGCATGGGCAAATAGTCCAACAGTTTATGAACAATATTCTTCAGTGTGCAACTGCAAGAGATTAACAGATTTCCCCATCTGTAGTTCATAATATCATCAAAAGATTCAAAGAATCTGAAGAAATCTCTGCACGTAAGGGGAAAGGATGAAAACCAATATTGAAAGCCTGCAGCTTTTGACCTCTCATGTGGACTACATTAGAAATGGCATCATTCTGTGATGGTATTACATCCTGAGCTTTAGAAAATCTTTGTCAGTTAACACAGTACATTACTGCAACTACAAAAAACGTTAAGGCACTAAGCTGTTTATTTTCATCAAGATAACATTTGGTTAAATCACCAGGGAAAATTGTTCTTGACTTAGCACAAATTTTAAGGCAGGCCTTTCACCCAGAATTTTAAATTCAAACAGAAATTCACAGTTTAGAGTGAGGATGAGATAAATAAGTCAAGATCCTGAGAAATCAATCAAAATGGACTTGTTATTGTGTCAAAAAAGTAAGGCAAACAGATGTATGCCCACTAACAGCTTCCATACATCATAGGCTTTTGCCACTCACAAAAATCTGACCCACTAAAAAGAGCTCCATGACTCAATTCAAAGTCCCAGCCTAGCAGCCCACCACTGCCATTAACAGTCATTCCAGGCATCTTTCATTTTGTGGGACCTATACATTTTTCAAAATAGGTGTTTAATTTATTAGACTTATGTTAAACATGAACTACATGACTCTCAAACCATTCAAACATCAAATGTAAGCTCCTGTTTTTGAGAGGTTTCCATAAAGCAGAGCTTCAAAATAAAATCAGCTTGTTTAGTGTGTGTCCCATTTCCCTGGAGACCTCTGCTCTGGAGAGCACTCCCAGCTGTTACTGTTGCCTTTTCCACGTAGTCATTAGACCTCCAGGGGAACCCTGATCCCCGTCGGGCTTCAGCATCAATTACACATCAAAGTCAGGAGCTTCTGTGCTCATAGACATACTGCTGGCTCAGTAATATGTAGATCCACAGCTCATGTCCCCATAACAATGAGCGAAGATGATGCAATGAAGCTCATCATCTGATTAAAACACATTTCTGACTTTGCAGCACATGAAACAGCGTGCGTCATGTATCGGAGAGCAGCCACAGAATCAATTAAAGAAAAAAATGTTATGTTCAAAAGATGAGGCTTTTTGAACAAACTAATGTTGTCACTTATTTGGTATAGACCGACTCAAATAGAGACCTGCTAACAGAAAAATTACAGCAGGAAGTGTTCCATTAAAATCAAACTGGCAGAGAATCTTATTAACATATGAAATGTATTGAGGATACTCTTTTCATCTTCTGAAGAACCAAAGACACACTGAGTCACTCTTTGAACACTAACACTCGCCTTCATTTTTAATAAGACCTGTGAATTTCCTTCATTTTCTAACACATTTTACATTTTCCATTATGCCACCGACTGAATCTCTGTTAATATAATGTTATTGTTCTATGTATGTCCAGGGCTGCCCACAGAATAGACTGGGTACAATTCTGTGCTGCTGTATTGACACAGAGCTGCTGATGAGGAAGAACACCATAAACATGGCTCAAACATTCATTAACAGCTGCCTGAGATGAATCCTCCAAATTCACTGCTGGACAAGATCACCAACATCGATCTCTGGAAGAAGATGCACCAACTAGCAGCCGAAAACGAGTTTGGGAGGAGAAGGTGGGGATGGATCGGGCACCACCAGACAGACCCTTTCCTGGAAACCACAAGGGAAGACGAAACTGGGCTGGCTGAAAAACACCTGGTGAGACCTCCAGGCTGACACCGAAAGGATGGGCCTCACCTGTAACCAACAAGAGGTTCAGGCTCAGGACAGAACACGCTGGAGGGCTCTCGCCTATACCCCAACAGGGGGTTATGGTCCCTACTAAGTAAGTAAGAAGGTGCCTACCTGTATACTTTGTGTGAGTTTTCATAAGTGGAAGAAATCCCAGCCAATAAAAGAGCATTTTCTACACACATCACAAGTTTTGGTCTGCCTGTAAATGCCCAACATGAGGTAATTATGCATCATTGGTTTGGAGCGGATCAACCAAACTAGAGGAGTGAAAAACGCCCTTAAACACCACACAACCTGCGCTCTTCCTCTGCACGTGGATGTAGTAGTCCCTGTGTTGTGGTTTAATTAGTGACCGTGTTAAATGGAGACTTTTAGCTGACTCATATCTCTGGACTTATATTAATCCACAACCAGATAAGTCTTTAACTCAACCAAAGCACTAACTTAAACATAGTTGGCTAATAAAATTGAAAGTTGTGGCGTGTGCGTCTGATTTCAGTGTAGCAGTGTTACTCACCTGTAGATTGTGTACTCATTGGGCGCTCCTGATAAAGGGTCACTGACGTTCCTTTTCCCAAAGTTCCCGGTCCACAAAACAGTGTCATTTAAGATCACAATGGCTGACAGAGAGGGAAGGCTGATGGGGTTTATGGTCTGCCGGAGCAAAACATCCACCTGGAAGAGACAAGTAAGAAGTTTACTGTGAAAGTTTAGTCTGCACAACTTTAAGGAAAGTGGACTCACTGTTTCTTCAGGCTTCTGTGGAGGTTATATATCAAGACGCAAAACAGAACATATATACAGACGCAAAATTGATTTATTTTCTCCTCATAACTCTGGTTAATACAGTAGAAAAGTATTATTTCCAAAATGTATGAAAAGTGCTTCAGTGTGGGTTGGATTCAAGGTTGGAAGTCAAGCTTTTGAGTGATGTGTGAAAAGTTTACTCATCTTACAGGAAGGACAAATAATAGAGTTCTCAAATAGACTGGATCAAAGTGTACCTCAATCTTTAGAGAGACGTTTCAATGGGTGTTTTGTTGAGTTATATCTAAAATCATGAAGCCTTACTGCATCAAATAAGTACAGTTTGCAAAAGTCAGTTTCTTGTGCCTCTTTCAGAACTGCCACTTTAATACCTTTCATCCATCCCTTCATCCTTTGATGATCAGTTTGAGTCCAGAAAAGTCTGAGTTTGGTTCTGCTGCCGTAGATTTCTGGTCTTGGATGATGCAAGCCTGGAACTTGGGAGACTTTCTAAGGTATTCAAAGATTAAATCCACATTGGTTTATCCAACACTGAACATCTTTTATCCATTTTCAATTGTTTTTGCTGCTAGTTTTGCATGCTAACGGCCATATTGTATCCCACAATGCTTTGTGACAAGCTGTGACAAACAATGGCGGGCCTTTCTGTGATCACGTCATGCTTTGTCAATCTATGACTGTGCAGATTATGCAGTAGGCCTGAATAGTCTATAAAAAAGAGAAAGACAAGGAGCTTGTGATGTGGCCCTCTGTGTCACTGCAGACAGGAACTGCTTCAAGTAATGGCACAAATATAGCAAGTAGCAAAAAGTGTGTCCCCTAAATTCCCAGATGAATTCCCAAAAATATAGAAATACATTTTCCAAATGTTAATACAAATATCTAAAAGTTATGAAGCAACCCCCCCCACACACAAAAATCCCCCAAATTACAAATACATTTCGACAAAACTCCCTGAAAATTTCCAGAAGAATTCCTCCAATCATCCAAATTTCCATAAAAATGCAAAAATAAAATGTCCCCCAAAACTGCAAACAACCTCCAAAATATATCCAATCATATTCTCGATATTTCCATGAAATACTTGAAAATTTCTGAGCAAATTCTCCAAAATGTCAGAAAGAATGCCCTTAAATTTCAGTGAATATTGATCACATTTTCACAGTTTGTTGCATGTCACCCCCCACCCTCTCTCTGTCTCTCTTCAGCTGTCCTACCAAAATTAAAGGCAAAAAAAATCCAAAAACAACATTAAAAAAATCCTGAAATTTTCAAAGCAAATCCTCACAACATTTCAAACATATCACACAAGTTTCAATGGACATTAAGAACATAATCTCCAAAATTCAAATAGCAGAATTTATTACTGTGTTGTAGGAGAGTAAAAATGTCCTCATATATACACCCAGGGTCTTCGGAGGTTAAAGATCTGGCTCTGATTCCTGCAGCATTTTAATTTCCACTTAGCCTCCTTATCAGGACCCATAATCATTAACCATAACTTTGCTACTGCACTGCTAGACTCAGCCTTTGGTAATTGGGTCAGAAAGGGAATTAACACCATTTAATATCTTTCTGAAGATGGAACATTTTGCAGTTTTACCCATCTAAGCTCCAAATATAACCAACCACCTTCAGACCTCTTCCACTATTTTCAGACCTGTCACTTTTCTGTAATCACATTTTGCTTCTTTTCCAACTTTGTTTGCATGAGCAACAGCAACATCTACTACCAAGAGATTTGATCATCTGCAAGAAGAAACCTGACGACTACTTCCAGCACCTCACAGCCTGGCCTCAGACTCATGCTCGGGTCCTCCACCTGTCACGTGATGTCTAGACAGAGGCTTCAAGTACTCAAAGAAGAAGGAAAATGGAGAGACACTTCAACGAGGTTGCCACCGGCACAGTGACATCTTATAATGAACTCTGTGATCTCGTAACACACACAGCTTCTGACTTGTGATTTCTCTCATGGATCATTCACCAACAGTTTTCCTTGAGACAAACAGGGGGACAAGAATGGTCAATTTCATTCCCTTTCTTTGTTTGCTCAGAGTATTGATCCCACCAGAATAGAGGGCAGAAAGAATGGCTCTTTGAAAAACAGACAGCTTTTTTGATAACCTTGTCAAGGTCTTCTTCTGTGACTTTCTCCTCTCTCTTGGCTTACAGGAAGAATGGACCTCCATTTCTTAACAGGAGACACCAAGACTTCACTCACATATTGGAAAAGTAATTACAGGAACATTTGTCATGCTCTCAACTGTAGCAGCTTGATGCCACAGTTGTTTAAATTAATTTTTATTCTCATTAATCTAAACTCAGCAGCCATAGACTATACCAGCAGACCCAACTCGTAACAATTGTAAACCCACGCCAAAGCAGTCCGGGAGAAGATGCTCACGCTGAAGCAGGACAGCTGAAGAGCTCAAACATCTTCTACATCATGAAAAACTCTCAGTGTTGTTTTTCTTTTTAAATTCAAACAGAAACATGGTCCTGTTCTGATAGATCTGCATCTACGTTGTAATCACATTACCGGAGGCAGCGACTGGGATCAGCTAGAACAGGAGTGTCAAACTCAATCACAGCAGGGGCCGGATTCTGGATTCAGGACTAAACTGAGTCCCTGAACGTCACCTTTTTAACAATACACTGTCAACCTCATTTCACCAGTAATAAAATATAAGAAAAAAAAAACTTAGCACTGATGATAAATGATTTTGACATTTAAAAGCTACAAAGATAAGTTTAAAGGCTCACAATCTGAGAAAAGTAAATCTATTAGTTCAAAAAGTTCAAAACATGAAATTGAAATTGAAAAATAATGTTTTTTAAAGGCAAATATATTTGAAAGAACTCAAAATCATGAGTTTTAAAGGTCAAAATATGAAATAAAATTTGCAATCATGAAATTAAAAGTCAAAATATGATTTAAGATTTTAAATTGTGAGTCTAAAAGGTCAAACTATGAGATTATGAAGTCAAAGTTTGAAGTTAAAAATATGAGGTAAAATACAGAGATAATTGGTTAAAAAGGTCAAAATATAACTTAGAAATTAGAATTATGAATCTTACAGCTCAAAATATTATGAGAAGTCAAAATTATGAGTTGAAATGCCAAAGTATGAAATTAAAAGTCAGAATCCTATGTTTGAGTCCTAACTGTGAGATGCTAAATTGAAATTGTGAAATTAAAACACAAATTAATTTCTTTTCCCGCATTCCTGACTTCTTATCTTAATATTTTTACTCCTTATTTTTTGAGATTTTATGACTTAACAAAAATATCTTAAATCATGGAGGATACGTTCACATTTTTATACTTGAGGACCTCTGCAGGCCTCATACTGATGGGCCAGTAATAACAGAAATATGAGATCTTCTTGCAGGCAGGATTTTACTGTTCCACAGGCCGGATTTGGCCCCCGGGCCTTGAGTTTGACACCTGTGAGCTAGTGCAGTTAAACCCCACCCTCATGCTCCTTTAATGATGCTGACTGGTCCAAACTGTGTTCAGTCAAGCACAAACACTGTAGGTTGGAGCTTTTCAAGATGGATTTGCCTGATGACAGACATAGAGGCAGGCAGATCCATCTGCTTTGCAAGGCTATAAGATTACTAATGCAATCAAGACATTTGATTTTAAACCTCCAACTTTCAATTTGTATTTGAAATATTGCTGTTATGTTTAGGATGATTATTTTGATTACTTCTTATCAATCTCTCCTCTGTTTCTAACATCTTTGTAATGTTTGAATATATTTTCTTATTCACTTGACATCATTGTAAATGAGGGACGCCCACTCAGAATTATAAATAAAGGTTTGAGTTGAGTGAAAGAATCTGAAAAGGCTAAAAAAAAAAAAGCAGGACCTGACCTAGATCCCTGCTTGAAATAAATTGTCCAGGCCAGGTGGGTAGCGCCCAAGGTGAACATCTTGCAGAGAGAAGATTATTTTTCAAAATTGCACAAAAAGTAAAATGTAGAAAAAGACATTTTAATGAAAAAGGGGTCATGTGTGAATTCCATTTTTGGTCTGAAGTAAAGTCTCAGAAGCAGCTTTTGTCATGCAAACTGAAGTTTCCCCGGCAAACTTCTGCTGAAAAATGAATAAGGCAAATTTGGATGCTGATGTTCATCTCTGTACCTCATTGCTGTGCTCTCAACCTCTCGACTCTTGTGTGCTCACAGAAACTCAACCTTTTGCTCGTACTGACTCAGTTTTTCATCCCACATATCTTTAATCTCCTTCTGTCGACTGCAGCAGCATTTGGTGTGAAGGATTATTGCGGTCAGCCTGCAAATTTCCTTCAACTTGAGTGTGGGCTGGATAGAAACATACAACATCAGGATTTAAATCTTTATGCACCACGATGGACGAGCCCTCCTCACCTTTTCCAGGGCCTCTTTCAGGCTCGGGATGGGATGCTCCAGTGGCAGCGGCTCAGGGAAACGGGGACACATCATTTCTGCTTTGGCGTTGCGTCCATTCTCTTCTTCTGGGCGCCGATGGGAAATGAGAAAAGAGGAAACAAAAAGAGAGAGAGAGGGTGACAGGCTGTTTTAATACCCACTTGGTATTTGGGAGAATAATGTATGGCTGCAGGAACAGTAACATGATAGATTTTCAATGACAGCTTCATTAATTTCCTGATGATCCCCGTGGTTAATACAGGATCTGGTTTGATAGAAAATGTGACATATAAAACAGATGAAAAGAAATGCATCCTGGTCTCACTGGGAAATCTGCATGGACAAGGATATTTCAATATATCACCAGGTAGCTTCAGGCCACATTTGCCTGTTCTTTGTGAGAGACATCTATACATGGAACATAAAATATCATTGCATTGTCAGAAAAATGAAAAGGAGCCTGCAGGTGTGTGCTTTTGACCAATAATAATGTTCCTCTACATGCATATAGAGTTGGAATAATACACCTGCAATGTTTTGGAGAGTTAAGCATCATGTTTTTGTGCTTTGTACAAAAGAAAGGACACCAAAAGACCTCTTTAGATGCTATACTTCAGCGTAAACACTTCTCCAAACTTATGATTAAAAATGTGGATGAGGGGAGCGCAGATGGTCGGGTGGTTTAAGGCGCTACCCATGCACGTGGGCAGCCCGGGTTCGAATTTGGCCTGTGGCCCTTTACCGAATGTCTCTCCCCACTCTCTTACCTGTTTCCGAGTCTATCCACTGTCCTTCCTCTTTTTAATACAGGCATGAAAAGGCCCAAAAATAAAAAAAAAATAAAAAGTGGATGAAATAGGCGCAGCTGGAAAAGATGGCATACATTATATGAACTCCAAATTTATTTCTATGCTCCTGATGGGACATTTCACATGGCAGATCTTTAGTTTTATGTAATATGATGCACTCTACTGTCCTGTTGGGGTAATTTATCTTGGACTCTAACTGCTGCACACATTCAGCTGCCATTACAAGCAAGAACAATCCACCTATTCATACAAAAACTTTTAATATAACCTGACATGCCTGACTGGCTCACGTAACCATTGCATGAGATATATTTAATATCCATCTAAGCAACAGCCCATTGAGGAGGGGAAAAAAAATTTGGGGATGATTCAACAAATGTTCTGTTTGTCACGTGCATTATTAGCCAGTCAGAGCAACAAATCTTATGATGTGGTGGGTGTGCAAAGCCTCAGGGAGTGCGCTACAGAACGTGAGCACACAAGGCTTCCCACTGTTCACTATCAGTGAAGCAAGTTGGGAAATCAAATTTTTGCCAAAGCTGGTCAGGGGAAGAGCAAAAAAATATTTTCCACCAAAAAAATCTCCCAGTGTACACCTTGCTCTAATACAGAAGCGATGTAAAGTTCGAATAAATAATCATTTCACAAGTCTCTGTAGATTACAGGCTTGCTGTACAAATAAACCGTGCCCCCAGCTACCGCCTCAGACCCAATACAACGATTCAGCTTGAAGCTTTACAAGATGGAGGATCCATCTTATACCAGACTTAAATTTGGCCTAGCCCACATAGAAGTAGATATTTTTGAAAATGGAGTTACACCTGTGCATTTTGGCCTTTTACACACATGCAATTAATTTTGTTGACTAAAAATGTCAGTCAACTTCCTTTTCTATAAACCATGTGCATTGCCTCTAGCACGGCATGGCAGAACCTTCATCCAACTGGACTTGAAGGTCATACTGATAAACAGAGGCTCCTGAATGGACTAAGGAGGTCACTGCTGCTTCAGACAACATCTTGAAGACAAACCCACCACCAGTGCCTGCAGATCTGGGTCAAGTAGGTGGGACAGTTTTGAGAGTCCAGTGATTCATGCAGAACAATAGAAAGTGAAAATGCATGCCAAGGACGTCGATGCTGTCTGTGAGAGAGCGTCACACAGCGAAGGACACATGACTGTTGACATGACTTTTCATACAGCATGTGACACGGTGTTTTTATGTGGACAAAGATGCTTTTCAGAACATGACATGTATGGACAGTAGTATTATTGAAAAACTGAGGAGGAGGGATGCATTATATTATCAACATGATATCAGCATTGGCATTTATTAGCTTTAAATATTAAATATTACTGACAGCTAATCTGAAAATTCCTTCTGATATTGATGACTGAAATCTCTGCTGTAAATATTCCCCATGTGTAGAATAAGGCTGAAGACTTTAAGACAGGTCCAGCAGATCTGTCGGTTACATTCTGCCATGTTTAATGTGTCCTAACTCTGCATTTCAATGATATAATTTTTATGTATTTCAGTCATTTATTCTCTTAGCATACGATCATATGAAGCACGTATCTGCAATGTTTTATTCTGATATACTTAGGGGAATATACGTATGTAAGAAGATTTGAAATGAGAAACTGTCGATCATGATCTTATTAGAGAAACATTTCCTGAGGCCATAAATTGTGTGAGCTAATTTTCCCATCTTATTTCAAGCAATCACACCTCCTCTGCGAACAATGTTGTCTCCTTAGCCGGCCAGAAGAACAAAGGAGGAGCATAAACGGTACCAAAATGTTAAATATTTATCCTTGCTATGAATGAGGCTGACTAAAATATAGAATGACTTCAAAATGAGCCATAGGACTTGATCATATGATCAAAAACACTTAAATGCACTGCATATGCCCTGCCTTGTAAAAAAAAAAAAAAAAAAAAAAGTCTTTATATTCAGACAGTAGTGGACATTAATCTGCAACAGACAGCCACTGCAGGCTAACAGTTCATTCAGCTAAAGCTTTGTCTAATCAACAAGATAATGATAACACAATCAAGCAATTATTTTATCTCTTAATTGCAGGATCAGTGTTCCTTAATTATGAGATTATGACCTGTAGATATCAACAGTGTAAAAGGTATTAAAGTTGGTTAGAAATGAAAAAACATCCTGGTACTTTGACCCGAGGCTGGATGTAAGAGAAGGACAAAGATGCAGAAGTAACTGAATGTCACTTGATCACAGACTTCAGACACTTTGATTTTCCTTATCCAAAAAGATTAGAATTGTTAGACTTTCCCCAAGGATGGACATTTTTACATGGTATATTTTAACAAGCCATCCTCTATTTTCTTTTACATGTTTAGGAGACAAGATTGTGTTCAGGGGTCGGGACCCCTTTTGGAGTCGTGAGACACTGAGAGGGGGTCTCCAGATGCCTCAGAAAAACGGATTTTTTTCTAAAATACACATTTGCTACTTTACACTAATTTTGCCAATTTTTAACCATTTTCATCACTCTTTCCCACCAATTTTTTAAAAACTTAAAACCCATTTTTGTCCATTTGTCCAACTGTTAACACCACTTATATATGCCTGATTTTGCCACTTCAAAACCAATTCTTGCCACTTTCCACCAATAATATTATTATTTTATAATAGTATTTTTCTGCCTCAGTTGACCTATTTTTTGTCAGTTTAAAACCATTTCTTATCCGATTTCACCAGATTTTTCACCCATTTTTGTTGCTTTAAACCCATTTTGCCCCCTTTTTATCCCCTTTTAAACTTGATATGCCTGTTTTTGGTACTTGAACCCATTTTTGCTTAATTTTTTGCCACTTTTATCTAATATTTAACACTTCTCACCCATTTCTGCTACTTTCAAAATCCCATTCCACCACATTCTCCAGTAATTATTTGCATTTTAGCAATTTCAACCTATTTTAATTCTCTTCTAAGGACAGGGATTTACATTTTTAAGAAGGCTATTGATGACAGCGCAAGAGAATAAAGAAAATGTATTTGATGGGAGTGGTTATTATTCAGGTTAAATATAGGCTATGGTTATCACAGCTTAACTTTAGAATGGACCATGATTTTGCTGACCTCCATGCCCCAGTTTGGCCGAGCCCAAGAAAGCTCTCCCATTTATCCCCCCTTATGGGCGGCCTTGTCTGCACGTTACTGTTCTTGATTTTGCATGGCTATGTTCACCACCTTCAGGTACAGTGGGGGTCCCCGGTCTCTGGCACCTTTATTTTTGCAGAAAAGATTGAGAACTCCTGCTCTACATAATCTACATGAGAGTAAGATACGAGTCAGGTGTCTTAAATATAAAGCTTTACGTAAAACATCCCAAGATCTTATTCTTGTGGGAGGGTTGTAGGAGCAGATCTTGTAGCTCACAGAGTGTTCTAGAGAGCATCAGCAACAAAAGCAACTTGATTACATTGACTCCTACTGTCGTGCTCTGACAGCCTGCAAGCAACACAGTGCAATGCTGTGTGCCATTTTCCCCCCATTGTCCTGTTCCCATTATTGTCTCCATCCCTTGTGCTGACACAGACAAAGGCCAAAGAAAGACCAGACACCAGGGTAGGAAATGACTTTTTTGGATTCAAAAATCTACCAGACACTCACTTTTTTAAACAGCTACTTCATTTCAACGATCAGTGTAATGTAATGAGGTATGATATAATAATGAAGGCTTACAGCATTCAAGTTAAAGGGTATTCAGTAAAATGAAATGTTTTAACAGAATTTTTCTGTATTTTGAGCATCAGACTTGCACTAATGAAATATTTTGTGAACACTTCCTGCCATGTAACTTTGGAATTCAGGCCTTTTTTAACCCTTAGAGCTCACGCGGCACCGATCCGCTCTGTGTTGTGCCTTTTTAAATATGTTCTTCATGCATTCGTCACTCTTACAGAACATTTGCTAGAGAGCCCGGAATTCGTCTGACATCCCAGGGTCTCTGAGGATAGAGTTGTTGTAAATTTGTTTTAATCCATTTTCGATAATGTACATTGCCTTTTTTCGGTGGGTAGCGCCATATTTATTGAGGGGAATGTTTACATGCAATGCATTGTGGGAGGGGCTGTCCTCCAATAGCAAGATGTTCCAGCTCTACTGCTTAAAGGAATGGCACAAATGAATCTGACTGCAAAAAAGCGCATGGACTTTAGAAACCTTAGAGTCCTATAACTTTTTTTCAAAATTCAAGTGACATTACTGTAGTAAATATATTCTTAAAGCCTAGGTTGTCCTGAAAAAAAAAAAGAAGATCTACAGAACTTGACTGTGCACCACAGGGTTGATGTTTTATAAGATTTCTAAGAAAAAAGTCTAGACGAGACATGATGGTGAAGAAAATAGCTGTGAGCTCTGAGGGTTAACTATCTTGATGAGCGAAACATCGGTTCAAAGACGTCTTAAGCAGATACATCCGCTGCAGTACTACTCATATGATACTGAGTCAAACTATCCCAGCACACAGCTGCCTGTAAACATCTGACAGCAGCTCTGACACAGGGAGGAGGAGGCTGGGTGCTTTGGTCAGTGAACCTGAAGGTCTGCTTGGTTCTAATCATGAAGTCGGTTGAAAACCAGGACTCAATTTATGCTATTTATTCTCACAGAATTAATCTGTTAGAATACTTTTATTTGCCTGTCTCAGAGGTGAGTAGGTTTAGCAAATTAACCCAATTATGCAAAAAGAATACCTACATTTGGCTAATGATAATTTCCAACCCTGCCATTCACCAGCAGAATAGCTATATTGAGGTATATTTCACTATCGCCATTGAGCTTGAAAATATCAAGATAGGACCTTTTGTCCATTATGCCAGTCCTAAGTGACAGTGGCATGTCATGGTCTGGACCAGACCATCACTTTTTCCAGAAAATGATCCTGTCATCATAAAAATCCAGTTCTGGTATCTTGAGATGAGGTAAATTAATGAGTTATAATAGGGGAACCAGCACTGTTATCCTGTGGTGATGGGAAAAATAAGAAAAGACAGAAAGAGCAACCAGAAATTTCCTGTTATCATCAGGAAATGAATGAATAAAATGACTGATGCATGTCTGCTCATGGCTTCTGTACTTTAACATTCAGTCGAGTTTTTTTGCAGGGTGCAATTGTCATCCAAATGTCAGCACTCTCGAAAGGCTACACATTTACATTTAAATGAAAGGAATATATACTGAGAGGTTTTGAAAAAGTTTGAGGACCAAAGTCAATCAAAGCATCTCAAACACTTCCGTACCAAGGCTGGCAAGGAAAGCGTCACCCAGCTAGAGGACTAAAATCCCTGCAGTGGTAGTAGAGAGCTTTTTCTCTCACACTTCCTGCTACATCCTGTGTTGTCACTGTGCTTGTTCTCACCTGGAGGAAGTTTTGGCAGCTGATACTGCCAGAAGAAGCAGCCTGTCATCACCAGAGAGAGAATGAGGAAGAACACCAAACCCAGCTGGCTCCACTTCACCTTCATCTTGTTGTTTTTTGTGAGTCCTTCGAATTTGACGGTGGGAGCAGGAGGGGCAGGAGCAGCAGCTTCAGCAGGAGCCGGCTTCAGAACAAGAGAATGCAAGCAAGTTAGAAAAATGTGTGAATCTTAAAACAGATACACTGTTAAAGTTCCCTGTATTTATGCTTCCTCTACCAGATAGTGTCACCCATGTTGCAGTAAAGTAGAAATCCCTGTCACACTTAGAAGTGATCCTGCAGCACTTAACTGTACTCACCACCTGATGCTTCAGAGCTGGGAGGATGGATTACCAGTAAAACAGAAATCTTCTTATGACTCAAACCACATCCTGCACATTTAAAGAGTTAGCCCTACCACTAAAGGGATCCCTGCATCCCAAATCTATTAAATGGTATCCCGTGGAAGTTTTCCAAAGCAGGAGAAAGGCACAGACACGGACTCCCATCTCTGACTTCTCACTGACTGTGCTGTAATCCCGGGCCCATCAGCGCTCCCGTCTCTCACAATTCAATTTCCTCTCCTGCAGCCACAGGCCGTTGACATCATAATCCCCAGATTTACTCCACCAAAGCGGTCGGGGGGGAAGTCTTAATCCCTAATCCCCACGAATCAATTCACTCCAGTCCTTCCCCGCCTCGTGAAGCCCACCAAAGAGCCGCACGAGCTGACTAAGATGGCACCCAATCAGCTGACACAGCCGATGGGGAACAGGGTGATACGGTGCTTCTTGTAGCCCAAACATGACCTGAAAAGAGCAGTCACCCAGTGCAGAGAATTTGGATCAAGGGAATGATGGGATATGATGCAGTTCTGGCTATAATTTCTCCACCCAAACTGCTGCAAGCTAAAAGGATTCACATGAATACAAGAGATTAGTTTGGCTCTGCTGCAGAAAATTACAGGAATGAATTGATTTCTATTCTAACTGGTTAAGAGAAACAAGTCCTGGGCTTTTTTTTTATTATTATTATTTTTTGAATAAGGCAGAAATGATGAACAAAAACCGGGCCATATGTCTGTCCTCTTTGGTACCTTTACTGCAAATTCACTTGAAATATTTTTTAAAAAGGTAAAATATATTAAGTACATGTTACTTTAAATAAATGCTTTTAAGCACTGACAGCTGACCTCAGCCATAGCAAGTTTACATCCAATTTGTGTCGCAAAAATTCCATATTGCACTCACTATAATCCACATTCTCTTAAAGTTCAGATAAATATCTTATTTCAAGATTAATAAAGCAATATCAAGGTCTGATCAGAATCAGAATTGGAATAAGAATTTCACTTGGTGTTTGGTGCAAAACAAGTGACATAGAGGAAGAATAAAAGTATTAAACTCTAAAAAAATAAGATCAAAAAATATAAAAATTAAGGGACTAGACTTAAATAAATGTAAGGAGAATATATATAGTAGCAAAATTTAAATACAAAGTACAATATAAGCATCACAAGAGTGTGTACAAAGGTGCAAAAAGGCAGAAACTGTACAGATGTGCAGGTTTACTGGTGAATAGCTTATAGTGCAATTTTTACTGAATGAGTAAGGCACACACAGTGTGCAGTTAGAAACAGCCGTGATAAAGTCCAGTGAGTGTTAATGTAACACATAAGTCTGTGTAAACATGCATTATTCTCTCTGCTGGTTCTGAGGTTCAGTGAGAGTCTGTGGGGGAGGTGGGAGTGCTGGAGTACTGTTGATGAGACTGCCAGCAGAGGGGAAGAAACTGTTCTTGTGGCAGGAGGTTTTGGTCCTGATGGACCTCAGCCTCCTGCCAGGGTAGTGCTTCAAAAAGTCTGTGTACGGGGATAGAGGGGTCGGCGGCAATTTTACCTGCACACCTCAGAGTCCTGGAGGCGTACAGGTCTGCTTCTGCTTGCTATCAGCTGCTTATCAACAGTGATGCCTTAGGGGTCTGTTCTTGGTCCCCTCTTTTTCTCAGTAGGTTTTTTTTCAGATGACGTCATGTAAAAGTGAAGAACAGGAAGTGACTTCTGCATAGGGAGGCAAAACATTGTGCTATTTATGGCTCTGCCAACCATTCAAATTGTGAAAAAAAGCAATCTCAAGCTACTTTTGAATCCCAAAAAATGGTGACGAATTCAGGGGAAAAAGGTTAAAAAGCTCACAGAGATACAGTAATAAACATGGCTTAAAAGCCTATCATTAAAACTTGGACAAGTGGTGTGAGACAACCCTCTGTGTGGTCTCCACAGAGCAGTCTGGTTTGGTTCAGTCCAGAAAGTCATAGTTAATGTACTAACTTTTCCCCTTTCCCATTTGATTCCTCACTGCTGCACCCAACTGAAGTTTTGATGGACTGCACTGCCAAGGTGCTCTAAAACTTAAAAGCTGTGAGCAGGAAAGCTTTGGAGCAAAACTGGATTAGGGATTTTATTTCCATCATGTTGATATGAAGCTTGATGTGACAGATATTTAATTCTTGTGTTAGTCAAAACATCCCCAAAGTGATGAAAAATGTAATGTATTTATAACAAAAGATTAAAAATGTCACCTTTCAGACCTCTGGGGATGCTGCTCCAGACAGAGCAGATGGGAAGTCTTATAAATAACTATTTGATTGAATGGTTCCAAAGTTCAGATCTATGTTCATGTATTGTTTATTCCGCGTAAAGTCGACGCCCTGTTGGCGACTAACGGACTTTGTATCACTGAGAACATCCAGTGTCTGAGGATCTGTCGCTCAGCTTAATCACAAGATATTAACAGTTTGTCCAGAGGTCACTGATGTATTTTGATGATGATACTGGAGGTTTGATGATGACATGTGGGAAAATAAAGTGTGAAAGCATGCTGCGGATGATCCTGGTTGCATAACCTGTGATAGCTGGAGGGCACAACAGCTGTCCCATTGCTCCAGACACACTCACATATACGACACACACACACTAAGAGTCCTCACAGTAATTTAATGTCATCATGGTGTAATACCATGTCAGGCTGGTGTGATACATCACTCAGTCCCTGCTTTGCTGTGATCCTGAGTGTGTAGATGTGTGAGGTTTTACCTGTGCCTGAACCCCGTCCACCGACGCCTCCACCAGGACTTTACTCCCAGCCTTGCCCATCTTTCCTCTGCTCCAGCTGTTACAGAAAAACAAAAATGAGTAGTTGAAGATTCAGCACAAAGTCTGTCTGCTTTATTTTAGGTCAGGGGCTCCCAGCATTTTTAGCACGTGACCCCCAAAATAACAGACTCAGAGACTGGGGACCCCTGCCATGCCTGGAGATGGAAAAAGCCTATTATGTTGCACACAGCTGTGATTTCCCTTTGTTGTCAGTGGCATAAAACCACCAAAAAATAACATCAAAAAAGCAGTAAATCGAGAGTACTCACTGATGAAACCAGCTCTCCTAAGCATTCTTTTCACAAGTTTTAACCCTTAGGGATTGTTTTAATATAAGCCACACTCAAGCTGCTAAGAACAAAAAAAGTACTTTTCATCCATGACAAATAAACATCAATAATTTATTCTACCTTTATTCAGCTGTTTTTTTTTCATCTACAACTGACCTAACTATTCATATAAAATATTCATTTATCTTTAATATTTTAACCCTTTAAATACCATTTTTTGTCATGATGACACCATGTCTTTTGATGAAAAAGTAAACGGAAAAATGAATTATTTTCAATGTACTACATGCAAAGTAAACTTTTTGTGTTGAATTATTACAGCCTAGGATTTCAATGATTAACAGCAACACTGATTTTTATTCATTATTATTTTTTTATGGAATGTCAAATACTCCCTCTCAAGCTGCCAAGCACAAAAAATGTACTTTTCATAATTAACCTATAAAAATATAATACATTATTATTTCATTGTACTTACATAAGGCCATTTTCACCTACAAATGACCTTTTTATTGATATAAAATATATTTTTTAAATTTGTATAGATTTTAACCCTTTGAATGGCCGTTATTTGTCATGATGCCACCATGTTTATAATGAAAAAACAAACTGACAAATATTATAATATTATAATAAACATTTAATATTTTTAATATAACACATGAAAATTGTTTGTGTGTGTGTGTGCGTGTGTGTGTGTGTGTGTGTTGAATTATTATAGCCTAGGATATGTCATTAATCAGCAACATTGGTTTTTATGCATTATTATTTTTTGCATGTTTAGTATGCTACCTCTGCATATACCAAATATGGTCAAGATGATGTAATATGGTGGAGAGAAGTGAAAATTATCAATTCCAAGGCAAAGGCCCAGATTGACACCCAGATACAATGAAATGTATTTATTATCTTTAATGTACAGTGTATTTTAGACTTACTGTAGAACAACCATGAATGCTGGTGAGGGGCGCTCTGAGAATGAGCCATTAAAGGCTGGCTATGGACACTGGCTCTAAAGTGGGCGGGGTTAAACATCTATTACAGACCCTGTAAAGTGAAATCCAAAATTTGTGTTTTAACACTATATGTTTGAATATGGTTGCTGGAAACATGAAACACTGAGATCTTCATGTGGCTGAATTTTTGTTTTAGACCATTAGAAAGTTTTTCATCTCTTTCCTGGTTGGGTTGCATGTGGGCCGGGCAAATATGTGGGCTGGTGATGTCACTAGCTCACAGTGGGGAATGACCTCGCCCCTCTCACAGAGCAGTTCATCTCAGTGCAGTCTGTTGTTAGCTGATGTCAGCCTTTATTGAAAGTTAAATCAGTTAAATACTGTTTTGTTGTTCATTGTGAGGTAAACTTGCCAAATCTATCAGCCACAGTGGTCTATGGATCATTTAAAGCATCATAACAGAGACTTGAGCTAGAAAACAGACTATGTCTCTTCTCTGGACCAGAGCCAGGCAGCTGCGCTCTGATTACAAGGTCAGTGTAAGGTCAAAGGTCAGTTTAATAGCATGACAGCTTTTCTCCATTCAGATTGCAGCATTTTTAAACTTGAGAGGCTCATATTTCTCTTGAGTGGGCGCGGCTTCAGCTCATTCAACAGACACGCCCACACTATCCAGATTTTACTGCCTCATTTTTCATGATTTTGAAGCTTAATTTTATAAACTTACAGATGTTTTATCTGGCAGAAATGTGATTTTAGGGTTCATAACACAGTGACCTGTTATACAAAAACTCTAAATACAGATTTATTTTCACTTTACATGTCTTTAAAGTTTGCAAGTTAACTAGAACTTGTGTTTTCCCCCAAGTGCTAGTGGCTGCTAGTACAAATGATGTTATCATTTTGAAATATATGTCATATTTCCACATTTTTTATCATATTGGATATTATAAACCGACAATTTTGTAGTTAGGACAGGCTCCATAGATGGCGAATGCATTTCTGGCAAAGGTCAGGAAAGCCTTGGTCCAATGTAAAGTTAAGCTGGGATGACAGTGTTTTGGAAAGTAGTATTAGACGTCATTGCTAAGCCATGATTAGCACAAATGTTAAGATACCAGAGTATAATGAAGAAGTAATGGCAATAACTTTAAGGGAAACATAATTAAATAATTGCAAAAGAAATTTATAATTGAAAAAGAATAAATGGCAAATATGGGTCAAAAGTAGCAAAAATTGGCAGATAAAGGTGGTGAAAAGTATTGAAAGAGTGGCAAAATTGGGTCTACAGTTGCATAGATGGGTTAAAAGTGGCAAACAAAATGGCTAAAAGTGGCAAAATGGGCAGTGAAAAGGGGGACAAGTGGTTAAAAAAGTGGCAAAAATGTGTTTGAAGTGGCAAAAATTGGCCTACAGTGGCAAAAATGTGTGGTAAAATTCTGTGCTGTTTATTGAGATAAATATTAAATTTTAAATTTTGCTCATCTATTTCCTGATATTTGATAGAAAAATATTGAACTTTTCTATGATTATTGACTTCCCAGGTTAAGGTTTTCACGGTATAAGCGAGATTCCTTTTCATAAGCAGTGATTTCTGAGCAGTATTGTTCATGGATGAATAAGGCATTTGGAGGAGACATGAGTATATCTGCCTCCACAGAAGACATTCAATGGGTGAAAGATCAAACATTGTACAACTAACAAAAGCAAACCTGAAGTGAAGGCCAGCCTCTAGTGGGGCACAGTAAACATTGCCTTACGTAACTAAAGAATGTGCATGTATATTAGTACAGGATGATCAATCTGAGATCTACGTGTTGACTCATTCATCATGGTCTGAATATGTGTGAGACAGAGAGAGAGAGATTGACCACACCAAGACACCTGATGGAGAGCCACCACTGCTCTGGTATTTCTGGAGCTGTTGGGAGTCATGCAGGAGCATTGCAGCAGTGGTGCAGTGTTTTTGCCAGTATTTTACAGATGCTGATTTGGTATTGTGTTGGTTGACTGAGAGAAGCTCAATTTAACCTTCTGGTATTATTCATAAGCACTACCGGAATCCACTCTAAAAAAAAAAAAAATATTAATTAGGAAATTTATATAAAAAATACATTTCCCGTTTTTTGGATTAATTCTATTTGCCAACTTCAGTCCTGTCCAATACCAAACATTTGAATATGTGGAGGATTTTAATCCTTAAATGCTAGTTAGACTGCAAGAAATCACGCCAAAACAAACACTGGGTGGCCAGGGGATTTTTCTCAAGAATATTCCCGGATATTTCAAAGATTAGCAACAGAATTGATTTTAGTGCATTCCTGTTTTTTGTGAAGCGTCTGATTTAAAACTTTACTCCCTAAGAAACCATTCATGGATAAAAATGTCTGCTTACAAAAATGCTCTGAAACTATTACAGATGGATATTTCCACTTTTTTTGCTTATATCTTTAAAACAACTTCAGTCATTTTTAAGGATTTTAACCAATTAAATGCCAGTTTGAATACATGATGTCACATTTATATGAAAATCACATTCAAAAATATATATTTTTTGTTTTTTATATTATATATGATGGAGGCGGTAGGGTATTTTTCAAAGTATTGTTTTTGATGTGTCAAAGATTGGCAACAAAATTGATTTTGATGCATGATTCGTTTTTGTTGTAGGTTCTGATTTAAAACTTCACTGTAGAAGTTTTTCATAAGTTGACATTTTTGTTAAGTTTGTAGGGAAACACTTCACAAAAATCAGTGACGCAACAAAGTCAATTTTGTTGCTAATCTTTGACATGCACAGGACTATGCTTGAAAATAATTTCCCAGCCACCTGACATTTGTTATTTCTTTAGATTCATTTTCTTTGATCATTTTTTTCATAAATAACATGACTTCTTGTAGTCAAACTGGCATTTAAAGGGTTAAAAACCCCAAAATACTCAAATATTTGATCATTTTGGTTAGGGCAGAAGTTGGTTAAAATAATTCATCCAAAAAAAGGAAAAAACATTCATAACTGATCTTATAATTAATGTTTATCACAATGAACATTTTTGGGTAAGTTATAGGTCCTTTAAAAATGAATGTTACATTTCAAAATCTATCAAGAAAACAACCTTAATTCCTACAAAAAAATCTTGCAGCCACACAGACAAAATAGTTGCAAAATAAAGGTTAAAATTCACCCTTTTGGACAAAAGTGGCCAGAGTGATACTGGAGAGTCAAGGGTTAGTTTTAACATTGTAAGACAACCTTGTTGTACAGCTGCTGGCTTAGACCTTCAAGATTCAGGATGCTTTCTTATTGTCTGCATCTCTGTACATAAAAACATGGTTTACTGTTCTCTCAGGCCAAAGCAGCACAAACCCCTCAGATGCAGGTGACTCACATTGAAATGAGGAGGAAAAATAAGGAATGCCTTGCACAGTTTTGCTTTCAGAACATGTGAGGCTGAGGAGTTAGAGAGCCATTCTTCACTCCTAATAGCGTGGGCTCAGTTGAACTACATTTTCTGAACTTAAGTCTTTGGCAATTTCTTAAGGTGTAATTACCGGTAGAAAACCGCCACACTTGAAGGGAAGGACTGAATCAAACAAAGGAAACCATTCTCAGTACTGAACATCAGATTTAGAATAACGGCTAGCTGTTTTTCTCTTTTGTCTCTCTAAGTACCTGTTAAAATACAGGGTTGGACATTTAATTTGTGCTCCAGCACTTGGTAAAATGTACTTCTGCTTTGTACGTTAAAGACAACCATTTTTACCTCTGCCAAGGAGGTTATGTGATTGGCAGGGTTGGTTAGTAAGTTTCTTAGTTTCTTAGTTTGTTTGTTAGTTTGTTAGCATTATAACTCAAAAAATTATGGACAGATGTTGATGACATTTTCAGGAAATGTCACAAATAGCATAAGGAAGAACTGATTAGATTTTGGGACTGATCCAGACCACCATCTGGATCCAGGAATTTTTTAAAGGATTCTTTAGTATTGGGAGATAGGGCTAATGGTGGAAGTCTGCGCTCTCCGAGTGCTTTTCTAGTTTCTTTTGTTTCTTGTTGCTCTGATTTGTTCCACTGTTTAGTATATCGTTCTGCTTTTGTGAAAAAAAAAAAAACACTGTAAATCTTAGGGTGTGTAAAGGAGTTTAACACCCCTACACCCCTAATAAAAAAATCCAGTTTAATATCATAAGTGTAAAAAGTATTGTACAAAAAAATGTGATGTTAAGTAAGTGACTGCGTAAATATTCACCCCCTTTAAAGTGACTGACCTAATTCAACAGAGGTCCAGCCAATTGGTGCTAAAAGTCTCACAGTAAAATGGGGATCACCTGAGTGCAGTGAATGTCTCTCGTAGTACAAAGACACCTGTGTCTGGTAGGTCCAGTCGCTGGTTAATCAGTATTCCTTGCTACCATTATACCATGAAGGCAAAAGAACAGTCCAAGCAACTCAGAGGAAAAGGTTATTGAAAAGTACAAGTCAGGGGATTGATAGAAAAATATTACCTAGACACTGAACATCCCTCAGATTTCAGTTAAATTCATCATAAAGAAATGGAAGGAATATGCACATGTGTAAATCTGCCTGGATCAGGCCGTCCTCACAAAATAAGGGACCGTGCAAGAAGGAGACTAGTGAGAGAGGCCACAAAGACATCTATGACTCTGAAGAAGTTACAAGCTTCAGCGGCTGACATGGTAGAGACTCTGCATATATCTGCTGTTGCCTGGGTTCTTCATCAATCAAAGCTTTATGGGAGAAAACCACTGTTGAAGAAAACTCAGATTACATCTTGACTAGAGTTTGCTAAAAGGTACGTGGTAGACTCCATGGTCAATGGGACAAAGTTCTTGGTGTTTTTTGTCCATTCCACTAGATGCTACGTTTGGCGTAAACTAAACACTGCGCATCACCACAGTCAACAAGTTTATATGGAGTTAGAAAAAGACAATCCTTTGCTTTGAGACAGCACAACCTTGATCTTTGATTTCTGACCTGTGCCCTCCAAATCTTAAGAGATTTGTGCACAGTTTGTTATCCAGATCACTGAACAGACGTACTGATAGGGGTGGGTAAAAATATCGATTAATTGATGCATTGCAATATTTCCCCCCAATTTAATATCGATTCAGCAAATCCTCTGAATCGATTCACTTCTTGGCCAGTGGGGGTTGCTGTGCGTGTGATTCGTGTTGTATGGACGGAGGCCACACTCGAACAACAACCAACTATAACCATGTTATATGAGGTTTATCACAATTTCCAAGAGGAAAGAAATATAATTTAAGTTTACATGCACTTTACTTTTTCAGTGTTTATGCAGAACTGTCATGTTTTTTGCTTTGTACTCCATATGCACAAATAAATTTTTATTGTTCAAATTTTTATTTTCCGATGTTTTATTGCTAAAAAATGTGAGGTGACTCACCACATATGTTCACATGGGCATGAAAATAATTATTAAAAAATTGTCAACAGGTTATTTTTTGTATCTCTACTTCTTACTGAATCAACATTGAAGCATTTAGGCTAAATCAATATTGAATCGAATCGATATCAAAACGAATCGCAACTTAAAGAATCAAAATCGAATCGAATCATGAGATTTTTAAAAATACCCAGCCCTATGTACTGAAATACAAAATCATATTGCTTCTGGCTTTAGATATCATTAAAAGTGGCAGAGAAATGTATTCAAGTTATCTTGATCACGAAAAGTGATTTTTTTTTACACTTCTTATTACCCATTCAACAGCTCTGGGTCATTCTTTATACTACTTTCTTAATTTAGTATAATCCCCAAACACTCCTGGTTAAATCCGCATACATACCGTAAAAGTCTACTTTGCATTAGACCCAATTCTGAGAAATCTCTCTGGGTAAAATGGGAGCTCAGAAGCATAATAGAGCTTACAGGTTTTTGGCTTTTATTATAAAATCAGGATAAGCTGTTTGTATTGAGGGATGGTGATTCTTTATAGGGACGGAATAAAAGCATTTTCAGCCTACGCTAAGTCACAAAAGATCCTTTATCATGTCTGTGCACCTCGAAACACTTATCCTTGGTTTTTATTTACTTACTGAAATGCCTCAACATGAAAGGCAAAAGCATTTCCATATAAAGTATTAGACTGTATGAATGATGTTTCCTCTGCCTTGATTATTCAACCCACAGGTATGGAGTTCTTTAGATTTCTGAATAACTTTCTTCACTTTCAAAGTAAAACTTGAGCGGTTAAGGATGTTGATCTTCAAAGAAAGTTTTTTTTAATATAGTCACTGTTTGAGGTTTGATTTAAGGTTTGAAGTGAGTCATAAAATCATTTACATCACGTTCTTCACAGCTTTTACATGAAGTTAGAGAAAGTTTCATAGATGTCTTAAGGTCATACGAGGGCTTGTTTTACATCCTTTCATAAACTAAAAGCAGACGTAGAAAGCAATGTAGAGTCTATCCTTTGGTTTAGTAAACATGGATTTCATTGACAACCAATGAATCACGATAGAACTCGGCTTTTCAAAGAAGAAGAAAAGCTCAATGATCACTGAAGGATATGCTTATTTTCATAGTTTTTCTGTAGAAACTTTGTGGAGCTGAGTGAGATCTCAGGGGATTTATAGAAGTCATCAGAAAGTGCGAGATTGAATTGAGTTCAACCCTTTTTACTTCAAACATTAAAAAGGTGATCACACAATTGATGCAGAAAAAGTAATATTAATATTCAATGACAGGCCTAAAGCAAAGAAATCATCAAAAATGGTGATTCTTTTTCAATATACAAAGAGTGGGAAGAAGCTGTCAAAAATTTTCAACTTGCAAAACTTGGCTGAATTCTAAAAATTCAGTTAATCATGATTAACAATATTTTTTGGTGACATTTGTATATATTTTATGAGTATTGACAGTTTCAAAGGGTTCTTACCAGTGTCTTGATTTGTAAATCAAATGAAGTCAGACAGATATATTTTATGATTCTGAAAACACACAAGACACTTGTGCACTACAAAGAGGATCAGCACCTCCACAAGTCAACCATGACTTGTGGACCACTGGGTAGCAAGAAGCCAGCACTTTGCAAGGGTTTTCCAGAGGGAACCCCCCTTTGTCTGTGTTTCATCCAGACAGTCCAGAGGGCTGACAGTGATCTCCAGTGTCACAGAGCAACCCCCCTCCATGCTATGTCATCTAGACCTAACTGGTTGCCCTTTCTCAACCCTATTTCTGTTAGGAACTCCAGATCTTTCTGCACTATATGAATATATCATATCTCCTATCTTCTCTAGCTTGTTTCCCACTGTTCCCTTAATCCCCTCTACGAACATTACTAGGTCCCTATTTACTGTCTACCACTCTTTCCTCTCCCTTGCCATAGGACATGTAGCTCCAGCCTTCTGCTCAAAGGTTCTCTCTCTGACTGGCGGGCTGTCTTCAGTGTTGTCCACATCCCCTCTCCCCAGGCTATCCCTCTCCTCTGCAGTGCCAGAGTTGCTGATATCCTGCGAACTGTGGCTTTCTACCTGCCACTGTACTTCAGCCAACTGACTTGACTGCCTTCTCAGGAAGTATTGATCAATATGGTGACCCTGCACTCCAAATTTATTATTCAAATGAGTGCTGCACTTTACACCAGTTTGGTCTGAAACAGTGTTCATTTCATCGACCAAAACACTGACTAAAAATGTTCATTGACATCCCTTTTTTGTCATGGCAAAAACTAGACTAACAAAAATAGATCTTTGATGGCTAAAACTGACAAAAAGTATGTATTGTTTTCGTCGAGATGACTAAAACTAAACTAAACTAAAATTTAGTTTTTGTCAGACACTCAAAATCCATGATATTTCTCCATGATTGGTAAATCTGTCAAAACACTACGCATATGTATCTATTCTGCCTCTCAGCTGTAGAAAGCAGGGACCTCAGGGTCGGCAGAGTGCAGAGAACATATTACCATGATTTGGTTCCACATTCAGGCAAGAGAAAAAAATGCTTGGACTAAAAGTAAAGACTAAAATGAGAGGACTTTTTACAGACTAAAGTTAAACTAAAATGTTTTGAGTTTTCGTCAACTAAAATTAGACTGAAACTAAAAAGGGTAGAAATGACTAAAATATGACTAAAACTAACAGACATGTAACCAAAAGACTAAGACTAGATTTAAAAAAGCTGTCAAAATTAACACTGGTCTAAAACCATGACTTAGAGCTAGAAGACAGCTTCAGAGTGCTTAAAGTCTCAGTGTTAATCACTGCTTTTGACAGATTAAGAAATATGCAGGACTGCATGTACAAAATGACGCAGTCATCCAGTGATGTCAGGTAAATATGACAGCATTTATACTTCCAGGAGTTTATGTGAAGTTGTTTTCTCTGTGAGAGTAACAACAATTAGGCAAAGAATTTTTCTCAAGATGCTTTTCTTAGAAATTTGCACTGTTACAAGTTGAGAGAACTTTTCTTTCTTTTTGTGTAAAACCTTTTATTTTATTTGAAAAAAAATAAAAAGCTTCTCAGATGTATAAAATCAAGCATCTAGCCATGCAGTCTCCATTTACAAACAATTAGGATACAGAATGGGTTGTTCTGAGGAGCTTAGTGACTTAAAGCGTGGTACTGTGATAAGATGGTTCATAAAATTTCATCCCTGCTGGATTTTCCACAGTCAACTAAAGTGATATTTTTAGAAAGTGGAAGTATTTAGGAACAACAGAAGCTCAGCCATGAGGTAGAAAACCATGTAAAATCATAGAGTGGGGGTTAATGACTGCTAAGGTGCATGGTATGTAAAAGTCACCAATGATTTCCACTGGCATTAATGTTAGCGCAAAATCTGTGCAGCGGGAGCAAGCCTCACATCACCAAGTCCAGCGCCAAGCATCTGATGGAGTGGTGTAAAGCACACTGACACTGAACTGTGGAGCAGTCAAAATATTCTCTGTGGAGGATGAATCACACTTTTCTGTTTGGCAGTCAGAAGAGGTTTGGCAGATGCTGGGAGACCTACCTGACTCTATTGTGCCAACTGTGACACTTGGTGGATAAGGGATAATGGTATAGGCTAAGCCCCTTACCTCCAGTGAAGGCCAATCTTAATGCTTCAGCATACCAAAACATTTTGAACACTGCAAACAGTTTGGAGAAGGCCCTTTTCTATAACCTGACTGAGCCCCAGTGCACAAAGCAAGGATTATAAAGACATGTATTGATGAGGTGTGGAAGAACTTGACTGGCACACAGAGAGCCCTGATCTCAACCCCATCGAGCACCTTTGGGATGAACTGGAACGGAGATTCTGAGCCAGACCCTCTCATCCAACATCAGTGCCTGACCTAATAAACACTCTACAGAATGAATGGGCACAAATTCTCACAGAAACACTCCAAAATCTTGTGGTAAGCCTTACTAGAAGAATCAAAGCTGCTATAGCTGCAAAAGGGGGGACAACTCCATATTAGGGTACAGGCAGGGGACCAGAGTCTCCAACAGACCTGCACTCCAGACTTCTTTTCCTCCCCCACCTCAGTGACACCGCTCACTATCCAGGAGAGAGACGTCAACAGACTCTTCAAGAGACAGAGGCCCCACAAAGCTGCGGGACCTGACTCTGTCTCTCCCTCCACCTTGAAGCACTGCACGAATCAAACGTCTCCAGTCTTCACAGATATCTTAAACACATCACTGGAGACATGCCACATGCCAGCCTGCTTCAAGACCTCCACCATTATCCCTGTTCCTAAAAAGCCAAGGCCCAGTGGACAGACCCATCGCTCTGACCTCTGTGGTAATAAAGTCTTTAAGCACCTTGTGCTCTGTCACTTGAAAGCCATCACAGACCTGATCCTGGACCCCCTGCAGTTTGCCTACAGAGCCAACAGGTCTGTAGACGACGCCGTCAACCTGGCCCTCCACTTCATTCTGCAGCATCTGGACTCAGCAGGGACCTACACCAGGATCCTGTTTGTGGATTTCAGTTCTACCCTCAACATGGTCATCCCTGCCCTGCTCCAGGACAAGCTCTCCCAGCTGAGTGTGCCTGCCTCCACCTGCAGATGGATCACAGACTTTCTGTCTGACAGGAGGCAGCATGTGAAGCTGGGGAAGCACATCTCTGACACCAGGACCATCAGCTTCGCTCCCCCCAAGGCTGTGTTCTTTCCCCACTGCTGTTCTCTCTGTACACCAACATCTGCACCTCCGGTCACCATTCCATCAAACTCCTGAAGTTTGGATGAGTCTGCTTACAGACTGGAGGTGGACCATCTGGTGACCTGGTGCAACATGAACAACCTGGAGCTCAACGCCCTGAAGACAGTGGAAATGGTGGTGGACTTCAGGAGAATCCCCCCCCTACACACACACACACACTCCTATCAAACTCTCTGACTCCACAGTACCCACTGTGGAGTCTTTCCGCTTCCTGGGGTCCATCATCTCCCAAGACCTGAAGTGGGAGCTGAACAACACCTCCCTCATCAAAAAGGCACAGCAGAGGATGTACTTCCCGCGGCAGCTGAAGAAATTCGGCCTGCCAAAGACTATGATGGTGCAAGTCTACATGGCCATCATAGAGTCCATCCTCTCCTCCTCCATCACCGTCTGGTACTCTGCAGCCATCCACTCTGCAGAGAAGGTGATCGGATGCAACCTGCCAACTCTCCAGGATCTGTACACTTCTAGGACTCTGAGGCGTGCAGGCAAGATCTTGGCCGACCCCTCTCACCCCGGACACAAACTTTTTCGAGCCCCTTCCCTCAGGCAAGAGGCTGTGGTCCATCAGGACTAAAACTTCATGCCACAAAAACAGTTTTTTTCCCTCTGCTACAACACTCATGAACACTGCTCCTGATCCACTCCTACCTCCCCCCTCCACCTGACACTAACTTCATGCAGCCCCTCAGTCATTGACATCCCAGAGATGCACAAATTCAGTCCAGCTCAAGTTGGGGGTCACATAAACCCACAGTGTGATGTAAATAACTGTATATATCTGTTTTTATTTTATGACTATGTAAATAACTGTATATATCTGATTTTACTTTATTTTATTCTAATTAGTAATGCATGCACCTTACCTTATTTTTATTATTATTTTTTATCTTTTACCTATTTATTTATTTTTCTCCTATTATTATCTACCATGTAAGCGTAATTTGCACCAAAGAACACCAGAAAAAAAAAAAATCCTTGTAAGTGTAAAAAACCTATTTGGCAATAAATCTGATTCTGATTCTGATGCATTTGAATAAAATTTCATTACAGTCCCTGTTGGTGTAATGGTCAGGCAGCTGAATACTTTTGTCTTTATAGCGTATTTTAGCTGTGTGGATGTCTAATGGATGCAGCACAAAAACATGTGGAATAAAATCCAAGATGATGAGTATTGATTTGTTGAATATGGATACAAACTGATATGTCCCGACTGCACTTTCAAACTGGAATAAAAAGCATCTGATGGAAAAACAATCACACCAGAGCTCTAATCAAGCAGCCAAGTGTCTGCTTCAGAGCAGAAAAAAGCAAGTGTCTGGCATGCTGATTTACAAAGACATTCAAGACACAGCAAACCATACTCTCTGATGTTTTTGGCTGCACAAAAAATCAGTTTAGTGGCACATATTTCTATGGGCATGTTGTTTTTTGTCATATTTGCAGAAAAGTTGTGTGGATTGGTCATATGTGGGCAATTTTACTGCAATTCAGCTAGAAAAACATTATAATGGTTCAGAATTACAATGGTAAATACAATGATAATACAAATACATTTTGACATTTTGGTTACATCAGGTAGCCATAGTAGCTCTTATATATTTTTTAATCATTATATATGGTAAAAGATAGCTCTTCCTATCACTTAATAGCACTTTTTAAATGCATGTTGGATGCAAATTTCTGGCTTAAAAGCATCCTGATATCCATTAAAAGGTCAAATAGTCAAAGTACAGCTGATAGATAATAATGAATGTTTACTCTCAATTGTGCTGCGAAAGAGCCATTGGCAGGAAAAGGGGTTGACATTTTTGAGCCTCATTCTAATTAAATTTCTATTGAATAATAATCTCGTAGCTTAAATGTGACCTGGCATTTCAGAGCTTAGTCAGAGTGCAGGGGCCAAAGAGCCAAAATATGTCCCCGCCTACAGAGCAGCAGCAGCTCCTGGTGGGCCGATGAGTCTGCATCACTTCATCAACTCTGACACAAGCTTGTTAATAGAGGTTAGTATGGTCATACAGGTTTCAGCTCATTGTGTTAAAGTTTAGCCTGACAAGAGATAATTGCATTGGCAGGATAAAACTTATGTTGCTCCTACAGTTTTTCATCAAGCAGTTAACACAACAACTCAGTGAACGCATTCATTCGACTGCCTTGGTTTATGTCTCTTTGCCAACGATAGCCGAGGCTGGAGGCCCAAAAGTTTTTGGATTCTCCCTCTGTCTGTCCCACACATTGATGCAAGACTTTCTTATGACTATCACAAGAAATGCTTTGAGAGATTTTCCACAAACTTTCACAAATTTCCAACAAAGAACCAATAGATTTTTAAGGTTAGGAGTCGAAGGTTAAGGTGTCTGGGTCTCATGTTCATCCCTTGCTTAGAAACCCCAAAATCCAAAAAGTTGAGACTTATTGCAAAATGTGAATGATACTAAAATACAATGATTTGACCACCCTTTCATCCTATACACATATTCTTAATTTGATGACTACAACACATTCCAAAAAAGTTGGTACAGAGGCATGTGTAGATTTTTTTTTCACAACAACACTGTGAGAAATATATTCATTCCTTTCAGTTGCATGCTGAGGAACATTGTTCATAAACGGTTGGACTATTTGCCCACATCGTCTTTAATGAGGTGGAGAACCATGTTCCATTGTTAACTGTGAATGACTGAGCCTTTCAGGAGAGCTTCTTTTGTACCATACTTATACTTATGTGTAGAACGCTCTAGGTTTTTTTTCACATTCCACAACTTAACCTTCTTTTCTAGCTCCTGTCCCAACTTTTTTGGAATATGTTACCGGCCCCAAATTCAGAAAGCACGTACATTTCCAAACACATTTTTTAAAGTCCATGTCACATCAAATATCTTGTCTTTATGCTATATTCATTTTAATATTAGAACAGATTTGCAAATCACTGCATTCTGTTTTTAGTCGTTTGGCACCGTGTCCCAACTTTTTTGGAATTGGGGTTTGTAAGATTTCCACCAATCACGCTATCACAGACTCCACCCTAGTCTTGCATACCTTTTAGAAGCTTCTAACTGTCATGCAGTAGCTCTGGTCATTGATTAATATTATAATGATTACTCCAATAGATTTTACATCCTGTGTAGAATTTTTTTTGCCTTTTGTTGCCACTTTGGAAGTCTTTAATTCCCTTATATCAGTTTAGTTAAATTACTTCCATCATAAACCCACTGAAACAATCACACTGTGATGAATTTGACTGTCTTCTAGGCATTTTCTCTCTTTAGACTCTTTGGTAAAACACAATGTAAATACAAATTTAGCTGGTTTCCTCCTGGAACCATCCTTACTGTATACTGCTTTTCACAAGTTATTTCTTCATAGTTCTGTAGCAGCTTCTATATAACTTCTCAACATTATATGCATTAGTTTTATATCTTGAAGTACAGTTGATTTTACCTGAGACGAGTGAGAAGCAAGTAAACTTTTGACACACTGCAGCATTTACGGCCTGAGCTGATCTGCAATTCCCAGACCAGTTTATTGTTGTGCACATTATAATTGAGTTCAACTTTCCATATGCAGCGCTATAATTATCTAATTTAAAATCTTGACTGACATTGGTGGTCATTAGCTTATTATACTGTCACATATTCAATCCAGTGAGTTATTTAGTCATCAGATGTGGACATGATGGGACTCAAACAGAGCATGTGTCAACTGATAAGACACAGGCTTAAAAAGAAGTGATCTCATTAGTCTGTCACCCTGAATAACCTCCAGTCAGTCAAGAAATCCAACTAAAAACCACATTTATTCCTTAAATATGCTGTACATTTTTAAGAATGCTATACAAATAAAGTATAATCAATAATGCAGATATTAGAAATCACTTTCTCAGAGCAAATCAGCTGGTATCTTAGGGAATAAAAACCAAAAGTATGAACTTTTTCTGAGCTTTAGATATTCATGTCTGTATTTTCTTGAAAAGCTGGTTAAATGTCTGTTTTCAGTGAATGTATTCATAAATTACAACCTGCAACAGTAATCATTGTTTCCCCCTAATTGCTTCAGTGTTTAAAGATGCAAACTAATCCCCTCTGACAATGACCTATTTAGAGTATAAACCTGCCATAGATTTTATGTTTTTGCACAATATTTGAAAATTCTTTGTAATGTGCACGCAGAAGCAGAATCCAGCCTGCGGAAATTGTGTTATATAAGCTGTAATACATCTCACATCTCTTTTCTAGGCCATGAAACACCCTACATAGTTTAATTCCTTGCACACTTACCTCAGGTCCCGAATCTATATTCCGCTTTTCCCCTCCTCTTTATCAAAACGACACGACAAAAATATTCCACTTTTGTTCCGTGTGTGTTTGGGAGCTCGGAGTGGGATCCTGACAGATGTTAGAATCATGGTTATGACTAAATCCTGCTTGTATCAAACCCAGCATTCTGGATTAACCATCACAGCCAATGGCCACATCTGCCATGGGACAAAAATGGGTGCCCTTTGAGTGTGTGCGGCACAGGGTTTTGTGTGTTTGAGCTTTTTTTTTTTTTTTCTGTATTTGCATGGCATGTGGTTTTAAGAGGACAAGTGGTTTTATGAGGACAAGTTCACTTAACAAAACTAAATCCAACTGGAGCTACAGGCTGAAAATAGTTTCTACAGGCAGCAAAAGATTAATGAGATTAAGGGTTTTGAAGTTGGTTTTATACAGGAAACATCAACACAATACGATGCAGTACAACACTTATTTCCCCCTTTGAGAAATGAATCCTGAGCACAGAGTGCTGCACGAATTAATCAGCCTCCACAGTAGTGTGAGTAAATAAAAGAACCATAAAATCAATCAGAAGGATGATTCATGAAAAAAACACAAAACATAATCAGCAAAGAAGGTCAGATTCAGACATAGCCTAATACACTCACACAATTCTGTTGATTCTACTTCCCTTCATATGACATCTAAATATGTTTACACTGATACGATAAGAAATAGATATAAAAAATACCCAATTATAATGCAACATATCACAAATATAACATTAAATATGTCACAGTAAATCCACCCCATTCTTTCTGCACTACTAAACATACATTTGGTATAAATTTTAAACTTAGATGTAAATTTCACAAAAGTTGACACTCCTTTGCCCCATGCTGATAGTTGTTTTTATCCATCCATCCATCCAATCATCCATCCATCCATCAGTTAATCCATCCACCCATCCATCATCTATCCATTAACGAATATCTCATCCATTCATCCAACCATCCATCCATCTGTCCATCATTCCATCCAGCCAACAGCTAATCCATCTAACATTCATCCATCCATCCATCAAACAACCGATCCATTCATCCTTTCATCCATCCAACATTTCTCCCTCCCTTTCAACGGAACACCCCTCCATCCAACAGAGCTCCATCTATGTATCCATCCATCAGCTAATAGCTCATCCATCAATTCATCCATCCAATGGACATCATCCATCCAATCATCCATCCATCCCTCCATCTACTGACAGGCCATCCATGCATTCATCAATCCATTAACTAATAGCTCATCCGTCCATCAACTAATTGCTCATCTAACATCCATCCATCCATCAGACAGTCATCCAATATCCATCTACCAAACCATCCAACAGCTAATCCATCCATCCATCCATCCATCCATCCATCCATCCAACCAATAGCTTATTTTTCAGTCCAACAACCCATCCATTCATCTTTTCATCCATCCAACTTTTATCCACCCACCCATCCAACAGAGCATCCCTACATCTGACAGATCTCCATCCACCTATCAGTTCAACCAATATAAAACATCCATCCAGCCATCAAATCGCCCAACCATCAGCTTATTCATCCATCCATCAACTGGACCATCCATCCATCCAACCATGAAATCTATCCATCCCTCCTTCCATAAAACTGACCAACCATCAGCTCACCCCCTCATCAATATTTTTCATACTTGACATTCACAGGTTTTCAGTGCAACTCAAACTAACATTTTGTTTTCTTACACCTAATGCCTGTAATTCAGTATGAAACAGATTTATTTTAAAAAATGAAGAAATACTAAATCTATAGCCTTAAAACTGATATATCTCCTTTGTCAGAAAACTTTTCCCCAAGCCATAACAAAAATGTAAAATTTTAAATTATTCAATATTTAAATGTGGAGCTTAATTGCTACAGATATTCCTGATGATCTTGTTTAATTTAATAATCTTTAGGTTTGGTTGTTAAAAAAAAACAACTGAAAATGCTTTCAATTGCTTTAAAGTTTTGGTTACATTATTTGCATCATCTACCCATGGGTGCATGGTGCAGTATTTGAGACAGATTATTGTTTTGGTATACTTAAACTCTCTGACACATATTTCTTAGAAGAATAATCCTTTGCCTCATCAGTGTGGCCCAGTTTCTAAGAAATGCAAAAAAAAAAAAAAAAAAAAAAAAGTTGGCTAAGTCTGATTCTTAAGACGTCCAAAGTAGCCCTTCTTTCCCTAACTCCAGCTGTGTCTTGGACTTACCGAAAGCTTTTGACCCATTTATCTGCAGCATTCTCATTTTCTGCTGAATAGGAAATGTAGGAAACAATTTCGTGGGTCAGATAAATTTTAATAGAAACAGTTTCCCACAGAAAATGGCTCAGATTGGATTGTTGTGACAATAGTGGTGCAGAAGTGGTTGAGTCTGATGCTGTACTGCTGCAGGACACATTGTTCCCAATTCCTTCAAACATTAAAGAGCATTACATTTTGTACATCCCTAAAACATTCTTGGGCAAGCATAGTGTTGATTGGAAATAATCATATAAATGGTTCATGTTATGGCTTGTGCAAAATTGCTGGCTTATTGCATACCGCTGTGCTCACTGGCTCTGAATGAAAAAGTCTTGAGTATTAAATATTCTATAATAGCAGATAAGAATAGCACACAATCTCTTCCTCTGTAATACTAATACATTATATGGAGGATAGATTTGTGTTATATATGAATTGAGCATGTGTAAACTAATACAGCAGACATGAAGGCTTAGAAGGTGGTTTTCCTGGAAATAAAAAAGACTGAACTAAATTGGGACAAGTGAAAAAAATCCTGTCTGTCCTTGGCTCCCTATTTCCATAAATCCCTGCATTTACATTTCCCTTATCTCTTAGAAGACTTTCTTTCAAAAAAAAAAAAGGCCTGTTTAAGATAGGACTTTTTTGGTGTAACACCCTTTAATAACAACATGCAAGTGTGTGTAAAAGGGGCAAATGCTCTGCTGTTTTCATAGCAGAAGATCTGTGAACTTTCACTGGCATTAATGTCATTACAAAGTCTGTGCGTTGGGAGTTTCATGGAATGGATTTCCATGGCTGAGCTAGATGCATGCAAGCCTCACATCACCAAGTGCATTGGATGGAGTGGGGTAAAGCACAGCAACACTGGACTGTGGCGCAGTGGAAATGTATTCTGTGGAGGGAAGAATCACAATTCTCTATTTGGCAGCCGGACGGCAGATACCACGAGAGCATTACCTGCCTGACTGCATTGTGCCAAGTGTGACGTTTGGTGGAGAAGGGATAATGGTATGGGGCTGTTTGTCAGGGTTTGGGCTTGGCCCCTTATCTCCAGTGAAGACCGATCTTAATGCTTTAGCATACAAAGACATTTTGGACAATGCTATGCTTCCAACTTTGTGACAGGAGTTTGGGGAAGGCCCTTTTCTATCCCAACATGACTGTGTCCCGGTGCACAAAGCAAGGACTTTAAAGACATAGTTTGATGAGTGTGGTGTGGAAGAACTTGACTGACCCGCATAGAGCCCTGAGATCGCAAGCCAGGTCTTTAAATCTGGCATCAGTGCCTGATCTTAAAAATACTCTACAGAATAAATGAGTACGAATTCCCACAGAAAAACTCCAAAATCTTTTGGAAATCTTTGTCCATATAATGTGTCTCCTCTGCAAAACATGCAGACAACCCCTGCAATCTACATAATTGACACTCCTCATTCCTTGTCATCTCCCTCTTTCCTTGGTCCTTGTCCATGTTAACATGCGTGTCAGAGAGGAAAACAGGAATGGGGGAAATGGCATGTCATATCACGTGGTGGGCTGCCAGGAAACTACGACGGGAATAATTGTAATCAATCTGATGTTGCTCACACGCATCACGTGCTGTTAAGACTCAGTTACTCCACCTCATTGCTCTAAATAAAAGGTACTATTAAAGCACTCTTCCCAAAGTCAGGGTCATGGCCCATGGTTGGGTTGTGGGAGATTTTTTGGGTAACTACAAGAGTTTTCAGAATTTCTTTGCTACAGTATTTAATGACTTATGTCAAATTATCATCAAATGGGAAGCTCCACTCTTTATAACACTAAACCATAATAAACCACAATAATAACCATAGTAAAACACAAAACAAAGCTCTACCAGCCACTGTATGGAAAAAGTCAGTTATTGATGCTTGGCTAATAAATAAGAAATGCATTTTTAAGACCAGACATCCACTGAAGGCCCAGGGGGATAAACAAGCAAAGAAAGTGTTTGTGACAGAGGTAAAGTGACTTCCTCTTTAGTCTTGTAAAACAGAAATTGCTAAGATTGACTCTGTAATCAATGTTGTCCAAGCTAGAACCAGCCATCAGACTGGCCAACCAGCCAAAGACAGCACAGAAAGCAGAGCTGATAAGAAGTAACATACGGAAAACTAAGTTGTTGGGTCGCGATGGCTTGTACCTCAGCCAGCATGTCCACCTGAGCCCCACAAGGGTGTGTAGACTACAATATGGGTCCCATTTGGGTTTGTCCGTGGGTTCCTTGTTGGCCCCACCTGTGATTGCCCATGTGAACTGCAAGTGTGGATCAGCCCATATGAGACCCATATAGGCCCCATCTAGACATGTAACCCATATGGAGCCCATGTGGAACCTTGTATAAAGTGGGTCACCAGTCTGGGAAACACTGCTTTAAAGCAATCATATGGAGATATTTGGTGTGTTGTACTGCAGTGCCCATCAAAGATCTCTGAGTGCAACTGCACTGTTATAAAACACACAAAGGCATAGAAATGACTGTTACTGGCCCAAGCACTCCTGCTCACTCCCCCACTTCCACATCAGCATCATATTTCCGTGCCTGAGCACACTTGTGTATCTGATACAGCAGGTCAGGTATGCATGTAGCTGGTAGCTTCTTTATCCTTTCTATTGATGGATTTGCAAACCGTGACCTTGCTACAGTCTGTGGCTAAATTTCTGTGTTGACGAGGATAATTTATTACATGCTAGATGAGCTAGACCTGGTCCAGAGAGTGCAGCATGGGCAGAAAACTGCACAGACTGACTGGAAACTGGGAGTAATAGCTACCTCATAGTTAATGGCCAACATATAAAAGTGAAGCTGCTTCCTAAGGTTTTTGAATAAAAAACTGCAGTCTTTCATGCAGTGAATGATTTCTGATTTTCACATTTTATAACATAAATCATATATCCATATCCATATCCATTCTTTAGGTTTTGGCTGTATTTGTACAGAAGCCACTCTTCTCCCAAAGTCTTTCCTCTCCTGCCTTTTTCTGAAGTGTATTAACATAAACATCACATCCATCTGACATCCTCTCCATTTAATTAATTCTCTATTCATTACATCTATATATAATGAATAGAGAATGTGTGATTACCATCCACTCTCTCTCTCTACTGTGACCGATATCAGTAATCCTCAGATTGTAGCATTAACGTGACTAGAAATGGAAATTCAATCCTTTGTTTTCCATCAACAATCAGAGATTCTGCTCGTGTGCATTAATAAAATGCTTCATTGGACTTTAAGAGGTTATAAAACAAGGGCTATGTATAAACATAGTATGGTATGGTATTAATAGAAAGGAAGGAAATGTTCTCAAGAACATCCAATAAAACCTTGACAGATGTCCCTTTAGAGTTAAAACAATTTAGCTTACATATCTGGCGCTTTTGTATGTTTTCTGTAAGATTAAGATCATAATAATTTACTTATGAATCACACTCAACGCTCACTCTATCGGGTTTACATGTTCAACTGCTCATTAATGCAAGTATCTAACCAGCCAATCATATGGCAGCCACCAAGGTAAGGCACTTAGACAGGTGATTTAAATGTGCCATGGTTGGCAGTATTTCTTGCTGTTTATTCCAAAATCTGACCCTTTTAATTCATATTTTTCTTGTCCAGCTTTGTCTTTGTCAAAAAAAATATATAAAATATAGACTGATCTCCAACAAAGTCAAGATTTGTTTTAATCTTGATGATTATGGCTTACAGCTCAAAAAATTCAAAAACCCACTATCTCACAACCTTAAGAATATTGTGGAAAAGTCTTCATTCTCCCATTCTGGTTCAGTACTTACAACCACAATCACGGGGAAGACTGATGAATGGAAAAATGTTCAGAAGAAGACAATCACTGACACCCTTCACTGGGAGGGTAAGAAGGCTACTGCTGAAAAGGTAGCCTTTAGAGGATTGTCAAAAAAAAAAAAAGAAGCAGATTCAAGAATTTAGGGGAGCTTTACAAGGAGCAGATCAGGGTTGGAGTCCGTGGATAAAGAGCCACCACACAGAGATGGGTCCAGGAAATGGGCTACAAGTGTCATGTTCCTAGTGTGGAGCTAATCCTGAATCATAGAAAACATCATTAGCTTCTCACCAGGGCCAAGGAGAGAAAGAGCTGGACTTAATGATCCAAAGACCCGTTTTCAGATAAAACAAATTTTGAGTTTCATTTGGAAATCAAGGTCACAGAGTCTTGAGGACAATAAGAGAGGCATAGAATCCAAGGTGCTAGAAGTTGTGTGGTTTTGAATTCCATAGTCAGTGATGGTTTAAGGTGCCAGGTCATCTGCTGCTGTTGGTCCACTGTGCTTTATCAAGTCCAGAGTCAACACTGTCAGCTGTCTACCACAAGATTGTAGAGCACCTCATGCTTCCATCTGCTGAGAAGCTTTATAGATATACTGATTTTGCACCTGTCCACTGTGAAGCCAAACACATCATAACCTGGTTTGCTGATTATTGTGTTACTGTGTTTGAGGCCAGACCTGAATCCCATGGAGAATCTCTGGGGTGTTGTCAAGAGGAAGATGAGAGACACCAGCCTTGGGGCTGCTATCAGAGCAACCTGGGCTTCAAAACACCCCATCAGTTCCACAGACTGACTGGCTCCATGCCACGCCACATAGAGGCAGTAATTAGTGTAAAAGAAACCAATAGACTGTAAAAAGAATTGGACTAAGCTTGTGTGACGTCAGCCGTTTGATTAAAATGGGTGGGCTCAAACAGCTTTTGAAGCCAATCTGTGGCAGCCTCCATATAGAAATAAGCTCAACTTCCTGTCAGCTAAGCTATCACTAAGGCCGTTTTCAAATTGCCTTATTGCATACTCCTGCCAAATGCAGTATGCAGTGTGTATTGTGCACTACGTTCTGCGTTCGACAGTAGTATGCAGTATGACTGCCAGTTGGACATTATTGTGTAGTATGCTTGGCCTGGTTTAGCTGGTTTCCGGTATACAGAAGTACGTCATACCCTGGTCATTGCAAACGAGGCTACAGTGTTTTCCATCCATTTATGTACAGAAAATATCAGGGAAGTGTTTTTATTTGATTTTTCTGGATATTTATAGCCGTTGTTTTTAGCTTAGCATGTATAGTGCAGTGAAAGGGCACACTTGACAGCACCTTTCCCGTCTTTACGAGCCGTAACAGCAAAACAAAAACAACAGTGACCTTATTACAACTTATTTCGCTACAGTACATGTTAAAAAGACAAAAGGTAATGGCCCTTTTTGTAACTGTCAGCTGCTCCACTGAAAGTTTTGCTGCTCTCCGCCATTACGAACTCTGATCCGGCGCTTTGCATTGTGGGTAACAGTAGGCAAAGCAGACTGGTCTGATGCATATTGTGAAATTTTCCTGAATCAGTACATCATCCGGGTGTTTTTGGCATACTGCAACTTTTGCATTTGTTCGCATACTGTATACTGCATACTGCATTTTGGGCAAATCAGTACTAACTGCTAGTATAGTAGACGAATACAAAAACGGCCTGAAGCTAGCTTTCTGGTTGACAGATAGGTAGCATCTGCCGCCAAGCTATCTGTTAGTGAAATGAGTGATGCCAATCAGTGCGCAGTGAGGTTTTTCCTAAATACAATCAAAATGGTTGTGGTTCATTTCTTGAATTGAATCACAGGAAAAAAAAAAAAAATCATGATATTCAAACTTTTTAGATGCTCCTGTATAATTCAAACATAAGGGATTTAAACATGAGTCAATCGTCTTTTTTACAAGTCTGGAAAAGCCGTGACAGACACAACTCAGCGGTTGCCAGGTCTGCGTTTTTCCCACCGAATTGGGCGACTTTTTAGATAGTAGATAGATTGTTTTGTCCATGGGTTGAGTAAATACATTTTTGATGTCTTGTGTATGTGTATTTAATATCCAAAGCAGAAAAAAACTACTTTATTTACCCTCAAATACAACTAAATCAACCAGCAGAGTAGCAGGAAAACAAAGAACATTTCACAAAACCAAAGATCCGCTGTGCCACACTGGCACATAGACATAGACACCACACACAGAAGCAGCACACCTGCATGCACACAAGCAATATATGTGGTGTTGCAGAGGTTTTACTGGCTTATGTTGAATTTCAGCGTTGGGCTTGGCTTTGGGCTGGTTTTTATCAGCCATTGGGCTAGATTTGTCACCCAGACCTGGTAAACGTGGCGAACCTAGTGGAATCATTCTCATTGAGTCAGGTATTGCCTGCTCTCTCCCTAAAAAGCCAGAAAGCCTGGTGCGTGCTGTGCAGGCTTTACAGAGGGACACGTGACGATGAGGGAAGGCAGAGTGAGTGAGAGTGACGGCTCCTCACAAAGCATGTCGAGCCAAAAAAAAAAAACAAAAAACAAAACAAAAAAACCACTTGTATTTTAACAAAAAAATAAATCTACTCTTCTTTTAGGCATTCTGCTTCACCGCTTGGCAATCCATTAAAAGAATGGCCTGACCCATTTGGGAAAGGCTAATGAAGCAAATAAAAGAGATAAGATCAACAGAAAGAGATCTGATCAGGCAGAAACATGCAAAAGAAATTAAAGTCAAATCAATAAACCAGACATCCTTATTTGTCAGTTACAGAACCCTGCACTCTATTTCTGTCTCACCTCTGACCATCTGTGTTATTAACTATTTTATAATATCATGTTTTCAGTGTCAAACTCAACTAAATACTGCAGATAACTGCACCGACATAACTGAGTGCTTTGGCAGGTTTTACTGCTCTCTAGTGGACAATATAAAATCTACATCTTTTTTCTAAACAATATCCCAAAGAGATTTTATCCGAGATTTGAATGTCTAATTGTGATCGTACGAGCCCTGCTGTGTCTCAGCTGTAATGTTACAGCTTATTTTCATGCTAAACACATACAGAGATGACACTGTGGTCAGATGTATGTGGACTTATTTTAATTTCCTGCATCAGTGCATTTCTAAACATGACTTTCATGATGACACTGGTTTCACTTTGATGAGCTTCAAAGTAAATGTCACAACCAGTGAAGCTTATTCTGTTTGAAACCGATCATGCTTTGTACACGCTGGTTTGATTTGTGCCTCGATGTTAATGTTCTGATCTCTGTGAGCTCAGTGACAGATTAGAGCTATCAAAGGTTTAATGTCAAGCAAATTAATTCTAATTTTACCCTCACCTTGAGGGGATGAAGTTAGTAATGTTATTTAGAATGTAGGGTACAAAAAGGACGCACAGTCTTGAAAATAAATCCAATATTAATCATATTTACCACTACTGTGATTGAAAAACAGGATATGAGAGTGAATGACACTGACAGTGTCAGTAGTGAAACTTCTTTTAGAGCAATAAAGGAGTCTGATAGTCGTAGTCCACATGTAGGGAGTCAGACCAGAGGATGAACAGGGCATCAAGGGGAGGTTTTTGCTCCAGGATGATGTATTCTGTGACACCACACAGCAAAGGATGGTCTCCAGCTCTGGAATATACTATGATTGTGTTAGAGCTGTCTAGGATTAATTAACACACTTTGCTCCGTAAATGCAGGTATAAAGACATGCTCAGTGATGAGAGGGCGAAGATGGAGCAGACATGCCGTTTCTGAGTGTCTCATAGTGTAGTGAAATTTAGTCAAACTAAAAATCCCTAAATCCCTTTTATGAAAAACCCAAGCAGGATTTTTTTTTTTTAATCAAGAATGAACTGATAGATTTGTGTTTATCATGCTTTATATTTGCTAATAATGGCTGGTGGGTTTCTGAAAAACAGCTGAAACATACGTCATTCCTGATTTAATAGTTTCAATTTCAGTTATTTTTGGAGTTATTTTAATAACTGTTGGGAGTTAAGAAAAAAAAATAGATACCAGATTTACCACAACATGTAGTTCCTCTGCATATGGTGGCTGGATGGGGAGATATGGGGGCCTGATTCGCCCCCCGGGCCACCAGTTGATGATCACTGGTCTATGGTAGTTCATGCTGACGAAAAAATGTATGGAAGGTTTTTTTAAAAAAAATATATAAAAATAAAATAAATAAATAAATAAATAAATAAATAATAATTATATATATATATATATTACACTGTTTAATGCTATGAAGTAAAATATGGCTCACTAGTTGTAATATGTAAGAATTAAACTGTTTGCTTATGATGATGTGGATTGTGGAATAGATATGTATTTTGTAAACTCTGTCGTTTTATATGCATTCATATTCAAATTTCTTTCTGCATGGGTCAGAGTTGGCTCACAGGTGTACACATTTTACCGTCAGGTCTGTTTTTTATAGATCAGATAAGTTGCATTGGAAGTTTCACACACCAACTTCAGGCCTCATTTTGTGCATACACCACATTTAAAAATGAGACCCCTGAACTGTTAGACTGATGCAGAACAGGCAGCTTTTATCAAGAATGGACTGATTAGCCATGTTTGTCATGTATCTTATTTGCTTATAATGGCTGATGGTGGATTTTTGTAAAACTGATCCAACAGTGAGCCAACCTTAAAAAAATCTGTTTCAATCTCAGTTACTTTTGCAGTTACTTGACTATATGTAGGAAATAAAAAATAACTATATTTTTCCTCAGTGCATTCTCTGAATTTAATTAATCTTCTGGGGCCTGGGTGGGGAGCTGGGAGGGACCTGAGTTAATGATCAGCGGTATAGAGGTATCAGCACTCTTCTCACTCAGAGCCTTCAGAGGTGACCCTCTTTCAGACCCCTGTGTACCTGTGCCTCTGTCTAGCTACCTGGCACAGCCTGACATCTGGTGGTGAATTTTGGGAATTACAGAAACCACAGAGCCACAGTCATCACTAAGTTCACCTACAACACATGTACATTTGGTTTAATTGATGTGACAAATATATGAGTGACCGGCCGGCAGTCCCATTTATTGTCCCACTGTGGATCAGTAGGTAGAGTGGGTTTTCTCTCAGCTGGGAGATTGGGAATTTCTATCCTTTTCTTTTATTTTGTTTATTTAACCTTTATTCAACCAGGAAAAACCTTGCTAAGATTAAAAATCTCTTGTAGAGAGTGTTTTGTCCAACAGAGGCAGCAGCACATGTGACAAAGTTTCAAACAGCAGTTATACACGGTGATCATAAAACAAAATAAAAGATGAAATTCGCTGAAAGACACTAGATAAATTTCAGCAGCAAATATTTACCAGGTTTGGTGTTAGTCAAAGCCTCTGCAGCCAGATGTGTCTGCCTGCAAGTCATACAACTTCTCTCAAAAACATATAATGAGAGCAGATCATGAAGTTTCAAGTCTTTTTATAATTCTTTCAACAAACTTTTCTAAGCTTTGTTCAGACCTTTGGAAAGGACAGTAGGAGAAGATCCTGAGACTGAATATAATAGGTCTCTGTAGCCCGAGAACAGCCTTGCATATGAACACACCAGTGTTTTAGTCCAGATGCAATCCTGGGGCAGACGCTTAAACACTGCTGCCTTTTATATGCAGCTGATTCTTGCAATAGTTGAAGGTCTTATGTTTTCAGGTTGTCTGTTCACATGCATGTACCTACATACACACATCTGTCTAGGCCACTCTTATGAACATAATATCTCAAGAATGACCACCCATCTAATTTGGAGGTACAAGGTTAAGGTATAAGAATGAGCCATTCTTGACCCACCTCTGTAATTGCACAGTCTTGCAAAAAATATCTGTACACTGAGGTTATTTTTATTCAATCAATCAATTAATTTGGTTTTCAGATCGATTTTCTCTTCTTTTCCCTGTTTAAAATTCTTTGATAAAACAGGTTTCAGTTATTCACCTGTAGCAAACAAAAAGATAACCATTATATTACGAGGGCAGGTCTGATCTGGTGTGTAATCATCTCTCTAAGAGTGTTAATGATAGCTTTAAAGTAAATGTCAGAATCAGTGAGTTCATTCTGTTTGAAATTCTTCATGCTTTGTTCACACTGACTGATAAATGGTTTAGTGTGTGATTCAATGTTAATGTGAGCTCAGTGACATGTTAATCCCATCAAAGGTTTAATTCAAAAGAAAATTATCCTCACCTTGAGAAATGTATTAATTTCTGTTACTTCTGAGGGGATGAGCCTGCATGACATAAACCTCTTCAGCTCAGTAATCCACATTATTAATGATGTGAATTGAATAAGACACAGCAAACATACATGAGAGAATACTGCAAATCACAGAAGAGCTGCAGGGAACAATATATTATGCAGAGACAGAGGAAGATAAAGCAGTGAATTTATTGTATAAACTAAATAATGATGGCTCAGATCAGTGGTTCTCAACCTTTTTTCCTTTGAGCCCCCCTTCTTGTATCTAAGAAAACTTGATGCCCCACCCCCCAGGACCGAAAAGAAAAAAAAAGTGATATACTGTGGCCAAAATTAACATAAATTTTAATTATTTATTGTGTAAATCCCCCAAAAATTAGCCCTAACACAAATTATTTCATTCATCAACCATTGTATGACTTATTTATAAATGTTATACCTTGATTTCTGTTTATATGTGCAAATTTAATTTTAACAACCTCAGAGGAGACAAAGCCTCATGTCCCCCTAAGGGGGTCCCGGACTCCAGGTTGGGAACCAATGGCTCAGAGGACCATGTGCCACTGACATCTGTGCAGTGAGACAACTCTGTGACATATTCTGCTTTTTACAGCATTTTATTATCATAGCTCTAGCCCAGGGGTGTCCAAACTTTTTCCACTGAGGGCGGCATACGAAAAATATATAAGGATGGTGGGGCCACTTTCATATGCCTCACCTTGAGGATAGTTAAGTTAGTAAAGCCAATTTTATGATGGTTAAGATATGCTTAGTGATTGGGTTCAATTAAAAGTATAGTTAATGGCTGATAAGGCAAATAGCACATATTACTATTGGTTACGCCTCTAAAACATCAGTCTTCGTAATCCATCAGGGCATTATAAATTAAAATAGTGTTATTATTTTGGTTGCCAATATGTTTTTCATTTACAGTCTTGTCTTCATTTAGTCACAAAAAGCTCAAACCAATAAATTCTTCTTCAAAATGTTTGTTTACAGAACTAACATGGAACCACAGCCTTGTGCTGAAACCAAAAAGTGCAATACAGTCAATCACAAGCTTCCCGTTCAAATGTGGGCCATATTTCATTTAATGTTTAGAATTGGCTGTGGGCCAATCAAAAATCAACCGCGGGCTGCATTTGGCCCCCGGGTCACAGTTTGGACACCCCTGCTCTAGTCTCAGCTATTGCATGCGTGAAAGCATAATGCTCTCTGGGTTGTCTGTCGTTATGTCCTTCCATCTAGAACATCCTTGTAATTGCAATATCTCAAAAACACTTTGACAAATGTTGTCAAAAGTTGCACAAATGTTAACACTGGTACATACACAGCCATGTGGCCTCATGTTCATTACAAGCTTTCCAGGCAATTCATTTGAACCTGATATCCTAAGAATGCTTGAATAGTTTTGCTTCAAACTTTGCACCAGTGTTCATCCTGACATTAAAGGGATCTGCTTAGATTTTGGAGGAGATAGGTCAAGGGTCAAGGGACTTGTGCACATCCCCTGCTTGTGTAGGCAATATCTGAAGAAGGGATTTTCCTCTAACTTTGCACGAATATCCACAAGGATTAACTGATTAGATTCTGAGGTTGAAGGTCATTATGTCTCATGGTCAGCCCTTGCTATATAACACTTGTACCACCCTTCCTCTTGACTCACCTCTCACTGAACCTTCACTCTAGCAGTTGGACACTTTACATAACATTTAACAACCAGATGTCCTTTCTAATTTCAATTCACAATGCACTGCGGTTGTTACATTTGTTTTAAACTTTATTTTTTCTTTTAGAATTTGCTGCCCAGTTCCGCAAATGGAAATAATCCAAGTATTTTATGTGTACTTGCACATGTAAGAGTATAATACAGGCCTCTATATATTCTTTAAATAAACAGCAGTAGTCCTCAGAGGTCATTATCCTTCTAAAACGCCACTGAACTGCAACTGGTTGTTTTAATGCACGTGTGCCAAAACTGTGGACTGACACAAAAGTCATCCAAAGTCTATGAATTTCAAAATGCTAAAGGGATATTCTGTCAATTTTTAAGTTGGGTTGTGCAAAGTACTTGGCAATGGTGGTGGCATTAGCCTCCAGGGATTTTAGTGTGCATTTCCCCATCAAACAGGACACACTTTAGAGAAGCTATACAGTTCCACAGAGGGGTACAGTTTCTCTGTGTAATTTAGATAGTTTAAGATAAAAATGGCCAAAAACACTGTTGTCTCAATGTAAGCTGTATTGAAAATTGTGATTGTTTATAATTCCCCTACAAAGCTGCTGTGCTTGGCACTATTTTGTGATGCAACCTTTGGCTACCAGCTACGAGGTCTTTTGCCTCAGCATGTCCGAAAAGCTGTTAATATCTGTGGGCTTTGTCAGGGACAACAACAACAAACTAAGGTAAAACTACTTATTTCAGCTCAGTTTTCCACATTCATTCTTAAATTACTGTTTTGCTCGATTGTTGTCTGTAAGATGACCTTGAGTGTCAGAAAGGTGCCCACAAATAAAATGTATAATTATTATTATTATTATTATTAATGGCTGACACAGTGTTTTCACAAGGCAAACACTGTGATGATTGTAGCTTATTTGATTATCAGCCATTAGAAGAATACAGACAGCCCTAAACTTACTTGGATGACACGTTTCCACTCAGATCTTCTGGTTGGGGTCATTTTTTTTCATTTTATCTCCAGAAAGTTGAAGAAAGTCCAATAAACACCGATGTTCAGAAAGGCAGGGAACTCTAGATAGGGAGTGATGCAGGCTGCAGCTATGTTTGAGCTACCATGGTTGATCAGAAATTTTCTGAAGGTGCTGAGAAATCCCACTTGTGAGAATGGTAGTTCAGTGTGCATGGTCTCACGGTTTCAATGTTTACACCACCAGCTAACTCGGGATCCCTCCTGCTAACCAGTCTGTTCTAAACTTTCTCTTCTCTCTTTCTTCCCACTGAGTCTCCATCTGAAGTTTTTTTTTTTTTTGCACTCCATGTCTTAAAAGTATCCCATCATACACAGTAAATTCATCAGTGTTATTTCTACCCCATAGTGTAAAATTTAACTCTTTTTTTTAGAGTTTATATTCTCACTGCCTCCAAGTTGAATTAACACTTCAGAAAATGTTCATGTCTTAACTCTATTGAAGTGTTAACACTCACACTGTTGTTTTTCTCCACATTAAAGTGTGCTTTTAGCTCAACAATGTGGTATTTCCTTTCACTTCAGATGAAAAATTTAAGTGTTTACAGTTTTAATCATTAACACACTGCACTTTTCTGAATTCCCCAAACTTTCTACCTTGTATTCAACAATTGTGGCAAAGACGAGTTTCTCCTGGCAAGGATGGAGCAAAAAGATAAATTTAGAACTTGAAAACCCACTTCGATTAAAATCAGCTCTCCATCCTTTACTGAAAACCATCTCTTGCCATAGGCCAGGAGCGACCAACTCAGTGGATAAGTTCACTCATGGTGCAGAAGTGTTTAATAATGAGCAAAGAAATCCCAGTAGTGATCACTGTATGAAAGGAAACATCTAAACACACCTAAACACTCAAAAATATTTCTTCAAACATCTAAAACACATCTTAATACTCCGCCCAAGGGCAAGCTGGGATAACTCCCTCCCCTTGTTTTGAAATTGCAGTTGGCTGAGCTTAGAACAATGTACTCTTTATGGGGCTGTACTAACACTGAATGGATCAAAACTGCCAACAAACTCCAACACTAAAGACCGTTTTACTCAGGGTGGAGTTAAAATTACAGTTTAGGGTTAAAATCAACTCTAGAATGTCTAAGGCTGAGGAATAAACACTTCACTTTGCTGTGTATCCAAGGCAGGTATTTGTCACTCTAGTTGACAGCCCACATTTTAGTTTTGTCTTAGCCTAGTTAGCTGTTTTCTCTATGGAAGCCTGCATGCCCAAACAACTGTTGAGATACACTGAGGTGGAAGAGCACGTAGCCTGTAGCTGAAATAATGGCAAAATACTGTCAAAAACATAAGCTTTCTGGGTTAAAAGTGGAACACGTCAAAAAATTTTAATATAGCGTACAATTGAGCCAACATTGTTTTTGGCCTATTTTTATCCTAAACTCACAAAATTATGCTGAGAAAGATAGCCACCTGTAGCACTGTGTAGCCTAGCTTCACTAACAGTATCATCCTTAAAAGTACAGTGCACACTGAAATCTCTGGAGGCAAATGCCTCTAGTTTTGCCAAGTATCTTACATAACCAAAAATAAAAAATGCAGAAATATCCCTTTAATAGAATAGTACATCAACTACTTTAAAATAAACACACATTTAAAAATTTGGGATTCTGTAGTGAAGGTAATCATGTAAGGTTTGATGTGAATTACTCTGTCATGCTTTCGGGCCATTTCTTTCGACCTGATTATGAGTCTACTCTTCTAAATTTGTCTCCATGAAGTCAGAAAGGCCTTGGTCATAATCAGATCATTAAGTCAAATATGATGAAGACACACAGACTGATGGCTGACATGTTTTGACAGACGTACTGGATGTGTTGTTCAGGGCAAAAAGGGCTGACGTTAAACAGCCTTCCAGTGCCACTTTAATGAAACAACGATGACAGAGCAGACACTGCCTCAAGAAACAAACTCTGTCTACGTATATCCTTCTTTTCAACAATTTTCCCCATGGTGGAAACAGAATTCCTTAACTGTAAATTTAAAGGTGTAACCCCACTACCCTCACCTCTTAACCACTGTGATGGTGTGGCTCCACTAGACATTTAGAGACACACAGCCAGGGTCCATCAACTTCTGTTGTACACTTCTTGCTTGGAATTGAAGATGCTGTTTAACTGAAAATAACTTTTGAACTAAATGATTTTTACAGGGTATTGTTTGGGATCCTTGAGGCGAGATGATACATCACAAAGGGGGCTTAGGATCCCTTAATGCCTCCTTAGGAGAAATTTCAACCCAGAAATGATACAGAAATTTTGACTATCTGGAAAATTTTGCTAATTTATGCACTCAGTAATTGGTTAAAGCTTAGTCTACACAAATTATTGCATTTATATGCCTGTGGCACTGCTGGGGTGTTATGAAGCCCAGCCTTTAGCTTGTCTGCATTGTTGAGTCTGGTGTCTCACTTTCCTCTTGACATTTCCCCACAGATTCTCTATTGAGTCCAGGTCAGACCAGTTGACTGGCCAATCAAGCACAGTAATATAATGGTCAACAAACTAGTTTCTGGTAGTTTTGGCTCCACTGTAGGTTGGCGCCAAGTCTTGCTTGAAAAGGAAGTCAGTATCTCCATAAAGCCTCTGATGAGATGGAAGCATCATGGTCTCTAAAATCTCCTGGTGGCTGGCTGACAGCATGGACTCTGGACTTGATAAAGTACAGAGGATGAACACCAGCAGATGACATGGCACCTCAAACCATCACTGACTGAAAACTTAACACTGGATTACAAGCTCCTTGGATTCTGTGCCTCTCAGATCTTACTCCAGACCTCTCCAGAAATTAAATGTTAAATTTACTTTTATCTGAAAGCAGGACTTTGGACCACTGAGCTATGGTCCAGCTCTTTTTCTCATTAGCCCAGGTGAGAGGCTTATAACATCTGTGGTTCAAGATTGGCTTGACACGAGGAATACTTGTAGTCCATTTCCTGGACCTGTGTGTGTGTGGTGGCTCTTAATCTGCTGACTCCAGCTTTGGTCCTCTTCTTGTCAAGTTCCTTGAGTTCTTAAATCTGCCGTTTTTGACAACCCTCTGAAGGCTGTTTCTTGGGCACCTTTCTCTTCCCCATGATTGTGGTTGTGTGTACTGAGACAGTGAGAGAATAATGGCTCAAAATCTTTACAAGTTGGACTTTTCCACGATATTCTAATATTTCGAGATGGTGGATTTAAGCTTTCTGTGAGCTGTAAGCTATAATCATCAATATTAAAACAAACAAAAAGAAGTCTTAAAATGTTTGACTTGTTTGAGATGAATCTAGAATGTATAGAAGTTTAACTTTCTGAAGGAAATCAAAGGAAAAAAATAAGAGAACATCAGCATTCGCCTTTAAAGAAAGTTTTTGTCCTGCCATTTAAATAAATCAACAGTGCTGACCTTAGGTAGCCAATGCTTTCTTATAACTGAATTCAGTACACTTGGAACAATTTCATCTTCACCAAAATGGTATTTATGACTAATGCAGCTGTAGAATGAGAATTAGATGTACTAGTATGCCTACTGGTGATAAGTGATGGCAGCTCCTTGCCACTAGATGGAGTTAATGTTCCTCAGGTTTTTGCTCTCTGTTCAAGCTTTGATTCAGAAGTCTGCTTCTTCTCTGAACCAACACAGATGAACAGCTCTCATATGTGAAGTATTTTTAAATGACTAAGGAATTTTGGATTTTGCTTTTGGCAGATCTAAAAGTGAACTTTCTGACTAGAACTTGCGTGATAAATTATCATGGGACAGTAAGATAAACATGCTGGTAATCCCCCGTTGTGTACTGTTTACTGTCACATGTTTCCCTGCAGAAAAGAAGCTCTATTAAAGTAAATAGCCCTGGTGGCTTGCATTGCATCTTGGCCTCCCAGCCTCTTATTTATCCGTTTTTATTTGATATTTGTGTGCCAAGTCTCGGCAAGCCTGCCAACAGTCGCCACCAACACAAAACCCTCAAGAGTTTCCATCAGTGATATAAAAATCCCAATCAAGTCGAGTCCTCGGGGAAAAACCAGGGTGCATGAAGCGTTCTGTGCTTTGGATGGCAGAAGGGCGATGAACAGCCTGCCAACATGTCCAAGAGGGAAAAGTGGAAAATCAAACTGTGCTTATTGGCTAAATGATCACAAAGCTGCAACACATGAGAGCAAAAGTGAGGACAAGTTAATATGAAGAACATTCCTGCAAATGTACTGACTCTACTCTCAGTTATAGAGTCAAAATCCTTCATGTTTTCTTCTTGACCTTTCTGTAAACTATCTACCAAAGGTTTAATCAGAGGGTTAAAAATATCACAGTGAGTTTCAACACTGTTATTAAGAGGTAGAATAACCCTGAAGCATCTCAGAACTGCATTTTAAAATGAAAAGAGAAAAACAATCCACTGCACAGTTGCCTGAGAGAACCAAACAAACTTGAAGAAATGGTCTAATTAGACTAAAATGAACTGGATCTTTGACTATTTCTCTCTCTGCCATCTTCCTCTCTTCCCTTTTAACTACTCCTGATATCACGTAGATGTCTCCCAGATTTGACATGTCTATGTGACTACCTAACGCAGTGTTACTCAACGCATGGCTCTTTTGTGATGATTTGAGGCTCTTTCATGCCTTAATTTGAAATATTATTCCCCCAGAAAACCTTAAAAAGGGGAACTTTGACCCCAGAAATTATCCATTGCAAGTCACTTTAATCAGTTTGTTTCCTACATTAATACAGTAGGCTTTAATTGTCAGACTTAATTGTCAACATTTAGTTTTTGTCTGTATGTTTCCATTCACCTTATTTGAATTTTTTGCTCCTTCTTTCCAGTTTTTCACCACTTCTAATCCATTTTTCTTGCTTTTAGTCCATTTTGCCACTTCTTTTTGCCACTTTTATCCCATTTTTGCCCACTTTTATCCTGCTGTTTGCTATTTGCAATTTTTTACCCTCTTTTTTGCCAGTTTTTTTTTTTTTTTTTGCCACTTTTCACCTATTTAAGCTGCCTTTTGCATCAAACCCACTTATTTCACATTTTGGCACTCTTTGCTGCTTTTTGCCCATTCTACCACCTTTATGCTGATGCTTGGCCAGTTTAGTCACTTTTCACTCATTTTTCCCACTTTTTGACCATTTTTGCCACCCATAACTTATTTTTATTGCCACGTTAACCTTTTTTGCAACTTTTCACCACTTAGATTGTGGCTCTTGCAAAGGTATTTTGCAACAATTTGGCTCTTTGGTTGAGCAGGGCTGAGTTACGCTGCCCTAATGTATCAGGAACTTCAAGGGTCGTCCCGTTTTGTAGGGGGAAGATTTCACCATGACCCCAAGAAACTGTTTCAAGGGGCAGGGGGCATTCAGAGTCAAGGGGTAGGAATAAAAGTTAGATGTGGGTCTAAGCAACACTCTTTGATTTGAGGGTGAGCTGATTAGATTTTTGAGGTCAAAGGTCACTGGGATCTTGCATATGGTGAGGATGGCCTGCAGTGGCCTAGACCTTACCATGAGCATTTAACCACCAGGTGGTATCTCCAATTTTACAACTGTTTGGGTCTCTCTCTTCCGTTATTTATTAATTGTAGTAAAGTTGGCTTTGAAATATCTTCTATCATCTTTGCACAGTGTCTCCATTACTGGTCTGGGGCTTTAAATACAAGTAAAGGGCTCCAATAGAGCTACGACACTCATGTAAATCCCAAGATTGCATCAATTCCTGAGGTCTTTGGACAATTATTTTTCAAATGCCATTTTTTTCCTGAAAAAACTCATGGAAAGTCAAACTCATGGAGTCAAATGCTCTTTTTCTATTTATTGCAAAAAAGAAAAAAAAAAAATCACAGTATAAAGTAAGATGGTGTCATCCAGCGAAGAGGATTCTCTGGATCTCCTTAAAAAGGAGAAATCCCCCTCAAAATGGGCCTAGCAAATCCTAGAAGTGGTCTTTATACGGGTAGATGGAGCGAGCTTGTGGTGCAGTGCCAAGTTAGAGAGAGATGAAGCACAACTTTTCAGTTCAGTCTCTTGATTATGTGTTTGTGTTCAAACATTGGCTTTTATCTATTATGTTAAATACACAGGTATACCAGGGCGTTTAAAGGTACAGTGTGTAAATTAGGAATATTGGCGACATCTACAAGCCAGGTCAGACTACACAACTCTTCGGCCATTCACGACTGCACCATACCGGACTGTGAAACAAAAATCTCGTCCCATTTTTGCAGACAGACTGGCCACACTAAAAGTGTGATCCCGACCAGTCAACTCATGCTGACCTCACCAATAACCAATAATAACTCTGTGGTTGTGTGCGAGTTCAAAGGTCATCGGAGGTGGGGTCAAAGAAAACAGGTCAAAGAGAGTGAATCAAAGCTACAACAGAATTGCACAAAAAATGGATTTGATTGTGGATAACAATCATGGACTCATGGTGTTTCAAGAGATGGACAATATGGACCTGCTCTCATGAATACTCTGATGGAGAGAAAGTTAGGGACTTGTTTAATGTCTCTCTCCTATTGGTAGGGATCAGGATTCACCTCAGTGACGTTGGGTCAGGGTGTCAAACTAGATGACGATGCAAGAAAAATTCTGACATGCTAGTCTTGTTGAAATGTGGTCGTGGGGCATCTTGGACACGTTGTTAATTATATCACACTACAAGAGTGTTTTTTGTTCCCGCTGCTCATATTTGGGCCTGACATTTGATGAGCTGAAATCTGGCTGAGTTCTTGAAGTCTGAGCCAGCCTAGTAGTGAGATCCAGGTTACTGTGGCATTCAATAAAATTTTAAAAAAGGAGTATCTGTTATTTGTTCCTTTCTGTGGTACTGTAGAAGCATGCAAGATGCAATGCTCCAAAATGGCAGCATGCATGGAGGGGACACCTCCTACATATGAATAAAAGTCTTATTCTAAGTGAACGAAAGTTAAACAATTTTATATATTCAGGTGATAAAACACTAATTTAAACTGACTGTCTGAGCATGCCCTGGACATTTGTACAATCATATCTTAATACTACAAATATATGGCAACAACAATACTGTAACACTGTGTCTTTGTAAGTTTTCATTTAGCCAAGTAATGGTTATCCATATTTTGGGTTAAAGGGGGGCAACTGGACCTGATTTAGGTTCTTGACTATTTTCCCCCTCCTCCCAGAAGCTTCTTCTTTAACTAACAAAGCATAAGTGAAAAAACCTCTTCAAGGATCTCAGTCAAGTCCAGTTGCCACCTCTGAAGCAAGATTTAGATAATGTAATGTGTTAAACATACTCTTTTGTGTTATAAGGAGAAGGTTTTGGGACACAACTGTTGACCAAGGGCTTCCGAAAGTTATCCTGACAGGATAACCACTAAAATCACGAGTGATAAATGGGGAAGGAGATTGAAAACAAAGCTAAATGCTTATATGCAATAACTGAAAAGCTCCTGTTCAGAATATAACCTGGAAACTAATCCACCGTAAAATAAAACTTGTAGGGAGAAGGATAAACTCCCCTGAAATAAAATACAAAAGCCATAAGGCTGGTATGAAAAGAGAAACAAAAATACTGAGTCAAGACACTCAGCACTGTCACACAGCTATCTTGAAACAGCTAGTAATAATATCATCAACCACCCAGAAAAGATTCTCAAAAGCTTTGCAAACTCTTCTCATCACAAACAAACAGGAAACACAAGGAGATGTCCTCACTATCTCTGGTGGTGAGATAAGAGATCGTGTTTCTTTTACCTTTTTGTAAAGCACTTTGTGACCTCGCTGTTCCTTAAAGGTGCTATAAAAATAAACGTATTATTATTATTATTATAATGAGTCAGCACAGAGTGCTGCAACCCAGGAGTATGTAAGCTTGCCAAACCTGGTCACAATCAGTGGCGATCAGCTCCACACACCTGACACTGCACTGACTGATTCACACTCAGTGAGTGACCAGATCAATCTTCCTCGCAGTTTTGCATGGACAGCAACATGATGTTCTTGAGATTTTGGCTTGGTATGAATTATGCCTACAAAATAAGTGTGAAAACCACTGACCTAGGCCTACTTATGAATTTTATGTTGTCTTTTAAGCGACTCTGTCTGCTAATTCTTGGTGAAATATTATACTCTGTACCTTTTAAAGTGAGGTTTTAGTGTGAGGGAGAGAAAGGAAGCTGCAGCAGCTGTGACAAATAGTCATTCATGCATTTTAATGACTTTGAGGGATGTGAAAAACTTTAAAAATCAAACTATAAAAAAAAAGAACATTTCAGAGCAATATGCAAATGTGTATTATAATAACAGCTTAAACAGCTGTTAGAAGATGTAAATTAACTCATGACAAGCTTAAGTCCATTATGATTCCAAGAAGGGGGTTTAGGCGTTAAACAAGGTCGAAGAATTCGTTTTTCTGACAAGTACTTCATAATAAAAGTCCACCGTTATTTTGTCAGAACTTCTACTATGAAGGCCCACAGCAGGAAATATGGTGATGTCAGCTGCAGCTTGGCACAGCTCAGAGGAGAGAAATGAAACTTAAAACTGCAGGTGCAAAAAAGTGAACACATAGAGACTTACAAAATAGTTTTCTTTTGCTCAGATATGATTTGATATGATTTGGGGAGAAGGGGGTTTTAATGCTATATCCCTTTAAACCTTATAATACTGGGCTATAACTCTGTTACTGCAAAGGAAAAAAATACTGTGTGGCCATTTCTAACACAGTGCATTTATTCAATGGTTTAATAAAATAGTTAAATCGTGAAACGTTTAGTTCCCTGTCCTGTAAATACTATAATTCCAGAGCCATTCTTATCTCAGTGACACTCTGTCATTGACTAATACTTGATGTGAGTGGCTCTAATCATATCTGCTATGTCAGCTCATAATGCCTTGTCTCATCCGTAGTGACATGACAGTGTTTAACAGAGTCTATAAGAAGCTCTTCATAAAGCACTCCATGTCAGACCCTCACATTACTCACTAATCAACGTTTCTGAGGGTTAAAGGCGCCGTCTGGTGATTTCACACCTGTGGTGTTCAATGTGTGGCCACAGACGCGCCTCACACCCTGCAAACATGATGTAAACAATCAGCTCAGCTTTTTTGTTCCTCTGCATGCAACCCGTTGATGATTGTGTGAATCCTCCTCTCTCATTGGTCCGCTCCTGACCTCTGACCTATTTTCACTCCAGGGCAGAGGGAAGGGCATCTGGACTCAGCGTTCCCACTGAACGCAGAGGTCTATGTAGGTCAGCTAATGGCCCTCAGTGCCACTCAGAAACCACAAACAGATCCAGAACGCAAGGCAGTGTGTTCCTCCGTGTGAGTGTGTGTGGGTTAGGAGAACAACTAACTAATTTCAGGGTTGATGTGCATTTCACGGGATGTCACCACACTCCATCTGTTGTCAGTGCTTCTTCATGCGTCATGCTTGTGCAGCCATTCATAAGGCTCGTGTAATTATTCCTTTTTTGACACGCAAGCCAACACGCTCACGCTAAAAAAGGAGCTTTATTTATAGTTGAGCTCTCTCTGAGGACCTTATTCTTACAGCTGGCATGCTTTCCTCTAATACCAAGGTATTCTTCATAAGCAGAAATATTTTTGTGCATGTGTAAAATGTTAGAAATATTTGGTTTAAGTTGCATTAAGCTGGTTGACCACTTGGAGGCAGACAGAACCACAAAACAAAGAGTTGGGTAGTTGTTATACAGAGCATCAGCTCTATCTAGTCTGTCACTAAAGAGATGGACATATCACCTCCTTAGTAAGACCTGAAGTTTTCAACAACTTAAATTTATGTAAAAATGACTGGTAAAATATGTTTTTTTCTTTTGTTCAGTCTGATGCATTAGACGGCCATTAACTGTAAAATATAATTCCTCACCACAGGTCCATCTAAAGGAGAAACTGAAGCACAAGACTCAGAATCTAACACGCTGTAAAAGTCTAACATTTCAAGGTGCATTGCACTGTGTTGAATTCTCTTTTTAAATGTCTCCAGTCCTTTTCTGAGAGAACTGACCTCCACCTGTGGAGGAACTGAAGTGCAAGAGACTCCTTCTGAATAGTTTTCCTTTTGTGAAACACAATATTTCTACAGTGAGAATTAAATTTAAGCGCACAATTCTGGTCCTTTTACTTTCTTTGAAAACTTTTATCTCATGCCAGTTTATACCTCAACTCTGTATATCTAACAGGGAACACCAGTCTTATTTTTAACCTCTTATCTCTGTCTGTCTGAAGCACTGTCTTGTTTGGAGAGCACAGGGTGTTGTTAGTAAAGATTGCTAAATGCTTAATTTCTCAGAAGTTGCTTAAAACTCGAAATGCCATTGATAAATTCTGATGAAACTATCTGGAGACATCCTAAGCTGTCTTTAAGCATGTACATTTTGTTTAAACCTGACAATGGGAAGAGAAATTGTAAAATTTTAAATATGCTGATATCATCCCCTTTTGTCCCGATCCCACCTAGAAATACCATCAGCGGATTTGTCAAGTGTGGTTTGAAACCAACCATCCAAAACCTAAGAGTTTCCTGAAAAAGAAACAGAATTTACTAAAATCTTTATTTCTCATCCTCTGTAGCACATAGAGATATGAAACAAAACAACTGGAAGCTTCAGCGCCTCGGCTTAAACTATTAATCCTTCAATTTGCCCCAAAGAGCTTTACTGTTTGTTTCAAACTATTAACACAGAAATTATGATGTTTAATTATGGGACCCAAGAGAGTCATTAGGAAGTTTTAGTCTAATTGTCGTCTAAAATATTGTTGCGCTGTTTTTTTTTTTTTTGTTTTTTTTTTTTAAATGACTTGTGCCTTTCACACATGTTTCAGCAAATTAAGGAACATTTCAATTGAAAAAAATGGCAAAATCATCCAAAGGATGCAGACTTTCATCCCGTCTTAAAGGTGTTTGCATTCAGATTTTGCTTCTGGTCTTAAAGGGTTCAGATGTTGCAGACTTTGTGATGATGACATGAATGTTTTCAGGTACTCACTCTTTGCTAACAGAATTAAATCTGCTGTAAGGGACTTTGTACAACTTTGTTAATTCTAAAACCAGCTCATTGCTTTTTTTTTTTTTTTTTTTTTTTTTTACTTAAAGGCTGGAACCCTAAGATTGCTTCTTGTAGTTTTACTTTAAATTCAAGATTTTTTTATTCATCAAAGTGTATGCGCACAGACTGTATCAACACTTTAAATTACAAAAACAAAAACAAAACAAAAAAAAAACCCCAGCCACAGGCCTGTGTGTATTTGTATTTTAGGGCAACCAAAGTAGACAGACAGAAGCAGTCACAGCAAATTCACCAGCATGGCTCTCACCGTGAAAGCACTCCCATGGCATCCTTGTGACTGATTCTAGCCAATATTTGTTCACATGATATTATTCCTGACACAATTTCCAGTAGTTTTTAATATCTGGCAGAGATTTGTTTTTCCAGAACCTGAGGATCACTTTTGCAGCAGTGACAACCTCGACCTTTTTGTCTAGAAAATCATAAAAATATTTGGCAGGTCTGTCTGGTCTCAGAGTCAGCAGAATAGTGGGAGTAGAGGTACTGTTAAAGCCATATGCTTTCTTCTTTATGTGAATACTTTTACCCAAATGTGCAGACAAGTGTTTCCTCCAAACTGCAGTAAAAATGTTCCCGTTTGTGCATGACATTTCCTGCATAGACTACTGATCATCAGACCCATCCTTTTCCCAACAATATTAACACATCTCTCTGTTAATAATGGAATTAACTCATAAATGAGTATTTTTGAGGTTCTTTTTAAAGTACTTCATGCAATGAAAGTTCATTCATAAAGCACCATTCACTCAAGGCAATTCAAAATGAGTTAAAAAGAAAAAATCAAGAGCTTTTAATAATGTCATGGTTGAACAAAAATAGAGCAAACATTAAAAATAAAACCTTTTAAAATTAAAGATCAAAACGAAACTTAGAAGTATGAAATAAAATTAAATATTTGACCACATTTAAAAAAAACTATCCTCACATTATTTGGCTAAATATTAAGAAATTCATTCTCACGTAGCACAGAAATATTGTCCAACAAATTTCAAGTCATCTTTTGAATTCCACGAGACATGCCCGAAGTTGAAGTAAAAATTTAAGATCATGTTAAATATTAAACATGATGTGGTGTGATGCTGCAGAGAGAGAGAGAGAGTCATTGAAGCTTAAAGTTCATCCAGAGTTTATCTTCATGCCGTGCAGTCCAAGCTTCCCGTCTATGAAACGGTGTCGATTGTCATTTACACAGATTAATAACTGCGAGTGACCCATTGATCATTTTCCACCAACACAGGCCAACAACTGATGCCTCTCATTACTCGTGTCTGCAGACGCGATGTGGCGGGTTCATGTAGTTTGACACAGATTTAGTGGGCAGCGGCGCCTCTGGGGCCGTTAGCATTGATGCTTCCATGCTTCAGCTAACATCGCAGAGTTCAGGCGACCAAACTCTTCATGACCCCTGAGTGACTCCTCACACAGCCCGGGCTTATGGTGAGAGTCGAAGCAAGAGCACGCCACCGCCCAGGGTCTGCTGTCAACACTTAAAGAAGCCACCCACACACGAAGACGCAGGGAGCCAAAACTCTGACTGGATTTAGGCCATTGTGTGTACAAAACAAAACAGGCTTAACCTCTTTTCTTTATTTTTGTGGTTTAAAACATACTCATGTTGGTATTTAAATGAATATTGTGTATGATTATGTTCTTTTTAATAATACAAAAGGACAGAGAATAATGCACTTTGAAGTAGGGTGTAAATCTATGCATCTTTATAAACCCTCTTTGGAAATGTGCATTAAACTAACAATACACTGGATATTTGGCCTGAAATTTCTTTCTTTATTAAAAATGACAGCTCTAATGTTAAATGTATTTGAGCTCTTTGGCTCTTTTACTACCTAAAATATAATTCCAGCTGTAACTTAAGACAGATAAATTCTTAAAACAGACAAAAATACCAGATATGTCTACTTCAAACATTTGAAAAAAAAAATCTTTTACCAAAAGTATCATAATGCTTTAAAACAGCATAATTTTTAAATATTGCTGCTGATTCACAAGGCATTCTGAGAGGTTTCCTATAACTCTCAGTTTGGTGTGTGCATCGCGAGGAACCCCAGCACCTAGCCATATACTTCCATCCTGGCATGATCCAGGACACCCAACCCTCAGACATGAATGTGCTATATGCAGGGGCAGGGCTAAGAGGAAGAGGAAGTGGTAAATCAGAATAGGGTTGTTCTCATGCCATGAGTTCTGAATGCCATGTAAAACAAAACAAAACAAAAAAAATCCAAGTTTTATGTAGTTTACAGAAAGCTTGGACCTCCTCTTTGTGTCTTTTAGGTAGTTGTAACTTAGTAAAAAAATACTCAAAAGTATGCATACAAGCCCACAAAAAGCTATTTATTTACAGTAGCATGAGTAAGCTAGGGCTGCAAGTAACAGTGTGCCGCAACCACCCACTGACAGAGGGGCGCGCTGTGACAGAGTAATGATACTGTTGCATGGATGTATTCAGGACCAGTGTGTGGTTTTCCTTGTGAGGTTTGGTGTTGATTGAAATAAACACCTAAAAAGTTACAAGGCAATATTGGTGTCATTTCACAGCAGAAAATAGACAAAAACAAAGTCTAAGTTTGACCTCCGATAACAGCCCCACCCTACGGTGAAAACTCACAGTTAGCAAAACTTTGGGTCTCAAGGTTGTCTAGTTTGCGTAAAAAACAAACCTGGAGTCAATCAGATGAAATCCCTCAGACAAGTCCGTTCAAATGTGCAAAATGTCCATCAGTGGAAAAGGCCAAAAAACTCCAAATTTGGACCTTTAGCTGTTTGTAATTCGGTTCCAGTATGTTTTAGAGGATGGTCATAATGTAATGTTTTTTTCCTCTCATCATGATACATATGTGTACCGATTTTCATGCATGTAGGTCTGACCCAGGGCCCCATCTCACTTTTAGCGCCCCCTAGAGAAAACTGCAATGGACTTGCACCGTTCCACAACCAGTTGGCTATTTCCACAGGGGGACAATTTTGGGGAAAGTTTGGTGAGTTTTGGGGCATGTTAAAGTCCCCAAAACAGGCCACGAATGGCTGAAATGAGCAGATACATTAGGGCTCTCGCCCGACCCTTGGTCAGTGCTCAGGCCCTAATTAGTAACTGTGCTTTCCACCCCTGACCGCCAGTTACAAGTTCAGTGACCCAAGCTCAAGCCTGTAACGTAGAATTCCCCCTGAAACGTTGTAACCCCACAAAGCATCTCCAGGGCAAGAAGAGACCCCCACTGCTTACTTGTTTTAAAATGGAGGACTCTGGTCAGGATTTACCATACAGCAGGCTGACATTATGGCTTCTTGATTTATTTTTCATGATGAGAGAGAAAAGCTGTTAAAAGTGACTTTTCAGTTGACAGTTCCAGAATGCTTTGCTAGTAGCTTGCACCACCAGGAAATATTTTCTGATTTGCAAGATAGATCTGCCTGATGACTTGGGGTGTAACGGTTCACAGAGGTCAAGGTTTGGTTCGTACCTTGTTTTTGGGGTCACGGTTCAGTTCATCGATAAAAACAGAAAAAGTCTAAGATTTTTTATTCTAGATGTCCCCACCTATCATCATAATTTTCCTTTAACTGACATTGGTGCAGCTAATACCTTTTGTACATGTCGGAAATATACGTTTGAATCAATCAATCATTTGTTTCATCTAGTGTTATTCATAACTATCAGTGATAGATGGTACAGCCTGTGATGTATTAAACATAAGACAAAAGAGGGGGAACAACAACCAAAAAAAATGCAAAATGAAAAGCAACACAGAATACAACCTTATATATCTTGATTTGAAAAAATAAAAACACACACAACATAAAATGCAAGTTAAAATGCAGTGTGCTTTCACACCGTTGCAGTTGGTTTGCAAAATCCTGACTCTTGTTCATCAGTGGAGGACTACAGACTCACTCATGTACACTCAGGGAGATTTGCCTTAGTCCTGTGTTTCTCTTGGAAAAAAGGTACCCCACAATTAATTCTAGTCCTGGATTTAGTCAAGAAATAAACACTGGAGCAAAGCCATATACAGTTGTGTGCATAATTTTTAGGCATGTAGGGTGCTAAGGATTCACTAAGCTAGACAGCCAAGGTCAAGCTCGATGGCACCTCTTTTGTCCAGGCCTTTTCACCTCTGGTAATACCTTGGAGATTGCTGGTGGTTTTTGGGTCCTCTGGGGCATCTACAGGCCAGGGGCTTGTGGCAAACTACCTTCCAGGACATCACTGTAGGCCGTGCTTACTCGCCAAATCCACCCCTTACTCCACCCTGAGGGTTTGGACTTTGATATTTTTTAACAGTTTTTTTCCATGCCTTTGGTAATTAATTTGCAAGGACATCCAGAGCACGACTGGAGTTGTGTCAATACCCCTTCCTGCCCGATGGTGTCCTCAGGCGGCTTACATCTACACCTTACTTCAGCCTCAACGTTTGACCAAAACATGCCTAAAAATTCTTCACAGTACTGTCTGTTTCCCAACCAGTTCTGAGTTACAAGACAGCACAGCCTAATAAAAAAATATGAACATCAAATATGGAGTGCAGTTCTCATCTTGTGAACAAATCCATAACAACCCAGTTCTCCTTAAAAATTTTATCTACTTCTGCTATTTGAAAAAAAAAAATTACAATTTAATTTGCGTATTCTGGTCTGTTGCAAGAACAAAACTGTATTCTAAGCATACCAGGGTATTGAAGTGTCTTGTGTGTAATTTTCATGCGAGTTTCATATTTCTTTTCTTACAACAGAACAAAAAAACAAAAACAAAACAAGGCCAAAGTTCCTCCAAACAAATGCTTATTCCAAGACACAGAGAGGTCATGTCAATTATTAATATAAGATTATTCTCTTGTGCAACTTGCATTGTTTTTTTTTTTTTTTTCAAGACTTCAAATGTAATCAAGATGTACTGTATTCCTACAGCAGCCTCAAAGGGAGAGTTCATTTATTCCAGAACTACTCAGTCCTTGTTTATTTAGTTCTCTCCCGTCTTCAGTATAAAACAAACCATGCTGGTGTAGTCACTCCAGGACATACCTGAAACAGAGCAATGACAGATAGATGTTTGAAAACCTTCAAAGTGTCTGACACTCTACTCACCTGCCACCTCTTCCTTTATACACAGGCTTTACCTCCTTTTCTGCAGGTCTCATGCCATCCTGTCAACATCCTCACTGTTATTAGAAATGGCATTGTGTTGACAGCAATCGATTGTTATGTCAGCAGCTTCACAGCGTCCTCCTGAGAGAGAGGGGAGATACATCATTGGAGGAGGAACGCCGACCAAGGAGTCACTTAGTGAGGGCAGAAAGCTGGGATCTCTGAAATCCCAGTGTGCATGTTTCACTGAGGCTGTGTATATGTTCAAGGTTTAACTGTGATGGAGAGGCAGAGTTACAACAAAATTCACTTTGTTTTCTACTGTGTTTGTTATGTTCCAGTACTTTTCTGCCTACATTTGAAACGAACAATGCTGTGGGTTCTATGTCCCATGTGCCATATGTCTCATTAGGAGCGGTCTTACAATTTAGATCATACTGTAGAAAACTTAGTCTTCTAAAATCTATCAATGATCTTTGGCCAAACTAGAAAAAAAATATCAGTATACTTGTTCTAAACTTTGAAACATATAACTCAAGCCAAGTCCTTAGAATAACTGGTGATATAATCTAAAATTTCACCAAATAATATTCTTTTTTTATGCACTCTTAATTTCACTACTTGCACTAATATTTGCAGCTTCCCATCACTACCTCACATTTATTCTTGCTGCAGTTTTACAAAGACCTCGAAACGACCCTCCATCTTTGTTATCACTGATTTTGTGTTATTAAAGCCTTTGGACATGTAGACAAATCCACAGCCTGACAGGCCTGTTGTGCTCTTCCATTCATTTGATTGGAGGATTGTTATCTGGGGTTTATCAAACACTGAGTTTTGTTTACATTTTGTGCTAATTCACGGTCAGCGTCGCTGGTATTGTGTTGGCCTGGTGAAACGTGACTGAGGATGTTCATCATTATAAAGTGAACCCAGTTTACACAACACAGCTGTGATGTCTGCTGCAGCAAAGGAATGATCATGATGGACAAGCTTTAGCCTTCACATGACAAAACAGTGAAACAGTTTACATCCAAGCATGAGGGCTAGTGAGAAAAATGTTGACCATCATTTTTAACTTATGTTGTTTAAATGTGAACTTTTATCCTTTTACTTTCCATGCTGATTTAAACTTTTTTTATTTGCTTGTAGTGTGACATCGTGAAGTGATAATTGAAATTGATATTGTGGTTAATTTCTACATGTTGATCTCACCTGCACATGCGATTTACTTTTATTCACTTTTTGTTGTCTGACTGTGCTTTTTTAAACATGCTAAACAAATAAACAAATTTAAAAAAAGGGAAAATAAAGTTGTCACTGGTATTTTGTGAGTAGTGCATGGTTAAAATAGCTGCTTTACATTTGTATAAAATTGTTTTTCCTCCTGCAAGTAAAAGAGAAGTTAAAAAGTCACTGGTAATCCATCTTTTTTTTAATTTACATTTTTTTGGCTTCGATGCAAAAATGCATGAGAAAATTAATATTTCTTATCAGCATGGCCTCAAAAGTTCTTGTTCTTTTATTCATTAGTGATTGTTTTGCTGCACGAGAAAGGCTTTTTTAAAATCATCTTTCCAAGCATACCATGCTTTATATCCGTCTATTAAAAAACTTAAAAGGTTGTAACAAAGTCCGGCCAAGTCTTTAATTGTAAACCCAATCTTTTTTTAATTCTTATGTTGTTTTTGTTCATCTCAAACAGAAGGTGAAGAATACTGAATGCAGGCGTGATTACTGTTTGCCAAGATCGTGTGTCTCCTTTTTCTTTTCTTTGCGTGATAATAAATAACAAGGTTTAAAAATAGCACTGTCAGGTATTTTTCATATTCAGACTCTTTTCTTTTTAAGTCCAGTCAATATAAGGGAAAAAGGTACCCAAAGTAGTGATGCACCAGTTACAAATAAGGCTGGTCCACATGCTAGCTAGCTCTTTCATTTGAAGGATGAGAGCCGTTTCCTTCTTTAATGTGATTTCATACACAAAAGAACTGAGTTTAAGACTTATGTATGCTCACGCTTTCTTTATGAAAATATGTAGATCTGTGCACTTAAACGGTATAATCTTAAGTTGGGTTGAATGCTATATAATTAACCTACCTGAGGTCTCGGCCTCACATGGATCTCCTCTTCTCCTGCACTGCTGCTCTGATTTCCACCAAGCTACTGAGATACAGTTGTTGGTGCCTGTGCTCAGCTGAGCTAACTTCAGATAAACCTCTGTAAAAAACTTTGCGTCACCATTTCCTCAAAAAGAATTCCCATTCTCCAACGTATTCTTCTCAGCTCTGTTTTGCAGGTCCCGCTTGAATTGTCGGTTTCACTACTCACATCAGTATCAATTATGAGTGATCTTGGGCTGCGTGTTGATGCGCAGTACTCAAGCCATGCTTCCCTGTGTAGCACAGGTAGAGTATGTGGAATCTGGGGGTTAACTAGTGGCTTTCAGCTGACTGCATTCATAAATGTTGTTACAGCATCTAATGAAAACAGCAGTCCTCAGAAATGTCTTTGATTAGTATTCATTTATAACGTCAAAATACCCTTATTAGACATGTATTTAAGGAAAAATAAACTAACACAAGCACAGGCATGGACACACTTTACAGAGGGTCACCAGTTTATGCAGCCACTTGCTGAACTGTAACACAGGTCTTGTTTTATTTTTCCAGGTTTAAATGTACACTTTTAAAAGATGTTTCTGTCATCAGCTGGTTTAACAGACATGTTTGTGTTTGTGCAGTGACAACACATTGTGCACATGTCAAAAAATAGGATTTATCTGTTTCCTGCTGGTTTGACAGACATGTTTGTCTCTTTGCTGTGACAATAACACATGATGGGGATAACCATGGAGTTAGTTTATCAGTTTCAGGCACTGTGCATAACAGATCTCATGTCCATGGCATGTTTATTTTTAAAGACCTGTACAGCAAATGTGCCAAAGATGACATGGATAATTTGGCATTCATGTACCCATAATTAACAGGTGTATCTCTGTCATTCTTCAAATGACATGTTTTCATTTTAATGAATATGAGTAAAATGCATGATAGGAAGCAGATCCTACTCCTATTCCTGTGCCGAGCTGATTAACCATCCAGATCACCTAAAAGAACCAAATTGCCAACACTAACCAAAAACTATGTGTTTTCTTCACTGGTGCTTTTCATCACCCTCTCACTGGAAAATATTTGCTAGCAGCAAAATTTGCACTTCCACTTTAAATATTTTATTCTTACAGCTTTTAGGTTTCAAAAATGACAAGAGTGCAGTTGTTACACTGTCACATACTGGCTCTGTTATGGCAAGAACTTTAACGTACTGAAATATTACAGAGCTGGAAAAATCTAGCTAAAAACAGCAGCACTCCAGATTTGATAACCTACATATGGTTATGTTTACTTACAGCTGAATGACAGTGAGGTTTGACTGCACGTATCCCTGCTCCAAACACAGGATCGATGTGTTCCCTCGGTGAGTCTGGGAGCTCCACAACTCTCAATAAGTCAATAATACACGAGTGTGGCTCCATGTGTTTATGTGAGTGAGACTGAACTAAGAGATGGTGCTGCAGGTTTCAATCCCAACGTAGTAAAGAGAACTTTTACAGGAAAGCATAGTAAATGCAACCACCTACTATTCCTGGCTTGCACTTGGAGCAATTCAACCAAAAATTTGATTCACAAGAGCTGCTTCTGATATGTCAATTCATCCTGTGAAATAGCTGCTTATTTGTTTTAGTTTCAGACTTTGAAAAAGCTAGTTTGATCGGTTTTGTATAAAGGCTCCTGGTTATTTGACGCCAAAAGCTTGTGAGAGGCTTTTTTACTGTTTAAGTATTCAGAGAATAAGGGAGACGATTTTTTTCCAAAGATGCAGAAACCTCTGCAAATTTAATGCTGTGAAACTTTTGTGTTGGTGGCCTGGAGGCTGAGAACTGAACTTTAGCCAGAGATGTTTTTACTCTCTCACCCGTAAACTGTAAATGGCAAAGGTTACCTGAGGAACAACAGAGAGGCGGTCTCCAAAGCTACAATGCAAAGGTATTTTTACACACTTACAGCTTTAGGTTCTCTCTGTAGCTACTTAAAAATATAAAAAATTAAATTTTGAACGGTAATGTCTGTTTGTTGGTTCAATGAGACTGCTTTAAAGTAGATGCATGCAAAATATTCTAGTCAGTATGTGACTGAATTATATTCGGTATACTCTGCATCAGCCTTTCCCAAACTTCAGTGTGCTGTTGCCTAGTTTGAGATCCGATAATCTTCTGAAGCCACAAAAAAACCCCTGTGCAACCATAACTCACCTCATATTTATCAGATTTTTTTCTCATTTCAAATGCTCAGCTTTCAGACGCATTAGCGTTATGCAGAGTGTTTATGGGATCAGAGTAGAGTTAATAAGCCACTGCCATTTATTTTGCTTTATAACAGGCATCTGCAAAACAACTTAAATTTTATTTTTTCATATTGTCCTCTGTAAACTTTAGCTGTGGCCCTACAAACTCTTCCCAAGTATCATTAATGTCTCCAAAGACACTGATCAAGTCTTAAAATTGGGAAGTGACAGTAGAATTTTAAACAGCATATCAACCGTTAATCCAACACCAATGACACTGTGACACCAGTTGCATACATCAAACCAGTGTTAATTTCATTGACTAAAACTATTCATCAACAGCCTTTTTTTCCATGACAAAAACTAGACTAACACTAACAAAAATAGATCTAGGATGACTAAAACTGATAAAAAGTAAGTTTAGTTTTTGTCAAGATGACCAAAATTAGACTAAAATGTGATGTCGCTTTCATCAGACATTAAAAATTCATGATATTGCTGTACTGGTGGTAAATCTGTCAAAAAACAACGCAGCTTTATCTCTTCTGCCTCTCACCTATAGAAAGCAGAGAACCTAGGTTGACATAGTGCAGAAACACACTACTATGATTTGGTACCAGATTTTGGCAAGAAAATATGCTTGGATTAAAAGAAAAGACTAAAATGTGAGGAATTTTTATTGATTAATACTAGACTAAAATGTTTTGAGTTTTTGTTGACTAAAACTAGTATTTTATAATCATTTAAAATACGGCTTAAAGTCCTTGTTTGTAGGATTTTTAGTTATTAAAAATGACTTCCTAAGTCCCAACTACAGTACCTCTGGGGCCCTGGCCAACTTCTTGGGAAATAATGCTCTAAATGCACTAACAAGGTAAGGCTATGTCCTATTTTCTTTCTACCCAAAACAAGACCTCTGAGTACATCTGCAAGCTTCAGGAACTAAATAAAAATTTTAGAATTTCCCAACCTCTTGATTTTATTTAATGAAAAATCTCATAGTTTAGATCCTAAATGGAACAATTTACTTACTGTATATCCACCTTGAACTCCCATACACAGACTTTTTTTCTTGCCTAATTTTTTTCTTGGCACACATTGGCGCCCCACTGGAAAGAGCGAAGTGACCCACTTTTTAGGTCCCAAAAGTGGTTGAAATGATGGTTCAATTGCCATGGTTCTAAAAAAGCAATGATAATAATAATAATAATAAAATATAATCTATTAATCTTTATTTGTATGGTGCCATTTCCTAATCAAAGTCATCTCAAGACACTGTAAAGAGGGCAGTTCTAGACCCTAGTCTTGTATTGAGACCCAGTGCTAATCACCGAGAGCTCAACATTACAGTGGTGAGGAAAAACGTCCCTTAACCGAGCAGGAACCCTAAGCACGACCAGACTCAGATTAAACAGTCATCTGCTGACATCGTGCTGAGGTTTGTCATTATTCTGATTTTGATTTCAGGTATTATTACCATTAACAAGAGGGTTCATACTAATGAAAAATACCAGTACAAGACCAGACAGTGTAAATACACCAGAACTAGAATGGCCGTCTGAGGCGGCAGACCCACGCCTACACAGCGTCACCGATGAACTTACGCTCCTATTGATTACCATGGTGTTCAAAATTTTGAAGTCTGAGAAAAACCGAACGGGTGCGCGGATCATCACCAAAATCTAATCAATTCTTCCCTGTCACTATCCCAATATTCCCTGAAAGTTTGTTGAAGATCCGCCTTTCCATTCTCGAGTTATCTTGTACACATACAAACAAAGATATGGAACCCTTTCCATAACCCCCTGCCGATTTCATCGGCATGGGTAATAAAGCCACTGACTACTTCTCATCTGGTTAAAATCCCTGTTGCTAAACCCAAGTGCATACACTCTTTGAAGAAAAAAAAATTGAAAATACTTAATGCCTTTGAGCTGGGTGACTTTCAGAGAATTCATTTTTGAATTCATGCATTTTTTCGTAATCCTAAGCATTTAACTAAATGGAGTGTAAATGTGACGTAAGGACTTACCTTGATCAGTTGGGGTGGGACACCTCAAAATAATAATAAAAAAAAAAAATAATAAAGATAGAGTAAGTAAATGATAATGATAATAAAAAAACAAGAAATTTTGGTGAGGTACAGAGTCAGGAACTATGTTGCTGAGTGTGGTTTAAATCAAGTAATAAACTTTCTGTGTAAATTAGCTGTTTATTTGACTGTGGCACACCTCACACACACACGCCAGCCGGGCCGTATTTCGTGTGGTATGCCTAACTTTATTCAGTAATTTTTGTGGCATGCCTTGCACACTCTTATTTTATGTGCTGTGGCTTTTTTTACGGATCCCATTTGAGAACCATGTACTATCATAGTTATCAACAGTATTATTTTATGTATTTTGTATATTGTGTGTAATTTGATTGATTAGTTTAGATTATTTTTTTTCTCCACACTGCTTTACCACAGGCACACCGTGTGTTAAGGACTTATGCTTGACGGAATAACAATGCTGTAACTCCCATCACTATTAATGGGGAGCAAATGTGGCATTGCTTCACCAGTTGGAGTAGGACACCACAAATTGAAACCAAAAAACTCACAAGAAGAATAAATTTAGCCTTAGACAAAACTATGTTAAGAATTAGGTTAAATTTAGTTAAACAGGTTATTTATGAAACTTTTCATGCAAAATGACTACTTATTCTGCTGTTGCTCACCTCACGTACACCAGCCAGCTATTTTACTTTTTTTGGGTGATATGCCTCACTAAATTCTGTAATTTTTAGTTGCATGTTTTGCACAATCCTGTTTTTTGCGTTATGCCTTTGCTTTTTCACTGCATGAATGCCAGCTAGTGTTAAATGGAGATGCCTTGTGTACATGTCTCATGTATGCTTGCAAATAGAGGCATATTGCATTCACACGAATATTTTTTCTGAGTTATATTACTAGATAGTGATGTCACCAACTCAAAAAAAGAAAGAAGCTTTAGTAACAGCTATTCTAATTCTGAGATAATTATATCATTAACCTAGCTAAACATGACAAAACTTTACGTGAGAAAATTCACAAGAATCTTGTTTTTTCTTGACCCCCCCCCCTTGAATTCATCAATTCAAAACCACAGCAAAAAATCTCATCAGGGCAAGGAAACATGGCCTGAATGTTCAGTGAAATCCAGTTTTGTCTGTGTGGGTTTGAAACATTCAGAGGTGTTTGTGAAAAAGGGCTGGAGGCTGATTAGTAACATCTGAATGCAGGTGAGGGTTTCAGCCTCATCTGGGATTTTTTAGCACCCACTGGTATACGAAAAATAAAACCCTGTTCAACAGAAAGACAGAGAAAAACAACAGAAAGTTTACCTCAGAAAAAAAGAGCTTTTTCACAAAAATGTAGGTTGTAATTCAGAGATAACTGTCGAACAGAAAAACAAAGAACATTTCCTGATGTGCCAAATAACTATTTTCATATTTTTTTTCACTGAAATGTCCAGCTTATAATGACATACAAAAAGAAAATTAGACTTAGATTTTCACTGATAATTTACACTTTGTCATGCGTTTTTTGAAACTCTCATACAAATATTTAGGTTCTCTCTAGTGTGAGTGAGTTACAAAAGCTTTCAGACAGAAGTATCGTTATGTACCAATCTAATTTATGACTATTTTGAGAAAATTTCTCCATTATACTCAATCTAACATGCAGATCTTTTCTGGATTAATCGAAAAGTTGGATTGGTTCATGAGCACAATTAAATTTTTGCCTCATAGTTTTTGATTTTATCGAGGATATGATGTCTAGTACTATATGCTGTGATAACTGTCCTGTAGTTTACTTCAGGATGTGCAGATAGTTTTGAGGCCCTCTTATGAGCCATAAAAAAATCACCTTTTTGTCTAAATTAATCATAGATAGGGTATTTCTTCTTGTACAAGTGTACTCAGTGAAAAGATTTAGCTTTAAAGGTAGTGCTTCGTCTGTGCGGCCTTCGAGTAGAGAGCATTAACTACTCGTCGGTCTTCCTTTTTGCCTTTGTCTCCCTCCTTCTTCCCAGATCACTGTCTTTATCCTGGCCAGCATCCTGAGTGGAGCGCGCTCTCATGTTCCAGATATTAAATTACTCATGAAATATTTGCTTGGCCTCTGGGGTCTGCTGCAGCCTGCTCACAAACCTCCACTTAGCCTCTGAATGGTCTCTGAGTGCGGGCTTGTGTCACCTCTCCGAGGAAGGTCAATTTTTCCGATTTAGAAACGAGACTTTACACGACAGATCACATCCAATTAGCTTTATATTTTTGGGGGTTCTTGTCACCTTTTTCTCGTCCTTCCCAGCGTTCCTCTCTTCCTCAGACTCACCTAAACCAAGCAGTCTGAGAGGTTGAACATTGCATGATTCAGTAAGAGGCAAAGAAAAAGCCCTGATCGCTCACGCTGTGTGCACTTGACTGTAGCACAAAGTCCCATCATGCTCGGTGAACCTTGAAGACATTTTAAAGACACAGCCACAGAGTTCACAAGGACAACAAGAGCGACAGTAACCGTCTAGACGGACAGAAACCTGATGGCTGCTAGTTAAAGGGTTAGCTGTGACACGTAACTCTCCTTTATTTCATAAGAATTTAATTTAAGGCAGAAACTGTGTCAAAACTATCCTCATCGGCTAATAACTGAACTTAAAGCTACCAATTTACTGCAACATAAAAGCTGGATTTTGTTGCTTGATTTTGATGTTTTTATTTTGGAAATTATATCATTTTAGTTCATTTGAACAATATTTTTTAGAAACAAAAAATAAAAATAGATAATTAACAAGACAAAATAAGAAAAAAAAACCCAAGGTGGTCTCTTTAATTGATTAAAATGTCTTTATTTTTACAGCACTGTCATACAGACAAGGGATTCCAAAATGGTGACTCTTGAGCAAGGTTGGGCTTAGCAGGTCCAGCTGGCTGGCTCACACAGGATCTTGTTATGATTTTACACAAAATTAAACCTGACATGATTGTAAACAAGACTAAAATAATGCAATCTTCATAAAGCTTGTCTTATCTGCTTATTTTGACTGTCCTTGTACACCACATTTATGATTCTCTTTATTTTTTTCTTACATCAATCCATCAGCCATTTATTATACTTGTAAAATCACTGAGGGGGAAACCTTTATTTACAATCATCGAGTCATTTACCGAACACAAGGCCTGAACAAATAAGGTGGAATAACGCAGTAAATTAAAAACACTGGACTAAAATAGTCAAAAAAAGGGCTCAAAGACTGAAGTTACAATGGCACAAACTGATATTAAACCAGTACACCTAGACAAAAGTATTGCAGATAAAAGGTGGTAGGTTTAAATTCAAATATATGAATGTGTTTGACCTTAGTACAGGATTTGAGAATTCTAAATTTCTACACTATCTTTACTACTTACTGTTATTACAATAAAAGGGTAATGAAGGCAGCAATAACATCTACATTAACATGTGTGTTCATTAGGGAATGGGGAAATTTGCAGACATTTTGACCCTCGGCTTGGTAATCTTGACAGAATTGGTCCCAGAGGATAAAGATGCTGAGGAACCATTCACTTGTTTTGGCATCAAGTCTTTATTTGGAAGTTGGCTGTCCATCACAGTTGTTTAAAAAACAAAGAAATTGGGGGGGGGGGGGGTTATTTCCTTTGTTTTGATGGGACATCTGAAGGAAGATGGTGAGGACTGGGATTCATTCCTGCATCCAGTGTGTCGGGTCTGCACCTGGTATGGGTGCTTGCTCCACCAACCAAGCCAAACTGGAATTCTTGTTTTGATGCCCAAAAAAGGCTTGATAATAATGTATATATTTACCTGGGGTAGGGCAAAAATCTCGTATCTCCATTTCTCGTTCTTTTGATTAAAAAATAAAAAATAGAAAAAGTAAATCAGTGCTGTTAGTGCCCTTACATCTGTCAGTGTGTTTCAACAAATGTTAAAGCAATAAAAAGTGTTGAAAGGTTGCTAACTATGACCATTCAGTCTTAAATTAGATTTTTTTTTCATTCACTGATACAAGATTTTGTTTAGAGCGATGTGTGTGTGTTTGTGTATGTATTGGGTGTGTTTATTATATTTAAAAATAATCAAATTGATTGCAGGCTTTGTAATCAATTAATTGTGATTAATCGAATGTGTCGATAGTTTGAGAAAGATTGCATTACTGGTAGATTTAAAAGATAAAATCAAAATACTAAGAAGGACATGTTTCTGAATGGCATCAAAGCTCTACTCGCTCTTGAAACAGTGAAAGTTTAGACCAAGGACAGATTTTTCACTTACTCATCAATCTAGGAAGGTGTTGCTCTATAAAATATGGGATTGATCCATAAAACTGTAAAAAAAAAAAAAAAAAAAAGGTTTTACCCGCTTACAAAACTACCATAGCTGGTTGCATAATTGCATCAGAGTACAATGAATTAATCAGCATACATTTTTACATTACTCAACTCTATGATTAATTGAGATTTTATATAGAAATGTATAAGAAACAATCAAATAGGAAATGAAAACACAAACAGAAATGCGTAAAGCTGCTGTAATAAAACATTAAAAGGAAAGACAGCAAAGATATCAACAGCAAACCACATGACTGTTGAACAAATAATTTGACATGGTAAACATTAAACGTTGACTTTGTGTTGTTATAGAAGGTTATGTCCTGATTGTATATTTTCTTAAGACAAAAATCCCTCATGTGCAAACATTAAAATCTCCTTTCACTCACTTACATTGAATTAACTGTAAACATAAAAGAAATGAAACTGAAGAATCACAGATTATTAACTTCATACTTAAAAGGAGGATAAATACCTCAGTTTTATTAGTGTGTATTTGTCAGTTTTGGTTGTGTCTGTGTGGAGTTTTTCCAGATGTCACGGTTGGTGAGTTGAGACACTCTGGGCTCTTTGGGGACGGACGTTTACACTGTAAAAAATGACAGGTAGGACTTGCACTGGAGGTGAACACACAAACAAATTATTAGGGCTGGGAATAACTGAATTTTTTGAAGATTCATGGGTATATATTAAACAATATATAAAGTAAGATATCGTATATACTGAACTACTTTATGTTGAAAAATAGATGCTCAGTACAGAAATTGTTTCGATAAAAAAACACTGAGTTACACGCTTATTGCCCTCAAGATAATCTATTTCAAGTCTTTAGTCAGAATGGAGAATTATAATTTTATTTTATTTTTTCCACAAAGAGGTAGTTCACTTTGATTGTCTTACTTGTAATGTGCATGTTGACATTGTGCAGCTTGCTGTTTAATAAAAATGTGTAAGATTTGGCCCACATTTGGATTTGTCCTTAAACTTGCTTTTTTTTTTTTTTTTTTTTTTTGTTCTTAACAGAATCAAATACTTAGATATGTTTTGTGTATCTCCATTCAGCTTAAACATAATACGATAAGATTTTTGGTCCAGGTTGCCCAGCCCTACAACAAATAAATCAGCATGGTGAATTACTTTCACAAATATAATAAAGTCTAGAAAATTCTTTGCCTCCAGGACAGACAACAGATATGCACATGAAGTCATATTTTTGTCCACATTGTTGATATTAAATAATTTTATAAACACATGCAAGCACTTTTCTCCAGTATTTCAAGATGTTCAAATTGCCTTTTGGTTTATGCTCTTATTGTATAAAAGTACTTTTGTTTTCAATATGTTTTTGAGTGATCCAACAAACATCTCCAAAACTACTCACTGGATCAGTGCTCAAACAATAAGTCACGTTCCCTTTTTTGATAATAGCATCAATTCTGCCTAATATGACGTCTTGCTTCTCCTGCTTGGAAGCGTATCAGAAGCAGATAAATCAACGAGAAGCAGATGTAGAGATTCCTCTGCCTTCAGACCTCAAGTGTTCCCATATGGCCACCAGTGTAGCCGCGCCGGCGCTTATAGATCCCAGCAGAAAGGTGAGAACCCAGTCACCCGTGATTATTACCAGCTCACTCATGAAATCACCGACCACGGGGCAGCGACAGAGCGCCGAGAGACGGGCAGAGATCAGGAGCCGCTTCGTATCAGAGTCAGGCAGAGTGAGAACACAGATGCATTTTTTTTTTTTAACCACAAAATAGCAAATAAACATGAAAAATAGACAATTTAAAATTAAACATTAAAGAGCAGAAGCATCCTCCCACTAATGACACTTTATATTCACACATGTTAAATATTCATATTCTACTGACAACTGTTTTTCAGATGCTTCTTTTTCCCTCTAGCGTTGTTTATTCAATCCAGATCAGATTTGGGGTTTTTATCAGTGTGCAGAGAAGTCAAATCAGTCTGTGAGAAAAACATCAAAGTGAAAAGACGTTCCTCAGTGCCGAAAATTAATGCTCCCCCGTATACAAACCAGGCTTTTATTAATGCATAACTGAGTGTTAAGAATTTAGATGATCCCGACATGAAGCTGACTTGACCTAAAATAGGATTTAACAGCTCTCTGAACCTGAAGAAAGTGGGAGTTTTTATAACGCTGCCACATTTCTCTCTGTCTCTGTGGGAGCGGGCCCTTTACAAAAAGCTCACTAAACCTCTGTGGTTGGCTAATCGCACTGTCCCAATACTCTCAGAAACATAAAGTATGAATTATTGAAATCATATCTGTTTCTGCCGTCGGCTCCTGAAGCTCACATCCTGACAGTCTCGAGTTCACACAGCGACGACTCTGCAGGAGGCTGAAATCATAAAGTTACATCTGTGCTCACGAACTTTAGCATTAAAATGTCATTACTAATTCATGTTAACACAAATTTGGGAGTATATTTTCTCTTTCACCAAATGGATCCTCAAAGCAGCTCTCTAGCTTCTGTAACATTAAAGCAAACACAATTTTTCAAACCAACTTTATACAGTAACACATTTCTTATAACACGAAACAGTTTATGTGCAAAAAAATCAATGAAGTGTAAAAACATTTAGTGAACAAAAAAAAAGAAAAACTTACCAACCCTGCCCCCCCATTGCACTGTCCTTCCTACAAATCGTGCTAAAGGAACAGTTGCACTCAATATGCAGGATTCATCTACCCTGTCACTAACTACAAAATTATTGTAAACACTGACTCACCTGTGATAGTAGTGTTGTCTCAGCATTACTAACTGGTTTTGAATGTTGACTTCAATTCGCAAAATTGTAGCCAAATGTCAACATTGAATTAATCCGATGCTAAATACATTTTCTTTCGAGTGAAAGTGATTAACAGCGTCACAACAGTATTTTTTATATAAATGTTTACCACCAAAAAAGTGACAAGTATTTCATGCATTGGCTTGTAACAGGGAAATAGTGCCATCTATTGGTACACATTGAAATTTATAAATTTTACAGAGTTTCTCCGAAACGAATCGGCAACTTTAATAACTACAGTGAGCAGGTTTATACTTGTTACAGCAGTGAGAAAAATATGGTCTTAATGTGAGTAAATGGGACATTTTTGTCTGTCAAGGGCTGAGTAGGGGGGTGAATTTTAAAGCTAACACTAATGAAACAAACTAGTAAAAAAAATTCCATCATTTTGCACTTAAACTTTCTGTTCAATTTGATTTTTTTACTGCCTTTAAGTAAGGGTATATTTTATTGGTTTCCTGTTGTAATACTGACCTAATTCTATTCTGAAAGACAATAAAGAGCTGTGCGTAGATCAAAGATTATGACATCAACTTAGACACAGAAAAAGGAACTTGTTATGGACTGGGAAGAAAATAAAGACAATAAAAAGGTAAACATTTGATAACTGAAGGTGCAGATGACTACTGACTTGCCCACTAAGCTGTCTGTGAGTATTTTCAAAGTGAAACAGGTTATTAAGGAGCAGTGGTGGACATATTTTAGATCATCGTGGCTAAAGCCAGATGTTGCAAAGGCCTAACTACAGCCCTAATTTTGATTTTTACAGTTTTAAGCTCCACGTAACGTAATTTTATTCAGTGCTTTCAGGAGGCTTTTACAGTGCTATTCATAACTCTCGCAAAGCTTAAGTTTCTTTATGTAGCACATTTCATTTGACAAGCAAAGCAAATTTGTGCTTTCAAATAAGAGGTCAAAATTCTGTATATGATAAATCATTCTACAATTAAAAAATGCAAAATAAAAATGTGCACATACAGTGCATTCAGAAAGTATGAAGACCACTGTCACTTTTTCAATTTTATGTTGCAACCTGATGCTTCTGTTGAAAAAAAAAATCTCTTTAATCTACATTTATTACCCCATCATGACAAATTGAAAATTAGACTTTAAGAATTTTTGCAAATTTATTTTAAAAAAGTGAAATATCACATTTACATAAGTATTCCCTCGGGAGCTCAGTCAGAGTGACCATCAGGTTCTTGGTCACCTCTCTTACTCAAGACCTTCTCCCACAATTGCTCAGTCTGGCTGAGCAACCAGCTCTTGGTAGAATCCTGGTTGAGCCAAACTTCTTCCATTTGAGAATTCTGGAGGCCACTGCGCCATAGAGAACCTTCAGTACAACAAAATTTTTGTAACCTTACCCAGATCTGTGCTTTTCAACAATCCTGTCCCCTAGCTCTGCAGGCAGTTCCTTTGAGAGAAATTGGAGGAACTTGAGCTCAATTTAAAGCTGTTGGTCTGAATACTTATATCAATGTGATATTTCAGCTTTTTATTTTTTAATAGATTTGCAGAAATGTCTAAAATTCTGTTTTCTCTTTGTCTTGATGGATACTGAGTGTAGATTAATGACAATAAAATGTATTTTTTTTGACTGTCGCATCAGGCTGTCACATAAAAAAAGTAAAAAAAAAAAAACGAAGGGGTCAGGATACTTTCTGAATGCGCTATACTGTATATGGTTAGGCTTCTTTTGCACTAGGACAGAGGATAGAGGGGCGAAAGAGTGAGGAATGACATGTGGGAAAGGAGCCGTAGGCTGGACTTGAACCCAGGCCACCTGCTTTGAGGACAATAGCCTCTGAACATGAGGTGTGCAGACATTGTCACTAGGCTATCTGTGACCTGTTTTTAAAACACAAACGTTCATAATAAGATTTACAGTTCTACTTTAGTTGCGGAAAGATTTGAGTCCAAGATTAAAAAAAAACAAAAAAAAAAAACGTTTGTGTAGATTGGTATCTATTGGCATCTAAATGACTGAGTTTGGAAAGATCGGCCTATTGGACATCTGCATAAAACCACTATCATGCATCTCTCATTATACTTGAGTTTAAAAGTTTCTGGGTTAATTTTGTGTGATTTTTAAAGGATTTATTAAAAGAGAGTTTTCTCAAAGACATAGCTATTAATGCATGGTAAAGACAAAATAATGCATTTAAATTAAGGTAGAATTTGTTCCTGAAATTGGGTAAATTAATTAAATATCATTTCTTTTAACTTGCACAGCTTTTATTAAAATGCAAAACTTAGCCAGGATTTGAGTTTTTGTATCTTCAGATTCTTCTTTCTGTTGCACAGATCTCGTTGATGGCCACTATAAGCTCATCAGAGTATCATACACTCCTGATCTGTTGTTGCTCATTGCTGACAAACAAAACATAAATTTGTTGACATATATATTTAATGGGTCACGTCATCACCTCTCCATAAATGTGTCCATTACATACAGTGAGTCTGCAGAGGAGATAAGCTGCAGTGTAAACCAGCTCTCCACTATAATTTATGACCCACAAGTCAAGCCAGATTAGGCCTGATTGGATCGCTGGTGCCATATGTGACCTACAATCTGTGCTCTGCTTGTACCGCAGGGCGGGAGGGTCAACTATCTCCCTGGGCAAAGGTTGCCATGGGAACGACCTCTGGATGGTGGGCTCTTGCATTGCTCTTTGCAACCCTTGCACATCTCAAGGCAGAATTATCTAGGATTTCTTTATATTCTTCTGCTCTATTTCCTCAATCCACGCTGCAGTTTCAGCTCCCTCTGTTTCCTCTCTGCACACGTTAACACGCAGTGGCATTTATACACTTTGCATGCAAGCTCTCACACATTATGCATACATTGAGAAACTTGTAGGACAACCCAACCCCCTGAAAACGTCACTTTCTGCATCTCCTTCCCCTGCATCAAATCACAATGCTCAGCTGCAGGACACTTCTGTTAACCGGCATGTTAAATTATTTTCATTCTTTGTGGTCCAACGAATATTCCCCTATTATGTAACCTTTATCTGTTCACGCTGGTTTAAATACTAAATATCAGATTGAAAATCTGCTTTTTCTATTCTTGTTTATGAGAAGTCAACTCAGCTGAATGTCATCCGAGGATCCTGAACCCTTAAGTCAAATTTCTGGTCGGTGGTGATGATTTTGTGCTAGACTGCAAAGAAAGATTGTTGCCACAAGCCATGGGGCTCCAAAAGTGACCGTATCTTCTCAGGCTGGGGCTTTATGGTTGAATTCAACTTGATCTGCAGGGGGGACAGCTCAAAACTGAATTTAAATGTGCTCTGGACACTTTCAGAGACAAAAACTTATTGTTTAGTGTCCAAAGGCTTTAGATCAGAAGGCTTAAGCAAGAATATGAAATGAGGAATGTAATTATTATGGTGCATTTCCACCAAGAGGTCTGGTTTGGTTCATTACAGTTTGCTAAGGTTTGGAACAGTAAACCCTGAGCTTGCATGCTTTTTCCACAGCTATTTTCTGTTCATCTTACCTTGTAGTCAGGCCTGGAGTGGCTAATCCAGGGAACCGGAATGATTCCTAGTGGGCCAAGCTGGCTTTAGGTCTGCAAGGGCCGCTGTAGAGTGTCAGTAAATAGATCACACTGGCTGCATTCCACACAGATGGGTACAAGTAAGCATTTTTTCACAGCAGAGTTTCACTATTGACAATAATGATACAAAAGCACTCAGCATGGTCTGAAAATGACACAGGTAAGAAGGCAGTATCAGAGTCAAGATGTGCAAAACAAAGTCCAAGATTATAAAACGGGCCAATGAATGATGTAGTATTCTATTGGCTAATGCAGTGATTCCAAAAGTTGGGCCTGTGGCCCCCAGTAGGGGCTCAAAATTATTACTGTGGGGATTTGGCAAGGCATGATAAAATAGTGTGTGTTGTTTAGCACTGCTTGCAAAGCATTGCAAATTTCTGTGGTTTCAGGCAAATATTGGGCTATATTGAATCTACAGTAGACATCACAACTGCTAAAACAAAGAAATGACAATGTGACAGGTCATATCTCACCCTTGGCTTCACTGTAACAATGAAGCCAAATGCAATAGAGAGAACCACACTCATCCTTTTACCACATCCCTCATACCTGCCATGTTTTTTAAAGTGTACATCCATATTTATATATATTTATATCTTCCTTCTTTTTTCCCACCCCTTCCCCTCCCTCTAGGCCTTTTCAAGCCCAGCACAGCTTTAGCAGAGGACTGTCAACATCAGTCTGGTCTGTTCGATAGTCATGCCTGTTAGAGGGAAGGTTTATGTCGCCACTGTACTGGGGCTAAATACTGCTAGTGCTGTGTTGATGGTGATTAACGCTGATCTATTATAATAGGCAACTGCAGGGGGCACAGTCTAGACCTGCTTTCTTTCTAAGGTGTCTTTGGATAACATTGGTTATGAATTGGAGCTATACAAACAAAGCTTATTGAAAGTATCAAACATATTTTAATCTCCCAAAGGGGGAACTAGCAGAAAAGGTATGGAAACCACTTGCATACTGTATACCATACGTATATAGTCTTTAAAACAAAAATATGTTTTAAACTTTCTATATGAAAGGTGCCTTGAAAAAACTAAATGATTTAGCCCTAAATAAATACACCAGACTCGATTCAAAGATTAAAAGAAAAAAAATTATCAAGCAAGGAGGAAAAAAAGTGCAAACCACTAACCATTTATTTTCACAATCACACTGTAAATAACAATCAAGAGATTAAATTTAGACACAGATTTCTGTCTTCTGATTATGACAAGAGGCATTTGCACACTGGGGCTATTTTGTTTTATATTTCGGTGAGAATTTCTGCACATTATAACAGAAATATGGGTTTGAGTTTTGGAAATTTTTTGCATCAGTCCCATCCATTTAACGAGGTGATTGAGCCATCAGAGCAGCAGCTGCAGATTCCTCTCCTCTCACACTGAGACTTCACATTGAACACTGTTACACTCCCATGTATTATGTGGATATCAACCATCGAACGTGACAGATAAAAACCCACATTTGCACTCAGCCATGCACCAAAGGGGCCGAATTCAGAAGATGCACAATCTCTCCAACTTGGCACAGCACTGTGATGCACAAGCTTGTGCACGAAACCATTTGAAGATCTTTGTCAGGAATGGATGGACACGTTGCTTTTTTTCTGTTTGCTTTTTTGAGGAGTCATCATCTTTGCTTTTTGCTTTTGCTCTTTGTAATATGAAACCATTTTGCATCGTACTATGAATCTCTGCAATGAATAGAAAAATGAACATGTTGGACTCTGCGTGCAAGGTCTGGTGCATGACTTTTTTTTTTTTTCCTTAATAGGATTACAGAGCTGAAAAAATATATGAAAAATAAGTGACTCTGTGCAAAGACCTTCACAAACTCCTAATCACTTAAATTTTAATTCATAACTATGACTTAACAGGATTTTTAAAAATCAAGTGCACATTTTCATCTCTCTTTTAAGCTGTAGAAATCAGCTTTTCATAGTTTTAAAATCTGCATAGAAAAATAATATTAAAAAAAATTCTTAAGCCAGTTTTTTGTGCCAGCCCCAATAACCTACCAGCTGGAGGAATTTATAACTTTCCCTGGGAAAGGCTGACACTGCAGAAAATCAAGATAAATGATGGTTATGATTTTAATTGTGTTGAATTGAAACTCCCAGTCATATTAATCTCTAATAAAAGGTGAACCAAAGCGGGCTGGGAGAAAAGCTGCTCTGCTTAGAACATAACATGGTACATTTTGTGTTTGCTCATTATTACCACTGTCAAACTTGAGGTAAAGATTTCTTTTGATCTTTCAACAGACTGCAGTCAGTATAGCTCCAGTACCCAGGGATTTTTTGGGGGGGTCATTTTCCCAACTTTTGATGGAATAAGTGCACATACAAACTTGAGCTCTATCTTAAATGATAGTCAATGCAAGTCCATGGAACAGTGCTTGTGTTTCTAAATTGTTATTGTGACCTCTATTCCTGCACTTTAAAATGTGATGGAGCTCTAATTCTTATTATTTTTGTTTTGACTTATTGTGTATTATCTGTCTCTTGAATATGTATTATTTATTATGGCATGTGCTGCTGACCTCTTGGCCATGTCACCGTTGCGAAAGAGATCTCGGTCTCAATGGGTTTTATCTGGTTAAATAAAAATTAATAAACATAAACTGATGAAACAGAAGCACTTGGTGAAAACGCAGCTTTAGACTCTTAAACTGTTCGCTGGGCTTAAAACTGAGACAGAGTTGCAGGACACAAATGGAAAAGGTTGTGTAGAAGCTTATAAAGAGAAATAAATCTCTTTATTCCAATCCCAGGATCAAATCTAAAAAACAAAAGCTCATAAAGCAGACAAGGATCACATTGCAAAGTCATTATTTTGCAGCCAACATGAGAGAGAAATATAATTAGATCCCTTGAGAGATCTACAGTTCCTCTCCTCCGTCCTCTCAGGGTCGAGGTTAAACACAAAGGAAATAAAATAAAGAGGTAATATCCCTCAAAGCACGGACGGAGTTAAATCAGCCGTTTTTTATTCTTTCCACCAGTAAAATGCATCCACAACCAGATCTCATGAAGCCATTACACGACTGCAGGGGTTTTATTAGATCTTTATTGAAGCATGCATGTGTGAAATACCTGTACAGGAGTTTATAGTGCTTGTTTAAAATCACCTACACAACAGGGACATAAATAACACACACGTGCTTCCACAGGGGAGGGTATGTCGTGACTCATAAAGCTCACAAACCAGAAAGGAAATTACAATAACTTCAGTGATAATAGGAGCTGCTAAATTACTCGTAACAGGAAGTGTAAGTTGTTATTCGAGCGTTGGAAATCGAATGTAGCTACAGCTGAGAACATTAAGGTGGGATGGATGTCTCCTCATTGCATACAAGTGACAGAAAAACTGTTTTTAAGGTGGATGTTTTCCACCTTTAAAACAGTCCCCTGTGGTGAAACTTGGCAACTTGTCAGCATGCCACTGGGAGAAATATGGCTGCTGGAAGGATCCAGCCATATGTTTGTATATGTTTCCTCTACCAAAATATGTTAATGTTTGTGACCTTGATCATATGAATAAAACAAATTTGTATGTAGGCCAGCTGCTACACCACTAACATTGTTAGCTTGCACTTAATACCAAAGAAAAACAAAACAGTTTTTTTTAAAGAGCTGTGACCTTCATAAGTACATATGCCTTGCACAATTGTTACTGTAGCTGTCTCTCAGTTATGCAAGCAGTTTAGCACTGTACTACCTGGAGATGATAATGCACTCAAGCATAAATAATGGATGGTACACAATCACAGTTTTCCTCAACTGCACGAAATTTACATATTATACATATATTTACAAAAAAAAGTAGAACCAAGGAAAAATTTTAGCCTGGACACCTTGAGTGGGGAAACCAGGGGAGGGAAAGGTATTAGGATATTTTTGATGGCTTTCGTGGAGAGTCACGATGAGGAAATATTCTGGATGGACGATCAAATTCAAACTCCTTTTTTACTGTTTTATTCGCCCTCAAAGCCTGTTGAAGGCTTGGGTGTTTGTCTCTGGTAAAGGAGCACTGATAAAAGTTGTCGCCTATGCCCACCCACCTGTTTCATAGTTCCCATGGATAGTGTCACCTACAGCAGCGGTTCCCAAAGTGGGGTTCAGAACCCCCAAGAGTCACAAGACAGTGAAGGAGGGTCGTGGGGTGCTTTCCATAAAACAAATCGAAATTTCACATGCTTGAAAATCATTAATTGTATCTATTATTTTAAAAGATATTGTTAAAATGACTTCAAATTAAAATCAAAAGTTATTAAGTGATAACTGTGCTTAAATGCAAGTAAAAGTTATGAAAACAACCTAAAATGCAATTTTTGAGCATGTTGCTTTATGTGACTAGATCTGCCTCTGGTCATGCCATGAAGGCTGCTTGCTGACTGAGGTGGGTCTGGTCTCTCACCTGTTTGACTCTCAGGATGTGGTCTCTTGAGGTTGTCAACCTGAGGTTAGCAAACTTTGTGCTGATAGTGAAATTGACTGTTCATTATACCCTGTTGGTTTAAAATACCCCAAAGCAGTTCAATACAGGCCTATTAGAGTTCTCTTTCAGTATTAAATCTTAAGTTCCAGTTTTATTTCCAGCCACGAATCACCGCTCCACTGAAGCACACAAGGCAGAGGTGAATAAATACAACTGAAATATGATTCTCCTGATTTCTCAGTTTAGCAGAACACTGATAGATTCTATTTCCACACAATCTAAGATCACCCTATTACTCTCCCCTATATTAAACCAAGACCTTACAGTCTGTGGATCATGAATAAAGGACCTGGTTATTTCATATTACGGGCTAGTAGTTACTTCGTATACCCAAATTTATGAGAGCAAATACTGCTAATTGTTTTTGTTTTTTCATGTGCCCCCTTTCAAGAATATTCATCTAACAGCTTGCAGCTCCTTATACTCCCTAAATAATCTTTTAATGGCTAAGACCAGAACTATTTCATTTTAAAACAGACATAAAATAAATGAAAGCTCCTTGTGGACATGATATGAGTGAACCTGTAACGAAACACCTTTTCAGTTGTTCATGTTCAGAACTAGGTGTGTTTCTACACAAAAAGCCCCAAAGCTGCATCCTTAAATGTCTAATTTGGTCCACAAGTCAAAAAAGAAAAAAAAAAAAAAAAATATATATATATATATATATGTAATAATAATAACACAAATGTATTGCCTGGAAACACGGCACGACATGAAACTTACAGCTCGAGTGTGTAACATTCGATGAGAACCGTGTAGAATCAACTCTACTCCCCCTCCCTTCCTGTTCTTCTCCTCCCTGTTTAAGCTCCGTAGCTCCGCCCCTCTTCTCAGATACCTCCTCGTGAATGTGCATGTCTGCTGAATCGAATACTGACGGTGGCAAAGCTCTTGGGGAGTGACTTTGCTCCGCTTTTCCACTGAAATCAACGGCCGAATCACAGACAAGAAAACAACAAACAGATCCTACATAGGACTGAACACCTCTGGTAACTCCGCCATTGTATCAACTTCTCTGAGAGGCAGAAGTGCACCTACTACAGCAGCTAACGGAAACGCTCCCTCTGACCTGAGCCTTGATTGGCTGCGAGTACTAGCCTCCTTGTTGGCTGGAGCATCGTCCCTTGCTGGTTTTCCTTAAGTGAGAGTGCAGTGCGAGGAGGTGTTGCAGAAGTGTGTTACTCTGTTAGATGGCTTCAATAACAAGACCCTGACAGGTTGTGTTGTTAATGTGGGCATAGGACACTAAAAATAAATTGCTTTCTACAGCTTTAAGGCAAGCTGTCAGAATAATACAAACGTTGACAATACTTTTGTACTTAGTTCAACGAAGTCAGGACTGAATAGGACATTTTATTGTAGAAAAATAAGAATAACCGTTTCCTGACTCCTTCCATTAAAGCATTGTGCCATTTACAAGCACAACAAGAATTGTCTCCTTGAATTCAAACATAAATGAACTAGACTCCTAAAGCTTTTGTTTATACCGCTAGACAACTTTCACTAGAAATAAAAACAGCAGTGTCTTTATGTGTTGTTGTGCAACAAGAGAAAAGCATCTCTCCTTGTTTTAGTAATGTGGAGACAGAGATATTGGAGAGGTCAGAATGTTGGTGTTCTTTAAGTCAGCAAAGGAGGGAGGCAGGCTCTATAGGATGTTCAACATTGCAGGCATTTTATTTCAAATGTGTTACCTTCTGTGACAGACAGTAATGGAAGTCGTATTTTTATGACTTGCAGAATGAATTTAATTAAACATCATTTTAAGCCAACCTGTGATTAAGGACGGTCTGCTGTGTTGCTTTTCAACAAAATCCTTCAACGTTCTGCACTGTAGTTAGAAAATTGTTAATTTTTCATTAAGGCCCCTCATTTTCCACACTCCATCTCTATGTAACTCTTTCTCTTTTGCTCTGGGTTTAGCTTTGGGTTAACATGTCTGTAAATCTGTTGTTTCTTTTTTAAGCCTCTTAACTTTAAATGCTATTGTACCTAAAAATCTAATGGAGAATGCATTATTTAGGGCAGCGACAGCACATATAGTGGCATTAATAGTTTCCGTCTTTCAGTAGCTTGGTGGTAGTGTTATTGTTTTCTGGATCAAATAGCTTTTTGGGGAGCTTAGCTGATTTATTGATCATGATGGAACAACCATGATGGTACCAACTGAACAGGCGACATTTTCCCTACCACAAAGTAGACAAGCAGCAGTGCGTCTGTTGCCATCTAAAATCAAACTTCTAAGGATATGCAGAGAACACCAGCCAATATACAGATATGTATTTAGAAACTACAGTTTATTTTTGCACGTCATTGATGACCATGTGTATGAGGCTGGCGAGTTTGCAGATTGATTAGGATGGGTTACACTACTGGGGAAAATAGGTGAATCCTGGATAAGCTGACATGAAAAACACCTAAAGTTAACTAGTTCGAGTGCATTCAGCACTTTCTGCAAACTGGCTTTTCTAACACATCACCTCTATCCATAAGTTGAGAGAGATGTCGATTTCTTTGACTGTCACAGAAACATGTCAATGTAAACCAAATCTATTTCATTTATTAAATCAAGAAAACCCCATTGAGATAAATGCCACATTGAAACCCTGTGGTTAAATCCAGCCTTTGTCCCTGCAAATCTGGTAATCTTGTGTACTTAATCAGCCATTAACTTAATCATTCATATTGCAACATAATTATAAAATATTCATTGCAGTTTTAACTGAAATGAAATCAAAACATGTGTTGCCTGCTTTCATCATTTTTTGGAAATGCCAAAAAAATGGCTTTCACACAACTCACTTGGAAGTCTAGCTTTCAGTCTGATTGTGCCTTGTTTGATGTGCAGTGTACAAGGGGAACACAACAGCTGACCACGACCTGACTACAGCCTGACAAGCGAGAGAGGTCCGGAAGCAGACAGTACATCTCTGACAGCCACTTTCACAGGCCGTTCATCTGTGACGCTGTCTCTGTCAGAATAGAAATACACACTGAAACGTTCGGAATAAAATCTAATAAAATTTATATTTAGGGTAAGGGTAAAGGAAACAGTTAGGATACCAAAAGTTTAAGTTAAAAATCTTTCTTTGATAAAGCAGAGTAAACAATCTGCTCACTGAAACATAGCTCTTCCTTCTTGAAAACATTCTAATGCGGTGAATGTAGCTTACGTAGCACCATTAACTGTATAAGCAACGTAGTGGAAGCTAAACTCATATGGTAGCTTCAAAAGCTAGGTAGCTATGTCAGCTTAAGCTATGTTTGCTTACGTAGTGTTAGTTATGTAGCTAGCGTAGCTATGTTAGCTTTCAGCTACCAAATCTAAAATGAGCGGTTGTTAGTGTAGCTACTTCTTAAATGGGTCTACACATAATTTAATCCCGGATTAGACCTCTGACCTTTTTCTCTCTTTTATGTATGCAATGTGGTTATTTCATAAATGTAACTGCCGGACTTTGTCTATGAATAAAGTTGATTTGGGGAAAAAAAAAAAAAATCTAAACATTTTACTGGCAAATTACAGTACCTCTGTTCTGAAAGAAACATTTTAGATGAATGGTCCATGGGATTGGCCTTTAGAGGTGTATTGTCCACAGTCGAACTGTCTTGTGACCAGCAGCTCACGACTGGTCAGATGGATTTCCGGCTTGTTTAATATAACATTCGTATGAGTCCAATTCCCACAGCAAGAGCCGAACCAGGAGCAGAATCCTCAACTTTGGGGCATTTTTTCTTTTGAAAACGGTCAAGACAGTGTCTTAATCATCATGACAACAGCAGGAAGGGTAAAGTTAATAAATGAGCATGAAATACGCCCACCTGTGGAGCTGGAGCTGACAAGTAAGGCGATGCTGTTTGCGTATGCCAGAGACAGGATATAACCAGATTCAACTTCAATCTCAGTATCAGACTTTTTCAAAGTAAACGCCACAGATTTTCGGCACAATCCGTCCCCAATCCACTTCTACGTACAGTGTGAGCATTTAGGTTGTGCACGACCAGCTTTTTTTCCTTTTAAAACTTTTTTTATTTCATTCTTTAGAAGGAAAGCTCGAGAGTAAAAGGATTTATGTGCAGACTGGAGTGGAGGAAAACATGCACCAAATGGCTGCAAGATTGGGAGTCAAACCTTCACCCAGTGCTATAAGGACTCCAACCTCTGTAGGGAAGCTTGCTCCTAAAAATGAGCTAAATGGACGCCCCTCCCTGAGCCTTTCCAATAAAAATAATGTGTCAGAAGGATTATTTTTGGTCTGAATATCTTTACCAAAATGAATAATCCCCACTCAACCAAACAACTCATGGTAACACTGCATATTTTATTAAGCTAAAAAGTAATGTTTTAAAATGATGGGAGCAAGTCTTTAAATCACTGACTGGGAAACACCTCTAATCTTTGAGAATGAGTAATAAAAAACCCTCAGAATATAGAAAACAAGCTTTATTAATATGGTTTAATTCTGACAGTGCCTACAGCGGAAGTAGGACTGAACAGATGAGCTCTTTACCAAAGTATGCCTAAATATTTATCAGATGAAAAACATTTTTACTGCCTTCAAATAAAATCCTAACAGTAACCTTGCACAGTGAAACAGACAGCCTGTTGTTTTACCTTGTTACTCGACAGGTGAGTGAACTAGACCCAGGTCCATCCCCCCTCACGTAGCTGGCACATACCCTAGTCTGTCATTCAGAGTGTAAGGTCAAAGGTCAGAGACTTTAGACACAACGTGGACTTTCTAATCCCACCTGGCTGTTATTTCTTTAAATGTAACTCACAGCAGGCTCCAGCGAGGGTTCTTGTTTGCCAAGCAGGTCAACATGAGCGCTGACGAGTTTCAGAGGGCTTAACGAACGACTCCACAACCGTTCCAGTAAGCCAGAGGAGCTGGGTCATGATGAAAGAGTCTGTCCTCACAAAAAAAAAGTCCGCAGTGACGGGGAACGAAGACGAATCCTCTTAGTGGGAATATCCTGTTGTGCAGCTCCATCTGTTGCTCCGTGATGGATGAGGGTAAAGATGGAGAGAAGAGAGGAAAAAGATGAGAAAATAAAAACATTGCCTTTCTTGTTTTCATTGATTAAAGAAATGTTCAAGACTTGTCAGATTCAGCCTAATTAGTTTAAATTTTCAACTTTAAATGGAATATTCCTTTTTGTTAAAATAGAATTTAACATAATGTGACAGATCGAGCTCCTTCATTGCCTTAAGCACATTTTATGCAGCAATTTTACTCAAATCATGAGGTTATTGAGGATTTCTAATTTACTTTCAGCTACTTTAAAAGAATGATATCTATGCAAATTTGACCAATAATACTAAATTTTAGATTAAAGTGTTAAGAAAATATTAGCTCCAAGAGGGGCTCAATAAAAGCAAAAATAGGGTGATAAAATAATTTGCCCTCTAGTCACCACAAAATTTCCGTTTACAGCCACACAGTTTAAAGCAGACATTCGTACGTTTAACACGTAAAATGTTGGCGTATATTCTTATCTTTGAGCAGAAGTTAATGAAGCAAATCCAACAAAATTTGTCTGCAAATACTGAGTTTCTTCTCTGTGATATTGACGGCAAATATCTTTGGTATTACAGCTCTACCAATAACACGATTAAATCTATTTGGATATTAGGGACCATATGGGTGGAAAATTCAATAATTCTCATGAGGGAAAGAAATTGCTTGGATTTAGGGATTTGGTGAAGTGGAAAGTGAGTCTCTTTCCTTTTATAAATTAATATGGTTCATATAATGGATGAACACAAACCTGAAACAGCAAACAATGTAAAGTTTGAATAGTTGAAGTTTGCTCAATATTTTGGGCCATTTGACTGATATCAGATATTCTTTATGTTACAATTTTCTTTCTATTTTTTCAAACTTAAATCAGGACAAAAATCCACTCAGATTAAAAAATACACGTATAAAGAGTATCCTAGTCAAGACAGGCATCAATAACAAAGTTTCAAACAAGTAGCAGCTGTAATTTCAAACATATTCAAAGACACATGAAACCTTGAAAAACATGAAATAACAAGTTAAACAGCAAGTACTTTCAAAGATGGATTAAAATAAAAAATATATGACCGTGATTTTAGTTGTACAAATGAGGTCTGAGCTGTTTTGTAAAGAAAATACACTCATTGGTGCACCTGCTCATTGTTTAAGAGGCTTTAATTGAAGCATAACTGCTGATTCAGACCTGCAGGGCTTTCCAAACTTTGCCATGCCAAAGACCCCCACAGAGCTCCAGCCTCTAGTTGGGACATCCCTTTTGGAAATTTCTTAAACTACTATAACACTATGATGGCAAATATGAAACACACTACTACCTAGTATTTAATTATTCTCTTTTGGTAGTTTATTATTTCATAATTCATTATTTAATGTCTCCTCTTAGTAAATATTCCTAAGTACTTTCTGTCTTAACATCAGCAGTAATAAATACGGTAAATACTGTATAAGACAGTGCCTTCATTTAAATTGGCATATATGCACTACTGTATGGTAAGATGGAATTTAATGTCCCTGCAGGGAAATTTGTCCTGGACTCTGTCCCACAGTTACAGAATAAAAAAAAAAATAGAGATCATACAAAACACAATATGGTTCAACCCAAAACAGCAGCAATTCCATCTTACAATTTTCCAGATGTACAAAACTTCTGGGAGCAATGAGAAACTGGCATATTGCATGACTCCTTGACATTACCTGGCTTTCCTAACACTGATGAAGAAAAGACCCCAAAGATTAAGCATTCAGTCATTACTAATACCTACAAACAAATGCACTTTATTTTCGTAAATAAAGCTATAAGTTGGGTTTTATTTTTGGTACATTTTCTTTTCTATTTCTGCAAGTTTCTGAGACCACTGTGGGGACAACAGGTTGAGAAACACTGGATTCTGACCATTACATTTTTCAGTGAAAGGATAACACCATAGGGATGCACAATAATGAACTTTACTGATATCTGATATGGTGATATTTACCTATTCATTCAGCCAAAACTGGTTCATAAATGTAATTGTGCCTTAAAACTTCAGTCATTAAAACACACTGAATAGAAAAACAAACATCAGGCCTCAGAGCACACTTAAAAGTTTGTGTAATGAGGATTAAATAAGACAAAGACTTCAAGCTGATGTTGGTCAAGCCTAATACTCCATAAACTGCTCATACAGCTGATATTTAAGGACCTGTAAAAAATATGAGCTCAACTTCTGTGTATGTTCACACAATATTACACTGACATCAGCAAATTGAACAAAGACATTTTTCAATTGTTGGAGTTAAACTTGTTTTCCTTGTAGTGAAGATAAATGTGAACCTGTCCTAGAGCTGGAATATAAGGACCAAAAATCAGCATTTACATCTACTGATAGTGTTATTCCTTTATTTGTTTCTTTGTGGAAAAAGTAAGAAAAACAAAGTCACAGCAGAGTCAAATTCACATGGGCCAGTAACAAAAGTTTTACCTCCCTTTTAAAGATTAAGAGATGGTGACACATGCATTTATATCATCTAGACTCGGCTACTGTAACTCTTTGTGTGCGGGCTTGGACCATTTCTCAGTCAGGCATCTGCAGCCTGTCCAGAATGCAGCTTCTCACCTCCAAACAGGCACAAAAAGAGGGACCACATTACCCCAGTATTGATATCTCGACACTGGCTTCCTGGTCACTACAGGACTAAATTTAAAATTTTACTGTTAGCTTCATTTTAAAACTCTTCATGGCTGTGCACTACTTTACTCCAGCCAGAGCACTGAGGTCTGCTGACCAGCTGGTTGGCCCAAAACAAAGCTAAAAACCAAGTGAGATGGAGTTTTTTCAGTTTCTGCCCAGAAACTGTAGAACAGTGGTTCTCAACTGGTGGGTCCCGACCCAAACTGGTTTCAGGAAAAAAAACAAACAAAAAGGCAAAAATATGTCTGATATTGAAGCCCTTGGCAGACATCTATCCATATACTTTATTTTGCAGGAAAATTAGTAAATTCTGATTGTTTTTTTTAGATTTGGCTTATTTATCTTGTTATCTCGGATGGAAATATTTTCAGAAGGTTAGTTTCCATATGATAATTTGTAAATGATTTGTCACCTTTCAGGAAAAACAACTAAAATGTGTTATGATTGTGAAACAAAGTGAAATGAAATGTTTGCATGCATGTCCTCCCAAAGTGTTATCCAGTCTCTTTGTTCAGCCTTTTGTCGTGTTCCTTCTAAGGTCCAAATTTCCGCAGTTTTAGTTGAATTATTTTCATAAAAATCAGAATTTGGGTCCCCACTTCACATCTTAGTAGGTGGTGGTTCTTATAGCTGGAGCAGTTCAAAACCACTGCTGTAGAACAGCTTACCCTACATATAAGACCAACCCCAACATTTTAAATAACTTTTGATAACTCATGTCTTCTCTTTTTTAATTGATTTCATTCATTTAATATTTTATAATGATGTATTCTTGTTTCATTTTTGCCTGTTATACTGTTAAGCACTTTGGTCGACCCTGGTTGTTTAAAATGTGCTATATAAATAAAAGTAAATTGAATTGAAAGAATGTCAAACAGGGATTTTTATCAACAGTCATCTAAACAGTGTCTTAAAAATAAGTTTCCATTTATAAAAAATAACAGAAAAATAAACTACAGAATTGTTGGAGAAAGGGCACATAATCAAAATAAAGAAAAATGATAATTCTTTATCTTGACTTCACATTTTTGATAGTAATATTGTTGCAAAAAAGCTTTTAAAGCTTTAAAGCTTTTTTGTGGTTCTTGCAGTTAAATTTTAGCATTCCTGGTCTAAAATATATTTTAAACTCCATGTGAAGATAAACTACAATGATATAAACAATGCTGTTTAACCCTTTATCTCTTAAAAAACAACAACAACAGGAGTGGTGTCCCTAAAACTGCCAGCGCTCATGGAGGACAATACTTAAAAAGAGGGAGAGAGAACTTGAGACCTTGGCATAAATGATCCAGGTCCAAGGGACTCAAGATGCTAGAAACATCAAAAATACGCCAACGTGAATCGGATTTTACGGAAGTGCAAGCTGATACACAATGGGGTATTTTAATATTTCTGGCACTGTGAGAAGAAGGCCTTTCACATTTTTCATACTATCTTGAGAGCCTGGACCGGAATCATCTATTCATTTGAATTCTGGGTAAAATAAGTCAAAAATGCCTATCCAGGAATACACTAAATTAAATGCTGTGTTTGAATCATTTGGAGGACAAGCACAAACAAGGTGTCTTTAGAAAGGTAACACTCTGAAGTTTTTACAAAAGTGTCAGACTTACTTCCTGCTACCGATTTTGAGTAATGCAACAAAAAACAAAAAAGTTTTCTCCTGTCTGAAGCTGTATTGTGAAACAGAGGCCTGTAGATGAGCTGGTGAACTCAAACTCAACTAAACCATGAAGACTAAGCTAGTTCAGGTTCAAAGACGACAACAATAGAAAAGAAATGCAGATTTAACATCTGTTTTTATGAGGAAAACTCCAGGTGTTTCAAACTGGAGACTCCAAAACAGATGGAGGTTGGCAGACATTTTTCTATTTAACAATGCCTAGGGGGAAGAAAGACAGCAAAAACAGTGGACTGTTGAGAACAACTGCAAATTAGAAGTTATATTTAAAAAAAAACAGTCCATGGATCTTCATGGATGTGCTTATGTTTTTGGACTAAAGATGTGACAGTATTTAGCTTGTGTGGACTCTTTCTGATGCAGCAGGATTGTTTTAGATGGAATATTATTATCAGAAGAGAACAGAAGGGCTTTTAATGATGATCTGTGTAACTTTTATTATTGTTTGTAGCCTGACAAATTCAATAAATGCGTCTGCAGGGGTGGTTTAACTTTCTGGTGCTTTCTGGTGGTGTATAACATGTTAGATTTACATTTTGTAAATAACTGAACAGTTACAATAAAATCTTCCGGCCCACTGAAGGGGTTTGTGTTTTTTGGTACTAAGATTTCCACCTGTATGTTATTTGAAAAAAAAAAAAAAGTATCTTAAAAACCCAACATGTTTCCCGGCCTCAACTTTGACCAGAACAGGCTTTTTTTTTAACCCTTTGTTATTTTTTCTATCTGGTTAGTTCATCTGTTATATCTTAAAATTAATGAAAGCAGCTTGGACTATAAAATTACAGAAATAGCCAAAAATGGCTTCCTTAAATGCCTTTCTTTTATCCGCAGCCCAGATAGTTTCACTTAAGCTTGTTTCAGAAATAAAGAAAAACAGGAAAAAATCACAATCATCAAGCCAGACTGACAGAATTTAAAATGCTTTAACTTAAAAAAAAAAAAATCAGCTGGATGATACTTTAAAGGTTTAAACTATTCGTATTAATGGCTGCAGAGAAAACCATCCACATCACAGCTGTACAACCCAAACATGTCGTCCTTGGCTCATTTAGTGCGATGGGAAAATTTATCCGTGGTTCGGAAATGCAAACCACAGCGACAACAGCCAGCAGCTTCAACACACTGCTGCTGATTTATGCACACAGTTCTTATCAATTAGTAGAGAGCTTAGCCGGGACGTTAACATCCAAAACCAACGCCATGATTGATGACTGCCATTTCATCACAGCGTTCATTTCTTCATGACTGTCAGCTGAATCACGTTTTACTGGGCTTCTGTTTTATGGTGCTGAGATTTACTGAGATGATAAAAAGTCTCGTCTGCCCCGCGACAGGCACGCAACATGCAAACACATTTCTTTTTAAGTATCATGAAAGACGCCGTAAAGCAAAGAAGACACTAATTTGTCTCCTCTTTGGAGTATTTGTCAGAAAACACGAATTAGTGCCAGGAAATAGCCTGATTTAATCTGAAGACAGAGAATATTTAGGCTCCCAGCCGTTCAGGTCTCGGCAGTTTGTGAGTGAAAGTTCTACTGTGTCTGTAAAGTTCACTTAACAAGGAAGTAAATTAAATCCTGCCAAGGCTTTTGGTCGATTTAATTAAAGCTGGAGCAACTTAGTGGGATTGGATTAAATTTTTGGCAGGGGTAAACCAATACGCTGGGAAGGTGGTGGCGAGGTTGGGTGCAGTGGACTATTCCGGAAAGATAAGCAGGACATCCATCTATTTTTTTTCCCCCACCGCTGTATTGGATAAATATTTCCTTTCTGAAACAACCAAGCACGCCTTTTTCCTTCCTCTAGCAGTGCTATTTAATTTAAGAAAAGATTTCCACAAAGTTCAGTGCCTTGTCTGGTTCGACAGATACAAAAATAATAGTTTAGAATGGGGCATTTTTTTGAACCGAGGTTTGGGTTATGTGCTTGTTAGGGTTCATCACAGCCGCCTCTCCTCCTCCTCCTTGTGAAACTGTGCTCTCAGCTAAGGTTAATCCACACGCTAAAGGTCCCTTTAGATTAGAGGAGTCTGTGGCTCTTTCTCAGCACAGGGTCAGGGATCACACACCAACTTTTATGGAGAGCCGGCCATTTTATTTCCTCGCTCTTTATCCAGCTGCCGATGCCGACTGGGTGCAATACTTCCCCGTAAGCCCTCTAAGGCTCGAGGTGAAATCGATTCCAGACCAGAGTGGCCGTTTCTGAATGGGTTTAAGTTGAAGCTAAATATGCTAACGGATAAGAATAGCTTAGGGACTGCAGGAACTCATTTTCACCCTCGTCGACTTTATTTCACCCTTGCTGACGTGATGTAGTGTGTGCTTAACTCCAGATAATGGGGGTCACTGATAGGATGGGGTCAAATTATGTGTTTAATTTAAAGTTCAAATCCATTTAGGTGAATTGACAGCAAACCTATAGTGACAGTTCGGATGAATCATTCATGTTTGTTATATCCAAGTTTAAACAGCATTATACTATCAAAAATAACTATTTTAGTGACCTTTGTTTAAATTTAAGTGGTATCAAACTCACTTAAAGTTTGTGTTTTAAACTCCCACAATTACACTTTGAATTAGCCTGTATAAAGTTGTTTTAATTTTAATATTTCCACCATTAAAAGTTAATGTATTACTGCCATTAGAGTTTCCAACTAAATGTCTGTAGAAAAAATACATAAATGTCTAAAAAACCCTAAATGTATGATTAAAAAAATGTCAGCATGCATGGATCAGGCTACTCGATACTAATGAAAAATTATCATTCTTCCTTTGCATTTTTATGTATTACAACAGGGGTCCCCAAACTTTTCAGCCTGTGACCCCCAAAATAACGGCTTCAGAGATCAGGAACTCCACCTTCCCTTGAGGAGGATCAAGTGCACGATGTTGCTCAAAGCCCCAGGTACGAAACTTGCAAATTAGGTAGTTTTTCTACCTTTTACTGGCATTTAATCACAAATATCACTAGATAACTACATTTTTATTTTAAATTTAACCAATTTTATACGTTTTTTACAATCTTTTTTTCAATAAATAATAACATTTATGATTTTGAATCATATAAAATTTTTCATTGTTTTTTGGAAAGCATCCGTGACCCCCCTTCACTGTCTCGCAACACCCCTGGGTGTCCGACCCCTTCTTTGGGAACCACTGTATTATAATACTGCACTTTTACATTAAGACAACAAAGCTTCATATTCATAAACATTACTTCTGTAAGCAGTTCTACATTTTTCTTTATTTATTTAAATCCTCCACCTTACAATGGTGCTGAAGTACAGACAGTGATAGAACAGGCAGATAGATTGCAGTAAAAAGAGGGCAAAATATGGCAGAAAAGGGCCTTTATGTATAGAATTGTAGTAGGGATGCATGATATTGGATTTTTCCAATATGCAGGTATTTATAAATGAACACTGGCCGATATGGATTCTGATACTTAAATTTAGCTCAGACCTAAAAATTAAGTCCTTAAGAAAATTTAAGTTCAAAGATGAACCAAGTTCTGTTCTTAAAACACGTTTGAAGTGTAAGGAGTGACGAAGAAGAAAGAACAACTTCAGTGAAATAAGTCAATTAGTCCAGCCTAAAACTCCACTTATTTGTGGACTTATTTGGGAATTCGGCCAATATGCACAACACATATAGACAGATTTTTATAGATACAATATCAGCAGAATTGTTCATACCTGTTGATAGGATGATTCACTTTTTAGACTAATATCTGCAGATATACTGATAATATTGTGCATCCCCGTATTGTAGGTGTTAGTTTCAATAAAATAGATTATACCAATAGAATGATTAAAACCGGATAACCGGAAATAGATAAGGTCAACAATAAAACCTGGAATTGCCTCAGCTGTATTGATGTGGACGGTTTTAAGTATTTCTGTTAAACATTTTAGTGTTGTGGGCAAAGTAAAAGCAGATCTTTGTAACACTTTGATTTTGGGCATCAATTAAATAAAAAAATAATAATAATACCTGCATCTGTAAGCAAAAACTGAACATTTGAAATGAGTTTTCTTAAACAACAGCCCTTATTATGTCTCTGAATGATGTCTGGAAAGAGTTTCCTGTGAATTCCTTTATGACACCTCTGAGTGTTCTCCTTTTCACCTCTAGGTGGCGGTGTTGATGCAATGACACCCCACACGGCCCTGCACAGAAATTCAACCACCTTCAGTCCTAAAACACCTCCATACTTGATTTCATTGCCTGTTTTGATACTTTTTAAAAAATAATTTTCGATTACATTTGTATGTAATTTTAGCTTTGACTCCCCTTTGCTGCTGTAGTTTCTATGTTTCTTCTACTTTTACAATTTAATATATTTAATAATTTAACTTCTCTATTTACTCCTTATGTGGCATGTGTTTTAATGCTGTAAGTAAAATACATGTTGTTTTTTGAACTGTGTAAAACACTTGAAATTGTTTTGATTTGTGAATGAAGAACTAAAAGAATAAATGTACCTTACATTCCTTCACTGAAACTCTGCTTCACTTAGAAATAGTACAAATAAAATTAATAAATCTGTTTGTGTTTCTTCATATTTATATTGAAATGTCTTTTCAGGAAAAAATGCAATTTATGTTTAGTTATACAGGAAAAAGTCTAATTAAAAAAATTTAATTTTCTGTAAAATTACAGTTGTTAAAAAATACAAAATAAGGTTTTTTCTGCAATGTGAGAAATTTGTGAACAAAATGTACAAATAAGAGGAACATGAAAAAAATATATATTTATAAAGCAATTTGAAAGGTCAGAATTATTCACAACAGCCATTGTATGAAATTAAAATAAAATTAAAATCTACAACATCTGTCGTGATTAATTCTGACTTTTAAAATTCCAATTTTAATGGCTGTTGTCTAGTTTTCATAACTATCTTTTATACAGTCTCAGAATTTATAGAAAGTAATTTATGGCAAAAGAAAAAAAAAATTGTGTCTGTAAATGTAAAATTAAAACACCTATTTCAAATTAGTTGTGATTTACAAAACTAAAAATGAAATAAAATGTTCTAGAAAAACAGAATCATTTCAACTAATACTTTAAACGTGATGGCAAGTATGCAAATAATATAATAAAACAGAAAAACATTCCCCTGAGAGGGCATATTATTGTTGTAAACAGTGTTGTTTAATCACTAAACAATAACTAAAATGATTTATTATTTGTTTAAAACACATACAAGAGAAATGTAATGATGACAGGGTGCTTGTAAAGATGCTCAGTTGCTAAATAATTCCACACAACCTTACAGCTCTGTATCACTGCTGCTATGTAGCTTTATTTCCCAGCATGCACCAGTTCAAAATAATACCCTTACATCATATAGTTTACTGATAAAGCTGATAAACTGCAAGGTGCAATATTTCGAGCATATCTGAGCTGAAATCAATGTCTCCTCAGTGCACCTCGTGTGTACTATTAGGGAGTGATTTAACAGAGAATTTGTTGCGCGTATTAGGTGGTTTGTTTTCTGTTTACTGTGGATTTCTCTGGTTACTGTGACGATAAAAGCAGGCTGTTTTTATTCTGCTTTATAAGGGAACAAAATATGAACAGTATAGTTCAGTATGTTTTGCTTTTGTTGCATTAAGGAGCCTCAGAGGAACATGAGAGGATTTATACTACTTTCAGACATCTCTGCTTTGCATTACTGTTATTTTATTACTCTGCCGCCATTATAACATAGCGTGGCAGAAAGATCTCTGTGGGCAATATAGGAGGCGTATTAATATCATTTCTTCAACATCTTTCACTTCTCTTTGGGCTCCACTCAGTACCGACTCTGTATGGAACTCATTACAGGAGGGGAGAGCTGCTCTCTCGGTGCCCCGCCGTTTTGTTCCATCTGTGTTGAAGTCACCTGAACACGATCTGAAGTCAGCCAGTCAAGTGACCTGGAATCAATACAGTCAAACCCAGCGGAGGCAAATAAATCAGCCCGGCTCGTTTAACCCATGAGAGTCCTGCTGCTTAGCTTCAACGTGGCACATAACAAGAAAGGCATGTTTGATGACAAATAATTTATTCTGAAATCTTGTTTTTCATGCAGCTTTCCGTACTTTTCTAGTACCCATGAGGCATCTCTCTCACTGTAAATCCTCCAGAGGACTTCTGAAGGCCACATTTTTTTCCCTATGCCTTCCCCTTGATGTCCACCACTTTCTTTGTGCAAAAAGAAATTTGACAGCTTTGTGTACATTTGAAATTTTCAGCATAGCTTCCTCCTCTCTGGGTATCTCTGTATCTCAAACAAAGCAGAAATGTTTTGGCGTATCTGTAACGTCTGCAGCTGCTTCACTGTATCCCAATGGCATCTGTCTCTGCGGCCTGTCATATAAAAACCAGGCTGTGTTTTATTTTTTAACCATCATAAGCCTGTGCTGAAAGATACCGAAAAGCTTCTTGAAAAGGAAGCTGATTTTATACTCCTCCTTCAAAAGGCAAAAAAAGGCACTGTAAAATGATGGGTAGTTTAGTGAATTTTGGACTTCCTGTAAAGATGAAAACCATAAAAATAAGTAAAGTGCAAAAGTTGAACATCTTATGACTATGCATATTTAAGATCTTCTAATTTTATTGATTACTGAAAAATGAATGCTTGTAAAGTTGCTGCCAGACTTTACTGTGCCCACAAACAAAGCTCAATATAAACAATTTCCAAAGATTAATTTCATATGACATGACTCAACGTACTTTGAGCCAACATCACATCAACTAATCACTATGATTTATGCACAGGAAGGAGAGCTTTGCATCCTAGAGGAAGTTGCATTTCACTTCGACTTTACTTCTTTGGCTCTGTCATTGAAAATAACTGCTGTTCAAGTCAACCCAGCTGACAACTAGGCCTGTTAATCCCATGATGCCGTCTTTGTGACGCATGAGTGATGGTTAGCTGCTCTGAGTTATGCTACGAGAAGTTCAAGAATCGTAAAACCATCTTTGAAGGAAATCCTGCTTTACTAGAAAACTTAAGATTTAATACATTATGTAGTAGCTTTTCCTAATCAAACGGCAGCAATATTTACTGTGTAAGGAGATAAAAGCAGCAAACGGCTACTAAATACTCATGCACTGCTTAATATTAATTCATTTTCCTGGTCTGAATAGACACCCTCTACAGTTCAAACCTAAAGTGCCTGCATGTAAAGCTTTTTAATACATACTGCAGACTTTAAGTCGACCTGTCAATTCTTCTTCAACTCTGTGCTTTTGAAAAGGGAAACAAATCCACACAGTTTTATTTGCAATTGTGGAATTAATTAATTAATCCTACTCATATTTTTCTGGCCTCACTTGTACTTGTATACTAGGCTGCACTTTGACTATCCAACTGTAGGAGAGTGCAGTGGCCATGATTGAGAATAAAGCAAAGACCTTTTGTCATAATAAGTTATATCTTTTTTTATTACCAGGGCACTTGAAGGTGCATGGTTAAATAGAAATGCTGTGAAAAAAGTGTTCATGTTATCTATGGAAGTTTTAAATTTACTTTTATAAAACATTAACTAAAAAAGTAAATATTTTGCCAATTATTCCTGTTCTTCAAGTAGTAGTAGTAGTAGTATGATAATTCATTGTGCCACGCTTTGTTTACATACTCATTGCTGTTATACAAAGAAAATAATGTCTATTCACCACTGAATTTTTTATATCTACGATTCAAAATTCATAGATTTACCAGTGAGAAGTTAAGTATGGTTTGCTACAAGATAATAAAAAAGGCTCAAGTTTTGGTTTACTTATTAAATATTTCATTAGTTAAAAATGCCTATTATGGAAAATATAAAAAGTACAATTATCACTTAATCAAGAATATAGATCTTCAAACATATTTAGAGAAGCGTTGAATAAATTAATATGCACTTTTTTTTTGTTAAAATACCAGTTAACGTTTCCACTGTGTCGTTTTGGCAGTTATGCATCACTTAGAAAAAGTAAATTAAAAAATTTAATTGCCATCATACGGTTCAAAGTCTTTATGGAAAACAGTAAAATACCAACTCATAATACTATAAATATTAAAAGCAAAACGGGAAAAAGTAAATGTTGAACTTACTTTAATAGCTCTGCCTTGTTCGTCACCTGTTACAGCGCCAAAACTCCTTCAATGGCCCACAGCACTGAACCCCCACGTGTAAGCTTTTCCTGATAAAAGCATAACCATTAGCCTATTTCCATTTCCAGCGGTGTGACTGTGAGAAATAGTTGCCCGATCTTTTATAAATGCTGCACAAAGTCCCAAAACACTTAATTATCGCTAGGTAAGGCAGTGTGGACTGTCCTCCTCTGAATGATTGACAGCAGGGTAAATTGAAGTACCTTTGCGGGGGGTGGGAGATCCTTTAATGAAGCGGGTGTGTTAATAATCCAAACATTTTAAATCTTACAACATGAATTATGATTCAGCAGTAAATAGTTCATATTAATAGGGCACGGAGTAGATAATTTTGGCGCTATGACACGATGCAGTGTTTTTGTGTCACTCCGTCCTCCCCTCTGTCTGTTGTTGTTTTGGTTTCGCCCAAACTTGGTTGAGATTTGAGTTGGTTTTCTCTGCTATCTGGGATCGCTCTATTGGAGGTGAAGGACCGCCTGTCCCCACTCTGTATTTACTGTCAATGGCTTTCGGGACTTATTTTATTTGAATGTCTGGGCAATATAAGTGACCAATAATGGATATTCTATGGATATTATGGACCATACCGGCCGTAATAGCTGTTGAAGGTAAGCTAATGTTTTCATCCCAACCGTTGAAGCCGCATCATTTTGCCGGCTTGGAGTTTGAGACAAAGCGCGTGCATGTACGTCACTGTATTTCCTCCACAGGAGAGTAACGGAAATTAACGGCTTTTCATCTTCGTTAATTTCTCTTTCTTATTCATATTATGGGGTTTACAGTGCTTTAATGCTTAAAACGGCAGGGAAGGGTTGACGCTGGGACACAAAAACACGCACCCGCATCTTCCGCAGGTACAAGGATGCTGTTCAGCGTTAATAGCGTTAATTACGGAATAAAACAGCGTGGCTTTACTAGCGTACAGCTAGCAACGTCAGGTTGGAAACGTTATATCCCAGTCAGTAGGGTCACATCATGTGTGTCCGCGGAGGTGTGTCACTGGTGTCGTCTCAGTTGGTGGTAAAAACGTGAAAGAAAGAGGAGCAGGTCTTCTGAAACATCTTACAGTATTTCTGCAAGTACAGCGTCGAAATTTGTTTGACTGGCATAATTTATCAAAGGTGGTATTTAGTCCTCTAACAGGCATGTATACACAAAGCTTTGCGAAGCAGTAAACGGCAGCCCGGCAGCGTGGCTCAAAACACAATGAACAGGTTGAATGGTGACAATAATCTCTCTTTTATATGAGTTTACAGTACTATGTCGGTGGTGCTCCAAACTAACCACATGGTTGTTTACTACACTAAATACGGTGATTAGAAATATCAGCTGGTATTTCTAGGGACTTTGGGTGAATTTTGCCAAAATTATTTGCAGAATATGAGAGCCATGTTTCATACTTTCTTTTGATTTAGGCCATGCCCAGTCTGCACTTTAAATTATAATTCAGAGGTATTATTTTGACTTTGTTTGCCTTGTTGACAGGATAGTGAGCCTTCGCCAAACTGACCAATGGAAAGTGTAATCCCAGTCATACACTTATTCGAACTATTTTGAGGATGTTGTCAGAAAACAAACATGTCTTCTTCCTCTGGTCAGTTTAACTAAACCTCATAATTACAGGTGGAGTCAAGGAAAAATGTAGAAACTCCACCAAATGTAACCGCTGGATAAAACACTGACAAAACGGAAAACAGGCGAAAAAAAATTAAGCTGCTTGTTTGTTGTAAAATTTGCACTTGTGTTAGTACAAGCACTCCAGCTTGGTAGAGGAAAGGACCTGCATGCCTGGTTCAAGATGTAGGGCTGGCACGCATACTTTGACAAACATCATATGCATTTGTCAACTTTTTTAATAGTAATCTAAAAGTAATTTGAAAGAAAAAAAACCCAAACTGTCACATTTTAATATGTGTTGTAGCTTTGCTTTTGAAGTTTTGTGCTCCATAGAGATTCCTATAAGGATAACTGTGCTACGATATGAAAGTGTCTATTAGAATTATTTTAAGGATCTCATAATTTCACGCTCAAAAACTATTTTTTAGATAGTAAATAATGCTGTTTTTATTTCATATTCATTAATTATTTAAAATATGAAACCGTCAGATATAATAATATTTAAACTGAATGCACTATGTCATCACTTTCCACCATGTCTTTTGTGTAAAATATTGAATATAAATTTACACTGAATATGCACAATTTTTTTAAATTTATGCAGTTGAAAGTACTGCGAGTGATTGGTTTCAATTTACTTCTATCCAGTGTGTACTTGCATAATACTCAATATCCTAGATTTGTTTTCCTTTCATTACTGATATCACGCAGCTTGATTGCTATCATAATAGCTGTTTATTATTTTATTTCATCTACACTGCTTTGCTAAGAGCAAAGGAACCACAGGATGTGAAAAATGCCAACAATAACAGCAGATTCACACCACGTAGTGTCCGACTTCCTGCTGTGTATCTATTTCTCTCCAAAATGCAAACATGGCCGTTGTTACTGTTTGTCTACATTTACTTTGTGAGTGGATAGAGGCCTAAAATACCAATCGGCACAGTTCTTCAGAGAGGTGTTTTTTAAAGTGTTTTGAAGGATAAGACTCCCGTGATGAGGAAGATGGGACTGTATTTGATGTAACAGTACGCATGGGATAGTCCTGCACCTTTTGGAGCCTTTCGCTTTCTTCTTTTTGATTTCAAAACTGGGCAAATCCCGACGCCATCGAGAGCAAACCCCCCTCCATTTTACCCTGTGAATCACCCTAGTCAACCATCCAATGAAGTTGCGAGGATGGCTTACGTATGAGAAATAAAGGGTTGAAAAAGAGGTCACTGCTGCTCTAATCCACCGAAAAAAAAAAAAAAAACATCCCAGCATGCATCAGAAAAGAACCCTCCAGTGGATCGTTTTGACACGTTTAGTGCAGGGACACCACATTTCCTCCATTGTTGTTTTAGTTTAATAGAGAGTGACATCTTCGCATAGCTTTGCTCTCTCTATAGTCACGAACGCTACCACTGAAATATGTATTTCATTATTCTGTACCATCGCATTGCATTAAAAGTGACTCGCCAAAGTATTTCGGAAACAATTTGCTGAAAGACACTTTGACTATGTGAATATAGTGGCCCACATTTTTTTAAGTACCTTATTTCTGTTGAACAAACAAATCAGAGGGCTGCAAATAATCAATGAATCAGGCTGGGACCATACTTGAGAGGATTAGAGGATTAAAACTTGGGCCAAAGTTAAGAAAATCCCAGCGTTGTCACACGCATCCATTTTGCAAACAGTGCCAACACTGTCAGTACACAATGCAAAGCCTGAAACACTGTAATAGGGTCTTGAAATGCTAATGTTTGTATTTTCCTCTCTCATTTCATCTCCATTGAAGCTACTTTTCTATGTTCTTCCAGTCTGGTAATATCCACATGGTGGATGAATATAAATGCCTTCCATTAATCAGTGGCATTCAACCATTTTTCAAAGGCATTATTTACTCCGTGGAATGTGAAACAAGTCTAAATTGTTGATTAGCGTTAATGTAGGCTGCCATTGATGCCACGTCTTATTGGTTTAGTTAACAGGGACAGACAGGCCCTTATTCGAAAATTAATGGAGGTAGTACTGCCAAGGAAATTAGCTTAGCTATGTCAAACATGTCTATGAAAACACACTGTGGATTTATCCCTTCATTAGTCCACCCATTCATTGTCATCAGTTGACAGCCATGCTAAGAAGTGTGCTCATCTAATTCTGTTGAGTGGAAATTTTCCAATTCATCTCCAGGCCATAAAATTGAAGTAGCCTGTATTGTTCGTGGGAGATGAAATTTACTAGACGGATCATTTGCCCCTTCTGCTCTTCTGTTGTGGCATTACAGTTTGTACTCAGCAAACGTTTTCGAGGCGATGCTCTGATTCAATAACAGCCTCCTCCAGATTCGTGTACAAGTAGTTGTTGGGGTCAGCAAGATGATAAATCACTTTGATTCGACGTTTTTTCCTCTTTTAGGGAGCATAATGGGACAGAAACCACAGCAGAGGATGGTGAAGTGGGGTAGAATGAGATCACAGCATGGAGTCTTTAAAAAATGTCTCGCAGATTTGATTGCGTTTCAATATGCACTGCATTCTTTCAGCGCTGTGTACAGCACTGCAGTCCATTCAGTTTAAAGTTGGCAAACACAGGCTGTGCTTATGTTTCTAATTTTCCTTTTTTGACTTGATTTAATTTAGTAAACGACTTACTTCTTTTGTATTTTGCATAACCCTTTCAGTTCCGTTTTTTTTTTCTCACACAATGTAAGGAAGTCGACAATTCAGCACATATTGTTAATGTTTGAAAATCCTGCCAAGTTTGGTAAAGTTGCTTTCATATGTTAATGCAGTTGCTGTTTTTGACCGGAATTGTTTTATAAGGAATGGGCATTTTGAGTGTAACATGGAAGCATTATGTTTTGTGGAAGAGCAACAAAAGACAGACGGAGGCGGGCTCTGAAATGGGATTAGATAAAGGTAAAACGAGCGACCGTATACAATCCGGTGTTTTCTCAGTCCACCCAATGAGCAGATGCAGGGAACTGGCCTGCACGCCAACCGCCACAGTAGGCTTTCACAAAGAATCTGTCTCTATTCAAGCCTTAATCCATGCTGCCGAGGGCCCGGGCATTGTCACTTTGCATGCAAAATTTCAATTAGTGCTGGTACCAGTTGTTTCACTTGGAGGGGGGTGTCACATTTCAGAGATATCTATGGCTACCTTTGGGCTGAGATTAAGGCAGAAGTGTCACCGCTATGCTTAATATTTTTTGCAGTGCATAAGGTTACTGTCACTGAGCTGCTCTGCTTTATCATGGCCACTGAAATGTTTCAGACGCTGACTGTGGTCTACCTCGAGGTTTTAATAAACCACTTTACAAGTAATATAATCTCAAACTTGTGCATGAATCAAATAAAGGTGCACTGACTGTGTTAAAACCTTTACACCTGAGATTGGATTTCACTGTTGTATTGTGCTGTCACATTACAAGCTAAACAGCATCGTGCTCCTCTCTCTGGCATGATCAGAAAGCTAGGGAGGTACTTTTTGAGGATACTGATTAGTAATTCCAGTAGCTAATAGTGCTGAATTTTAAAACTTGCAAATAAAAACAAGGTCATGACCCCTTACTAGAGCCAGGAGATTAATCCAGTTTCAATTCAAATCACAACTTTGGCTTCCCATGATCATGGAAACAAGATAATCATGATTAAACAACTACAGTTTTTTTTCCAACCATATCACCATGTATTGCTTGTTTTTTCAAAGTGTAACAGTGTTTAAGTTGAATAAATGCACGTGATTCAGGTGTTGTATAATCAGTGAGTAACTGTGTTCGATAATTATGATTCCAATACCGACTAAAACATTCATGATTGTGCCATGGTTGAACAGCCTTACCCCCAAAAAGTCTTTAACAGTCTTGAGTTTGCTTAGCACCATGGTGGTGTTATCATACAGTTTGTAACACATTACAGTATACCTAAGCGGTGGAGAGGATGAGGTGGGGGTCACCATAAATATAGACAGGATATGTTTGTTTAACAAGGGACTTTGATATGCACACAGCTGTACCTCTAATCTCTTAGGGTCCTGTCTCGCCATGCCTCATTCTGTAGCTTCGTTTCTGATTTTTTTTTTTTTTTTTTAGCATTATTGCTCTATTGACAATATTAGCAGTATTTTAAAGATGCTCAGAAAAAGGTACCTGCTTTTCAGATGTTTTACTTGATATTCCAGGTGATGCTTGTTGATGCTGATGTTTATCACAAAGATAATCCTAAACTGTGAGAACAGGACAGGATTGCAAGCAAGCAGCTGTAGAAAACTAAGAAGTACAAAACTTCAGTTTTAACAGGAGACATTAAAACTAGAGATACACCAACTGAAAATTAGGACTGATTTTGATGTTTAAAATAAGAATTGATCCATTTGCTGATACCATTGTTAGGGCCCTATGAAATCCGTTCTATTTATTTATTTTTTTTTTGCCATATTCCATTTTATTATTTTCCAAAAATTTTTTTTTCCGTTTCAATTTTTTGGAATTCCTTTTTTTTTCCTTCTTTTTCTTTTTCTTTTTTTTTTTTTTTTACCTTTCCCCTAATTTTACCATAAAAAGAGTGTCTTGTTTATGTAAATGAATCAAATGTTCACTAATTAAATAGAAATAGCTAACCTTAAATTTATTGAAAAAGGGCCACAGTTGGATAACCCTAATATAAAATAATTATTACCAGTTTAACTGTCAGATATTTCCAACATTTTAAGACAGACTTGCGTGTATAATCACACTGATGTTTGTAATGTAAACAAAGAAATCCTTCTGTTCTCTCAAACAGATAGTGATGGTAACTTAATATGAAGGTCACATTAAAGTTAAATGATTAAAAGTAAACCTTTTACCTAAACTTTTCTTTACTCTCTCAATATGTAACAGTCCATGCAGTTTGATGCTGCATTGTGTTTTACTCCTGACTGTGACGGTTCGCTCCTCATCTCTCTCCATCCTCGCTGTCTGTCCATCTGCCTCAGATCAGACCGCTACGTATTGGCTCGTTAAGCAACCAAAGGGAACTAGGTATCTACGGGAGGAATTACTAAGCTAACTGTTACTCGAATATAAAGTCATTTAGACTGTGGGGCTTCATAAACTCTCGAGTCTGTCCAACTCGATTTTTGAAGTCTACAAGGGGTGAGTGGTGAGCCTCGCACAGGCAGAGACACACCTCTCTCTCTCTGTGACTCTCAGGTGTGGTGAGGTAAAATAACTCGAAGCACGGATGAGTTTTTTTGAGGTGCAACATCTTGTCGTTCTGCACTGCTCCCTGTCGAGCTACGTGATGTTTGCCGATGTTTTGTGTAGCTGCTTTGACATGCCGTTATAGTTTAGGAGGGGGCGGGGTGAGTGTTTGGAAGTGAGGGTCAAGTTGTGCCCCGCTTTAGTATTCCCCCAGGAACATATTCCCAGATATACATTCCTCTCTCCAAAAGAAAACACAGCATTTCAGTCAAAACTTATTAAATTTCCGCGATTACTGCGTTGAATTCTAAATTCCGTTTTTATTGGCCAATTCCGTGATTCTGTCTGCGATTTGGTTAACGCGGAAATCATAGGGCCCTCCATTGTTTTTCCCTTTTGGTGCAAGACTCCTAATGTGAAAATTATTTTGAATGTATTCAACAGCAATAACATCCAAAGAAGCCGCAATTTTTTTTTTAAATGGATGAATTATGAACGTGAGACATGACACCTCAATTTGTGTTTTTGTAGTAAAGATACCTCCCTTCCGTGTGAAATGGTGATATTTTTTTTTTTTTAAAATAGAATGGACAGTAAATACTTGGGTGGCTGTAACTCTGCCTGCGTGGCCTGCCCAGGTGTTGTCTAAGTCTGGGAAACACTGTATAAGCTCTTGCTATTCTTATTTTTATATTCTTTTATCTCAAAATTGTATGTACTGTTTATCAACTGCATATGGTAAGGCTCTTGTCAGTTATTTTTTGAGGTATTAATAGTTTATAGAGAAAAACAACAGGTGTTTAATCTTCTGCTTCTCAGCTCTGTAATCAGTCCTACAGAAACAAGCCGGTCAGATATGCAGCCTGATGCTATCAGAAAATGAAAACATTTTCAGAGTCAACAGGTGGTTCACATCTTTCATTGCTAGTGTTATGCTGCTAGCAGCTAAAGAATCAGTAATGGAAAACAGTGGATTCATTTTAGAGTAAATATGATGTGCTCTTGACTAGTATTGTCTTAAAATGGGCTTGATTTGAAACACACCTTATCTGAAGGTAAAGATATTATGCTGCTTCGAAGCTTCATGCATTTTTTTCCTGTATAGCATGTTAAAGAATATGTCATTACAGTTGATAAAATTGTGAATTAATGGGAATGTACCTTTTTTTTCTTAAATGCATATTTGAACAAAAACTGTCTTGTTTAGGGTTGTTAAACAGCATTTTCTAGAATTTACTTAAAGGGAAAAAGATATAAAAATGAGTACAGCGACCTGTGAAATTACCCCAAACTGGCTGTGTTGCTGTCATTTTGCATATTATTAAAGTCATTAAAGAAAACAAACATCAGTGCTGTAATTTAGTTTTGAACAACCACAGATACTGTCATAGACGTGCAGATCAAGAGAAAACCTCTCAAGTGCATTCGTGTTTCACTCTGTAAAGAAACTCTGTCTGGATATCTTGATCTACCATATCTTCAAATCTTAAATACACACACATTAAGAAGCGAATCCACCCACTTTTCCTAATATTAGTTTTGCTCAATTCAGACAAAAGCCTTTGTGAATCAAATGATAGTTTCACTTATCTTTTCGCTTTTCAAGTTAACCTCTTTAAGCATCTAGGAGGTGGCATTTACTTTTTAATTATATGCCAGGCTCACAAAAATCCAAACACTGACTTTGAGGTAATTCTCCTTTCTACTGATGCATACTTTTTCCATCCTTGTGGTCTAAAGGCTGGGAAAATCAAAGTTTTCTTCATCATATTCTAAAATTTAAGATTCTAGCATGCTGACTGTAGTATTAGTGATTAATAGAGCATTTTAACTAAACTCTAAGGCACTTTTATGAAAAACTCGGTGTTAGTTTTATAAATGTTTTCCTCTTCTTACTTAAATTTTGATAACACTGGGGATACTGTGTACTATGAATGGTGAAAAGATAAATGATGTTGAAGTGTGTTATTTAGCGAGGATGAGGTGAATTAGGGGTCTTAAGATTTGTTTTTCTTGCAGTGCTTTAAGGATAGGTGTGCCGTGTGATTGTAGGGCTATAATTGTTTCAGTCTGGAGTTGGAAAAACATCACAGTCCAAAAAAGTGAAAGACTATGACCAAAGACATTTTAACAGTGTTGCAGTGCATCATATTTAACTACTGTTTAACTCCTCAATATAAAGACAACATCAAACTTAGCTAAAATAAAAAAAAAAACGTGGAGATGTATTTATTTATTTTATCATTGCAGTTATTTTGTTTACCACCCAATCAAGAGATCTGCCAGATGTTCTGTATTAATTCAGGGAGTGTCATTGTGCAACTAAATCAAGTTCCTGACCACTGGGCTTTTTTTCAGCCCAGAGGAATAAAGTTTGCATGTGCTGTTTTCTTGCTGACTAGCAGAGAGTAGTGGGGATAAATAGACCCGAAAGAAAAGAGGCATGCTTTACCTCCATGTAACCTCTCTGATATTTCACACAGGAATCTAGATCAAGGATGTTCTTATATCCTGCTGTCTTAATTAGCACATGTTAATTGGGAATATGCAGTCTCTTGGTTATTTATCAGGAAGAACCTGATTCATCCTAAACCGTTGGGAATAGAAATCATTTGGGGACAGTGAGATGTATTTCCAGACATTATTCATAGCAGCAAACGTGGAAGCAATCACAGTCAAAACGGCTCTGAAACATCAAGGCCTGATTATCAATAGAAGTCTTTGTGCAGTCTTTGGTAGAACTACTACACCCGTCTTTGTACTGTTTGTATTTAATGTCTTTGCCACTGCATGTCTCTATCAAACAGGGCTATCATAATAGCAGAACTTTAAACTCAGATACAGTAAAGGCAAAAATCTAATTCTAGACCTGTTTAAATACCCTAACAACAAAAATAGACGTTAGATGAAGGTTGTTATTCAATATAGGCATCCAGGGCCATTGTTGTTTTTTTTTTTTAATCCCCATTATGTTGTATTTATAAATTCTTTTCATAATGGTAATGATATTGGCTTCAGTCCTTAAAACAATTTCAAGTTTAAGGATGTTTGAAAAAAGATTAAACATTTTTGAAAAAGTTTAAAATTTAAAGAAAACACCTTAAGCTGATGTAGGTGTGTTGGTCCTGCCTTTAACTTCATACATTTATTTGAAAATATGGGTAATATATTTTGGGGGGCTCAGTCTATAGCTTGGAATCAGGGGGTCACCAGTTCAAGTCCTGGTCAGACCATATCTGGACTTTGGTGTGGTAGCTGGAGCGGTGCAAGTTCACTTCCTGAGTACTGTGGGAGTGCCCTTGAGCAAGGCACTAAACCCCCAACAGCTCCTGACAGCACTTCAGCAAGAGCAGCAAGGCCATCACTCTGCTATCAGTCTAAAAGTGCATGTCCATGTGGATCCTCTTTGTGCACGTGTGTTTGCATGTATCTCATCTTATGTGTGTAGCATATTCAACAACTGAGTGTAAACTGTGAATTTCCCTTCAGGGGTTAATAAAAGTCGGCTATGTCTTCTTCTTCATCTTCTCATTTACAGCAGATATATGGGTTATAAATATTGGCAGAAATTTTACATCTGCCAAAATTTATACTAATAGTTAACCTTAAAAAACAAAATCTCCTAATACCCATAATATGATATCATGCTTCCTTTGATGTGATCAAAAAATAGCGAAGAAGTGGGTAAAATACATTCATTTAAAGCAGCAAGATTTTCACAGTATTGCACTCCAGGCAGGGGTGTCAAAACTTTTTTCTGCTGGGGGCCACATACAAACAAAGTTAAGGATGGTAGGGACACGTTCATATACTTCATATTAGAGGTAGTAAAACCAGTCCAGTGTAGATATCTTAGATATGCTTAGTGACTGGATATGCTTTAATGGCTGACAAAGCATTACGCTCCATCATTTAAGGGTTCTGGCATAGCCAGACAGAAGTAAGGGGGACCCTGGTTGGCCCTGGCTACCACTGGCTCAACCAGTAAGAAAAAGAATGATGCTCTGTGCAACTGAGAGGGAAGATGCTGACAGCTCATCTTCAAATCCAGACATAAAACAAGAGCAAACTGAAGAAAGCTGCCAAACTTTATAGAAGTGATGGTAGTTGAAGTGTGATATGCTTTGTAAATTGCCTTTGGTGGCTCTATTTGCAGCTGTAATCCATCAGGGTATTTTATTATGATTTTGGCTGACAATATTTTACCATTTAGTGTTGTCTTTAATTAGTTACAAAAATAAATAAATAAATAAATAAAACTAAGTCCTCTTGTCAAAATGTTTGTTGACAGATTAGCCTGGTAACGCCACCTAGTGCTGAAACAAAGTGCAATATAGTCAAGCACAAGTGTCATGTTTTAATGGGACACATTTCATCATAATTTAAGAATTTCCTGGGGGACGATTAAAAATGGGCTATGGGACAACCTTTGGCCTCCGGGCCATGGTTTGGACTCCTCTGCCTTAAGGCCTGTCCTTGGCAGCTTGTGGCCACAAAAATTAAAAATCCAAAACAATTATGAGTTTGTAGTCAGAACTTACTAACCCACTGTAAAGGTTATATGCATTTCCCTTGTGATTTGCTCCAGTTGTCTGATAAAAGAGCTATGAAATTAGAAACTCCAGTAAATCATCTGAGGTTCAAAAGGAGAGTAAAAGGTTAAGGTTTCTCTGTTGTCAAGCTGTCTTATGCTAGCATTAGCAAAAGCAGATAGCCTGTCCTTTGGACAACCCAAGCAGTGAAGGCTTCAGTAGTTGTAGCTCACATATTTATAGATCAAGGACATGGTGTCCTTATGTTGTTGTTTTTTTTGTTTTTGGTTTGTTGGCCTTTGGAGGTAACAAAAAATCCAATAATCTGATCCATGCCATTGATTTGCTTTCACTAGCAGCACCGACTACATCCTTTACACTTTGCCCTGATGTGATGACTTTATCAGATTAGGACGATTAGAGAATCTGATTAAACCCTTTTCAGATATGTTTTCCAAATAACACCTCGTATTGTTTTGATCTAAAATCAGCATTTGGATGGTGATCTAGAAGACAGAGTTACTTTGTGTGGGAGTGTTTACATGAACTTGGGTTCAAAGTTTGAATACATAATTCTGAAATTTTAGGACAAATTTTGGCCCTAAATTAAGGGATGCTTGAATTGGCATTTAAAAATATTGTGTCCATCAGACAACGTCGCTGTCTTCATGTCTGTCACAGATATCTTGGCCTCTTTGAAAAGTAGACGTCATCTGATCAGCGTGACCAATATTCTTGTCACATCCTTCATGTGTTGAATCATATGCATTAACAATACGGCGCTTATAATATTCAACCCAGCAACTAAATGAGAGAGAAGGAGGAGGAGGAGGGAGAGTTTACCCTGAGAGAGGTCAGACCTCGTTTCAGAGACCCCCATCCACACACACCCCAGGTACTGTGACACTGCCTTTATGAGCTCGCCTGCAGAACACAAACCCTCCGGATTAGTGTCTGGCTCTCAATGTCCCCGGGAGCAGAGCCCATCGGCGGAGACAAAGCCCGGCTGATTGCGTTGTCATCTGCATCACAAAGGGAAGCCTTCTCTACCTGAACCTCTGCCTGCACGCCGCGCAGCACATCACATCTATCAGCGACTGTGCAGCCACGTGACATAGGCCTTTTGTTTTTTTGTCCATTTCTGCCCGCCCCCCTTCTTCTATTCTTTTCTCTGTGGCCACAACCGTCTGTCCACTGTGGCCCATATCAACAGCAGACCCCCCCTTCCGCTAGCTCCTGAGTCTGCACCAGTGCTGACCGTTTTTTTCTTGATTTAGCCGCTAGTTATGTGCTCAGCACTGTGTGCATCATCTTCCCTCGTTACAAAGCCTCTAACACATTTGTTGACTCTCCTCCTCTCCCCCTCTGCCTCTGGCTGGCTTGCTGTATCTGAGCTCAGCCAAACATGCAGCCACATCAGACAAAAAGCCTGGTCCCCCCGCTGTCAGACCCAAACATGTCTATTGGTACTCGGACAGGGAGAACTCCTCCGCTGAGGTGCTGCCACTGAGCAGACATGTTTTATCTGATTAGTGTAGAGGGCAGGCAGCTTCTGCTCCTCTATGACTGATGATCACTGTTGTTTTGTGTTTTTGTACCGGGCATGTCCAGCAGCCATAACAGAAATACATCAGCCAGTGCAGATAATCTTTTAATGCTTATGTACATACGACCTTATCAAAGGCCTTATGTTGGCTTTTAATCCATTGTGCTCTGCAGAGAAAATGGTTTGCAAGTCAGTACATTCCTTGTGATTGGAATGGGATTTCTTGCTGATCTACAAATGATTTGTATCATTAGAATAAACACAACCTAGATGAAAATAATCAGCTTTAATTACTGATGAGAGTATCCAAATTGTCATCAAGAAAATACTGAAATTAACATGTTTTGATCAGATCTGAGAAAAATAAATGTATCATCCACAAACAACCAGTGCTGCAGAAACATTCAACAAGTTTCTCTCCCCTTTTTTGTTACTAAGTGTTGCTATTTTTGTGGGCAATGTGTAAAGAAGTTTGGAGTCTAATTTGCAATGGAAATACAGTGCCTGCATTCTTGTTTTTGCTTGTCTAACTTGGAGTGCTTCCAAACACTTCATAAGACTTAAATTTTTGTAACTCGAAGGATGTTGGGGCTGGGTATTGGCAAGGAACTTGCATTATCATCTGGAAAAGCAAGGTCTATGCCTTTGCAAGGCAATACTACCCATTTTTTTCTTCCTTTTTTAAATAGTTATTTTGAAAGCAATACTGAAAAGGTTTTTTTATGCTGTTTAATATTTGCATGTTTTGTGTTGAGAAATATAAACGTCAAAGCTATCATTATTCTCTGCATTGTCCTTGATAATCAAAGATACCATCTATGGAATGTAACGTCATTTCAAATCACAATATTGTTCAGTATAATCCCAATTGCTCGTTATTACTAAATCATGCAGCAACAAATGCATTTGCACAGTTCTAAAGGATTTCTAAAGTTTTCTAAATTATGCTTACAAATGGTCTGCAGCAGCGGGTCTTGACTGGTGTAGCTGTAGGACGCATCACAGTCTCATTCATGACAAATCATGACCCAAATGTCCAATAATGTTCAGCCACTTATATTCATTCAATGAAAATGTTCCAGTTTTGACCATGGATGGAACTAAAGATATGACTGAAAAAAGATGAGCAAATCAGACATGCTCTACTCCATATTATATGAGAGATACAATTTTTTTGTCAATTTTTCAGTGAAATAATATTTTTAACTGGAAAAAGCAACTTTGTAATCCCAGGAAAAGGAGATAAATGAATGTAAATATTGAAAAAACATTGACATTTACCCATAATCATGGTAAAACAGATTATTGAAAAATATACAAATGTCTGTCCATAAAGGGCTTCAGTGCTTACTAGACCTTTGGCCATCTTTTTTTCCTAGGAGCAAATTCACAACCCACAAATTCACTGATCTTGGTCACTCCTGCTTGTTTATTTTAATTTTTACACCAGTTTTAATCAACAAAATGGCATCCCAAACAGATGTGCATCATAATTCAAAAGACAAACAATAAATGAGATATATATTGAAGTTTATTATCTGAACAGGATTATGTTTAAAGCAGTTAGTCTGTTAAAATGAGGTTTAGTGCCTTGAAGTATTATTTCATCATTTCAAATCCCCATCTTCTCATATTTTCTGATTTGAAAGTGAAATATTCTTCATCCATAGTTTTGATTTTTAGGGTAGAAACATGGAAACTATCTCTGGCGTGATAACAAAGGCTGAAGGGTCCATATTTTAATCTACTATATAAGATGCTTAATGAAAAGATTCAGTAGATTTAAGCAGGGCGTGACATTTAAAAAGCACAGAGAGAGAATGACTTTTTGTGTCCCAAAGTGTGATAGTTGGCTTTTTTTTCATAAGTAATTGCATTAGCTTGGAGAATAGGGAATTAACACAAAGCAATTAACTGATTTGGCCTTTGGCTGTGACTCGTCTGGTTTTAGAGCTGGAGCTAATTCTGTTTTTTTTTTTCGTAGATTAATTTAAAAATCATACTCAGTCTGAAGTATAACCTTGTAACCCATACAGTTGGAGATAGTGGAAGTTGCTTTCACTCACTAAAATAAGTGAATAACTTTAGCGTAGGTGGGTTAAATGCTGAAAAATAACCATCCCTGTGAGGCTCTGACTGTTGTTTATTCTAATGAAGCTGTAAAGAAATGCACTCAGAAAAGAGGTCAGGAATCTCAAAGGATAGGGTCATTGCTACGGCAGTGTAAACACAATTCTTATAGCTCTATCACCATGTAGTCCAATTACACAGGACTGCTAAGCTAAGGTGGCTAATTGTCAACAGCAAGGGGGCAATTTTCAATTCAGCTTTGGGGGTGAGATCTACTGGGAACTGCTGAGGATGCTACAATTATCTTCTTCATCATAGAGAGTGTTGTTTTCTTAATGGGACTCTAGCCATGTGTGTCAGACACTGCTAGTAATATGCATCACACTTCAACCATTTAATGCTACTCTCTGGCCTTAACAGTGACACGAGGAGGCATGTAGCTTGTGGGAAGTCTATTATCTGACATTATGGTTACAAATCAAATCCACTCTGGAGAACATGAACTGGCATTTTATTGCTGGAACCACATTTACCATTTTTTACCAAGTCGGTTCGAGTATGGTTTCAAAGCTAATACTTGAGCTAGCACCAATTATTTGTTTTTTCCACAGCTGAAGAACTGCCTCTGGACAAGAAGATCTGGTTCCAGTATAGAATGTAAAGCCAGTTTGTTTCAAGGAGTGAATCGTCCTCATAATTGAAGAGAAATTACCCAAACTAACTGAAACCACAGCAAAATAACAGTGTCTTAACATGTTGTTTTCTACCACTGAACATTAGACTTCTGTGCTTAATTAGACACAATGGCGATTTGAGGACAAACTCAGCTCTGTTTATGAGCAAAGTAAGTGTTAGCTTAAGTAAGTCAGAGGCTAACCTCAGCATCTTGGGTTCAGTGTTCATGACCCGCAATTTCCACATAGGATGACTGCGCCGCACACCGAAGCACCGTGGCTTTGGTCTGACCAAAGGCGAGCGACCTCGCCCACTGGAAGATAGTCTGGAGCGCTGTGCCACGGCGCACGGCCCTGATCAGCAGGCAGAGATTGGAGCTTAATTTATCATCCTTTCTGGTATAATGCTTCTGCCATTGGGTGAATACATTAGGAAGTTTGAAGGTTAATGTTTGCTGAAAGGATCTGTAGTTTTATGCAAAATTATTTGGCTTAATATCCCCAGAAGTTTACTTTTCCTCGTCAATGGCACCATTGTAGCTCTGTGACCCACTGACCTCTTGGTGACCCTTTGCTCTCACTGCAGGATGAGACGTAATGTTGATACAGTGATGACTCACGATCAGGAGTATGTGCATTGTATTGTACTTTGAAAGAACCGGATATTCTACGCTTGTGATTCCTCTTCTGGAGCGTTCTGATCGACGGGTATTGACGTGGTTTGGCAGCAGCTGGCGATGAAAATAGACCTGCAGCATATCTCGAACAAAGTGAAGCAAAGTGTCGGTCCAGGACGCGCCGCTGCCGGCCTGGAGCGCCGGCTGTGGAAATGCTCGGATAGACGAGAGGGAGCGATTTGCTACACAGTACGATTTGCCAACGGTTCATGGCGTGTTTGCTGTATGTGGAAATAGGAGGTACGAATAATAATGTCAGGTTATTAACATGTCTCCTCAAAAAAGCAAGTAAAAGCAGTCACAGTAAGCATCACAAATCTGTTTGACCAGTGTAGTCTGGACTAGAAAAATCCAACAGCAACACTTGTAGAGGTACTTGATCAGGCATTTCTGTTGTCGTTCCAGAGCTTGGCACTAATGTTGCTGGGAAAACAGTGACGTCTACGGTGACATAGTGACTTAGCTGTCAGGGCCTGCTCCAGCCTGTGGAAAAGCAAACTCTTATTTGCCAGTTGAACCAACTCCAATCCAGCTCCAGCTTAGCACCAGCCCAGGAACTGGCTTGCTAGGAAAGGGTTGAGCTCTATTGGGAATGCAGCTGTTTGGTGTGATATCTGGTCTCACTTCAGTGTGGCTCATTTGGTAGGTTTACTTTTTGTGTGTCTCTGCTCTTCATCAGTTGTTCTTTGTTTAAGATGCTCAAATAGCAACAGCTGCCTTTTGAAATGCTTCACTTGATATTCTGTAAGCATTGCAGGTGAGCTGCATGTGTGAATGCTTATTGTTGATGAGGTAGCATATTGCAGCTATCATCTTGGAGTGCAGGAGTATAGGAGTACGTTGGCAGCAAGCAGCTGAAAAAAAAACAGCTGTTAAACGATGGCGCAAGAAGCTTAATTGTAAACATGAGACACTGCTCCTCAAGCAGTACATTTATTGAAGGGACCTATGAGTGGACACCTCTTGTTTGTCCTTGGATGGTTATTATGTACAGACTTACGAAAAAAGAAGAAACAACAAATAGTCAGAAAATATACCTGGGTGGCCTGCCTAAGTGTTGCCTTTATGCGGGACTACTTGACCATAAGCTGTGCCAAAAACTCCTTGAAGTAGACTGGTTTAACCTGACTCAACTCAGTTTATTTTACTTCATGTCTTCCAGACAAACATGCAGCCACATACAAGGTCACAATTCAAAAAATACAGTCCATACAAAGTAAAATGAAGTGTAAACCACAGACAATTTTCTTTTGAACCTTACATCACATATGCCTGGATCCAAGTGAATGTAACTTTAGGGAGGGACAAAACCAAAACCTAAATGATAGCAGGCTGTACTAAAGAATGCCTTTTTTTGTTCCTTTTGTTTATTAACCTCTTGAATGTTGTTTATCATCACATCACATTCCTGCTGTATGAAACACTCTTATGGGATGCCTCTGTTTTTTTAGTCATCGACAGAGAAAAGAGCTATAAAAGAATACAAAAGCATTAAAGCTATTGTAGAGTAATAACTATTGGATGGCCAAGTAGAGGATGTGGTGAATCTTAGTGTTTTGTTACTGTAGGGATTGATTCTGTTTCAAACAGAAGCATAATTTAGATTGATGAAAGGCCGGGGTTAGCAGTTTTATTTCTCCTCTGACCTCACCTCTCTCCGTCACAATCAGTCTGCCTCAGCTTACTGCTCCACAATCAATACCCTCGACTCAGCAGAGATTATACCCTCATGATTGTGTTTATGCTGCCCTCTCAATCGGCACACATTGTAGTGCTTTTATACCCTGCAAAGCCGGTGATAAACACACCGTTTGGGCAGAGAAGGCTTACCTGAATTTACATAATCACTTGTCTGGAAGTGGATGGAGTGTGGGGAGCAATCAGCTGCATCTGCCACACTCACACTTGTAAGAGCTCTTGATAACACTATGAAATCTTGTCTCCCCACTTGTTCCCTCTGACAATTCATTGTTGTTTTATTCAAATTTAAAAGCAGGTTGTGGAATCCAGAAGGAAACCCTATCTCTAAAACACATGTCCATGGAAAAAAAAGGCTGATATATATCCTCTGGGGTTCATAAAACAATGCCTGGAATCACAATACGGCCGTGAGGTAACGTGGCTTACAAACAGGAGCTAGGTATATTAGGAGATGTTGAAATGATGACTGTTTTCCATGCCTTCCCCTGGCAGGGCCTTTTTTCGGGTAGAAATCACAAAGGATCATTTGGGAGGGCAGCTGGAAAATCCATAGAGGATCTCTGGAGACCTGCTGTGCCTGTGAAATCAATGCAGAGGTCCAGCTGAGACCATTAAATGAAATGAATGTTATATGATAGGGTTAAACATGTAGAATATTATTATTCATGCGGTCCAAATAGGTTTTTCATCTGCAGATAATGCAAGCAGGCATGCACGTCAATAAAGGCACAGCAGAGAGTGTTGTGTTACAAGCAGCTTCTACTCATGAAAGCAATCTGTCATGTTTTGAACCTGTTGTTAGACTGAAGATAGAGAGCAGCAGAGACAGCGGAAAGTTAGATAAAGTGAAGTTTGACTATGCCTTGTGTCTTATAGGGTCATTACTTCATAAGGACAACTGAAGCATTAGAATGGGTAATGATTTTCAGATTTATGCTTCAGGTTTCTGCTTGTTAAAGGGAAATTTTTCTATTCCAGGATAACTTCACTGCTTAGTGCTGTGCTCATGGTGGATTAATGTTGGGTCTATGTTAATAATGGAACAAGTAGCACAGTCTAGACCTGCCTTCTTTGTTAAGTGTCTCAGAAAACAATTGTAATGAGCTGAATCAAAGACTGATTGAACAGTTACTAATTTATATAAAAGAAAATCAAACATTTCGTTCAACTATTGTCTAATTTTTTATGGTGCCTGGCTGTAATGAGATACAGCTGCCAGACAATGGATGTAGAGAATCTAAATGATAGTTGCCAACCGCATTAAATTAAAGAAAAAGAAAGTATTAATGTCAGATGAAACATCTTTAGCCATACAGTCTCTAGATGAAAGAATGTTGCATCTCTTATGAAACAATCTGTTTGTATAAATGTTATTTTGAAGATCAATTAAATGATCTTTTTCCCTGAGTACTGCCGAATATAATGATGGTTTATTAAGTTCAGATTACCATGACATAGCATCAGTAAAGTAGGCAACCAATTTCCAGTGTTTGTTGGCATCAAGCTAACAAACTCAGACTTCCATCCCAGTTCATTGATGAAAATCTACAAATGTCTTTGGCACTGATGCATCTGTTCAACCATCAGTATAGTGGGTTCCAGTGGTTCACAACCTTTTTTTTTCCATTAAGCCCCTCCCCCCACATGACAAAATTAATATATTGCCAGAAATATTGACTGTTTGAATAGATTTTACCATTCAAATCCAAACAAATAGCCAAAAACACAAGTGTTCTTACTCAAAGACCCAGTGGTGCTGGACCTCAGGTTGGGAATCAATGAAACAGGCGATATTAGCCATTATCCCATAGGTCATTGGCAGATCATATTGCATAAGCAGATGTCAGAAGCAGATTTGTATCTGTTGTTTCATACGAACTACATGCTGGCATAGCTCTCTTAACTGCTGTTTTATAGAAGAGGTTTTTATGAGGCAGACGAAATGACCTGTTGGACTAACTCTGATCTGTTTTAATGTTTGAAACATCAGAGAAAGCGTCTGCATATTTTGGAGTCTCACACAAAAGAAGTTGTTAAAAAGAAATGTGTTATCAGTTGGTTAAAATGTCATTTAAACATAACTGGCCCTGATTTTCACTTGGGTGCATCTCTCTATTCTACATTTATTCCTTTCTTAATGGCAGATAGCTGAGGAATCACAAAGCACATTCAAAAACATAAAAAATATTTGATTTTTAAAGAAAAAGTTGAAGATAAAGTTTTGATAGTGATCTTATTAAGTAATTTTTTTTTTTTTTGGTTAGAAAGGAAAAGTAGTACATTACCATAATTGAAATTCAATCACTGTGGTTGTAGAGTTTGATGAAATAATTTAATGTAAAGTAAAAATACTTACTATTAGTAATGTATTGCAATGTAGGCTAACTTATTGCAAGTCTTTTGTTATCATTTACATTCTTTTGTACTTGAGTTTATCCGTGTGGAGTTTTCTTACTTATTTTCCACTCTCCTTCTACACAGCATAACAGCCACAAAACTGACAAAAATCTGCAAGTGATTATATGTGTAAAACACAACAATCATAAATTAAAGTATATAAGTAACATGTGTCTTTTTATGGAAGTTTTTCTCCAGATACAGCGCCTTATGGTAACACTGGGGAACAAATACATTTGTGGCATGGGTGGCCTCAGCAGGGAAGGAACCCCAAACCCGGGTACAGTTACCCACACGCTGAGCTCCCTGCGGTGCCGCCCCAGTGTGATTACACCTCTTCCTAGCAACTTTCAATCTGCTTTCCTTTAGAAATGGTTTGACACTTTGTAGTGGTCGGGCAGGCACACTACGTGCATATAGCGCCTGGACTGGTTGATGGGGCTGCTGTCAGGAGGCCTGCCTGCTAGAGTGATTGAAAAAGCATGTTGGGGATTAGCCGTCTGTCCTCGTCTGTGTGGCGCTCCGGCTCTAGAGGGGTGTGTATCCGGGGGAGGGGGGCTTCAGGGGGGCTCTGCCATAGTGCTGAATGATGGAAAAGGTGGAGTCGGACCTCAGTTCTCACACTGCCGACACAAAGCCTCTCACACCCGCACACATGCTCATAAACAGATTTGGCCACATGACCGACACATGCTAGCAGGCACACATGCCCCTAACTCAAGGCTCAACCTATTTCTGCTGCCAGCTAGTGGGAATACATGAAAGATAATTCACATCCTTGCTCCAAATGTCCGCTGGGCACACTGAATTCAACACTTTTAACAAAACGAGAAAAGCCATTGTTGTTTTGTGTGAGCTGCTTTTTGCCTCGCTGAGCAGAAAGAAGCAGCTTTGGGTCATTTTTAGTGTGACTTTACTTTTCTTTCCACCATGAGAGCTGAAAAACAGCATTTTATGCAGAAAATCATTCTCCTTTGATGTCAGTGCCTACAGTAATATGCACTATTTTACAAAATAGAAATTGAGACCCATAATAGTGTTTAGTGGTTCTCCTTTAACAGACACATTTCTGGCATGAACACGTACTAATCTGTATTTCACAGATACTAGCATGCTAATGTTCTGTCCCTCCTTCTCTGTCAGTCTGCTTCAAACACACATAGCATGAAGACTTCTGTCTACACTTTTTCAAACTTCAACACCTGCAGCGCTGCCTGTCTGGCTTTTTTGGAGTTACGGCATTAACATGGAAACCAGAGGGCTGAAGCTGGATTAGTCGCGAGGAGGTGTGAACACAAGGTCAGAGCAAAGATGGCCTTTCAGCTACGATTTTGGCGTCGCACTTTTACCCTTGCGTGTCTTAACACAATGCTTACAAGGAAAGTCAAACTTGCCTTCACTTAAGGATAAAAGAATGAAATGTTGATATTTTGTGGCTGCATTCTTTCTGGTGTAATTTCCCTGATAAATCCACCCGTCAGATTGTCGTTCATATTCCAGCCTGAGGCAGGTGTTATAAGGAGCCTTAACTTCCCTCTCAGTTGAGTAAAGATTACAGCAACTGGCAGCTTCATAAGCAGCTTCTCACTGGAAATAAGGTTGAAGGTTGAAATTGCTGTTAAAGTAATTCCTGTAAGCTGTGTGCTCAAAACTCCACCAAACCTGGACAGGGATTGTTTACCACAGCACAGGTCGGATTTGTTTTGACTGTTAGAGATTAAAACTGTAAGCTGTTGGAGAAAAACATTTTAGATTTATTGCTTTTTTTGGCATTTAAAGCCATTACTCATAACTTTCTGGAAACCTCATGACGACCACAGAGCATCTAGTGGCACATTTCTGAAATTGCAAATGTTAACATGCTTGAAAAAATAGTACAGTAAAGTAGCATTTACTGAAGTGATGACATTAGATGGAAAAAGGTAGGAGTGGGAAACTTGCAGTAAATTTAATGATGGGAGTTTGGTCAGAATGAGGCTGAGAAATTACTTGTGTTTTGGTTAAGGTCATGATTTTGGTTAGGTTTGGTTAGATAAACTTAAAATAAATGTATCAATTAATAATATTTGTTGGAAATCTAGGTTTAAATAGTCAGATATCTAGATTTTCCCTTTAACTTTTTCAGGTTCTCTTCTTGTGCTTAGCAGGAATACTACATGGAAATGCCTCATCAGAATGTGAAACATTTGGGTCATTTGTGCACCAGCTCATTTTTTCTCCCTTTCTTCAGTCTCTGTACTAACACATGAAGGAGTGCAGTGAAGGGCAGAGGTGATTCTCTGACTACATGGGATTTCATACGGAATATCTGCTGAACATTTATGCATTTTTGATTCTCTTTTTTCCACATAAGATCCCCTTCTGTGATAGATATACTTGAAGATAATATCATTTTTTCTCTCTAATCCTCCTGTACATGTTGTGTTATTAAGCAGGAAATAAAACCAATCAAAATTGAGAATCTGATTTGGTCTGAAAAAATCTGAGATTAAATTTATAGGTCCTATTGCTCAGCCCTAAAAGAAAGTAAAGTACACATTCAAACACATTCATTGCCTCTTTTTCACAGACGCTCATAATGTACATACCCTGAATTTTTTCTAAATTAATGGTTTACATGAAGCCATGTGTAGCGGGATAGTACATGGTGAAATTGACATAGCAATAGGGCCTGACAGGGATGGGTTTTCACAGGTTGACACCAATACCAATATTAGAGAATAAATTCTGATAGCCCATGTATCAACCATTTAAATTTTTACGCGTATCTTTTTTGAATTCCTAGATTGTCAGAAATCTGTCATTTCTTCTGTTTGCTTCTTATTCAGGTGGTAGTGGGTGTTGGTGTGATGAGCATCATATTGAGGATTCTGTGATATGTTTCCAAGCCCACTAACATGCACCAAAGGGTCAAAATATTAGGAACACCTCTCACAACAACAGCAACACTCACTAAAGAGTCAGTAGTAAACATACAGAAGGATGAATCATGAATGAATGAATGAATCTCTTCAACAAACTTAATGCTCAACCAAGTTGCTCAGAGCTCCAGTCTCTCTGCTGTAAGGAGGTAAATATGGAGCGTACAACATGAAAGGAGTCAAACTCAACCCTTAGAATCAGTGTCTATCTGCTAACTTTTGGACGATTATTTTAAATAGGCTATAATCAGGCCTTACACAAAAATAAAAACAAAACAACAACAAACAGAATAGTGATAATAAGCTTAAATGATTATGTTGCCCAGAAAGGTACCTGATTATTTCCTTCTGCAGTAGAGGCCCAAGCCCAAGCCCAAGCCCATCCCTCATAGTTTGCACTCAGGCCCAGGTCATGGTGGTCTCAAGCAGACTCAAAGGCATCCTTTCAGACATAACTGTACTTTTCCCCAGATTTTTTAGTTTTTCTGTCATTATTATTTCTAAAGTTTAGGTTTAAACCAGACTCACAAATTACTACAGTTAAGGGAATGGGCCAGGACAGGCTCGGAAGGATATGGGTAGGGTCTGGCTGCAGTTTTTGGGCCCAATCTAAGCTCTGTTTTCAGGAGTCTGAATATGTGAGTGTGTGAGAATAGCAGCTCTTTGTTTGTATGATGTGAGTGTATAGATAATTAAAATCACAGTATCCACAAGAGGTAGAAAAGTGGCATCAGGCTTTTGCTAGAATTACTCGAACAGCTGTTTTATTCAGAGTGTATTTGTTTATCCACTAATTAGTTGATCTAAGAGAGTTTATTCTTATTTTCTGATTTAATGTAATTAATTGCAACTAGTTCATTTAAGCAGACTCTGGTACAAAGCCCCCTGTCACTGCACAAAGCCCTGTGAACCCGGTTTTCACACTACATAAAAAACTGCCTGAAATGTTCAAACTTAGCAGCAAGCAAGATTTCTGTTTTTTCACCCCAACTATACCCAGAAAATGGATTGCAGGCATGTGGATTGGGGTGATGTTCACATCATGCTACAAGTTTCCTGGTGAAATCTCTGTGCATTTATTGGCTAAATTGACTTCATGGTTATCTGTTCCCAAATTTCATTTATTTGTACATGTGATAAGAAATAAGAACAGTATTAGCTAATTAAGGAAAACATCATTAAATGAAGGTTAGAAGCACCAGAAGGATTATAAAGATACCTTCCCCCGGACAATAACAACGAATTGTTATTATTATTGTGGGTTAAAGCAGGTTCTTCTCTGCCGTTTTTTTTGATTCTGTGAATATGTCAACTACATGTTGGATTGACAAAAAGGTAAAAACTGTTATCATGGCATCAGACTCTGTCACTTGTGTCATACTTTTAAAACCATGCCCCCCTTCCTCGTCTCTTACAGGGAAAGACTCCCTCTATGAGCTGCATGTGTGAATAGCTAACTCGCAAAGATTTAAGTGGCAGCCTGTCTAAATTTGTTTAATTTTCAGGAGGGCATGTGTGAAAACAGCTTTTGGCACACACTTGTGAAATGGTCCCTAAAATGACACATTAAAAACAAAATAGAAAAAATATATAAAGAAAAATAAATGTGCTCTTACATCAGCATGTTGAACGCCATTTGGAGCGGCCGGTCTGCTCAGACAGCCATACTGACGTGGCAGATGCTAGACAATGTGTTCTTGAACTGCTCATGCTTTTGAAACCATCCTCAGGGAGACCTTTATTGTGACACGGTCTATTTTGAATTAATAAGATTTAAAAGTTATTTGACTGAGAAACCTTTGGGCAGTCTTTTGCACAAATCAACATTTAATTGAAGTTTAAGCCAAACGTATGCCATAATGAGGACACTTTTATCCAAACTGATTTAGTGTAAAATAGAAGACATACTGATGGCACTTTGTGCCTTTTTTGTTTATTGATGATACCACTGTCCTTTTATTTTGTCTTTGACAAAGTCATTTAGAAAGGAAACTACATAATGGTATAAGTAAACAGGTTTGTTCTCCCCATTCTGTAACTTTCCACTGACCATAGAAGTGTGCCAATCTCTTCCTCTTGGTTTTAGGTTAGCTAGATGAGGGACACTTTTCTCAGCTCACTCTTAAGGCTTCTTACGTGACTCTCTGAACAGATTTTTGGACAAAAACAAATGCTCTCTTTGCCCAAAACTGCTTTACTTCCAACACCCTCTCCTGCTTCCACATGAATCCCGCTTCTCTGTTCCTTTTTTCTGGATTGTCTGTTGTTGTCCTTGAAGTGTTCTGAGAACTCTGCCAATCTACCTCTACATACAGCATCCCTGAGTGAGCAAGGCCATCTCTTTTCCCCATTAAGGCGAATAAACTGTCAGAGAGGGAAGGGTTTATGGGAGAAAAAAACAAGTTTGAAACAGGTTTAAGCCTCGGTGAAACATAAGCTGAAAGATGCAGAGTCCTATGTGCAGTTAAGTCAAGTTACAATTGATACAGGTGTTTAACTGGACTGCTGCTCATATGAACAACACAGTTAGGAAACCGATTTGTTGGTGTAAACATGTCTGACTCTGCTATGGTTGGTGGCGATACGCTCCCTTTCATCTAGTTACTTTTGGACCTTTCTCTGGTTGACCTTGTGAACAAGTTAGCAAGCAGGAAGCCTGTTGTACATTGGATGGTTAAAGCATGGGCAGATGTATCAACTCTGCCATGTTTTACTTTTTGTACAAATAGAATTCATACCAACCTTTCAGCATATGGGGAAATCCAAAGAGACAACTTCTGTGATGCTTAGCATTCATGCTGTTCGACTTCCAGTTTGAAGTCTGGTGTGGAAACTGTGGATTGTCTGAGCTTTCCTCTGGCACTTCACCAGACATAGAAGCTTAGTGGCTAGCGTGTAGTAGGAACAGTTCAGTAAGACCGTTTTTTTTTTTTTAAGTAGTAAATGTAAATAAAGTTGTATGTAGGCTGTGGAGGGTTGAACTCCGTGGAACTACTCAACCAAAGTGGTAAGAGGCCACATGTCAAAGCACGATTTTAATCTGCAAAGAGGAACGAAGGCTGGTGTCGCTAGCTTTTAATGTTAGCCAGAATGTACAGAGTATATCAGGCTCACATCACACCTGCTGACACAATGACCCTGTGAGAATTTGACTGTTTTCTAAATATTTTACTCACTTTAGACTGGTCGGTTCAACAAAATTTAAATGAGTGTTGAGCCAAATGGGAAAATAGACGCTTAGGAGCATCCTTACTTTTGTCTGACTCCAGATGTGTGTTTTAAAAAAAATGCTTTACCTTCTTTGTTTTAGACAATCCACAAACTGTCATCCCCATGCTAATGTGAACATTAAATCTTGAGAGCCTGATAGAAACGTAACACTTGGTAGAAACACATTACCTGTCACTCTGTCTCTGAGTTAGGACTTCACCAGAGCCGGATGATTTAGGGCCTTTCTCTGGCTTGTCAGGAGAGACATGATTGTGCCTGCGGCCATAAAGAAACATATGTGTTTTTTTTTTTTTTTTCTTTTCTTCTTTTTGTGAAGACGTCAGGCAGGCAGTACCAGATGTGTGTCGTGAATGGTGTTATTTTTTTTTTTTTTCTCACTTGAACGTGTGTCAGACATGGTGTACGGCAGCACAGAGGAAGTCCATTTCACAGGGAGTGAGGAGGAGGTGAGAAGCAGCAGGTCTAATTGAGGCGGTTAATGGGCTGTCTGAAACTATCATTCTACCCGACGTAGCACACGGAGGAGCTCTTCATCACTGGATTTAATCTGATACAACAGCTCTGGCCAAGACAGAAAACTTTACAGATGTAAACACTGTATGACTCACGCCATCAGACATGAGTGTTTTGAAGAAAATGTGCAGTATTGTAGAGCTCTGAATTCTTTGTTTTGTTTCCCTCCTTCTTAGCTTAATAAAGTCTTTGTTACTTTTTATCCAGATCCAGCTGAATTACTTTCCAGGCAACAATGACAAAGTTAACCACCCATTTTATCATAAAACATATGTGTTTCTCAAAGAAAAGTCATCAAAGAGCTAATTTAATTAGCCTACAGTGACGTTTCGTTTATAGTTTCCTAATTCTGTGGAATTATCCTGGCTAAATGAGTAGTTTTCCTTTGTTTTTTCTTCTTGTAGGAGCCAAAAGGAGAAAAAACTACATTTAAAATGCAATTATCTCTGTCACACTGGGACATTTTCTCATATGTTTGTACTAAAAAAGTGCTAAATACATGGATGAATAACTTGAGTACATTATTTTTTAGCAGTTTTCCCAGCCTCAGTCAGCCTCGACCTTGTCTTAACCACATCTCTCCCTTCAGAGCCCAAACCCCATTCCTCTCTGCCTGCATGGCTCCAGTCCCGACCTTCTTCCCAGGCTCTATCTCTGTTCCTCCCTCTGCAGCCACAGCCCAGAACCCTGCTACAACCAAAAACATGCTTGACTGAAAGGCTTTCTGCTCTGTGCACACACTTAAACATTTCAGTTCAGGCTGTTTTTCCAGGAGCCTGTATCGGTGGCCGTTGAGCAGCTCCTGCTGGAGCAGCAGGGGATCCATGTCTTGCTCAAGGGCATCCCAACGGAAATAGCAGACAAAGCACTCCTTGTGCATTCAGCCCAACTGGTTTCTCTAGCACTGTGGCTACCTTTGACTTGTTCGAGTGTAGGAGTGTGGGTGTAGCAGAGGCTGGGGAGATGTAGAAACGTATGGGTGGGTGGAGGAGGGGTTATCCAACATCATTGACTCAGTGAATGGCTCCTCAGGGATACACTCTGGAGAAGGTGCAAGGTTGTGTCAGAAGCAGAGCGTGCTGGGGTTTACTGAACAGACATCCATTATATTAAAGCCTTGCAGCTGCATCACATCATTCTCAGCAAGTGTGTCTGCTGCTGTCACGGAGGTGCATCAGGGGATTGAATGTGTGCAAATTATGTCCATATATAAATCAAGTGGACTTAAAAAGAGATACCTGAATGACACTGCTAGAGGGTGTGATGGATTCACTTCAGTGGCATTGTAACAGAATAATACAGTGAATATACAAAATAACATCATAGTGTTATTAAACTAGAGCGGGGCTGTATGTCAAATATTTTTTTCCCCATATTAACATAAAATGCATCAGCAGTTTATTACATTACATTATTGATGTTGTACATTTGAAGAGAAACCTAAAGAAACCATCAAGTTCAGAATTGAAATTTTAAACATTCTTATGCATTATTTCTGGTGGTTTTCATCCTCAAAGTCCAGAGGGCTCAAGCTGTGGTGATGCTGACATAATCTCAGTTTGTTTCTGCAGCATATCTTGTTTTTTCTTCCTTTATAGTACATTGTTCACAAGGATTTTAAAGCTTTGCATTTGTAGTTTTTATTTGGGATGCAGAGTATTGCCAGCAAACTGTCTGTATTGGCAGAAATTAGCATAAAAAGTTCAGGACCAACAGGCCTATGTTTGAAATCTTGACTCCATGTTCATCCTCTTTTCTTAAGTATTTTTCAAGGGCAGAGCTTTGTTTCTTTGGTCATCCTTAAACTTTAAAGTGTGCTTTACGGACTGAAGTTTTACATCTAAAGTTGGTGTGAATATGGGTATCATCCAAAATTAGTTTTGAAATATCTGCATATCAGATAGCCACAAAAATCTAGTGTAGTACTCGAGATACACAATGGTAAAATGGCTAGTTACTTTTCATTTTTTATAAATACAGGCCCAAAATCCTGGTCTAGTGCTCTTTTAAAACTGCAATGAAGCTTCCCACCACTAGGGGCCACATAGCTTCTGTTTCCCCAGGCACTTTGCGAGAAATAAATATGAGAAGCTCAGTGGTGTCATAGGAATAGCTTGGTATGACAGTATTTTGAACCACAAAATGGAAATAAAGTTGTATGTAGGCTGCAAAGGGTTATACTCACACATAACTACTCAGCCGAACTGAAAAGTTACCACATTAAGCGGAGGATATTAATCTGCAAAGAGGAACAAAATCTGGCAGAGCTAACTGTTAATTTTAGCCATGCTCTACACTGCATATTGGACTAACATCATACCCGCTGACACAGTGACCCTGTGGTGAATTTGTCTGTTCTCTAAGCATATTCTCTTCTATTGGCTAGGAGGTCTAACACATTTTAAAACGGTTAAATAGCCAGAGACACCCGGGGACATCCTTGTATTGTACAGCCCTGTTTTTTCTTTATCGATAGAGATAGGACAAATGCTGAGGTAAGAGACAGGGATAGGGAAGTGGGGAATGACAAGGGGGAAAGAATCCACAGCCAGAGCCACTGGACTTGAACCCAAGCCACCTGTGTGGAGCATGGCATAACCATTAGCCCACCTTCATCCCAAGGTTTTTAAAGACCAAAATGATTGTCACCCTAGTCTTGTCCTGTCCTACACAAAGAGTCCAAGTAATGAAACTTTTACAAACACTGTAAGAAACACAGAGAAGTTTCAGGTTAATATACTTTTTCCTTTGCTATGTGGCTGACAGATCATGTCTGGTAAGGGGTACCTTGTACACAGTGTGAGGAGTTCAACAGGTGCTGATAGTAATTAGAGTCCGTCTGAGTCAGTAGAGGCAGTACACTTCTCCATTGCGCCTTTTCTCCTTCTTTCTAAACTTTTTCACTCAAGCAGTTCAAACATTCTTTGTGGATTAACCAACTGTTGTTACTGTCTCTACTGTGTGATTCATAGACATTCATAGACTGTATAAAGAGTGGACTAACTTTTGTTCAACCAATTTACAGGAAAGAGGCAAAGCTACGAATTACTGAAAACTCTCCATCTTTGTCATAACTTTTTAAAAGATTGCAGAAAATAGTGAATGCTATCCGACTGTCATTTTGACTGGCTGGAATAATGAGGCTGACCCTGCGTGCCAGCACACTCACACACACACACAGACCTTTTCTATTTTGCACACATGGCCATCATAGAGGTTATTTAGTCTATTTATCTGTTTAGCCAATAGCAAAAAGCCAGATATAACCTAACTCTCACCTGTGTTAAAATGAATAAGCATCATGTTAAAAACACAATCAGGGGTATTTTTGGAGCAGCTATCTGTAGAGAAACCACTTGATGTACAATCTTTGAAATTCGTGGTTTTAATTGCCCTTGAAGCACTTCAGTCTAAAATGTCACAGATCTTTTTTAACCAACACCACGCTCAGTGGGTGGGAAAACGCGAATGATGATTAAACACTTAAAAAGTTTAAATGGCATTAATCAAGATTTGCATTCAATCACCCAGTTGCAATTAAACCTCTTCACACTTTACATAGATAGAGTTCAGTGCTCCATGTCCAGCTCTCTGATTGTGCTGAAGAGGATTTGAGTTCTCATTTAAAGATAACAAGCTTTTATTTTAGTTTTTGTCTATGTGTGTTTGTGTTCTATAATCAGTTTCAAATGGGAGCCAGGCTTTTGGCAGACTTCTCATGGCAGCGGGTTTGATTCGGCCAAAAAGCCTCTTGTGAAGTGGATGAATCAGCGAGGGGTGATTCATACAATCTCAACACTAAGAGCCACATTACAGCACAGTACATGAGCCATGTTTGAATGGTCTTTTTGTGCTTTCTAGTTTCGTTTTCCAAAGTTATCCTTAATTCTGAGAGCAGAAAAAGAGACTCTACTTCTGTTTGATGCCAAAAAAGGCTTTATATGTATCTACTAATATAACAAGAGCACACAGAAACAGTGAACACTGTGTCAATGATTGTTTGAGCGTTCTTTGGCATATGTTTATCTTGTCAGGGAAGCTTCTTTCACACAGAAGAGGCTGCTTTCAAACAGAAGGGACTTTTGCCATTCACGATTTACAGCTTACAGAAAGGTTAGCATGTTGTGAAGATGTTCAAAAGGAAAATTGCACTCCAACCATGTAGTTATTTTCCATCTCTCACTCCCCTTACTTTTCATCAACCTTTAACTGATCGACTGATTCAGTCCAAGTTTCTGTTTTCAGCAGCCCTCCATGTTTATTCTCCACTCTATACAACATTTTACATGGGCCAGTGAAAGACAGGCCAGGACTTATATGGGTTGATTGCAGTGGGCAAGATTTTTGAGGGGAGAAGTAGTGCAAAATATGACATCAACATCAGTATGGTGAAAATAACTTCATAAAATGCCATTGAAGGTTTTTTTGGATTATGAAACAGAGAACCAAATTAGTGAAGGCTCTGAGCTGCTAGAGTTAACAAGACTATCAGTGACCATCGTTGCTTTTTTGTACAGTTTTTTCCCATTTTTGGCTGAAACTGTTTCCACTGGGATATATGTCAGATAAGGCATTAAATAGCATGCAAGGGGATGGTTAAAATTCATTGTAGTTTGCAGGTTAGACATTTAAATAAGAGGGTATACAAATTCTTAACTAATGTACAGGAAAAGAACACTAAGGGAAATGGGAAATTGTCAAGCTTTGTTGACAAGGGGCACTAAAACCCCAAATTTCCCAAAAGGTGTTTAAATTATTGTACCATACATTTTTCAGTGTAATTGTTATCAACCACATGAAAACTGTCAGCTGGAGATTTTAATACCTTGTGTGATGATAGGGGATGGGGAGTATTCATTTTTATTGATAACTTTACCATTATCAAGACTCTTCAACAATCTAAGATACTATTTTCTCTTCTTTGGAGGAAAGAGAACAGACAAATTTGTCCTTGACAGAACTTGTGTCTATTGCTGGGAAAAAAATAATTTTCCCCTTAAACAACAATTAAAGTTTCTTGCTAAGATGTGTATTGTCTTGCTTTTTAAAGTTGGATTTGAACTAGGGTGGTCAAGATTGATTGCATTAACTGCAATTAATCAAGGTTGACAATTGATGCATTCGATTTTTTTAAGTTGAGCATCACTGCTCCTTAATGTCTCATTTCTAGGGATGCATGATATTGGATATTTGCCGATGTTTACAGATTCATTTTAGCCGATACCAACATCGATACCGATATTTAGATATGCTTTTCAACAAGAAATTTCAGTCCTTTTGGACACACTTTAAGGTTTGAGGATGACCAAGGAAACAAACTTTAGTCCTTAAAAAACACTTGATCAGTGAAGATAAATAAAGAAAAAGACCTCAGCTAACAAAGGTCTGTTATTAGTATACGGATAAAATTTGCAGTCGATATACACTGAAATATACAGGCAAAATATTGCACGTAAAAATCGGCAGAAATGGGGCGCAGGTGGCAGAATGGATAAGGCGTGCGCCCCATGTATGCGGGCGGCCCGGGTTCAAATCCGGCCTGAGGCCCCTTACCGCATGTCTCTCCCCGCTCTCTTCCCTGTTTCCAACTCTATCCACTGTCCTCTCCTCTATCAAATTAAGGCATGAAATGCCCAAAAATAAACCTTTAAAAAAAAAAAAAAAAATCGGCAGAAACTGTGATATCTGCTGATACCAGACTAATAATATTGTGCATCCCTATTCAAAAAAAGGAAAAAAAAAAACAAAAAACTTCTAAACAGCTCAGTGGACCAGTCAAAAGTCATCTGGACCTTATTAAACATTTACCTTTTCTTACTGTTCCCTTAATTCCTTTTCAATCTATAACATGCATCTTTTTCCATGGTTAAGTTCATGTCATAGTCTTTGATCTACCTGTAAAAGCAGGTCTGTATGTAAACAGGAAGTCAGTTACTCCTAGTTTAGTTTATTCTTAAGATACAAGACTAATAGGCACTATAACATTTGGTACGCTTACAGGGTCCGTCTGTTTTGAAGGAGGCCAACAGTAGAAGCGGCCAGTAATTTGTGTCTGCAGCAGCAATAGTTGCATTTTGGTTTAATTCAATGCACAATACTATGTGCTTGTTAGCTAGTGGTTTCGTTTCATTCAGAATCTTTTATGGACAAATAATGTACAAGAGGTTTAACCTTTGATACTGGTGTTTAAATAACTGTTTAACAGATTGTTCATACCAGAACCACTCTTTTTGCATTACCTGTTTTGATGTGAGACCCCACTATGCCAGCATGTTCTCTTGTGTTTAGTGATGTTAAAGAGATCAGTTTGTCCAACAGGTGATTTCTCCTGCCTGGTAAAAAAATCTCTAATGTGATTCCAGCACTGACTTGATGTAATACAGCAGATAAACAGTGACTCACTATATCTGTTCATGCTACATTATTTGCAAGTGTTTGTCAGTGGGGCCGTTACTGGACATGACCAATGTTAAATCATTTCAGCATTTTGTCTTTACAGTGCATGTTTATGTGTCACTTATTTGATTTAAATGACGTGACTTGACTTGATATTACACTACATTCAGGGACCCCTGAGACTTAATGACAGCATTTATAAGCTAAATCATCACTGATTTTTGGGTTTGAAAAATATGGAAGTGGGTCTTTATGGAACTGGGTTCCCATCCACATGCCTTATCCTGATTTTCACAATACCTCTAAAACAAATGTTTCATTTAAAGCAGCTACTTTGAGCTTACATTTAAGGTTGATTTTTGTGGCCCCTGTGGACACAGTGGTTCATCTTATCTCATTGCTGATCCAGTCCTGTGCCTGCTTCCTGCTAGCTGTCTAACGTACTTCTTACAGTACAACTCTTCTGCTTAAAATGTAAACAGACTCCTACAATTTTTATGCAGTCATCCAACTCTTTGGACCACACTTGCACAATCTTTCCCTTATGAAAAGCTTTTTCTGCCTTTGAATGCCATTTTGAGGCTTCAATGTCCTTTGGGACTTTTTCAGAACTGGTAAGTTTCTCATAGTAGGTTTTTTAGATAATGGCATAGCCATTAAGGAAGTTCAGAATAACTAATAACTACCTTGAATATTTAATTCAAATACTTCAAAAAGCAGCTATGCCTGTTGCTCCTTCTCTTTTCTCGAGTTATGTTTGGCTTTACAGACCCTCAGCTGGTGCCAACGGGAGTTTACAAGGTTGAGTAGGAGTGGGATGTGATTTTCATGGAAGGCCATCTGCACAGAGGATCCTTCGCTCGTGTAAGCAGCATATGTTTCAGTATGTAGATAACAGGGTCTGTAAACACGCTTCTTCCCTGAGAGCATTAACCTGCAGTGACACGCACCCTGTTGTCTTCTATCTTGGTCGGATGTTTGCGATGGCGAGGGGCTAAATCTTAACCCCCCCCCTCCTTGGAGCACACACCCTCACAGACACGCAGAGCAGATCCATCAGTTGAGCATGAGTCATTAGTTCCTTTTCAGCTCCCTGGCCAGTGGACTCAAACAGATCGCAAACACAAGGCTCAGGTCTAGGACTGCCGGGACGTACTGCACACAGTAATCACATATTTTTGTTGGACGGGTCCAGAATCGACCTCAACCAACTGCCTTTTCCTTGTCAGCAGCGGTATTTTAATGTACTGATTATTGAAGCCCTGCTTGGCAGGATGGAGTCAGAGCAATACATTATACAGATTCATGATGGAGTATGGTAAAAGAATGACAGGGAGGAAAATCATACCCAATCTGCTCATTAAAAATGCCAAAGTGAGCTTGTAATTTTCTGTGGTTATGAAGGCTGCTTCCTTTATTAGGTGATGGGGGCCACAATCAGGAGATGGGCTCAGGTGGGCTGGGCTGGCACCATGCCTTGGACTTACAAAGATGTGGGTGTGCATTTCTTTAGGTTCATCACACTTAATCATGATCAGCATATCAGCTATACGTTTTTTTAATTATTCTGAAGAGGTAAGCAGATCATCTGTATGCTTAACACAGCTGAGCAGGTTTAAAGGTTCAGCATTTTCAGCAGGGAATATCTGAGACACAAGCAGAAAATGTCTTTCAATAGCTAAAAAAATGCCTTAGAGTTGGGCCAGGTGCTGAAAAGCTCCAAACAAGATTTTGACCTTAACCTTAGACATTTTGTACTTGATGCTCATAAATCAAAACGGCTGTCTCACACTGGATTAAAACCAATACTCATTCAGTTTGCAGGTCTTTGGCTTTTACTTTCTTACTTTGTAAGTCAAGTGTTGTCATTTTAGATCATTGTTGTTTTTAAATAAGTAATTGAACTAGATTAAAGTTTTGATAGATGTTAGGCATCAGACATCTGGCTGATATCAGGGAAATAAGAGGAGCTGAAAGTCTGACGCTGCTTGGACAGCAGGCCTTTAGTCCTGCCAAAAAATCTTGGATAAAACATTTTCATTTTTTATACAAAAAGGCTTTATTCGCTGTTTTTCCCCATGAAGGGAACAAATTCATTCACTGATGAGAGTGATAAGTTGACATCTGGTTACAAAAAAAGAAACTTCAAATGTTTCTGTCCTTTATTGGGATCCCCATATGCACAAGCAAAAGTATTGGCTACCATGTTATATCATAAAGACCTCTTTCCCTACAGTTATCGTGTACTTTATGGAGGCTCAGCTTGCAGCCTTTTCTGACCAAAACATCTTGAAATACTTATTTACGCCTTTTCTTATGCTGTTTTTTATCTCACTAGTTTAATTTGTTTTGGAGAGGACAAGACTTCTTCTGAAAATTCAATGCCTGGTAAAACCTGGTAAATGACAGATACAGGAGCTGTACCTTAAAACTGAACTTATGTCCATGGGTGTATTGCAGGTATACAGACTATTCTCACTTATTTTTCTGTCACCATAGAGTATACCCACTTCTGCATACACCACTGTACCACTGCATGTTGCATAATTGTTCGCGATATAGTCATTTTATACATCATGCGTGGCAGAAGCTGCGATACATCGAGTATAATCAATATATCGCCCAGTCCTAATTGTATGCCATGTATGCACATCCCTATTTCATATAGGGATGTACATGCATTGCCGGTTACACAATTAAAATAATTTCAGGGCATGTTCGTGAACTCACGTTTATAAACTTGAGCTTTTAGATTGGTTTCTTCAGTGTTCTGCTTTTGAGAAGATTTTCTTAAAGTTGGTTGAATTATTAAATTGCATATTGTGTTGAATAAGACTGGTAGCAGTATGAATGCAAAGGGGTCCTGATCAGCATCGTGTCAGGCCAAAGAGGGGAAAGAGTGGTTTGTTACACGCTTTTGATGTCTATCTAACCAGCAAAGTTATACGTGCTTTGGTTTTTGCTCTTTTGAGATAAATACTGAAGATAAAAAGATGGATGGATGGAAAGATTAAGAAAAAAGGGGGGCTGAGCAAGGCCTTCAGATAGTTGTAATATCCCTCTGCAATAGCACATAAAACCACCAGGGAAGATATGGCCCCATAATTGTTTATCAGCAGGCGTGTTCATGCTTTTCCCTGTGTTCTTTTTTTTTAATTGAGTAAGTGACATGTCTGCTTGGGCTGACATGAAGAACTCTGCCCTTGTTTTCCACTGCAGAGCTGCTTTCATGTCGACTACAAGCAGATCTGCGGCAGATTTGGCCAGCTCTACTCAATCACAGCCTCTCATTGTGCATGTCTTGGAACAGCTATGCACACTTAGACTGACACGTTTATGATTCTCTGAAGGAAATCTGCAGATTACAGCAGAGATTTGATCTGTAAGCCAGAGTATCCGAACATCGGCCCAATATTTCCCCCAGTAAAAGCAGAGACGGCGGCTTTGTTGTGCTTGTTTCTAAACTGTTCAGGGATTGGGGAGAACCATCTGTAGAGCTCCACTCAAGAGACTGTTGTGATCCCCAACAGCTAATCAGCAAGTCATTCAGCCAGCTATCCAAGCAAAACAATAATCAAATACTTAACTCCCTCCAACCCATTTGTAAAAAGGTGACAAATCAGATAAGAAATAACATAATTCTTTCCTAGTCTACAATAAAAGGAGTACTAAATTGACTGACTGTTAGTATATTTCACTATAATGCCTAGGTGCAACCAGTTAACTAACTGAATTCAGTGCGGTCATGTCAGTGTAATTAATGTGCAGCACAGTGATCAGGTAAAGCGCCTCTGTCGTCTGTCAGGCGTTTTACATGCTGCAGTGGGTTGACTTTGTCTTTCTTTAGCCGAACACTGGACATTTTTATTATAATGGCTTAAAGAACTGTTTAAAGGTGTCTTTTTAAAATGTGACTCGCTTGTTTTATGTCCATAATGACTTAATAAACTTGGCTGCAGTGTTAAACAAGGTCAGAGAAGCACCTTTAAACACCATGGCTCAGTACACTCATTGGTAGGGTTGGGTATCATTTCAGTTTTTTCAACACTTTTTAAACGGTGCCAGTGCCAAATTGCTGTCTGAATCCAAATTTTTCCACAAAATGTATACATGCCTTTCATTTGGAGTGGTGGGTGAGTGGCATCGGGGTGGCAGAGTACAGAAATTAAGCACAGAGATTTCAATACTCATCCCTACGCACTGGTACTTCTGTTAAAGCTAAATATAATCAATGATAAACACTCCTATTTCCAGTACTTACTGTTCACAAGTGCTTTTATTATGAATGACTTCATCAGGAAATGTGATGTTGTCAGCAGCAGCTTCATAAAACTTAGCAGGAACACATAAACACATAGAGACTTATGAAAACATCTTTACGTGATCTTTTGCACAGATATGAGTTGAATAAACCATCACAGGCTTTTTTGAGGGGAAGAAGGGGTTAGTAGCACCTGAATATACATGTAAATGCATTATTGGTGGTAACCACAATACAACACTGTTACCACAAAATGCAAAGAATACCATGGTGTAAGTTTTAGGGCATATTGCCCAGCTCTATCAGTGACCTACTGTTCTTGATGACAGACTAATTTGAATTGCCAGAAGGTAGCAGCAGCAGCAGTATGGAGTTTTGTTAGAGGTTTTACTCCTCAAAGCCAAACTACATCCACTCTACTGAAGTAGCTCTTTTTTAGCCACTAAATAGTCATTAGTGCTGCTCTCAGACATGTTTAAGCTTGTTTACTAGGGATGTAAATATTTTGTTTGTCATTCCATTGCTATATCATTTAAATAGCGAAAATGTGGCACTGCCCTACTATAAATACAAGGTCTGCTTGGACGTCATTTGTGTGGCTTTTTTTTAAATCTTAAGAATGACAAATATCGTGTGTAGACAATTTTTTTAACCTCTTTAGGTAAAGAGACTGTGAAGATTTATAATGTTACACCATATAGGAACATTCTTTCACACTGTGATAATATACACAAATTAAAATATACAAATATTTATTATGCATGCCCATAGATACACTGGACAAAAACTGTAGTTGCAAAGATTTGGCACCATATTTGTATTACGTTACAAGGGTTACAATTCAATCTAATAGCACTGTGCAATACCTGAATGCACTGGTAGCAAAGTGAAACATAAACCAGCATCACTGGCGTCAAGTTATGTGAAGATTTGATCCTTACTCTGTGAAATCAGGAAGTGTAGCAGTTCAGCTTAAACTAAATCTACTCATTGTACCATCAGTAAGGCAGCATATTGATAGAAGGGTGGCCGCATGCCAGACAAGGCCCCTTTGAACACATTTGTCGATACAGCAGTGAGTAGCAGCGTCTTTATTGTCTCCCTTTGTCTAACCCAGCCTCGGGCAAAACACTGGAACTGACAGTGTGTTTTGGTGTCTGAAACTCAATGTCAATTTCTGCTCATTTGCTGCTCTTAACAGCTGAAATAATACCAATTAAAACTCTGATGATTGGAATGAGTCCTTTGGCCAGCTTGAAGATTTTCAGAGCATTTTTGTGTCAGTAATGTCAGTGGGCTTGCATAAGTCATTCAGTGTCAAGGTCTTCCAAAAGCCATCTTTTCAGGCTAAAGCTGTTGTGCATCCCTGTGCATCCCTGCTGCAATAAGCAGATTGCTAAAAATAGCTTCAGTGGTCCAGCCAAGAATCACTGTTTCCCTCCAGTGAGAAAACCTTGGTAGCAACATGCTCTGTCTGTGTCTTTGTTCTTTCTCTCCTCATTTAGAAATACAGACAAGGAAGCAGCAGCGTGGAGAGGGCTGGGGCTGCCACATGCTTCCAACATTCATATATTTTGCTTTCACTGCAGACAAAACAACATAGCAAATTAAAACCATAATATTAACTTTATTTAATCTGAAAACAAATATATACCATTATATTTTGTTTAATAATGCTCTCTGGCCTTGACCCTTGATGTATGTCTTCCTCCACTTTCTCCTGCTCTTTAATTCCCGTTTCTGTTCATCTGTTCTTGCAAAATTAACCAACTACTGTTAGTTTTAGAGTAACCCAGTGAGTAAAGACACCTTAATGAACCAGGCGCTTCACCTTACAGCATGTCCTAACAACATAGGAGCATCAGATATTACTTCACATGATGCTGTATTGGACACCATGTGTCCTCACTACATCTACTGTAAAATTAATTTTCTACACTGCAAATCTAAGTTTCCCCTTGTTAACAGTTTGACATGTAGCACTTTTATTTAAAGGTAGGAAAATGTAGGTGTGGTGCTTTCTACAGATCAGTATTTTGACAGTTTGAGCCAGATAGTTTTGCTGGAATTAAACATTCAACTTAAGCAAGCAATAATTGATGGCATTCAGTTGAGGAATCTGGAAATGAACCTGCAAAAAGTGGATGGAAATATATAGGATGGAATATATACATACATAGGATGTGAAGTCAGCGGTGCTAGCACTGGTAATGTTAGCTACATTCTGTAAGCTATCTTGACTGTTTTCTGGGTGTTTTCATGACTTTTAACTAGTTTAACTGGATGTGAAACAATTAGATCAGCAGCATCGCTAACTTACATCACATGTATGAGGATTATAAATGCACCACTGTCAACAGCATGTAAAACAAGCTAAAAAGCTCCGTTAAGAGAGGCAAGTAAAAGAAATATAGGAAATCTTACTCCAACACACTCCCTGCTAATCTCTCATGCATGTCTATGCAAGCAACAGAGAAGAAAATATTAACACAGTGTCTGTGAAAAAATTGGCTTCATGCAGCAGCATCCGTGGGCTGTTAGGACACTAGGAAAGCTGATTTTTTCCGCTGACAATCACAGGTGGCAAAGCCAGCCTGTTAGAATAAAATCAAAGTATTTGTGAAGCTCATTCCCATTTCTAACTTTCACCCCTACCCCATTGATTTTGAGTGCCTTCTTGCTCCTTGAAACAGAGAATAAGTTGTCTTGGTGAAATAAAACAGCTGTAATGTGTTGGCACAACATTAAATTATGAGTTAAGAGTTGTAAGTTGTAAGTTGCTGTTGTAATTTTCCAATCTTGCAGATGATCTGGAAGGCATTTTTTTTTTTTTTTTTTAAGTTTTTTTCTTTACACTTGGTTTGGAGTAAAGCCTGCCACACACTAAAGACTTTTAAAATCTTAACTTTCTTTCTTTTTTTTTTTTTAATGTCAGAGACCCCACACATGGCATCAAATAATCACTTATTTTACAGCTTTGTTCGTAGAGTGTGTGGTGTAGAATTAGAAATTCAACAACACACAACACACTCACAGACTCTCTTCATAAACTACCAGAATCTTGAGCTGGTTCTGTCTCTCAGAACGCCAAATCTCCCACAGTCAGATGTGATTTTAGAGTGATGAAGCTACTGTGGTTTGCTGTTAGCTACATGCTAAGTCTATTGCAGTTGTAATTTCAGCCCATCTCCCTCCCCTGTCAGTTCATCTGTGGTCTGTTTTACAGTACAGGTTGTCAAACACTTGTTTTGTTGCAAAAAATCAACAAGTTGCTTGTCCATTTCTGATGTCCATCCAACTATAAGCTTCACGTTTACTTTCATCGCCGTGGCTGTTTTTTTTTTTTTAATCTTTTTTGGTGTTGCATAATTCTCATTTGTAATGCATTGGGACACCCTATCTCTAGACTTAAACAAGCAAATTGTAGGGATAGGTCTAAGTGGTTGAGGCAATGCATGTGTTGGGATCAAGCCTGTCTGTTAAACATGAAATAAAGCAGACTTTGAAAATAGCATCATACTAATGCACCTTGCTGTACGTAGGCTTTCAGGGTTAGGGTTAGGATAGGGGGGCTGTCAGCTGAGCTGCAGCTTGGTCTATGTGACTGACATTTTGGTGTTTTTCGCTGATGAATGGCCACCTATAGAGGAAGACATGCGTTAACTTTGTTCTTTCCAGTTTCTGCAGCTTAAACAGTTTGTTGAAACACTGCTTTTCTGAAGGAAGTGGATGTGTGCCCTGGATCCTTCTTCACATTTAAGCACACCTGCAGAAAAAATGGCTTTTGATGTATTTTTGATGTAGACAAGGTGGTACGAGCTCTCCATATGAAGTAAAACTGTCTATACTGTATCATTCTTATAATTCCTTGTGAAGGTTGTCTTAACTCATAGCTCTCATCTCTGTCAGAAAGATGATCCAAAGCTTACTATGCCATGCAAAAATCCATTTTCCTCCTTTAAGTAAGCACTAGATTGGAGTATTAGCATTAGTATGAAAATAAAGAACAAAGCTGATGATGTACCAGCTTTGATCAGTATCCCCATGATACCTTCAGCTCTGTAAAAATATGCGTAGTCATGTTTCCGGAGGTTTCCAAAACCTCTGATCTGCTGTACTGCTCTAAACATTTAGTCTAATATTGACTTCATCTAAAATGAACATTAGTAGAGTACCTCGCTGTTTCTCAATGATCTCTCCCCCCTTTTACACGCCGCTCGGTGTAATAGCCAGTATCCACAGAATGAAAGCATTTAACTCTAATCAATGGGATTTATGGCTCCTTTAAAAGGCAAAGGTGTCTTTTCTCTCTTCAAAGTGCTGTTTTGGCTGTCTTCCAGCTTACATCGCACCAATAGTGATGTATGATGAATTTTTATTATCCCAGTGGCCTGTTTAAGATTCACACTTCTCTCCAAGTTTAAAGAAGGCGACGATATCTTCTCGCATTAAGCAACAGTGAAACAGATTTAAGCAAAGTTCTAGCTGCCAACTAAATGACATGCCTGGCTGTATGAGGACAAAACCAGACAAATATAAAGCAAACAATTGCAGCGAGATTTCACGATTTATTGGACAGCTTACTCACATCCCATCCTTACTTTCCCAAGCCTCTGTTCCCCTTGAATCTATAAAAGTAATGTTCAGGAAGCCATTAGACAGTGAGTTTCCCCTTCTCTTTTTTACAGATTAGCTTGCACAAGCAGAATAAATTGGGAGCAAGAGTCAAGAGCGAGTTCTGTCTGGGTTAACAACAATTTTCTCTCTAGTCCTTCTTATGTGTAAGAGACAGGGAGGAGTGAACATCAAGGTTAATGCTGAGAAGATGGACAGAGTTGTTTTATCGACTCTTGGACTGCTTTTCTCTTAAGGTAGTAGGCACGGAATTTCACATTATGGAGTTGTATATGTCTTTGATTGATAAATACTCTCTTCTGACCAAATAAATAAGTCATGTTTAGTGACTCTTTATTTACTTGTACCTGTCAGGTGGCCAGTATTTTCTAAAGCACTGAGAAAAAAGAAAGACACCATATTTTAAACCCAAGTTTCTGTGCCCTTGAAATGTGCACTGTGAAGGTCCTAGAAATGTCTCTTTACTCATTTTATAGTTTCTTTGATAAACTCTGAAATATAAAGGGCACCACATAAGTACAGTACAAGACTTTACTTTGCATAATTTGTTGGTTTTGAAATGTCTCTTATAATGCAAAATGTTCAAGACATATCTTACAAAAGAAGCAGCTAAGGTACATTAGCTCTTATTGGTTTGATCTGCATGCTGAAGATTCAGTGTAGGAGTATTTCATTTTTTAATTTGGAACAATACATATATCTGTGCTCATTTAAAACAGGACTGGCAGTACAGGCAACCTGGCAGAAGAAAAAGCATTGGTTGCATAAAAGATAAAGACAACTGAAATTAACCATAGTCTTTTCAATTTATTTGAATTTTATAACAGATTATGAAACAAACAGAGGCCTCAAACAGTTTAGGTCAAACTGGATGATTCCCAAAGATCAGGAGGCCAAGAGACGAATCAGCCATATAGATATCACAACCTGTAATACATTTTTTTCCTTAAAATTGCGCTACATGTTAAAAATTACATTTCATAGATTCAGGTGGTAGTTCATTTAAATTATAGTTTGTCTCATTGTTAAAAGGCAGTGTTGTAGCAGACAAAATTACATAGTGAAGATGCCTAGACTGTGACAATGAAGGACAATAATTCAATCCAGTTTGCTCCATTTATAAAATGCAATGCTTTCAGAATGTAATAAAGATTAAAAAAGGGCAAATGTTAACTTCTAGAATCAGACATGTTTGATAATCCTGGAGGGAAAGTAAAGAGATATTTGACAATTAGACCAAACCATCAAGTTATTTTTTTCCTGCATTCAAAATTTCATACCACCAACGGCCTTCATCAGAGTCATACAGTTTTTAATGAAGGTTACCATCTTCCAAGGGCAGCATTGAATGGATCTGACATCTCTCACTGATGTACACCATTTATAGTATGATAAAACAGAATCATCTTTTCTGAAATAAACATTTATTAGAAATCCTATGCTGCTTGTGAAAATGTTTGGTTGAGCCATTACACACAGTAAAACAAGGCACCTGAGTACATACCCTGAGTATCAGTCATTACTTTCCTCATTGCATTGATTGTTAAAGCATCTCATATCATGACAACGTTGACCTGTGACTCTTTAAATAAAGAGCAGGTCTTGATATTGTGTGACCTTCAAGTGTAAGTCATAAGGTCATGAAGTCATGTCGACAATGCTTTGCGTTTAAGCCGTAACTGTATGGGAATGCTAGTTCTAGACATCGGCCATGAATGTGAAAAGATTGCTTGTTCACCTCCTGGCTTTCTAAAAGGATACTAACATTACATCCTTTCTTGGTTTTTAAATGCCAACATGAGGCATGATCCATTTTTAATCCATTTTCGATCATGTACTTTGACTTTCTTCAGTGGGCAGCCATATTTGTTTGACATGCAAAGCATTGTGGGAGTTGTAGTCGACCAGTTGCATCTCTACTGCTTAGAGGAGTAGAGACACAGGAGTCAAGAATAAATAATAAATGCAGCTGTTAATTCACATGTCCACCATTATCTCATATAAGACTTTTATACAGCGTTTTAACATTGTCTAAGTTGCATCTTTGTGAAATAAACAAAGATAATATAAATATAAGAATTTGTGTTCATGTACAGTATATATCCTGTGTATATCAATGTTCTTATTTCATATATTGGCCGATATATTGGTTATGGGCCAATATATCGGATATCGGCTTTTTTTAGCCCCCAATACCAGTATTGGCATCGGCCCCAAAAATCCCATATCGGTCAGGCTCTACTCAGTATAGCTCTGGTTGGTGCCAAAATCAGCTGAAAACTGATGTCCATGGCCTCTGCCATTTTTTAAAAATGTTGTCACAACTCCTGAGCTTGACCCTTTCTGAAAAATTGGACTTACAGTGTTGGGAATAGCATAACAGGGGAGTGTTCCTATGGTCTCTTTTTAAGGTGTCTTGCCTGAGGACACTCCCATGTGTGACTGCAGGAGCTGGCGATCAACCCCCCCAATCTTCCTGCCCTATACTCAATAGCAAACAGCCATCTGCTACTGCTGGATGGGCTGGCAATGGAATTTCCAATTGCTTTTTTCAATTGTCTCAGAAATGACCTTGCAAGTCACAAGATCATGCAGGAATAATGAGATCACAGTCATAGCTCGCCCTGTGCTTTAAACAGTTTGACCAGATCTTGAGTGTGGACACATTTTTGTCATTAAACTGCATTACCATCATGCTGCAACATCAAACTCACTAGTGGCAAAAACAGGTTTGAGCCCTGACATTTCACCTTCTCAGCTGGCTTCTCGTCATCACTGGTGGGTATGAAAGATGGCAAACAGTTGCATGACCCAGAGAGCTGCAGGCGGTGTAACGTTATTATCAGCTTCACATCAGTCTCAGGCTCCACATCACACTGTGTCCTCCTGTGACTGTGTCCTCTTGCGCCTGTGTTGTGCGCTTGTTGGATGGAAAATGCAGCGTGGCTGGGATTTGGTCCAAGCGGGGATACGAGACTCCCCCGAATATGAGATTTCATTATCTGATAAGGAAAGATTGGACCTTCCCAGCAAATGTATTTATTGTGCTCAGGAAGTAAATTGGAAATGGAATGCTTACAAACGGGGTGAACGAACTCACAGTTTGCACTCTGGATAATCATATCAAAGTCTTTTGATTTGACTGCCGCTGACATTCAACAGTCTGTCTGCATTGGCGTTTGATTGGCTTACAGTTTGAAATATGCAAGACACAAAGAAATCCCTATATTTTTCTTTTCCCTTGCATGCAAACATAAAAACAGTTACAGAGAAGGAGAAAATAATCCTCAAAATGACCAGAAACTTAGATCCAACAATAATTCAATTGATGTTTTTGGTATGTTTTTTTGCTACACAGATGTTTCTAATGCTTTCTTTTTAAATGCAGCCTTCTTCTTTGCATGTGAAAAGATCAGCAGCATAAACACAAACCCTTTCTCTCTCTTTAAACTTCTGCTTATTTTCTACAGTAAGTGCTACAGTCTATTGAAGAATAAGGGTGCAATAATAAATAGCTGCACGCTTCTTGAAATGACAGGAAGTGGCTCAGTCGATGCTGGATTATGTTTGCATTTCATGTGATGAGTTGTGTTAAGGAGCCTTCATTTTGAAGGGATTTTTTCCACTGCTTAAGAAAGTCCCATTGTTATTAGAAGGAATGCTCATTCTCACTCCTTCAGGGTGAATTAAAGATTGAAAAGAACAATATTTTAGTGGCCACTTATCATGATTATGGCTCCCATCAAATCAGGAGACAAATCAAGCTTATATAAGGAAGTGGAATAGTACTCACTGAGAGCTTCTTGGGTTTTTTTTTAGGTGAATGTCAGAATTGATTTTGAAAAGGGGAGTGGGGTCTGTAGTGCTGTCTATAGACTGAGCTCCGGAGCTCATTTGCCTAATCTTGGGAACTAGAGTGGAAGCTGTGTATAATGAGGACTAAGGCTTGTCTGGGAGGGCGACGTGGGGCGGGGGGCGAGTCTGAAAGACATGAAGGTATTAATGGGACAAAGGGGCAACCGAGAAGTTTATGCAGGCGGAGAACGCCTGTGGAATGGTCAAGCATTTTTTTTGCAGTTCTACTGCCTTTGTGCAAGTGCAAATCAAAAGACAGGAAAAGGGTGCGAGGCAGGGCAGAATGGAGGGATGCTTTCAAGATCTCTGAAGGCTCCTATAAGGAAGTTTTTGTCAGAGTCGGAGAATCGGACCAGCTGCAATGGTGCAGACTAAGAAATGTGCAAATTTTCAAGAAGGATGAATCCTTAAGAGCATGTTTCTGCTTGATTGATTCTTAAAAGAAGAACATGTTTCAGTCTAAATAGAAATGGAAGTTTGGTTCAGTATTCACTCTCTTTCTTAAACTTTACCTGGTCAAATCAAACCTTAGAGAGATGCTTTTATAAAACAAACTTTATAAATCGTATTTTAATAACAGAGGAACATGTCCTTATGTTTAATCCATGCATGCAAGGATTTTTTGAGGTTGTAATGGTTCATAAAAAAATGTTTTTCTTATAAATCCTGCTGCACCACACTGATGGAACAGGATATGATTTTGCTGCCTCTGCTTTATTTAAGGCGGAAATTGTGCTGAGTTTCTAATCATTGTTGTGAGAGAATATATTAAAAGGAACAAAATAATAACAATAATTATGATAAAGTTGGGTTCTTCTCCTGCAGCCATCCCGTCCCGTCTTTGCCCACATGTACCAGGAAGCACTGGGTTACAGCAGCCACAGCCTCGACCTTGTTCTGCTGCATTTCTTTGGGGATATGTTTTGACTGGAATTAATATCCAAACAGCCAAAACACTGTGAAATGTTTCCTCCTCCATAACCTCCTCTTCAATCATATTTCGGGATGCCATTTTTTCGCTGTTGGAGATGTGGCGAATTTGCAATGCAAGCAAAGACAAAAATGGCAGACTAGAAATAGCCTGTAATTATTTTGGGTCCTTCTCTAGTGCTGGAAGAACAACAGATTTATTATCTGATCCCATGCAGGGTTGTCATGATACCAAAATTTTAGACCTTGATAGGATACCAGCAGAAATCAGATGATATCTGAACTGGGTTCAATACCACAGCAACAAAAATAGAAGTGCTAGGCACAAATGTTTGACAGCATGTAGTTATTTGTGCAATTTAGGCAGTGTGACAGAGTTTAACTGTAATTTTATATGGAACATTCCTCTTCAATGCACCTTTATAATGAAATAGATGTTTTTTTAAGGCATCTATCCTTTTCAGTACTATCATCATGACACACATGGTAAATTAAAGTATTGAGGTGTTGAACGTTATGGCACCTTTACTCCCAGTAGCACCACAGGAAAGAAACATAAATATCAACAAATCTAAGCAAGTTTAAGACTGGCAGTGTGTTTTGTTACATGCAGCTGCCATGTATTTGCTCTGGTATGCACCGCCACTGCTTGTATAGAGTTTCTCCAAAGAAATGCTAAACCAGACTTTTACTCTGAAAGATATGAACAGGAAATATACCCTAACTGTGTTAATCTTGGCTGTGACATTATTCCAGCATGGAAAAGGACAGCTTTATGAACAACTCAATCAAACAGATGCATTTTAGCATGTGGCCTTCATCAGGGTCATCAAGAAACACAATACAAGCATATTCTAGCAATGTGGACACACATATTTGCTACAACAAGATTAATATGGCTCTGTATTTATCATTTTTCTGTTTTTCTTGCCAGAGAGCTGTGCATGGTGCATGGAAAAAAGGCGAGGCCTCTATTATCTAGATTCTATGTGCTCCAGAGGTACATATCAAGCATGGGATGTGGCACTCATGCAGTTAGTTTGTAATCCCTGACTTGTTTACATGGAAGCAGAATGAAAATCAATCTATGTCATGGCCACGACAACATCTCACTCCCCCAGTGTGAAATGGCCTGAAATGTTTTTCATAATATTTTGCTAACTAACCTAATTTTTTTCCAGTGGAGATCAGTGAAGTATACACTATGTGGCTCATACAGTGAAAATGCTTAAACTAAGTGACCAGTCACTGTGAATGAAAAAGCATAGACAGCTCAAGCAGGCATTTTCAGTCTATTTAGCCTAAATTAGGGGTCAGTCAGTATTTTTCAGAGCTGAAATAGATTATTAGCGACTTCCTGAAACCAGTTACCAATATTGGTACCAATATTGCTTGCTTATGCTTACTGTGTCTGTCATTCTAAGTGTTGGTTGGCAGGCACTCATGGCAACTAGCCAATCAGATTGTGTTGTATGCAGGCCATTTGATGAGACTGTGGCGAGTGAAATTAAAGCCAGAGGGGAGGACAAACATTACGGTGTTTCATTAATTCATTTCATTAATTATCAGTAAATAAAATGCAGGTTCCTATTAATATCTTAATGCCATATATTGGCCTCAATAATCAGTCAACCCCATATTTAAATACAATGCCTCACTGTGGGAGACTGTCTCCGTTGAACAGGAGAGGGTAGGTGGTCAAAGGAGGCAGCACATGAGGTAAAAACTATAGGGATGCACATGATTAGACAGCTAAAGGGTTAAAGTCTGACCCTTCAATAGGTGGCACCAAAACTGTAAAGCAGCTGACTTGCTCTAGCAGTTACTGTAGCTCTGGTTTATGGTAATGGCCATGCTACCACAGTGCTTTTAAACCTAATGTAGACAACAAGGACCTGATAGCACTGTTAGCATCTTGCAGGAGTTATGCGGTAGCGCTATTTTGATCCAGCAAATGGTGATAAACAGACTGTGTCAGGTTATACTCACATATAACTTAAGTGTTAAGTATTAAACCTCCAAGAGAATTAAAAGGACTGCTGATGTCAGCTAAATTCTGCAAAGCATCTTCCTGTTGTTTACCCACTGCTGCTAAATGAATAGTGCTCAATTTTGACTGCTTTCTGAGTGTATTTTTAACTTTAGACTAGTCAATCTTATGCAATTATAATTTGTGATTAAGTTCATGTTTAGTATCATTTGCCTGGGAACATTACGACTGTGGCAAAGTGGTGAAATTAGAAAAATTCTATCTTGATGATTTTCCTTTACATCAGCGTAACATGTAGTTTAACACAATCACATCATGAGGCAAAGATCAGACATTGTTAACATTGTTATGATTAAGAAATAAAATGAAGCAGTTTCAGCCTGAGCATGGAGATTGTTCTGATCTGGTGCCATATAGTCTATGGTTTTGCACCAGTCACTTGAAAGAGACGTCATTACCTCCTGCTCATCCTTGATAAATTTTCCTGAATATTTCCAATAATTACATAAAATCTCACTTCTACTTTATGTGGAAAATCTTCTAGGAGGATGGCAAGAAAAATCTGGGTGAACAATTTAGCTTTTGGCATCCAAAAAAGCAGCTCACCCAGAAATATTCAGGGAATTTGAAGAGTTTTGTGTTTCAAATGGGGTTTAAGTGAAAGAGTGCAGCGTTTTGTGTCTTTTCAGTGTTGTAGCGGATGAAAAGCTGACATAATTCCTTACTAAAACTTAGAAAATACTCCTAATGAGCTAAATATATGCCACAGGAGCAAATCCTCTTGCTTTTTAATTTGTCATTTTAAAACCAAAACTCTCCCAGGAAAAACAATGAGTCACCAGCATCTCGCTCAAGCTGTTTTGTCTCACTGAGTTATGCAGGCTATTTGCCCATTTGTACATCTGCTTGTGTATAATTAAACACCGTTTCCCACTTAGCATTGTCTCAAGGGCCATGATAGCCTTCACAAACACACAAATTCTCCTTCTACTGTGTGTTGACACTTGTCCCGTGCTATCTACACCAGAATCACTGCTGCTCAACCTAATTTTGCAATGATACGGGCATTATCCAGTGTAATCTAGCAGTAAATTAATTACTACCCACAATCCCTCAGTCCCCTCTGCACTCCCACAGGAGATGACCACTGCTGCAGCTCCACTAACCAGGCAACAATGCTAGAAAACGTCGTGTTTATGAAGACTGAAGGACTTAACTGAACAGTTTAAATCTTTTTTGATAACATTTCTTTGTCCAGATAAAGTGAAGAGACATCTTCATACTGGAAAAGATCCAGTAGTCACAGAAAAAAACTTCATCAATGTAACCTTGACAAGAAAAAAACCTGATCAAATATTCAGTTAGCCGTTCGTTTGCATAAAATCTGCCAAAGGTGGGAATGCATTACTGTGTTGCGTCCTATCGCCAAGGTCAGCGTACATTTCAAAGAAGCCCACAACTTTGTGGAAATTAATTCAGCCTCATAAATAACAATTAAAGGCAGCCAAGTTTGACTTTGCTGTAATTAGCTCTAAACGATGCCCTTAGAAAACATGCAGTCTGTTGTTTAAAGATGACTTTGGAAACCTTCTTAAAGCTTAAGGGGGTTAGGGTGGTTGTTAATTGATGTAAATGTAATCATTGTCAGATTATATTTTCATCAAAACTGGGAAGTTGAGCTGGGAGTGTCTGGCTAAAGATGAAAACATTTAACCAGCACTCGCTTTATCTATCCTCTTTATTTAGAGGTCACAATTCTAGTTCATCACATTTGATAAGACTTTTTAATATTTGAGTAATCACTACCTTATGAAAAAATCACACTGGATACAGACTAGGTTATTTGTTGGCTGCTTATTTCACAGTTCATCTGATTACATGCAGAATAAGGTCCCTAGCATTAAAAATGTGCAAGGACCTTACAGTAAATCAAGAAAAACTATCATTCTTCTCTGTCTGTCATTGGACATTGAAGGGGCTTACACTGCTCATAAAGTCAGGAAAGTTTGCAGATGCATCAGGTCAAAATGTCAAGACTTTAAGTATTCACATAAACGTGTTCCAGATGCTCCAATAGCACCTCTTAATTTTATTTCATAGTTAATGCCCCATCTTTTATCTTTGTCCTAGAATTAGGAAATTTTCTGGGTAGATGCTGCTTGACAAGGGCAGCAAAAAGCCTTTGGGGTTTGTACCCTAGCACCAACAGAATATCTGTTATTTTGAATAAATGAGCAACAATTTAAGAATTTTTGCCCATTGCCAGGGGTTGTTCTAGGTTTAGCTTGTCCTAGGCTATCCATCCAAACAGGCTCATATTTTAGTTACTCATAGTAGAGACATGGCCGTTGAAAAGTTATTTGGCTCAGGAGTCTTGGCCATGGCAGACCCTCAAATTAGTATAATTTTTTAAGTAAAAGGAAGTTAAGTTGCTAATAACTCAGCTGTGTATGGTCCAATCTAACTAGAACTTTGCATGTATATCCAGGCCCAGACCTAAATACAATTATATGGTAATATTTTGGACGGATCATCGTGCCTTCAAGTGGTGAGAGGAAATGACATAGTGTACGGCACTAGCCACTGTTTCAAATCGATCCAATATATTAATCTCAGAGTGCTCTTGACTGTGCTATTGAATACGTTACGAGCATAAAATTTTTCCACTTTAATTATCAGAAATGAGTTTTTATTATTCAGTGTATTTTTCATAGATAGCTAAGGATGAGTATTGAAATAAGATACCAACATAGTACCGGTACCAATGCATCATGTACTTAAAGTACCGAATTACAAGACAGGTTTCAGTACTTCATTTCCGTGTCTTGTCATGTCAACACGATCCCTGTCACTTCCAAAGAAAATGCACAGAATATAATATAATCTTATTACTGAATCATTTACAATACTGAGAAAGCTTTACTTTAGCTGCCGACTTTTAAAACACCATGTGTCTTCTAGTATTGATTAAGTATTGATTCAGGCACCGTTTAGGTACCGGCACCTTTCGAACAAAACTCAAACTCGAACAATGCCCAACACTATAGACAGCACATTCATGACTGTATGCCAAGATTACAGGAAAGGACTAATTTGTAGGATTCTGCAGATATTGAATCATTTAGTTAAAGCGGAGCTTGCGATCAGTTTTTATTTTTGCAGTATTCCAGGTCAGGTAAGTTAGAAATGTTTAAATTCATTCAGGTTGAAAAAGCATTCTCTCAACATTTAGCAGTTTAATTAGGATGGTTTCAGTTCAGTTTTTCCATCAGCTGTATAAAACATGGATGTAATTGCAGTGATCTCACCCACTGGTTTCTCAAGTGGAGTTTTGAAACCCATTGATGGTGGTCACCATGTTGGGAATGCTGACTCGTGTGTCAATCAGCCTAACAACAGAAGAAGAGTTGGAGTTGAGATGAACCTTCAGCATCCTGGTGAACAACTGCATTACCATGCTTGTCAGATGAAACAGTCATGCACCTAATTATGCATAACTTTTAGCTGTAATATAATCAAATCAGATGAGTCATTAAAAAATGTATCCCCAAACAGCACGAGTTGATTCAGATATGAGTTATTCAGACAAAAACTATTACTTGAACCAGGCTGTAAACATGTTTAATTCTGCCTTGAAAAGGAAAAATTTTAACATGCATGTTAACGAAGTCTCAGGGACTAATGGAGCAAACCTCAAGATGCTTAGGAGCCGAATTGGATGCAATTTGGCACTGGCTTCATTTTTCAACACCACCAGAGACTGCAGCTTGGTTTTACCTCAGTTACACAGTGCCTTTTTGGCCATTAAACCAAGCAGACTGTATCAAACATTAACTAGAAAAAGCCATTGCTAAGACTGCATGAAAGGGGTTTAAAATGTTTACATTTTTTGAGCATTGTCAGCAGGTTTGTTAAATATCAGACTCTTAAGACTTTCTGCATGTTATCATCATTATTCTACCTTTACTTTTAAGGTGTCAACTTTCATGTGAAAAGGCAGAATGTTTTCCAAGCAGTGACTTCACAAAAGCAGAATAACGCTGAGTTCTGTCAGCATGTTTTGTTTCTTTTTCTGTCATCGTGACTCCGGCAGTGACCACGGTGTCTCGAAAAGTTCAGCTTTAGGCTACCAGTAAGCTACGCTGTGTCTTCTTTGAAGTTTTTCTTCCCTTCAGACATGCAGACATAAACAGGCACAGAGAAAAAAATGTGAGCATCATCAATCCTGAAAGCTCACTTCAATCAGTTTTCTAGTTAGAATCCTTATTTTCAATCCTGTACTTTAATTTTCCAAGAATCGACTACTAGCAGGGCTTAAGTTGTTATTTTTCTACATTCCTTTGTGCACAGAAAGGATATAACAAATCTGTTTTGTCTCGGTTCTGTGTGAATGGGTTTTTGCTTGTAGTTGCCTCGAGTTGGCACTAAAAAAAGGAGTTGGTATAAAAGCATACAGTAACGATTTTCTCCACAGCTTCGGGGTATTGTAACGGCTGCCTGCGTGCACCAGGCAGACAGAAAGCCCTCCAATGAATCAGCCGAGTAATCCAAGATTAAAATGTATATACACCCATTATCAAGAATGAGCAAGAGAATGGGCCAGCTACCCTGAGTGTTAAGTACACGCACAGTCACACACACAAACACAGTGGGACACAAGGTCACAGCACTGCGGCTGGCAGAATGTGCTCAACGTATGCAGGCGCACACCCCAGCACGGAGAATACACAAGGAAATTAATGCACACGCACACTCTCTCGCAGAGATAAGCTGTGGCAGCATGGCGTCTGGGGAATTTGACCATCCATATCATGAAAAAAAGAAGGCTCTATTAAATTTTAAGCCCCTGAAGAGCTCAGGCGTATAAACTATGACATTTTATTTGTAATTTCTGGCATTTATTTGGAGCAGTCTCAAGAAAAAACAATCCAAATAATATCCCATTTTACTTTTCAAGCATTTGAGTAACCGGATTTTTCACACAACAAAGATAACACAAGCAGAAGCTTTAGCTACCTACATCATGACACTCTCACTTCAGAGAGTGGCTCGCTTTGCAGACAAGAGCTGTCTGACAGTCTGGCAAAAAGGATCTCGAGGAATAATTGACACTGAGAACAGAGCCAGACAAGGCTGAGGCTGACAGCGGAGGGAAAAAAAAAAAAGAGCTTTAAAAGTTTACTCTGGATATCACTTTGCTAGTCAGGAACACATTATAAAGGAGAACACCATGATCTCTTTGACTTCATCGTTTCTTTTGATGTGAAGTTTGTGCGTGTCAGACCAGTCAGTAGTTTCAGGTAGAAACTTTTGCGAAGGCTTTGGAGTGATGATGTGTTAATTCTCTCTGAAGTCGTCTTCACCGTGAACAGCCACGATTGTTGTCAAAATAAAGCAGTACGAAAGAATGAAGTAAGAGAGTAAACAAGTCCACTAAGACAGGCTGACAGAGACAAGACGAAGACAGTTTGAAGATATTTTTATTTGTCTAAAATATAGTATCATGACATTGTTCTCAAATATTGGTTTTTAGTGAAGAGTGCAGATTTTTATTTATCCTAAAGGAACGGATCATCAGCCAAATTTAAAAGATTGTCAATTTGCATTCACTGTTGTTGGCTGATGGCAACCTCTGATGTGGAAAAGTGTTGTGAAGAGCAAAAACCTACAGTTCCACAAGTGTCCACTTGAGTCTTGCTTTAAAAGCCAAGGAGTCCCCATTATGTTCAGTGTTAAAGAACATATATTTACAGCTTAAATGCATATTTTTTTAAACCTTGTTGTAAATACATTTGATCTGATTAGCTAATTTCTTTACTGGTATACACGTTACAGGAAATGGTTATTTTAGTTTATCCACTTGATTGTAGAAAGGCAAAGAGTTAGCATAAATTAGCATAATCAACATGGCTGATCAGACCCACAAGTTGGTGTTTTGTCGCTGTTTGCCAGGAAGCTTGAGGTCTACCTTAACTGTACATCCTTGCCTGTTTAGATTTACTCTGTCCTAACTACATGGGACCTGAGCAAGCGTCAGGGCCAAAATCAGCTTGATTACAGGGAACATATTGTAGTAATGCAGTGTCATGTGGTATGCTGTTTTCCCCCGTCACCTCATTCCTATTTTCTTCTCCGTCACTCTTGTTGAAATGGGCAAGGAACAACCAAAGAAAGAGATGAGGAAGCATCAGGAGTGTTGGACAGGAAGATACTCTTGATTTTCTTTCACTTCCCTTATTCACAGAGCTTGCAAAGGCAAAACTATTTGGTTTAAAGCTGTCAGAAGTCTGTCAATACAAACTGCCACACCTTCATTTCTCTCCATTCATAAAGAGAAATGTCATCTTATTTTAAGGGGAAACTGAAATTCCCATGCAGATAATCAAAAATTTAACAGATGCAATGTGGACAGCTTACATGCAATTTTCTGTGATGTGATGCAATGTCTGACCCTCATGTAAGGTGGAAATTATATTTCACTTATGACAAATACTATTATGTGGCTTCATTATGTCTCTTTAGAAGTCAATTAGTGATGTCACAGAGCCTTTCATAAAGATTACAGACATTTAAAAGTAGTTGATTACAGTGAACGAAGCTCTTTTTCACTAAACCCCAGTGTTTCTCAGTTCACTTCTAGGGAGGACTTCAGGAAAGGCTGCAAGCTGAGCCATTTAAGTTCCAACCAACAACTATCTTCTCCAAAACAAACAGAATTGAGCAGTTTCATATGATAAAAAAGTAGTTTCTCTGCCTATCTTCTGAACATCAGAAAGTGCAAGATAAATTGCGGCTAACAAAATTACTTGTAATTTTAGGGCAGGATTCCTGAAGTGTTATGCCTCGTTTCCATTTATATGTGTGTACAGAGGTGAGTCAACCAAAACACCATTCATTTGGAGGAATCACAGCGGTCTCTAATGTGCCTGCAAATATCTTCTCTCAGCAATATTTTGGTTTTAATGTGCCTCAAGCCTGTTAAACAGATTAAACTTTAGTGGTGAATTTCAGAGAGACAGTAGGACAGGATACCAGCTTAACTATCAGCCTATTTCCTTAAATTCTGTTGCCTGTATTGATTGTCAAGTGAATCTGTTTAAGTAAAATGAACCAGTTTGTCTTGTTTAAACACAATGGGATACTGGTTCATTTTATTCTACAGAAATATTGTTATTTATTGCATACCATCAGATTGTATTTATCAGTTTGATGTGAAATCTAGTGGGGTTATCACTCTGACATGAAGTTTGGTCAGATCGCCTTTACAGTATGATGTGTATTAAGTGAAAAGTTAGATGGCAAATCAAATTATCTTACAAAGGATGCCTGAGTGAGGGCCAAAGACTTATTCAGCCATTCCTTAGTCTTCTTATTACGATACTGGTTCTGTTTTTTATCATGGTATTTCTCCAAATGCATATTTCCAACTAGTCAATGGTGAAAAACAGACAAAATTTGCCTCCTACAATAGGCAACAGGATTTTTCCATGAGGTTTCTATCCATCTGTAAGGAAATACACGCATTTGTGTTGGACGTGGGGTGTCACATGGGGTGTTTAAGGCGAGTTTCTACTTGTAGTCAAATGCTTTGCAAAGCTTTTTTTCCTCTCCAAAACAAGACTGGTTGTTTCCACTGATAAAAATATTGAATAAAGCAGCACTGTGTTCAGTGTCTTCCTGGTGCTTTTTGTGGGGCCTTGGGCGACTGTGAGCTGAGCTGACATAACATCAGCCTTTCTTTTATAACTTCCATGTGTCCTAATTCACAGGTTTCACATCTGAAGTACACTCGAGAAAGATATCTCATATGTGACACTGAAGCAAATTACATAATTCAAGAAAATCATGAAAAATACTGCAGATTGAAGGTCTCTTGTCGTGATTATTCCCCCTGTGTGAAAGGCTTTGCGATCCATTGATATCAGGAAAAGATTTCCAGAGCTTATCCACCTTATCGATACCACATTGAGCTTTATCGCTTTGCCCTGGCTCCGATTAAGTCGCACATCTGGACACAGATGTAGTGTTCTGTACAGTTCCAGACACATTTTTGCAGATGTGGTTAATTACGTAGTGCTCTGGACAATTAGTAAATGAGTCTGACAGTAACCTTCATGCATTAATCACAGTAAATTACACAGAGGGAGGCACAGCACAGAGGTTCAATTAACCTTTTAGCCCTCGTCTGAATGTGGCGGATGAGGCTGGTTTTTGAAGGCCGCAACACTCTCAGGTCACCGGGGAGAGAGAGAGAGGGGCACCCGTCCGTCCCCCCCCCCCCGCCTCCCAGCACTGTCCTCACCAGGCCCAGCCAATCACAGAGCTGTCTGGAAATCAAGGCAACCTTTGTGTCATGCGGTCTTCTCACAGCTGTGGTGGCATTTATTTCCAAAAGGAGTTATGCCAGAATCCCCCCCCCCCCCCCCCACTATTTATTTTGTTTAATTTAACTGATGGTTGAAGCTGACCTTGTGATAACTGGCGTAGCAACCCGCCTAATTCTCCAGAGAAATCAAGAGCCAGTGTTGGGGACTTGTCTCGACTGACTCGTGATATCTTTAGCTTGTGGTCAAATGAAAATATGAAAGAATTAGCTGTCATTGGTTTGGCTTGTGTTTCGGATTATTTTGTGGCTTCTGAATTATAGTAAAAGCCGCAGGATACATGCTCCGTAACCTGAGCCAATTCTCAAGTTTGGATCCTTGATAGCTCTGTGGCTTTGAGAGTAAATGATGGACGTTAATCCTTAACAGCTATCACCTCATTGCCCTTTAAAGGAAGACTCTGATCCACTTATTCCTGCAGACTAGCAAGCTCTCAGGTTCAAAGATCTGTCAGTGTTTTCCTTCTCCAACTGCTTTCCCTTCTGCTGGATTTTAAATCAGGGTGTTTTCTCAGTCAGTCTGCTTTGTTAACATTTGCTTTAATAGCACATATCACAAGGATTTTATGCTACCCTGGGCAATATTATATATCCGTATATACTGCCTCTTGCTTTCTTACACTTTGTCACGGAAGGAATGCAAGTGCCGGGCTTCAGACCAGAGATGTAATCGGAGGATATCAAATGAGCACTGAGTAGCACCCCCCTTTTTTCGTCATTTTTGCAGGCGATACCTTTTGAGTTGTTGTTGGATTTACAGCCTGCTTTGAGGAAACTGAGAGCAGCAGTGAGAGAAGAAGTAGACATCAGGGCTGGGCAATTTGGACTAAATTCCTGTAATGCTATACATGATATCTGTCTTTTTCCCGGACAAAAAAGCAAATGGTTTTACTTGATCTAAGTAGAAATCAACTGTATTAATGGTCTTTTGACACCACTACAACAGAGAAAAAGTACAAGGCACCCAGTGTTAGAAAATGTTTTTTCAATAACCAGAAACTCCAACTGAGCTCAACAGCGACTGCCCACTTTTTTTGTGGCGTGAAATTCGCCACTCAAATCCCCCATAAACAGTCTTTATTGCAATACTTTTAATGCATTAACCAAGCCAGACAGTTGCCTCACAGGAATAAACATTTGATTTGGCGAAAAAACAGCATTCAAAAACAGAGAAAAAGGCAAGCGTGCAAGACAGTGGAACATATTTGTTTTTAAGGATGATGGAACTACTTATCCCACAATACATTGCCATTCATTGATTTCAATGATTTCTTTTCAAGCTTTCAAATCATATTTTATTGACACCTATCTTTATTCTAGTGATTATATTTGAAATGATAATGGTATAATATGTCGTAGTTTGAGCATTTATCAGTTCATACCGCGGCGGCATGTATCGCTGTCATCAACAGTTGACATTTCCATGGTAACTGGAAACCCCACCAATCAGAGATGCTGCTGTACTGTCAAGGATTGTGGGTGTTGTAGTATTTCTGGCTGAGATCATGAATAAACTATGGCTGATTCCTTTTGAACTTCTGTCTTCTACAGGAGCATATACCATTGTTTCACACTCTGGTAGCTTGTGGTAAATCTAACTTGGATATTTCTGATAATATAGCTAATTATTAAATTGGCTATGGATAAAATGCAGTGTATTTTAATAGAATGCTTTCATTTTTAATTTTTGCTGGCTCAGATTGTTCATATAATAAATCATGTGACTTCTTAGGCCTTCTGGAAAAATGACAGAGGTAAAACTTAAAAAGTCAGGACTGTACCAGCAGACAGGGGTGCAGCACATACGCAGAAGTAGTAGTAGTCATATGCACCCAGTCTTAAACCATTGCAAGTTCCCTAACCCTTTAGACCTCCACTTTGAAAGACTGCTGTAGACGTTTGAATGAAACATGTTGTTTTAAAAAAGACTGATGATATAAATGATAATGTCTCCCCCTTTTACACAGTTGAAAATATATTGACATATCTTGAAAATTCCCTACATCGTCCATGCCTAGTACATCTGCTTTCTTTGTCCTCCTGCCATGAGAAATAGACAAATGAAGAGCCAGAGACAGAGGAGGCATACAGACAGATAAATGAGGAGGAGATACTCTGCTGCTGTTGATTCGGTTCCCAGAGACAAGCCGACACAGAGCGGCCTCTGTCCTGCCTGTTTGTGTTGATGCTGATGTTTCAGGATTGATTCGTGTGCTGCATTCAGCACAGAGGCACTCGGAACAAACAAAGAAACAGGCATGCGGCCCTAACACGCTGCCCTCTTGTTTCCGACTGCCCAGTGCCCCTGTGAGAACCAGCGGTCACATGAACTGGAGAGTCTGCGCAAAGGGAGGGGGAGTCTGGGGCGGTCTCCCCTCAAATCCCTGCTCCCCCATGCCGTTACTTCTCTCTTCTCTCACACATGCTAAACCACTACACCCTAATACCTCTGTGTTGTGCCAACACGCAGACACGCATCAACTCAACACATGCATTACAGCCCACATAGACAGCCGCTCATGCGTACTCCGACATGTACACACACTTATCACGGCCACCCACACGCACAACAGGCACAACCCACAATAAAACACAACCCTGAGCCTCGCAGAGGCCTAAAAGAGCACGACCCTTTGTCATCCACACTGTGACCTTTTCCTCTAAAGGGGGAGGAGAAGCATTCAGGGCTGAAGCGTGATTTTAGCCGTTAAAGCTCAGTCCCCAAAACATTCGAGGGCCTCACACAGACACGCACATGAAGCCTTACTTCCCCTTCTTTTATCCCTCTCATGTCTGTCTGTTTCTAAAACACACTCAAAACAGTGGTAAGTCATGAACTCAGATACGGAATTGTTATTTTTCCAGGAATAAGACAAAAGCACCTCCTTCACCTCCACCTCTGTTTCATCAGTTTTGAAAAGAAGTCACAGTTTTTAAGGAGATTTGACTGAATTACATGATGTTGTCTTCAAACGATGAAGTTCTCTGCCAGTGTAGATCTTGATTTGAAATTTTTGAAGCAGCACTGAGAGAGAAAAGTGATATCTTAGTACTTGATTGATCATTTGGTGTCAAAGAGCAATTTTTGCAAACCCAGTCAGGATGTGAACCTTTTTATTCTTGCTCTGTAGATGTTGGAAGATACCGCCTGGGCAACGTTTGCTCATAGGAATGCACCATTTTGGAGGGGCGCAGCCATAGTTTAAAATAAACATAAGTCTTTGACAGTGGGAGGTCGAGCCCAAATAAAATATCTATTAGTCACTAAAATGTGAATGGATTTCAGACATGTACAGTAGCATTCGTGGTGTTTGCAAGCATTTAAACAATGCCCACTTTACTGATTAGTGACCCGATCGATTATCAGAGCTGATTTTTTTAGCCTTTGGCTGCTTATTTTGGAGATTACAGTGAAATTAATAAATTACTTTTGCTCTCCTCTGAAATCTGTCTTCCTCTTTGGCTCTATTTCCATTCTTCACGGTCTTACCCAATTTCTCACCCACAAGGTTATCTGTCTGTTTACACCCTTTGCACATTTGGCAACCATACCATCAATGCACACAAACATGTATGTAATTATACCTTCAAAAGCTTGTACACATTCAAATCTCATTTTTTAGATACTTTTTCTGCTTATTTGTTTTTGTACTTCATGTTCAATTACTTTACAATGAGAGTAAAGCTAACCAGAGTCAAATTCCTTGCTTTGTGATTCTGGTTGGTGAAACAATTTCTCTAGACATGTATTGACTACAAATTACAGTTATGCCTCATTAAAGACTGTTAATTGGTTTTGTATCGGCCCTGAAAAGTCAGTGTCCGTGAATATACATCTTAGTTGTCATAGTCTTTAAACTAAAATGCTCATTCCTGTATAAGATTTCTGCATTTCTCTATTGAACAAACAGTAACATTTGTGTCATTTGTGCCATTATAATAGCAAAGCTATCTTAAATGGAAGAATGTGCATTCACAAGAGAAAATACATGTGGTTTTGTCAATTAATGAAACAATAAACTTGATATTACAACTAAAGTCTGATAAACAGATTTGTATTGTCTCTTCTGCATGCTTCTGTACATCTAAAAATCCATCACAATAGCCTTTATAATACATATGTACTATTTGTCCTGCAGAGATTCACACTGATCTTATATAGAAAGTATTCCAGTATGAAAACCTGCAGGTGTCCCCGATCATATGTACATGTCTGACATTTGTGACAAAACAAACCACCCTAGTAGACCTACATGATGGTGATTATGCCTGTGCAATGAGTCGCAGCAGGTTAATTTTCATGTTTGTTTAAAAATTTTAAAAGTATTTTTAACTTTAATTCTCATGTCTGATGATGTTTTGAGGATGGTTTTGCCTTCAGGTGTCATTGAATTTACTCTTGCATTTCAGTGTTCCTTGTGGCTCAGCTTGTGTAACTGAGTTCTTTATATTTACCTGACTGAAGCAAATTTCCCTGAGTGGAACGGTCAGGCTGAGGTTTAAAGTTCAGTTAGAGCCATGACTTTACCCCTCCATCTATGTGCAAGTATCTTTGGCTCTTTCTGCTAAGAGGCATGAAAAAGGCTTTTGGTAATAGATGACACCATATTTTTTTCTGAAGACACATTTTTTGTCATAATTTTAAACTTTAAAATGATGCAAAAAAACCCATCAAAGTATATTAAAATCTGTTTCAAGGATCCCAAAATTGGGAAAATTTATATTTTTGTATATTTTTATGTTTTTATATTTATAAAAAAAAAACCCAGCAGACTCCTGCACAAGGTCTAGGTTGCAAAAAGAGCAATCTTTAACAGTTTTTGTCCAATGTAGACAGCGTGCAAGAATAGCCTGCTAATTTTGAAATTTTTTTCCTCTCTGGGGCATCTTTTTTATGCAAAGTATGCATGTCTTTTTTTTTTAAGTTTCACTGCTTTATTAAGCTATTGATCATTTAAAGATTAGACTTTTTTATAATTTATAAAAACCCGGTGTTGAAAAATGTCAAAAATCTTGCCGTTTCTTTGGCGTATTTAGAAGGACAAACCTACAAAAATTAGGAATCTGTTGCTGGTGACACATTGGGATCCTGCTTGTATTTACAACAATCATTACTAGAACACCATTTCTTTTTACAATTAGAGAAATAAAGTGAACAGATAGCTTGCCTAACTGATTTAAGTGATTAAAAATCAATCAGGTGTTTCTGAGATCAGATGCAAATCGAATCTTAACAATGAAACTTTAGTTTGTCAATATTTCCTCCCATTCTTAGTGCTTCATTGAAAAGTGTTCAGTAAAAGAAAGTAGAACCAAGTACAGCTTCTTAATGGGCACTTTTTGCAGTGCTCCACCAGCGCCCCCCCACCCCTCTTGTTGCTGCTCGGCTTGAATTCCTCGCGGATCACTGCCCTCGCCCTCTTTATTCCCATTCTGTGCCTCCTCCGACACCTGGCCGTTGCCCCCCCCTCAGCCCTCTCTGCCCTCTCCCTGCTCTCCCCTCGGCCCCTCATTAATCGGTCCTGATATTGATGGGAGCTGAATGCTGGCGAATGACGGCCTGTGAAGCAACCTCTTACACCCTGCTTCTCACCCGGCCCGCAGCCTCAAACAGGCTTGATTAGCATGCCAGCAGCTCATCACGCCTGTGAATCAGTCTCTGTGTGCTCCAGCCGGCCCAGGCCTTCACTCTATCATCTTTCAATCTATCTGTTTATCTATCCATCCATCATTTCAGTCCTCTCCTTTCCCACGGCTACTCCTCTTCTTCTTTTGGTTTAAAGCCTCTCCAGCATTGAAGTTTCTTCTCTGTAGTGTTCCTCTCTGCCACCTGTTGATGCCTCGCTATCACAAGGCTTTGCAATATTCACTGAAAGGGTTTTTAAATCAAAAAGAAGCAGATGCACACACAGAAACACAGTCCTCTGGACTCTTACAAACACACAAAGGGTATTTCAGGACTCAGAACAACAAAGCGATCTTATCTTGTACCCTAAATATTAAACATAATTGTTTGCAGTTGAGTTGGAAGAGGAAATATTAGTTTTAGTTGATAAATTAATGAAATATTCCTCCTCCTCCTCTATTATTAATGGCTTTTTAATGGAGGAATTCATACTTAAGTTGATTCCAGAAGTATGAAGCAACTTCTTGCAACGATGTTTGGGTGTATTTTTGTCATCCTAGTTTTTGAGTGATGTTATTCCTCTCAGTTTAAGTTTTTCTCCAGTCTGGCTCTTTGTGTGGCCACTCTCTTTGTGTCTCTGTCAGCCCTCTTTAGTCTCCTCTCCTCTGTCATGATGCCCTCTGAGAAAACCAAGTTCAAACAGGTAACAAAAGGTGTTTGCCTTCAGGGCGTTCTGCCAGAAAGCTGTGCTGTATTTCTCCTGGGAAATCGTGTCCACTCAACCCAAGTTACATAGAGCCAGAGCAGCCATTCAGTGAGAAGGAGAGTGGTGCCATCCTCCTTTTATCAAGCTGCTATACAGTAAAGTCAGAAAAACATTTGATACTGTTCAATAACACACGCTTTAGCATGATACAGTCTGTTATTTTAATGATCAACAGTGTTAAAAGGCAGTACAGAAACTTCATAGTAACTCTGCACTATTAAGCATTAATAAAGCATTAGTAAAATAGTCAGTCATAAAGAATAACTACCTGATTTATAAACAATGGATAATACTTTATTGATAATTACTAAAGTATTTCCTAGGGATGAACAATTTTAGAAAATAATATAGTTGCGATTTTTTTCCCCAATATTGCAATTGTGATTTAATATGCGATTATTCCTTAACTTTCTTTTATTCCTAAACAAAAGTGTCTAATTCTGATGATTTTGACTTGGATTGCAAATTGGATATGAATTGTTGCATTGAATGGTTTTTGTCATTCTTATATTTGATAAGAAAAAAAGTACAAAAATGTAGAAGGTAGGATTTTTTGTAGACTATTCCAAAAAAATGGAACCTGAATGATTGCATAATATGTCATGCATAACATCTCTGCTGCAAAAAAAAGTTTAAAACTGTTTTTTGACACAAATTTCAGGTCAAAGAAATACAGTATTACACCCTTTGCGATTTTAAAGGGATACTTCAACATTTTGGCAAATTTGCTCATTGCCATAATTCCTATAGTCTTAGTAAAAGGTTCATTACCTTTAGTTGTCTGTGCAAGCTGTTTTTTAGATCGGCGCTGCCGAGTTCGGAGCTGCTGTGCCAACTCAATGGAGACAGACGGTATTTTTGGCTTTCCCTCATCAAACTCATCAAATACACAATCCAACAACTCCAAAACACTCTGGTGGACAAGTTGTGACCTGCACATTCACCACACTACCACATTTAGGACTCATTCCTGCACCACTCTATAAAAACCTACATTTAGATTTAAAATTGAAATACAGTTTAAGAGGAACAGGGCAGTGTGTGTTTGACTGGCTACCTGTCCAGGGGTGTACTGTACCTCTTCATTAAGCCCAGTTCCCCTCCAGTTTCTGTGACCCTTTCAGATATCAGATAGAAAAGTAGTAAACTGCTCAGCATAAAGGCTTTTAAATTCATTTCTTATGAGGAATTTCTGGGACTTGGGACAGTTTCCCCCCAATTTTAATCTAAAACTGATAGTTTGCACATTTCTGTCTACATATCAGTGCTTTGATAAAAAACAGACTTAGCAGAAAATCCCCTCTCACATGATGTGAATGTGTCACATCTCAAGAATGACATTGGCTTGGAGTTAACTCATTTGATTTAGTAGATGAATTGTTTTGCTGGTTACCATCAACAGAACTCTCCCATCAGATGAGATAATCTTCATCGTGTTTGTTGTTGTCTTGAACTCCAGAATGAGATTTCATATTAGTTTTAATACCACAGCCAAGAGTGAACCAGAAGGAATCCTGAGTCGACTGCAGTGCAGCACAGACAGCATTGTTTAGACAGAGATATCAGACCTTTCTGTGGTGTTACACAGCCTCAAATACCTGTATGTTTAGATAACTCTGTCTGTCTGCAACCGTGCAGCTCAACAGGTTTATCTCCTCTCTGATAACCAGCTTCCTCTCCTCGCTCCTACAAGACACAGTGTTATCTCAGCGTGAGGAGCGAATGGAGTCATCCTTTACTGTTAATGACACACTGCCCATCACACCTTAGGAGCACACTGCTGACCTTTACAGCAGCCACAGGCATCTGCTCTTCAACATGATGGCCAGTTTAGGATTTCTGAGGTCCTGACCATCGACGGTAATATAAATATAGAATACCTATCTTGTCTCCTTCTGTTGAACAACAGGAATCCACATTTTTTTTTGGAGTAGAAATGAACTTGCTGGTGAAATTGCAGACCAATTCAGCCAACCAAAGCACTGATTTAAATGACAGATACAAGTTCAGATCCCACAGGTCTATGTATTCCATAACAGAACTGATTTTTGTTGAAGCGCATCTCTTTTTATGTCAGGTTTATTAACTTAAGTGCTGGTTACACTTTCTCTCATTCTTCCTTCTCTACTCTCATGATCAGGTTGTGGATGGTATAAGGAGGCACATTTGTTAATAGAGCTGTCAATCAGAACAAAATAACTTTTTGTTTCTGCAAGTTCACTAATCAAAATAAGACTAATAAGAAAAATGGGCCTGAACCAGCTTTTAAATAACTAATTTGGGTTGGACAAAATGGGATCTAGCATAAATTTTAACATCAAAAGATGAGATTTTGACACGTGTCCAAACCAAATGGTAATGTCTGGGGTTGAAATATGAAGTCAGTGCAAAAGACTGTAAAAAACTGCCGTTCCACACCATCTAGGGTCCACTTCAGGCCAGAGATTTGTACTTTAAACAACCAGTTGAAAGACCCAACTCATCCCATTTGTTATCTTTAATGGACAGGATAAAATGATGATCTTTTCTCCACACTGCTCCCTAACAGGCACACTAGGAGTTGCACTTGATATAACATTAATGTTTCACTCCAGAAGTGTTATATGAGATTTTCATCATTTAAAAATATTAAGGGGTGTGCAGATAGCCTAGCAGTCTAAGGTGCGACCCATGCTTGCAGACAGCCCGGGTTCGAATCCAGCCTGTGGCCCTTTGCTGCATGTCTCTCCCCACTCTCGTCATGTTTCCAACTCTATCCACTGTCCTCCTCTGTCAATTAACGGCACAAAAAGCCCCAAAATAAATCTTCAATAAATATATATATATATATATATATATATATATATAAATGAGTTAAAATACATACATACGAGGGATGCACAGTTTGATTTGCATATTGCTATCAGCAGATACTACCTTAGAAAGTTAAATATTGTTTCAGTAGCTATGAAAATTTCTGCTGGAATTTACAGCCAATATATCGTCCATACATCATAAATCATATATAGGCCTTAAACGTTGGCAAAATGGACAAATAAACCATCAGGTATATAGGTGGTTGCCTTGGGTGCCACACACTTAAAGGGGCCCACCTTGAGCTCTGAACATGAATGAAGCCCTCATCGACAACCAGACTTGCTGTTGTCTCAGTTCCCCTTTACTCTGCCTCTGTTTGCACAGGTGACACTTTGTGTTTTTTTTTTTCCATAAAAGAGGTGTGTGTATATATAGTTTTTGTAATCAGGTGACATGAATAAGGAAATATTGGTAGATCTGATATCAGCAAAAATCCGTTATGGTGCATCTCCAATACACACATATCATTCAAAGGCCAAAACATTGCTAAACTTAGCTGATCTAATGAAGCCAAAATAGTACCTAATGAGCTGTTTAGGAGCTTAAAGAGTCAGCTGTCTTTGTTGAACTAAGCAAAAAAAATCTTGATTTCTAAACAGAGCCAAATTTCCTATCACTACTAGAGGCTGGCTGCAGGGGCACTGGTAGTCACATACAGCCCAGCAGAAATAAACATATTGGTCAGAGCAGTCGATGCCCTTATGAGCACATACACAAAAAAGGGATGACATTTTTTCATAACTTTTGCATAGTTGACATGACTTCAAGCAAGCATGTCGCATCTGTTTGTCAGAAGGTGTAAGACCTGCCTCAGTTCCACCTTTATATTTGTTACTAGGTTTATCTAAAGTAAGTTTTACAGTGTTTTCAATATGGAAACCATGGATTGGACTGAAAAGCCCCCTTCAGTAGTCAGAAGTGACGTGACTAAGGCTTTGTCCCACATTTCCTGCAGTCTATGGTCCCAGCTGTTAACATGGAGGAACCTTAGTTCATGATCTATACGTAGTATGCTGCAGTCAGTCAGCTGAACATTTTGGCTTCACTTCCTGGCAGCCATTGTTCTGTTCATCATAAATAGTTCAGTATTTTTAAGGTAGAGTTGTGGAAAGTACTTGTCAAAGTTTAATACACAAGAGAGATAATGATCAGTCCACTCAGAATCAAAGGTGTGTGAATTTTGTCCGTGTATGGTACATTAAACACAACATTTTTAGCTCCTTTAGTTTCCTTCAAATTGCTCAAATCACTTGGAGAAAATGACTCTGTCTGCAAAGCTTTACAGCCTAGCTTCTGTGCTTACACTCTGGCAGGTCTCGTCTTAAAGGAGCCACACTGACCAGCATCTCCTGTGGCTAATATTGACAGGGCCTCATGCAGCACTGCTTTGAAAATACCTATGACTTTAAGCCAGGGCAGGAAAAAAACCTAAATATGGAGCAGTATCTCTCCTCCCTGTCTTTTTCTCTCTTTGGATGCCGTCCTATACTGACATGTCAGAGGTGGCTCTCGCTGCTGAAATATACCTTTTGTCTCCTTGCAGAAATGAAACCATGAAGACCCTCAGACAAAAGTGTGCCGTCCCTTCCTTTACGCGACCACTCGCCCAAAAGCAATCCGTCTTTGATCTGTGTCACGAGTAAACACACTGATAGGAGTTAAACTCAAGGTCGAGCAGACACAGCAAACACATTTTAGCCGTTCAGGAGATAAGGGAAACAGAGTGCTCTGTCAGGCTAAGTGGCTGTAATGGCTACAAAACAAACAGACGGAGGGCTCTGTGTTTCAGAGCAGTGAAGGACTTTACATTCCTCCGAGAACCGCTAAACATCTCAGGACTTCACTCAGAGCCAGACACGGTTTGTTTACCTTGCAGGTTATAGCACAAACATTTATCTGAGTTTATGGGCAGTTAAAGGATTAAACTGGTCTAGACCTTCCTGTTCCTGACTTAATGCAACACAAGGCCACTTGTTGTGCCAGTGACTGCTCTAAACTGTGTCCAACAGTGCAAATCATTATTCTGAAAGCTACTGATCTTAAGTTTAGTCAGGGCTGACCCAGCACATATTGTTGTGTAAGATTAGAAAGCCAAACATGGTGAGCTTAACATTCCTTCGCTGATCTTCTTGTTTCTTTTCATCGTCTGTTGCTGTTTCTTTGACCTCCTTGCCCTTAAACTTGAAAAAAGGCCTGATAATATAATCTTATACCTTTCCTTTGAAGACGTTTTGGCCATAGTAGTGCCTTGAAAGGTGTCAATGTGTCTATTTTACTCTTATGAGGAATAGAAAGAATTAAAAGAGTGTTATTAATTAAGAATTTCTTCCAAAAAAGAGGCTGATTTTCCTCATCTTTGAGCATATAAGCACATAGAATGAGATTGGAAGACTTAAAATACAGGATTTAACATGCTTTGGCTGAACACTGATAAGTTATTGATCCATAGCTTGATTTATAGAATTTTACACGATTTGATTCTGTGTGTTTCAGAAGTATAGAATCTCTCAAATGTCAATGATTGATTTTATCAAAAAAGTACCAGAATTGCATCTTTTTCTAGTAGGGATGCAAGATATTATCAGCATGTTGTAAGTATTGGCAGATATTTGCTCAAAAACTCAATTATCAGTTTTAGCAGATATGAAAGTTTCTGCTCATATTTACAGCTGCAAACCGGCTGTGTGATTATGAGAGTTGATTCAACATCAGGCCAATTCTAGTACAGGAAAGACTTGTTAAAAGTTGGGTATATGCGTACCAATAATGCTATTGGTTAAAATAAGTTTGGAAGTATAGGGCTCCCCACTGGTTCTGGAAGTTAAAAAATCCTATTCATTTTTATCATTGCAGATTTGATTATAAGTCATATTGACAGAAGTACCCAAGCTAGACTAACCATGAGCTACCTGAGAGTGAAACGATGATACATGCTCCTTTAGAAGACAAAAGTTTTCAAGATATCAACCGTGTTTTAAGTAAAACATAGTTTATTTGTGATCTTTGCCAAAAATACTACATAGCAGCGTCTCTGATTGATGGGTTGTCTGGTTCTGTGTTAATTTTGACAACCATTTTTATTTATAGTCTCACTCTTAGTCTTTAGATTAAATGCCTTTTGGTTTTAGTCATATTTTAGTCATTTCTACCCTTTTTACTTTTAGTGTAGTTTTAGCCGACGAAAACTCAAAAACATTTTAGTCTATTTTTAGTCCATAAAAAGTCCTCGTACTTTAGTCTTGACTTGTAGTCCAAGCATTTATTCTTCTGCCAAAATCTGTACAAAATCATGGTAGTGTGTTCTCTGCACTCTGTCAAACCTGGGTCCCTGCTTTCTACAGCTGAGAGGCAGAAGAGATACAGAGTCATTGTATTTTGACAGATTTACCCACAGTGGAGAAATATCACAGATTTTGAATGTCTGACAAAAACTAAATTACATTTTAGTCCAAGTTTAGTCATCTTGACTAAAACTGAACTTGGTGGGGGATTTGAGTGGCAAATTTCACTACTGGAACCAGGGCAGCTGAAAAAGTGGATAGACACTGTTGAGCTCCATTGGTTTGTCCCTAATTTTAAGGGATGTACGGTATTAGATTTTTGCCATGTGCCATTTTTGACTCTCTATTTCCATGGATGGATTCTGGATGGATGGATGGATGGATGGATGATTTATTAATCCTGGGGGAAATTCAGATTATAAAACAAGGTATTTCTTCAGAGACACACATTTAAAACACAAGCAACATCAGATTCTGCCATGAATGATCAGTGAAATTATTTTCAGATTCAGACATTAAAAAGTTATTTTTTGATTATGTGTACATTATGAGCAAAATGTAATCCTAACTGTTCAGAATTTGAGCTGGAGCAGATAAAGGAGTAAATAAGTACACTTGGTGCTATCTGCTGCTGTAAACCACTCGTCTTTATTCATCACCTTGACGTATTTATCATCGTTTTGGTCACCAATGCATTCACCAGTAAAGTTGTTGTCTCAAATTAGTCATGAAAATTAACTCCAGAAGGTTTTCTTGTCAAAATGTTTGTTTGTGGAAGTCAGTTATGCTATTTCTAGAACAGTTGGCCCCAGAGCCTCATTCTGAATACCCTCACCTTTAAGCTAGTAAACCAAGAAGTTGCATATTTTCCCTTGTTTTATTCTGAATTTAAGTGTGTGCAAGAAATAAAACAGACAAGAATGCCATCTTTTGCAGCAGAGGACCCTCCTATCAAATATTGATGTCTGCTTAGAAATGTGTTATCATTATGTCAAATGAGGAATTAATAATTAAAAACAGATCACAAATAGAATCTTTTATTCCTGTTGTGCACTCGGTATTTCAAGTACTGATTACTGTATTGAATAACCTCTTTTTTTCTCTGAAAATATTTCAAAAAATACATTTTAAAGGGTTTATTCTGCTCTGAATGGCCCTGATTTGAGATGAAGAGTGCAGACTGCAGTGCTGTGAGTACAGATCTAGTTTGAAAAATAGCTGTAGTGATTTTATCCTTACATTAACAGGCAGTGAGGAAGTCCCCTCCATTTTTCGCCTCCATGCTCTCATTCAGTTTCTACTTATTCATAGCTGACCACCATGAAACCATTAGCTCTCTGTTTGTGCTCCACTGCTATCCAATATCTCCCAGTTTATGTTCGTTTGTCTTAAACATGGTCCTGAAGGTGCCTTAATGGCCGGCCTACACAATTTCCATTGTATGGTTCAGTGTGTGATTAAGAGGATGTTGATTGCGGGGCTTTAGGGTGCCTGTTCTCTAAGTGATATTTGGGTTACTCTCAGGTCTGTTGTTTCTGTGTCTCTGTGTTACTGGATGCTGTAATGGTCCCAGCAGTGCAGCATGCAGGCATGTGGCCGGGGGACTGCCTCCCTTTCAATGCTTTATGGGCCTCCAGAGGGTCAGGACCCCCCCCATAACTCTTCTGAAGGCAGAGAGGCAGAGGAGCGAGCTCACAAGCCAGGAATGAAACACCAACTCGCTCTACCTCCCTTGTGATCCCCCCCTCTCTTCTTGTTCTTCCGTGAAATGTGTGGTCCCCATCCGGAGCGGCAGGATGGGGACTTAGAGCAGTGCTGATGGTTAAACCGTCACGGCTGTTAGGAGTCACACTCGCCTCCTCCTCGGGTCAAAGAGTACAGAAGATGAGAGCTGAAAACAGGCTGTTTTTAGTCAGGGTAATAAAGCAATGCAAGTGGGTGGCAGGGAGGAACCAATAGGTATTAATGCAAGGCAAAGATAGGGCAAAAGAATATGGATGGGTGTTTAGTCTGTGAAACGGGAGAAAAGTTTGATGTGCAATGATATTCAGAATCAAACTAACAAACCCTGCATTTTTTTTAATTGAACAAAAACATTTGAGATTTGCTTGTAGCCATTTTGAACTTCTAATGTAGAAACACTGGCATCATATCAGGCCCTCAATCCAACAAGAGATATGCATTCTGGGAGAGAAGCTTTTATTTTTAACAAGAGAATATTTTCTGTTTATTTGTTGTGAGAAACTCAGACTTTTTTTAATGTTTGTTGTGAAAACATATATTGCAGTAAAAGTGAAATTAAGATTAATTGTGAAGCCCTTGTGGGGCGCGGATAGCCTGATGTTAAGGTCGTACTCCAAGCACACAGGTGGCCCTGGTTCTGGTCTGGCCTGTGGCTCCTTTCCCACATGTCTCTCGCCCATTCTCTCATCCCTGTTTCTGACTCTGTCCACTGTCGTCCTCTATCAATACAGGAATTAAAAGCCCAAAAATCTATCTTAAAAAGAAGTGAACAGTGTTGCCAGATGTACGATAACTATCGTATTTGTACGATAATTTTGTCCTCTGTATGATCAATAGTTCAAAAAAACTTAATATACAATAATTTTGCCATTTCAAATGTATCCACAACCAAACACTGTTCGAGATTTGAGAGCAACTAATCACTTCAGCTTGACTGGGATGGGATCACATCAGCACCATACAGCACCTGACTGACACACCCTCTGCTCTTGTGTCAGGCTCTATCTGCCAATCAAAACATCACCTCTCACTCTGCTCGCACATGCGCCTTGCGGTTCGTGCACGTCACATGTAAACTAAAAAAAACGAAGTACTGTTTTGCGTTATGGACTGCAATCGACTATGTTGTGTGAGGCACACAGTTGCCATCGTGTATACTCCTTGCTGCATCAGTGTTCTGTGCAGGGCAAAGCTTTGTGGTATTTAGGTCATTCCTCATGTTTCTGTACATGTACGATAGTTTTTTGTAAAATATGATAATTGCAAAGCTGCAGTACGATATTGCTGTTTTTTAATCTGGCAACATTGGAAGTGAAGCCCTTTTGCAGACATGATGAAAGACATGAGAACGGAGGACCTAGGACTGGATGATATTGGGAAGAAGGGTCAATAGTCAAATCTGACATATTATGACAATAGATCAAAATTGTGTGTGGGGTGTGTTTTCCCCTGCATTATAGGTTATTTACAGTCACATGACTCAGGTGACACATGAATGTCTGTTAGGGGTCAAAAAGTGGGGGACAGCCATTAGGAATGAATGGGAACACAGGAAAGTTAGTACTTAACAGCTCTAAATGGACCTGCACACTGCAACAATCCTCAGAGAATTTCTACATACATTGAGTACAATCCTTATACTTTAAGTTTAACAAATTTACCGAGCGTAAAAGCAATTCATATCACAAAGTAATGTCTAGCAGACCTTAGCATCCAGCATCATCTAGCCAGGTGAAGGGAGACAAAAGTCTTGTACTGAGCTAAGAGGTAGATGAGTCCTTTTAACATATGAAAAAATCTAATCTTGTCACAAACATACTTTAATTGAAATGGTGATGTACTATCAACTGAATAAACCTTGTGGGGTCAGCAACTTAGTAAAGATTTGCCATTCATGAACAAGCCTGTGCCACAGAAAGGTTCCTTAATGTGAGCCACTGTGGCTAGCTTCCATTTGAGTGCCAGTTTCCTTTCCTCCATCCTTTGTTGTTATTCAATCAACATCTTATAAGCCAGTCTGGTACCAAATGAAGAGCCGTTTGAGAGCAAAACCACCAGATCTACTGAGCAGAGCTAAATGATCTGAATCTCTGAAAAGAGATGGATTTCCCATCACAACCAGTGAGACTGGGTGGACATCAGCTGAGAAATATGGGCAAGATCAGAACCAAACCAGACTGCTCTGTGAAAACGGACCAAACATGGGAATTGCATAGCACCACTCATCCAGGCTTTAGACGGAGGCTTTTTAACCTGTGCCTACCGCAGTTTCTCTGTGAGTTTGAAAAAATGTCCTGAATATTTTTTGACTTCAGTGCACGAAAGTAGCTTAAGAATTAAGAATGTTTGGTTTTTGCACGTCTTATGCTTGGCATAGATTATAAACATGGCCTTTTTGGTAGCATTTCTCTATGCAGAAATAATTTCTTGCCACCCATCAGTAGTTCTCCGCTGCTGCGTGATGTCATCTGCAAAGGACCTATACATGTACTTTTTCCACAGCACATAAGTGTAATTAACAGGACAAGTATTTGCCTGCAACTTGCACAATTATTAACTGGGAGCAATTGGCAGTATGCTAGGAGGGAGGTTTCAGTTTCAAGATTAACCAGCAGCTGCTAGGGTTTGTTACAACAGCTAATCAGATTGTGGCAGAATCAGCAGAGCAGGTCCCTTACAAACTGTCAGCTGGTCAAAATGATGTGTTTAATAGGATCATTTTCATATTAAAGTGATGACAGTTTATGAAACCACTACACTGCTTTTAATGAGGAAATGTCCTTCATTCATTAAAGCACAGAATTCTGAGAATTTACAAGTAATTTTTGGGAGAAAATACATTGGACTTGGAATAAATGACAACAGATTCTGTAGGGCATTGAAAGAGGAAAGATGAAAAAGGTCAGAGCACAGGAGGTTGCTGCGTGAGAGGAGAGTAGGACAGATAAATTAGGAAAAGAGGAGTCCAGACATGGTGTCTATGCTGTTCTGCAAAGTGAGAATAAATCATTACTCCTCTTTCAGCGTTCCTACATGACTGCAGGCATTGTAAAACACACATAAAGGTACCCATTAATTCACATCATTACACACATACATCGAGCCTCCCTCCCTCAGATGATAACACCGTATCATCTGTAACGGCACTATTTTATTGCAAGTTGTTCAACCGAATAACACGTTTTTTTCTCCACCTGCCTCCCAGCTTTTTTAATGTGCGTGCATAATTTAAAACCCCTTGTCTTATGTATTATCCTGCCCCTAACATCAAGTGACAGAGAAGTGAGAAAATATGTTGGCTAAGACCATCTCAGCACTGATTAACTAGCAGGAGGTCGGAGAGGTGGATGAGCGCTGCGGAGTGGGGGTGCTGCTCAGACGGAGGAAAAACTCTGATCTGATGACTTCTCTTGGCAGACAGGCGGCATCGACTGGCGAGAGATCAACTCCCCTAGTTTGACCCCTGAGCTGCTCTCACACATCAATAACGCTGTGGAAATTCCTCAGCATGACACACAGGCAGGACGTGTTGTACCTGCAAACACAAGAGAAAAACAGTCATTAAGAGCAGGAAAAAACTCCCAAGCTCATCTGCAGTTATGGTTGAGTGACTGATGTGAATTATTCAGGGATGTCAGCTTCTTTACTCAGGGTACGTCTGATTTATTTGTTGATTCACAGGTGTTTTTTTTCTTGAGGGCATTCAGGTGCTGTCAGTGTCAGTCAAATGTTTAGCAAGTTTAATTCAACAGAGTGCATGCTAAGACTGTTTTTATTTAATTACAGCAGTGGTAAAAGGCTGCGAGATATACACACAGATCGCACTGCACTTTAACATGCGTAGAATTCTTAAAAGGAGCATGACAACTTTTGATTTAGCTCTCTTAGCATTAAAAAAAACTATGATTCTTTCAGACTGCAAATGCTGTTTACTGTATTAAACGGGAACTTTAAAAAACAGAGTTTGCAAGCAGCATGTTTTCCCAGATTTGGACCTCCTCCACTTTAAGGTTTGGTAGAATAGGATGCTTTATTTGTACAGGTAGTGAATTGGCCTCCAGATTGACAGTTGTGCTCAAGAGTTAAAAAAAGCAACCCTTTGTCAAACAAGAGAAAAACTTCACTATTAGTAAAAATATGCAAAAGCTTGATAGAAAAAATATACATTTACCATCAATGAGAGATGCTGTCTTTGATTGGTAAGCATTCATTTTTAGCTGATTTTCATGAGAACTATCTGATCAGTATATCTGAATAGCCACTTCTAGTTACTGACCACCTAACTGTGGTTAATACTCTGAAGTTAGTGGCTTAGGGAAGCTCTGTGTGTGCAATTTAGTGTCATTTTTAGGATTAATTGAATGGCCAGCCAGTAAGTAGTAAGTACAGTAACATTTTTAGTCAATTTAAGCAAAACTACAGCACCATACTGTTGACTTGTTCATTGCTGCTGCAGCCATGCTAAGATTTTGGGAGTTTGTCACTGTAAAATTGCAATCCAGGTGTAAAATACATGCTAAAACCAGCAGAATAAAAGCTTGTTGACACACTCAACAAGGTGTCATAATGATACATTATGATAACTATGACCACTAGGCCAAAGAAGGTTTAATATCATCATGGTGTGTCAAAAAAAAAAAAAAAAAAAAAAAAAAAAAGAAAGAAAAATGAAATTCAGGTTTGGTTGGGGGACTTTTATCCTAACAAAGCAAGCATTATAATCAGATTACATTCCTGTTTTCAAGTCTTGCAAAGTTTTATGCTAGAATGCTTCCTCCCATTCAAAAAATTGACCAGACCAATAACATTAATTTAAGGAGTGAAGGAAGATAGAGGCAGTAGCTACAGGCATGGTTTAGTTGAAGCTACTGCAAACCTGGAAACAATGGTGGCCAGAGAAGAGATGAGCATGGATGCAGCTTTAGCAGCGTTTTATCAGAACTGGAAAGCATTGCTTTATCAAAGAAGAGCAAAGAACCGCACTGATGGCTGTTTTTGAATGGAAAGATGCTTTTGCTTTTCTCACGACTGGCTACGGCAAGAGTTTAACTGGCTCCACTGAAAGTGAACAGCATTTCTGTTGAATTTCATAGTGAACTGTCCACTGACTGTGGCATATGTGTTTTTGCTCCAATTAGCCGTTAACGAGTCGTACGGACTGAACGTCCGTCCAGTCACTCTTTACGTTTTTTTCAGTTTTTCCATTTCCAAATATCATCTTTAGGGTCTTGCCCTGGTGGATGTGAAATATATCTCATGATTACATGAAGTATTCTGACATGTTGGGTGAAAACACTTTAACAAATTCATAAAAATAATACTAAAGACAGTCTGTGCATAAGACAAACAGCATTTCCTGTGCCTATCTGCTGTAATGTTTTACACAATATCTATGTATGCATAAGTTGACCCAGAAGCCATATAAATCCAAAAAGTATTTACGTTTTCCTCTTAAAGGGCACCAGTCAATGTGAGGGTACAAGGTTGCTAACTTAAGCTTCATCTGTCTGCATCAAAAAGGTGTGAAAACATCATTATTAAACCCATGTGTCCATCTTGGTAGAATGAACACATGCTGAGTGAGAAATCACTTTAAATGTTTTCTTCTTTTTCAGGCTTGCAACATGCAAATTGCTCACATCACATTTCTTGGATTTGGACGACAAGATTTGTAGACCAGGTCATCTCTGCAGTGCACGAGTTATGTCTAATAGAGCCATCTGATTGCACACTTTGCCTTTATCAAAAATCCTTTACTTTCAGCCGCCAATTCTTGAAAAGTTGTCTTATTTCTTTCAGCACCAAATCCTCATTTGACTCCAAGTTAAAGCCTCATGGACAAAAAGACACAAACATGCAATGACATTAGTTTCATATAATCTGTATAAATGAATAGATGTGTCAGAGAATGATGTTAGTTTGTGAATTAATGATTGGGTGTATGAAGCAAATCCCCTTAAAACATGTCTTTGTTCTTTCAACATCATTCAGAACAAGAGTTATGATGTTTAACTGGAGCTAATTAGAGTTTGGATGTGTTTTCAATAACTCTGCAGTAAACTGGAATTTAACTTGGTTTCTTAAAGTCGATTATTTTAGACTTAAATGTCCTAAAGTACAGTGATGGTTCCCTGTTTACATCCCTGATTACTTTAATGATCAGTTAGCCCGGGACAAACACCCTCAGTAAAAACAGAAAACCATCCCCTCATTTATGTAGATTAGTCAAACATCCACGGCCTTAAATGAGTCACATTATCATCAAACACGAGGAAGGCTAAGGACCTTTTCAGTCTCTCCCTGAGTACTTGACCCAGAAAGGAAATGTGAAGTTAGAATAAGAAAGAGCTCGGCTTGTTAAGAGCCGTTGACAGATTTGTTTGATGAGAACTGACATGCTAAACAAATCTGGAAGAGCATCCTGCTGCCAGCAGTTGTGATTTACAGCTGTTGTGTTGGCAAATGTTTTTAGGTAGTTAAAATGTCTTTCATGGAAAGAAAACACTAAGCTCAGCCATCCTCTCTTTTTCATATCCTCTCCACTCCAATAAAATGTATTAATCATAGAGATTAACGGATAAACACATACATGATCCTGCTCGTCCCTATTCAATAAACTTCTGTTTTCACCAAGACTACATTTAGTTTGTGCCAAGTAGCTGTCATTTCCTTAGAATTGATGTCCACAGGCCTTTAAAGATTTATAGATACTTTATTAATCCTGAGGGACATTCAAGGTATGTTATGCCATGGTCAGAGTACACTATGTTTTTGTCTGTTACATGGCCTACGTGTCAGTTTAGGAGATCATAGAGTCATTAATTCATGCAGTGACTTGACCAGCAGACATTCGACTACACAATAGTACCAAACCAAGCATCATAATCAGTGTGACTGCATTAAAGAAAGAGGTTGGTCTAGGAAACGCCTGGAAAAAGACTGTATGCAATCATACTGTAGTCCCTGTGCTGTATTGCATTTCTTCGTCCATCCAAACAATATGGTGAACAATATGCTAGCTATATCACATTCCTAAGTATGTCTGTGTTTTCTTGCCCATATTTCTCTCTTTTCCAGTCTGGCTTCTCTCTTTTCACATCGTAAAGGCAGAAGGTTTGTTTTCAGAGTTCAAAAAACTACAATGTCTCATAGTTTCACGTCATGGCATCAACTTCAGCATCCTTCGTCAATTAGTTCATTAACAACTTTTCTGCATGCAGAGCGCCCTGTGCCCTCATTGGTCAACATCACTGAAAAAACAACAAATCACAGAAGACAGGAAGGTTGTGAGGCGTCCCAGATATGGTGTTGATTGTCTTTCACCATGACACCTTATGAGATAAAACAATTGGTTTTAAGGGCCAGTGGGTCCCAAAACCCAATAATCACGCTTTAACTTGTAGTCTGGCCTCAACTGTTTGATCTCAGTGTGGATCATAAAGACCTTCACTGCTTCTTAAGTAAGTAGGAATGAACAATATGAATGCCATGTTATTAATATCAGCAGATTTTAGCTTATGAACTTATTTATCTGTATCTGCAGGTATGAACATTTCTGCCAATAATTACAACCATTATGAATATCTGACAAATATATGTAAAGTTTGTGAGTTTGGCAGGACCAATAGACCTACATAAGCCAACATTTGTTTCTAAGTTTATCTGTATGACTTAAACTTTAAATGTCAACATCTTTATAATGGTACTGATGTCAGTATTGGCTCAGATGAATTTGTTAATACAGGCCAGATTTAAGTGTTCTACGGGCCAGATTTGGCCCCTGGGCCTTGAGTTTGACACCCCTGTATTAATATCTGCATCCTGATCATAAGTAGAAATCCAATACCCCATATCCTTATCCTCCTTATGTCTCTCCCCACTCTTATCCCTGTTTCAGACTCTATCAACTGTCCTCCTCTGTCAATAAAGGCCCAAAAATCTTTAAAAAAGTAATAGAAATAGAAGGGAGTATTTCCCTTTAATAGATGTAGATGTGCTATGTCTCACATGTCCAGATTATGACGATCCTAGGTGAGGCAGACAGCTGCAGGGCATTGCTGGGAAAAGTGCTTCACTCAGAATTCTGGGTCGTATATTGGTTCACTGATGTGTCAGGACATTGCGGGCTTGTAAATGTCTCTGTGGAGAATAGGTTGTTACTGAAGGATATTTCAACATAAACATAATTCATAATTTAACATTTACAATAAGAAACAATTCACCCTCAATAAGAAAACAGTCTTTGTGTGTTTGGGATGTTGTGGTCAAGATTATTTATAGTTAAAAACTTTCGGAATCTCCTGGAAAACAAGAAAACCACATGTACAAATATGCTTGATATGGTAACATTTCATTCCCATGGGCTCAAAATAAATGCAGTAAACTCACCACAGCCTTGTCCTTACAGTTACAGTCTTTGTGTCAATGAATGAAGAGTTACAGATTCAGTCTGGGGCTCAAACATCAGTGAACATGCTGTTGACTGATGTTTTATAGTCTCCATCTAAAATAGTTTAACGCTGCTGAGCTCAGAACTACAGGTCGAGAGTTCAGCCTTATCACCAAACTTCAAATGACAAGAACCTCGGGCCTGCGCGCAGGAATTTACAGCAGGTTTTAAAGGATCTGTGTGAGGATGAAAGGATCTTTTAAAAGGATGTAGAATAGGTCATAAACTAGATTTGTTTGTCAGACTTTTAATGACTCAACTTGGCACGCATTATCTCGGAGGATGTAGTTTGGCTGGAAATCAAGAGGGTGAATCCTTTTTATCAGCTAAACAAGGACAAGCCGTCACAATAAAACCAGGAGACTATCTTTCACACAAATATACACTGACACCAACGCTCACAGTCACATAACTATATATACAGACACTTTTCAAGCCAAAGGCAAACTCTTCTGATGCTTCATAACAGCAGGGTGATAGCCAACAGTCTGCACTTTATCATCTCCAAAGTTAGGCTGAGGAATATGGCAAAAATACTCTCAATTTTTTTTTTATTGCAAAATGGATATACAGTCTAACTTGGCAGAAAAGGCTCTACTCAACAGATGCTCCCTGGGTTAGTCAAACAGCATGCTTTGACTTTCCAGGGAGTCATGGCTAGAAACTCCCATATGGATAGATACATTTATATCAATGTGTACTGAATAAAATGAAATTAGTTCTAAAGCAATAAATCCACAGTAGCATGAATCTGAATGAAGCTGCACCAAGCCTTATGCTATAAAGGAGGAGGCTGGGGTGGAGGAGGTTAAGCTTTGTCAGCAGCAGCAGCAGTGTGGTGCATCAGCTTTGATGCAAGCAGGGATTAGTGAGAGGGATGTCATATTTAAATCCACTGCTGTGTCAAGAGAAAGAGCTGTGATTGGCTGTGGGCGCTGGGAGGTGATAATTAGGATCAGCTGGCCTTCAGCTGGGCGTATGACTACCATGTCCTGTATGAACTAATTCAAGGCTCCATTTAGTTTAACTTAGACACAACAAACAACATTTACAAATCACCTACAGTTTGTGATACAGGAGGCATGCCAAATAAACTACAAAATGCAAGCTATACAGGTAGTCATTATCATTGTTTACTGTCAGTGGAGCCAGGTGGTAATCAAACTCTGGCTGAAGCCAGTTGGGAGAGGAGCAAAATCCTCCTAAATCTTAAATGAAAGGAATGCTGTGGCTGGCTCAGTATGTTGTTTCTTTTTACTCTTATTTTAATAAAAAAATGTCCAGTTATGATAAAACTGCCATGATAGCTACGTTTTTAGTAATCTTTTCATCAGTTGCCACTCTTTACCAGCCAGTTGGGTGTGGCTGAGCAGTGTTAATTTTGGTGACTAAAACAACATTTTTTTTTTCCATGACAAAAACTAGACTAAAACTAACAGAAATAGATCTGTGATGACTAAAACTGACAAAAACTAACTTTTGTTTTTGTCAGAATGACTAAAACTAGACTTAAATATAATGTAGTTTTCATTTGGACATTCAAAATCTGTGATATTTCTCCACTGTGGGTAAATCTATCAAAATGCAATGCATCTGTATCTCTTCTGCCTCTCAGCTGTTGAAAGCAGAGACCCCAGGTTTGGCAGGGTGCAGAGAACACACTACCATGATTTGGTTCCTGATTTAGGCAAGAAAATAAATGCTTGGACTACAAGTCAAGACTGAAATATGAGGACTTTTTATTGACTAAAACTAGACTAAAATGTTTTGAGTTTTCATCGCCTAAAACTACACTAAAAGTAAAAAGGGTAGAAATGACTAAAATGTGACTAAAACTAAAATGAATTTTATTTAAAAACTAAAACTTAAAGTAGAATTAGAAATAGCTGCTAAAATTAACACAGTGGCTGAGTTGGTAGGGTTGGTTGCCCTTCAAACAGAAGGTTATGGGTTCAATCCCCAGTGATGCATCCTTGGGAAATACACTTAATCACATCATCCCACTGCTTTATTAGTTGCATGGGTATGGATGCATTTTAATGGGATTAGTTAATACTGATGGCTGATTATTCATAGCAATGTTTGCCGTTTGTGTGAATGTTGAGTGAATTGGCAGGTCTGAATTAAATGCACTGAGTTGTCAGACATTTAGAAAAGCGTTATACAAACTCCATTTACCATTAACCAGTACCCTCTTTCTCCTCTAAGGGCACTGACTGGTCTGGTCAACAAGTGTCTGAGCTTGAACCTTTGCAAGGTGGATCTGCCTGGTGACAGACATGGAATATGGCCAATCAGCTTTGCAAGGATTTGCAGTGATTTTGATTAAGTTTTCAATTTAACATTTTTAAGGTCTGTATTAAGAAAAGAGTAACAAGATTGTAAAACGTGACCTGCCGCGTAAATATTGGCTTGTTCTTATGAGGTTACCTTTGTAGTTAGGTGGTCAGGTCTTCTGCAGTAGTCTTTTTCAATAGATATTTTTCTTTATACCACTGTCTGAATCAATCCTTTTCATAACAAAATGACTTAGATAAAAATGTAAATTTAAAAAAAGTGTCACTTTACAAATGACAATCTTTGTCACTCAGACTCTGCAGGACTGTAGAGGTGGAGAGCAGGGTTGGTTCTGATATCATATTTTTGGCAGCTGAGCTTTTGTTTTTTTTTTATTTTTTTAGTTCATTTATATTAACTTCATTATGTACCTGGTCATTTCAATAAGGAATAAAGGAAATAGAGCAGTTATAGGTTGAAAATCAGAGCTGGGTCCATTAATTTGTTTGTTGTAGGATGTCAACTTGTATGGGAAACACTTAAATTCACCTATTTTATTATAAGTAATTTCAGTGATTTTCTTGAGATCTTAACTAATTTTTCTTGCCATCTTGAAACATCAGTGGCAGTTGTACATGATTATTGGTTTATTTCTCAGAAACTGGAGAAAATGATTCAAATTAACTCAATCTCACTGGAAAGAAAAAGTTGAACTCCACTGAAAACTAAATTAATTGGTCAAGATGTTATGTAAACTATTAAAATTTCCTATTTATACAGAAATTATTATGAAATTGATAAAAGATTTATAAAGCATGAATTTTAATGGATTTTTTTTGTAATTTTTGCTGTTTGTAGAGAAAAAATCTGTATTTATCACTTTAATCAAATAGCATTTGATCTCAGGTTCTTCTCCAGGTAGTTTCTTGCACATTCTTGCTCATAAGTGCCTTTTCTTGCATCATTTTTTCCGTCGGTGTCACCTATCTCCTCACATAACCCGCCGAATGCCAGAGCTGCCAATCAAACCAGTTGGCATGCAGATAGCAGCTCCCCTGGCTACCACAAAGATCATCTCATGTAGCACAAATTAGGGTGAGAGATAGGTCCCTTTGCTCCCACACTTCCAGTTGAGTGTTTTTTAAGCTGGGGGGAACATCTTGTCTTTTAGGGTAAAACAAGCGTATCTTGGTCTTACTGCTCCTGCAGGGCCTGTAGCTGGGTTATTACCTGCCTGCCTAATCAAGGAGCAGGAGAAGGGAGAGGGAGAAAAAAGAGCAAGAATATGGGAAAGATGGTAAAAAGAACATAAGCGAAGAGAAAGGAAATTCCTCGTGTGAAGCCGGTGTCCACATATCCGTGAAATAAAGGATTCCTTCATGTTCCTGCGTGAGCTATGAACATTTTTTTAATCATCCATTTTTAACTAATGGCTTGTAGGCAAGGCGTGGGAGGCCTGCCATGATTATTTCCATCAAGTCAATTAGTAGTGGTATCCGAAAAGCTGTCACTATGATGTGAAGTGATTTGTACGCCCCGTCTAACTTTGCTGCAGGTATTTCCACCCCACTCGTATGTGATCAACACGGTGCTCATGCTGCACTTAAAATGATTGGACAGCGAGATGAATGTCACCCGTTCAGCCTATTTTTTTGACTCATACGTAAGCTCTCCTCCGCTGCTGCTTATAAAAATATGGAGCCTCTTTTTACAGAATTTTCCACTGCAGAATTTCGTACGTTCTGATGTGTTAAACAGGTCTCGGTGGGTTGTCATGGATTCGGGAAATATGGAAAGTGTACATATAAATCCTCCATCCTGTGTTATTAGCCAGGTTTCTCCCAGACATCTTATGATTGGCCAGGTGACCGATCCCAGCTCACAATTTATTGCTTACATTGATGTCTCTGTGCTGTAAAATATGGTGTCACTCAAGACCTGCCTACATTTCATGGAGAAACTACGCTAATGATGGACCTACAGGTGCCTCTAATGGTAAAAACACATCCTGATGTATGGAAAGAAAAGCTCTGATTTCAGATGATTGGCATGACAATGGGATGTAGTCATAATCTGTGACATAAGACAGTGGCATTTACTGAAAAATACAAATAATAACCCACAGCCTTGCAAGGATTAGATGACTGCTGGAGAATTGTTTGTGCTAGCTTATGTGCTAACATCTATTGCAGTGGTTTTCAAACTTTTTTTGCCCAAGGCACACCTAAGGTTAAGCCAGAATCTCAAGGCATACCATATTTAAATTGATACAAAAAATACTTATTGAAATAATTTTACGGTCAAGGTGGCCTATAAGGGGGGATAAAGGGGAGAGCTTTCTGGGCCCCAGACAACTGGGGGATCATGGGGATGGCAAAAGTGGGCAAAATGTGGCAAAACAGAGTCAGAAATGGGTGAAAATTCATCAAAAAAGTGGCCAAACAATGGGTTGAAATTGTCAAAAATTTGTTGAAAGTGTCAAAATAGTGGTAAAAATGGGTTACAAGTGGCCTAAAAGGCTAAATGTTGTAAAAAAAAAAAGGTGGTAAAAATGGCTTAAAGGTGATAAGAAAGGGCAAGATTGGGCAAAGAAGTGGTCAAACAAAGGCAAAAGTGGGGAAAAAAGTAGCAAAAAGTTGGCATAAATAGGTTGAAAGTGTCAAAAAAGATGGCTAAATTGATCACAAGTGCCAGAAAAGTGGTAAAAAAGGGTTAAAGTTGATAAAAAGTGGTAAAAAGGGCTTAAAAATGATGTGAAGAAATAGCAGAAAATGGCCAAATAATAGCAAATTTTGGCAAATAGTGGCTAAAAGATAGCAAATATGGGTTAAATGTGGCAAAAATTAAAAAAAAAAAAAAAAAAAAAAGTGGCAATAATGGGTCAAAAGTAGAAATAAGAAGTGGCAACAATGCCAAAAAGCAGCAAAACGGTTTAAGTTGTCAAAAGAAGTGGCAAAATGGATAGAAAAAATGGTTAACTTGGTTAAAAATAGCATGAATTAATAATTCAAACACCAATTTCAACCTAATAATAGCTTGCCATGCTTTTCAGCTCTTATTGAGGTAACTGTTAGCCAGGATGCTAGCACCAATGCTACTGATCCAACACACATGCACTGATATTATCAATAAATCCTAACTGGGGAGGGCCCGCTCTCTGGGGTTTTTCAGGGGTCCAGATCTGTGGGTGGGCCTGGTTCCAGTACTTGCTATAAAGTTGTAGTAGTAATAACGTATTGTACAAATTCCCACGGCACACCTAGGCTTGCCTTACGGCACACTAGTGTGCCTTGCCACACCATCTGAGAACCACTGATCCATTGCAACATTTTTGCATGGTTTTAGTTCCTTCTGAACACAAAAATAATGTGCTTTTTTTATTTACCACTGAATTTTCCTGGATTTATTTGGAGACACTGATACTCAGTATATTTTTTAGGTATTGAGGTAAATAGCCCAATAACAAACATAAGTATTTAAGCAAATCTAGCCCAGTTAAACCATTATTTGAACTTATATGCACCCATGCACAGGGAAAAAGGACTATTGTGTGGTTTTGCTTGCAGGCAGTCAGAGAAGGCTTTATTAGATTTGACGCAGCATGTGATTGGCTAACGACTTAAGCAAACACAGACTGAGAAGTCATGCTTGTTTTTCTTCATGTAGGTGGCGGTTAAAGGTGGTTGAGCTATTAAGTAATCTCACAGATGAGGAGGTGCTATTGGTTTCAAAAAATAGTCCCTTGGAATAGTTAAGTTAAAATGATGGCAGCTACAAATTTGAATTTTAAAACTAAGTTTAAAAATAATATCTAATTGTGATTATACCAACTTGACATAAATTGCTTTGGACATAAATGATCATTTCTCATTTTGATCAAGAATCACAAACAGTCATGTGCATAAGTTTAAGGTATGTTGGGCGCTAAGGATTTTTCTCAGGGTCTGATGTGCCACAACCACGGGGCTGGAAAGATGGGAGAGGGCACCAAAGTTAAGTTTGACACTGTCAGCACACAAGTGTTCAAGGTCAAGGTCAAGCTCGATGGCATCTCTTTTGTTGTCCCTGCTGTTTCACCCCTGGTGCTGGGCCTGGATACTGTTAGGGGTTTTTGGGTCCTTAGGACATCCACTGCACGACCACAGGACTCATGGCAACCCTACTACCCTAAGTTTTGGCTCAAACATGCCTAAGAGTTCAGCACAAAAATAAAACAAAGTAGAACTTTTTGTAAACTATTAAAAAATGCACTTGTATGTGTACATGATGTGTGGAGCATAACATCTTTGCTGCAAAAACAACAAAAAAAAGTTTAAACACATTTCTGGTTGAATAAGTATTACACCTTTTGCAATTTGAAAATTGCTGCAGGCCATATTACAATTTAATGTTAATTTCGATTCCTTTCTCAGCCTCATCTGAAAACTACTTGAAAACTGCAAACATGACAAAAAAGTTGGATGACAGTCTAATGCAGTGGTAACCAAAGTGGGGCCGATGGGGGCCCAAACTTTTACAGTGAGGGGCAGTTAAATATAATGAATCATGTCTTGTCCTTGGCTTTATGTTCATAAAAGCAGTTAATTAAAAGAGCCACACTCAAACAGGATTAGTATAGATTTGATATTTGTTTTTATATTTAAGTGTGTGGTGATGGGTGAGGAGAGGCTTGGGGATATTTTCATCTCCTAAAGCAAGCCTGGCAAAATAAAACTTTGAGAACCACTGATCTTGTGCAGAAACAAAGAAACTGAAACAAGTAACTCTGTGTTAGTAAAGTCTCATCTGGCAGTAACTTAAATCTGGGCTGGATTGGATGAACCCACTAGAATGAGTTAATCCCAAAAGGCAAAAAAAATATAAACACGAAGTTTTTAAAATCTTTGTTTAAGAAATGGCAGATTAATGTTAAAGTTATTGGTTATAGGTCCAAGAGACTTTTGTCGCAGAACTCATCAAGCCACATAAACCCTAACCAAATTTCATACCTATGGTGAAAGCAGCCTCTGTGGGGGCATATTTTGATGGGAAGCCCAAGTTTGCTTCCCAAATATTTCAAAGAGAAAAAGAAAAACTTGTGCACATCTGGATGTGTGAAGTCCATATTCAAAACATTAAAAAAAATCCAGATATGTTGACTCTGTTTTAGTTCCAAGATTTACTGTGTTGTTAACATCGTGTGACTCAGAGTTTGGCAGGTTGACGTGTTTGTCTAAGGAAAGTCTGAGTACGGAAAGGTTCTGAAGCAACTGGACTTGTAAGCTCAGATGACTGGGTGTGATTTTTTTCTTTCTTTTCCCCCTTTTTTAGTTACATTAGGAATTTTCCCAGAAATATTCACAACTCAAACATAGGTTGCATTTTGCAAAGTGGGAGTTTGATTTTTTAATTTTTTTTTTTTTTATTTATTTATTTTTTTTTAATTGGGCATCATTTTTTTTATAATGCATACAAGAACTTGGTCTGTCACAGAGAGTCAAAGTTCATTTGAATTTTTGTCACCTCTCATGCACTCTTCCTCCGGAGACTCTTTAGATTGTTTCAGTTTTTCTTCGGTATCAACTTAACAGAGACTGTTGTGCTCTAAGCTGGCCTATATTGGTTTTATCACATCAGTAGAAACTGCTGTAATTGTGTTTAGCTCCTGCCATCAGTGGTTACCATTCTGCATCACGAGTGCATTGCAGTGCAAAATGTATTTAAGACAGTGAGAATGGGTTTAGAGTGTTGCAGAAAAAAGGAAATGAGATCTACAAATTGTGCCTAACTTGTTAGATTTTGTTAAGGTTTTGCCAAAAGAATAGTTGACCCAACAAATTGGTTTAGACTACTGACAGCTTGGTTCAGAGGATGGGTTTAAGTGTTACAGCAATTGCAAAAAATTGCAACTGCAACATAGCCTTGGAAAAAGTGGTTCATTTCATTATTTTTTTCCTTTTATTGACCATTTTTGAAAAGATTTGAAAAGAAAGCAAACCCTTCCAGAGCAGTTAGGTTTTTGAAGTTTCCCTGTGATACTTCAATCAAAGCAGAAGACAGTCCTATCTGAGGCAAAGACTTTGAAGGACAACAAAGAACCCATAGTGCAACACTCTGTAGGAGAAATCCCAGCGATACAGGCTTAAAAGCAGCTTCAGTCCAAATGGAGGACTTGACGGTCTCTCAGTCATACATCACGTTGTAGTTTTTTGTGTCTTACATTTGTTTTAGGCTGTTGCCCCTTTGGCCCTGCTGACAACTTAAGTTCTACTGACTGATAACACGGCTCGGCTGTGTCGGGATTACTGTCGTACATCCTGTCTGAGGCCCCTGGAAAACGCCATGCTGTATCATTCTGTCAACAGTTACTCTGAGAGTGCTCCGCTCTCTCTACGTTGGTGTTTGTGTGCGCGGTGCTGTGTTTCCCCGATGCACCGTCCTCTGCCAAAGTCAACCGCCCGGCTTCCTCCCTCATCTCTCGTTGCCTTGGAAAGCGCTCGGCTCTGCATGGCTTGATGAGGTGGGGTTGAACTTTGAGCTCCACCTCATCGCTCCAAGAAACACCTACATCATCATCCTAACTCCTCCAAACCTGCCTTTTCAGGTCCTAACAATGGCCTCCACACCACATAAATCTCCCTGACAGAGCTCTGTCTCACCAGTGACACACTGAGCAGAGCTTCACTGCTCGTCAGTCTGCCTAAAACAGAGGGAAAAAAATCCACTTCTGGGGTTGGAGCCAGTGCCACATGGTCCACAAAGCCTCTGTTTCATTGTAAAAGTGGGATTAAGAATTCATTTAACACATGGGATATGCTGTTCTGTGACAGTGGTGGGAGCTCCGCTGGACCTTAATGGGCCCAGCTTGTGCTGACAGATAAGTTGAGCTGAGTTTCTGAGGACCAGCGGCTCCTTCCACTCTCTTCCCTCTAAATGAAACAGACTGTTATTCTTTCCAGCAGGCCGTACAGTAGCCCTGTCCATCATTAAAGTCATGAATCATGTCTCTGCACTTGCAGCAGATCCCTCAGGGGGATATCAATGCCTTGCCCCTTAATCTGGGCAGATTTCCGTGCCAGGTCCTCAGTATTAGGTTCTGTTTTTAGCACAACCAACAGCTTGCTCATGTTACTCTTCAACTGCATGGCATACCACAATTTTCCCACATTTGCCATCAAATACTTTGATTTAAGGTGTTTTGTGAAATTCAATGCCTGCAGCCGGGCATTTGGGGGAGGCTGACTACACTCAAGACAATTTTCAAATTTTTGCACAGTTTATGAAAATGATAAACCACAGATATAATGACGGCTTCACCTCAATTTAAGCATTGTAATGCCCTGAATGCACACTCTGGAACAGTGGTTCTTAACCAGTCTAGGGCCAGGACTATCCACCATTTTTGTAACAACAAATCACATCTAAACTTTCATTGATTTTTCAATCATAATCTCATGTTTCTAATGGGAAATAGGGCAGTTTGGACTTTGGGTGGAATCCATGTGATTGAACAAAGCAAAATAACAAAATAAAAGCACATCATATTTTTCTTGCCACATCCTTTTCCCAACCCACTAAAAATGGGTTCGGATTAGGGTTGAATGATTTTGGAAAATAATATAATTACGATTTTTTCCCCAATATTGCAATTGAGATTTGATATGTGGTTGTTCCATAACTTGTTTTAATTCCCAAACAAGGGTTGAACAATTATTTAAAAGTGTCTAATTCTGATGATTTTGACTCATATTGCAAATTGGATATTAATTGTTGCATTGAAGGGTTTTTTAATTCTCATATTTAATAAGGAAAAAGTACAAAAATAAAGAAAGTAGGATTCTTTGTAAACTATTCTAAAAAAACATGGCACCAGTGTCAGGTTATAACATCTCTGCTGCAAAAAAAGTTTCAAACCGATGTTTTGACACAAATTTCAGGTCAAACAAATAGTGCACGTTCTGCGATTTGAAAATTGCAGCAGGCCATATAGTGATTTAATCTAATTTTCAGTTAAAATCCTAGTTTGAACTTTAAAAAGATGCAGTCTGATTTAGATGTAGGTGCTCATACATCACACATCTGATTTAAATGAAACTGCACTACCATGTGCAGTATCCTCCCACCGGTCAAATCCACCAAAAAATTGCCCCAGAAGAATTTCTTCTTGTATGCCTTTTTTGTAAACAAACTGGCACCACTAAACACCGTCAGATCATTTTTTTCAACCCCCCTCTCCAAAATATGGGATTTTTCAGCTCTCTCATGTCTGTACCTCATATTATCTTTATTTAAAAGACTTTATTGAGTGTTGTAAACAGTTCCACTGTTTCTGGTACGCTCCTGATCTAAGCAGCAATCTCAGAAGACAGTACTGCTGCTGTAGGACCCTTATTAACAAGATTCAACAAGAATTAATTTAGTGCCCCAAAATCACCTTAAATAAGGGGAGACAATCAGATTGAGTGTTTTCATAGACACTGATGAAAATGACAATCTCCACTTGATCTGAATGAATTTTCTTTCTGAATGAGCCAGATCAGAGACCTTATTCCTAATGAAGTGTTAACATGAAGCATGTTTATTCAGATCAGGCATTTATTCTAATCACAAGTGGTCCATGTAAACATAACTAATGATCCTCATCTCATTAAGTAACATGAACTATTTTATGTTAGCTAATAAGCTCTCACCAGAATTACTGACCCATGCACATCAGAATACATAAAATTGTTCAACAGTTCTCCACTATGGCAGATAGACTGGTATGTAACATCACCACAGCAGAGTTCTGACTGAGACTTTTCTGATTTTAGCAGTTTTAATAGCAATCCAGGTACGGTGCAGGGGTCTGAAGTGGCAAAAAATTAAAGTTAGATTAATATTTAAAATTTTTCTGTGGTTGTGAGGTGATGTAAGCATGCATTGTTTCAAGAAGTTGGAGAACAAAATAAACGTGCTGCAGCTCCACATCGAAGCTGCCACTTCCTAAGATCTTCTTGCTTTCCGGGCCTTCAATCCTAAAATGCTGCTTAAAATCATCTCATGTGCCGCCAGCTTTAATTGGCATAATTGCAACGCACAAGAACCCCGTATGTGTTTATGCTAATGCTAAATTGAATGTTGAAGGGTTTGTTCCAAAGAGGGTCGTCGCTGCTGTTCAGCTGCTGAAATAGATAAAAAGAAGTCATGCCTCTGAGCTGCTTCACGCTGCTTTGGAGGTCAGTTTCATCTTGAAAAAGCACTCATTAAACCACAGGTCCTAAATATAGGCTACTTTGTTGGAAAATTGCCTTTGATTCTGGCTTGAACTGCAATGTCAAAGGAATTTATATGCAGGATTTTTCTTCTGAAATGATGCAAGAAGTTGCAAAGCAAATTGTTGAATCAGATTCTTCCTGCTGAGAAAAAAAGAGAAGGAATGGGAAAAATCTCATCAGGCATTTAAAAAGATGATTCAATATTCTTGTAGCAGCATGCAGGCATTCATGATGGATAAAGAAATGTTTGGTAAGCTGCATGTGTTGTGGTCATCGCCTGGGGTAAAGGTGTGCAAGTTTGAAAGTGTATTTGAGAGATTAGTCACGGCGGAAGAGAACATTTCCATCCATCACTCACTCTGCAGAAGTCTGTCGAGTAGCTCAGACTGATTTCCCATCAGACTGTCAGACCCTGAATCATTGCCCTTTGGACAAAACATGAATGGTCAGTCATCATTGTAAACCAAATTGCCAGTGTTGAGAAACAGGCTGGCAAGAAAAATGACTAAGAAAACTGCCTGGTGCAGAGGAAATGACAGATACTGAATGTTAATATTAAAGCCTTTGGACATTTGGGCTGAAAAAGTAAAAATATATGTATAATATGAGGGGTAGGGTTTCACGCTGAAAGCACAAAAATCTGGATGAAAATAAATAGTCATATCTAGTAGAAAACCTTGTCAATTAACAGCTTACTTTGCCATTCCCAGGTTTACACTTAGATCTGCATTAATGACAACATGTGTGAAAATCAGTGTAGTGCAGCTCTGCGTTTTATTTATTTCAGCTGGCTGCTGAAAACAGAGACATTTACTGCCAAGATATGCCTTTTCTTAGTTCATGCTAAAGTAAATTATAACCAAAGAAAACCCCATCATCCTAGTTGTACTCTTTTAGTCAAATAATAGAAGGTGAAAACTGAAGCTCCTCACCCGGGGTGTAAAATATTGATAAGCTGCCACGTTCCTGCTGCGATGGTTGGTGATAATGAGAAAACATAATCTTTTTTTTAATAATAAAAATTGCAGAATGGACATAAAAAATGAGAATAGTTAACAAAAACCTGCTGTGAATAATCTTACTGAACAGATTTCCCTGTCAAGACGTGGACTGCTGAAAGCCTGGTGATGATGTCCACGCACGCCGCCTACAGAGGCTGTCGTCCTCATGATACTTTGCCTATCAGAGGCTGAAGCCTCAAAAATAGCGAAAAACTCAGCTTTGGCAGTGAATGAGTGACACCACTGAGCCTATGTTTATGTCTCTACACAGTCTATGCCTACAGTTGGTTCTTAGCAGCTTTCCAATTTCTAAGTTGGCTGTTTTAAAGTGTGACTTTGCACCCATCTCCTTTCTGAATCCTTACACTAAAAATGAAATACCACTACATTGTCTCTGTCTAAGGAAGAATGCACAAGAATAAAACATATTTCAGGTACTTTAGTGTTAGTAGTTGAATAATAGTTTAAGGTTGATAGAATAGTTAGTAAATGTACTGTAAATAAATCTGACATTTCTGCTGAAGTTAGAGCTCCATTTGGTCCATCCCAGTCTAAAGTCTGTGTCCTCCCCTGTCTTTACATTGCTTAAACTTCTGTAAGCAGGTTTTTCCTCAGTCTCTTAAAATAGGGAGAGTCTCTCACTGCTTTTATTTATTACTTCAGCTACACAATAACTTGTAAATAGCTTCCTGTCTGAGGTCTTTGTATCCATGTGTGTTAAATGTTTATTTCTCACTCTTGGAGCTTGTTGGAGCTGAGATGTCTCTTCTGTAAACAGCCTCTTCTCTCTATCCCTCATTGAAAATGCTGTTGCTTTCTTTAGAAAGCCGAGATGCAGCATTGACCCCTCTTAGAAAAGAAGAGTGTTGTTGTAGTAGCACAGCCCCCTCCCTCCCTCCTCATCTCCCCCGCCTGTCACTTCAGACGGCCCCTCGGTGGAGAGCTCTCTCTCAGATCAGCGCTAAACTCCCTCCTTAGTCTCAGGAAGTGTCGGAGGAAGTACTCTCAGCCTCGTCGGCTTTTCTTCGACTCACAGGTCTCATTGCATATTCATAGCACCCTTCAAAGTGGAGGGTGTCAGGTTTAAAAAAAGAAAAAAACATGTACGAGCTTGAATTATTCACCGGTTTATTGTTAATATTCTATTCTATTAATAATACAACATATATTTAGGTTTTCCCATGAATCTTTTAAGTTTAAATACATCCTTTTTTAGCGTTTGATGGTGAAGTATTGCTGCTGCCGTTGACCTGCGGACCATTTTCCCAGGAGCTCCACAGTTTAAACACTTTATGCATCACTCTCCATCGCCACACAAATAACACAGAGACTCTTACCGCTACAAGTGGGACATGGAGAGGCTGCAATCTGTCGCCACATTTCAAAGCACTGGATATCCACTATGCAGAGAGAGACAAAAAGGGATCCACGGAGCGAGAACTAAACTTATTACTATGACAAAGAACAAGCTGCATGATCATTTATAAAGAATAATGGAAGATAGAAACAGTTCTGTTTGTATTTGTCTTGTGGTATAAACGGAAAAATTCCACATATTTTGGGAGCTAGGACATGGTTTACAAATGACTGATTCTAAAAAAAGAATTAAATCTTCACTTGCAGTAACAAGGTTGTATCCTCTGAGAGCAGCTCATACAGTACACAAAGTAAACAAAGAAATGGAGGAATAAATCAACCAGGCATGTCCCCACATCTGTAGTAAAAGTATGAAAATGAGTTATTTTCACCAGCATTTTCAGTGTTTTATTCTTTTAATGAGATATACTTACTGTTTCACCTCTTATTCATGTACAGTATGCATCCAGCTGTATTTTAAATATAGTTGCCTTTACATAAGGTGTGGTACTGGAGGGCCCCACTAGAGAGCACTCTAGAGAACTTAGTCCAGATAGAACTACCTGATATGTGGGATGTAAACTACAAACACGGAAACACCTAAGATTATTATTTTAATGTTAACTTGAGTGTCAGAACTCACTTTATAGTAACATTTAGACTGATGATTGTTGGTCAGATCATGCCATCTGCAACTTGTTTTACAACATTTTGTTCAGAGACATCACGATCCTGGGGAGGAAGCAAAACAAGTTTATCTTAGTTTAATTTTTTTTTTTTTTTTTTTGTAAACACCAATAAAAAAGATAAAAGCTATGATAAAAAAAATCAACCCTCGGTGCTTACAGTTATTTAATATTATACACAGATAAAAAAAAAAGTAAAATAATATCTTTATTATTGTGACAATGACATAATCATTTGAAGGAATGATCATTTTTGTGACTTTTTTCAGAAAAAGGTTTGTTTTCTTTAAAAAAAACAACAGTCTTTGGTAGTTTCTGGTATATTACCCTTGTTGATGCTTATTTGTAACTGATGTCAATGTCAGTTTTTAAGGAAAGAAAATTAGTTTCAACTGAAATCTTTATCAGCAGTTCAGACCAGGAAAATTCATTTGAAAATGGCCAGTCAGACTGGAATCAGCACCACTTTGGTTTAGTAACTAAAAGGGCACAAAACTGTTTAAAGAGAACGGCATTTTATAGATTTAGCCATATAATTTTGTTCTGGAAGTACACAAGATTGATGCATTAAACTTTAAAACGTACAAAATTTCAGTAATTTCTTTGTACATACAGTGCTTAACAAATTTATTAGACCACCAGTCATAAAAACGAGAAAACATAAATGTTTTAGAAATCTTTCAAAAACTTGTTTAAAACTAAAAACTTAAACTAAAAAAGTTTGCACCATTTTGAACAGGAATGAGGAATTTCAAACTGAATTCACCTTTTAATACCAAAATTTGAGCCGGCTCACTGGGCCTCTCTGAGAAGTCAGAAATGAATCAAGCATAACATTCAACGACTAACACTAATTTTTCTCTTCAGGAATGCAAGTAAATAACTATAGTTTGACATATTAATCAAGAAATAATAATGTGCTGTACTAGTTTTTCAGTTTTTTTGTAAATCAATAAATTTGAAAATTCATGGATAATAATAATAATTATATTTTAGCATCAACAATATCATTTGGGTTAAAGAGCTTCTACATATTGGTGTATTAACCATTGCAGAAACATAAAAAATGATTTTGGTAATTACCAATGCTGTTAATTTAGGGCAGCTGTGGCATAAACCTTACTTTGGGTGGTGGTCTAATAAATTTGTTAAGCACTCTATGTTTGTTGATACAAATATTTACAGCACAAACCGAGTCGGAGATGGAATAACTGTTCATTAAATGTAATGGAGGAAAAACGTTAATTTATGTAATCGTGATTATGACCTCTTAATTGCCCAGCCCTAAGCCTGACTATCAGACATATTTTAGGATTACCTTGACAGAGTTTCCAGTGTTGTTGCATGTGTTAAGAGCAGGGTCGAGACAAGTTTTTGTGATTTTGTGAGACTGAAACGTTGGTTTAGAAAAAAGTGTCATAAGATTAGCAGGCCTCAAGGATGCAGAAGCTCCTGTGGTGGTCCAATTGAATGGGAGATTGCCCATGCAATTGCTCCTGACACTCATACTTGAACAAACTATATTTTCAGAGTGATATTCAGTTAAAGAGAATTAGTTGTTTCAACTTTTCAAACTGTCCTGCAGTCTTTGCATTTTATTACTTTAACTTGAAAAAAACACATTTTTTCCCAGACTCACCATATCATATTGCAAAAGTTAAAAAAAAAAAAAAAAGTGTAATATATTGTAATTTCTCACTCTTTGAGCCCAAATCTCATTTCATCTGGTCTGGTCTCGTCACATAAGCCAAGTGTCTCATCACACCCCTAGTACAGAGTGATTTTGCCCTCCCTGATTTGCTAAGAACACATCTAGAGCTACTCTAATTATAAAACTGTTTTTTTTTTTTTTTTACATGTTCAGTGTTTATAATCAGAAATCCTGTTGTGGGGGGTAACAATATGGACGTCCAGCCACACGCTCTGTGGATGATAATATGTAACAGGTCAAAAGCCAATCAGGAGGCCAGCTGACTGAAGGAGGAAGCACAACAAACACAGCCATGGCAATGATAGTAAATATGAAGATAAAGTTAGATGGACAACATAAATGAAGGGACAGTTTCTTCTTTTATGTGGTGAAACCAAGTGTTTGCATCTTGTATCATCAAGCATATCACAATCTAACTGTTGAGGAGAGGACCCAAATTACTACCACCATTGACGTAGCAGGAAGCTAACAGCTAGCCACATTAGCTTTTTTTGTCTAAAGTCGCATTTGACTGCAAGTTCTGAAGTTTTGAGAGTGGAGACTCTGGTTGTTGGTGAATGAATCTGTTAGGGTGTGATGTGCTGTGTTTGCCATCATTGTTCGACACCTTAAACTTAAAAGTAAAACTTTCAAGTTTGTTTTGTTTGCCATCATTTCTGGGCTCTCTCACAAGTGTTTTTCAGGCTGAAGTGTATGATGGTTGCACCACAAACTCACTGGTAACGCACCACGATTCCATTGCCCCTGTCTGGCCTGCTTATTGGTGGTTGTCATGACTATTTCCGACCGTGCCCAACCATCAGCTCAGGCAGATTTCAAGTGGAATTTTTTTGGGTGAGGTGGCTGGAAGTCTGGGTAAAGTTGGACTGAAAAATGTGCGTCTGTGTCCCCAAAAGCAGGGCTTTTCGAAGCTTTTTGCATCTCTGAACGGATTTAGAATTTAAAGTAAAGCCTTTATCATCAGCTTGTATGTAGACTTTACCTAAAATTTGCTTCTCAATCGAAGCTTAACACAAATTCTGTGTGTGCACACTCAAATAACTCTCTCAAATGTCATCGCTGTCAGCCCCAGGAGTGACAAATTTAAATGCTTGAATCGTAAGCATGCCAAAAAACAGAAACAAGTAATTTCCTTTGTTTGGTTTCAGTCGATATCCTCGGCACGCTCTCCTCCTTCTGATTAATCGCCGGCGTGTCGTGCTGAGCTGCCCTGTTTGGGTCTTCCTCTACTGGAGGTTCACACTGAGAAGCAGGCGGTGTCTGACAGCGGTGAGCTATGTGCCGCTCTGCTCACCGGGAAGTAATGAATCAGAGCGTCTGCTGGACTGAAGTGTAGACAGCAGGGGGAACAAAAGTGATCAGTCTTTTAGAGTGAGGGAGTGCTTGTCCAGCATGATAGCAGGAGAGAGACGGGGCATGAAAGAAAAGGGTGGAAAGGAGGTGAGAAGGAGTCAAACATGAGAAAAAGTGAAAGGAGAGATGGTAAAAAAAAGGAGCTGAGAGAGATTGGTGTAAAGGCACTGAAAGCAGAGACGGATTTTTTTGCTACAGACAGAAAAAAGAGAAAGAGATGGATGGGTGAGACGGCTCAGTGTCACACAGACCGTGTTAACATTCCTGGGGAAACTCGCTCCCTTTCCCCCCTCTAACACTCCTTGAACCTCCACAGAGGGGGTTCATTATTCTCACTTTACTCCTCCACTAATTATCGTTATCATTATGTGGGATAATTACCATTTCACTGCCTAACACCCATGTAGGCCGCTCAGCTCTGACTCACACACAAGGTTATCAATAGCTGCTCAATTGCAGCCTCATCTGCCTAATTATACGATTTGGGCTCTGTGATAACTGAATAGGATGAGAAATCTGGTATTATTGGTGAGAAGCAGAAAGTCAGCAGAACGCTGTGAAATAAAGCCCTGTGTGTGGAGTCTTGTTAATTAAAGATGTGGCTTTGGGAGGAATAGAAATCAAAGGGAATCCAGGGTTATGAAACAACTGGAAGTCTCTTAAATATCCTGCAGGCTGAAACAGAGTTGTCTCACAGCCAGAGTTAAATAGAATCCTGTGAGATGAAACTTCAGATCCTCTACCTTTGATTTCTTTCAATCATCAAATTTTTATTTATTTTTAGATAAAGCCACTGGAAAGTCAAATCCAGGATTTCCCTCTAACTCTGTCATAGAGAATCTTGTAATTTTTACAGCATTGAAAAACTTTTCCTTATTTGTTAATTTATGTCTAATTCATTATTGATGAAGGTTACACTTTCTAACCATGGAAAGGGAATCTTGGTCAATATTACTAAAACTTCATACCCTGATGCACCAGATAGGCTGGTGGCGTGATGTACGTTTCATATCTATCTAGGCAATACCCCACAGATGGGGTTTGGAAAGGGCAATATCTTTCACAGCAGTACAAGGGCAGCGATAGGATGAATGTTCTGTCTGTCACATTAATTTCAGGCCAATCAGAGCAACAGAGCATATGACGTAGTAGGTGTTGACTGCCTTGGGAAAAAAAAACTACAGATCAAGATCTCAGTCAGCCGATGTCATGCCACTGCAGCAGTCTTCACTATCAGGGAGCTATTCTCTAAATTAACCCTTAGAGGTCCACTGGCTGTGCCATTTTATTAATACTTTCCTTTTGACAATATAAACCACTCAGAAAATGTAAACCATGCTCATGGTTGGTATAATTTTTTTCTGCATTTCAACTTGGATTAAAAAAAAACAGTTATTTAAAACAATATGTTGTCATTTTTAAAAGAAATTACAAAATGCTGAAATTATGAAAAATTACCAGTGCCAGTCCTGTACAGTGTGTTCCACTGTTCCCTATGTGTAAAATTAATTTTTGTACCAATTTGTACCAAATTCAAGTGATCATATTTGCTGTTTTACTTGGCCTATTTACATCCAAAAATACGGGGAAAAAAACTGTTAAAATCATACTTTCAGCAAAAAGTGATTCAATGCAAATGTGGCTTTGTTTTCATGCTGTCATGTGATAAAAATAGGAGATGATGAAATCACATGAGCGTGAATGTGGACCCCTAAGGGTTAAGCTCTGGTTCAGCACCTGATTCTTCTTTTAATGACAGAATGTCCAGTTCTTATAAAACTGCTGCTATAGCTGCATCCATGCTAATCTCTTCACCAGCAGCCACTTCTACAGCCTTGCCATTGCTTTAACTAAACCATGCATGTAGGAATGACTTAGTTCTACATAGATGGCACTGTTTGGTCAGGTCCTTTTCTATCCAGAAACAATTATATCAGCGTGAAGCCTTGGAAGATGGATCTGGCAAATGCATTTGGTTACAACGTTTAAAAACTCAGACTCTCAAATCTTTTTCTTAAATTTCAATTTTCATGTTAAATTTTATGACATTTTATTTTAATTTGATTTATTTTAAGTCAGTGAGATGTTAGCCAAATATCATTGTTCTTTTGACTGTTGCTTGGAGGAGAAACTTCTTTTTACCTCCGTCAAGGAGGTTATGTGATCGGCAGGGTTTGTTCGTTTGTTAGTTAGTTTGTCAGCAACATAACTCAAAAAGTTATGGACGGATTTTGATTAAATTTTCAGAAGTGTCAAAAAAGGCATAAAGAAAAACTGATTAGATTTTGGGATCTGGATCCAGGAATTTTTTAAATGATTCTGTGCTATTAGGAGATAGGGCTAATGGTGGAGGTCTGAGCTCTCTGAGTGCTTTTCTAGTTATATTGTAGCATACAAAAGGATGAATATTAACACTAGATTCTCACTGGATTTAGATCGTCCCAACTATAAAACACAGCTAAAAAACTGCCCACTAAGCGATGAAATGTAGTTGTAATATTTCATTCTTTTTTTGTGAAGCTGGATTGAAGCAGCAGCTTTTACATCTTTGATCCAAATTAAAAAATGTTGTTCCATAACTTTCTGAAAACTTTTATTTTATTTGGTTTGAATTTGCTTTGAGAAGTTCAGATGAAGATTCCACAAATTCTGAAATAATTCTTGGTCCACACTAATAAACAGTTTAAGAAAGGCATTTTATTATTTTCTTTATTTCCCTTTATTCACTCTTTTTTTTTTCTAAAGTTCTATGCTGGGATAACATTGGTCTTGTCCTGAATTCATGTTGCACATCACAAATCAAACAGCTGTGCATATATTTTATATTTGCAAACACTTTACCAGCACTCTGGTACAACTACATTGTATGGACAAAAGTTTTCAGCCACCTGCCCATTAAACCAATAGGGGCTGGAATGCCATTTTATTCTAATACATGTACTTTATTAGGAGCCGCCCCCTCTATTGCAGCTATTTCACCCTCCACTCCTCTTGGAAGCCTTTCCTCAAGATTTTGGAGTGTTTCTGTGAGAATTTGTGCCCATTCATTCTGTGGAGTTTTTATGAGGTGAGACACTGATGTTGGACGAGAAGGCCTGGCTCGCAATCTTTATTCCATTTTATTCCAAAGGTGCTGGATGGGGTTGAGGTCTTTGAGGGTCGGGCAAGTTCTTCCACACTGAACTCATCAAACCATGTCTTTATAATCCTTACTTTGTGCACTGGGGCACAGCCATGTTGGAATAGTAAAAGGCCCTTCCTCAAACTGTTGCCAAAAAGTTGGAAGCATAGCAATGTCCAAAATGTCTCGGTATGTTGGAGCGTTAAGATTGGCCTAGCCCAAACCCTGAAAAACACCTCTATACCATTATCCCTACTCCATCAAACTCCACTGACTGCTCAGTGCAGTCAGGCAGGTAACTTTTCTACTCCAGAGACATTTCATATCTGCCTAACACAGGGAGCTGATTAAGCTGTGTTTGATCAAGGTTTCCTCATGACAGAAGGATATATTCACATTCAGATTTTGTTGAAACTTTAAGAAACCTGACTTTGATTGTGTTTATAAAGTTTTACTTTTTAAAGGAAAATTTTCAGGAAAGTTTAAATGTTTTTAGAGCGCTGCTATCTTTATGAAAGGGTGAAATGTAACTTTAAAGCCACCATCTTGGATGTCTTGCACTTACATGCTCCACTCGTAGTTTTTTTGAAGACCCACTGAATGATTTCTGAAAACAGGGTAGCATCAGTACACTAAAATCTGCATTCCAATAGGCAACACGATTTCTCTAAGTTCATCTCTCAGCATTAATGAAGAGCTGCAGCAGCATTCAATTGTCCCCCAGCCGCTGTGAACAATGTGACTTATGCTAAGCTCAGTGGCTGTGTTTGTCGAGGGGGTTTCTAAATCCCACTGTGGCATTTTAGAGCCACAGCTGACGCTGCGAACCTGACGAATGCTCCCTCCATCTGCTGCAGCTCAACGCAAGACAAATATGACACTGACAGAGGCCTCATCAGAAGGAGAAATGAATTAAACGTGTCCTCTGTCAGAGCACGGAGCAGGAGAGATGAGATGGAAAGAAGGACACGAGTACAGAGGGTAAAAAGACGAGAGACAGAGGCTGACAGCGTGGACGCTTCAGTAAGCGTATGACAGACAGTCAGGTCAGAGGAATGTGTGCCGCAGAGGAGCTCATGACAGACAGGAGGCACATTTTTCTTTGACCCCAATTACCAGAGGTGTTTCTCAGCACCAGTTAATCCAGGGCATATAGGGTGGCCTCTCCTCTGCAACCAGGAGATTTACTTTTCCAGCTTGTTGTTTTCCCCACAAGTCATACAGATGATGGCACAGTTCTGCTGACCTAGTAGCAATCTTAGCAGGAATCTCTCTGCAGATTGTATCAATGTGGGTCAGTAGACCTTAGGCAAATAGCTATAAACAGATATCGGCTTATGAATGAAGAATGGAGGCCTTTCAGTTGACTTCACATCCAGGAAACACTGAGTATTTAAAGGTTAAAGAGGCAAAACTGCTTCCTTAGAAAAATGTTGCTTTTTATGAGCCTTTTAAAAGTGAGTTCTTTTATATTCACACTTTTTTGCCTTTGGTATATTTCAGTGGTTTCCAGGGTGGGGGCTGCTAAAAACAAAGGAACATTTAGAAGGACTTTACTATTATTATATAAAATATCATGTGCTTCAAGGCTGTTGTGTTTTTGTGTTGTTCTACAACAAGCCAGGCTTAATAAATGTGCATGATATCATCTGCTTTAATGTCAGACACTGAAGTCCCCAGGCTCTGGCACTGTTTTTTGGTTTGCAAACCCCATTGAATACAATTGGTTATAACTGAGTATAATTCCTGTAACAGTGTTGAAAATAAGCAAACTGGGCGCCTGGCTTAGCTCCGTTGGTAGAACAGGCGCCCAGTATATCGAGGCCAGAGTCTTTGACGCAATGGATGCAGGATCGATCCTGGCGCTAATTGGGGCATGTCTCCCCCCTACTCTCTCTACCCCCATATTTCCTGTCTCTATTTGGCTTCCCTAACAAAATAAAGATGCAAAGATAACATCAAAGTTTAAAAGAAAAACTAATAAAGAATTATCGAGCAATGAAAGAAATTAATCAATTTAATTGAAGGCTTTGCTTTAATTGGTCATAACAGTTATATGAAATGTCAAAATTATTGCATGACAAGTTGACTTAGTGCAGTACTCTGTATCTAACTGTTTATTTCCATCTCATGCATTTCAATCCATTTGTTTTCTTACCAAGTGTAAATGGCAATCCATGGACTACTTTAATCTGTTTGCATTGCTCTAGTTTTTAGTGTTTACATATTTAGTCACATCTGGAGGGTTATTAGACTTACAGTTCAGAAGTGAATGAATGAATGTGGCTCTGAATGACAACAGCAAGTAGTATGAAAATCAGTGTATGGACAGTTTGGAGATACCAGAGAATAAAGCTGCTAGAATCATTATCAAAATATGTTTGATTAATATAGAGATCATGATTATTGGTAGCACTGTCAGTTGCTAAAAATTTGGTCCAATTAATTATAGTATTATAGTATAGTTGTAGTATAGTAGTTCTTTCTAATTATACTGTATCCTCTGAGTTGAGTTCAGATATTTTTTTCCTGCTAGCTTTTGAAACAGAGACATAGATTTATATCATGTAGATGTTGTTTGAATGAACCTCAGCACCTTTCTGTATGTGTGCTGTGTATCTCACTAGAGGCAGGGCGAAGAGGATAGACTGAGGGCTGACGCCTATTATAATCAGCCTCAGGTGGTGTTGATGTTTGGGTTGGATAAAATAATGAAAAATAAGAGTGCAGAGAATTTTTGACGTATTTATTTTAATCGAATCAACAACACTACTCTCAGCTGTTTTTTGATGTTATCAGTGTCATCTTTCTGTATGTTTTTCGTTGCATTATTGTTCATTATTGTGCTTTCTGACAGCACTTTTGATCAGGGATATAACTTTGCACATAGATTGCAATTGTTTTTTATGGCTTAGAAAAGATTAAACAGTTTTTTATTCAAGTTTCTAACAAAAACATACATTTTCTTCTTTTTAAAGAACACCATGATGACTTTTATTTGCCTTCACTTGATAGACATTTTACCACTCGGATGTTAAATACATCATATCATCATTTTATCACTTTGCGATGTTTGCAAACACCTTTATCTTGCGGGTTAGACACAGATATCAACACTGGATTTTTAACTAACAGGATTTAGAAAACAGTTTGGGGAATTTTACCACAGCTGCTTAGAGTGGATGTGGATAAATGACCTGCAGCAGCAGGAGATAAATTAAAAGATTGTTTGAAGAATCACAGCACTGATGTACTTACCAATTTTCTGGCCATTCAATTATATGATAAGACTACAGCCTGCCCTCGGTGCTGCTATAAGCCACAGACATCAGAGTATTAACCACAGGGAATCAAAGACACAAGCATCAGTTTCAATTTAATGATCACATTTTTCGAATAAAACTGTTTGATAATGATCAGTTCCAGATCAGTCAGGGAATCTTTATTAAAATATGTTGATGTACATGACGCATCTGTTTATGAACTGCATCTCTGAATGTTTTTGAAAAGTGAAAGATGAAAAATGTTTTCACATATTTGTTTTACGCTGTTAGGTAGAATTTCAAATATTTAGTTTGAATATGAAAGTGAATTTTTCAGCGTTCACTTTTTTCTAACTTTTCCCAGAGCGAACGGTACTCCTTCTAAAAATATTCCTGTGACTGCAGCGGTTTCCTCTGAACCACAGCGACATTTTCTTCTTGTCAGACGATTATCTGACCTCCGTCTCTCCTCACTTCTCTCCACAGAGACGCTCATGGACTCAACTACAGCCACAGCAGAGCTCGGCTGGACGGTCTACCCCGTGTCAGGGTCCAGTGACAACAGCGTAAGTGGCACTATAGTCTCCTCCTGATAATAGGACTTTAACTGAATGATTATTAAAGTGATAATGTAATTGGAAGTCAGTTTTAGACATTATTATTGGGACAAAGATGAGGTGTGTGGGCTTTTGTTGGAGTAAAACGTGCAGCTAATGTGTAAATTTGCTCAGTCGCCTGTAAAGCTTTATTACTCGCTGTGTTTTGGTTTCTCAGTTTAAGGTCAAGGATCAACTCATGAGCCTGCCTGGCCCCCTGAGTGGTCGAAATCCCACAAAATCTGACTGGATGGAAACAATTTAAAGACAATGAAGAGATTTTTTTTGGTCAATAATGCATCCAGATCATTTGTAAATGTTTAAAGGAGACAACTTTTTTGTTTAATGCAGAATTTTAAGAACGGGCAACTCTATCTCCACAAACAATCTTCAATTTCCTCCCTTTCTTTAATTTTCTGCTGAGTATTTTTCTTCATTTGTCTTGGGCTGAACTTTCCGGTTCACAACAAACTAATGAAGAGCAATCATACACTTAAAGCTAACTATGTGTGTTCACGTGCCAGGCTGGAGGCTGTGTTATATGGGCCCTGGTGGTGTTTGATGCACAGTCTTTCCACTGGGTTTGCCAGGCCATCGGTTCCTCCCAGCCACATGTGAGCCAGTCCCACTTAAAGCCAGCCAAAACCAGAGTCTCAGTCTACTCCACTTTTTTTTGCTCACCACAAGATTTAGGCTCCTTAGAACAAGTCCAAAATAGAGAAAAAATGTTGTAGACTTATTTGCTGGTGCATTTCAGCAACCACTGCCGATTTCATTCAATTATTTATGCTCCTGTGGTTTGTATTAAAGATGGTTTGAATTATCCTCCATCATGCTGCGTCTCTTTGTGCTAAAGAGAGGCAAAAAAAAAAAAATGGCAGCACAGAGAGCTGGCCTTCAACCGCTCCATGATACGACTTCAAAGATGTTCAGCAATAATTTAGGACAACCTCATCTCTCCCAACCTGAGGGCACGTCGTCTCCTCCCTGCTCAGTCCTACAATCAATAGCAAAGCGAAAAGACGCCCCCTTTCCTTTTTCTCTCGCCAGCTCTGGATCCAATCTGCACCGACAGAGCTTACGCACACATGCTGACTCCAAAGACAGTTTACATCACATCTTCCTTTCATCTTCACAAAATGTTCGATTCAGCATCCACTCAACCTATTTTTCAGATCAGATTTAATACTTATTGGAAACTTTGGAAAAGTTGGATTCTAAGGTCATTGTTGCAAACAGTTTTTTGTTCTGTGAAAAGCTCACGCTGGCAAAAAATGAAATAAAACCATTATCTAATCATCAAACTATATAAACTGTACAAGAATTGTCTTTGTTACAGAAACATGGACATGATTTTAGGGCAGTTTTCTCCTCTAAATCAAATTCATCCACATTTGATTTAACTTAAAGGTCTCTCTGAGGACATTTGTCTGTATTCTTGGTTTGTGATGTATTCAGCATTTTCAGCAGAGATGCACTGATTGTAAAAATAAGGGCTGATGCTGATACTGATGTTCAAAGTTACAATTTAGCTCATGGCAAGTACCAATGCCACACTTCTTTGGTAACATTCCTACAATGCTCACATTTTACACACATTATAAAAAAAAACAAAACACAAATGATATGCTGTCATAAATGTTTTTCTTTGTTAGCAGTTATTGATTTACACTTATTTATATTTGACAGTGTGGCCTTTCTAGGATCCCCCCTGCTCTTCCACAAGCCTACATGGAAAGCAGGAACACCACACATTCCTGTCTTCCTGTGCCTACAAGGAGCGCCTGAGGCAGGCAGCAGAAAACCCCCAGAGCAGAGCAGGCATCCAAGACAACAGAATGGCATTGACTAAGTCTGAAGCAGAATAAAGGAGGAGCTGGGGTGGAGGAGGGTTGCAAAAAGTGGCTTGTGGAGGAAGGAGCAAATTGTAGCCAGGCTAGAGCAGCTTAAATACTGAAGCATGAGGCATGAGTGTGATTAGCCAGTAGCACGCCTAGAGCAAATCAGCTGGGCATCAGCTGATGAAGGCTTAGGTGAGATCAGCTGATCTCAATTATATGGTAGCGTTTGACTCCGAGGCCTGCCTGACCTACCACTATGTTCTCAATTTGTCCAGCAGGTCACAACCTCTGCCCAGTTTTAGATTTTTTTCTCTAGATCAGTGTTTAGGTATGCTAATGCATGTATTAAATAAATAACTGATTTCTGTTCATGCCAATATCACTGCTGATGGCAGATGTCTGTTTAAAGGGCAGATAGCAGCTGATATCAATGTTAAACTGGTGAATCTGTGCCTCACTACTTTTCAGTAGTTTCTGCATCCATATGCATTGGGATTTTTGAATTTTTTTCAATTTTCTGAAAAGAAAAAGATTCTGTTTGCAGTAGATGTTTTTCAAACAACCTCATCCTATCTGCTGTTCCTACTGGATGTGAGGTGGGAGCATAACAGCTGTGTGACAGCCTGAATTTTATTTTAGTGTGCATGTTAACTAGGGCAGCAACAACAAATCAATTAAATCAATAATAATCAACAGTTAGGAAGTGTTGGGAACAAATTAATTTACCGATTCGATGTGTTGCACAATGACCATGTCACTTTCTGCAGCTTGGATCTGTTGCCGTAACTTTAATGGTAATCATCTGAGTGTGACCTGTGGCCTGTTAAAGTCAAAATTCTTTCATAGTTTTTTCTTGTAGTTTAAAAAAAAAATCATGTTGATTGAACAGCTCAGGGACATTCATGCTCCAGTAGGTGGAAAAAATACTGTAATAAGCAAGAAATGATGGCTAACTAATCAAATATCAGGTACCATGTACAAATTGTCAGGAGTTTCTGTATAAAAGGAGCTTAACAGGACTTTTACTAAAAAGGTCAAAGCTTAACTGCACTGAGATATTGTCATATAAACCTCTGTTCCAGCTAAATTCCTATTCCACTTTTTGGAGGAACATCTGGTCTGATCATTTTCAGATTGGGTACAGAGGTCCGCTCTGACATGGGGATGATCTGATTAAATTTTGTTGGTCATCGGTCCAAAGACAAGGTCACTGGACCTGACATATGCTAAGCCATTTTGAAAGCAATATCTCTGACTGACTGGAGAGGATTTTGATACATCTGCTTCTTTCTGTTTGTTTCTTTTTAAATCCATCTGGGAAAATGACACCCACCATCTGCCAATGATGAATGGACAATCTTTCTATCTCTCTACCTGTTTGTTCTGCTGTCAGAGAAAGACTCTGCTGACAGTCACATGCTTTGAAAACAAACAAATCCAACTTTTATAGATCTCAAATCTGGTCTGGTTTTCATTTTTTTCCTTGTATTGATGGCTTTTAGTACTTTGGCAAAATTGCTTTTTATAAAACTTTGTTGGCTAATAAAGCCAGGAAATAGAAATTGAATTGAATTAAATTGATGGTGTCAGACAGAAAGAGGGAGATAAATGTTTGTTCTTATTTTGTCACTCTTATGAATAATTGCAGCCCACTCAAGCTGATTTTTAATTTCTTTTGCAAAACAACTTAGGACTGCATTTCCTGCTCTGACCAAAATACTTCAAGGGTGCAGTAGTTTCTAACCATGCCCAGTCACCACTGCTCACCCCTTCCTTCCTGAGTTGATTCAGTGACAGATATTCAGATGAGGTCTTAGTGAGCACAACATGGGAGCATGTAATATAGACGTGCTCTATTTATTGTTTGTGATAAAGAGAGCGGTGAAAATGAGGAACAGATGCACAAACATCACTGTGTGCTGAATGTGTAGAGCTTTTTGGAGAGCATCAGTCTTTTAACAGACTATGCTGCAGTCTGCACTGCTCTTCACTCAGTTCATTGGTAAACTGAGTTGATTAATTGATGTTTTTTGCTTCCTTTTTTCTTCCACTGTTGTAAAGTGTGCATTACACTTCCTGTACCTCAGTTATTCCACATTACACAACTTCACTGTGGGCTTGCAAAGTGGAGCTGGTAGGCAGCACCACTTTTTATTTTGAAAAGACATCCATCAATGTAGATTTGGCTGCACCCTTGGTCCTGGTCCTGCTCTGGCCTCCTAATGGCCATTGTCAAAGCGTGTCCCCATCTCTCCAGGTTTCTTCCCAGCTCCTAGACTCATGGCTGGGCACCCAGGATGCTGTGAGCTGGATCAGGCCTGGGAAAGAACATCAGATGCCCATAGAGAACAAGCTGCTGTTCCCGTATCAAGTCATTGTTGCCAATGATACCCAAAGATGTCCCAAAGAGAAGCCGCCACAAAGGAGTCCAGCTGGCACCTCTGGCCATCAGTCAACTTCAAGGCCTTACAAGAGTATAGTAAGACTAGGAGGACCAAGGGCCAAAAGACTCTGATTCTGAATAGATAAAAAATAATGAAATTACACTGCCATGAATTTGGTGGAGACCTGGACTCCAGGCCATATCAAGCCTGTTAGGGGCTGAGAATGTAACCACTAAGGACCACAAAGATTCACAGACAGTAATCTAAAAAATGATGACACTTTATGAACAATTTTAAGCTGTATCTCCGACTATAATCAATAAATAGCCACAATGGTTTAGCCTTAATAAAAGAGGGCCAGCAGTGGGACATGGAAACTCAGACTTTAGGCTCTCCAGACCATGCTTACCCTCTAACCTTACCTCATGGTACACCCACCTCTAAATGCAGTCATGATTTCATCACTTTCTCAAGGTTCAGTGTAAAAAAATGTTGCCTAATCCCTGGATTTAGCCAGGTATAGGTCAGTCTTATCAGCGTGGGCACTAAAGTTTTAAGACGATACGGCTGAGCTTTGACTCTCCCTGCATCCACTAGAAAGTAAAGAGTGAGAGCGATGGAGATAGTTTGTCCCTCATGGCCCGGGGCAACAGGTGTGGAAACAGAGCTGGCTGCAGCTCTCAGTATAACAGCGAGAGGTGCTTTACAGAAGCTATTGTCTTACACACATATATGCACGGCTTCAGCGGCTTAGCTGCTGGATCAGTAACATCCAGCAGAGTGCCGCACCAGCAGTTGGCTTTCACTGCTCTCTATAGATTCATGAAATATATCCTAACTCGACATGTGATACACTGCGACACAATGGAAACACAAACAAGGAACAGTGTGATGCTAAGCCTGAAATGTTATGGCAGTTGGTGTTTTTCCTCTTTATTTTTTACAGCATCCTTAAATCAAATTATTACGTGATTTTTTAGCAAAGCTATAGAAAAGACACCCTTTATTCGATTACTGGAACTTAAGAAGAGTTTTCAGCCCCCTTAAATCAACTTTTATCTCCTCTCTTCCTGCAGACAGTCTGTTCTTCCTTTAATTATATAAAACGTCAGCCAGATTGATGCTACTGCAGCGCCAGACAACAGAAACATCTTCATTGTTCTTGATCGTGCTGTTCTAAACACAGATGACCAATGTTATATTTACCAAACCAGGATTTATCCCCGAGCAGTTTAGGAAGTTTACTCTCTTCTGAGTGACCCTCTTTGGTTCTGGCAATAAAACACACGGCTCACATGCCTCACTCCGCCCACACAGGGAAACTGGTGAAGTCAGTCATCATGAAGACCTGCGAAGCTTTGTGAGGACTTAACCCCAAGAGTACACAGAAACTGAGCTCACAACAATACATAAAAATATCTGGATCTTCTCCACACCAAGTTTATATTTTGGTTTTAGGTTTCTTTCTTGCAGAAAACATTCAAAAAATGTTTCTTCAAGTACAGTATGTTGAATATTTGCAAAAAAATGTTATTAAAAATCATCAACAGTTTTCATCGCCAAAGAAATTCTTGTTTTTCTAAATAGGTGCTTGTTTTAGCATCTGCTCCAGTCTGCTGTGCACTTAGGAGCTGTAAATCATCATTTGACTTTAAAATGCTTCATGAAATGTGTCATGATAATGCATTTTAGCCTATTTGAAGCGGTTTTATCAGCTGATAACCATAATGTGATTACAAAGAGAAAAACCTTAAACAGATATAACAATTATTTGTCTTGGAATTGCAGAAATAATTTGATAGAAATAAAATGTATAGGCTTAAGCAAGAAAAGTGTTTTTCAGAAACTTGTCAGTGAAAGAAATGATATGATCCTGAACCAACAGCCTTCTGTGTTGATGCTGTCAGAGAGCAGGTGTTACAGTTGTAACAGGTGTAACAGGTGCCCATGTTAACTACTGACTTTCAGGTGTAAAGTCTGTGATTTTTGTCGTCACAACATATGTTAAGAAACGTAAAATTGTTATCGGTAAAATGTACTAAGCAGCTATTAGTTTAATGAAAAACTACAAACTACGGTGTTTCTTTAAGTTTTTCACATGCCTGTCTCTTATAACAGGCCCATTCTATTAGCGGCCCAGAACCAACTCCCAAGTGGCCCAGACTGTGGTCCTGCCAGAGATGCAGTGGGCAACCTATTTCGCAAGTGTTTATAAATTCTCACAGTATTTCAGACTGTGAATGCAACACTCCGCGTAACTTAGCAACAGTCTACCGATATGGACTGAGTTGTCTTAAAGCGTGGCTAGTGATGCTAACAGAAGTAGCCCCAAGATACAGAGTATAAAATATGTCCTTTTCAACTGCAGCTACAACTGTGCAAATTTAGTTTTTATGCACTTTCAGATATGCCTGGGTAAGATGTGACCAAAATTATTATTTACAGAAATTCATTTTATTTTTTTCATTCTATTTATTTTATCTTTATTCAAGTGAATAAAACATTTCTACTACCTCAGGTTATGTTCACATACAGCTCTGTTGTTGTGTTTTTATGCACTTTTTGATGTGTTTCTGTCATGTTGCCAAATTTAAAAGGGAGAATTTGAATAAAAGTGCATATTTTTATCAAATTAAACTGTATTGGTTAAAAAAAATTGACATTACCAGCTGCTTACTTGGTGCCGAACATGTCTGGCCCGGCTACATTTCTTGATTTTGAAATTTGGCCCAGTTGAATTTGTAATTGAATAGCCCTGTCTTAAAACGACAATCAAAGATGCTTTCAAGTACTCACCAGTTAACATGGCTACTTATTAAACTGTAACACCAGTCTTTGACTCAGCACTGACCATAGATCCTTATGGTTATTGTTAGTAACTGTCAGCTTCTAATGGCCTTTGTTCTGCTTATTATATTGCGTGATTTTCAGCCCCATTATAGGCAGGATTAATTAATTAGCTGTCAACACCACCAGGAATCCCGGAATGCTTTGCAAAAAGCTTTAAGTGCCAAACAAGAAGCTTTGATTGGTGAAGCTGAGCAAGCAAGGGATGTCCATGAGGCCTAGTGATTTTGATCTTTGACCTATGACCTCCAAAATCAAGTTAAATCATCGTTGACTTCGGCTTAGGCTGAGCATTTGTGCTCAGTTTGAAGAAAATCCTTTAAAGCAGTCTGGAGCTATTGCCTCACAAAAATGGCCTTGGCTCTCACCAGTGTGGAGGCATGTTTAATGTTATTTCTAGAGGTCTCTTCTGCAGGATAGATTCTTTGATATAATCCAGTCTGTTTTATAACTAACTAAAACTCCCCACAGTAGGTGTACTATGAGTCTGTATAATATCACCCATTGAGAGTCTGCTTTGTGACTTGTTGCTGATGTATAGCCGGCCAGCAGAGCAGGGGTTAAGTGGTCAATGTTTCCTTCTCAAGTGGAGCTGAGAGACGTGTGAACATCAGGTCAGGCCTCCTGACCCGCTCACTCCTACGCTCAAGCACCGACAACACGACCATTTAGAGACAGACTTGTGGCTGCAGGGAGACACAGATTTACTGTGGAGGAAACACTGGAGGATCAGAGCATAATGAGCTGCTGTGAGTGGGTTAGGTTATCATTACGGACGTGTCATAATGGCAGAACAGAGATATATCCAGTGTCACTCGGGGACACTCGGGGACACTCGGGGACTGAAATATGCTGCACATGTTTCTAAGTGTTTTCAAACAATATAAACCCCGGTAATTCATCAAATATGCGGTGCATTACATTAGCATTCCTCTGGAATAAGACTGAGGTTGTTTATGTGTAACTGTGGGCATGTGTGCCAGACCAACATGGCGTACTTTTTCGTCGTAGTCTTCATTTTTTATGAGTAATTTGTTGAACATTTCTCATTCCAGTGAGCTCAATGGGATTCAAAGTGACCGCTAAATTTTGACTGTGACAATTAAATTCTGTGATATTATATTAAAGGAATCATTCATAGAAATATGCAAACATAATCCACATGTGACTCAGAGGAATGAGGGTAAAGGATGGAGCTGTTGTGCTACTTTCACATGTTGCGCATTAGTAGTGGACAGTGGTAATTGGAGCTGACTGTAGCAGACAGTTTGAGTTAGTCCCTCTGTGTATGTGTATGTGAGTCTCTCCTCCCCATGAAGCCCGCTCTCCTGCAGGATCTGGCTCCCATGGCCTCTCTCTGCTAGTAATTGAATGCAGAGAGTGGGTGTCATTTGTCCTCTGTCCCTCAAGGGAAGCCACTCTTGCTCTGACAGATTTCCCACAACTGCAAATGGGGCGAGTGCGCCTCAAGAGTTTTCCACAGGCTCTCTCTCTCTCTCTCTCTCTCTCGCTCTCTCTTTCTATCCCAGCGTTTGTGTGAATAATTTATTTACTTGTGTCAGTGATCGAGCTGTGATATGTTATGTGGCTGTGGATGCTGAAGCTAGCTCAGGTTAATTCAAACTCTGTAATGACAAGACGTGATAAATACACAATTCGTGTCATGTCAAAACAATGAAAGCATTAAATGTTTGAGTGTTCTGACAGCGCTTTCACACTTGACTGATGTTTCACTCAGTTCGGCCCCAATGTGAGCTGCAGAACAGGCTGTTTCTCTCCTGCAGCTGGGGCTCAAACTATGGGACACAGCCATGCTCACCATTGCTGTCTTTAAAGCAGGCAAGATTTTGATTGTTGAAGTGTAAATAATAGCATGAAGACAAAATAATCTAACCATTTATAGCTCTATAACTCATGCAGCCTGAGTGACTGTCTTAATTCAGAGCCCGCCACTAATTTTAAACCCTGTCTGATGCATTATAATAAAGTCTAATAAAAATGCAGCTGTGGCTCAGCAGTCAGTCATCTCTTAACTTGACGGTCGAGAGTTCAAACTCAGCTCCTGTAATCACATGTAGATGTGTTCTTGAGCAGAATGTTTAACCCAAAAGTGCTCCCGCTATTGCATCAGTGAATAATGGATGCATATGTATATAATTAATCAATACTGGTGGAACTTTGAGTTTTTAGTAGCCGGACAAATAGATAGAGGTTTTATAACCTCAGCTTTCTTGTTGATATTTTTAGTTTTTGCCAATTTCTGGAGCCTAAAACCCAGAGTACAAGGCTGCAAACGTGGCTGAATGGGATGATGTTTTCTGTAGGATTAAACATTTCTCCTACTATAGTTACAGTCGTTGTTTTAATCAGTGAAGGATGTGCTTTGTTTTACTCTGGTTGTGGTTCTGAGAAGCAAATGCAAAGACGTGTTGATTTATCACACATTTTAGAAGACTGGTTCTCAACTCATGGGACAGGACCCAAAAGTGGGTTCCAAAGTGGTTTCTAGTAGGTCACGACTGAATGCCAGGGAATAAAGGCTGCAAAAGTCTATAATGTACAGAGGCCTAATGTGGAAAAACAGTACTTCTGTACATTTTTTTTTAATCTTTTCATGTAATGGCAAGTAATTTTCTGTCTTTTTTTCTCAAGATTTCATCTTATCTTCTTTTCACTGGATAATGAAGCTGGTTTTCCAAAGTTATTAAGGAAATCAAATGAAAATAAAACAAAAAAAACAAAAAACATGCCAGTGCAACAAAACAGATGCATTCATGTCCTGTAAAAGTGTGCTTTATAAAAATGTTCTTTTTGGGGCCCAGATGGCCTAGTGGTTTGGTCATTGCCTGGGTTTGGATCTGTCCCACATGTCTCTCCCCCACCTCCCCCTTCTCTGAACCAGAGTTCATTTTGGCAGCTATTTTTAATTTTAGTCTTAGTTTTAGTCTTTAAATGAAATGCATTTTATCTTTAGTCCCATTTTAGTCATTTCTATCCTTTTTAGTTATAGTCTAGTTTTAGTCCTAAAAAAGTCCTCACACATAAAAAGTCCTCACATTTTAGTCTTTACTTTTAGTCCAAGCATTTATTTTCTTGCCTAAATTTGCTACCAAGTCATGGTAATGTGTTCTCTGCACTCTGCTGAACCTGGGTCCCTGCTTTCTACAGCTGAGAGGCAGAAGAGCTACAGATGCATTGCATTTTGACAGATTTACCCACAGTGGAGAAATATCACAGATTTTGAATGTTCGGTGAAAACAACATTACATTTTAATCTAGTTTTTTCATTTTGACAAAAACAAAAGTTAGTTTTTGTCGGTTTTAGTCATCACAGATCTATTTTGTTAGTTTTAGTCTAGTTTTGTCATGGAGAAAAAGGCTGCAGACGAATAGTTTTAGTCGCTGAAATTAACACTGCTCTGAACAAAGGCAAAGTTAGCCCATAGCCTAAATATACCTTAAAAAAAGAAAAAAAAACATTCTTCTAATTCTAATAAGTCCATTGTTTTTCAGTAATTTTTTGTTCCATCAAGAGTCCAAACTTCAATATTTTTCATTAAAAAAAAAAAGAAAATAGTGGTTGAATAGTTTTTAAAAAACCTGGGTTGTGATTTCTCCGAAGGATGTGGTGTGCATCGAGAAGTACTGTCTTTTTTTTTTTTTTTTTTTTTTTTTTTCAATAGTTTGGCATTTTACTCTCTGACTTCTGGTTGAGAAAAATCTTCCTTGTTATTTTCTCACATGATTTTGAAATATTTTGACTTACATTTATAAAACTTTTGGAAATTAAAGTAATGTAACGATGCATTTTATTAAAAAGAAAATATTCCAACTTTTACACTGAAATGTCTACATTATTTTAATAATGATTACTCCTTAGTTATGTTTACATATTTTGATAAGTTCTTATATTACCTCCACTATTTCTGATAGTTTTCAAAGCCAGAGTAGTCATGATGTTTTTGTAACTATTGTAGGAGCTGCCATGTAAAAACGTCATTCCCCTTGAAACACTGGATGTTTGAATGGTTGTATAGAGAAGTGTTAACTGCTACTGGAAGCTGCCACTCTGCTGCTGTATCTTATTCATGTTTGGCCCCCTCTTTGTGCTTAACCATGATTATTAAGGTTCACGTTCTGCTGCCAAAGCTCCCCTCTTATCGTTAATTTTAACCCCCACCCCCTGATTGCCATAGCCCTGTTACCACAGAAGTTATTTCTAAGCTGAGTAGAGACACGCTGCACAGCTTCTCCAGGGTTTGTTGCTTACTTCTTGTTCTTAAATGAGCACTGTATTCAAGACAACTTTACCTTGCAAGTTGTATGTACTTAGCAATAGACTTCTGTTTTTATCTCATGCATGAATTACACATTCAGCCCAGCTCAAACCGAAGATTTGGGGCTGGATGAGACCGTGCTGGGACTATTCTGGCAGCTGTCGCAGCTTGAATCAAGCTGTCTGATAAAACTGCCTGTGGTTCAGTTCTACGAGTCACAGACAGCTGGTTGCAGGATGCTGCAAGCGGATAAATGTAAAAAGGGAAATGGATGTCCTGTTTAAAAAGACAGTAAATGAACTCTAAAAGAAACTGTGGTAACAAGCATTTGAATGAAGTTTTTTTTCAACTCAAGTTAACAAGTTGCAAGAAGGTAACTTGAGTTGCAACTTGTTACGTTGAAATAAATAAACTTTAAATAAACTACTTGAGGCATTTTTATTTTTTATTTATTTTTTTATTTTTTTACTATTTTTCTTTTCACCTTGTTACTACAAATATTTGTTCAGTGCAGAATACTTTGTTAGATAGAATCATGGAGTGAATTTGGGAAAAGATCACATCTATCCATCATGGATTGCAGAACAGCCTGTTGCAAGCAGTTGCAAGTTTCAGCTTGTTTCCCCACAAAACTTTGATCTGGACTGAGGTGAAACGCTGTAAAATATGGCCATCCTGGTCCATACCAAAAGCTACTCTCAAAGTAATCTGGGACTGCTCATAGTGTGAACTGGTAAGGCCACGTTTAACAGTTTTTCCTCACTTAAAAAGTGAAATTCATCAGAGACGTTTTAGATGGAGCTGTTAGTTGGAATGAGTCAAAATAACCGTTGATGGTATTCAGTGATCTGTAGCATCCTTAAAGTCTGAAAGCTGACCGCATTGATGGGTGAAATAATGGATGCAGCTCTCTGTTTGTGAGGCTGAATCTGACTTGACTTTCTAACAGTAAAACAGACATCCAAACAGCTTGGATGGACTGCAGTGACCACCAACTGTTCCACTTCCTTTTGCCAGACAGCTCGTGAAAAATTCGACTGTTGTGTCGGACCAGCGTCCTTGAAGAGTATATTTGTGGTCAACCAGCAAACTTCTGGACTGTCTGTGTGTTGGAGAAGTTTTCCAGGTTACGCAGCATTACAAATGTACAGAAAATGGAAAATCCTTGACAATTTGATTGCAAAGCTTTTGATTAAACTGTATTGTAAGGGTGTAATGGTCCCAGCAGAGTAATACATTATATCATTAGTCTGTTTGAAGGCTTCTGGCTGCTGACGCTTGCCTAACTGTCCTTGAAAGAAGATATCCCTTGTCATGAAGCCAGAGTCAACCTTCTCTAAACGGGAATTTTTCTACAGTTTTGTTTTCCTTTGGGATTGACAATTGGAAGTACTTGTAAATGACGTCAACATCAGACGTGGACCACAGGACTGCTTGGCTGATTATCCTTAATTCACCCCTCCTGACTAACATGAGGAATCTTTTCCTGGACTTTGGTCTCTACTGATCAGTTAAAATTGAGGATCTAATGAAAGACAGTGTTCGACTCTTTAGTGCTACTGGGATATTTTGCTAACCTGAATATTTAGAATTCAAAGTCTTGATGACTGATTGTCATAGGAGCAGGACCTATGGAGAAAAGTCTACAAGGGGACAGATTCTGGTGTAACTAAGAATGGAATATTCTAGATAATAAGGCCAACATTATTTATGCTGATGTGACAGATATTAAGGCGGGTTATGAACCAGAGTCATACTGATTCCCTTTGTGCGACCTTCACCCATCGCAGACAAAATTGATAGATACTTCAGGGCTGTCCACAGACATATGGAGTTGTCAGCCTGTGGAAAAAGTTGCCAGTGAGGGGGTCCAAAAATGTCTCCCCAGTTCAACAGACAAAGTGAAGTACAGTTATAAGACGGGGTAGTGGGGTGGGGCCATTTTGAGCATGCAGCAATTAATTCCCTTCAATTGTAGGGAAATCCAGGCAACAGTCTGTGGTAGGAATTGAATTATGTAAGAGGAAAACAGAATTATTAACCAACTGTTAACATATTTTATCTATCCAGGGCATGACACTTGCAGTGCTGCGAGATTTGATCTGGTATTTCTGACAGTTTTTGACAATAAATTGATACCAACACTGTTGTTTGTGCGAGACTGTAAACACATTTGCTAAATATTATAGGGTGCAGATGCAGATCTATCTACTCTATGTAGATTGGTGCATTTTGGCAGCACCCTGCTCTAGAAATAGAAATGGTGTGGGGAGTGGCGCTTCTGGGACATGCTGGAGACAGACCAGTTGACTAGAAATGGAGCAGTTTGTTTCACGATGTGCTTCACATGCTCATCACAGGGCAGGTGGGGTATGTTGAAACTGCAGGTAACAGGTGGCCCCAATTCCAAGTCCAACCTGTAGCACCTTTCTTGCATGTCATTCCCAACTCTGTCATCCCTGTTTCCGACTCCATCCACTGTCCTCCTCTATAATAAAGACACATGACTCAGTCTTTTACCCCACAGGGTTTATAGTGCATCACTGTTTTAATTAAAGGCAGGTTTGAGACAAAATGAGGATTTTAAAAAATATTTTAAAGGGGCTTAGCTAGCCTTTAAGCTCAAGACTCACCTTAAGAAGCCCCCCCCCCATACACTTGCTCTTGACATTGAACTAATTATGAACTATCTCTTTTTGCAAAAGTCAAGTAGCCACTCTAGAAAAAACAATGAAGAGGAGCTGTCTATTTTCAAGAAAAATATTTTTTTTAAATTGTCAAGGTTTAAAAAGTTCTTAATTTGCGTAGAAAAAAAGAGAGAAAATTTTCACTTTTAAAGTCAGAAATGTACGTGAAACCAAAGCCTAGAAATTTTTAAATAAAACTTGAAAATCCAACCACTGTTTTCAGTTGGTTTATTAGAAATTGTTGGCATTACACTGTTCTAAATTTATGATTTTAAAATCTTAAAATATTTGAGGTTTTAATGACAAAAGTTAAGACTTTTTCAACTTGGAAACTGAAAGTTTGCTTGACAATTTACAACTTTTTTTAACTCTGAAATTCTTAGTTTGCTTTCTAGTAAATATACAGCTTTATAATCTCAAAGATTTTTTTCCCAGAGAGAGAGAGAGAGAGAGAGAGAGAGAGATGAGATCCTAGACCCCAGGTTGGGAACCACTGATTTTGAGCTATAAAGTACTAACTTTCCTCCATCCCCATTTATTCCTAATGCCTGCCCCCCTTTTCCTGCCCCTAACCCTCTTGTTTGGGAAATCTCCCAGCATGCATCTGAGGAGCATCTAAATAGAGAATTTACAGACAGCCCAGTACTGTATCTCCCCAAACATGATCCCATCCGGTCTTGTTTAGCTGCTTTGGTCTTTTTGTTCTAGTCACTGGAAAGCATCATTATGGCAGGTTGAATTCAGGCTGCATTTTGTTTACATCTGTTTCCCCGTATAATTAGGTGAGTTCCCTCGAGGTTGCTCCCTCTTGCACACGTACTCCTCTTAATAATATCTGATACGGTGTGACTGTTAGAGATTAGAGCATCTGTGAAGTTTTACCTTATTTGCATGATGCAACCTAACAGTAAGGCAAGCCTGGCCTGAGGCTGCAACTGTAATCAGTGTCTATTTATGAATGCATGTTTATGTGTTCCTGAGAGCTGAACACTGAACCTGTCTATGCTCACTCACTGTAAACCAATTAAGGTTGAAAGGTCTGTTAACTGAAAAAGATGTGCCTTATAGTTAAAGTAGGAGAGAGTTCAGTAGCTGCTGCATCAAGAGTGAGTTAAATCAGGGGTTAGCGCAGAGAGATCCAGGAAGAAGTAGGCTTATTTTGTTGTTTCAAGTGGTGAATGAGGAAAAAATCTGTCTTCAAATCGACTGGTCTCAGCTGTAGAAGTAGCTCTAGTCTATATTTCAGGGTTGACGGTGTGTTCCGCTTGACTTTACAGATAAAGCAGAGACTCAGTGTCACGGAGACGTATGGATTGCAGGTCAGCTGAACTTTTCAGTCTCCCTCCTGGAGTGGCTGAGCGGATATTGATTCTGAAGCTCATTCTCAGTGAGTGCCACTGAACTGTAGCGCCTCGTATAACACCAAGAGAAGAGGAAAGCAGCTGAAATGTAGCGGTCTGTACTCACTCTGCCATAGTTCTAACCAGTTCAATCTATATTTGCTTCAGACAGGTTTTCAGTGCAGGGCATCGGTCTCTCTGCGCTGCTGCTGGAGCATAACATAAATTACGCACACTAGTTAGTCGACCCAAGGCTGGAGTGGAAGAGTGGTTTATTTTACAAAGAGGAGATGGACTGACGGCGAGAGAAACAGATGAAAATCAGTTAAACTGTCAGGAGGGGAAAGGTTTTGTAAACAGAGCAGGCAGGCCGGCTCTAAATCTTACATTTTTCAATCCAAACAGCAGATATGCACTCTTCTCAGACACTTTAAAAACACTCCCCTCAGATTTATGTTCTTGATACTGATTCTTTAAATTCATAATAATCATCTACTCACTTAAAGATAGATGTAGATTTTTAAAAAAACAACACTTTGGTATTAAGTTTGTAACACTGAACCTGTCAGTTTTCTGCTCATGTAGCAGAACTGCTGTTGGATATTTGAAAAGTATTGCATTTTTTGTCTTTCTTGCATTTGTTTTAGTCTGTTGGATATAATCATAATAGTGATTATCTGACTCATAACTGTGACAAATGATTAAGACTGGGCTGTTAAATACCTAGATGAGAGTATTTGTTCCATATTCAATAGTTCAAAGTGACACCAAGTACAACACCAGCCTACAGGCCTTCGCACCCAGCATCACAACATCCTACCCCAGCCTGTACAGTAAAAGGGGCATGTTACTTACTTGACACCAGTGCTAAATCTTGTCCATTAGTTCCCCATGGTAATTTGTGTAGTGCAGACTCTGTCCAAGGAAAGTTTAAGGCAAGGTTAAGCTTCAATTGTCAGCAAGATTCAAGCCAGATCTAATGGTTGAGGTTTTCGAGACTTGTTTGTTTATTGCCCTGCCTTCTATGATTGGTTTACTTTCAGCGCTGTGATTTTAACACCGGTACTTTCAACATCAACCGTCTTCAAGTGGTGAATGAAAGACTCAAGTAGAATCAGAATCAGCCTTATTGGCCAAGTATGCAATGAGGTATTTGACTCCATTTAGAAGTCAAGTGGCCAATGCAAAACATTTTGTCAGTTTTCTTAAAGCTAATATCGGCCAGATATTTAAACATTTATAGCCCACTAGTATCAGAGTTTCAAGTCACTGAGTTTAACTGGATTTGAAGTTTAACCTGCAAGCGAAGAAATCAGATATCAAAGCTAAGCTAAACCTCAACGTGAAGAATCCTTAGCTTTAAACAACAGTATTTCCTGAATTTCTGTTTTTACACCAAGGATGAGGCCTAAGCAGGTTAGACAGCTCCATGTACAAGCTAAAAGGTCACTTAAGACTCCTTTTGTAGCATTTTCCAGTTCTGAAGTCCAAGCAGAAAACAGGATTTTTGAAAACCTGTGTTTTCTAGAGGCTGTGAAGGATGGGGAATGCTAGTAAGGGTCCCATAATATGATATCTATTTTTATCTAATTTATCTAAGATTTAGTTTGGGACATTTTAGGTCTTTATTATGGAGAAGGAAAGTTGGAAACAGAGATGACAGAGTGGAGGACATGTGGGAAACAGGCATCAGTCTTGAACCTGGTCGCCTGCTTGTTTGAGCATAGCCTCTACAGATAAGCAAACACCTAAACCACCTAGGCCATCATACTGAAGAGGATCAGGGCCACTGGATTAAAAAAAAAAAAAAAATGAGATGGATGGGGGGGTGCAAGGTGATACCCCGTTTCTTTAGAGGTAGTAACAGAGGCACTGCACTCAAAGTGTGCATGTCTGATTGTGCATGTATGTGGAGCTCTCTCTGTATCATGCCCTCATGCTCCTTGAAACCCAAAAATGCACTGTGAACTGTCAGACAGGCACACCAATATCATGCTGTTGTGGCATTAGTATGAATCTACTGAAGTGTAATGAAGACAGAGCAAGGACAGACACTGTGAATGCACCTTTTGTCTGTTTCTAGGTTGACTGAGACTCAAGTGGATCGGCATATATTATACTATTTATCATTTTCATAAACAACAGGTGCTCTCCTTTTTAAACAGTCTGTGGTTTTGTTGCTGCTTATTAAACTGTGCAAATAAACCCCTTTTCTGGTGCAGCTTTAAATGGTAGATGTGCAGCAGCCAGCAGGTTCAATCAAACACTGGAAAACATTTTCCAACACTGTTTGTACCCAGGGTTATGAGACCCTGTTCTCTAATGAAAGTAATTAAAACATGAAACAGCGTCTTTTTGTTTGGAGCCAGTCTTGCATGCTGTTTCACACCATCAGAAGAGTATGTTTCTCAGTGGTTTGTTTCTCAGGAGGGAAAACACATCCAGTGTAGCATGAAAAAAGCCCTGGCTTGTTGTTTCATGCCTTCATCCTTATGTCTGAAATCTTTGAAAATATCCAAATTCTACACTAATGCAAATAAGGTCTTGATCGTTTCTGCTTTGCCGTTGGCTATTTTTTAGATGTCTTTGATCATTCTGGTTTTAAACATTTATTTACTTAATGATATAGGAATACTTTACTTCATGCACTCAGCCCTGCAGTTGCTGATCTCCACGCAGAACAAGAAAAACAACCTTCTGCCAAAGGTAACAGGATCTCGCAGAATAAGCTGAAGTTTTTGTTTCCATCGTCATCTGAAGGCAACTCATCGCCTTGAATTAATCCAACCTGACACCCACCACCGGGGCTACCTCCACCTTCTGTACATAAAACACATGACCACCCTTTTACAGCACCCTTTGGTAAAGTTGGAGGGGAAAGAGCTGTGAAAATGAAGACGTTTCTTCTAATTTCACACTCGGCGCTTGATCGTTAGGCTCTTATTATGCCCCATTTGCTTCCCTCCACTGGCTGTGATGAAAGCAGGGCAAAGAGGCCATGACAGGACAAAAAGGGGCCCTCCATCAAAACACATTTTGTTTGGGGTCTCTTTTAGCCCGGCTCGGCTCCCTCCCCCACACATCACTGCCAACACTTTCCCCTGCAGTTTCTCCAGTCTGCGTCCCTCATTAGCAGCTACCCCCACCTGCCTCCACATTCACATTACACTGCAATTGTCTGACACTCGGTGCTCAGCTAAAGCGGTCTGTCCGCTCTCTTTTAATTGGCCCATGTCCTCCCCACCGCTCCTCAACAAGTGGGAAGGTCAATGGCTGCTCCTGACCTGGCATGATCATGTCTGCCAGTGCGGGCCAAAAGACACATTTATCCTTAAACCACACCAGCGAGCACCAACAGCCTGTTAAATCCTGTTAGATTTGCTTTATTAAAGCCAGTTAAAAACTATGAGACAGTGAAACTCACCGTTTATCATCAATGCTTTGTGATGCAACTCAAGAAGACCTTTATACGTCATGATTTCTGTTCATAATGATCGAGGTAACATTTAATTATTTATATGTTTTAATTATTTAACTGTGAGTAAAGTGTAACAGAAATAAAAGAGCCCTTTCAAGAGTTTCCCTGCCAGAAGTAGCTGATTACACTCTAGACTTAGTATACAGCACATAATAAATTCAAAGAAGAAGAAAAACAGAATGAGACAGGAAGCAAGAAGTGAACTCTTGAGTGAAGTGGGAACTTCACTTACACTGTATAAAATAATGTTACAATCAGTTTTCAGTGAAGAATTTTACTCTGCCTCCTTTGTGGCATGCTTATCAAAATGTTTGATCAATGATCATCTTTCTTATACGTAGGCTTGTCAACCAATCTCGTTTTAGCTTGGATGTCCCATCAACCTAAACTGGTTTTTCCCTTACAGGACAGCCCTTGTCCTGTCTCCAGTACATTCACACCTGATCCTAGATAAGATCCGACACAGTCAGTATCCCATCGTGCACTGATCTCAACTAACACCTGTCGTCCAATCACATGCCTTAGATAGACCTATAGCATTGAGCACCAAATCCTGCTGAAATTCATGGTTTTAAAATTTACAAGGTTTTATGGTGAAACTATAAGAAGAAAAGCAATGTAGCCTTAAGACATCAGAACCCTTCCTGTGGAGTATGATCCTGAAACCAGTGTTTCACTTTAACCCTAGCCTAACTCAGTGTGGACATCAGCTCATGTAGTGCTGGTTACTAACGGCTGGTGTTGGGCCAAAACCTCTATCTAGCACAAATGGCCTGTTTAAGGTCATACCACAGTGTCTCAATCAGATTTACTCAGCTACTCCAAAATCTTTATTCTGTGTTTTTAAAGCCATTCAGTGCATGAGCTCAATGTTACGAACTGAAGGGGGGCAGGAGGAAGGAAGGGGGGAAATATTTTCTTACAGATACTTATGATCAGGTATGGATCCACAATAAGAATTTTACTTGTAAGACCAATAATTCAAAGAAAGGTCTGATTCTCAAAGAGGAGAACTGCTCTATCCCCTTTGCTAATGCTAACACTTGTGCATCTGCTAACATTAGCATCCCTGTGAGTACAGCATGACTCCGAACCTCACTGACAATAAGGAACAAACTTACTCGTCACCATCCTGAGCAACATCCAGTCTCATTTGAGCACAGATTCTGATCGTGAAACATCAATCCTGGTACAGCTGCAGCCTTCTTCTGTAACCATGGTTACCTGATCGTTCTAGTCTGATAACACCTGCACAGAACTAGAGTCCCTGCAAAAGTGCCGCTTTTGCAATTTATGGCTAAATGTATGATGAGTGTTGCTGAATGAATGCTGTTTAATGCTTAATGAAATCCTCTGCATGCATCTCATAATGACACATCAAGCTCTCTAAACTTTCCTTGTACGAAATGTGCACTACACAGATTACCTCAGAGACTTTTATGGACAGGAGTACTTATTGCATCCTAGTACCTCATGAGTAGCATGTCCCTTTGGCTGTCCAGGCACGGGCAGGACTGAGTGGGACAGATTATGTGACATCGCGTGCAGAAAGTCTACAGTAAGGCAACTTTTATCCCAGATTTAGTGATTAAAATACAACTTTACCTTTTTAACAATGGGTTTACAAAATCTTTTGTCTCTTTTAGGTCACTAGAAAGTAAAGAATTGTTCCTGAACCTTATGACTTCACATTATTATCCCTGAAAAGTCTTAGAGATAGTCAAAAAAATACTGTTGTTTTGGAGCTGTTTTGCACTTTATTTCCAATTAAATAACTTTAGAGCTTCATTTTATTTGTTTTCTTTTTTGATAGCTAACATGTTGCTAATTATTCACATTTGGAGCCAGTTTTGACAAGTAAGGGTCACACTAAAAAAGTTCTTATTTTTTGTTGTGCTGTGTTTTGTTTACCCTCATTATTTTTATTATTCTTGGCCCAACATCAGTCTTTTCTGTGTACTTTGGCTCTTGTGAAGTTGGGGTGTGAGTTCCGGTCAGGCCAAGCGTCACACTCGCAGTGATTAATTAGGACATGGGAATTAAAAACCAGAGCTCTTCTAATTAGTCTGAAAGTGTTTGATAGGACGCCGTTTTGTAACAAGAAGGGTGACTTTCTTCTCCCAACCCGTCAAAATCTGTCAAAATCCACACTAAGGGGGCTCTAATTTGAGAAATTATATCAGCTGTGAAGTGAAGAGTGAAGGGGGGAGCCGGAGCGGTCGGAGCAGCGGAGGGTGCAGCTGATGGAGTGGCTCTTGGGGGTTTTTGGGAGCGGTGTTGTTTCTTGGCTGAGATGTCGAGGTCAAGGTCATAACCTGCTCGTGGTTAGAGCGCACGGTGTTTAAAGCTGGTTTGATCCATCGCCAAGGGGAAGGGAAACCACTGAGGTCGCATCTGGAGTGTGCACGGTCAGAGCAAGGGCTTAAATCGGCGTGCAATACGTGGACTTTGATGTGGAACAGCAAATCCAGGAAACCTGGAGCCAAATTTGCCCCTTGATTATTCTTTATATGATTACCTGTGTAATGTGATTATGTCTTTAAGTGTGATTGTGGAAAATTCGTGTCACGTTTCCTCAGTGCTTCACTTTGACTGCAGTGTCAATAACCCATTACAGTGTGTGCTATGAATGTGTCCTATTACGACACAATAAAAAAGTAGGACGCGCTATCACATAAAGCAGAACCTGTCTGCTCTGTTTAAAGGACTTAACGTCACGTCTCTGGTTTCTCTTTAAGCATTACAGGATGTGAACGGCTTCTTCAAAGAGACGACAGGAAAGCAGAGACCAAACATCAAAGCTATCTGCATGTTCAAAGCTGGATTTATGCTCTGCAACATCCTCAAATGCAAGAATTTCTCACAAAAATAAAGAATTAAATAAGGACTCGTACTTGATTGAAAACACATTCAGCCATTATCTGCAGGTACATGTTTCGAAATAATTACAGTAATAAACTAAAAACAAAAACCACATGGTGCTTTCTTCTCTGTTTTGGATTAATATGTCAGAGTAAGCCGATGTACAACACACCAGGAAACAAATACAAGCAGCTCTAATCCCTGGTTCAAACAGGTTACTAAAAGAAGAGTTCATGCAGCAAAAGAAGCAACTGTTCTTACTGATACGTCTCTAGAAAACACAGTACTACATGTTTTGACAACCATTAGGTGGTGTCTCTTTCAACCACATTTCCAAAAAAGTTGGGATGCTGGGTGAGGTGTAAATTAAAACAGAATGCAGTGATTTGTAAGTCTCACAAACTCATATTTTATTCACAGTAGAACAAAAACAACATATCAGACATTGAAACTGGGACATTTAACCAATTTTGACACATAATAGCTCAGTTTGAGTTTGATGGCAGCATCACATCACAAAAAAGTAGGGGCACGGCCTTGTTTACCTTTGTGTATCATCACCTCCTCCTCTAACCAGTGGTAATTTCGTCAACTAAAACTATGACTGAAACTTTTCATTGAAGCCTTTTTCTCCATGACAAAAACTAGACTAAGACTAACAAAAATAGATCTTTGATGACTAAAACTGACAAAAATGAAGTTTATTTTTTGTCAAAATGACTAAAACTACACTAAAATGTAATGTAGTTTTCTTCGGACATTAAAAACCTGTGATATTTCTCCACTGTGGGTAAATCTGTCAAAATGCAATGCATCTGTAGCTCTTCTGCCTCTCAGCTGTAGAAAGCAGGGACCCCAGGTTTAGCAGGGTGCAGAGAACACACTTCTATGATTTGGTACCAAATTTAGGCAAGAAAATAAATGCTTGGACTGAAAGTAAAGACTAAAATGTGAGGACTTTTTATGGACTAAAACTAGACTAAAATGTTTTGAGTTTTCATTGACTAAAACTAGACTAAAACTGAGAAGGGTTGAAATGACTAAAATGTGACTAAAACTTAAATGCATTTCATTTAAAGATGAAGACTAAAACTAAAATTAAAAATAGCTGCCAAAATTAACACCGCCTTTAACAGCTGTTAAGCTCTGGGAAGTAAGGAGACCAGTTGCTGAAGTTTAGGGAGAGAAATGTTGTCCCATTCTTGTTTTATGTTGGATTCTAGCTGCTCAACAGTCCGGGGTCTTCTTAGTTGGATTTTTTGTTTTTTGATGCACCAAAAGTTTTTATTAGTGAAAAGTCTGGACTGTACCCAGACTCTTCTACAGTGACGCCCTGCAGTTGTGATGGATGCTGTATGTGGTTTAATGTTGTCTTGCTGAAATAGTCAAGGCCTTCCCTGAGAGAGATGTTGTCTGGATGAAAGCACATGTTGTTCTAAAACCTTTGTATACTTTTCAGCATTGATGGTGCCTTTCCAGGTGTGTAAGCTCCCCACACCATAGGAACTAATGCAGCCCCATACTATCAGAGATGCAGGCTTTTGGACTGTGCGCTGATAACATACTTGAGGGTACCTCTCCTCCTTAGTCTGCAAGACACAGCGTCCGTGGTTTCCACAAAGTATTTCAAATGTGGATTCATCTGACTACAGAACAGTTTTCAATTTGAGGCCCCAATCCATTTAAAAAAAAACTTTGGCCCAGAGAATATAGCATGGCTTCTTTTTTGCATCATAAATTTAAGTTGCATTTGTGGATGGCATGCTGAATTTTACTGACAACGGTGATTTCTGAAAGTGTTCCTGAGCCCATGCCACGTGAGGGCCCAAAGAGGGCCCAGCATGTCCTCAGATTGTTCTGGATATAGAACAATTCCAGTTTCTATACAGCTGCAGTATTGCATTCCAAACACTTACATGTCTTGGAAAAACATTTTAAATGATGTCTGACAGCCTCTCACATCTAAAGACGATCAACAACTCAGAATTTTTAGATTTTAGACTGAAGATCTTGCAAGGTCACTAACTACAAGGCTAACCCTTTTCAGATTATTTCACCGTGAACCCTGAGGAAATGTGAATCAACAAGCAGAACAAGCTGAAAACCAAAAAGGAGGATAAACCCATGGAGACTCTTTATACCACGATAGAAGAAGAAGGGGAAAAGGTGGACAAAAATCATTTTGGCCCTTGAAATCCAGAGAAAAATGATTCAATTGATATTCTTGGTGAGAATCGAGGATGTCTCAAGGGCCAGATTCCCCAGTGTGGGCTATACCTTTCTGGCTGTGGTCTACTCACCAGGGACTTTTAAGGCTGCAGCAATTTCCTTCTACTCTTTCCTTTTTCACTCTATTGTGGTACAAAGAGAGGCATGGAGGAATCCTTGCTATTTCCACAACTTCTCCATTTTCTCCAGCCAAACATATTTGGTTAATCCTGGAAAGGAAAATGACAAATAAACCAAGACTTGAATCTTAAGCAACTTTGTTAGATCCAAAGATTTTATAAAAGTAGTTGTTCTCTGTTGGACGTGGACTGTTTGGAATCAGAAAGATCACAGATTTTTCTTTTCTTTTTTTTTTTTTTTTTTGAAGTTTTATTTTTGGGCCTTTCCATGCATTTATTAGATAGCGGAGGACGCTGGATAGACTCGGAAACAGGGATGAGAGACATGTGGCAAAGGGCCACAGCTAGATTTGAACCAGGGCCGCCCGCATACATGGTGTGCGCCTTAAACCACTCTACCATCTGCGCACCAAGATCACCGCTTTTTCTGTCACCATATTGGTTTTACTGGAGCCAGAAGTGCCCATTTTAGGATGCACTGGTCTTGTGTAAGAAGAGAGAAGGATTATCAGATGCTGTGCTGCCAGAACACAAGGTTAAATTATTAGCTGGCTAATTAAATAGGTAACAGCAGTGCTTCCATTTCATCTGGATTTAATTTGCGCATTGTAGCTGTCTGAAGTTTTCTCTTTTTCTATTAAAAAAATAAGAAAAGAGAGCTCATGGGAACTCACTTCTTGGCCAGGAGCCCAACCATCATGTTAACAGAACAAACCAGGATACTCCAGGAACAGGTCCTCTCATATACTGCCAGCCGTCTTCTCTGCAAAAACAGCCCTGATTCCCCTGAACAAGCTGTTGCATATTAATCAATATCTGGCAAAAGTGCAACAAGATAATAAACCAGAAACACCTGATAATACCCACTTATTAAGAGGCACTAGAAAAAGCGGAAGCACAGACTTCCTAGACCATCTCTTCATAATTTTAACAGCACAGTAGGGTGCACAGTTTTATCAAGATTGCATGCATTGGCAATCACTGCTTTCTTGTATTCAATCAAGGATGCTGCTTCAAGGTACAGTTAGTGGCATCCTGTGTTGTTGAAAGAAGAAGCAAGGGGTGCAGATGGCCTGGTGGTTTAAGGCACACCACATGTATGCAGACAACCTGGGTTTAAATCCGGCCTGTGGCCCTTTTCTGCATGTCTCTCCCCAACTCTCTCATCCCTGTTTCAGATTCTATCCACTGTCTTCGTCTACCATTAAAGCCACTTGAAGTCCAAAAATTCATCTTAAAAAAAAAAAAAAAAAGAAAAGTAGAAGTGAGGAAGTGCAACAAAGTGCAGATCCTGAAGTGTTCACTTAAGGTTGGCTGCAAAAGCCCAAGGAGTCCCATGCATGCCTGTTCTAAAATGCATGTTTACAACAGAAATAAACATTTTAACAGTCTGGATCATCAGATACCATTTTGGACTTTTTCTTTTTTACCTACTTTATTGGAGCAATTATTTTTTCATTGCTCATCCATTGTTGTTTCTTTAGATTAAGACTTTATGCTGATGATACAGTATTTTATTCTTCAGCAGCCTCACATAGTCAACCTTTCGCTTGTCTGTAGAATGATTTTGATTCACTCCAGCAAGCTTTGGTCGGTCTCAGGCTGTAAAACTGTGTTATGCTGAATCCTCTTATTTTTCAGGGCTGAACATTTCCCCTTTGATTCAACCTGGTCTGCATTAAATAAGACATGAATGTGTCCAACAAGTCAAGTATTTTGGTATATGGCTAGATCTAGATCTGCCTTTCAGGACACACATTTCAAACTAAATCAAGAACTAAGGCCTCAGCTTGATTTTCTTTACAGTAATAAGGAATCCAGTGTAACAATGTGAAAGAGAAGAAAAGATTTCTAACTCACCATTGTGATCTATCGCTGTGTGGGCTGACTCTTGTTGTGTCAGCATAGAAAGCAGCACAGTATTCTGTTTATTTACAGAGCACCAATTGGCAAACTTCCTCCTTACCTGACTTGTCTTCCAGCGTCAAAAGTCAAACCATACAACCAGATCTCAAAACTGCATCACTTTAAAAAACACCAAGATTTAAAACTGAATGGGGCAAGACTACCTTCCTGCACCTATTATGATACAACATGTTTCAAGATACACATTGATTTAAATAATAACCATGTCCTACACAGTATTCATTACAGCAGCTGACTTTTGAATAAATGACTTGTAATCACTGAGCCTTCAATAAATGCTAATACTATTATTGTTATTATTTTTTTTATTCAAACTTGAAATGACCCTCTTTATTGTCTCTTTTGTTGTTGTTTTTCACACAACCCTGAGTAATCTAATGAGCTTACTTAGATTTGCAAGAGTAATTTCTGATCTTTTTCTTCTGCAAAAAAAATAGACTCCACAGTTTCAGTAAGGATCAGACAATTGGGAATTAAACACCAGCATTCACAATCATTAGGCAGCTGCATGAAGCCTTTGTTATCAGCTGCGCTGCACGACTGAAGTCTGTACAAACAAAGCATAAAAGTACTGCTTTGGATCTTCTGATCTTGTTTAGAAATTGAAAGAAGTTTTGATCCTTCAATGTTACTCAGTGCTGGATCTGACTACATAAACCAGCCCAGTGTACTGAGCCTAGCTGTTGTTGTCATGTGAAGCTGGAGGTTGGTGTTGCTGCAGTATTTTACCTTGTTTTTGCATAGCTTTAGTATTGCATGTCTCATGTGCATGCGCTATATTTCTGGTGTTTAAATTAAGATAAATAATCCCTTTTATCTTTTTTTCCCAATGTATTTTTATTACATTTCCTTGCATGCACATTTCACAACAGTCAGAAACACAATGAAGAATATGGATTAGTACATCAACAATGCATGCAGAAGCTAAATTACATAGGAACACTTCAAGAATTGGCGAAACATGCCAGAATACCATCTGTAAACCCTCATCTGAAAAAGCTCAGCATAATCAATGGGGGGTATCAACATATCATAAAGGGTTGTGGGCACTATTTTGCATCTGTTGCACAGGGAAGTGTCTGTGTCCAGGTATATTTTAGCCAAGGCCAATTTACAGTAAAGAAGAGGATGCAATACTATGAACTGGACCAGACTATGATGTGCATAGATTAGAAGAGTATGCATTCAAGGATTGCCTCCCAAACATCATCCTTAATGCTTTGCATTTTTTGTCTTGCTGGTTGCAGATCAACTTTCTCATCCATATCAATGATGGGTTGTTTTGATTTGAAGCATGCCCTGCATCCTGCAGCTTAGCATCTACTCTCTGCACCTCAACAGCATTGCCAATATGGTCCCTGATACACCAGTGTTTGATTTCAGTAGTGGGATTCAGAAACTGGTGGGGGACATCACAGGGACTACATCCATGTTTAATAATCTATGACTTATGCCAGTGCTGCAGCTGTGGTAAACAGGTCTTATTTTTAAAATGGGGCATCAGATGGAGATAAACATACTTTATGCAGGTGTTTATTTACAGTAAACATAGTGATTAAACTTCCGCCAGAAATGGCAGGACATGTTGGAAAGGCTGCTTCTCTTTTATCCTTTGAGATTTGTCTAATGCATCATGTAAACTGTGTTATTAGTGATATTTTGTTTCTTTGCACCATGTAATCATTTCAATCAAAATATTGCCTTAAGCTGATTACTTACAGTAATCAAAGTCCTATAAAGTGTGCATGAAAACGTTCCCTCTACTGCTGCCAAATAGGCATCAGCGGGAGCTTTATGATAGTTTATATTAATAGAAAACATGCGGACCGTTTTCTGCTTTACAGCTGAATGGCACTTAATTGAATGAGTCAGGGTGACTGTGTGCTTCAATTATCAATCATAAAGTTCAGACTCAGAATATTCAGAGGTAACAATGTTGATCTTTGTTTATGTCTGTGCTTGGCCAACAGTGGGAGGAGGTGAGCGGTTATGATGAAAACATGAACACCATTCGGACGTACCAGGTCTGCAATGTTTTTGACAACAACCAGAACAACTGGGTACGGACAAAGTACATCCGGCGCCGTGGTGCTCAGAGGATCCACGTGGAAATGAAGTTCTCAGTGAGGGACTGCAGTAGTATTCCTAACGTGCCAGGCTCCTGTAAAGAGACGTTTAACCTTTATTACTATGAATCTGATGCCGACACGGCCACAAGGAACTCACCAGCTTGGATGGAGAACCCGTGGATCAAAGTGGACACCATCGCTGCTGATGAAAGCTTCTCTCAGGTGGACCTCGGAGGCAGGGTGATGAAAATCAACACTGAGGTTCGAAGCTTTGGCCCGGTGTCACGAAACGGCTTCTACTTGGCCTTCCAGGACTACGGCGGCTGCATGTCGCTTATCGCCGTTCGTGTATTCTACAGGAAGTGTGCTCGTATCATCACGAACGGGGCGCTGTTCCAGGAGACACTCTCAGGAGCAGAGAGCACCTCTCTGGTGGCAGCGAGAGGTGTTTGCATCCCTAACGCAGAGGAGGTGGATGTGCCTATTAAGCTGTACTGCAATGGAGACGGCGAATGGATGGTACCCATCGGACGCTGCATGTGCAAGGCCGGTTACGAGGCTGTGGAGAACGGGACTGTTTGCCGAGGTATGTCATGCTCCTCTAATGTTTCTGTAAACCTGCTCAGCCTCATGAATCACTCCACCTCACCATAATAAAAGAGTAATCTAAACTCTGAGGATACAATCAATACAGTGTTTATGTCTGGCAGGGTTCTCTTCATTTTAAACTGCTGCTCGGATTTATTCATTCCAATTTAATTGATGATACAAGCTAGACGTATTAAAAAACAGGATGAATAGTCTACACTCTCTGCATCGATTATTCAGCTGAAGCCATTCCTATATTTCCATAAAAATGATTATCATTCCAAGGTGTTTATTTCCTAACATAAATACACAGCTGAATGGAGCATTTCACACAATAATTCATGCAGGGGTTTTGATCTTTGAATAAACCACTGCCTTTTAATGCTGTGACAACAAAACCACATCTGTTTGGTCTTTTTCAGCCACCACACTGTAAGGCCCAACAGTCAAAGCTTGTTGTGTAAACTTGGAAATCCAAAATAGCTAATTCAGAGTGGGTAGAATACATTTTTAGTTTTAAGTAAACAGAACTTGATTACTTTAAGTATTTTTCCATTTTTGCACTCAAATTCTTTGACAATCCAACCTTAGTCTGTAGTTTTCCTGGAATGCCTTTCAGCATTGTCCTTTTGGACGAAAAGTCAAAGGAAACGGTTTAATGTTTTCTGATGTTGCCTGTTGTACAGTCTCACTGTTCAAATGCTTTTGCATATGTTCCTGGTATAGAGCTCAACAGTGTGGTTCTGGAAGTAAAATTCCCATTCATTTTTTCCATAGTGGATTTGATTATTAGCCATATTGTGAGAAGTATCCAAGCCGGAAAAGCGAGCTACCTGATTGTGAAACGGTGGTATAGGCTCCTGTTAAAGACAAAAGTTAATAAAATATCAACCTCTTTCTAAGACGAAACATACCTTATCCATGATCTTTGTGTAAACACCACCCTCAATCCTTAACTTAAGCGCTGTTTCTGATTGGTGGAGTCTGATAACCATGGAAACGTGTAGAGTGCCCGTGATCTAAGGCTGATTACTGTTGATGACAACACTACTTACTTAGATAATATGCCATAATATGAGGCAAACATATGAAAACTACACTATATATTACAACAGGGCTGTCAAGATGACTTGCAGTTCACTAAAGTCCATGATTAGTACATTTTTTAGGCCCTTTCAACACACTTTGGTTACTCCCTGTCAGCATCTCCCTGCAGCCACAGCGATGTTAAAAAAAGCTGCTCCTAAATGTCCTATTTCACTTTAAAGACTCACAGACAGCTCAGCAGACGAGTCAGAAGTCATCTTCACCTAGTGGTATCGAACATTTACCTTTTTACTGTCCGATTTCCCTTTACAATCCATAACAAATTCCTTTTCCTGTGCTTAAGTTCATGGTATACTGTTCAAGCTACACATCATTTTAATATGTGATGAAAGGGGTGTAATTTATCATAATTATCTGCAGAAATCCTGAGATTAAAATTTTGTAGTATCATTGTAGTATTTAGAATTAAATGGTAAATACTGCAATGATGAAGAGTGTAGAAAAGGGAACTATATGGTTTGAAAACTTGAAAAAAATCTTTAAATATGAATAGAGTTAATCACAATGGATTCTGGGATATGGGTTACTTTATCTTCATAAAGAAAATATGAACACTGTCTTGTTCCTTTGTCTTTTTCTCTCCATTTTTGAATCGAAATTTTCATAGTCATTTGTTTGTCAGATAGCTTGTTTTGTTGCAGGAGGATTTGAATGGCGAATTCTACTCCCAGAACCAGAGCTGGAGAAAGAACAGGCATAGTTTGGGCTCCGTTAGAGTCACTTTAGTGGTAAGACTCTTTTGCACCGTCAGTGAAGTTACCCTGTCTTTTAGAGGGGTCCTAGATGAAAACTGTGTATGGCATGAATAACATGCTGAACATAGTGGAAGAGCATTTCCTGGTTTCTGGTCCCTGTTAGTCATTGTTGTAGACACTCAGGTTAGCCTAACTTGGGTGGAATGAATGCTCAAAACCTCATCATTTGAAACAACTGAGTGAAAAGTGTGTATGAGAAACGTATACCTTTATGAACAGTTGTAAGTATTTTAAAATGCTGTCATGAGTTGAATTAAAACCCAATTTTCAAGCAAGGGGTAGTCTCCATGGCTTTGTTAAGCTTTAAAAACCAAGCTGAGGTACAAATGTGCATGCAAAATTGATTTAATCTGCCTTAAAATGATGAAGTACCTGCTTTTAAACCACTTTTCAGCTTTAAACTTTTCCTGTAATCAGTTTTCTTTAACTTTTTTGAGTTTTATTATCAGGTTTAACTTTGCACAGAAAGGCTGGAGAAGTGTTTGTTGCAATCTCTAACTATCTTCCTTGCTGCAGACACATCTGCAATTAAACCTTGAATCTTTTGGGTAAAGATGATAATCTTTTTTGCTGATGTATAAAGAAATTGAACTCAAAGTGTGTAATTTCTTGGGCAGGACATGTTGATAGTTTTTCTGTCTCCACATCTTGAATACAAAGACTATAAAACCTTTCATCTAGATACACTATTATCTGCGCGTGTAACACATCTTGTGCTTAACAGAAATTCAAAGAAAACACAAACTGCAATTTCCAATCGGTGAAATTTCCTCCCTGACCTTTTGTTGGGAGGAAGCCTCCTTCCGTCCATGAGGACAAAGAAGATATTTTTCAAAATTGCCTGCTTTTTCCTATTGAAATCCCTCGCAGGCAAATCGATTTCAGCTTTTCAGAACATCAATGTACCCAACATTTATGTGAGCTGTGCCCTATCCGCACTCTGGCAGGTGGTATTTGGTCAACGTGCTCAGAGATCTTGATCACTGGAAACAGCACAGCGGCGTGTTCCCCTGCAGACTGCTGCCGAGCCGCTCCTGCCCAGCACAACAAACCACCCACCTGCGTTTCGGATCGGTTTGTCTGCCTCTCTTATGCCTGCCTGTAATTACAACACATCCCCCCAGTGTGTGTATGTGCTGGGAGGGGAAACGTGATGGGTGCTGCCTCACAAACGGCGGCCGGCCTCGTTCAATGACTACTAATGAGGACAGGCAACGGCTCCTCCTTGAGGAATACAGGCCAATAAACGGCACGCAGAAAGAGAGCCAGTCTGAATCCACATCCCGGCGTAATTACACAAATCTGCTTGTTTTTTTGACCCACATGTAATTCATTGCTTGGTGATTGGGACATCTCAGGGGTGTCCTCTGTCATGCGATTTGTGCACTAAATGGGATTATACAGTTAAATGCTGTCTGTGCAACAAGGAAGGCATGTTGATTCCTTTATATCTGCACGCTGCTGTGTGCTGAAGTCTAATTTCACCAGCTGTTTCTGATCTACAGTTCAAGATAAAATTCAATTCAATGGTTTTATGCGCTGAAACTGTTAAAAAATGACAATGCCAGAACATTAAAGCACAATTTCTACAAAATACATGACAAAACTACGATAAAAAGTGTAACTTATAAACCATATACCGAGACAAGTGTTAGCATGATAAGGCTCATTTATGCTCTGTTTTTGAAACATGTCGACTACAGATACAGTCTAAATTTCTGCATGTTCTCTTGAAGCTTACACATCTGCACTGAAGGTTGCAATAGTATCTGTAACTGTAAGGCAGTACTATGATGTTAACTCACTTGTACACAGACAGATAGCTACAACAGACCATCTGGGAAGAGGACGGACAGAGCAGCAACAAAGGAGCTGTAGAGGTTCATAGGAGACAGTACAGAAGAGGATTAGAGTCAGGGTTATAGGTTGAAAAGATGCTGTGCATTTAAGTGTGCTTTCACATTAGGCCCAGTTGTTTCAAACCACGCTAGAGCGCATGTGGGCCCAGGCCTGGTGCCCGGGCGTGGTTCGTTTGCATTCACACTACCAAAATTAACCGGACTTTGGGCTCAAGTGCACTCAGATCAGGGACCAGGCCCCTAGTGTGAAAGCACCCTTAGTTAATATTTAGACTAAAGGTCTTTGGACACTGGGCCATTATTTTTGGATCCATAATCCGAAAAACGTCACACACTTGAACATTGCACGCTGAGTCCGCTGCGTTTTATTTGTATTCACTGTGAAAATTTGTTGAAATTGGCAAATTGTTTCATTCTGCGATAAGGAGTAAGGATGAGCCTGTGGTTCTGTCACCCCTGTGCACAAGCTTGCAGGTCATAGCACTGTACCAAGTTGGGAAAGACAGAGAGAAACTTCTCATTGATGTCTCTGTTAGGTGGCTGTGAGAACAAACTTCTGCCTTTATCTGTAATATTCCATGGTTGATATTCACATACTACACGAACAGTTGACAGTGTTTTAATTGTGCTTTCTGTGTGAGCAAAAGAGAGAGAGAGAGGAGGAAACAGCAGGCGCTGGTTTAAATCATTAGCCATTTATATGACTTCGGCTGTTGCAAAAATTTGCAGACCCTTGACAGAGGACCTTGGGATTTGACTAGGCTCATAAAAGTCATGAAATAAGTTTTCAATAAAATTTTGAATTAATTCTAAAATGTAATGGGCACCGGTGAAGGGAAGCTAGAATGAAGAGATTTTCTCTCTCCGTCTTATTTTGGTGAGGATTCCGGCTGTGTTTTTCTGTACCAGCTGTCATTTATGTAGGGTTTGGCAGCTTTGGAGCTGTGGATCAAACCCCTGATATTCTGACTGAGAGGCAACTGACTCTAGCTTCTGAGCCTTAGTCCCCCTTATCCTACCATGTGACTGAGGAAGTTTAACCTCTTAATGTGAAATAGCAGCTAAATCTTTATCTTTGGGTCTCTTGCTTCTCAAACTGACTGGAGTATGTGCTATGGCTCCCTCTGCTCCTCACTCAAATGAAAATGAGAGCTCTTTCAGCCTCATCTAGTTTTCTTTTTTTCTTCTAATCATGACTGAAACTGAAACTGGATTAATAACCCAGCACTCTCCCTTATGAATAATAGATTAGGTGTGACCACAGAGTTGTACTATGCAAATGTGCTGCATTTTTCTCTTCATGTTAAACATGTATACTCTCACTGTCACATTTCTGTGAAGTTTGGATTAACTAAATTTATGTTTTCTGAAGTCAGTGGCGGGATTCTGTTTGTCAGATTTGATGGATGTGGATCCCTGTGCGTCTCATTTCTCCATCCTCTCAATGCACACGTATACCCAGAGGAGAATCTTCACAGCCTGCATGCTCTCCTCTTCATCACCCCCTCTGCAGCAGTGAACGGTATAGATTGGAGCTCTGCAGGGCTCAGAGACAAACCATCGCGACTCTGACAGAAGCACATCCAGTATCTTTCAAAGACAGTTTTCTTCTCTTCTCTCCGTCACTTGGTCTTCTCCATCCCATGACTCGCTGGCTGAATATTAAAGCTTTATGAAAAGAATGCATTAACTGAGAGTGCAGCCGTGGAATGCAGCAAAATGCCACGCACGGAGATGGATTTTATGGCTCCATACAATAGTTATGAGCCTCAGTGCAAACAATGAGGAAGTGTGAGTGTTAGCAAGATTCAAAATAAAACCATTACATTAAAAAAGATACTATTGGTGGCTCCATTGTTGAGAAGCTTGTATTTAAAAAAAAAAGCTGCCACCACTTGGTCTGCTTTCTATTTATCTTCATAAATGCTGAAAGCTAATATCAGAGCTCAAAACTGTGGTCACTCACCGCCTTTCAACTGCCAGACGATGGATAATGAATTGATCTATGAAAGATGCGCCTTTGCCTGCCGATATTATGGGGTAATGAATTGATTTGTGAGAGGTGCCCTCTGCGGGTTTCTGAGATATCCTCTTTCATAGCTGGATTATGAACCCACAGAGACAGCACGAAGACTCCAAGATGAAAGAGACTATTTGTACTGTAGTATTGATAACACTGGCAATGCTTTGTTCCAACAGCCCTGCAACTAAACGTGTAATTACGCATGTAACAATTAAATCCTTGGCAGGGATCCCGGCAAATAATTACGCTGTCATGAAATCTGTCAAAATATTGACAGCAGAAGGGGGTGCTTACATCAAATTTTCTGAGGCCTTTTTTTCTGTGCGATTGTCTTACAAGTGAGATTATATTTCCTCGCTAGGGAGAGAAGGAACCACACTGCAGCTTTCAGCAGAGATGTCCATGAGCAGAGACAATCTTACCCTCCTCAGAGCTCTGTAAAGATGGTGCACCACAGAGACACGCTGTTTGCTTTCACTGCTCACTGCAGTATGAAAATCTCCTCTTCACTGAAGTGCAATGAAAGCCATGTACATGGGTGCAAGCACAAGCTCCCTGAACAAAGTCCATGTGTGTTTCCACACTGTAATCTGATCATCTAACCCCATGCTACTGTGGGTTCAGGGGTCGGCACTGCTGCATGTTGCCAAGAGTCAAATGGAGAATATCATTCATGGCTTGATTCATTTCATGGTTGTGTTTTTGTTAATGAGAGAGAAAAAGAGAAAGTATGGTGGAAAACAAGCAGCACAGTTTGTATGACCCTGTGACCTGGTATTACAGAGAGAAGAGTCAACACATAACATCTCACAGCATGACAGAAGATAAAGATATGCAGCTTTCACATACTCTGCATGCTCTTCGGCTTATGTAGAGTGGAGAAAAAGGATTTTACTGGAAAACTAACATCCTGAGAGAGATGAATTCGGAGAGTTCAATACTGAATGCATAGAAAAGGGAGAGGAATTTGAAACATATGATATTCAAATAAGGGCTGCTCTTGCATAATGTGTTTTACAGCAGATAGCAACTTTTTTTTTAGAAACTAAGCATTTCATCGTAATGGATCATTAATGCAACATTCTCACTAAAAGGCTCCCTAATATTGGTGTTGGTCAGTGTCCAATAGCTTCAAACTATAACGCTTTAGGTTTCCCTCAAGGGTCCGTATTACTGGCTCAGCAATGATAAATGAAAAATCTGGTAAATGTCTAAAAGAAGCTTTAAAATTAAGCACTGTTTCATGGGATCAGTGGTATCTGAGGACCTAGTATTACCTCATGACATTATTGTTTGTTGTGTTGCATTTGCAAGAGTTAAGCAAAGTCTGTAATTAACTCAAATATACTGACATTTATAACTAAAGACATGGAGATGTTGCATGACAACAGCAATATGCTGTGCATTCTTGTTTTTAAATTCATATAAAGGAATACAGTGCACATTTGCAGGTGACATATCCTTTATGTATCCAATACATACAAGTGCATTTCAAAATAAAAATGAAAAATTCATTTTTATCCCTTGATTTACTTCAAAAAGTTAAACTCCCATAGTGAAATATATCAAGGTTTTTTTTTTTTTTAAATCTTGATGATTATTGCTTAAGTCCAGTCTGCAAAGGTTCCCTGAGCCTTTTTTCTCTCACTCTGGTTCATAGGGAAGACTGATGACTTGACTTTTGTCTAGAACAGTGGTTCTCAGCTGTTGACCACCTTAAGAGAAATCATGACACTGATTTTTGAAAGTGTTCAACCAGTCAAACTTTTCAAAGATGTAATACAAGTTTAGAAACTAAATAGAAAAAAGCATATTGAACAAAAAGACAAGACAAAACAGACTAAACATAAACGCTTAAAGTTTAAAAGCTAACTATTACAGAACAACATGCATGCATCTATTTTTACTCTATTTTCCATAGACAGCATGGACATTTGAGAATGTTTCAAGGAATTTCCTTGTTATCTTGGGTAAACCAGCAGTGTTATCCAAAAACAAAAAAGAGTTAAATAAGTAAAGAGTTTGAGACATTTACTGACTTTTACATTTAATCATAGGAACATGTAAAAAAAAATCAGGTATGAATATACCCTATCTGCTTAGGGCTTTTATGTAATGGATTTCTGCCATGTTTGTTTTTTTTTGGCTCGCATTCCTGGCCCACCACTAGTCCAGAAGACAGTCACTGACACAATGAGGGTAAGCCACAGAAGGTCACTGCTGAAAAGGCTGGCTGTTCTCAGACTCTGTATTAAAGAATATTCATGGTAAAGTTTGCTGGAAGAGAAAAGTGTGGTACGACAGTGTGCATGAGCTCAGCCTTCAGAGGACTGTCAAACAACGAGGATTCAAGATCTTGGACAGAGTCTGGAGTCAGTGGATCAAGAGCCACCACACAGATGGGTCCAGGAGATGGGCTACAAGTCTTGTTCTCAGAGGTCCAAAGACCTGTTGGTAGATGTTTGTAGACTTTGCATTTCATTTGTAAATCTTTGTCCCAGAGTCTGGAGAAAGATCAGAGAGGGACTGAATCCATGGTGCTTGAAGTCCAGTGTTTTCAGTCAGTGATGGTTTGAGGTACCATGATGGTGATACTGATCCATCTGCTGACAAGCTTTATGTAGACACTGATTTCCTTTTCGAGCAGGATTTGACAACTGCTCACAAAAACTACCAGAAACTGGTCTGCTGACCATGGTGTTACTGGTCTGACCTACAGACCATAGAGAATCTTTGAGGTATTGTCTTGAGGAAGATGAGAGACACCAGACTCAACAATCCAGATGAGCTGAAGGCTGCTATCAGAGCAACCTGGGCTTCATAACACCCTAGCAGTGCCACTGACTGATTGCCTCCATGCCATGTGACATTTTTCCATCCTTTCTTATCAATAAACAAGAATCGACGTGTTCACCTCACCTTCACCAGACATGAACATGCAAACTTCCAACAAACCTAACAACAAACTGCACATGATCAACAGGCAGCACAGCCTGTCAGTAAGTTGCATGGATGATGAGGAGAATCTGAGCTACACTGTGTCCCTCTTAGGTGTTGGCCTCCCTGTGAGGTCTCTGTAAGTTGTTGCTGTTTGGAAGTGAAGTTCCTGCCGGTGCACCCAGAGCAATTAGATTAAGGAGGAAAGGCTTCAGTAATTCTTCAGCCAAATGTGCTTGTAGATAAAGAGAGTTAGGGGGATCGAGCGCTAAGGTAGGTGCCGGGCAGACGTGATTGGATAGACGTGATTACATGGAAAAGAGGAGAGGGGGAGGCGGAGGCAGGAAATGAGTCCCCCTAACCCACTGTCAGAATCCCAATTATTACAGTCTCCTCGTCTGGAGAGGGTTTAAGGGGTGGAAATCAGCGTAGCACAGACAAATCCACGCCGCTGCCTTTATTTCCCTGGGTGCCGCTGTCTTTAATGGCAGCTCTAATTGACTAACAGCACACGCGGGGAGCAGGCGCGCTGATGACTGGATGACTGTCCTCTGCGCTGGAACAAGACACAAAGCAAAGCAAAACAAACACACCCCCTCAAGGCTTCTGCTGCATTGTGCATTGTGCAAATGGAGATGAAGGAAGGTTTGCATTGTGCCGCAGAAACAGAGAGAGAGAGAGGGAAAATAAGATAAAGAGAAAGGGAGACTAAAATGTCAACACTCTGCCTACACAACATACAGCCTCACAGTATTATGTTAAAGTAAAAGCCACACTTATTCTATCTGATTGATGGTGGCTCCGGCTGCTGTAAGAAGCTGTTTAGTTCAGCATAAGGATACAAATTAACAGCTGAACAGATGTTCACTGCTGTACAGTTTGTCTGCTAAATGGCTTCATAGACAACATGACTTAATTTAAGCCTTATATGCAATATCACTTAATTTCTATGACTGATATTTCCACAAAGGCACAATAACAGTTCTGTGATGTGTGTTTAATAGAGGTTTCCTCTTTGGTCTGTGCACATTGTCAGATGTTGTAAACAGCAGGAGCTCAAAGACATCTTGTCTTCTTATCTGCAGAGACACCAGGGAACATTTCAGGAGCATTTATTCCCGTTTTACTGACTCTGATGGGATTCCAGTATGGCCAGGTGCTTTTCCCCATCTCTGCTACTCAGACCTTAACGTCTAAGTAAAGATGATTAAAACAGCTTATAATGGAAAATTAAATAAACAAATAAACTGCACCACTGACTCTTACTGACTCAGTGTTTTTGTTGATGAAAATAAATAAGGTATGAATTAGCTGCTACTCAGGATGCTAGTTTAGGTTTAGGCATCCAATTTGTTAAAGGTATCCTAGTTTCACTAGTTTGAATCCAGATCCTAACACTGTTTGATGGAAGTCATCCCCCACTTCTTTTCTGGTTAGTGTTCCTTCTTTTTATCATATACAATTGATTAACCGGTTGCCAAGTTATGATTTAAGAGCTCCTTTTTTACCAGCAGTCTTAGGCAAAAAACACTCTCCACTATTCTTCAGAGTGCAATACTTGTCCCAAACTTGACATTATAGATGCAGGCTTTCAGCTGTGTGCTGGTAAGCTTGATGGTCCTTCTCCTCTTTAGTCCATAGGACAAGGTGTCCATGGTTTCCAAAATGAATTTTAAGTTATGATTCATCTGACCACAGAACAGTTTTCCATTTTGCCTCAGTCCTGAGCTTTGGCTCAGAGAAGATAGCATTTCTGGATCCTGTTCACATATGGCTTCTTCCTCTCCAGCTTCAATTTGCATTTGTGGATGAAACAGTGAACTGTGTTGGCAGACAAGATTTCTGGTAGTGTTCCTGAGCCCATGCAGTGATTTCCGGTATAGAATCACGCCTGTTTTTAATGCGGTGCCACCTGAGGGCTCAAAGTTCCAGAGTGTTCAATACTGACCTTTGGCCTCATCCCTTGTGCACAGAAATTTCTCCAGATTCTCTGAGTCTTTTGATGATATTGTGTTCTGTAGATGGTGGGATACTTAAAGTCTTTGCAATTCTATATTGAGAAACATTTTTCTGAAATTTGTCCACAATTGTTAAACACCACTTTTGGAAATTTATGATCCTCTCGTCACATTTAACCATTTATTGCAGAATGGATATACAGTTTTACTGCTCCTTGGGTAAGTCAAGTAGCATGCTTTGACTTTCCAGGGAGTGCACGGCAAGAAACCAACATATTTTCAGAGGCATTCATGAAAATGCATATTGAATACAATGAAATTAGAATAAAATCAATTAACCTCTGGTAGCATCAAAGTGATTATGAGGGTGCAACACATGTTATGCCATAAAGAAAGTGAAGCTTTTACAGCATCATCAGTGTGGTGCATCAGCATTGATGCAAGAACAGATTAGTGAGTAGGACATCCTATTTACAGTAAACCACCATACCACCAGACCACCATATTGAGAGAAAGAGCTGTGATTGGTGATAATTGGGATCAGATGGCCATTAGCTAATCGCAACTGGGCGTATGACCTCCATGCCCTGCATGAACTAACACTAAGCTTCATTTCTGAGAGACTCTGCCTCACTAAAATGCCCCTTTAATACCAAAACATTTCAATCAGTGCCCCAACTTTTTTGGAATTGGGGTTTTGTGTTCACCTTGAGACTGAATGCATTGATATGAATTCAAATACCGTTAAGTCCTTATGTACTGTTTCCCCTGTTAAGGATGGTAAATCTCCCAGCCCCTGTCTGCACCTGGAATGTTGAAAAAAAGGAAGAAAGTCACATTAATAAAGAAAGAGTCTAATGGGAGAAAGAAATCAGTGTTTCTTTCACATACATCCTCTCTGGTATACATAATATATATTGTTAGGGAAATCACATCACATAGCATGAGCACATATGCACTTTAGTTCAGTAGTCATTCATGTGCACACACACAAATCTCGCCTACCCACACACATCCACTTAATCATCCTCATTTTCACAGCACATCCATCATATGCGGATGCGATAACGTGACCTGCGATCCCTGAACTCAGAGATCACGGCCTGTTAAGCCTGCAAACGTTTCCCACATGTTTCTGCACATGTCGGCCTCTGCTCCAGATGCCCCTCTGTCACACTCCTCATTATCCCAGCCCATCTATTGAATCTCAAATTCAGACAGTATGACCTCTTCTAATCCTTGCACCTCTTTTTTCCTTTATTATTGGTCATCTCATTGACTGTAGCTGCTTCCTGTAGGTCTGGCTCTTGCTTGCGACACCTTTCCCCCATCTCGCCTCAGAAACCAGACGGCTTGATTTCCACGGGCAGTTTTCTGGTGTTTCTCCAGGGTGAAATCCCTGAGAACTTCTGGTTTCGTTCATGATAGATTCGCCTTGGACAAGCCGTACTGACACTGAGGAAATGAGAGCTGCGCGGTATATCGAGATCCTTCCATATGTGCCTCTCTTTTTTTCATCATGGACAAGGCCGGGGCTTTGTCAAAACATCCCCATCGGCCTCTCTCTCTCTCAGATGTCCTCGACTCGTGTGCTGTGAGAGGAATCAAGCCGCTCTCTCTCTCCTGGCTATAAGGAAGACTGATGGATCAAGCATCTGTCTAGATAAAAGATGAGAAACAATCGGGCCCACTGTTTAAGACACGAATCCCTCAAGAGTATCAGTGACCTTGTTTTCCAATCATGTATAAGAAGTCGGTCAACATCGGGAGAAAAATGTGGCGTCTTGTGTTGCATGCCATTGACCTACATTACTGCTACTCTAAAAGTAAAAGCAGAGAGAAAGTTTATCCATCCCTGTACATCGGCTGAGTGTGCCACGTGGATTCTGCAGCTGTAGTATAGAGGAGATGAGCACAGTTGTTCACACACAGTTAACCCCTTGGTCACTCACTTAGAAGCTGGAAAGCTTGAGTCTATATTCTGCTTCACACCGGATGATCTTTCTCATACATTGTAGCGTTGCAGCAGAAGATACTCCAAACATAAATTGACCCATCATACAAGCTGTGTTCCTCTTTTGAAAGGTCCATAAACACTAGAAAGACATTGACAATCATTGTTGACTGTTTTCACTTTTAAAGTATGGTTAGCTTTGCTGCATTGAAAGTTACACTGCTGCTGGTCCCTGACTTTTCCTAAATGTTTATGTATTTTAATTCAGAACGTTATGTTTATTAAATGGCAGATGGACCAATTTTATTAACTTCTGCAAACATTTAAATTTATCTTAACAGGAAAACCTCATTGAGATTAAGAATTTCATGCACAAGAGCATTCTGGCCAAGACAGGCAGCAGTGCTTTTAACAAAGATGACACAAAAAACAGAGTAATTACAAAGAGATCAACAAATCCTGGGTGAAAGAGCAGAAAACTTCATCCAAGACGTCTACAACTGATGCATTTTCCTCCAATGCCTTCAATCTGTCTTCAAAAAGATTTGGAGACCAGCCCACCAAGACACAAGCCCCCCCCAGCAGATTAGTAAATCTTCTGACTGAGGCACAGAGCACAGACTGTAGCTATCAGGACTTTTCACATGAATAAAATCACAAAAGTATGAGGGAAATATCTTCTTCCGCTTATCCAAGGCAGGTTGTTGTGGCAGCAGGCAAAGCAAGTTAAATCAGACATCTCTCTTCCCAGCAACGTTTCCAGTTCCACTTCCTCTTGAGGAATTATGAGGTGCTTCCAGGCCAGATGAGACTGATAATCCCTCTAGTGAGTTCTTGGTCTGCCCTAAGGTCTCTTCCCAGTTGGACGGACCTGGAAGACCTCTGCAGGGAGGTGACCAGGATTCATCCTGATCTGATGCCCAAACCACCTGAACTGGCTCCTTGATGTGAAGAAGCAGTGGTTCTACTTAAAGATCCCTCTGGATGTCTGAGCTCCTCAACCTATCTCTAAGGCTGTGCCTAGCCACCCTCCTGAGGAATCTCATTTCAACTGCTTGTGTCCATGATCTCATTTTTCGGTCTTTACCGAAAGCTCTTGAACATAGACGAGGGTTGGAACAAAGATGGTCCATTAACTTGTGAACAAGTCCTTGAGATACTTGAACTCCTCCACTTGGGCAAAGACTCACTCCTCAACCAGAGGGAGTAGCCCACCTTTTTCCAGCAACAAACCATGGCCTCAGACTTGAAGCTGCAAATCACCCCAGTGCCTGCTGGAGGTCTCCAGCTGAGGAAGTCAACAGACCAACGTTATCTGCAAACAGCAGAGATAAAATTCTGAGGTTCCCGAACTGGAAACCCTCCTCCCTTTGACTGCACCTTAAGATTCTGTATGAGGGAAGTAGATTGAGTAAAACCTCATAAATAAGAATATGCCAATGCTTTAGCCTACAAGTGGTCAATGACGGCCACCCAACTTGATCATACAAAATACAATGATGAGTGACAACAGGTCACCATAATCAATCAGAGGTGTAAAAGTGGCAGAAACAAGTCTTTTCTTAGCAGTAAAGAGAAATCAAGACTTGTATCTGAAATAAAAACCCAGCTGAAGCTTAGACTTTTTAACAAGTTGCTCAATGTGAAGACTGAAAATCAAAAAATCAGTCAAACACCCAAGATATCTATAAGACTATCTATATACATCTTTATGCAGATGACAGTGTTGTCTGCGTATACATGAACATTTGGGTTGGAAACATTATGACAGATGCTGCTGATATAAAGTGTAAATAACAGTAGTCTCTAAAGTGAACCCTGAGGCACCCCATTTTTAAGTTTAAATGGGGTGCAAAATTTATTTTTTTATCATCAAATCAGACACAGCCAGTTGTTATTTTCTTGTCCTCAGAGTGTTAGATTAATGATCTATCACAAATAGATAGATCATTAAAAATGGGAGGCACCCCATTTTTAAGTTTAAATGGGGTGCAAAATTTATTTTTTTATCATCAAATCAGACACAGCCAGTTGTTATTTTCTTGTCCTCAGAGTGTTAGATTAATGATCTATCACAAATACAGGTGTTATGTATGGAATGATTAGGGACTGCTGTATGTGGTGACAAATAATATTAAGAAATGTTGCCATGAATGTGCTAAAAATATACTTTTTGTTTTATTTCATTTTTAAAAAGAAACTCCAAAACAATGAGAGCACATCTTTTTGGATTGGGTGTCTATCATCTGAGATAATAAAGTTTGTAATCAAGCAGTTAAAATGAACTCCCATTGTCTTTCTGGAAGGTGTTAACGCTGATCTAAAGTTACAAAATCATCTGCTGGTTGTGTTTTTCTCACTGCATTTGAATTATACAACTGGCTTCCTTCAACGACAGCGACTTATATAAGCCTGCATTTCCTCACACTTTAAAACAGTACAGTATAAGAGTGAATAGGCATTTTATTCCAGTGGAGGAGATTCTCGAAAAAGTATAATGGATTCTAAAATAAGTAACATCACCCACCAACAAAGATATCACTCCTGTTAAACTTCAGGTGATTAAACTTTAAATGACAGCATGGGTGAGGCTGAGGGATGGCAGGGTAGAGAGAGATCAGAGTGGAGAGGCTACAGGCGAAGAAAATATCAGCAAGGACATATGAGGAGCTCGGATTTCTGTTTTTTTCTCCTTCGGCTCCTCTTATCAGTGCTACGTGCCTCACCACCCATCAACATGCTGCTCTAATAGCCAAGAGAGATCATGTCCTTTGAGTTATCTTAAAGGGAGACATCACAGGGAGAGAATACTAATGCTGCAAACTTCCAATCTTCAGTATTTTGTGATTCTGATGTTGGGCTTCAACTGAGGGATTACTTTCTCTTCTGTGATGCGATTTCCATATACAGCTCCTTTCAAAACACATCATCTGATTTTTAAAAAGCAGGGTTGTCATCTTAAAAATGAGGCTGCTTTCTTCAGTGCATGAAAATAAGATCTGTTTGTTCGTACTTCCGGCATAATCTGTTAGAATGGCTCTCTTAACTTTTGAATCCACAGCAGGAAATGGGAAGATAGAGGGGTTGGAAAAACAATCAAGAATATATGAGTTACATTTTTGGGTTTAATTGTAATTTTATCAAGCATATTACAACTCTGAAATTGATTAAAAGTGTCAAAAAATAAAAGAACTAGAATCAAGCTTTAGGATAGCACACCCTGCTAGTATTTTCTTCCATGCAGCTTTTCCATCATGCACCCATCGACACTCCTTCTCTGCCCACTATTAATGTAAACTCATCTGCATCATCAAAAAAGAGGATTTTGTCAAATGACTGTGGTCTGAAAATTGTATTGTAGTCATGCAGCAATAGTAAGTGCTCAGACATCTGCAGAGAGCTAGGACAAGGGCGAGGATTAGGTAGCCTGCTCCTTCACATCAAAAATAGCCAGTTTAGGTGGTTTGGGCATCTGACTAGGGTACCTGCCTGAGAGGTCTTCCTTGTGCCTCACATTCAACTGGGAGGAGACATCCGGGTAGACCTAGAAGTCACTGAGGAAATTAGATATCTCTTCTGGCCTGAGAAGCCGAAAGGATCTCCCAGGAGGAGGTTGAAAATGTCGCTAGGAAGAGAGAAGTCTGGGTCAACTTGTAATAAGTTCTTCAACTGTAAAGACTACAATATGAGAAGGGGAAATAGCTTTAGCTTCCACACTAACAGGTCTGTTTACAAGGGACCAAATCCACTCTAATGCAATCAGCTGATGAAAATGTTACAAATATCTTGAACACATTTTATTGTGATTTGATATATTTCACAACTTCTTAGTGCATGGCAGATCCTGAAATCAGTGCCCCTTTACAACAAATTGGTAGTATATTGTAAATCTGGAATCTGGTTGAATTTAAAATTGATCATGAATTGAATGTTGACCCAGGGAACCAAAATCAAAGTCAAACTGCATTGTGAGATTTTGAAAGATTCCCAACTCTTTAGAGTGTGTGTGTATAGTAGCAGAAGTCTACATCCTATGGACACTCCAAGGTCCACATGTCCTTGTTCGATGAGTCAGCACACACTGTAAATCTCTCATTGGTCAATACAGCTCTCTTGCCATGTCATTAAGATAAATTCAAGAGCGTTTAATTACTTGGCAATCAGAGTGATTTAGATTCACAAACTACACCCTGCTGTTCTCAAAGGAAAACAAAGACTGAGTTCTATTAACAGGTAATTCCAGCGTCTGAGAGCAAATAAGAAAAACTAACAAACAAAAAATATCCTTGGATTTGAGGGCAACAGCTCTGTTAACCTCAGTGAATCCCTATGAGCTGATACTGTCAACACAGGCTTTATCAACCCACCGGGAGCCTCTGCAGTGTTTAAACTAAATCAACAACCAAATCAAGCCGTTTATATTGATATTTATTTAACTTTGGGCTTTAATTCCAAAATGTTTAGAAATCCACCACCTAATGTCAACTGAAAAGTTGGCCTGGCAGAGCAAAAGTTTTCTGTCATCGTCCTCCCCGGGAGGTTTTCCGAGTGGTGTTTGAGTTTGAAATTGAACACATGCCTCCAAGGCTTTGTCGATGTCGAGTCAACCTCTCCCCTGTAGAGCCAACACTTCAGGGTTCAGCCTTGTTTTCTTTTTCAGGTTATGCTACCTGTGTGTTCCTTACTCCTGAGAAATCAAGGTGAATTACTTTTGGCAAAGCAGACATAATGCTTCTAACATTCAGTGTATCAAGTGACGAGGCCTGAGAGATATTGATGAAAGAGTAACACCTGCACTTTGACAAACCACAAAACAGAGGGGAAACCATGGAGCTATTTCCCATCAGGAAGTACTTCATAATGTGAAAAGAAACCATAAGAAGTGTGTGCTATAATCACTAGACTGGAGCCATGTTTGCAGTTCTTTGAGGGCGTACAAGGCCTTGCAAATCATGCTAACACTCTGACACTGACAATCTTTACATGACAGTTTAAGCAGATTTGAGTTCTGCTCTGTAAAACATCATATCTAAGTTGACATGATACCAAGCTACCTACCACTAACTTTGTTAGACTGCAGATATCTGATAAGAGAACTGTTGAAATTAAAAGTTGAATAACAGATGATGTTTCACAAAAGTCCTATAAAGCATGGGCCAAATTTATTGGCAGTCTTTTCTGAATATTTCAACCGAAGGATTTTTTCCAACCTGTAAGTTGACCAAGAGTAGAAGTCAGAGTGTCAAGAAAGCCACTAGGGCACAATATGTGGGAACTGTGAGTAGATATATCACATTATGGTCAATCTATTCAGAAGTTATTGAGATATTATAGAAGAAACTTGGACATTCTGGTGGTGTTATAAAAATGCTGAATTAAGCCAAGATTCTGAATGATTATTACTTTTGAGACCACCAATGTTCAAACCAAATTCAGTGCCATTTTTGCTGAACGTTGAGACATTCAGTCTGATCAAAAGTGGTGGAATCTGGACATAAATGTGAACCACATATCAGGGCAAGTGAGCCAATGGTTGTTGAGCATTTGTATCAAAACCACATTAAAACCTATGGGTGCACTGGAGTGAAAATAACAAGATCGTTAAAGTCATTGTGTTTTATTGTTTGGAAACTATAGCTAAAAAATGGTACCAAGTTGGGTCCAATTTATTTTGTAGATCTTTAGATTTTTCAGTTTGACGTGTTGTTATTATAGAAGAGCTAAAAAGGCTAAGATTCTGTCTTATTTTCCTCTAGTCAACGTCAACATTTGAACCAATAAACTTTTTATTTTTTATTAAATGTTGAGACATTCAACCTGATCAGAAGTGGTGGAATCTGGACGTAAATGGGGACCACTTCTTAGGGCAATTGATCCACTGGTTGTCAGGCAATCGTATCAAAAACCCATAGGCACACTGGAGGGAAAAAACAAGATTGTTAAAGTTATTTGATTTTACTGTAAGGGAAATTAGGCTATAACATTTGTACAAAGTCTGTTACAATAATTTTAAAGATATTGAGATATTCCAATATGCCAATTAGCCTAATAGGGCTAAGATTCTGTTGGATTTTCCTCTAGACACCACCAATATTTCAACCAATTTCCATGTCATTGTATTTGTTAAATATGTAGACGTTCAGTCTGATCCAAAGTGATCGAATCTGGGCATAGACATGGAGACCAAATTTGAGGGCAGTTGGTTCAGCGGCTGTGTGAATGTTTGTATCAAGACCTCATTAAAATCTATTGGCAGCACTGGAGTGAAAATATAAGAGCATGAAAGAGTCTTATTGTTTGGGAACTATAGCTATAAATTGCATATAAAGTTTTGTTTCAATCTATAAGTCAATGTTGAGATATTTCCCAAGATATAGAGGACATTTAATATGCTGTTGGTGTAAAAGAAGAGCTCATAAGGGCCAAGATTCTGTCAGATTTGCTCTTGACACCACCAATATTTAGACCAATTTCAAAACCTTTTAATCCATTAAACGCTGAGACAGTCGGTCTGATGTAAAGCAGTGGAGTGTCTGCATAGATGTAGTTCAAAATTGAGGGCAGTTGGTTCAGTGGTTGTTTAAACGTTTGTTTCAAGACCTCATTAAAACCCAATGACAGCACTGGAGTGAAAATTACAAGATGATGAAAGTCATTGTGTTTTATTGTTTGGGAACTATAGCTATAAATTGCGTACTAACTTTGATTTTAACCTGTTTTGTCAATCTTGGGATATTACACAAGATACAGAGACAATTTGACATTCTGGTGGTGTTAAAGAAGAGCTATATTGGGCTATGATTCTGTCAGATTTTGCTCTTGACTCTGCCAGTATCTGCACCAAAAGTCAAACCATTTAATCCAATAAATGTTGAGACAGTCAGTCTGATGCAAAGTGGTGAAGTCTTGGCATAAACATGGTTCCAAATATGAGTGCAGTTGGTTCAGTGGTTGTGTGAACGTTTGTTTCAAGACCTCATTAAAACCCAATGACAGCACTGGAGTGAAAATAACAAGATCATGAAAGTCAATGTGTTTTATTGTTTGGGAACTATAGCAATAAATTGCATACCAGGTTTTGTCCCAATCTGTTTTATCAATCTTGAAATATTTTACAAGATATGGAGAAAAACCAACACCTAGGTGGTGTTATAAATGAGCCAAACTGGGACAAGAATTTCTATGGTTTCCCTTCTGAACCTCCAATATTTGCATGAAATTTCATGGCATCAAATGTCGAGACGTTCAGTCGGAACCACAGACTGAATTTTAAGGCAATCACTCAAATAGTTGTTGACGACATTGTGTCACAACCACGTTAAAAAACAATGTTGGCACTACAATAAAAGTCACAAGATCATTAAAGTCATTTGGTTTTATTGTTTGGTCATTGTAGCCATACGTTTGTACCCAGTTTTGCTCTTATCTTGCAAGATATGTAGAAAATCTGATGATCTGGTGTTACCAAAGGAAAAGCTTGATGATAACCAGAGTTGGTTGTTTGGTTTTTTCTCTCGGCACCACAAATATTTGAACCAAATTTGATGCTGTTTTATCCATTATTTAATGCCAAGACATTCGGTCTGAACCAAAGTGGTTGAGTCAGGACATAAAAATGTGGAGGAAATCAGAGGATAATTGATCCAACAGTCCTTGAAACATTTGGAAACTGCATCAGGGCATAATGGTGCCGCTAGAACCAAAGTCACAGGTAGCTTACTTTACTTTGTTTGACTGTTTTGGGAGCAAGTGTTAAGATGTTAACACCATAGATATTTGTACCAAATTTCAAGCAATTTACTCAAAATATTTTGAGTCGCTTTGAGGGGAAATCTGGCATAAAAATGGGCTCAAATATGATTAAAATTCATTGAATTTTTAAAAAAAATATTTGCACCCAAACTATATTTTTGGTGGTCAAATAAGGCACCATAGTGATTCGATTATTATTATTATTATTATTATTATTATTATTATTATTATTATTGCTCTGTATCAAGACTGCACCAAATTTCATGCTAATTTGTTGAATGAATTCAGAGACACTCAGTAGTGGAATCTGGGCATAAAAATCCAAATTAAGGCAATTCATCCTCAGGCTGTTGACGTGTTTGTATCAGAAACACATGAATACTTGATGTTAAGCTCGTCCCCAAATCACAAAAGTTGTTGGAATTTACCAACAAAACCAAGTTTTGTTGCAACTTGTTTAGAAGATGCTAGGATACTTCATTGGAATTGTAAGAACTTTGACCTTTTGGTGGTGCATGAAGAAAAGCAGGAGGATCCAGATAGTTCATAGGATGAACACTCTAGGAATAATGAATATTTGTACCAAGTTTCATGCCATTGCGTCCATTTGTTTTAAAATATGTTGGCTAAAAGTTGTGAAAAGCCCCATAGTGAGACAGACATTAAAAACACAAGGTCTTTCAAGATGTATCACAAAATTTGCCCAAGGTTTGTTTTGCAAGATCACTGCTATGAAATAATAAAGACAGAAAAGCAATGTTTAATTTTTTACTTGTTAGCACCATTCTGACTGCTCCATTTTCCCTTTTTTTTCCAAGTGCTGCTTTTTTCTTCCTCAAGAGGAAAAGAAAGTGTCATATTCTTTGCAGTATTTAATAAGCCCTCTCCCTTCTTTTGCTAGTTTTCCAGTGTACTCGATTAAAACATTAATTGTGCAGGACGAGCACACTTGATACCAGGCAGGAAAACAATCTGGGCTCCAGTGGCCTGGTTTAACCAGAGGAGCCTGGTTGAGGGGGGATGGTGTTTGGTTGCTGCGGGGGACAGCTCAGCTTTGTAAATGGGCTACTTACAGAATTTTCTGGATGTTAAAACTTTTTACTTCCCCTTGGGCAGCTGCTAAGCAAATAAATTACTCAATATAATGAGCTGCTCCGGTCTCCAGTGGTATTCCCAAGCTCTCAGCTGAAAGGTACAGTTCGACACACTTTTTCTCAATCCTGTAACTCCTGTAGAGGACCGGGTTCATGTAAAGGATACAGTGTGTGTTTTTTTTTTTTTTTCAACCACGCTCTGAGAGATGAAAGGCGTAGGCCAATCCACCAGCTAATCCTTATCTCGGTTTGAGTATTCCTACCAGTTCATTGTGGTAAAAACCAGTGGTTTATGGGTGAAAATAATCTCTTAGTGTTCCCCCTCTTCTCCCTGGTCCTCTCTTCCAGCTTGAGGCCTCTGCCTCTTGATTAGCCCTATTTTTTCCACGGTTTATACTGTAAAGCCTTCAGGGATTCTGTGTTTATCCTGAATTTATATGGAAATAGAGGAGGTGAGACTGTAAACAACAAGCTAATGAGAAGGCCGCTCTGTTTAGCCTTGTGTGGAAAAATAACAACTGCATCCTGTGCACCTCACAGCATGAGATAAAGAACAGCGCTGGGGTATCAAAATGTTTTTATTTCCCTATTATGATTGTAAATTGAATAGTTATGAGTGCATAATTTCTTTTTATTAGTCGGAAGTATTGTCTTACAGTTGTATGATTGTGTTCCCCACAAGTTTCTGTTCGTTTTAGGTGGTATAAATTCAAATTTACCTCCTAAGATGAGGCCGTTTTTGGGCATTTAGATCACTGGTTCTCAACTGGCTGAACGTCAGAACCCACCACTGCCTCCTCATGAGAAAACATGACCCAGTTAATTTCAAAAGCTCACATTTATTCAATGAAAATGTTGCAGTTTGAACCTTAGATGGAATGAAGCATCACAAAACAGAGACAAGACAAAACACTGTATGTGTCAGACTTCTGTACAGCTTAGACTTTTGTGGCATTGTTTTCTCCAGGCAGAAATTCAAGAACCACTTTTGGGTCCCAACCCACCAGTTGAAAACCACTGATTTAGATTGATCACTTGTAAAACTAAGCTGGTAAACTGCATTTGCCTGAGGAGTAGATCAATGTGAGCATTGTTGGTAAATTGCTGCATCCATTACGCACACATGGTTCCTTATCAAGTCCAATACCTTAAAGTATAGTTCCCTACAAGGCACGATATAGATCGAAGATCAATCCCCTCTAAGTAATGGGTGTAATGTATTGATGTAAAAAAAGATAAATATGAAGTACTCCAGGTCAGGATTTGATTCCCTTCTTACTGAACAAATGGACTTAGCTAAAGCTCCATGCAGCAGATGAAATGTACACCGCTCGAAGAGAGAGTGGGTTTAAGAAACCCAGGCACTGAGACACAGTCTGTAGACTCAACAGAAAAATCACGTACCCAACTCCTCAGGGCCGGACATTAACCACCCGCTAGTGTTTACTACAAAGCCCGGATTGGCCTCGCAGCGTATCGATGCCTGGGAAATGCTCAATTCGTGCTGGGACCAGTGTTCTGGTTTATTGTGGTCATCTCAAAGCTGTGTGGTCTCCACAGAGTTGTTGTGGCGGTTTAGGTGGGGGAGAGTTTAGCGTTTTCATGTGACGGGTGTTTTCATTCTACCCCGCCATCCAACTCAGTATGACATCGTCTCGACACACACCAGGACCACCGCTGCCTCCCCTCCCTCGACGGGCATCACTTCTCTGTGAAGGAACAGGCTTAAAGAACTGTCTGGAATACATTAGTCACAGTTATTAAGGAGGTTGTTTAGACTCTGTGCTCTCTTGTCTTAGCTTTACTTCCATCCTGTAGAGTCATGATGATGCTGAAGCCTTTGGTGTAAGCAGGAGCTGAACTTGTCGCCTCACAGGGAGACAGATGAAGTTAAAACATGACCGAGAAGTGGCGAGACAGAAAGGCTAGAGGTAGAGATCACAGAGCAGTGCAGACCTATCCTAACCACACTGCATGATGTTATGCTCTTGGCAAAGGATAAGAAGCAGGAGTAAGCTACTATGTGATCTAGATTGGCTTGTTTAAGGGTTGTCAATGCATGAGTCATTTGAAATTATGGGTTTTGGTTGTCATTGCTGTACAGTATGCCTTTGACAGCTGTTCCCACTCTGTTCTTTTTAAATGATCTGATTTATGACAGTAGGTTTAAACCAAAAGATAAACAGTAATTTAACCTCTTAGTTTCAGCTGAGGTGCATCTACCCTGGAATTAAAAGAAACAATTTAGAATGTCATGGAAAATGCTGGAAGTGAGGGATAGGACATGGACACTCTTCCCTTCCTGCTGTCCCTTGTCAGCCACAACATTATGCAGTTCATTCAGCTTTTTAGATTTGATTATTACCTCACATTTCCTCATACAATGGCTGCACCGTGATCCATCTGAGAAATGCATCCTCTCAAGTTAATCTTAACAGTTCCACTGCCCGTGCTTAGGTCCCTGTTTGTGCAAAGTATCTGGTCAACTTAAAGATACAACACAATGCATAGACTCACGCTCATAATCATCACTGGTTTCAACATGATGTTTCATCCTGCAACGCAAGCAAAAGGTCACCAGAGCTACCACTGTGGAAAAATAACTTTTGAGTAAAAAAAACACAGAATTTCACATGAAACGACACATTCTTTGTAGCAACCATTAAGCTGCTAACATGTTTAAAAAGCATACCTTTCCCATTTTATGGTTCTCCATTTTCCAGAGACATCATTAAAATTGGGCAATTTCTTACGAAGTTTCCTGATTTTCTTGGAAAAACACTTTATTTATGGATAAGTAAGTTGAAATCTTTTGGAAAAAAATGTAAATTTACATGTCAACTTAGAAAAAGTATTTAAAAAAAGATGGATGTACTCTGTCCTCTTAAGGCTCCCATCCATTGTAGACTTTTTGCCACATCTTTTTCCTGGTACACACTCACAACCCACCCAAAACCCCTTTCTGACCCACCAGTTGAGAACCTCTGATAAAGAGGATACAAACTTACATTATCCACTTCATTTTGAGAAAATACGGTATATTCGCAATCTCAGTCAATGGAGCTAAATTAACAACAATCCTAGAGTGTCACAATAACATCTCTGATTGGCTGAGTCGACCTTAATCAGCAAAACTTCCAAAGGCAAAACATGGTTCAAATGGGAAAAATGATGATTTATGGTTGTGTAGAACAGCCTTGGGGGTGGGACCCCCCTAGGGTGGGAGCCAGAGATGTTAGGGGTGAGGCTTTGTCTGCTCTGAAGTTGTCAAAATTAGATTTGCAAATATTAAGTAAAATCATGGGGCTGCGCGGCGGCACAGGGGTTAGCGCTGTTGCCTCACTGCAAGAAGGTGCCTGGTTTGCTTCCTGGTCAGGGCCTTTCTGTGCATTCTTCTTGCGTGTTCTCCCCGTGCATGCGTGGGTTCTCTCCGGGTACTCTGGCTTCCTCCCACCACCAAAAACATGCTCGTTAGGTTAATTGGTGACTCTTAGTTGGCTGTTGTATGAATGTGGTTGTACCTGGTTGTCTGTCTCTATATGTCAGCCCTGCAAGTAACTGGTGACCAGCTTAGGGTGTACCCCGCCTCTCGCCCAATGACAGCTGAGATGGGACTACTCATTTATAAAAAAACAAACAAACAAACATGGTTTATTCACAGTCTTAGTCAAAAGCACTACAATACCCATGATCCTAAAATGCCACAGCAACATCTCTGATTGGTAGAGCTCGTTGTGACTTGCGAATATCTAAAAAAGTAGGTGGTGGTCGGCACTAAACTGTAGAGGGCATTCATTGTCTATATATTTTGACAAAAGATGTAGAATTTTTAGACTTTTTGCTCAAGTGTTAAGATTTGGATCCTTACTGATCCACAGTGTTACTAAATCCCCTTTTACATAGGTTTTCATGTCAAAAAGGGTAGTCTGAGGACGGGTTACTCTTTTAGCATATTCATTTTTACTCAGTGCAATCACATGAAAACTTTATATAAACTCACACATTTCAGCTGGGGGATCAAATGACGTGAATCACAAGGCAAATCAAGCTAATTCAGGTAATCCAATAAGATGCACAAGCCAGAAAATCCCATGATTGCAAAGCCTATTTATGCTGGAGTTCTGAGGTTGCAGCAGAAATGGTTGATCCAAATCACCATCTCTTAAGTTGTATGCGTGTCTCATCTTAAGGACAGACTTGACAAAGCCTTAAGTGTCACTTTTTATAAACATGCATCAAGATGGAATTATTTCTACGTTCCTTTAATGTGCTTATCACAGTTGCATGGCAGCATAACCTGTCTACTTAGATTCCTACTGCTTCATTACAGCTGAGGTTGCACCTGTTAAAGCAGTCTAACTGTAACTCACAGGAAGCAGATGGACAGGCTCTCCGCAGCTCTTACTAAACACAGGTAGTTGTTATTCATCCAAAAAGGCCTGGTACAGAGCCAAGCCAAGTCTGACCTCTCTAACAGGTCATCATAGTGGGCACTGGTTAGCCTGAGGTGTGTGGAAGCTGGCATAAACGTAATCCAGACTCTCCCTGGATAAGTGGTGCAGTTTACAGAGTCGTAGACACCGTTGGGGGATGTCATGAACCCAGACACAATGGGGTTTTATTTTCTAACACATTTAGAGCGAATATTCCTGAGCTTTTCTCAATCAGAAGAATAAATATAAATGGTTTTACTGTCGAAATAAAAAAGGTAACAGCATGCAAACATTTGCTTTGTTTTTGGTCTTATCACTGTATAAAAGTAATCTGCTAATCTCTTAATCACTGATTATTTGCTTTATAAAATGTACAATTTAAAAATGATATTGAAATCTTAACTTCTAGTAAGTTTGGTTTCTTCTGATGTCATTTTTAATTTTTTGGTTTATTTGAGTTGTGTAGAGATGGAAATGGAGGGCAGAGAAAGAAAGCCTGTGAAAGATGCTGAGGATACTCGCCACTGATTTACAGTGAAGGAAGTGGTGCCACAGTGTGCTCTTACTGGGTTTACCCACAGTCCATTGGTCATCTTAGAAAGAAGAGAAAGAAGAAGGATCCAGACATTGCTCTTACAGTTAAGATAGCAGACGGACACTCTGAGCAAGAGCATAAGGACACACAAGGAGCTGATAAAGCCATGTGACAAACTGACACAATGAGGGGGAGCTCAGAGGTTAAATACACACAGGGATAATTAGACACAGGAAACACAAGGAAGTAAAACTAGACATGAAACATGAGGCACAAAAAAAAAAAAAACACAAAATAAAAAAGGGAAACTAGACATTAAAATTCAGGAGTCATAAAATACATTGAGAGACACAGATGGGTAAAAATTGGGGTTTGATGTTCTGCATAAGGCTGGATCATCTGTATCAGTGTTTTATTCTACTAACACATTAAACCAGTGGTTCTCAACTGCCCCAGCCTCAGGACCCACCAGTCCGTCTTACAACAGATTGCGACCCAAGTTTCCAAAAAATTTCAACTACACGTGTTTAGTTAATTTAATATGATATAAAAAGGGAAAAGGACAAAATTGACAAATTTTAAACCCTCTTTCCCCATCATTTTGTGTCTATTTTTCAGAGAACTTGTGAAATTACTTCATTATTGTGGGAAAAGTGGCCATTTATTGCAAGAAGATGAGATAAATTAGATGAAATATTGATCAAACATTTAAATGGATCCAATAGTAAAACAGGGTAAAATTAAAGGTATGGATGCATGTCCAATAAGGACCTCATTTTTTTTTCCAGACATCTAGTCATGACTCCTGAAAACTGCTCTGCGACCCACTTTTGGGTCCCGACCCACCAGCTGAGAACCACTACATTAAACAGTACACTACTTTAGCTCTCCTGGGACATGTACCTTCACCTCTGGCTGTGTTTTCACTCCCACAGTCTGACCAAATGTCCCGTCCACAACCCTGTTTGATTGTCAAGACATTATACAAGTACTATCCAATCAACAGTGAGGCTGGGGTGCCACTGACACTTAAGCGAATGGCATCACTTCCTGTTTCCCCACTGCTGTTGTGTTGCTGTCAGTCAAATTGTTCATTTGGCTTTTTGGTTGATCATGTCATGCTACGTCACATTTAGAAAATTTTGAATGTCATGATTAATGCACATCAATTCCAAATATTGGTTTTCAGTCTCAGAAAGTACTGATAATTGGTATGGTATCAGCCTGAAAAATTGATATCAGTCAGTCCCCAGTAAAATCACTGAATAAAACAGCAAAGACAATTAACCAAAGACTAGAAAGCACTTAATAAACACAAAACTACACAAGAATTTCAAAATAAAATCAGGAAACACTAAAAGCTAAATATGGGAATATTATATAGAAAGGACAACAGGAAACAGGAAACACAAGGAAGGGAAAATGACAAAAGAAAAAACAAACAACACTAGAAAACACCATAAACATATTCTCAACAAATAACTGAACACAAACTCTTATGACATGTGGTGTCGATACAGTTATTTTACTGCCCCCTGAAGTCACAGCCTCCTAAATCTAAAATCATAAATATCAAAAACATCTCTCCCTAAAGAATTTATTCTGTCTTCAATTTCAGGGACAGCCACGTCTGAGAATCAAAGTTTCTTGAGTTATTCGGTATCATTTATGCTCATGAGCTCTAGTCTGGTCCATTTTGATTATTTTGAAGATGTGGCATATGAATGAACTTTCTGACCTTTGCCCTTCCTTTTGACCATACCATTAAGTTAATTAGCATATCAAGCCCTCCTCAGTGGAAACTTCAGATTACATTTTCTTCATGCAGCACCTTGAAGGGTAATGTTCTGACATTGCCACTGAACAGAATGTGACATTTTCAGTCACCATGAGGGATATGCCAACTCTCCACAGAGTGAAACCCTCACTAGAGAAGACATTTTGGAGCCATCTGCATCTAAAATAAGCAGGGCCCCTCTCCAGCACGGAGCTGATTCGTTGATGTGTCTCATTCCTTGTTCAGCCTTGATAACTCCTCCTTACGACCTTCTTACTAAATATAGCAATTCATGTATTGATTTGGGGACGTGCTGCATTCACAGCATGCCTCCACCATTATGACCTATTTCAACAGATTGCTTGTAGTTAAGTAGTTTTCTTTTTGTGTGTGAGCTCTTTGTCTGCATGCTGCAGGGGGAAGAAGTCACAGCCACGTGTTCAGAGCAGAGGTAGACACAACATTTATCAAGATTTGTTGCATAGGCCAAGAAACCATCGTGTAGCCATGATAGCATCTTGGCAGTAAGAAGACACATGTATCTTGTATGCAAGAACTCTGTATGCATGCAGATCGAAGCGCTGTTTTATGATTTTTTTATCACAACGTTAAATGTTTGTGTGCACTCTCAACGCATCAGAAAATGTTTTTTCTCAACGTGGCGCTAAATTGTGAGATTAGGAGAATCAGCTGGGGCTGTGAGCAGAGTGATTAAGCACGGATCATTCACAGTGTTGTACCTCACTGCTATTAAAGTGTGGCTATGGGGAATAGGGCCAATGAAAGCTTGGCAAATGATGGCTTAAATTCCATCTGTGTGTATAGCATGCCAGCAGGCAAGCTTCCCATTACTGAATGACTGTCTATGATTGAAATCATGGCTCTAATGTGCTTATCTGTCGGCATAGTGTTGCAAAAGGGATGGGCATCAACAGGATCATTGTTGTGGTATTCAAGGGAGCAGAGAGCCAGAAATACTGTCACTGTTTTCTCACAACAGTTGCATGACATGCATAAACACCTCAGTATTCATCCCCTAGTGTTTCTAAATTATGCAGCTGCCATGTCAAAGGCATGCTGAAAGCTGCACAGTCCTCCCAGTTGGAGCTCTAAAAGTTTGCAAAGGAAGCTTTGGTATAAAGAACAATCTTTCATTTAAAGCTCACTTTATAAGCACTCTCTCTCTTCTAAGGGTTTTGACCTCAATGGAGGTAATTCATCCTCAGCCTTTCCACAGTGGCATTGTCATCCAGCTGGCTGAGATTCTTATCAACCACATCACAAACCCCTGAGAACACAAGTCCTTCCTCCTCTTTTTACCCATTCAGCGACCTTCCAGGCGACATCACAATCAGGCCTTTGTGGGCTCGGCTTGTCTGTCATCTCTCTGGTTCTGTTGATATGGGCCTCGTGCTGAGAGCGTGGTCCCCTCATACACCGCTTTAAGCGCTGGCTAATTGAGCTTGTCAAGCCAGAACCTGTTAGTGTGCTGATAAGAAGGTATTTGACCTCTTAGGGGGCTCTTGGTGGCACCCAGCTGGATCTGTTCCTTACAGGTCCTCTCTGAAGAAAGGCAGCCTTAAAATCATCTCTAGTACTGGGCAATAAATGAAGTGTTCAAAAAAGAAAATGGTGAGACAATATTTTTTGAATTGATGTAGTTTATGTTGCATAAAGATAGTATGTTACATTTCCTCTGACTTCCAGAAGACGTCCGACTCAGTGAGTGGAGATACCCTCTGGAGGATTTTGGAGTGCCGCAGGATCCCACATTCACTCATCCAGCTGCGGTCTGCCCTATATTCTGGTACAGAAAGTGCTGTGGAGTGTGGTGGCTCCACCTCTGACTTCCAGTTGATTCTGGGGATAGGCAGGAGTTTGTCATAGACCCAATGCTCTTTAGTACCTGCATGGAGTGGATAATGGTGCAGGTCACATGGGCAGCGAACTGTGGAATGTCATTTAGTGATGTCCAGATCACTGATCTGGACATTGCTGATGATGTTGTGATCCTTGTGGAGACTGTAGGTGTCCTTGTGGGGGCTCTTAATATGCTTGGTGAGGAGGCTGAAGTGTTGGGAATGCACGTCTCCTTGGCCAAAACAAAGATCCAGGAATTGGGGCATACCGTGGTTACTGCCATTCAATCTGTGTCTGTGAATGGTGAGAGCATTGAGGTTGTGGATCAGCATAATCCAGCGATCCTCTGACTGCTAGGCTGAAATCAACCGCAGACTTGGACTCACACATGGGGCGATGGGTTTGCTGAGCGGGACAGTGTGGCGTCAGAGTCTTTTGGTCCTTGGTCCTACTTGTCTTACTATACTATTGTGAGGCCTGGATGCTGACTGATGGCCAGAGGGTCTTCCTGGACTCCTTTGTGAAGATTTTCCTTTGGCATGTGTCTAATGCTGATGTGCTCAGGAGAGTGGGGATGGAGTGAGCTGCTTGGTACCATACAGCAGCTGCACTTCTACAGGCATCTGATGCACTGGCTCATCGCATACTGTGTGCCCAGGACCCAGTGGGCTGGTCTTTGGGGACAGCCACCTGCTTTGTCAAGGGGTCAGCTGGGAAGATACTCCTAGAAATAGGGCATGGGTGTGGCGTAGGACTGGATGATGGCCACCAGTAGGCCAGAGCAGGACAGGACCAAGCTTGATGCAGCAAAGTGCCAAACCTGCATGTGCCCCCATGCCTGACCTGACTTCTTCTGGCCGCTGATAATGTGATCTTAATGAACTGTTTCCAAAACTTTGCTGGGAACCCATCAACAGTCTACTCATCTATCTAAAATATCAACTATAAGTGTGGAATAATTCTTTTATTTAGCTTTACTTTAAGTCACATAAATAGAATTTTTGCACTGAAAAGTCAATACAAGTTAAAATTGACTAATCCTGTACATCTACATTTATTAAGTATTAAGTACTTTCATTACTTTAAATATTTTCAACAATTTTCAAATTCAGGTAAAGTCTTAATTTTTTTTAGCTGTAAAAGGATGTATCTTGTTAGAGAACCTGCCAAGACAGAGCCGCCATGACAAGGCCCTGAATGCTAATAGAAGAAATCATAAGGCTACATAAGGAATTGTGAACTGCTACCGTAGGATGCCGTTCAGTAGCTGTATCTCATTCATGTTTCATGGTGCTCACTTTTATTCTCTGACATTAGCTGCGAGTTTATTCACCCAAACTGGCCCCTTTACGTGGCACTACCTCCCCCACCTCTTATAACACTGTGGCGACACAAGACAGGTCAAGTAAAGTAAGGAAAACATGCGCTGCTCGGCTCAGCCAACCTGCATGACTAACTTCTTGTTTTCAAATGAGGACTCTGATCGTACAAAATCAGAACCCCATGAAGTTGTTAACAAAAGAGAAAGCCACTGTTTTGATTTCACAGATTAATGAGAGAAAAAAAGTTATTAAAAGTCACCCTCCTAGTTAACATTGAGAGCTACTTGCAGTTTGGTCACGGCACAAACCAGGGAGGTCACTTTTAACAGCTTTTCCCCCTCCTTATGTGAAATGCATCCATAAAAAAAATATTGCAGTATTTTATTTTTCAAAGTCCTGAAATCAAAATGATAAACAAACAGCGGAGGTGGGCAGAGCTGAGTCACATGTCCCCTTTTGTTGTTGCTGTGATTGAAAGAATTTACAATAGAATTTACATACTATGCTTTTGATTAGCATTGGTATGTAAAAATCAAATGATATTTACACTTTTTTTTAATACCATGGTGACAAAAATTGAAGTCCTAGTATTAGGTGATTAATTAATTTAGTGATAGAGAATTATAGGCAAACTCATGCACTCAATGGACAAGTACACTGGAAATATTTGGAAAACTGGGTGGAGTGCTTGTTGTCAGTATCCAAATATTGCCAGAGTATGAGACGGAGCACTTTGTTTTTGTTAAGAAGACAAGATCTTTAAGTTTCTATAAGTCTTGATTCAACTGATCATTTAAAGTTAAGGAGGTTTATTTCATTTTGAGTAATTAACAACCTCAATATGTGGAAACGTTGCTGATGATTTTTTGTACAATTTGGACAGTTTAAAGGAAGTATTGTGCAACTTTGATTGTTTAAAGGAAAATTTGCCAATTTGGGGTGTTAAAGACTTCTGTTTTTTGTTGCTTTGCTATCAAATGAGCATCAGTGTAATTTGATTTCTACTGCGCAGGGATCTTCAATTGAAATTCATTGGGGTCCAGTTGTTAAAATTTTCTAGAGCAAAGGACCGGACCCTGTTATACTTAAATTTAATAGCCCACCTGTTTGTTCTGTATCATTTTTACAATACTTGTATGCATTTTGCAAGATTTTTACCTGCAAAAAAAGTCTTGTCTATATCATAAATTCCTTATGGTACCAGCAAGTATTCTAAAGTGTGACATGACTCTAGTGATTAAAGTGATATCAGAGTTTGTAATCGTGTGAGCTGTCATTTTTTATTGAAAAAATATGGAAATAATGTATCACCATTCAGTTAAGGGAAATTGAGATATGATTTTTATGCAGAAATCACTGTACTTACACATAGAGAGCTACTATGTAGAGGGGGGGGCAAGGTCTCTATGTTTATTTTTTCTTTATATTTTCTTGTAATGTGTCTTTTTTCATATGCGTGCATGATGTGTCTGTTGGTCTGTATCATCCAGCCCTACTTTCTACTTGATATTCTACTGCTTCTTATCAAATGCTCTGTGAGGTGACACCGGAACAGTTGAAGGGTGGGGCAGATTCTTATCTTGAGATTAGATCGGACATTTAAGGTCTGATACACTTATCAAAGTCTGTTGATGCAGTTCAAAGAGAGAGGCCATAAAAACCCCTACTCTGGACCACAGAAAAGACTTGCCTTATTCCTTAATCAATTGCTTATGTCTCTGGTTAGGGGAGTTGGCAGAGGTCCACAAAGCAAAGGTCTTGGATGGATGCCCTTCCCATTTCCTCATCAAACTTCCACACAGCAGCAGGAGCTTTTTCACATAATTCTGCCCCATTTGTTTTAATCTATTTGAAGCAGGAGATGATCAGAGCTAAGGGAACCTGAACCAGTAAGACCCATGTGTTGCACAAATGTACTCCTGTACCGGCTTTTCTGGAAAAGCAAACCTATCTGGTATTACAGTCAGGTTTTGTGAGGATTTTTTGCACATGGCATTTCATCCCAGTCTACTACGGATGGAGGTTTTTTAGTCTGAGTGCAACTGACATGACCCCCACTGGCCTCCCTGGGATAATCCTGCTGCCTCCAGGAACCCAAGACTAATCTGCCAGTCTCCCTTTTGCTGGCCCTCACTCATTCTGAGCTGCCTCGACTTCTGTAATACCATCACGAACATTTGACAACGATCATGGCCACAAAAATGTATCCTTACCCTCATTTGCGTGCTTACAGAATAAGTGCATTGAATAGTTCCTCTCTTCCCTTGCCTGCTATAAAATTCTTTTCTGCTGAGAGCACAAACGGATAAAGTTATGATGTCTCACATGACTGTCAGCTTTGACCAAACACAGTAGCTATCCTTGTTATAAGAACATGTAAACTGCTATTATATTTTCACAATGACCCTTTCAGCACCTCTGCATTAATGTCAAAGATGATACTGTATGAAAATGTCAGACATGCAGCCCGTAACGTGCGTAGTCATGACAGCCATAAAACTATGCCTTCAGGCTAGGTGGGCTGTATTAAATTTAAATGCGTGTGACATGTACAGTATGACTCTTGCAATGCAGTCATATGCTAATCCTGTCAAAGTAAGAATGATTGACTCGCAGGCCTCATGAGAGACGTGTAAAGTATGGATCTTAAACCTCTTCTATGCCAGCGTAAGCCAGCAACTCGCATGCAGAGCAATTTGAGATCAAGCCTGGGGCTGAAATAACACATCCAGTCTAGTATGGTTAAAACCACAGAGCCATTAGCAAGGTGGTGACTGAATCAACAATTAAGAGGCAAGTCACTTACCTACATGAAGTTCCTTATTCAGGTTTTAACTGTGGAATCACTTCACATTACATTTATTACAGGTAATCTTTTTGTAGTCCTGGAAGGAATAAGGAAATCCAAAATATACAGAAATTAAGTCATTTCTTCCTACAAGCCTCAAATCCCATTTGAAGAGTCCAGATTTCCAACACCTGACACTGGAGAAACTAAGCCTGCATTCTTATACTGTTAGATGGTCCAACTTTCCAGGTTTGGAGGTCCTTCTTTTAAATATGATGTGTTCGAAAGCTTTTAGTCATTATATGGACACTACAAAGAATATTTATTGCTCAAAACTAATGTATGTCAATCTCTTTGGACAAGCCTAAAAACTAAAGGTGAGCAAAATTTACATGCACTGTGCAGGGATTGGCTTTCACACCAGCCAACCAGCTAAATGCTAGGGGTGGGAATCACTGGTGGCCCCATGACAAGATATATCACGATACTTGGGTCAAGATATTATTGTGATTTTAAACATTTTGCAATATAATATATTGTGATCTATACCATTTTTACCTCTGCCAAGGAGGTTATATCGGGTGGGTTTGTTTGTTTTTTTGTTTGTTTGTTTGTTTGTTTGTTCGTTTGTTTGTTAGCAACATAACTCAAAAGGTCATGGACGGATTTTCATGAAATTTTCAGGGAATGTCAGAAATGGCATAAGGAAGAACTGATTAGATTTTTGGACTGATCCGGATCACTATCTGAATCCAGGAATTTTTTTTAAGGATTCTGTACTATTGGGAGATAGGGCTAATGGCAGAGGTCTGCGCTGTTACTACTTTACACCAGGAGATGGCAGACATGAGTAACTTATTCAAAGTTTTGGACTTTATAGAGGTAGAAAAATACACGCCTGGTTGAGGAGACGAGGCGGGGCGTAACAGAGAGAAAGACAGCGAATTGTAGCAAGAACACTCACAATGCTGGGTGGAATAGAGGAATATTCACCCTCTGCCATGATTTCCAGTCATCTGGTGAGACCATGGGTGCTTCCGCCATGACAGTCCACACGTAGTGAAGCCAGTGCTTTGCCTCACCATGTCTCCACCCCACCGGGGAGGGAATAATCGGCGAATAAGATTTTGGGAGTCATCCAGATCACTGTCTGGATCCAGGAATGTTTTTAAAGGATTCTGCACTATTGGGAGATAGGGCTGATGGCGGAGGTCTGCGCTCTCTGAGTGCTTTTCTAGTTTCAACTGTTCAGCTGATTTAGCAGTAGTCTTGCCCTCATGTTTGTCATATTTTTGCAGTATTTTATTTTCATGTAGCACTTCTTGCAGACCTCATGTGTCATGTCCATGTGCTTTGTGTCCTGCTTTCATTCCTAATGTCCTTCCTCTGGTGCTGACATGTTTGATGTACTAACATTCTCCTGCTCTGTGATCGTCACCTCAACCGATCTCCCTGGACAAACAATTGATATTTTATTTTTCTATTATCATAGACTTCAGGTCATGTTAGCAGTTACTTTGAAAAAATCGATACTTGGTGGACGAGACGATTCAATATCTCACCAGACAAAATATTGCGATACTATGCTGTATTGATTTTTTTCTCCCACCCCTACTAAATGCAGGTGGATTTCAGCTGTGGCAGGTAGTCCAGTGACTCCCACCAGCCACTCTGGCTAGCTGAAATTATCAGTGAAACATCCTGCCCTTTATTCTGACAGTGCCAGTGTTTGTGAACCCTGTTCCAGAGATAGATGCATATTACAATGAGGCCTTTTTTTTTTTACACACAAATAATTGCAAACTACCAGACTTTGTCCCTTTATTTAAGACCACAGACTTTGTTGGTTACAGAAGAGGAAACTCTAATAATAATGCACTTTGAGATTAAGGGCAAAATGGCAAAAATAAAGTTGAAATACAATTTTGAGGAAAAAAATGGTCTTTTCTGACACTCTGACTTTAACACTCTTAACCTTGGAACAGTTTTCAACTTTGCCCTCAAAATTTTGACTCCATTCCTGTAATTTTGACTTGAATTTTGAAGTGCATAGCATTATTTTCCCTCATCCTCTTCTGTACTTAGTCAATTTGTGGATGAGAAAAAGTGCAGTGTTCACATTTCAGGGGATTGTGGATTTAGTTCAAGTCAATTTTAGCATGCCGTAGTCAGTAAATGTTTTTCAGACATACAGTACATTCACAACAAAACAATTTTCTGAGTTATTTTTCTACTTGAGTTGGCCTTCACCTGAATTTTACAAGTCATTTATTATTTTTTTTCCTGATCATTCTTACATCACATGAGTGGAGGATAATGATTAGAGATAGAATGAAGCAGAGATGATTCGTGAATCATTTCTGAACATAGACCCAACATATCCAACATTTATTAGCTTAGTGAACAAAAACCAATAGACATCATAGCTGGAGGACATTTTAAACCAGTAGCTTTATCGTGTATTGACATTTTTCCACATGCAGGAACTGTATGAGGGGGAAACTATGAGAAAACATTTTTTTTTTTACTGCATTTTTAAATCAATCTACCTTTTAAGTATTCCAGTTAGGTTATAAAGAACAGGTTTCATGCATATCTTGTTTGTGACTCTATACGGCATTTGCAACTTTATCATAGTAAAGAAGTATCTTCAGGCCTAGAAAATAATTTATTACTCTGTCAGTGCTACATAGGTCTAAATCAATACTGGGAATTTGTTTTCAAAGAACGTCCTCAGAGAGAAATTACTGCTCTGCACACAGAGCAATATTCAACCAGAGCAGCCATTCTGGTGCAAACAATCCTAACAAGGAGAGAAGAGTCAAAGTGGAGGAAAATATTGGGGAAAACTCCGCAGTAGTGGGGTTGCCACGGTAACAGAGGGCCCGCCCGTCTCCCCTTCTTACCCCAGTATTGGTCGGATCCCTCTCTGTGTGAGCGGGGTACTTAATTTCCCTGACCCCCCGTGTCTGTGCTGAACAGCCTCCATTGATTAGGACAAATGGAAGGCAGAGCAGCCAGCCAGGCCCCTCCTTTATCAGGGTTAAGGATGTAGTCATAGTGGAGGAGAAGACGCAGAATAGCTCAGGGATCCCTTGTTTTAGATGAATCAATGACATATTTAAAGGCTAATTAGTCGATCTATTCACTCAGTGTAAATTTACAGGGGGGCGCCACCTCACTGTGTAGTCATGATTGGGCTATTTAATGTATTCCACCTCTAAATAGCAGCCATTAAAGCCTTCAAATGAATCTCCCAACAATACCAGTGCTTTCAGGCGCAGGTGTAATGGTGCGGGGAGGAGGTTCCAGGGGTGTATTTGTGTGCTTGCACAGCTGAATTTATGAGCGTGCCAGTGTTTGATTGAAATCTCTCAGGTTGCATCTTTGAGTCATGATATCAGGTGAAATCCTGTTAGGGTGGTTTAAGACTTTCTGTGCATGTCAGGGCTGGAATGAGAATATTATCCACTTGATAAGGAAGCCTGATTTTTGGTCAGATGATCTGAGAAAATACCACTGCACATTTTTACTTCATTTTATCCTTACTGTCCTGGGAAAAAGTAGGAAATAAATGTTTGAATTGCATTTTTTTTTTGTTTGCTATTGTGTGACTAAAGTATAATAATATGTAAACTCTTATTGGCTAAAGGTTGATCTTTACACATTAAAATGAGTTGTGGAGGAATAGCTTTCTTTTAGTCAAACTTTGATTTTTTCATGTGAGCTAAAATTTGCTTTGAAAGCTCCATAGATGTTTGTAGCTGAAAATCCTTAGGTTGTGTTACACTGTCTGAGAGAGCTCACTCTCCAGCATGTAGAGAATAGCTCCAAGGGCTTAAATGTCCCAGGATGCATTGCGTGTGAGCAGCTATATTGGCTTTGCTTCATTGCATTTCTTCTGCCATATTCTCTAGCTGAATGCAGATGGATGAAAAAATAAACCAAAAAAGCTCTGTCCATTTTTTTGTCCTTAACTCTGCAGGAACATTTTGGTTTAAGCTTGCTGCTGTTGGTAACGTAGCTAGTTTGAAATATAAACCAAGGCATGGATGAGAAATTGACACTTTACTGACCTGTTGTTCTTCTGATGCACCAACCTTGTCAAATGTTGTTTAATTGTGCTCATCCAAACCCTGGGCCACACTTAAATCTTTCTGAAATCTTAACAAATGATGTAAACGTGAGATACCCAACATGTGAGGGGTGATGGGCAGGGAAGCTGTCAATCACAGTTTATGGACTACATTTTTCACTAAAGATTTTAAGAAGAAATTAAAGCCCCAGAGACACTGCAAACATGGGCGGTATGTTGCACAAGCTAGTGGTGATCAAAATGTAATCTGCTGTGGTAGCTGTGCCTCCTTAACATTTAGTTTTAAATGATGATATAAAGACTGTGTCTCTGGCTCATCATAGGCTGCACAATTAGTTAACTTATAATTGTAATAATGGTAATAGCCTTCCTACAACCAAGAACACATGATCGGTAACTTTTAATGTGTGCTTTGCTCACAGAAAACACCTACATTACTTAAGGTTACATACACAGTGCCTAACAAATTTATTAGACCACCACCCAAAGTAAGGTTTATGCCACAGCTGCCCTAAATTAACAGCGTTGGTAATTACCAGAATCATTTTTGTATGTTTCTGCAATGGTTAATACACCAATATGTAGAAGCTCTTTAACCCAAATGATAATTTTAATGCTAAAATATGATTATTATTGTTATCCATGAATTTTCAAATTTACTGATTTACAAAAAAAACTGAAGAAATAGTAAAGCACATTATTATTTCTTGATTAATATGTCAAATTATAGTTATTTACTTGCATTCCTGAAGATAAAAATGAGTTTTAGTGGTTGAATGTTATGCTTGATTAATTTCTGACTTCTCAGAGAAGCCCAGTGAGCTGCCTAAAAATCTGTATTTTCAGCCATAGTTATCTCCTGTTAAGTGGTGGTGTACTGACTTGTAAGGCTAAAAAAGCCTTTGTGTGTGCAACAAGACATTGAAAAGGCAGAAGTGGATCACAGCCATGCAGAAAGACAGCTTGGAGAAGATGAATTGTCTGCCATCAAAGTGTGTAGTGCACATTTTCTAAATGTTGGAGGCTTGAAATGTAAGAATCAGACTTGCAAATTATTTCATGAAGCATATTTCATAGCGAAGTTTCATTTCCAATATATGCACTGAATTTGCTAGCATAATGCTTGCAGACGCTGATGTTACAATTTAAAACATGACCCAGTTTACTAGTTGCTTTCAATAAAATAAGATGTTGAAAACAGAAAGTCTTGAGAAAGTCTTTTTGTGTTGTTTTCCATGAAATACATGTCTGATGAGAATATTTTGACTTTTAAAGAAAAACTAACCAAAGAGGTATTCACAAGGACAGCAATGCCAACATCAAGGCTGGTGAAGCACAGCAGTATCAGAGAATAGTGGCCCTTTTACAAACACCACCCATGTGGGTATAGACTGATGTCAATAGCAGTTCACCCTTGTCATACATTAAACCATTTATTGCAAAATGGCTTTTACTTGTCGGGGAAAGCTCTGCTCACAAGATTCTCCCTGGGTTAGTCAAGCAGCATGCTTTAACTTTCCAGGAAGTGCATAGCTAGAAACCCCCATATGCATGGAAACATTTATGCATATTGAATACAATTAAATTAGTTAAGATGCAATTAATCCATGTTAGCATGAATCTGAATATGAAGATGCAACAGCTTTATGCTATGAAGGAGGAGGCTGGGGTGGAGGAGGGGAAGTTTTGCCAGCAGCAGATTGGCACATCAGCACTGATGCAAGCAGGAATTAGTGAGAAGGATGTCATGTATAAATGGACCATCCTGTTGAGAGAAAGAGCTGTAATTGGCTGTAGGAGCTGGGAGGTGTTAACTGGGATCAGCAGATCACGTCAGTCACGATCATGTCGATATGAATCACTCCTAATAGATGATTTAGAGGAAAGATTTTTATCAGAAAGATGTGACTTGTTTGACAAACTCTTGTCAGATTTTGTGGTGAAGAGGAGTGAATTGTGGGAGTGTTACACCAAAAGTCTTGAGGAAAAAAAGAACTTTGATATCGATGACTGATTTCGACAAATCTCTGCATCTTTTATCAGGGCTTTGGCTTCAAATCCCTGCTTGTGTAAGGAGAAACTCTGTTTACCATATCATGCTATAAACCATTTGGAGTGACATTTGGTAGGCTCAGAGCTTTAACTACATCTGTGAGGATCCCTGGAGGCATCACGTACTGATCCTCTTTCAGTCTGGTCTTCACATCCTTCTCTATTTGTGGGCGCCCTCGAGGTGACTGTCTTCATTTGACAGAGACGCTGACATCTGTGTGAAGTAGGCTGATTCTTTTATGTTACTTTGTGCTGCTTATATTGCTTTGAAATATGCCTAAGATGTAATTGTTGACTAAATGCATGCAGCCACAGCTATAAAGAGATTATGTGTAAATTTCGTGATTTGAAATTGTGAATAAAGTCAAGGAAATCTGGCAAGATAATCCTAAGAACCATCAAAAATTCAGACTTAGTTAACTTTTGTTAGAATAGGGGAAAATTGGCCTTTGTGTACCCCGCTTAACTCTGATGGTCAGTGATAAGGGTTTAAATTTACACAATCCCCCAGTGAGTACTGGTATTCTAAGGTCTGTGAGTCTTGTGTGCGACTTATTCCAGCTGTTGTTTTTGTCCTCCTCTAGATCAGATGGTTGATAGGATCCACTCAGACTCCCTGCTGCCTCATTAAACGCTTGTGGTCAGATGAATTGATATAATCTTTAATAACTGCACTCCGGGGAGAGATAGCTGCAGATATCAGATCCAGCCTGTGAACATGATACTCACAGTCCAGCTCGGCGTTCTGTTGATCTTTCCTGCTTTGTTTGAGGTGTTTGTATGTGTGCACTGGAGGGTTACACAGGGACAGTGACAGGATTCAGGACCAGCTGCTCCCCTCCCTCCTTGTCCCTTCTCCCCTTCCCTCCAAACACCCCCTCCCCCTTTCTTATGACACCCCCCCTTGTCCCTTCTGACTGGACAACACGCAGCCCCTTTATGCCACCTGTCCATCAGCTAGACTGCACCTTAGGGAGCCTCTGTCACTGAGCTTGGAGCTGCCGCTTGCTGCCTTTGTTTGGATTCTGGTCAAGCCCCCCCTCTCTCCTCTCCCCTCGCTCCTCTCTTTCTCTTGCTCTCTTGTGCTCCCTGTGCTGTCCTTTACAAACACAGACACACAGAAAGACACACATACAGGCTGGTGATTGCCTCTGTCAGCTATTTCCTACATCTGCCTCCAGGCACAAAAGAGCCCCCTCCCACCACCACCACCCCTCTCCCTGCTGCTTTCCTCTCACCTGCAGCCAGGATGCCCGCTTACTGGGAGGCACAAAATGCTGGAACAGATAGGAAAGATTGAAATCAGCATGAGCCTCATGATATTTTATGAATTCTGGCAATCTCCAAAACACTACAGCAACTTTAACGGGTTGTTTATTTCACGGATAGGGCAGCGTAATTCTTCCTATATTGCTTCTTATCTCTGCCTGAGACAATTACATGACTTCTGCACTGATACACTGTATTTTCTTCAGCAGGTCAGCCAGGTTATTTATCCATCATTCGTCCCGCTTCTCTCCTCTAACACTGCCTCCACCACCCAGTCCCCCTGTCATCAGCAGTCTGAGGCTGTGATCAGGGCTGTGAGGTCCGGGTGCAGCCTGCGGAACGGAGCGGGGAAGCTGCCTTACATGGCAATGGCTCTGGTTGCCCTGGCAACTAGCTGTCCTTGAGAGAAAAAAAAAAAAAAAACAACAACGCGCATTTGGGGGTTTGGGCGGCTGAGGCAGTGACAGCCCCAGTCAGAACTCATAAAGAGTTCAGACACATCGATCCATGTGTCTAGAAAAGCGTACTGTAAATACACTCCATCAGAAAACGGCTGAAGAATAAATGTATGACTCAGAGGCTTAGGGAGCTGTGAGCCATGAGGAATAAATGTGACAGATCATCCTGAGGGGTGAATATGGTGGACTTAAAGGCAAGAGCTCACCAATTCAGCCTTTGCCATCAAAGATGAATCTGGAGACTCAGAGTTTGAAAGGCTGGCATTACTGTGGTGGCATCTCATGCAACACAACTGAATGAAAGCTGACCAAAGAAATGGACATCTTTCTGCCTTATATATTATTTCTATGCAAATGTACATTGACAACAATATGAAAGACACAAGTGAGAACTTGTGGAGCTCTCCTCTGACTCATCAGTCATTATAGAGTGAAAAACACAGGCCTTTCTTTCATGAGGGAGGATTATTGAGTGGTATGTGTGTGACATTTTGGCGTTCTTCTCCAGGTGTTACATAAATTCATGCTGTATATTTTTCTACTAGCCCTGGAGTAGGGATGCATGCTGAACAGTAAAATTTGGATCCCTTAGTTGTCAGCACAAGTCAGTTAAACTAATTATTTACATTTTAAATTAAATCAGTGCTAAACCAGTGACTCGCATCTTTTTTTTGCCAACAGAGCATCGCGCCAAAATCTCAAGGCACATGATCTATATATTCCTGCAAAATCCCCTCTTTAGCATGTTGTACAGTATTTTTAGTTGATGTATAATTGTAGTAGTAACACAGGGTTGTTTAAATTCACAACATGGCACACTACACCATTTGGGTACAACACAATTAAATGAACATTGCAATGCACATTTCGGCCACATCAGTCCCATTCAAAGTTGCTGATTAAAGCAATCTGCTATAGCAAATCCAAAACTTTGTCTACCTGTTATTTGCTATTTTTACTCAAAATTATCCAAAATACTTACAAATGAAACAAAGGCACAGTAAGAAAATGCCAGAAATATTACAGTAAATGTTAGCTTTGCAAGAGGTTTCACAGTTTTATTTAATATTTCGTGATATTGCAAGTTTTAAAACGGTATGGTTGTCAAAATAGTTATCTTAATCACTGATTGAATAAACAGAATACCAGTGCAAACACGTGAAAGTACCCTAAGTTGTTGTATAATCATATTAATTAGTCACAGTTGCACAAATTTCATCTAGAATTGCCTCATGGCACACCAGTGTGCCTCCTCACACCATGTGAGTACCACTGGTCTAAACTCTAATGCAGCTGCCTGTCTCTATAGCCACTGCTGTTCTGAAGGACGGCTGCCTTGCTGCCACAATGCTCTTTAATTCAATATGAACAAACACTTTGCATTGGCTGTATAGCATAGGAATAATGTGGTTTGGCACTGGATAAAAAGAAAATAGTAATGAAGTTGAGCAGAGGCTGTATCACATTAAACTTAAAGGGGACATATTTTACTCTTTTAAGACATGTTTATATTTTTCCCAGAGGTCCCCAAAACATGCCTGTGAAGTTTATTGCTGAAAAAACACTCCAGTATTGGATTTTTGCATGTCTATAAACCCCTCTATTTCAGGCCTTCCCAGAACGAGCTGTTTTTGTGTCTGTGGCTTTAAATGGTAATGAGCCATCTGATTCCGCCTCTGACCACACCCCTCTCAGGAAATGGATGCAGCACTCCTGATGTTACAGACACTTTTATCCAAAGTTTAGGACCTGGCTGGGATTTGAACCATCAATCTTCCAGACTGTAGTCAGCAGGTAACCCACTGAGCTATCCAGCATCACAGCTGGTCACTGAGAGGATCAGTACGGGAGGGCGGAACTTCCCCCCAAGTGGGGGAGGGCTAACCAAACTTGGGGGCGGGTGCTTAGGCCCCTGGTGAGGTCACTAGATGTAAAATCTGAGAACAGCTTGTTTCAGCACACATTTTCTGAATGGTGGAGAAAGAGAAGGGGGAGAGGGAATTGACTTTTCTGGCACTTGAGGGGATTATGGACAGGCCAGGGACACATATTTGTGTTAGAAAAGCCTGAAAAGGTGATTTTTGCATAATATCTCCCCTTTAAGTATAACTGAAGCTAAGGTGGCGCTGAGGTTAGTGCTGTTGCCTCACAACAAGAAGGTGCCCAGTCAGGGCCTGTCTGTGTGGAGTTTGCATGTTCTCCCTGTGCAAGCGTGGGTTCTTTCCGGATACTCCAGGTTGCTCCCACCACCAAAGACATGCTTATTGGGTTAACTGGTGACTCTAAATTTGTTGTAGGTGTACATGTGAGCATGCCTAGTTGTCTGTCTCTATCAGCCCTGCGATTGACCAGCGACCAGTCAAGGATGTACCCCTCCTCTCAAATAGGCCTGGGATAGGCTCCAGCCCCCCACAACCCCCAATGGGAAAAGCTGTATAGAAAATGGATGGATGCATAACTTAAGCAGGGATTAAGTTATCCAAGGGATGTGTGCAACAGTTATCTTGCTCAGACTGGCATTAGAGATACTCCATGCACCATATTTTTATTAGCATATATTAAATAAAAGCTTTATTTTTGAGCTGTATAGAGAGAGAGAGTGGGGAATGGCATGGAAAAGAAAGGAGCCACAGGTCAGACTCACGCCTGGTCTGTCTGTTTGGAGGATGCTACCCTCTGTTAGGCAATGCAATGCATGAAAAAAGTAAGGAAAAACTTGTATACAAGAACAACTCAAAGTTTTCCACATCTGATGGAAAAGTTTCTCAGCTTTCTACAAAAGCCACTGACAGAAATGTCCTTCACTGTGCCTTTTTCAACTTTCATAATGTCAGACACTGTTTCTCACTATTACCACAACTTCTACCTTCAGTAGTCTTTTATCTCACAAAGGATCTGTACTTCTGCTTGAGAAAGAATCTGTGTCCTTTAGCCACCTCTGTATATAGGTGTGTAAGTGTCTCAGGAGATGCTGTGTTATTCAACGCATCCTGTTCTGCAGCAGGTGATCAGTTCCCATGAGGCAGAGTGTAGGCGGAGGCTGCCCACATTCTTTTGTTTGCCTTGACAATGACAGCTTAACACCCCTGACACCTGATCGCTCCTGAGCTTCTTCACTTCCTACCTGTTTCAAATTGGAAACTGTGTCTACGCCCATTCAGGCGCTGCTCTACATGAAAAGACAGGTGTATTTTTTTCTCCCTTCTTCCACCGTGAAGAACACTGAAGCCCTACAAGCACAATAACTGAGGCTTGGTGTCGCATGACATTGAAAGTTCAGCGTCTTGGCTTTCAGCTTGAGGGCAATGTTAAGTAAGGTGCTTTAGCTGGTGAAGAACAACCGAGAGGAACCAATCTGTGGGGCTGAGACATGAAACTAAAGCCGACACTGTCATAAAAGGCAATCCTGCCAGTGGCCACTTGAGGCTTTCTCTAACAAGTCCATCACCATAGACCCCAATGATGTCCTGAGACTGAACCTTTTTTGCCTTGATTCTGTTGTTGGTTCCTTCAGGACATCTTTTAAATGTCGCAGTGGTCAAGCATTTTGCTTTTGGTGCATTAGATCTTACTAGGCATATCCCCCCAAAAAGTTCAATTTTTTGTGGATGACAAATTTGCAGCAAGACGTTTGGTGAAATTTAATCCCTCCTGGACATTCCCAATCAACAACAGGCCGCGCTGAGTGTATACATTTGTTTACCTGTGATTTGTGGTGTGATTCGTTGCCGTCTGTGTTGTTGTCTGAATATGTAGTTCACAGTGCTGTGAAAATGAATATCCCCTTGGGGACAATAAAATCTAATCTAATCTAATCAACTGTAAGCAATAGAGAAATGAAAGTGGAAGTGTTTAGGAACAACAGCAACTCAGTCAAGAAGCAGAAGAACACTCAAATCACAGAGCGGGGTTGATGAATGCTAAAGTCACCAACGCTCTGCTGATTCCATAGCATAGCTGAGCAGATGCAAGTGCCAAGTGTTAGATGGAGAGGCGTACATCAAACCAACACTGGACTGTGGAGCAGTGGGAACGTGTTCTGTGGAGTGACGAATTACGCTTCTCTGTTTGGCAGTCAGATGGGCGAGTTTGCATTGGGTGGATGCATTAACATTCATTGCCTGACTGCCTTGTGCAACTGTGAAGTTTGGTGGAGTAGGGATAACAGCATGGGTCTGTTTTTCAGGGATTGTGGCTACGCCCCTTATCTCCATTGAAGAGCAATCTTAATGCTTCGGCATTCAAAGACATTTTGGACAATGCTATGCTTCCAACTTTTCTGCAACAGTTTGGGGAAGGCCCTTTTCTGTTCCAACATGACTGTGCTTCAGTGCACAAAGCAAGGACTTTAAAGACTTGGTTTGATGAATTTTGTGGGAGAACTTGACTGGCCCACACAGAGCCCTGACTTCAACCCCATGCTCCACATTTGGGACAAACTGGAAAGGGGATTTTGAGCCAGGGCTTCTCGTCCAACATCATTGCCTGATTTTATAAATGCTCTACAGAATGATCAGGCACAAATTCCTACAGAAACACTTAAAATTCTTGTGGAAAACTGTACAGTCTTGTGTTGTTCTTAAAGTGTATATTTTTCCTGGTCAGTGCTTGGGTCTTCTCTTCGCTTTACAAAGGAAAATCCTGAGCATTTATTTGAATATTTGGCAGACTGGTTGATCTGAGCTACATGGTTTTGTCATTCTCTGATTCTTCACTCTCCTGCCAAGGATGCATTCACTTCTGGATCCTAAAACTCATCATGGCAATGGCCAAAATACAACCAAGATGCTTCATAAAGGCTGTGGAGATGCCACTGTGGTTTAAATCCATTGCTCATACAGACATAAAACCAGCCCTAAAGACAAAGAGGACATCACAGAGCTGGTGGCTGAAGTTGAAACCCAAAATAATACTGCTTTAGTGTAAACAGAGCAAGTTTAAAAAAGATGCAATGTGTCGTGATATAGTTGAACCAAGCCATACTAAATTAAGGCCACTAGGCAATTTATTCCTTATCGCAACTCAAACTTATTGAGCTGAATTAATTTGAATTAGGCTATTTTGTACACACTGAGCACCATGCATGCATCTGCTAATTCCCATATTTATGAAAGCAGCAACAGACTTTAACTGCATTAATTAGCCCTTCTTCTACTCAGGCTCATTTGGTGGCATGTTTACTGAGGACCACCCCATAATTTCACATTATATTCCATAATGTGCATTAAGTGACATTCATTGGAGCTCTGGTAATGATCTGTCATTGCAAATAATGGAGAACACTACATCCACCTCCACTGCCATGTGGATCCAGAAGGCTGACAGTCCATCTTAAATGGAGATTAATGCCGACAAAGGGGACCTGCCTCCTGCCACACCCCGGCCATCTGCAGCCCAGTGTACCAGAGGGGTCCACCAGCAACCTGATTGGACCCTCACATCCTCTGGAGAGCAAGCTGTCAAGTGATCTGCCTGCATGAAATGACCCTTTCCGCTTTATTCCCCACAAACGCCCACCCTCTAGCCGTGTACATACTCCTGCCCTGTGAGTATATGTGTTGGCTCAGATGCCTGTAATTTCTCCAGTTCACATTTTCTCCCCTGTGCTGTTAAAGAAAGTAGGAAAAGGAGAAAAAAAAGAGGGGGAGAGCAGTGAAAATTCCAGACGTTATTACTGTGCTGCATGCATGGCTCCAGCGATACTCCCCTTTCATCTCTGCTTCCTTCCCTATTGACAGATGGTAGTTATCAGACAGTATGGAAATACTGTGGTTAGGGTAGTTTTCACTCTGTTTTTTCTCTTATGCTATTTATGACCTGATGATCATCATGGGAGTGTTGTGGTCTTGAACAGAGGGCAACTCCGCCAGCAGTGTTTGAATCAAGGAGCTAACGTTTGCCACATGGGGATGACGCACCATCTCAAGATGGCATGAGTGTTTAAAAAGTGAGGTTGTATACAAGTGTTTTTGTACTTGAATCACCATTCCAGCACATGTTACTCAAGGGATAAAATACATTACAGTAACTGAATGGTTTGTGGCTGTTTGATTCTGATTGGCTAGAATGGTGTTGTATTTTTTAAAGGAATTATTTGCAAAAATTTAAGACAAAAGTGATAAGGGTAACTCATTTCTAAGTTTCCACAGCACCCCTAGCATCTCCTGGCAACCCTCTAGAGTAAGACTTAGATGATTTGTAGACATTATCAACAGAAGTCGATAAATAAATTAGTCTCTAACAGGTTTAATTGTTGATGACTGGCATGTTACATCATTGTGCATGTTTTTCATGCTCTATGCATACATGACATCATGTTCTAGAGCAGTGATTCATGAGGAGTGAGCCATCTCTCTTCTTTATTATCTGTGCTGAGAGTTGCATGTGCAAATCAGCGACCGCAAAGCAGCGTGGAAACAAAAGATAGCATAATGGCAGCAGCCAGTGCAACGCCCCTCTGTGTCCTAAAACTTCTAAACTCTGGGAGCAGCTCCCCTCAGTGCCTTAAATGAGAAGTTAATCATGCTGCTGCAGAGTCCCAACTAAAGCCAGAGAGCACGGGGAAGGCTTTTTTGTCTCCTACTTCACCACAGTTGTCGCTCACTTTAGGGCGAACCCCTGTCACTGTCAGCGGTGCGTGACGAGCAGACAAGAGAGCCTGGAGTGAGTCTCAGGGAGTTGGGATGTTAATTGCACACACAACTTATTTATTTATTTATTTGTCTATATTTTAAAGGGACTGAGCGCCTTAATTCATAAAAGTATGGAATATAATTGTCACTGTCAGGCCGTAATGTCTTATCTCCAAAATCACTACTTTTCAAGAAATTAAAAAGAAATGTATTTTTCACATTATTAAATGCAGATTTGTGTAGTCAGCATTAAATTTGATGTTTTTTATTAGTTTTAAACAGTGATTTTTTTTTTTATTTAAACTTTTTTTATTTCTAATTTTAGTGTGACTTTAATGCGTCATCATACATGATGCTCCTTATCATGATTTTGGACATATATATGTTTAACTAATGTTGACAATGTCAGACCAGTAAGAGCCCTGAGATCTTTTGCAACCCTCCCCCTAAGGGTGCCAGAACCCCAGGTTGGGAACCACTGGGTTAAAATTTGTAAAAACCCACTCCCAGTAGTAAAGGGTAACCTATATCACTGATTGATGAAAAAAAACAATCATGGAAACTGTTGATAGGAAGCTTTTGCCAAGTGCTGACAAATTTTAAAAATGCTGGACCTATTAAAACTGCTAATTTAGATCAATAGTCCTGGGGTGGAGCACACAACAATACAATACAAAAACAATACAACAATCCTTAAAATGTGCAAAAGTGCAATAATCCATCTGTCAACTATCAGTCACTATTTCTGCTCTCTTCTGTCATGACAGCAGTGTAGCTCACTCTCACTCAGACCTCTAGTCTCTCTCCTCACTTGCTTTACCACCTTCATTGCAGCACTCAGCTGGTCACTAACAGAACAATCCTTCTCATACAGAAAGATTCCCTGTGACACTTGAAAAGTGGACCTTACCATGGAAGTTATGTGCAAGTATTACCAAGGCACATTGGACATCCCTGTTTTCACATTCATTTTTGAAGTTTATGCTAACAGTTCAAAGTTACTGCCATGCACTGATTCTTTTCTAACACATTTTTACTTCCCCATCAAACCTTTTACCTGAAATACTATCTTTTCTCTCCTTTTCTCATCTTTTTATTCCATTCTTACAGTCAACAGTGATACAAACCTACATTCATATTGTTATTTTATTTTATTTAAACTTTATTTAACCAGATAAAACCCACTGAGATCGAGATCTTTTACAAGGATGACCTGGCCAAGAGGTCAGCAGCACATGTCATAATAGATAATACATATTCAAGAGACAAATAATAAACAATAACTTAACTTTATTTAACTTTTTTGTAAGTTTATTTGTATGAACATATTAAAAATGTTACCAGGCTACCCAAAACAAAATCATCCAACCTTCATATAACTGGTTATCTTCAAAGCTGAGAAAAACATATATATTTCTTGAATTTTTAGTTAATCTAACCGCATATTGCCTCTAGAAGAGCTATTAGGTAATGGTGTAAAATGTTGCCTGATTAGGGGAAAAACTTTTTAAATTCTTGGTGACCAGTCGACTACCCAAATAAATGTAAGTTGCAGCAAATAAAGAGGCTGTCCAGTTATTAAGCTTCATAATTATATCTCAATACTGAGCCGTGATATTTATCATTGCATATTTTTTCTCATATCCTGCAGCCCTCTTTCTAAGCAAGCACTGAACTTTATTTTTTGCCATCCTTGAATTTAAATGACTTGAAATATGATTTCCTTCCTCTTAGTGCTTAGTGCAGTGCTTTTTACTGGAAGCTTTGGTGGTAAACAGCATGTGAACGCTGCTGGTTTGGAGTAAAACGTAGTGTTTTTTTGGGTAGAGAGGGGATAGTAATTGCATTCATTCGACTGCTAGATTGCCATACGACTCACTAAATGATCGTACAGTTTTGGCTGAATCTTCTGCATTTTCCAACAACAATTTACTGGGACGACTAAAGGCTAAGAAATTAATCAGAAAGTAATTATCAGATGAATTGATAACACAATGTGCATGTGCTGATTTCAGTGTTTCTATGCAAAGTTGCTATTTTTGGAGCCCGTTAAGGAGATAATGAGAAATAGGGTCAGTTAGTGGGAAAATTAATTTACACCAGTTGTTACATGACTAATATTTCCCTTCCAGAGTATTTTTAGCTGCCACTGACATTCTGCGCAGCGCTCCACACTTCTTTGTGTCCTTGTAAATAGCAAGCCTTGTGATGCTGAGCCTCGTATACGTGCCACATATATGAGGTTAAGCCCCAGCTGAAATTGTCCTCTGGGCAGTGGCCAGATGGAGTTTATTAGCAGCTTTCTTCTTTTATGGTTTCTTTTTATTTATGTGCTGATGTATATGTAGAAGTAGATGGAATTAAACGTGAGTGTTCGACATGTGTGCTGCAGCATCCTGTGTGTTGTTGAGTTTGCACAGACCGTGTCTTCTTTGTGTGTTTGTGTGTTTTGAGCCCTCCCGAGGTGGCTGCGCCCTCAGAGCTCATTTCCCAGGTGTCCCACATTTCGAGCTAATCTGCTGCTCACTTTGGCTCCTAATCTGTCTCACAGAAGCCTGCTGTGGGGGGTGGGAGACGGGGGCCGGGGATGTATGTGAGCTCTTTGACAACTGCGGAGGAGATGCTGCTCTGAGCAAAACGCTGAAGGGAAAAGTCACAACATAATCATCCTCCTGTCCTCCCATACATGATACACATAACCAGTACAGCACACAAATCCACTCTGACACAGCGACAGCCGTGTTTTCATGAGTGCTAGAAAGCATCAATAAACATTTTAAAACATGTTTAAAGAAGAAGATTTCTGACAATATTTAATTCAAAATATTGTCAGTACACTAATATGCAGTGTTCTTGGTAATACTGCATTTTATTGTAGTGATTAACATGCAAAAACAGAGAAAGGGGCTACTTTACTGATATGAAACGATTATCATTCATAGATTTAATTCAATCAGAATTCAATCTACCCCCGCTGAGAATACAAAGAAGTTTTCCCTTCATGACACCATGAAGGACTGAGCGAACAGAGAGGGTGTAGGCTGAAGCTCAGGCTCATTATGCCTTCCCTTTTTACAAAACAGTTCAGCGAGACCACTCTCAAACTACAAGGTTTGAGCTACATCCCTTAACTGTGACTGATCTCTGCATTTCAAAAATTACAGTCAGCAATGGGCCTTTATTCTTTTTTATGTAAATGAGTGCTGCACTGCTACACCAATGTGGTCTGAAACCACGACTGCTTAACATTGCTTTAGGTCAGGGGTGTCTAAACAATGGGCTGGGGGCCAAATGCGGCCCACAGTCCGATCTTTTATTGGCAGACTCTAGAAATAATCACCCACATTTGTACATGAAGCTTGTGCCAGACTGTGCCAGACTGTACTTCAGAGTCTTAGCACAGGATGGCGCTACCATACTAATTCTGTAAACAAACATCTTGACGAGAAGAATTTATTGATGTTTGTTTGTGATTAAATTGAAACAACACTGTGGTAAACACATTGGCAACCAAACTAATAATATCTTGCCAATAGCATCAATAATATTCCAGGGGTGGAGCCAGTGCTAGCGAGGGCAAAGCAGGGCCCCCTGAGATCTGATTGGTATCCCCACAAACCTGGAAATGATTGTCTATTTGCCAGCTGATTTACTCTTAGCACACTATTGGCTAATCACTCTCATGCTGCCTAATTTAAACTGCTCCAGCCTGGCCACGCTTTGTCGCTTTCTCTGCAAGCTGCTCTTGCCACCCTCCTCCACCCCAGCTCCTCCTTTATCCTGCTTCTGACTTAATTTGTGCCATTTAGTTGTCAGTGATGCCTGCTCTGCCCTGGGGTTTCTGCTGCTTCTCTCCCTGCCTGCTTTCCTTATCGGCACTGGGAGAGCAGGATGCTTGATGCTTTCCATGTGAGCCGGTGGGAGGGCAGGGAGATCCCAGAACAGCCACACCACCAAACATAAATAACAGCAATAAGTGCAAAATAATAAAATGCTGATAAAGAAATATTTATAGCTGCAAATCATGTGTGTTTCCCGACTGAACTAGCCATTTAGGCATACTCAGTCACCAAGCGTATGTTAATCTTGTGGATATTAAAGTGGCTCTAACACCCTTATATCAGTGGAAAAAGTTTGGACACCCCTGCTTTAGATTAAGAACTATGCAGGAGTGCATGTACAAAATGACTCAATGAATCCCAACAATCATCAGTAATGTGGCAGCATGCACTTTTCCTGACCTCCAGTTTAGTTGCTTCCTCTGTAAGTAACCCAGAGACAGGCAACAACAAAGCTCCGACATCTTCTAAAAAAGTTCTTTGTTATGTATGTGCCTTAAGATAAGAGTACTTACTTCTTATTCAATTAAAAACCTTATTTTATTTCAAAAGAAAATAAGGAACTTCTGAGGGATCGAAAATTTTGACAGCTCACTGAGGGCAGGAAGTAATAATAAGTGTAAAAACAGAAAAAAAGATCTTGCAAAAGACAGACAAGTAAGTGGAAATAGCTAAAGGGAACTGTAAGAAATGAATTGTTTGATATCACAAGGTGCAGATTACTTTTAATTTGTTCACTGAGATGTCTGTGGGCTTTGTAAGTGAAATGAGACATTTGAAGTTGCAGCATCACTGTGAGAAGCAGGAAGATGCTGCAAACATCTCAGTGCAGCCCTGCTGTGGTAGCATAAATGAGGACCTGAAAGGACAACAAAGCATGTGATTGAGGTGAATTTGAATGTTAACTAACCTGTTAATGCTGACGGAACTAAACATTATCTTAATTGATTTTACCACAACGTAACTTACACACAATGTACATGTTTGATTGGCTTGGCTGTGGGCGACTGCATATAAACATCACAAATCATTTCAGTTAGCTATGCATGCACCTCTGTGCATGCAAATATGGTCATTTTAGTGTCACTTAGAGATGGTTTAGTTTCATTTGGACAGCAAAATGGTTCCACATTGGTGATTCTGGATAAGCAGGAGGATTTTCAACATTTTTCAGTTCTTTTCTGTCCTCTCTGACTCATGCAGACCATACAGATCAATACAGCACCCTACCAGATTATCAGAACAGGTTTTCTTTCTTTTAAAGTGTGCAAATAGCAAGGGATTGAGAGCAACACTTGACTTTGACTTCAGGGATCAAAAGCTAAAGTACTTATCAATTTTTCTTTTCACATTGGTGGCGATGACTCCTTGCTTTGGAGTGTAAAAGCTGTCTTCTTTGTGAGTCTGAGTTTACCAAACCCTTTTCACACATGCACAAAACTCCTGATAGTTTGCTGAATTTTTTGGTGTGGGCTGCTTGTGTGAATTCAGTTGTTTTCACTCAGAATACACAGATTTTTATCTCCGACAGCCCACTGATGCATTTCCCAAGTGAAGTTAGACTGAGTCAGTGAACACAGCATCTTGACGAGAGAACACAGCAGGAAAGATTCAGGAAAGTTCACTGTGAGTGCCCAGTAGGAGCTGATGTTTATATCCTGCATGCACACAGGTCACATCTTTGTGCACAAAACAAAACTAGTTCACTGTGATTTCTTTTTGTTTCTAACTTCTCTACTCTTTGGCTGATATTATACTTGTCCAACTACACCTTACATCAATAGAAGCAAAGCATTTCAGCATTGTTTCTTTTTGTATCAAGCACTGTCTCCTGGAGATACAGCCCCTAAAAGGGTGCAGTCTCTTGCTGTGAAGTTCATAAGTGAACAAGCAACTCAGGAAGAAGATTTCAAGGGTAGCCTGCCTGAAATTTCACTTGTAGAATTGTCCTCTCCTGCTGTGACTATAGACATTTTAAAAGTATAGCATTAGGTGATCAGAAAGTTATGGGATTTTCTTTCTTTTAAAGCATCTAAATCAGGATTTCTCAACCTTTTCAACCCGTGACCCACAAAATAAAGGTGCCAGAGACCGGGGCCCCCCCGCTGTAGGCCTAATTGATGGTGGTTGAACACAGCCATGCATAATCAAGAATACTCATGTGCAGACAAGGCCGTCCATGGGGGGGTAAATGGGAGAGCTTTTTGGGGCCCAGCCAAACTGGGGGGCAATAGAGGTCAACAAAATCATGGTCCTTTGAAAAATTAAGCTGTGTTATCCGCATTTTGTATTTACCCTGAAATATTAACTTTTTGAAATTAATCCGTGTAGTAAATAACCTTAAAAATGTAAATCCCTTTTTCTAAAAACAGAATTAAAATGGGTTAAAAATGGCTAAAAAGGGTTGATAATGGCAAAAAGTGGTGGAAAAGGTGGTGATGTTGGATTTCAAAAGTTGCAGAAATGGTTTAGAAGTGGCAAAAATTAGGCTAAAGTGGCAAAAAATAACCAAAAAGTGGCAAAAATGGGCATAAACAATGGTCAAAGGGGATTTAAAAGTGCCTGAAGTGGTTTTAAATGGGCAAAAATAGGTGGAAATTTGTTGAAAGGGGGAAAAAAAATTATATGAACTGGTAATAAAGGGTTAACTGACACAGAAAAATAGGCAGAAATTGGCAGATAATGGTTAAACTGGCAAAATGAATGTAAAACATGGTAAATAGTGGAAATAATGGGTCAACAGAGACAACACAGGCATGAAATGGCAAGAATTGTTTAGAAGTGGCAGAAAATAAAGGTGGAAAGGGTTTAAAATTGACAAAAATGGGTTTTAAGTGACAAAAACTGGTTAAAATTGGCAAAATTGGTGGAAAGAAATGTCAACAGTGTACTTTAAAAACACTCTTAGTTTTGTAGGGCATTTGGAGACCCCCTCCCATGACTCGCAACACCAAGGAGTTCCTGACCCCAACGTTGAGAACCTCTGATCTAAATAGCCCAGAGAAGGATGAAAACTTTTAAGATGAATGTGGATTTTTGCTTCCAATGCCAAAGATTGCAGCTGGAAGCTTTTTTGATCAATTTTTGTTTCAAAATGGAAATTGGGACCATCTAAAGTCAAATAAACTGTCTTCAGGGTGAGCCTTTGAGTCTGTCTAGTGCTTTTTTCCAAGCCTGAAAGTTTAGGATTTACTGCTTCACTTAATGTAGTTAAAAGTGGCACTTACTCGTTAATAACTGGTTGCAGTGTCTTTTTTCCTTTCAGTGGGTAAGCCTTTGTAAGCTCCTGTGTCCCCTCTCTTTTTTCCCAGTTATTTTAGGGATTTGTAGAAATAAACAGTTGCTGCCCAAAGTCAAACAATGATAAATACTGACTATCAGACAGAAGTTAGATTTTTGGAGAAAGTGAAAGTCTTTTCATGGCTGTGTTCTCTGCGTGACTTTGACTTTGTAGCCTGATTTACACCTTGTAGGTCGTCAGTGATCGCCCCTCTCTCGCTGGCACTGTCCCGGACGGCAGTGTGAGGATCCACGCAGAGTCCCAGACCTGTTAATTGCACCAGACATGGAAACCTAGAGGGAGAAATGAATATCTCATTTGTGTGCCAGTGTGTGTGTGGGGTGAAGCGAATGCCAGTTGTCTAATAGCTTTCACACAAGCCTGATTGAATTAGACGGCGAGGAGGACCGCGTTCCTAATTGAATTGAGGAGACCCTGTGTTGCAAACAGTGCAGGCTAGTGTTCCCTGTGGAAGAGCTGAGGCAGAGGGGGGTGGTGGGGGGCAGGCTGGCCTCGTCCCCGCTCTATAGAACAAAAACTAATGTGGAAGAAGTGACCAGCTCAAAGACTAAGGTCCTGAGGCAGTGGTCACAGGAGAAAAGAGCCAATTAATAGGCTCTTAGAAGGCTTTTTATGTATTGGAACCATGCTTGTTTTTGCCCGAATCCTTGTGTCTTTGCTTTTGTAAATACATACTTGTTTTTTCAGGTTATAAGACAATTTTTCTTCAGGCCAATAAAGCTGAAGTTGAAGGTGCCACTGCAAATACAAATCTTAGTATTGTGTTCTTTCAAGATGAACTAATGAGCTTTTCATCATTGTAATTTAGAGGCCAATGCAGTGAATAAAGTAGGAAATTTGGAGGAGAGGATAGGACATTAATGCATGTTAATCTCTCTCTTCAAGGATCATAACCCAGCTAGTCCAAATAGTTTTCTTGTTGCTCGAATTTTTAGAAATCAGATTTGCAGAAATCATCCTTTAAGATTTTCTTTTAGGCTTAATATAGCCTTAATATACCTTATACATCTCATGATTCAAGTAAATATAGTATCATAAATCCCTATGCAAATTCTGTCTGCAATCCATGCACGTTACCCACTTAACCTGATGTAAGATCTTATTGAGAGAGATGGGGGACTGATAGGCAGGAAAGGAGTCAGAGCTCAGATCTGAACCCAGGCCATCCACTTAACAACCTACAACTCTGGTACATGGGGTACAATGTAACTGCTAGTATGGAGATTTGGGCCTGCTTCTGTATTTTCTAAAGCCTGAAAACTAATAACATGTTATTGCAATCCAGTCTCATAGGCTCTGCAGGTTAACTTGAATTTATCATGTCTCTGGTGCAAAAATGTAAATCAGTTCTCGCAATGGAACAAAAGCTCAAATCACATCAGTATTGTGCTTCAAATCAGAGTAAAATGTGGTACCTTTGACAGTCAAAATAAGATCAACTCAACTGTTGTTGGGAGTAGCATGCACCCATAACACCAGTTTTATCTACAACATGGCAATTATCCTCCTCATCTACTGAACTCAGCTGTGAAAAGCACTCCCAAATTTTGTGCCAAGTCCTGTCAGAAATATTAATCTAAAGTGTGGTTTAGGAGAAGAGAAGGGATATGATCTGGGTTTAGGAGATGAGGTGATACAAGCATCCTGGTTCATAGTCCTTTTGGCCCTGTCCTTAGCTCAATAGCTTACAGGTTTGGTTGCCTTGTCAATCAAGACCAAACCTGCATAATATCAGCTGATAAGGCATGTCACAGCAATATCGAAAGATTCTTCTTAGGAAGACTGCAGAGAGTCTGCAGTTGAAACATGCCGACTAATAAGAAACTTCATCCCTAAGAACTGCAAGGACAAATGCATTCATAGGAAGATATTTTATACCACTTTCATTACCTCTGTTCACTGCGAGGACTGTGTCGAATCAGACTTATAGCTTGTTTTTTTTTAAACGCTAAGACACTTTTTCCCCTCCTGTTTCCATTTTGGTTGTGATGTTCACCCCCTTTAACAAAAAATGTGTAGGTTTTGGCAGACTTTATGACAAGTAGTTGACCTGATAATCCAGGTTTGCTGCAATAAAATGTATTAAAATTAGATGAAAAGCTGCAAACTTGTGTTTCAATAGCTGAAGCTGCATCAAGCAGCCTTTCAGTTGACAGTACCCCAAGTATATCTTTGTGCTTATCTTAGTACATGTAGCATTTTCTTGCAAAAACATCATCCTGATTACCATGAATCTCAATATGAGGGTGCATCAAGCTTTATGCTATGAAGGAGGAGGCTGGGGTGGAGGAGGTTAAGCTTCACTATTAGCAGCAGCAGTGTGGTGCATCAGCAGTAATGCAAGCAGGGATTAGTGTACGCCATATTCAAATACACAGCTGTGTTGAGAGGATGAGCTGTGATTGGTAGGTGATAATTGGGATCAGCTGGCTGTCAGCTGATCACGGCTGGGTGTATGACTACCGTGTCCTGCATGAGCTAACGCTGAGACTCATGTCAGTTGCCTCTGCTGAAAATCTCAGTCCTGGTGGTTCTATTTGTCTTTTTGGTTCATGAAGAACATCCCTTTTTATGTCTATCTGCACATAACCAGCTGAAATCTCCTCACAGGGGCTTAAAGGAAGGTAAATAAGTCAAGTGTGAGATATTTGCCTACTAAGCGTAAAGAAAAGGATTTGCTGCAGCTTAATATGATGTTGCAACTGCATGAATCAACGTGTTATTATATATCCTGGGCCCTCTGGTGATTCCCCGCCTTAATGAGGAGACTCCTGTTAAAGCTAACAGGTTGTCTTCATGTTGTTTCTTCCTCTGAGCAGAAGTCTGTCTTGTTACAGCGAATCTCATCTCTACGACAGCCTCTGATCCGTCCCTGCAGAGCTTCCTTATAAATAGTTTTTAACAGGCAGCACCAAAGCAAACAGAGGCCCAAATCGTACACGTCTCTCTGTGGCGGCCTCTTTGGTCACATTGAACTCAGGAAAATACCCAGCATCCACGCTCACACAAACACACAGAAAAACCCTCTGACGCTCGCCGTTTTCACCGCTTTCAGCACTTTTTCCTGCTGTGCACACAAAACCTCACACCTCTGATTTTTTTTCTCTCTCCCCCTCCAGCCTTTTCTCTTTCACACCCCACACACCACACACCCACAGAACCCACACAGGCGTGCACCTTGGCTGTCTTTGTCTCTTCTTTAATGGTGTGTTCATTAAATAAAGCAGTTTTTTTGGGGGGGAGGGAGGATTTTAAAAAGGGGGGACGAGGGAGGAAAAGGGGGAGCTGGAGGGGTGTGCTGTTGTTGCTGCTGGACAAAGAGTCTCTCTGTCGGGTGGTGTAGATGAAGGATGGTGGGTGAGAGAGGCTGGATGGGTGTTGTTTTTTGTATTTCCCTCAGTAGGTGTGGCCTCAGGCTGGATTACCTGGAAGCAGACAGCTGATTGTTTGCTTACAGCGAACAGGATGGCAGACATACCCATGATTGAAATGCCAGATTCCTGATCCTTGTTTGTTCTCTTTCTACCTGCAGACAGAGAGTATTTTCTAGCTCTAATATGATCATTTCACAGCTAAAATCACTAAGATTTCACATAGCATCATTGCTTGTCTTTGTTATGTCAAATCTCTTGAACTATTCGATATTTTGGCAGTACAAATACGTGAAAAGGATGTGGATGTTATCGAATTAAACATTAAGAGAGTGATGACAGCTTTAGCATTCATGTTAATGCTAAAGTTATCAACAAGTTTGGTACCTTGCACCTTTTCAATAACACAGCCTTTATTCCTGATCACTTCTGCACAGGCATAAGGAAAGATTCATGGTTTAGTTTTATCGATGCTGAAAATATACAGTACCTATTTCTGCCTGCTGTGTGCCACCCTGCGCTCCTCCCTCCATCAAAGCCTCTATCCTCATTGGCTGTTTAATTCACCGGTTGTAAATATGCATATTACTACAGTAGGCTTCTTAGAGTATTTGAAAATAGGAGTAAGAGACAATGTAAGTTATTAACATTAAGCAGGGCTATAATCCCAATGAAAGTTAGAATTTCTGACATTCTGTGACTGATGACCACTAAACAGTCAAAGAGTAACTCCAGAGTAACTCGACGACTGCTGAGTGGTCATCAGAGTAACTCTGTGCCTGCTGAGTGGTCATCAGAGTAACTCTGTGTCTGCTGAGTGGTCATCAGAGTAACTCTGTGTCTGCTGAGTGGTCATCAGAGTAACTCTGTGTCTGCTGAGTGGTCATCAGAGTAACTCTGTGTCTGCTGAGTGGTCATCAGAGTAACTCTGTGTCTGCTGAGTGGTCATCAGAGTAACTCTGTGCCTGCTGAGTGGTCATCAGAGTAACTCTGTGCCTGCTGAGTGGTCATCAGAGTAACTCTGTGACTCTTGAGTAGTCATCAGAGTGATGGACTGAGGGAAGTGACTGTTTCAGTGTCTTGAATGTTTTCCTGTGCAGCGCCCTGTTACATCTACCAGAGGGGAAGAGTTTGACGTGATTTAATCTTAATTTATTAGAACACATAGCTCTTCACTCTCCTCTTTTTGGTCTTTGTACCGGCCTCTTTTTTTTTTTTTCAAAAGTGGAAGTTTCCCTCCTCCATTTTTAAAACCAGCCCTGTCCAGATAAGCTCTGTGATTAAAAAAATTTCTTCATTCACATGAAAACACAAAAATGGCTTTGTCTTATGCTGTAAAGATCACACCATGTGTAGTCTGTCCTTCACTGTGTGAGTGAAGCAGCTCACTCAAAGACAGCAGTGATGTCCTTGACGTGAATTTTTTCTTCCCATTCCTCCACAATGACCTCTTCTTTAAAAAATGTCCCAACAACCTGGACCTGGTCTCCTCTGAAACTGCTGACATTGGTGTCGGGGTTTGTCTGTGGAGTGGTGTGAGGCAGTAGTGACCTCCAGAGTCTATTCAGGCATCTCTGTTCATTAACATAGTGTGTTTGCAAGCATGTAAAAGTCCAGTTTGCAATGGCAACACTTGCACAAGTTTGGCTATGTCTGCTGTTGCCCTGGAAACAAAATGATATCATCACACAACAGTGACATCACACAGACTTCTTAAATGCTGTTCAGAAATGCAGAAATGAATGCCAGGGCAAAAAAGGTGCCACAGTGGAGTAATTATTGCATACCTACTATGTTACTGTTGGTTAGGACAGAGGAGTTTACTATAGCTGCTCATGGCTGCATCTCTGTCTCTTATCTCTCTTTCTTCCTCAGTGTGTCTTCTCTCTCTCACCCACACAGTGAAAGTTGCACATAGACTCTGTAGGACTCAGATGGTTTTAGCTGCAGGTCTCCTCTTCAACCTGCTATAAATCTCCCTGGCTGTAATATTCAGGAAACCTTTGAAACAACCAGCAAATTACCTGCTGTAAAAACTGAGTAGCACCCTGGCGCAGCGTCGTACCCCTCACAGCTCTCGCAGCACTATTTTTATTCAGCGAGTCTCGTGAAAGGCCCCCCCTAATTAAAGCCTTTATGTTGCTATATGTTATTAAAAGTCCTAAACACAGACAGACATGCAGCAGTGGCTTAGGAATGTGTGAGTATGGGGGAGGTTTTTCATTCCGTTGTAATTTATCAGGCTTATTGTTGGATTAAAGCGGTGAACACTGAGATCTTCAATGATTTAACATTAACGAACACCAAGCTGTCTCACCCATTTGGAGAAGATTTTTGTCTCTAACAAAAAAATGATTTCAGAGCGAGTTTTTCTGCAGCTCTGGAACCAATTTGAGGTGATCTGGACCTTCTGACACGGCCTTCGCTAAATTGAGTCTGAAGTGTTTATAAATTCTCTTTAAGCTTTTTTTTTTTCCAGGCCTTTATTCTTGACTTATTGCCACATTTTTGTTTGTTCCACTTCCATACTCCACGCTCCAGTCCTCAAGGAGAAATAAAGTGGCATATTTGCTTAATAACACTAAAAAATATTAATGGCAGTCTGGGTTTTCAAAGAAAGGAAGCAGGAACAACAGAGAGAGCGCTTGTCAATGAATATTCTTGCAGTAATTAACTTTTCTTGCCAGGAGGAGATCTGAACTCGGAGAAAACATCCCCAAAAAAAAATAGAAGACAGCCTTTAGCTCTCGCTTGTTGAGCACGTCTGCCAGGATGGTGATCAAACAGCTCAACAGCAGCAATCTGGGCAGGCAGGGAGGTGGGGAATTAAAGCTCTGATCTGTTTTTTAATCACAGCTCTCCTCGTCTCCATTCCTCTACATCTGACACCACACAAGTTTGCAACTCTTAAAATCTGTCAGCCCGGTATGAGGTGGAAATTCCCTGAATATTTCCCCCAAAATAATGGCCGAGCCAGAGCAGAGCGGCGTGCCATGACACATAATACTGTGTCCTCTTCAACTGGATGTGATCCTTTTTATGGCTTGCTCTTACTCTGTGGAACAAGATGAGGAAGCTTTTAAACAGATGAAAACGCACGTCAACGCAGTTTATTTTGCTGAATAAGTTTTGAACGGTCTTAAAAACTGTGGGCCTTAGCTATACAGTTGAAGATTGACAAAACAAATCAATCAAGCTTCATATTTTAGGACAGATTTCATTAGGAGGCACTTACTGGAAATTGTTTTATGCAGTGTTTCTCAACTGGGTTTGGACCCAAATGTGGGTCAAACAGCTGCTCTCAGTGGCTCATGAATGTGCGCTTGATTATTAAAGAAACTGCTGCAAAAGTTTATGATGTACGGAAGCCCAAAAAAGACATTTGTGCTTATGTTTTGTTGTACTTCTTAAGCTTGTCATGATAAAGAGTAAGCTCGGTTGTTTTCCGGAGATCCCTGCCTAATTTACCCTCAATAGTTAACTGTTGAGGGCTTTAAGGATACTGTCTGAGGATCTCTGATTTACAATGTCATCATGTTCAAAGATCCGATGATTCCTCTGAATAATACAGCACTGTCAGACAGCCAGAAATTCCTCTAGTGATATGATAAATACGTGTCAATTCAAAGACCCAAATATTAGAATTACAGCTGGTAAACCTTCCATAGACAGTATTTGGGAAAGGGCAGAGCCTTTGAAAAAAACTCAGAGGATGATTGGATGAACATTCTGTCTGTCACATCTTTACGGGCCGATCAGAGCAACAAGATATGTGAAGTTGTAGCCCCTGCTGAGGTGTGACGCCACCAAGGAGTAAACTCCATAGAGAGCTGCATAACGTGAACCATGGCGACTGTAGACATATCAGTACATGACTTCTGATGCTTTTGAAAAGAAAACAACTCACTGCTGTTCTTTGTTCTTCTTTTAATGAAGAAATGTCGTCAAGTTCTGATAAAACTTGTGCTTTAGTAGCATCCACGCTAATGTCATCTGCCATAATTGCACCGGCCTCTTGTTGCTGCTTGCTTACGTCACTGACTCTGTTCCCTAAAGTACTGCCCCTTGATGCTGATTGGTCCTGTCACTTTGTAACCAGGCCTAAATAGTTCAGACGGGAGCTTTGCAAGATGAATTCACCAGTGAGAAACACAGAAATGGATGAATCCATTTGCTTTGCAACGTTACTGAAAAAGATGTTTAGAGCTAGACTGTTCACTACAGGGTTAATGTTTTACTAGCTTTTTAAGACAACAAGTCCAGTTGAGACAAAACGGTTAAAAAAAGTTTAGGGATCAGAGGTTAGGAAGCTGTGGTAGAATTATTTTACATCATTGTGACTGCAGGGAGACACTGCAGTGTCTTTACCAAACAGTTGAAAGGGACAAAAAAGCACACCATTAATGCGATCATAACAAATTACTGCACTATTTATGGACTTCAACAGTATCATAATTAATCCTTTAATGCTAACAGCCCTAATTTACACACTCTGGTTCTCTTAAGAGGAGACCTGTCGTTGATAAACAATTGTTTTGAGCTAAATTCTGTGCAGCTGGATTCCTTCTTACTGAGACTTGCTCATCATTGTAAAACCAGTTTTGCAAAAGATAAAGGTAAGACTGTTAAAAAATCTGGCGTTGTTTTATATTGGAATCAGCCTAGTAAATGACAGTATCATCAGCATAGAGACAAACATGGAGCTTTATGGAAACCCTTTTTCAGCCAGGACTGAGAACCACTGTATACAACATGCTGACATGCAGACAGGTGTTGAACCAAAGGGGGGAATTTTGGTTGTAGTGCAACATGGTGGCATTTATCAAGGATACAATAGTGATATATAATGTCTTGGTAAGATCAATAAAAAAATTGCACCTTTGTAGACATTAATTATTGATCATCTAGTTTTCTACTAAAGGTGAAAAAAAGCAAAAAAGGAAGTCAAAGTGAATTAAAGCAGTGGTTCTCAACTAGATGAACCTCAGGACCTCCTGTCTGTCTTCCACTCTTCTTTGAGATTGAGATTTCAGATTTTTTTTTTCTTGACCAATTATGAAAAATAGTACAGTTTGAGCCTGTATGGTACCACACGTGACAAATCAATGAGACAGGACAAAACAAGCATGTTTTAAATGATTTTCATGGACCTTTTGGCACAATTTTTGCTTACAGGAGCACATTTGTGACCCATGAAAAAGCATCCACAACCCACTTTTGGGTCCCAACCCAGCTGTTAAGAACCACTGAATTAAGGGACATAAGAATAAGAAGTACTTTAACCCGGGGCTAGACATTGAGGTTTCTGTTGGACGTGTGTGATGTGGAGGACTGAAAGTTTTAAACTTCATCCATTACCCACTTCCTTTACGTTATATTGACTGAATTTGATTAATCTAAACAGAGGTAAATACCAAAATAAATTTATATTTGCATCATTTAATATCCACTCTACTAATAGTTTTGACAGGTTATTCGAATAAAGCCACTGTGTTTGCAGGGCATCATGGGGCTTTATAGGCCATAATCAGTTGTATTCCTTTACTTCCCTCCACATGCAGATTAGAAAGTCATTGTTCTGATTGTTCTGCTCAGTGTGCACACTGTTGCAGCTCATACATTCACTGTGTGCACAGTAACACGCTGAATTCCTTTGCATATAAAACTCCTGCACACAGTCTCTCCCCTCCTCTCTCACCTCTTTGTTCTCATCTTTGCACCCCTCCTCTCTCCTTCCTCCCCCTTCACCGCCTCTTTATGCAGTTCCCTTTGGTGTTTCTCGGCTCTCACTTAGACCTCACTGGTGCCGCTGAGGTTCGATCCCAATTCCCCTCCTCGCTGTTGCTGTGGCCTCATTCACAGACGCTGTTGACTGGCAGCGTGAATGTCCAGGCCTCATGTTTCACTCTGTGCCCAAAACCTTTCCTCCATCAATCATAGAGCAAGAAAAACATGTCAAAGCTCATGCTCAGAATGGAGATCTTTGAGATTACTTTAGTTTGATTTTGCAATAGCTCTTTCGGCTATATACATATGATAATATTCCAAAGATATGTGAAGTCAAAAATGCTTGACATAACGGTAGAAAAAAACTGCTTCTTTTTAAAACAAACTGTATTAATGGATCCATTTACGCACAATTCTCATGCAACATGTGTTTTTCAGTCATGACCCACTACCATTCTTTCCAAGAATATTAAACAGCTAGATCATTGTTTCTCAAAGGGGGGTTCACATACCACCCGGGGGTAAAATATCAGTCATGCATGCATTCCTGAAATAACTATATGTTTACCAGAAAAATGTAAGTTAGATGATCAGTGTGAACACATTTCCACTTTATCAATCATTGGTATCAACCCCACATAAATATAAATACAGATGGACATGGCATGTGCATCTTAGTTCATTAGCTTGATGCTAATACATGATAGAAATTAGTTTTTGTTAGGCTTATAAATAACAACAGACTGAGCTAATTTTAAACTTAAGTTAGTTTTACCTAACTCTTTCAAGTGAAGTAGATAGTTTCTTAAGTTGAAGGCCAGGTTAAAAAACTAGCAAGATTTACAATGTCACATTTTCTCAGGGCTCATTCAAAGCCGCACAACCCACTCAAAGCCACGAGCGTCGCTGCTCTGACTTTTATAAAGTCACCTCATGGCTCATTCAGCTATGAAAAACATTATCAAAATCATGTGAAACAGTCAAAAGTTTAGTACCATGTCTATGCACAAGCGTTAAGTTAGCATTTTTCTTCTGCTGTTGTAGTGATGCAGTTTGCATCCAAGCTATTGCATGACATGGGATGCAGACAGGAGGGGAAAGATTTGTTATGTTTTTTTCTACGAGGGCCTCACTGCAATGATTGGTCAGAGTTTTCTCAGACTTACAGCTGCTACTGATGATGGAACCTGAACCCGGTGTTAATTTTGGCAGCTATTTTATGTATTCTTTGTCTTTAAATTAAAATCACATTGATCTTTATAGTTTTAGTTGATAAAAAGTCCTTTTACTTTTAGTCAAAAAGTTTAATTTCTTTCAGCTAATCATATTAGTTACACTGTAAAACTAATACAAATGTCAAAAACTCATAATTGTCCTCTATCAGTACCTTTATTACTTTTTTTTTGTTGTTAAGATTTATTTTGGGGCTTTTTTTGTGCCTTTATTGAATGAGGAAGGACAGTGGATGGAATCAGAAACAGGGATGAGAGAGCGGGGAGATAGCCTACATGCGGGAAAAGGCCACAGGGCTAGCTTTAAACCCGGGCAGCTAACGTACACGAGGGGCACCCCAAACCACCAGTCCATCTGTGCCCTAGTACCTTGATTACTTTAAAATAAACTAGAGGAAATGCTGCTATACCTTATATGCACAGTGGAGATGGATTTTGAATGTCAGTCCAAAACTGACATTTTAGTCTTGTTTTAGTCTCCTTGACGGAACATAGCTTACTTTTTGTCAGAGTTTATTATCACCAAAGATATATTTCTAGCTGGTCTTCTTCATTGAAAACAGGTTGGATTAACATGTATATTCATATTTTCAGTTAATGAAATTATAACTGCCTGAACACAGGAAGTATTGACTGCCATTGGGACGTAAAGACACTTTCCAACAATGCTAAATAAAGTGTTTTTTTTTCTGTAAAATGATATCAATCCTGCCTTCAGGGACAAATTTAGAGTGCTAATCTCCTGCATAAACTGGGACATGTAATATCTCTTGCTAACAATCAGTCCTCATGCTTAAACACTCATTTCCTTCTAACATACCAAACAACTGGCCATATTCTGATGTTAATATGATTAGACTGTTACATCAGCCCTCTTATGACTGCAGGACTTGTTGCATCTGTACACTGTGTACTATTATCTTGATGTTTGCAGTCCTTTCCCCAACACTCATACGACATGTCTGCCAAGTAAAAGGGCCTAAAAATAAATCTGACCTCACCTAAACTACCTTTTGCATTATTAACTTCTGAGGTTTTCTTCCATTTGTTAACGATGGAATGAATCCTCCTTTTGCATCCTGACCTGGAATTATCTTTAAAGATTTAGCATTTTGCTTGCTGTGAAGTATGAAACTAAAACATTTGCAACATTTTTGACAAATTCTTAAAAACTAGTGGGACACTTTTCTTGAATATGGTCATTTTAAGGGTGCTCAGATGAAATTTAGGGATGCTTCAGCACTCCTTAAAAGATCTAGAATCACCTACCTTTGGCTTTAGGTGATGAGATATGATTATGTCACCTAAAAAACTTTTTTGTCTTCTTTTGTCATTAATGGCAGATGGCGAACAGCATTTGGTTGTGCTACAGCCACCCTCCAGAACACTGCAAAGCTGCTAATACTAGCAGAAACAAAACAAGAATGCATTTTTTAGATCACATGGAGAAAATGCAGGAAATCTTGTTTTTTGTTTTTTGTTTTTTTTAATTAATTACTCTTTGGATACTGTCAGACCATGTCCCATCTCTACAAAGTGCTAGATCATGCCTGTTTGCATTCAGACTTTTTATGAAAACATACTTTACAAAGATGTCAGGACAGTTTATGTGGCTGAAATGTTGCAGAAATGCAGCCAACTAAGGTGAAAGAGTAACCAAAGTAAGAAAAACAGAGATTACGATCATTAACTATGCTCTTTTAGGCTTTGAGTGACTTCTGCATATTTTTATTGGGTGAAATGAGTCAACAGTTGCATAAAAAATTGCAGCTGATGAAGTCTTTCTGCACCATCACTATCTGATGAATCAGACAGTGATGGTGCAGCATTGAATTTCACATCCTCATATAACCTGTATTTCTGCTAATTAAGTTACTACTGGAGAGGAGATAATTGGGGAAAAATGTGTTTCAAAGGTGGTTTAACCTTACAGAAGAGCTGGAAAAGCACTTATTGAACTTAGAAAACTGCTGAAATGAGCAAAAATCAATAAAGTTGTGCTGCTGATTTCTTCCCCCAAGTGTAGTTAGTCAAAGAAAAAGGGCTGATTAATTTTGAAAGTACATTTTTTAGATTGTTACCACAGCTCTTTTACGTCTTTCACCATTTTCAAATCACTAAAGCAGCCGTACCCAGAAGGTCGTGGTGCTGACTGAGTAATGTTCTCCAGGCTACAAGGGGGAAAAAGAGCATTAATCCGCGGCCTGTAGGGTCTGTGAGTGCACTGATTTGTCCGTCTAATACAAACATTGGGATTGGACTAGGGACTAATTCTGCCCTGTGATTTGAACTGCTTTAAATGGAAGTTACAGCTGCAGATGCTTCCATATTCCAGATGCTACAGTTTAGCTGTAATTGCAAGTGTAGCCTCAGAGTGAAATACTGGCTGCAGTTTTATTACTAGAAAATTGCAGCCATGTTATTGTAAGCTTTTGAAAACATACGTAAAATCGAAGGATAAAGCTGTCCTCATGATGAGTAAGACAAATAGTTGTAAATATTGCAGCAACAAAAATAAATCAGCTTCTAGAGTGGATTTAAGAGATGTCTTTATAAGACTAGCTTAAAAATAACAGAATAAATCTGCTTTATTTCTTCCCCTTTCATCAGACATGGTGAATTATTTTGCTTTAGAGTGTTTCTAAAGGAAAACAACAGCTCTGACAGGCCTGAGGGGTTTAAACTTTGGACATGCGGAGCATCCCATGTGTGAATTTTTCATGTTACTTTCCTTCCAACCCGTCTGTCTCAACACCTCTGTGTTTCCTCCTTTATCTGAGGGGCAGGTGGGAGCTGCTGGATTACCTGAAGCAAAAGCGTAGCCGGTTTGGCCCAAGATAGGGAAAAAAAAAAAAAAAAAACCTCTTGACATGGTGCAGGTGCAATCAATTGAAAAATATTTTTTCTTGAGCGGTGAAGGTTGAGGCAAAATGTGACTCAAGAGAGGATGAGGGGATTTCACACACAGCTAAGTTAGTTTGTTTATCGCCGCTCTGACGGACGCTTATGGCAACCTACAAATACACTCGCCTCGTACGTAGCCTGTGATTCACCCACATGCAGACGGATACACAAACAGAGAGTTTAATGGCAGCTGAAGTGTGCAGGTCCATCATCGGCTCTATCGTGAATGCAGCGTTCCTCGCAGGTTTCCGCAGAGAGGCCTCTAAAAGGGCTCTTAACTGAAAGCAGGGCACTTCAGAGATGTCTCAGGCAACTAGAGCACGGTGAATAATTCAGAGCAAACTTACAACATGTTGCCATGTTGCCATATGTGCCGAGGGTTGCCTCACATGCAAGGCTTCATTGGTTTGTATTAATAAGTCTGTAGGGCTGATGTATATTTATATCTTTACTCATGGTTGGGCTGTTTGGAGGTCTGGTCTCCTAACATCTTCTGATATGATGCAAGATTTGACAAAAAACTCTGAAATGTCCTGTAGCTGTAGAGAAAACACTAAAAATACTGAAAAAACTACTTGAGGAAAGAAACTCATCAAATTCTTACTCGCTGCCAGGCGTTAAATCAAGACACAGTTGATTTATTAGTATTATAGGGGGTCGAAATTAGTTCTGTTTAATATTGCTGGATGAATAACTGAATTTTTGTCATTATCTCAATATGACGGATGAGCTTTAGCTGCTATTCAAGATTTAATTTCCCCTGCATTATGTTCATAATTAAATAAAATGGCATAAAAATAAAAAAGCATCTTTGGATTTTGGATTATTACACAAAAACAATAATAAAGTGTTAGCTTGGACTTGCCTTACATTTACAAACTAGTTTTTTACTCAGTGGTTAATGGATGACTAAAAAAGCGTAGGTGAAGTTATGGTAACCTGACATTCTCGCTATTCTGCTGCCTTTATATCACAAATGTAGAGAATAAAGAATAAAGCATTCATAGAATACTTTTTCTTCCATGTAATCTTTCGGCTCACTTCTTCCTTCTCTCATCTTAGTGTATTCATACCATTTAAACCTTAAAATGTTCAGCTTGGACAGTGGTTTACCTCAGCTGGTAGAGTAGGAGCCATACACAGAGGCTACAATCCTCAGTGTTCTGGTTGCAGGTTTGAATCCTGATCCTAGTGCATGCTTGGTGCATGCTCTTCCCCACTCTTTCCCCATATTTCCTATCTCCCTTGCTGTCTGACCAAGTAAGTGCAAAAAGGCTAAAAAAGCTAAAAAACACTAACCTGACGAGCCAGATGGATTTGGTTCACACATCCATCTGGAAAAGCTTCAATAGCAAACATTTGGAAAAAGGCAGAGGCTTTGAAGAAAACTCAGAGTGTGATTGGATGAACGTTCTGTCTTTCACATCTCTACGGGCCAATCAAAGCAACAAAACACATGACATAGCTGCTATCGAGCTGCGAGTGCGCAGCTACCGAGGAATAACATGAAACATGGCAACTATAGACGTGTAAGTACTCGACTTTTGTCGTTTTTGAAAAGAAAACAACTCACTGCTGTTCGTTGTTCTTCTTTTAACAAAGACATGTCGTTAAGTCCTGATAAAACTGGTGCTTTAGCAGCATCCACGCTACGCTCTTCCGCCATCATTGTACCGGCTTCTTGCTGCTGCTTGTTTACGTCACAACTCTGCCGGCCTGAAAGCACCGCCCTTCGTTGCTGATTGGTCCTATCACTTTCTAACTGGGCCCAAACGGTTCAGATGGAAGCTTTGCAAGATGGATTTGCCAGTGAGAAACAAGGAAACAGGTGTACCCATCTGCTTTGCAAGATTAAAAAAACATAATATTTAAAAAAAAACTCATCATGCATTTTCCTGCAAAATTGTTTCCCATTCTCATGCAGAACACAATGATGGATGCAAAAACCAAGACCGGAGACAAATCACACGGCAGCATGGTGCACTGGGTCCAACATTTTCAGAGGATGATGTCACATGCATGTAAAGAATATGACCTTGATCAGTTACAGACAAAAATGTTGCTAGAAGGAGCTTCTCCCTGGCACTAAAAGGAAAACAGCTTATGTTTCAGTAGGAGGAACCCAATTTCGCTCAGCTTCTTTAAAATACAATCAGTAAGTTGATTAAAAGATGAGGTATCACCAACTTTAAATTGTGACTTCAACCTTGAGAAGCACATCATTAAGTAAGAGCAACATAATGCCAACAAGACCTGCTTTTATTAGAAACAGTTGTATTTTGTTGTTCTTTAGTCTTATCTGTGTCTTTTTCTGTCTTTCAGCTTGTCCCTCTGGCTTCTTCAAGCCAACACAAGGAGATGAAGCCTGCATGCAGTGTCCCATCAACAGCCGCACCACCAGCGAGGGCGCCATCAACTGTGTTTGCCGGAATGGATACTACCGCACTGACTCAGATCCTCTCCAGATGCCGTGCACAAGTATGTAAAGCACTGAAGTGGTTAGATTTGAACCCCAACTTGACACTCCGCACAAACACTTCTACGACGCTTACCCACAAAGACTTTGATGCCAAATATGAACTCTTTGACACATGCACATTTCACACCCGCCAGCAGAAGAGCCCCGGGATCAAAGGACAGTGGTAGTCTGTGTAACTGCAAACAGAGAAACGCTGTCAGCGCCGTCCCTCACACGAACACGACGCTGACATGCTCATAGTGTGGCTGTCCATAGATCTGACCCTCCTCTACATCACACAGCCTCCGTACTCCAGGCTGGAGCAGGGGTTACTGGGCCAGGGCGGGATGCTTTGTGAGGGGGCCGGCCTGGAGAAAGGGCCCGGGCGAGACTCTCTCTTGTCATGCCAATGAAGCTGTTTGAATTTGAATTTGAATTTGATGCTGACACCAGGGTTGAGAAAGAGAGAGTTGGAAGGACAGAGCGGAGTGAGTGAGAAAGGGAGGGGTTGAGCGTGAGGGCAAGACTTGTAGAAAGAAACGAGGGAATTTGAGAGAGCTCCGAGGGTTTCGATGCATGTGAGAAAGACGGAGAATCAGCGCTTAGAGTGTGGTCGGACTAAAACAAAACGGGTGAGGGAGGAAAAAAAAGCCCCTTTCAACGTTCGGTAGTGTTTTTCCCTCACTCTTTCCCTCTCTGCCTGTTGAAAGGGAGCGAGGAGGGAAGAGATTTGATGGCCTCCAACAAAGGAGATTTGCATAAGCCTGGCTCTGGGAGTTGAGCAGCTGTTGTGAATGAGAAAGCAGCAGCGTCACGTCACCCGTATTAAGCGCAGCAGGGCCCGGTCTGATTAAAGCCAAGGGAATGGGCCCATCAGAGCCACCCCGCCAGCTAATGGGGGGGATATTAGTCCTCCTCCCCAGGAAGGAGATGCCAAAGAGGAGTTATGTTTCCATGTATGAGACACCAAGAAGAGCACTCCAATGGGCTTCCTTCCAGAGCCGGAGATCCGTTAATTGGCGCCAATTAAAAGGAGGTTAAATAAGAAGTGATCGATTCAGATTTAGGATGTAGTGGGCGGAGTGGAATTGTTTATCTCATTAGTCCTGGAGGATCCGTCTTCCATAATTAGGTGCACATGTCTGTAGAAGATAAACACTTCTCATTGTTTGTTTGTTTGGCCTGTCACTCAACACGCAGCACCATGTGGAAAAGTTTCCGCCCCGAAAACGCCGAACCGCTGAGAATGTCTCAACAGGGGAAAACAGTCGGCTTCTCTCCGCTGCAGTAACTCTATACGACGCTCCATGAGAAAACTGTCAGGAGGAGATGTTGAGAAAACACTTTGACAAAGTGGACAGCAGCATGAAAAATGAGAGATGTAAATGGGCTTCCCAGGGGGAAAAGTGCTGCCAGCTTACAGTCAGCTCAGACCTTAAAGACGATAAAGTATCTCTGTGAGTTTGTCTTCTCCTGTGAAGGGGTTATTTAAGTAGAGCTGGTTATTATGCTCTCCACGTTAACACAACACAGCTTCCATTATAAAATTAGCACGATGCTACTGAGGGAATTGATGCTAAAGCACTTTCTCCTTAATGTCCCGGCTCATATGATTGACGCTTCTGTCTCTTGTTCCTCTTTTCTGCTCTTATTGAAAGATTTCCTCACATCTCCTGTGAAAAAAAATGCACAAAAATGCAGGATACAATATTTTAAACTTATATTTTCTTTATTGTTATCCTATGTAACAGGATATTTTAAAGGTGACACACCACACATAATATCTTCCCAACTTTATCACAGTATCCTGTGGTCTAAATAAAATGCCTTTGCTACACCTTGGTCAAAATATACTATGGATAAAAAAAATACCAAATGAGGTTATAAACCAGCTCTAAACAATCGTTCTCAGAACAGCTGTTTCTTTCACTGACTGCTATTGGTGGTTTATGGTCGGAGAAACCAGGTAAAAGGTGGGTGTTCTTATGTTGACTCAATATGATGGCACAGATTCTGACCAGACCATCAGATTTTAATGTTTTCAGACATAGAAGCCTTGAGGTAAATACTGTGCTAGCTTTTGACACATTTTCAGGTCTATAGATACTCCAGATACCCAAATATATGTGTTAAAATACTAAAAAGTGAGTTTTTAATGATGTGCCATTTTAAAGCAGCTGTAGTCCAGTGTCAGTGTCAATAATTCATGAAAAATGTTCATAACAATCTTTTTGTTGTAGAAGATGAACTCATACTAAGCCTAAAACTGACTTAAAATGACAAAATTCTGACAAATGTATGTGAAGTTTTCTTTACCAAGACACAACATTGATATTCTGCCCGATCCAGACTAAATATTCATTAAAAGATGTGAGTTGTGATGGGATACTCTGCAACATTCTGAAAGCTGACCGACGCTGCAGCAACAGGGAAATATGGTGTATTGTTTTCACATGAACAGCTTTAACAGTCACTCACTTTAAAGTGATTTATTTCTTGAGTTAATGCACATGAATCCAACCTGACATACCATACAGACTCTCATATGTCCTTCCATGGATATATTTTACATTCATCAGGCAAACCTCCCATACAAAGAGTTTGAGAAGGGTGGGACTTTTCATGATGTGCCAATCAGAGCAACAAGACAAAATGAAGTAGGCATGCACCACTCCAGTGCTAACCTGATCTATACAGGTTAGCCCCACTGTACTGTTTCTATTGACAGAGCTTGTTGGTGGCTAAAATTCATGCCAGAGCATATCACGAGATGTGCAGAAATGTGGTAGACATCTGGTTAAACTGACGCTTGTCTACAGCTACATCCAAGCTAATTGCTCCACCAGCCACCATCGTATACAACAGCTTACAGTGAAGCTCAAGCACACTGGTAAAGTTTGCAAACTCGTGCAACATCTTTTCCTCCATGAAAGTTTTTATTGCTGTTCCTTGCTCTTCATTTGATAAAGAAATGTGGCCCAGTTCTTATAAAACTGCCGTCATTCTATGGTTGCATCCTACATTGGTGGCAGCAATTGCTATTGGCTCACAATACAACTCAACACCACCCATAGCTACTGTCTTCACCTCAAATGATGCTGATTGGTCAGAACATTTTACGGTTCGGCACAGATGTTGTAGATTGGAGCTTTGCAAGATGGACTTGCCTGATGACAGTCTGGCAAATCCATCTGCTTTGCAATGTTACAGTAAATCTCAGCTCTGTTCACACTGCTGCAACGTCTCCTGAAACTTTCAACCTTTGGTCTGAACTGGACTTAAGAAGTTGGCTGCTGAACCAAAAAAAAAAAAAAAAATTCCAACCCAAAAAGCACATGGACATTGTTCATTACATTAAATCAAACTGTGTCAAATCTGGCTGCTGTTGTGAGTATGGGGACACATTATATTGTTTGCTGCAGATGCTGCTATGGAACAGTTTTCCTCTTCATCCACTCAAAGCAATGGTGGTAAGCACTCAAAAACTTGCATCAAATCCTGCTTGTCAACAAAAGTACTCCAATATTGATTTCCATGTTGAAATCAGCTGGATTAAAGCTAGCTACTGAACAAATGACATACAGAATTTTGATTTGAAAGTCCGCTCAGATTAAAATGACTGGACAAAATCTAAAACATCTAGTCTGAATTTATAGATAGATTTTATCCAACTCAATACTGTTTGTAAAAGCTGCTCTCTTTAAGGTGTAGTGTGTGGAATCTTTACACCAGAATCTCCCTTATGTAAATAACTACTTTGTGTATGTATTTTAAGTTGAACTTACATAACTTCAAATACTCCCAGCAGTTTTCAAAGCCAGAGAAATTCTTCATTATACAGGGGTTACAGTATGTTTGTCACAGTGGCTGTGACAGAGCCACTGTGACAGACAAGGAATGTTTATTTCTGCTGTGGATCCGCTGGATATAGAAGGGTGAACTGTGACCAGAATCAGCCTATCTGTGACTGTATCTCATTCATATTTAGTTCTGTTTGCTTGAGATGGATTATTCTCTCCAATCAGCTGTGCATTATATAATCCAAGCACCCCCTGTAATGTGGAACTCCCTCCCCCTGCCCCTTAACCCCACATAATGAGGGAGAAAAGCTGTTAAAAGTAGCTTTCACGTAACAAGTTTGGAGCAGATGTTGATGTTTTGTTATTATTTTGAAAGAGAGACCCCTACTGGCAAAATGTACACACCATATTTCAGTAAGAAAGCTGAGGAGAATCATACCAAACTCCCAGTTAGACCCCTGGTGTGTTTTAGCAATCCTCAGCCCAGTGTTGGGGTGTTTTTACAGCCCACAACTTCACTGTTTTCATTCATACTCTGGTCTCTGTTGCACCTCCTTTCCAGCAGCAGCAGGCAGCTGTTTCCAGTAAAAAGCTCTGATAAAGCGTACCTGCACAGAACCAGATGGCACACAGCCACAGTTTTGCAGTATATGGGAATGGTGGAGCATTAAGAAACTTTAATGTGTTGTTTTGTGTTGTGTTGTGTATTCAATTTACAGTGATAGCAAGAGCCAAGATTAGAGGATTAAAAAAGTAATGTCATTAAAAGTGTCTGGCCACCATCTGACAGTTAGCCATGCTTTGCTAAAACTCTAAACGACTGAGGGATTGTGAGAATGTTTTCACATTCTCAGAATGCTTTACAAATCGCTCAGTGCAAACCAGGAAGTCCACTTTAACAGCTTAAAGTGGAATTCATCCATGTAATGAAAACAGTTGGTTTACTTCCAAGTAAATGCACTTTGTGGAGTGCCGTTTTTATCAAAGAGTCTCTACTTGACCTAGTGGGGCCATCACTATTATGAGGGTTGAGGGGTCCAAGGTGGGAGCTGGCAATGAGTCCAAAGGGGGGCAGCTGAACTTGTTTGAGGTTCTTGAAGAAGTTTTGCCTCTCCTCCAAAAGGCTTCTTCAGTTCTAAAAGTGCTTGGAGCCAGGGCCAGAAATCTAGCCTCTGTCGACCTTTCATATGCTACATGATGTGGTCACCTGTGAGCTAGAAGGAGTCGTTTACCTAGTTTGCGTGGGAGCGTGTCCTCTTGGGCCTATTTAGGTTTGCTAGGGCTGCATGTTTAGGGTCATGTGATCTGATGTTAAAAGTGCCATTTGGACTGCTGATAAAGGAATCTGAGGCTACAGTGTATATAGGGGATAAGAAGGGTCTTAGTCTGCCACCTCTGTTCAAGGATGGTTTTTCCAGCTTAATACAGATGGCTTCTTTGACACCTCTTTCAATCCAGTAGACTTCTCTGGCCAGTATTCTAGAAGGAGCTGGATTCAAAGAAATGTCCTGTATCTTTAAGATAGAACTGAACAACCGAGTTCTGACCAGATGAACAAGTGATCTAAATGATGACTCCAGAGTGGGCTTAACTGACCAACCCATTTTGTCAGATTTTCCACTGAAAACATGTCTCTTATCAGTGAATCCCTTCAAAGTTGACCTCACAACCTCTCTTGTGTTTTCCAGCCGTGCCTTCAGCTCCTCAGACCGTCATCTCCAGCGTGAATGAAACCTCTGTCATGCTGGAGTGGATGCCTCCCCGGGATTCAGGTGGGCGCGAGGACGTGGTCTTCAATATCATCTGTAAGAGCTGCGGCGGGGGCCGGGGAGGCTGCACCCGCTGTGGGGACAACGTTCAGTTTCAGCCCCGTCAGCTGGGCCTGACAGAAACCCGGGTCTACATTAGCGACCTCCTGGCCCACACGCAGTACACGTTCGAGGTGCAGGCTGTCAACGGGGTGTCAGATCAGAGCCCGTACTCCCCTCAGTACTCCTCAGTCAACATTACCACTAACCAGGCTGGTAAGTGGGCCCATCTGTCTTTTTCTACACTTAATATTCCCCATGTGGTTTCCTCTTCTGTTCTCTCTGTCTCGCTCCTTTTTCCACGTCTGTTTCTGTGTCGCTCCTCTGTCGTTCTACTGTACCTCTTTATCACTCTCTCTTCTACAAGCACATAATGCACAGAGCAGAAAGCTGCACTAAGTAAGCTCCTTCCCTCTCTTGTATGGTGATGTATGCAGATGAAGAGCTCGGAAATGGGAAGGAGAGTGCTGTTGATGATGTGACAGACAGAATGTGATGGCCTGCTGGTCTTTACTCTGTGACCTCATCACCATGACTTTCAGGCTCTGAGTGCAGGCAGAGCGAGCTGCTTCTCTCCTCCACTGCTCTGTGATTTTATCTCTACTTTCATCCTCATAGTCGATTGTAATTCTGCCTTTAAGCCACTGGAAACTCATATCCACAACAGTCTTCTGCTAAGTTAAAATGAATAAAAAGGAAATAAAAGGCATTAAAACACTGGTTTCAACCCAAATCCAAACATGCTTAAAGCTCATGAGAGGAGTTTTTAGCTTTTATGAATCAGACTGAAAAGCAGACAAGATCAAAAGTATAATGATGACTTTCTCAGCTTTGTGACTAAATGCAGCCATTTGTAGGACAGATCTTTGTTCAGGTTTGCAGCCCAGTGATGAGTATTTTTGACCAAAAAGTCTTGTCTTCAGTTTGGGAAGTTTTCTTTTAATTAAACCCTTGAGATTAAACCCTGCTGTTTGCCCCTATTGGTGTATCTAAGGTCTATTTCTTTCCTGGTATTGTGACAGAGCAAAAGAGGGAGGGATACGCATTATATTTTAAAAGAAAAAACATGTATGAAACACATTTTAGCCTGTAAGTGAAACACAGAGAAGCTGAGGGAAGCACCATTCTGTCAGTGTGAGTACAGAGCTAAGAACAACAAACCCAGAAGGAGTCTTACTTTTCTATTTTTAAGAAAGTCATTACTTTACAGAGGACAAATTTGGTATCTGCTTTTTTCATTTTTAAAATGCTGCATACCTTAAAGCATCTTAAATTTGAGTCCTGATATTTGACTTGAATGCCTTTTAAATAAACTTTGATATCAATTACATAATTGTTTGTTATCAGTTAAATTATTGGAACACTGCATTTGTAACTCTGGTGTCTTATAAACCTGTGAGAGTTGGGCACTTTATGCACATGACTCATATATTACAAAATAGTCACATGGAAGCTTTTTGGCCATGTAAGGCCAACTTAAAGCCAGGTGTTGATAATGAAAAGTGTCATGGCTAGAGTTAAATTCTAAATACCTAAGGCCTTAGATAGACAAATCTGATTGGTCAGATTTTCCCTATAGTGAGGTGTTCATATTTTTTTTTTCTCATCAATCACCATCTTCATTTGCAAAATAAGAGATAAACCACCTGATTGGACTATTTATCTTCTAGATTTAGAATAACAGTTCATTAAGGATGTAGTGGAAATAAAAATCTCATGGTACGATAATACCTTGGTAACAAGTCCAGGTTATGGTATTTATTGCAGTATCAAAAGGAAAAAAATCCTATGAATGAAGAGTTGAAGAAACGGTGATGTCAACATTTATCCAACAACAATTGCACTCTGAATATTACATCATGTGCAAAAAAAAGTGCTGTAGGTGTGCGTTAAATATATACTTACACTAACCTTCGAATCCCAAGAGTCTTTTGGCCTGGCTGGATCCTGCTCCTTGCATCTTCTCAAATCTTTTCCAGGTTATGATTTGCCCAGTGGTTGTTACTCCAATTCCCTATCAAGTGTCTCACTGCAGTCTGGTAGTGTCTGCATATTGTGTTTTGTTTGTCTCCCACCGTTTCTCCTTTCTCATTTCCTCACAAACTAAAATGCCGTCAGGTTTCAAAGTCACTGGAGCTTCCACAATCTGTTAACCTTTGTCACTCGGTTCTCCATCACCACTTTTTAGCACCCGTCATTTTGCTGTGTTAGATCAAGCCAGCGAGTGGAGCGCAAGGGATGATGGGTATGCAGAGGCTGATGGTAACTGGAGTTCCCACTTCCCTTAGCTCTGCTCCACTAAAACAACACTTTTTGCCCTGAAGACATTATCTGATTTCACGTCCGACATTGAGATGCTTCTGTCTCCACAATGTTAACACCTTTAAATCTTTATAATTTATTCATTGATCAGATTTGATCCATCCTTTTTCTTACTCATTTAATCTGTGTTATGGTGTTGTTGCAGCCGTATTACACATGCTAATTTGTAATACAAAAGGCTTAGAAGCTTGGAAGAAACATTTGTTTATTTGTCTATATTGCATAAGGAAACAACACGACATGACGCTGTCACTCAAAGGCCACATGGAACTAACGTTATGACTTGATTCCTTGGTATTTACATGAAACATTTTTTTTTTCTGTTTTGCCATGAAGTGTAGAGCAACAGCAATTTGATTTTTCTGCAAAGAAATACACCAAACCATTCATGAATGACAAAAAGTAACCACAGGGAGACATAATGGAGTTTATAATTATGTGGTTTGTCTTTTTTGTTGCAAAGAGGATTTAATAATACATGAGCTGTTTTCGCAGTAGCATTAATATCTATCATAAAATTGATTTCTGTATCAAAAGAAGGCATGAGCCATGAATTATTTGTAGAGAAATGGCAAATTAATGCATAATTAGACATTTGGTACCCCTATATTGCTGGAATGGAGTGGTCCTTGTTTTATAATTAGATTTTTAACAGTGAGATTGGTTGTTGGCTAAGGCTTTTGAACGAATAGTCTCATATTTAACTATTTGGGGTCACCTCTACTCGAGGTGAGGATGCCTTTCATTGACAAAAAAATGACTGACATTGATTTGGTGAAGCTTTTTCAATTAAAATATCATCACAGTTGCTCATATTGTAAGGATAGTCCCTTAAAGTCAGTGTACTCAGCTGTTATGGTTCCCATTCATCCAATAAATCCCATCAGCTTTCTCTGATTATTTAGTTTATATTATACAGTGCCACAGCTCACGCAGCTTCCCTTTGTTAAAGCTCATAATGTTCGAACTACTTTCTTAGCTTAACACAGCCTTAAAGAAGGCGGGAATCCACCATTACCTGAGGTCTAATGGAAAACAGATGCCTACTCGGTGTTTAAATCCTTAGGATCTTCCAGAAATCTACCTCCCTCTGTCCTGCAGTCTCTTTCCTGTAAGTATAGGAGCTGTGCATGTTTTCCCCTATGTGGCTTTGCTGGAAGTCAGCAGCATCTCTAATTATTTCACAGAGGCAGCAGCATTGATTTGCTCTTTAATTGTCTCTATGAAACGCATCATTTGGCGTGCGAAGCTTTTCTCCCCCGAGCTCTGACAAGCAGGGGGGAGTATAGGCTGGGCTTTATCTTTGCACTGGCTTTGCATCCCATTAGCAACGTACATAAGTGGCTGTCATCCCTCATCATCTATCCCTCCACACTGAGGGCAGTCTGCTGTGACTGAGCTTCCTAAAGCAGAGTAACAAAGTGCTTTTATTACAGCGGACATATTGGGTTTTGTTTAACTACACTCTCGCTTTCTCATTACTTTCCTCTGGAATTCCCAGATGTCCGCATGCCTACACGGAAGCAGTCAAACAGAAAGGGTATACAGGGGTATATAACTCGGATGAACACATTTAAAGAGGAGGTTTCTCCACGTAAATTGACCCTTTGTAGCAAAACTTCAATGTTTACAGAATTCTGTTGGTGTAAAAGCTCCATAAAGCTTCCTGTTACACAGCTCAAACTCCAAGTCACAGGAAAATGGAGGCTTTTATTCAAACGGCGACCTCTTTTTATTGTCTGTTTTGATTTGAGTCACTGGTGTGGTGGGTTAATGAGGGCCTGTGAGTGCAGTTAAGCGTTGTAATGAGGCCCCTGCCCCGCTCTTTCTCACTGGGCCACAATAAGTCTGCCACCCCAGCCCTTGGCTTCTCTGCTTCCCCCTGCAGTGGGGTCCTGGCGGAAATTGGGGGGCTCCGCGCCCTCTCCACTGAAGTGCCCGTCACTTTGGATTAGGCTGCGAGAGCTCCCGTCGGAGGGAGCTGTGAAAAGAACTCAACTCTTGCTTTGGCTCCCAACTCCAGACTCCCACCTTCACCCCCCTTCACCCTGCAGAACCAGCCTCACCCCAGGGACATGGGAGTGCAGTTTTGCGGCACTGCGCTACGGGGCTGGGGTCAGCGGCACCAGGAGCCCGTAATTGCATCTGGTTTGTGAGGCTTGGAGGTTACATAAACATGGTGTCACCCCTAATTACCTCAGGCGGGTTTCTGCCTCCCTCTTACACAGAGAATTAGAGTGTTAGATGAGGAAAAACACAAACCAGAGAGAAAGTATGAAATTTTCTGCTCATAGAAGTGTGCGAAACAGTCCTTCAGTTAGCTCTCATTAGCCCAGAGGCTCGAGCACTCTGGTAAGCAACAAACAAATAAGTAAATGGAGAGCGAGTGGTGTAAAAGTGTCTCGTTTCTCTTGTTGGACTGCTGCCGTCCTCAGCTTTGACTTGTTGGTGTGAAGGTTTTTGGAGGTGGAGGCGGTGTTGTGAGACGTGAGCTTAAACTTCTCACTCACCGTACCCAATCAGGCACCCACCACACTCTATCACCCACAGGGCTTCTCCTCCCACTCCGTAGGTGGTTGGCGACGGTTCCTCTGTGATAAAGGATGTGATTGCCCTGGAAAGAGCAGCGCTTGATTACACACTGTAATGCCACACAAAGGGAGATGGCGTGCTGAACAGCACTGAGGCCCGTTTTATAAGCATATGACTAATTCCCCCTAACTTGCATTGTGTTGAAGTGCCTCCAAGCAGTTTTACAATAATGAGTAACAAGTAAGACATCCATTTAGGCATCGCTCTGTCAATACAGTGTTTCTCTTGGCATGACTTCAGATGAGCAGAGTGAAGCGAGGCAGAGATGCAGATCTGATTCTTTCTGTCAGGGGCTCAGGGTGAAACTTTATTGTGACAAGGTGTGACAAGGATTTAACCGCCAGTGCTGGGCAAGCTTGAGAAATACACATAGCAAAATATGGGTTATTAACAGTCATGTCAACCAGGGACAGGTAAGGTTGGGGCCAGGAAGTGAAGAACACCGGTTAGGAATTAAGAGAAATGTACAGGTGTATCTAAAAAACTTAAAATATGATTTTAAAAAAATCACTGTGATTCCATTCAAAATGTGAAAGTTCTATGTATTCTAGATTCACCTCATACAAAGTGAAATGTTTGAGGGCTCAAGGCTCTTTTTGCATGGATTACTGCATCAACGCAATGTGGCATGGAGGCAATCAGTCCGTGGCACTGCTGGGGTCTTGTAAAGCCCAGATTGCTCTGATATAGCAGCAGTTAGCTTGTATGTACTGGTAAGTTTAGTCTAGTGTACTGGTAACTCTCATAATCCTTTTGACAACACTCCAGATTCTCCATGGCAGCAGTTCCCAACCTTTTTTAAGCCATGGACCTGTTTTATGAAAGTCAACATTTTAAGGACTGGCCCTCAAGGTGTGGGGATAAATATGCTGAAACAAAATGATACAACAGTATAAAAACAAAGTGCAGGAAAAATAGAACTGAACATAATTCTGAATCAAAGGTTGCATGAGAACTACTGTCACAATAAACACGAATTTTAAGTAGGACTCCTGTTATTGTCTTTAAAATGCAGCTATCTGTTTCTTGGCAGATGTAGGCTCTACTTCTGTCTCCTTTTTCCCTTTACAGAGAAGCTCTCCAAGAGGTCAGAAGTCACATATGGATGAAATAATGGAAGAGCATATGCTCATTTTTCAAAATAAAACATATTTCAGACTCTGATCATCAATAAAAATGGAAATAAAATAAGTTATTTATTATTTCTGTGCAACCTTGTACCAAATGACCAATGAACTGGTACTGGTTCACTGGTTGGGGAATGCTGCTCTGTGGGGTTCAGCTCAGACCAGTTGGCTGACCAATCAAACACAGTAACACCAGGGTCAGCAAACCAGTTGCTGGTAGTTTTGGTTTGACTGTGTGCAGCTGCTAAGTTCTGCTGGAAAAGGAAATCAGAATGTCAATAAAGCTTTCCAGCAAATGGAAGTATGATAACTCTGAAGTCTCCTTGTAGACTCTAGACAGCATTGACCCTAGACTTGATAAAGCACAGTTGACCAGGCGCAGCAGTTGACATGGCACCCCAAACCATCACTGAGTGGAAACCGAAAACCCTGGACTTAAAGGACCTTGGATTCTGTGCCTTGAGATCCTCCTTCAGAATCTCGGACCTTGATTTACAAATGAAATGCCAAATTTACTGTCATTTGAAAACAGAACTTTGGACAACTGAGCAACAGTCCAGTTCTTTTTCTTGTGAGATGCTTATGAGTTGGTCTGTAGGTCAGGAAAGGCCTAAAGCTATGAGCATGACACTTGTAGCCCATTTCCTGGACACGTCTGTGTGTGGTAGCTCTTGATCCACTGACTCAGTCCCAGTCCACTCCTTATAAAGCAAGCAATGACCCTCTGTGACTTACCCACCTTGACGGTATCAATGATTGTTTTCTGGATAGATAGTCATGTCAGCAGTCTTCCCCATGATTGTAGTTGTGCGTACTGAAACAGAGGGAGAGAATGAAGGCTCAGGAAACCTTTGAAAGCTGGAATTTTCTACAATATTCTGATTATAGAAGGAATTTGATTGTGGTCTGCTTTGCTCTCATTGTACTCACCTCGATCAGATGCTATGGCACTACTTGATCAATAAAACACCTAAGCTACCGAGAGGCTATTTGATCTAAAAAACAACACACTACCACCAAGCTCCTGAAAAGTGGAGTTGAACCCATGAACATCACTATCAGTGCTGCTGTTTCTGGCTTGTTCTGTATGTCTGATAGGTGAAGGGTGGTGACTAATGCCATCTTCTTGGCATAATATCCCTCTGTGACATCTGCATTTGAAACAATCTTCAACCTTTCCTAAATGACAGAACTGATCTCGCTCTGCAAGCTGAGCCTTTATTGATGTTGAGTTTTCAGACTTTAACAGACCAAACCACTGGATTTTTACAGTGTTTACCTTTGAATTTGTTATAGGGCTGCTTTTAAATCTTTTCCACAGGATACGTTCCCCAACATCAGCAGGTATTTAGTTTTAGATTATTATTCTAGTCCAGTGTTTCAGTTAATATGTTGACCTTTGGACATCCACACTTTTCGGTGGATTACTTTACAAACATTTGACATACCTAAATGGAAAAGCTTGTAATGGAAGTCCTTTAAGATCAAACAGCATGTATGCGGTTTTGTTTGAAAGGTAATGTCTTATTAATTTTTTGCATGCACATTAAACATAAAACCAACCAACCAAAACCATTAAGACAAACAAAAAGAGCTTCAGCTCGCTCTAAATATGTCACATTTTATTAACAACACTCTTTGTCGGAGCAAAAACTTGCAAGTCTACAACTTTATAATGTTGTGTCAGATCTTTAGCTATAATTCTTAAGAACCAGGGAGGTTTGAAGGATGCATGATGGTGCAGTGTTGTTATTCTACAGCAGGAATCTTCCTGGTTTAAATCCCTTGTTGGACAGGGCCTTGCTGTGTGGAGTTTGCATGCTCTCCTTGTGCATACCTGGGTCCTCAGCAGGTACTCTGGCTTCCAAAATCATGCACATTATGTAGACTGGGGGCTCTAAAGTACCCCACCTCTCACCTAGTGGCACTCTCCTGCATCAGCATGCAGCGCTGGTGATGCAGATGATAGAGACATGGATAGAAAGTTTTCACTGAAGTTCCAGAACTCTCAGACACAGGGCATTTTCACATCCTGTAGACACTGAAGGACTACACTGTTGAGGCTATAGTAACCATCTGTGTTGAATATGCTTAATTCAACATCTGAAATCCCCTGTTTGCTTGTGTTTGTGTATTCATATAAAGTTCAGCCTGGATCGCCCCATGCTAACCTGAGCAGATGGTAGGTTTCAGTCTCTTGTAGGGTGCTAGATGGGAGCGTGCTGTGAAGCTTCCAGGTGTAGCTGTTAAATGTATTCTTCTTTGGTTTAAAGCTGTTTTTATGTGTTATTTGCCTCTGTGTTATTAACTTGTTTTGATAACCTTCACATGTTTTATAAGGAGGAATTTTGCTCAAAAGTTCTCTTTTATGTCCTCCTGTAATCCTGCAGTGTAAAACAGCATCTGCTGCTCTTTGTGTGATTCGGCCTCATCACATTTTTGCAGCTTAGAAATCCCTGACAAGGTGACCTCCTAGTTTCCTTTCTTTTAGAGTTGGACACATATCTGACTAGACAGGTTACAACCATGAACTCAATATCTCTGTAGATCTATACTGCATACACCAGAAAGTGTTTGAGTCTTTATTTTCCCTCAGATTTTCTTGACTACCAGCCTGTTTTTACCAGATATTACTATTAAAATCTATCAACAATATCTGCATGTGAACATCTCATTAAAAAATAGATTGCAGTAAGATAAACCATCCAATCAAAAGCAGTTAAATCCTCATTTGAGTTAGCATAATTTCAAGCTTTGCCTTACCATTAGCATTTTTTTGTAAATGGTAGCAGTCTGAACCATTTTTAACTGACTAGAGAATATTATTATATTGTTAACTCATCTGCATTTGAGATATTTTTTGGTATTAATTTACAACAATTAAAATATAATCTGTAAAGCATTATTAGTTATATGTAATATCCTCATTTACTGCTTTATTCATGCATTATTAAAGCATTTGTGTGCCCAACTCAGACCTCACCCTTAGCCAGACTGTACCCATTTAATAATGCTTTATAAATGCACAAATAAAGCATTTACATCTGATTTTATAAATCAGTTAATCAATTCGATACTAATGCTTTATGAATAAAATTTAAGTATGCACTAATTCTTGACATATTGTTACTTATTTGTCATTTTTAATAAGTGTTTCCTATTTTGTCTCAAAGCGTAAATTTTCAAGATTTTCGATTAATCAAGTTTCAGTGCAGATGTGTCTGCTTAACTCTTCATTATCTGATTTAGCTCCTCATTTAAAAGGAATATTTTGGTGTTTTTTAGGTTGGGGTGTATAAGGCAGGCTTTCTCAAACTGCAACCCCCAAAATAAAGAGACTGGGGACTCCCACTGTTCCCCAAAGAAGTTAAAGCATAGTTGAACACAGCCATGCACATTCAAGAATAGTCATGTGCACACTTACTTATTGAGGATTTTTAAAATAGTTTTGATTTAAGCATAAATCTCAATGAATATACAAATAAAATGCTTTAGAAATATTGTTTTTTTTGGGGGGGGGGGCATCTGGCAACCCCTCTCAATGTTCCGCAACCCCCTAGGGGATCCTGCCCCCCACGTTAAGAACTACTTGTATAAGATACTTGGAAACAGTCATTATATAAGCCACAACAGATTTCAGTATGCATTGCAGCATTAAGGAGAGAGCACTCAGACTCAGTGTTGGCTCCAGTAACCAGTGCTTGACCCCGCTACAGCTCAGTGATCCAAACAGCTGGTCAGAGGATAACAATGCAGCGAGGCAGAAGAACATTTAGCCTATTTGCTGCAATCCTGGAGGAAATATATAATTGTTTAAAAAAAATTTCTGCACAGCATACAGTTCAGCCAACATTGATTTGTAGTCCTTTTTGACTTATAATTTGTTAAACTGTGTGGAGAAACTGTAACTGTCTGTAGAAGTGTACAGCCTAGCTGCCTACAGCCTCCTTAAAGGAGCAACGCTTTAGAATTCACTTGTGGCTATTATTATACCGAAATATCCTTTTAAAACTCAACAGGTAGCGGAAAGTGAGCGTTCTTTTATCTTGGTTAGCTTTGTAATAGTTGCTTCCTATGAATGTGGTGTGTAAATATGTAGCACCAGCTAATACTTCATTAAAAATGACTTTGTGTGATCTAACCTGTTTTTATTGAGGCTTAAAGTCAAAGTAGTAAATCTAAAGAAGCTGTAGATTTGAAGTCACGCAATGGCTATGGCAGATTATTGGTGCATAATTGATCTAATCGCAATCCTTTATTGCATTCACAATCCGAAATTTTTGTAGTAAGTAGTGCTTGAAAGGTTTACAAAAATGCATGCAGAAAGGTCTTTAAGTTTACAGCTGTGCCACTGTTGCACTTTATGGGGAGCCTTACTTTCACGCTTTTTTTGTTGAAACTAGCTAATGTAAAAGGTTTTGTATTTTTTTTTTATGTAATATTTTTATCTTTTGAGTTGAGAAATACACACTTTAACACTTTCAGCAAGTGGACTCATGCTACCATTTATTTATAATACTTTTTGTTTACACCGCAGTTAACATGTAAGTGGCATGATACATTAATTTTCTATTATCTCTGCACTTTTGAAGCCTAAAGTTCAGTACTTTTGCTGTAGTTCAGGTTACAATTAATAATATAAATTAAAAAAATACAAATAAATAGATCTTAATATAGCAAGCGTAGAAACAAGTTTAAGACTCAACTGTTATAGTATATAAATAGATAAATAAAAATGTCTACAGCCTGTTCAGGTCAGCAATAGCAGCAGGAACAAGGTTGTTTTTTAACTTCTTTGTCCTTTTTGGGACTAAACACCCCCATCCAGAAATGAGAAGCTGAATTTACTGTACAAAGGGTGGAAATCATCATTAAAGATAATTAACTGTCTGCTGTAAGTGTCTTGTATACAGGGATGCTAGTTAGTCTAGCTCCTTTTACTGGGAAAAGGAATCTGACATACTGCCTAGAGAAGCTGCTTCACCTGGTAATAAGCAGTCAGATTTAGCTTTTTCAGCTCAGGTGAACTCATTTTAACTTCACTGAACTTATTAGCTTGGGATGCAAATAATTAATTCATGTACTTGTTAGGAAATGAAGCACATTTCTTAAGGTTTTGGAATAATTTTCTTTATAGAATGAAAGATGTGGGGTACAAAATGACAACAGTTTTGATGTTCCTGTCCTTGCTAACAGGTAAAAGTAATACTACATTTTCCCTCATGTGTATATCCTGCTTTATTTTTTCTTTTTCACTCTAATTCATTCTATTTTCAAAATAAACACATTGCATTTAAGAGAACTTAAATTTATCTGTTCAAATACGGAAGAATATCTTGAAAGACAAGTGGGTGTGTGGCTAGCGTCATACAGCCAGACTTGTTTTGCAGCCCGTGGAGTCTCCATCTATGGAACATGAGAAAGAATGGAGGTTGACCTTCGTAGTTGCTTCAGTTAGTTTTGGAACAGCAGCACTTTGCAGTTACAGTGTGTAAATATGCTGCAACAGCTAATCTGTATGTAAGAACAAGCTTGTTTATACAGCCTGGTTTAATGTAGCCAGGCATCAAATCAAATCAAAACACTTCATTTAGGTTTGAGCTAACTTAGAGCTTGTGTTTAAGGCTATATTTAAACTGTCAATGATATTTAGGTGGTATGTTTTAAGGCAGCAGAGGTTGTTTTACGAAGTGCTAAACTTACTCTTTATGTGCGCTGATGGGACTGTTTCTCTAAATTAAGACGATACAAACAGATAATCGCTGCTTCATAACAGAACTGCCAGTTATTTTCCAGCAGCTGTATCATCATTTTCAGTGCATAGAGAAGAGATTATCTCCTTTTGAATGGAAATGATGATTATTATGTGAGAGATTTCTGCATTGCACATTTTATAACAGATAAATAAGATCTCCATATACTCTCAGCATATTGCAGTCTATAGTGTTTGGGTGTATTAGATTGCAGAGGACATATTTGTTTGGGCATTTCATTAAGTCAAGGTGAGCGGGAGCGTCTGCTGCTAATGCTGTGGAGAGGCACACAGACTGAATTGGTTTCTTATCAGGTGAACTGGTTGATTGTTGGAGTGAACCACATTACTCAGGAGGGGTGGGTGGGTGGTGTAATTGGGTGCAGCCTTTTCATATGGTGTAGGAAAGATTTATGGCTTAATTATTGTCCAAATTGCCCCAGTCTAGTGTAACCAGGCTACCGGGGACTTTGCTGCTCCACTGGGCCGTAGTGTGAAAAGCACTGGTGCAGAGCCAGGCAGGACTGCCAGAATGTGTCGATGCAGCAGGCAGCCAAGTGTGGCTACTACACTGTTGACTTAAAGACAGTTTGGAAAAAAAAGAGTTCCGATTCTGTATTCATGGCAATGGCTGGTCTTTCTGGTCAATTACCTGGCTTTATCTCATGCAGGGTCATTTTGAAATAAGCTGTCTTCTCTGTAACAAAACTGCAATATGGCTGGTTCAAACACAAAAGAAGACTGCAGATAATATGGACTTTAGTGCCAGACAGCTCTTACAAAATCCATTAAAGATAACATTTTTAACAGCCCAATGCAGTGTGAACTCTGACAAACAAACTAGGACAGGCAATTCAGACAACTCGGTTATCTCATTGTCTGAAGTCGGCATATTAACATTTTACATTCCTGCGTGGCAGTTCTGGAAGTAGAGCTGTTGCCTCACAGCAAGAAGGTTCCCTCAGATCCCCAATCTGACAGGGATTTTCTGTGTGGAGTTTATATGTTCTCCCTGTGCATGCATGGATTCTGTCCAGATACTCTGGCTTCCTCCCATAAACCAAAGCCATGCCTGTTAGGTAAAGTAGCTCTAAATTGCCCGTAGGTGTGGGTCTGTGCCTATATGTCAGCCCTGGGATTGGCTGGAGACTAATCCAGGGGTGTACCCATCCCCTGCCCTATGATAGCTGAGATAGGTGACCCTGAACAGGACCAGTGGTCCTCAGCTGGTGGGTTGGGACCCAAAAGTGGGTCACAGAGCCCTTTTCTGGGGATCACTAATATATGCCTTGGAAAAAATGTGCACCAAAAAGTATATTAAACCCCTTTTAAAGATGCTTGATTTGTCCTGCCTCTTTGTTTTGTCATGTTTTGCATTATCTGAGGTTGATTGGTGAGGAAAAAAAAATCAGAAAATTGGGTTGAAATTTCTTCTTTGAGGAGTTGATGGTGGGTCCTTAGGCTTGATGTTAAGAACCACTGGTGTTAATGAATGAGATAATAATGGACGTATAGATTCTACATTGTACATGGTGAAAAACAACTGTTTTACTGCTTTACATGACCTAATATTATTTTTTACATATGGTGCTAATATATTTTGATATTGTGCACCTTTTCATCATCTTTTATCTGTTTCTTCTAGCGTGTGCCCAACATTTTCCTACAGGTTAAGCCTTTTATTTTAGGAAAGCTTGGCATACTTGTAGTCAGGTCAGTGGGTAAAAAATAGAAGATTTTTTTGTAGCACACAGCACCTCAACATAACCACTCAGTGAGACTAAAACACACTTCAATGACAAGAGAGGCTTGTATGAAAGAGCATCTGACAGAAGGGCAAGCTGTACCAAAAGAGTAAAAGGAAAAAGTTTGAAAAGTGTCGAGTATTGATTTTGTAACAAAAGTTTCATATAGTGGATGTAGACATATATAAAAAAAAATGTGGCATTGACTTGGAAGAAAAACAGCATATAACAAAGGAACTACTCTGTACCTGGTACAGAATTGCAAGAGTAGAAAGTGTTTCAGTCAAAGATGGTTTAAAACATTGATATATTATGTGGCAGTGTTAATGATTTCACCTGCTTACAATCTTGTCATCATTTGTCTTTATTTTACACCTTTAAGTAAGTAAATACTGTTCAGAATGTGTTTATTTGAGTTCCCACTGGTACTGGACAGGTACTGTGTGTACGTGAGCGCCCTCTGCTGGGGACCATGCAGACTTCAGCGGTGCAGCCTGTGCGTTGTTACCAGTCTGCATTATGCTGACCTCAGTAAAATTAATCAATTAAAAGCTCTATTGAAATACTAGCAAAAGTACTGTTTGTCTTTGTCAAATGTTTGTCATTCAGTTACAGACATTTCTGTGGTATTACTGATTTGTCACTGATGCTCACATTGTTTTACCCTGCTAGCTGAAATCATAGCTCCAGTATTATCTTGTGGTATAGCCTGCTAACCAGCAGGTGGCTAAGTTATATGTTGCCGTATTTAGCATTTTTGAAGCTTGAATGGTCGTAACTTCAAATGTTTGTGTTGCTATCATTTACTGTCTTTATATCTCTACTTGGGTCAGTCCTCACTCAGCTGCCCCCACTGCCTTTTTGGAGCTTGTTGCTGCAAGAGTGGCTTCGGGAGACCTGCTATGCTTGCATGATTGTAGGAATAAACGGTGTGCTGGTGCTCACAGGAGAGAAAATACAGCTGCTATATGTACCGGCCAAAAGCCTCCTCACACACAGCCACAACACACTTGTACTGCCTGCTCTTAGTTTTTGGAAGTTTGTACATTTGGCATGATTATTTTGTACCATGTCTGTGCATGATTGCTCCCCCATCCTGTTTCCTGTTGGTTTGCTTTCACATTAGTAACACTGTTCTGTGCTACACAACATTTGCATTTGTATTCAGTCCAGTACAGTAGGTGTGGTTAAGAAGAAGAATGAGGAAGAGACAATCATGGCTGCCACTTGGGTAGATAGTGATTCATCTGCTGGGGTCTGGCCACTGTCAGGATGGAGGTGACATTTGCCGGTACGATGAGTTTTCTGTTTCCACTTAAGCAACGGCAGCTTTAGCAATGTAGTTAACATTACTTTGTAAGCGAGTTAGCTTTTAGGTAACATTGCTATGTTGACTTAGCTACATTAACTTGCAGCCAATGTGGCTATGTTAGCTTTAGCTCTGAAGCTAACATAACTTTGTTAGCTTTAGCTTTACCTAAGTAAGCTGCGTTAGTGTTTGGTTGACTGTTTAGTTGGCTTTACTAAATGTTTGTATGTTTACTTTTGCTTGTTAGGTTTTTAACTTTGAACTTTGGTGCCCTAACCCTCACACTAACCCTAGCTGGAAGTTTAATTTTATTTTATTTCGAAAGCTTTTGCATGTACTTCCTTCCTGACAGTGGTGGTGTCAGGCATTTGAGCAAGACAGTCTACAGCCAGACTGTCTTGATTCTGTTGTGCAGCTCTGAGGTTGAAATTAGTCAGTTCTATGCAGGTATGACCATTTTTGAAGAGATAGGAGACAAATAGAATTTAGTTCGCGACTCCACTCGCTAATAAATACCCTGTACCTGGGCCTGGTTGCATTAACATCTCTTGCATACTGTGCCTGAGTACGCATAAATCGTGCTCAATGCTACCTCTGAGAGCAGACATGGACTTGGCACATGAGTATGGTATGCTTACATTCAAACAGACAAAATTGAACAAGATTTTGTGAAACCACCCTTGATTAGTGTTTGCAAATGAAGCTATCAGCTATTCAGACCAAAACTGCTTTTGCACCAGGCTGTAAACATGTTTGATTCTGCTGTAAAATTTTGGCATTTTAATATTGCTGTTAATGGACTTGAAGGGCTTTTGCATCCAGCACTGGGAACTTGAAGAGCTGCAGTTTTTTTAGGCTTTAGCTTTAGCATTTTTCTACACTGGAGGGTACCATAGCCTGCATTATCATGGGCAGAAATTCAGTTCTAAAAACATGACAGTGATAAATGAAAGCTAAAAGATAAAGAGCTCATGAAACTGAGAATCAGACGGGGACCACCAGTAAACATGGTGTGAGGTACGACAGAGACAGAAGGTGTTAAGAAGGACGCATATGGTGAGTGCCTGTGTGGGTCAGCCAGGCAGACAGACAGGAGGCCTCAGCGTGCACCTGAAGCTCAGCGCTGACACACATATGCATTCATCTCCTTCAAGCTATACCGCTCAACCTGTTTACTAAACCCGATTTAGACGTGAGGTAGCAGCAGAGAGTGTGCGATTGGTTTAGTGATAGAGCAGCCTGCAGTGTTGACAGTGAAGTCTATCAGACTTTAAATAATCTATGCATGCAGTATGAATTCAATCATGACTCCCCAGAAGAGAATTAGCACACACATTGTCAAAATTACTCTGCTAATTGATCGTGCTCATGAATTTTTTAGTAGCCATGTGGCTTTTGGAGAGTAACAAAGGTTTATTTTGTAAGGATCTCTCGTTTCAGGATGAGGTCTGCAGGTTTAAATTCGTGCAGAGAGAAGAGGAATACAGTATGCACATCGCCTGTGTACAAATCTAGGTTAAAAGGCCATGATCTTTTGGCCCAGTGGGCTGTAAAAGGGAGCATAATGTGAATCTGCAATTAATTCTTGTTGAGTGCATTAGCTGTACAGTTAAAAAGCCTGAATAATTGAGCAGGCTTTAAAGCAGTCATTTATTTACTCTTTATACTCAGGAGAATGGTGATTAAAAAAAGATAATAAATAAAGGTGATGAAGCAAAAAGGGGCTGTGACACAATCAGCACTTTGTTTTTTTTTAATGTATTAACCTTGATTTAAACTTGATAGAGTTAAACTAAGTAATTAAGGAAATGGATATGTGATAAACACAATGGCAGTGTCTCTTTAGCCTCTTGCTCTTTCCTCTTTTCTCTGCCAAAACAAACTTCAACTTTCTCTGCTGACATTTAGATTAAGTTTTCCATTTAAGGGAGAGTTGTCAAAAGTCTGAGCGACTTCCTCCGCAGAATCTGCTTAAAAGTCGATGTGCAGCTCCCCCACGCTCCCACTCAGATGTCACTAATGCCTCTCATTTTTTAATGTAGCCTCCATTTGTTCCAGAGATCCGGCTGATCATGCAATCTGCATCCTCCATCATCCTCTCCAAGGTTTTACGTGTAAATTGGGGTCAGGAACTTTATAAGCGGAGATGATCTTTTATAATCCTTACTATTGTGTGCCACTCATGGCCGCATACTTGTTCTGTGTGGATAAGCATGACTTAAAGCCAAAAGTCATCGCTGTGTGTTGACATGGAGCGGCAGCAGATGTGCTGGTTGTTGTATCCAGGTCTTGTCTATGTGACTTTGGAGCTGCTTAGTGGAAACAGCAGAAGGTGGGACTCAAAGTCCAAGGGGGATTTTTTGTTGGAAGATCATGAGTCACGACATCAATAATCAAAATAATGGACTTGTCTATAGTTTGTGGACATCATTGCCTCCATTTTTGAGAACAGCAACTTATATTTATTTTTTTCAAGTTCTTTTTTAAAGATTTACTTCATAGAACTTGCCAGAACACATTTATAGTTATACTTCACGTAAGGGCTGAATGGTACTGGAATAAACTAGCATTGCTCTGTTATTTTTGCTGTATGCATTGTGATGTGATAAAATGCTGGGAGTTTATGCCAGCTTTATTATGGGCAATTAATATTTTTCATCACATTACCATAATTTGATAATGTTATTCGTATGCCTGTTTTCATCTAAGGCCAGCAAAATATGTTAAAAATATGCACTGTGTGATAATGCTATTTAATATTGTGATTAGAATATGAAGTGCAAAAAATAAACTATCAATAAAGAATCTGTATTAGCTTTAGCCATATTGTTGCTTGCAACATGTTCCACTGGATTCAATATTAATCCAGATTGCATCTTTTTTCACCACAAACTTGGATCTGCTTTATGAGGTTGGCTGGTGGCTAACATGAGCTTCATCAGAACCAAAACCGCCCATAGGGGGTGGGGCTTTCTGAAGCCTAGCCACATAGGGGTCCATGGAGGTCATCAAAAACATCCTCCATTGCAGGGATGCATGTTAATGGAGTTTTGAGAACATCCAATATGCTGATATTTACAAATTCGTTTTAGCTTTTACTGACGGAGGTCTGTTGATTCAGCCTAAAACTTCAGAAATGTATGGGTACATATAGCTGGTATTTACAGCAAACATATGCCTATATTTTCTGCCTTTGAATAACAGCTTTTTCAGCTAATATCTACCAATTTGGATACCATGTTGATGATACCATGCATCCTTAATCTACTGTAAAGTTAAGCTATAACAACCTTGTGTTTAACCAGCCATTTTTATGAAAGCAAAAAAATATATAAATCTGATTTATTGTAAGCCTGTTCCAAAGTGTAAATCCCATTTTCTTAAAACAGAGTGAGCCTTTTTTATTTTAGTAGACGGGCATTGAATTAACCCATTTGGCTAGTCATTTCTGACTAAGCTATAACTTGCACTAAAGTCAGGCAAAGGAAAGTGGAAGACACTGAAGCAGCTTTCTACTGAGTAACTAAACCCAACAATATCATGTTTACTTCCAGCTCCAAAAGTAGGAAAATGCTACCTAGGAAGCTGGCACCAATGCTACCACACTGTGGTTACTATGATTAAGATAAGGGCATAATGTTCAGGCCTCCAGTAAACAGGCAAAAGCTAGTTATGCTGAGTGAAAAAGCATTGCTTGTCTCCATAGAATATTATTTTTTATTAAGTTCAGTAAATTCAGGCTCTTTCAATAGATAGCTATAAACATAGATTTGTATTTATTGTGCAGCTTTAGTTCATACACCTTTATCCTCAATGCATTGTTTGTTGCAATGACACTTATTTCACAGTATTTTGTGTTGAAATTAAGGTTTGCTACACTCCATGTCAGGGAAGTATTAGCTGCATTTTTCCTTGGCTTGACTTCCTCCTGACTTCTTCAGAATGTGTTGTCTTTTGGTTTGTCTTGTGAGAAACTTTACAAATATTTAAATTTTCCTCCAGCAACACTTTCAGTGCTGCCTGGTGGGAAACAAAAAGCGTGTTTCTATCTGCATGATGACACCCACAGCAGTAAGGTTCAAGACTCATACAACTTTATTTTTCCCAGAATGACAAGTCAGTTTAAAACCTAGCAAAAAGAAACAAAAACAGGCAAACACAGAGAACAGCAGCATTCAGATGTGTCAGAGACTAAAGATTCACTGAGAGGAGTAAGTCACTAAGAACCTCCAGTCAAAACCTCTGGGCTGTGTCTGTGTTTGTTTTATATATAACCTATCTGAATGCTTCTTCTCTTCAGCTCTGTCTTCATGTCATTATTTTAATCATAGAGCCATTAACTTTACAATATCTTTACAGGCCGCTAACCAAATTATATAAAGGTAGGCTGCAGCCAACACTCACATTTACAACATGGTTGAAAATACATTCTGTGGTTTTGAGAGTTAATCTCCTTAGAGATGTCAGTGTGCGAGTCGTTTGATGAAGAAAATCAGGTTGATGATTGCAGACGGGTCCAGATTCCCTCAGAGCTGTGTGAGTCAAAGCCTCCACTCTACATTTCTGCAGCAGACAGCTCCACTGTTGTGTCTCTTCAATGCAAATCAGAAGCACATTATTACTTTGAGTCTTGTTATTCTTCACTTGTATTCAGACAGTCTTCCGCATGTTAATGTGCATTTTACCAAGTCTTTTTGTTAGATTAGACTCCATAGAAATGAGGTTTTAAATTAAAGAATATTTGAGCCAATTTATGGCAAATATAAACTTTTAAAGAACAGTTTTGTCTGCACCATAGAGGGTAATAACAACAGTTTTTTGTTTTAAAGGCTAGAATTTCATACAACTTCAAACTACAAGTATAAATTCTTATTTTTGCCCCTCTGTCCTTAGAGCCCACTGACTGTTATTAAGTGGAGACAAACATCCAGTACCTTACATGCTGTAAGACTGTTTTACAGTTTTAAGTTCATGCTTTCAATTTTGAGTAGAAGAATGTGAACCCTGACAGGATTGTTTTTTAATGTACAAGGTATTCCAAAAAGGTTGGGACGCTGTGTAAAATGTAAGCAAAACCAGAATGCAATTATTTGCAAAGCTCATAAAACCACATTTTTCAGAGTAGAAACATAAGCAACAGATCGGATGTTTAAACTGACAAGTGTTAACAGTTCATGAAAAATATTAGCCCATTGTTAATTTGATGGCTGCAATGCATTTCGAAAAAACAACAGTCTGCAAATCTCTGGGAAGTGAGGAGACCAGTTGCTGGAGTTATAGGAGAGGAATTTTGTTCCATTCTTGTCTGATGTAGGATTCTCAGCTGGGATTTTTTATTCTATGATTCGCCAAATTTTTTCTATTGTCAAAAGGTCTGGACCGCACGCAGGCCAATTCAGCACCCACACTCTTCTATCTTGAAGCCATACTGTCGTGATGGATTTGGTATGTGGTTTAGCACTGTCCTCATGAAAAAGGCCATAGGCACTAATGCAGGCTTTTGAATTGTGAACTTACAACAGGCTGGATGGTCCCTCTCCTCTTAAGTCCAAAGAACATGGCATCCATTCTTTCCAAAAAGAATGTCAAATTTTGAATTTTCTGATCACAAAACAGTTTTCCATTTTGTCTCAGTCCATTTTAAGTGAGCTTTAGCCCAGAGAAGATATAGTGTTTCACAGATTGGGGAATCTCTGCCCATCTTTACTCCTGAAAGACTCTGGCTGTGTCCAAAACCACACACTCATTCCCTACTTCCTATCCACTATACAGTGAGCAGCATGTAGTGGACTATATAGTGGACTCAACTGCAAAACACAAAAATGATTTCGGACACTACTCCGGCTGCGGACGATGACGTCATCGCCGTCTCACAATTAAAACGTTAAGCAGCAACGGCTGGTAAATTTCCCTGACAACGGCTGGGGATCAAAATTAACAGTAGAATTTCAATGGAAAATGATACAACATGTAATGTATTTTCACAAAAAATAAATATACTAATCGATAAAAATAACTGTCTCTATAGTGACAAAGTACACATTTTTTGTGTGTATTATCACTTATTTTTGCGTAAAGATGGTGGTCTCATGTCTTGTAATCATCATGGGGGAAATAGTTACTCCATTTGGAATCCTTAATATTTTCTTACGGATTTGGTAAAACCAACAAACAAAGTGGCATTTTGAAAGGTTTTTATGTATGTTCCTGTGCTCCTCTCATTCGTCTGCCATGTTTGAGAGCAGCAACCGCGATGCATTATGGTAAATATTGCTGGGCTGGTGACCATAAGTTGTTCAATACTTTTCACAGTGCATTGTGGGATAGAATGAGTGCACTATATAGTGAATAACAATGCTCACTCAGAATTCGGACACCACTACAAAATGGCGTATTCACTATGTAGTGCACTATATAGTGAATAGGGAGTGATTTTGGACACAGCCTCTGTCTCTCTAAAAGGTTCCTTTTCTATCTAGTCATACTGACATGTTACCAATCAACCTAATTAGTTGCAAAATGCTCCTATATTGTGAATTTAAGATTTACAAGATTTGCAAATCATAACATTCTGTTTTTATTTACATTTTACACAGCACCCCATCTTTTTTGAATTGTGGCTGTAGAAACTACTGCTTTTAAGAACTACAAAAAGATTTTAGACTATTCAAAAGTGTATTTCAAGCTTAAAGGGGCAAAAATAATGAGCACTATATTCAGAACAATCACAGACTCTGAGTAGCCTCTATTTTAAGCGTAGTTGCTGCTACAGACTAATCCCCCCTTTCCTCTGCAGTTCCATCTCCATGCACGCTTATCTGAGTTGCATCTCCCTCGTCTGCAGATTCCTCGGTTTGGCTGAGATTTAAACCCTAACCTCTGCAAGTATTTGAAAACTCTTCAATCCAAAGAAGAGCCTATTTCTGAATTAGCTTATGGTGTGTATACGAGTGTATTATAGTCCCCAATCTCCTCGAGTGCAGATGGTTTAAAGCTTGATGAACTGAAATCTCACTTTTGTAGCTTTTCTACTCTGGAAAATCTTTATAGATCTAAAACCCACAATCCTTTGCAGCTGGGGAAACAGGGCAGTCTGCCAGCATGCTAAAAGTACATGCAAAATGCGGGCCTCTCCCTTTAAGACGGTCCGACGAGAAGCTCATAAATGGACAGCAGTGGGAGAGAGTGGAGCGGTGGCAGCCTGTTTGGGAGGCTGCCGGCTAGAGGACCAGCTGCTTTGAGCCCTCTGGGAGAGTCTGCACTGTGGGGAAACTGATTTTTACAATGAAAAGGAAAAGGGATTTACGAGCCCTGACCTGTTCTCGCTGCCTCCCCCGTCTTCGCCAAATCATAGCGTTGCTCCCTGCTCCGCAACGTCTAATCACACAAGGAGCCACATGGCTGCAGACACATACGGATGTTAGAAAGTTGCAGATAAAAGGCCTCTAACATGTACTTTCTCAGAAGCATGTGATTCATGTGCTGGGAAAGATTGAATGATGTCCCTTTTAACGTTGCACCAAACCAGAGCAAAATCCATGAAACCATGAGATGTCACTGTCTGCTGAGAGAGAGGAGTCAGCTGCAGGACATAAAAGTCATTTTTAGTTAGGAGATACTCAGCCACCATTTTTCTGTACTGATAACAAGGACAGATCTGCTGTTATTGACATTGGCGTGATTTAAGGGTCAATGCCCCCCTCAACAGTCATATTTAACCCTTTGTTAGACACGTGACTACTCATACAGAACACGAGGGCTGTAAAACTTCTATTTTTAGCTGCTTTTACAGGCATGCATAACTAAATTAAAGAAGACCAATAAACCTGAGAACAGGAAGAATTTCCATGAAAAGACAAGCTCTCAAGCATGTTCAGTTTTCCCAGTGTTTTTATCGATTTGTACCACTGGGTTGATTTGTTTTGAAGAGAAGTCATTCCAAAAACCTTGTGATCAGTGCTGTTGGAAAATAAATAAACAACTCAAATGGTAAGATTAAGTAGATTTAGGGCTAACAAAAATCAACTTTCCCTCAAATACATAGACTCTAATGCTTTTGCTTACCCCATCCCAAGTTTGAATACACAATCAAAGCCTCTAGGAGACAGGTTTATCTTTAAACTAGGGCTGTCAAAATTAACCCTTTAATACGGATTAATCCATCATCATGATTAATCTGATTAAAATTTTTAATGCAATTAACCCATCTACAGCTCAGATTGACTCAAAATCCCTGTAATGTCTCTTGCAATGCATTTTGGGAAGTTTGTCCAAGTAGGGTTACCATCAAGCATGCCGCTGCCCATGCGCAAATGGGTGGTTGAACTGGTAGTGACCAACAAACTCGATATGGAAGACACTAAACAGCATGTTGGCCCTCTCGATGGGAAATTTGAGTACAACAAAACAAGACGGAACAGCCGACCGACATAAAGCCTTATGCATGCTCTGCAGGAAGGAGTTTTCTTTTCACCGAAAGCACTTCCAGCTTAAAATACCACATTAACGCGAGGCATACATTCATCTGGGATTCTGCTAGCACTTTAGATAACGTGTCGCCAAGCTTGCAAAATGAAACGCTATTAATATAGATTAAAAATGAATGATATTTAATCATGATTTATCAAAATTAATCCACAGCAACCCTGTGATTAATCTGATTAAAATTTTTAATTGTTTGACAGCACTACTTTAAACCCATGTGGTTCTCAACTGGTCTAGCCTCAGGACCCACCAACATCTTCAATGACAAATCACAGCCCAAATTTCCAAAAAATTTCAATAATACACTTTTAGTAAATAAAAATGTTGCACGTAAGATCTTGGCTGGAACAGAATTTATGATAGGAACAAGAGACAGGACAAAACTGACTTGTTTTAACCCCCTTTCCCCATGAGAGCATACATTTTAGCCAATTCTCCAGAGATCTTGAAAAGTTACTTAATTAACATGGTAAAAGCAGCTCTTATTGCAAGAAAAAAAAGAGCTGCTTAAAATTGTAGATATATCAACAAGTATAATTATAATGTACAGCATCTCTTTGACCCTAAAGTTTCTGCTGATTGTTGAGTTTTACTGCTAGTATTAAAATAATAACAACAGGTGGCTGCATCACAGGCTCTCTCTTTCTCTCTCCATTATGCACTATTCAGGCGGCATCATGTGATTATGGAAGAGCCTGCCATTGGCTGACAGACCCTCACAAATGGAAAACAAAATGACAGGTAGCATTCAAGTTAGCAGTGATAAATAATCCCAAATGGATTTAAAATGGATAAAAAGAAATAGGTAAAATATTGAATTTTACTGCTGCAGCAGTAAACCTACACAAGTTTACTGCTGTGTATTTAATCTTTATAGGCCCGAAAAGTCACCAGAGTTCCAGGCTTGCTGCAAATGCTGCTGTACGGGATTCAAAGGCATTAATAGTGTTATTGGGATGGAACAACTGCAAGAGGAAAAACAAGTAGTGATTTATGGTTCAAAAGTTATTTAACTTTTGATAAACTGTGTCACTTCTTGTCGTGTACGACAGCGCCAGTCTGGAAGGCATTTTAACTGTCACATTCAGAGAAAAACTGTCACGCAGCCACCATTCTTTGCTGCTGCAGTGGGTCCTTTGGTTCTTCTTCGCTGCTCTAAAAACAGTAGCTTGCGCATGCAGTCTTTTCCGGCAGCATAGAAGAATTGATTTCCAGTTTGTACTGCTAACATTTAGCATGGCTAAACAAAGAAAAATATAAGGTTAAACCAAACCATATCAGATTGGTGCATAAACTCCTGTACTCGCCAATACCAATACCTGCATTCAAAGCAGTATCATATTCGGAACAACTCTAAAATGTGACCATTATCACAATAAAACAGTAAAATAAACAGTATGGTTGCATGTTCTTCATAGACTTTTAGCACCATTTTTTTCAGACACACATTTGCAACCCACTGCTCTGCGACCCACTTTTGGGTCCTGACCCACCAGCTGAGAACCACTGATCTAGACTGCAGAGCTTTTCAGTTACAGTTACACTGGGTGTCAAAAGGTTCTTGTGCACCTGAGGACCTCTCGCCACCCCCCAACCTGAAAGCCACATGTGCACCCTTGACTGAGCTCCCTCTCCTGCTCTCCAATCACAGCGGTCTCACTCCAGCAGCCTTCCCTAATGAAGATGCCCATCATGTGTGGTGTTTAGTAATGAGCCCGAACAGAAGGAATCCGGCATTCCCAAACAAGCAAACAGTCAAAGAGAGAGTGGTGGAGCCCACCAAAAGAGTTCAGTAAAATAAAAGATCACACAGACATAAACTAATGGGATGGATGAAAGCCTCTCTTCTGTGCTTGTTAGCAGAAGCATGCCCCATTAAATGGGCTTGGATTTAAATGAGTGAAAATATCCCCGTAAACTCCATCTTTAATTGATTAGGGAAGTCACTAGGTGTTCAAACAGAACACCGACACGTCTATTAGAGATGTAGAGCAAAACAGAGCCTTTGTGTTCTCTGTTTTTGGGCCAAGGCCAGCGCGTCATGCTACAAAAGACTCCAAAGCAGCGTCTTTCATATCAGATCCCGTCCCTGAGTAATGATGTCTGCTCTGAAACCTAATTCTTTGACAGCAGCTGGGGCCTCCCATCTCTTCACAATTAAGCAACGTGATATTCAACCTTGAATGTCTTAAATGGATTTCCCCCTATAAAAGCCCCAACATACTCACTCTTTATTGTCAGTCATTATCATTGAGGTATTTGCAGACAAGGATACATTAAAATGAGAACACTGAACACAGTCTGTCCATAATTTACCAAAAAGGATAAGTAACAGGGCATACAATCTGTTTACTGCTCCTAAGCTGACTTTTCAGGTATCTGTACATGATTTTAATGTTTATTCTTCTGACTTTTTACCTTCATCCCCTGGATTTTAGCACAGATTTCAATACTTTCAACACCTTACACTTTAAAACAGACTTATTTCTTAAACTGTAATTAATTTAAGAGGAATTCTCGCTTTTATGTTGAGAATAAATAATGATTGATCCCCTGGGAATAGGTTTAAGCACAAACAGAGTCTGCTTTTGGTCCTGGCATGATGGTATAGTCAATTTAACTGTTGCTTTCAACAATTATTTTAAACAATGGCAGATTGTTATCCAACCAAAGTGACTCAAAAAAGCCCCAAGTGTTGCCTGTTTATTTCTCCATTGTGCTGATCCTATGGGACCATGCGTCTTATAAGCCTGATTTTGGCTTGCAGCAGAGTGAATGCAGGTCAGCGGAGGACTGGGGAGCACAGAAAAGCATGTTTCAGCATGGTCCTACTGTCATACGCCCCTAGAGACATGCTTGTCAAACAAATAGGTCCAAAATACACAAATGCACAAACAGTACTCATGGGCATGCATTAACATCAAAGTGAGGGGCTGTGCACAGGGGGTGCCCTGAACAGTTGAGGGTTGGGTGCTTTCTCAAAGTCACCTTTGCAGAACTCACAGAGTGAACTGGCACCTCTCCTGTAACCAGACCAGACCCAAGACCTCAAGGGGACACAAGGCTCTGTCTCCTCTGAGGCTCTCAAAATTAGATAGTAGCTAAAAGCAGGGATCTTTTGGTAAGAGTAGGCATGTGAGCTAATTTGTTGTGGTTTCATCCTGAAAATGATATTTGTCCTTCATTTTTGACACCTGTGCAGATCCAGGGGATGGGGGGCTCAAGAGAAAAGGTTGGTCTATATTGAGACTTGAATAGATGACCCTCAGGTTCCCAACCAAATCCTTGCAGACTGAGCCCTCCTCCTCCTTTTCTTTGTGCATCATTGTGGAGCTACATTTCAAACATCATCGATCTGGTTTCATTCTAAAGAGATGAGATAATAGTTGACCAAATATCAGCCTGGCCGATTATAGGGGCCGACATTTAGCATTTGGTTGGTTATCTATATTGGTTTTTCATTTTATATACAGTGCTTAACAAATTTATCAGACCACCTGTCAAATTTGTCTCAGAGACCATCCAGCATCATGAAGTGCTTTAATACGGACTCTTTCGTTTTCAGTGAGCTCTCCATATTTTACCATTTTGAACAGGGATAAGGAATTTCAAACGGAATTCACCTTTTTATACTCAAATTTGAGCTGGCTCACTGGGCTTCTCTGAGAAGTCAGAAATTAATCAAGCATAACATTCAATCACTAAAACTCATTTTTCTGTTCAGGAATGCAAGTAAATAACTATCATTTGACATATTAATCAAGAAATATTAATGTGCTTTACTATTTTTTCAGTTTTTTTGTAAATCAGTAAATTTGAAAATTAATAGATAACAATAATAATTATATTTTAGCATTAAAAATATCATTTGGGTTAAGAGCTTCTACATATTGGTGTATCAACCATTGCAAAAAATGATTTTGGCAATTACCACTGCTGTTAATTTAGGGCAGCTGTGGCATAAACCTTACTTTGGGTGATGGTTGAATAAATTTGTTAAGCACTATATACATTAAATTATAGCTCTAGTGTGACGTATGTCTTCCCCTCTGGCTCTGCCCTCACTCTCTACAGTCTCAGTCTAATCAGTCTTAATGAGCTCCCCTAAACCATCTGAAACATTTATGTGATGATGACAGTAATGCATCAGTAGTGATAATCTAATTCATCTGAAATGCAACTGCACTTTTGTTACATTAAGTATATTTTGTTTGTCACAATTATATAGTTTACATTTTCAGTGCAAGTCTTATATTTGTGTTGGAGTATTTTTTGCATAGTGGTAATGCTTAAGCGAAAAATCATCGTACCTGTACTACTGTTTAAAACATACATCATCTCTGAAAGGTGTACAGTTTTCAGAAATAAAAATGTATCCTGTATTGTTGTTGTACACATTCATCTTTGGTGACAAGTAGAGCTGTCAAGATTAATCACATTTAATGCGATTAATCTTGACAGACTTATCACACATTTACTTTTTACTGTTCACTTAAACAACCTTTTCCTTTTCTTGTGGTTAGGATCACATTATGATCATTGATGTAGGTGTAAAAGCAGCTCTGTATCCAAGGAGGAAGTCAATTACCCTTAGTTACGGGGGTAGTACTATCCTAAATGACACAAAACAGTTTTAAATGTAAAATACTGGAATTTTTGAATGAAATAAAAAGGATGCAATTAATTGTGATAATCTACAGAACTTTTCAGATTAATTATCATTAAGAATTTTGATTTTGTGACAGCTTTAGTAATAAAGTTGCAGAGTTTTTAATGACTGGTTTATCTTATCACGTATTTTAAATCTAGATTTTGAATCGCTGAAACTTAGTAATGACTAATTTTCAAAGTATAATGGTTCAGAAAACCAATTGGTAATGGCAATGAAAAATTAGGGTTGGTCAACCTTTTCCAAACTTAAGGCCCAGTTTGGAACTGGAAAATTGTTTGGGGCCCACCAAAACCTGTTAACTGACACCAGTTAAACCAGGACACCGGTTGCATTAGGCAAAATGTATGATATAAAGGTGACATGTAATTAAATCAAGATGGGATTTTTTTAACTAATTAGAAAAATGTCAGTTAGTATGTTCTGATCATTAAAAACATGATTGCAATTTTAAAGATACTTCTGGTTTTATTGACTGTAAACACCTGAAGAACCTCAGCCTTCACGCTGGGAAGCACTGTCCTAGATAAATCACAGAATCCTTGGCAAATCAGTCAGTGCAGACCATGCATAAGGAGTTAAATCAAAATGACAAAAGACAATAAATAGGCTTGGCTACAGAAACAACCTGTTGAGTGGATGCTTTCACTTGGAAAATCTTGCGGCCACATGGATGTGGCAAAACAACCAACAACATCAGAACAGATGTGGAGCAGACAGATGTGTCCAGTCCCAATGATTTGCACATTAAAGAAAAACTATGCTCTGATTTTCTGCCCTTCATTTCTGTTTTTATTTTAGTTGAAATTATGCTGATTTTTACTTGACAAGAAGGATGATAGGCAGTTAATTTTACTATTATACTGCATTTCAGAGCCTCTACTTTCTCTTTTTTATTTCAGCAATCTGTACTTGAGCTTTTTTTCTATGTTCCGTGTCTGAATCAGACTTTAACCAACCTATAAGTCAATTACAATTTGTTTGTTAACTATCACAACAAGAAGATCAGCTCTAGACTGTCAGTGACCCAACATTAGTCCACCATGAGAAAGCATTTGGCAACAGCGGGAAAGAAAAACTCCCTTTAAGAGGCAGAAACCTTGAGCAGAACCAGAGTCATTGGTGAACAGCGTTGTAATGTGACGGTGGTGAGAAAGATAAAGAAGGCTGTTGTTAAACTCTCATTAGTGTCTGACAGTGTGTCTGACCAGTGTGGAAATTTTAACACTTTGTGTTTAACATTAATAATCATGAGGATTTCAGGCTCTGGTTCAGATGAGGTTATGTTCTTTAGACATACTCTGCTGTCTCATTGTGGTATATGGGAAACTCACAGAATTCCCCTTCTAGAGACATAACCATCAATGCTATTTATCTTTCCAATTCAGCCATCTAATTTAATTACATAAACACACAATCCCAGTCTTTGTCATAATAACCGCTTCATTAGATCTGAGAGCATTTGGCCTAAAAATAAAGCAGGTCGAGAAAAAGCTCTCCCACTTTGTGGACGCTGATCAGACCTGACAACGTTTATGAAGGCTTGGCTTCCAGGATATAAACGAATGGGAACTTCCTTACATATTTGTTTTAATTTTAATCGCCTTTAATGGTTTGCAATCGAGACGGCTTAAAAATAATGACTGGAACAACAGAGAGTACGGCTTGAAACAACTAGAACATGTATTTAGCGGCCTAACTCTGTGAACAGTGTTGACACAGTGGAAACCCAGTATTTTCTCGACCCTTTTAAATTACAGATCCAGTGAGGAGTAGAAACTTGTAGGTAGTTGTGAAGATTTGGAGCACAATGGAGACTTGTAGATTTGGAGTACATAAATTAGATGAAGGAAAATGGCTCTCAGATGTGAGTCATTGCTGTAGGCCTTGGCATACCGCTACATTCCTCCGTCAATTGGTGGAATGTCAGCTTAGCTTGAAATGCGTGTACAGAAATTGACTGCAAATACACAACGCAGCTGGATTGCTTCTTCATCCACAACCTCAATGTTTCAACACTTGATGTTTTAAACACCCTAATATCCCTGCTTTAAATTTCTTCCTTTAATTCAATCTTCGTTTGTTTTTCTGCAGCACCCAAACCCTCATTGGTTTCTCGCGCTCAGACATGGCGACGGCCACCCCGCTGTCTGGAAGTCGTCCTTTAGCAGAAGAAAACCGCAGTGTTCTCCTCCAACAGCTTTTCATGTTGGCATGCGTCCATCCTTTGTACATGAGTACATGAGCTGCCTTTGTTTCCGCAGCCCTGGATCAGGTTACTAGGCATGGCTGCGCCGTGTGTTTAATGGAAATGCTATGCAGGAAAAGGCCATGTGGCAGTCTTGAATATATGTACATCCGTAATGGGATACTCGTGAGCTCCCTTTAGAGGAACTGTTTGCCTTATTAGGCTGTCGTCTTGTGACTGCAAACAAACTAGAGAGTACAGTGAGATGGAGCAGATTCCTGTGACTGCTGTCTGTACGTTATTGTACCTCCGGCTGCAGGAAGGAGACATGATGCATGTACGTGGCAGAGTCACAGGCTATGATGGTATAAGTGCTTCACCCAGATGAAATACAGAGCCCACATTTATTATCTCCTGGCAGCAGCACATGAGGACATACTCAGCCCCTCGACTATCACAGATTATATGAGACATCATAATTTGTTGCCTCAGATGGATGCTTCTGTTTGGGTCGGAGGGCATGGAGGCAGGCCTGATTAGCTGATGAGAATGAGTAAGGGGATTAAAGGGACTTTTTATCGTAGGCTCTGACTCACCGTGGTCACTGGCTGACTATATTTTATTCCCTGCTTCAGGGCAGACTGCAAAAACACAAACAACAGCCATGGATGTACGCTGCAGAAGGGGTAGAGAAAGACTATATTGCACGGTATCACAGTATGCCTTTACTGTATCAACACAGGCATAGGGAGTCCATCTCAATAATGTACTATCACAATCAGATTTTAACCAATTAGACTAACATATACAGGTCATGATTCTCAGTGGTCTTGGGGTAATACATCAGAGGCAGTTTATGGAAGGAAGGTTGGAAATCAAATCCTGGTTCCATAAGGACCTGGGTTGCATTTTCAGTTCCAGAAAATTGATACTCTTTGGACTTATTGATACTCCTATTGCGTTTTGTGGCATTGAGTCACGTCACATCACACACCGGTGCACAAATCACTGTCTTTATTTTTTTTTTTCTTTTTAACGCTCGTTCACATGAAGCATTCTGAGTGTTGCCGCTGGTTTAGCTCAGTTGGTGGAGCAGGTGCCTACAACAGAAGCTAGAGTACTTTATACCAGGTCTCGTCCTGGTTTGGTGCACGTCTTTCTCCCACTCTCTCTACCCAAATAGCTATCCTATCCAAAAAAAAAAAAAGGCAAAAAATGCCGAAAAACAATCACAAAAAAGGTTTTAAAAAAGTAAAAATTTTTAAAGTATTAAGTGAAACATTTACTCTTTAAAATTAGAGATAACTTTTTTCTTTTCCTTTTTGATTTTTTTTTTGCAATCAATTCATTAAATTCTTTTTGATCTGAATATAGTTCACAACCTCATTTTTCATTGCAAATAATCTCTGTTTTTTCTACTCATTTGCTTTTATTTTCTCTTTCTGGTTGCACTTAAAATTGTATTAAATTTTTTTTGTTTCCCTTTTTTATTTTTGTACTGTCAAAAACTTATGGTAATTTACTTTCTGTTTGGATTTTTATTGTGTAAGAGAATAAGTGGCTTCAGGTAGATCTAAGGTTTTAACATGAGCTTAATGATGGAAAAATGAACTCACTATGGACTGAAGATGAAATAAGGGAACATAAAAAGATAAATGTTTGATAACTGGAGGTGCAGGTGACTGTGACTTGTCCACTGACCTGTCTATGAGGGTTTTTTTTTGTAAAATTAGACATTAAGGAGCAGTGGTGGATTTATTCTATGTTACTGTGGCTGCAGAGAGATGTTGCAGTGGCTTAACAAAGGTGACATTAAAACATGATTAATTAAAATAAAAATAAATTACTACACTGATTATGGACCTTAATTAACTGTGATTACATCATTAATGCTGGAAGCCCTGATATATATGCAATGTATACAATGCAGATGCAATGCAGTGTACTCCTCATGAAAAGCAGTCTGTTATCAGTCTGTAGTCATGACAATACAGTAATTAAAAGGTATGTACTAAGCATCAGTGCTGTGAATCAGATTATATAGAAATGATTTATCTTTGCCTGTCTGCTTACAATAAAAAATAAGTAAAATGGTCAGTCATCCTTCTCCACTCAAAAATAAAATCTCCAGTAAAATCATCTAAATTTTATAATAAGTCTTGTTAGGTAAAAAATCTAATGTTGAAATTTGTGTAGAAACTGGCAAAAAACATGCCTTCAAATTCCTGTTAGGCAAAGGGAAATAAAACACCATCACTTTGTGTTCAAGTAGAACAGTGCTTCCCAATGTTTGGTTCGGGGCCCCCTCAGTAGTCCCAGAGACACTGCAGGTGGGCCCTGAGTGGTCATTTACAATAACCAAAAATGTACAGTAATGACTGTATCTGTTAATATATCTGACAGCAAAGCATCTAACAGTGAAATCCTCTGTTTATGAAACCAAAAATATGCAGAATTAAAGGTGCACATTTGAGCCTCATGTCATGGTTGCAGAAGGGTTTTTTGGTGGGCCCCATTTTCAGGTGTCATATTTGATTGCGGTATAGTGAAGTTTGGGAAAGGCTGAAGTAGAGTGAAGGAAAAATTTATTTTTGACTATAAATTTAGAAAAAGTACCATTTTTTTGTACATTTTGTTATCCATATAGATTTGATATAACTGATTTGTTAAAAACAGAACTATTATTGGAGGTTAATTTGACTAATTTTCTTTGATATTTGAAAACTGTCCATAGTAGTATAGCAATACAGACTTGACTTGTTAAGGAACATCAGTGAATATCAGGGAAAGGTAGCAATCCTGTTCCCTCACTCTGCTTTCTAAAGCCTTTATTTAATGGTAGAAACAATATAAATCTAAAAGAATCTAATAAATGGCTGTATTTTAAATTTTTATGAAAAGAGCTGAATAATTTGCTGTATTGGCAAGACTGATAAATTGCTGAGAAAAATGTATAAAATAATGACAAATAAATTAAAAATGTTTTGCTCAGCCTGCTGGTTCTGAGATTACTCTGCCAGAGGTCATCAAAGGTTAATGTTAGCTGGATTGGTAAGAGGTCACTTGAATAAAGATGGAGATGTCGGTTTTTAATTTAAATTCAACATAAATCTTTAACTCATTAGAAAACAGAGTGACAGATGTTATTTTGGATATAATGAGAATAACTCATGGCAGATGGGTTTAGTAGTTCACAGATTGTATAAAACTATAAATGTTGTGAGTTGAGTATTGATATTATCCTTCTTTGGACCTCCATGCATATATTCTAAAACCCACACATGGAGTCTTTTATCCTTAAAATATCCAGACATATCAGTTGTAGTTTCCCAGCCTCTGGATTTTCTGCAGAGAACGCGTGCCGCTGCAGAGACTTCCCTCTTTATTGCGGGGACTCAGGGGAGCCACTCTGCTGCTGGCCGGGCGCTGCGTGTGTGTGCCGCACGGGCCTGCAGGGGATGAGCGCGGGGCTCGAGGTCCATAAATCTGGCCCTCCACCCCTCCCTCTCTCTTACTCCCCAAGCAGCCAAACCTTTCACACATAGAGGGAGGCTCAGACAGAGAGGCCTGCAGGCCCTGCCAGGATCCCCAGACAGGGCTTTTTATCTTCAGCTCTCTTAGCTTTACACCGACCCGCGGCACCCTGAACTAATCTTAATGGTTGTTGGAGGACTCGGGTGATCACGCCCCCTTGACCTCCTGGTTGTGCTAAAAAGAACGAGCAAAGTTTTAGATCACAAGGCAATGCAAAGGCTGTAGAGGGCCACCCATGATGCAAGAGGGCAGTTAGTCAGATTTACTCACTCTTAACATTTAGTTTGCAGGAATATACTGTGTCTGAATCATTTTACTGGCTTCTGCTAAAAAACATGTATTTTAAATGTTTAAAACAATAATGTGTACCTTACAGCTGAGATTAATGCAATGCATCCCACTGCACAGTGAACATAAATACTGAGCTTTCTTTGTTATAAACTATCACAGCCAACAGGTGTTCACTGTTTTTTAAAGTGATTTTATTTCTGCATCATCATCAGTAGTTGAAGTTCAATGAGGAGGGCTTGTAAAGTTTGGCCGGCAGGAATATTCAGCTGCCAGAGAGTGTCTCACCGTTGAGAGTTTTAATGAGAAAGTCAAATGCAGAAGCCAAAGAGGCAGCTGTGTTGTAAAAAGTTTACTGCAAATGTGTTCATTGCTTTTAAAGGTTGCTTGCACCAGTTGCCTCTCAAACCTTTGAAGTGCAAAGTGTAGTTAACATAGTTTTCAAAGCTCTCCAAACTTTGTACATTTCTCCATGAAAATAAAAAGAATCAGAATGAGGATGAACTAATCTTTGTTTCCTTGCCCATTTTAAAGGTACAATCTGTAGAATAAAATGCACAGATGTCTGAATTTAAAAACAATTGAACCCATGATCTCTGCTTTTTGTAATTTCTCAAAAATTTGTCCCACAAAATTTTTGTGGGATCTGCTATTGTACGCATCCATACTGTAGCTGTCTCATTCATTCTAGTGCTGCTTACAGTGATTCCTAACTGCATAGGTTAACACTGTGCTGAATTGCATCCTCACTTGACAGAAGTAAGCCTAACTTTCTATTTCCAAGCTTGTGACAGGTTCGGACCAATTAGTACATGTTGTTATCCATGTATGTTAAATGTGAGTGAGCAACAAAATCAGCCCCATAAACTGATTACTGTTATAGTACCCTGACAGCTGGGTTGAAGTGCAGCAGAGCACAGTGCAATGCAACGATAAAAGAGGGAGATGACAAGGCCTCAGGAATGTGTTAGCCTTCTTTGCAAAGCTGAATAATTGTGCTTTAATAATATCCATATCCACGTTTTATGCTTTGGCTTCTGTCAAAACAGAGCGAAACTCATTCAGATAACACAAATCGCAACATTTCCTCTTGTCAACGTTTAAAATTTTTAATGGTGACAAGATATTGTCAGCATTAGAAATAAAAGAGATAGATGTCACACTGTTTACAACAGGAGCCTGAAATTCACAGGGCAGAGAGTTCAACTTTTAAGAGCTGCAGTGTGGACAATGAAGTGCAGTGCTTTTCTGTGTGATACGGCAGGATGTCTGGCACTTGCATGGTGTTAGCCAAGGGTGGAAAGTTACTGATTACAATTACTCAAGCTTCTATCATTGAGAAGTTTTTTTTTGGAATACTTATACTTTAATGAGCAGCCTTAAAATTTAGTCATTACTTTTACTGAAGTACACTTTTAGAAAAGTTCTATACTTTACTACATTTTCAGAAGTATCAGTTACTGAATAAAATAAATCTAAGTGACAAAAAGAGGAGGCCTAAGCCTTCCATCAGCTGTATGAAACTGCACAGTCGTTTGTTTTAAAGGTATCACATGGTATTCAGAATGCTCAGTTGCAATTCCACCCTTGTCCCTCCCATGACGCTCTATTCTTACGTCTTGCAGGTTCACATCTAGGGGTAGGATGTCATGATTCTTCTTGGAATGAAGAGGTAGGGTGAAGTATTGGGGCTACATAGCCCTTCAAACTGAGATTTTCCAGAAGCACACTCCAAACAGAGCGTTATGGGAAAGCTCCCAGAATGCCTTGCAAATCATCAGCAAGATTAATTTTTGACAGCAATCAGTCTTAAGTTGTTTCAATGCGTTATGGTCGTTTTGATTTTAAACAAGTAAAAAAGCCCACAGTAGAAATGTCCGGTACTGTCACATCTGCTTAAATGCTATCAGTGATGTCTCAGAAAACTTGAAGGGCTGTACCATTTCACCACTAACACTCTTAACTCTGTTACAAAGAGCAATAAGGCACTCAGAAGTGAGGGGTCGGGGTCAAAGTTAGAAAGCAACTGAAATTTGCAGTGGCACTGCAATATGGTCTCATTATAACAATGATTCCAAAAGGTCGCAGAACAGTGAAGGGGGGTCACAGGATGCTTTCCATAGAATAAAGAAATCTTCGATATGATTGTAAATCATAAGTTTGATCTTTTATTTGTAAAATATTGTTAAAATTAATTCAAATTAAGATAAAAGCATAGCTATTAAGTGATATTTGTGCTTAAATGCAAGTCAGTTATAAAACCTATCTTAAATACAAGTTTTTTAAATGATGCTTAGTGCAATATCGTGCGCTTTAACCCCCTCAAGGAAGATAGGGGTCCCTGATCTCTGACACTATTTCTTGAGGGATCATAGGCTGAAAAGTTTGGAAGACCCTGCATTTGAAATCCTACTCTACCTTCCTCCCCTTAGGTATCAAAAGTAATCTAAGTACTCAGTACTTTGAGTAAACTTTAAAGAAATTACGATTTACTTTACCTGGTTACATTTATAGACCAGCATTTTTACTTCTACTTGATTCAGTTTTAATCAAGGTACCAGTACTTTTATTTCAGTACAATATTCTTGTACTCTCTCCACCTTTGCTGTAAGGACACTGTAACTTGTGATGGACCATGGTTATTTTCTACTATCAGCTGTGTGTCCTGTCATCCATGCCCCCCTAGTTGATCTGAACGATGGTCCATATGGTTCATTTTTCATCTGGAGTAGCAGGGAATCACTCCCATAATTCCCCACTACTTTTGATCCCAACTTTTGTTATTGTTTTGATTGAGCGCACCCATTAAGCAAGAATAAGCATCTAAGCAAGAATACTATTTTGTTTGAATATTGATTGCAAGCTTTTTCAAAAGGCACTGCCACTGATGCATAGCTCATAGGTTGAAACAAATAATCTAAATCCTAGAAGAATGTTTGCAGTAATCTAACACGTGAAAGTTATAGTGTGCTGAATAAGGCACTTCTTAGAGCAACAAGGAATATGCATAAATGATGAAATAAATTAGACAGAGACTGTAGCACAAGACAGCAAGACAAACAATATTATCATCTCCTTAGCATTGTGTGACGTTTAAACTGGATTATGTCATTGGTTGAAATTTTTTTGAATGACTCTTTCCAAGGTGGTGGTCTGTTATGAACAACATGACAAGCACAAATTAATCACTTAACATCCCAGTAGAGAGCGGGAAGTCCCATGAGGCAGCCCTTGTGGTTTTGCCAGTGTTGTAACTTGCCAGCTTGTGATGCATGACTCTCTAAAAGGAGTCTGCAGTGTATTAGATAGATTTTATAGCATTACACCTTTGCAGAACCTGCTGTTTGGCTGAGAGATTAAAGATGCTGTAAAAACCCTCCGTGCATGACTGTGAAGTGGGGAGTGATTGATTTTAGCCTCATCCTTTAATAAACTATCTTTGTCTCCTCACAGCTCCATCGACTGTTTCCATAATGCACCAGGTCAGCCGTACTGTGGACAGCATCACGTTGTCCTGGTCCCAGCCCGACCAGCCTAATGGAGTCATCCTGGACTATGAGCTGCAGTATTATGAGAAGGTAGTGACACATTTTTCCTCCAAGCTTCCACTGATCCATGTTCACATGAGCTCCATTCCCTTTCCTTCCTCTACATCTTAATAAATTAGACTCCAATGGTAGAACCTGACTCTTTTGTTTAGACTTGCATTAAAATTCAGAATGTCTCCTCACGCTCGTTTGCATAACAGCACATCCTAGGAGGCATGTAGACCGAGCTTCTGAACGCTGCTCAGAACTTCTGCTCATTCTCTTTCAATTATAATCACGGTCAGTCACTGGGAAAGGAAACCGCGCTCAGCCCTGCAGCAGGCCCGCTGGGGATTGATGCGTACAGACTTGTGGTTGCAACAATAGAGCGCTGGCTGCTGTAAAAATAGTACTCAGGGGTCGAGCTTCACCAAATCAGCATACTTTCTCACAAGAGCACATGCAGACACATATTCAAACACAATAATCGCTTACATGCATGCAGCCGCTCTCAAACACACTGTCACAATCAAACAGATGTACACGTGTGCACATGTAAAAAAAGGAAAAAAATACACAGCATTTGTCAGCTTTCGTCAGCATGCAAAGCAGCTCCACTTTAGAGCATAATTCCCTTTTCTGACACTGCTGTAGAGAGCTGTCATAACAATTGTACGGGCCCCCGCTGCGGCTCAGAAGTGAGTGCTGAGCAGCGGGTTGAAGGGAGCAGCTAAAAGAGTCTCAGTCTGCGCTCTCTGACTTGTCAGCGTGCCGGAGAGGGGCAGAGAAAGGCGGCTCTGATCATCAGAAGACACGGCTCAGAAAAGCCGCCTGACCCGAAACTGCCACCAGAATCTACCTTCTGAACCGTGCTGCTAGATGTCTGTGTCTTTCAAGTCCTGCAGCTCAATCAAACATTAGGATTTCTTTGGAGAGGAATATTCAGATTTCTTCTTTTGTGGTAGAGCTATTGTGCATGTTTGACTAAATGTAGAGCTTGCTGTCACTGCTGTTTTCTTATTACATTTGTGTTTTAGTGCAAGATTTAAAAGGACAAATTTGAGATCCCTTTTAGGTCCATTTTGGTCTTAGTGACAAAACATTTGCAGTCTTTAACTTTGAATATCTGTTGATCATACCGGAGATTGGCTCAGTTAATCCAAAATTTAATTGTGACAAGATCTGCTAATAATGTGGCACAGACAGATATCAGTGGCCAGAGTTTATTTGTGGTGTTCAATAAGTTTACTACTAGTACACAGGGCGCCTCACTGCTGGTTTAGGTATGAGGTTTTTGACTGGGCAGAAGACGTCACTTGTTTGGCGAACATACATTTAACGATTTATTGCTAAGTGGATTCACAATGGTGAAGTCTCAGCTCTTAAGATGGGCTTGACTTTCCAAGAATCACAAGGATAGAAACCCTGTACAGATATAACCTGACACGCCAGATGGATTTGTTTCATTCATCCATCTGGAAAACCTTCCATAGACAGCATTTGGGAAAGGACAGAGCCCTTTGAAAGAAAACTTGGAGGGTAATTGGATGAAGGATCTGTCTGTCACATCTTTACGGGCCAATGAGAGCAACAAAACACATGACATCGTAGCCCCAAGCCGAGGTGCGCTGCTACTGACGAGTAAACTCCATAGAGAGCTGCGTAATGAGAACCATGGTGACTGTAGACATGTCAGTACACAACTTTTATCGTTTTTGAAAAGAAAACAACTCACTGCTGTTCTTTGTTCTTCTTTTAACAAAAGAAATGTCTGATAAAACTTACACTTTAGCAGCATCCATGCTCGTGCCATCCGCCATAATTGCACCGGCCTCCTCTCGCTGCTTGCACATGTCACAACTCTGTCACACCTGAAAGTACTGCCCCTCGAAGCTGATTGGTCCTGTCACTTTCTAACTGGGCCCTGGTTCAGGTGGGAGCTTTGCGAGATGGATTATTTAATAAAAAAACATGGATACGGGCATATCCATTTGCTTTGCAAGATTAGTTTAGATAGACACATTTGTGGCAATGCATGTCAGATAAAATACAGTTAAGATCAACAGGAAACTACTCTGTAGTAGCATGAAAGTGAATATGAAGGCACATGATAAAGCTTTAGGTAGGAAAGGAGGAAGCTTGGGCGGAGGAGGTGAAGCTTTGCCAGCAGCAGTGAGGTATACAGAATTGGTAAAGCAGGGATCAGTAAGAAGGACATCATTATTAAAATGGATCGCTTTGTTGAGGGAATGAGCTGGAAAAAAAATAATAAAATCAGCTGGCTGTCAGCTAATAACACCTGGGGTGTTTGACCTCTATTTGCTTATGCTAAACTCTATATCTGTTTTCATGGTCAAGAATGAGAGAAACTTGTGACACAGTGGGAATTTAGACCTAAAGAAGTGACGAGAAGGCCATATTTTTCACAGGGCTGGTGCATCTTTAATATATAGGCTGTCACAACATAGGATGAAGTTATTCAACCATTTGTAAGCTGAACCTCTGGCAACACAGTTTAATCAACTATTACCAAGAAATATGAGCAAGAAAAAAAAAACACCTAGATTACAAAGCTGAGGGGTAACAAGCCCTTTCTTTGGCAGACAGAATTAAAAAGAATAATGTTAAATTGATCAGTAAATGCTTGGTAATTGAATGGCTTTGATTTATGAAGCCATTCACAGCTGAAATACACGTTGATATTCACGTGCCTTTACACAGACTCAGTGTCTTCCTGTTATCAGGCACTATGTTAATCCTTGCTGTAAACTTGTGTATTCTCGTTCAGCCTAGAGAATTTCCATCACTCAATCAGGAACGTTGTTTAAATACAATACAACTCATGTCAATGTTATATTTCCTGGTCAGTTGATCAGTAGAATGAGAAAATTGAAACAGTGATTGAATTCTGTGTCCAAGTGACTGACCTTTAAAACGACGCCTAGTTTGATAAGACTAGCAACACTGTGTTTTTATTATTCTGATGATTAATTTATGCCTCTGTCTATGTAATAACAGAAATTTTTCTAATGGAAAATCCTAACAGCTTGGCTCTGCAATCAGAATGCAAATAATCATGTGCACACTTTTGAATATTGTGTTTTCTTCTCCCAGGACCAGCCAGAAATCAATGCTACCACCATCAGGAGCCAGACCAACACGGTGGTCATCCGTGGCCTCAAACCCGGCAGCATCTATGTGTTCCAGGTCCGGGCCCGCACCGTCGCCGGGTTTGGACGCTACAGCGGCAAACTGTACTTCCAGACCATGACTGAGGGTGAGAATTGAGCCAATGTTCACCAAAGCACGCAGGCCTGTAATCCTCTCTCATGCATCGACACACCATGTAGTGTATTATGCATAGAGACAGCTGCGGGAATGTAAGGGAATCATGTTGTGAAGTAAACAGATCATGTACTCCGAAAGCAGATTAGTGTGGCTGGGAATGATATTTGTTCTGCCATAATGTCTTTTGCAGTTTCAGAGAACATCCCACACATTTAAACTCATATAATTATATCATTATTTATAATTCAGAATTCAGGATTTCTCTTCTTTTTGTGGTTTTTAAATCATGTCCACTTAAACAAAGCAAACCAAGCATTTTACCCTTTACCACCATACGCCTGGACGTAAAGTATGAGGTCAAGGTTGTCTCATCTTTGTTCTCTGATACGACTGGCAGAAGAGGGAACACTCAGTAAACATCAGTCATGAAGGTTAATGTCGGAGCCAAGGCCTGGGTTTTCCCCTCTGAACATCTCATTTCCCTCAGCCTGGACTGCCCCAGGCCATCATTAGCCTGAACTCTCGTGCAAACATCCTTGATTCTGCCATACACCCTGATCCCTGCACCAGAGACATATCAAAACTGACTTATAGAAGTAAATATCAAGTAAACTGAGAGTGTACCAGCCCTATTTGTCCAAATTTTATCAGAAAAATATTTATCCTTCAAAAGAAAAGTAGATCTCTTCAAAATGATTTTCAGAAATGTTCCAGTGCTGCCAAATAGCTGTTTCCTGCTGCAAGAAGACACTGATTACAAGAGTTTAGAGTAAACAATGGGAAGATTACAGCTCTGAAAATAATAAAGAAGAAGAAGGAGAACATTAAAGAAAAAGAAAATGATTCCCTCTCAGAGAGTAAAAGAAATGCTTTGATGTTTCCACTATTAATCACTCTCAAATACTGTAATATCTAGATTGCTTTGTTATAGATTTTTGCATCTAATTTTCTCCAGTGTTCAATACAATATTAAGTTCTCCTCTTTCGTTTTGTAAGCTTTGTAAGTGGAACCTCGATATTCATGGCTGCCTTGCCTCAAGGCTATAAACTGTACAAATGCAAATCCATAAAATGAACCAGCAGTGCACGATCAAGGCCCCAAAGTTCAGCTGATCTCTTCAGATGTTTCCCAACAAAGACAGAAGAATGGGACACATTAGTTTATAGATTAGAGTTCTGAGGCCTTGAATGAGCTTGAGCTTGCATAGTGCTTCTCTGGTCATCTGACAACTCTAATTATACTTATCCCCAATTTACACACTGTTAGTGGAGGCTTCTAAGTGGCCAACATTTTTAAAGAATCCCATTTTAACTTCACACACGGACGCAACTATGGGGGCAGGTTATGGCTACGTGTCTTGTTGAGGTCAGCATTTACAATCGTAAACATGCAGTGTAACACCAAACGAGCAACTAATGGCCAGTTTTCACTACCAAACACCAATAACAATAATAATTTCTTTAAATGCACAGTAAAACAGGAAGCAGTGAGGACATGGAATTCCTTTCTACTGTTAGTGACTAAATGAAACCCCCCAAAACCCTGTTTCTGCTTCTCTGGGATCATTTATATTTCAATTTACAGAACATTAAGAATGGTAAGGACCACTCAAAATGTTCGCTCACAAAAACATTCAGAAAGTGCTGTCTGTTTGTTTTAACCAAATTTTTGGGTTGAATATGTCAGTCAACTTCGGTCCAAATAAAAATGAGCAAATGTTAAAGTATTTACAGTATGTTGACCTTTTAAATGCAACTTTGATTTCATGATGTCAGTGTTTTTTTGTCTATTAAAACACACAAAAAATGACAACCAAGAAATATGTTGCTGATCTTTGACATATCCAATAATGCGATTTTAAAAAGTCCCCCTGACCCCATTCATTTTAAATGTAGAAAACAACCTTTATTTTTTGCGACATCATCTAGATTTAGGGGGTAAAATCGTGAAAATGACTCAATATTTGGTCATTCTGAATATGACTGAAGTTGATCTAAAAATTTAAGCCAAAAAAGTGGAAGACAGTATACATTTTCGGTGATGTTTTTTTTTTTTTTTTTTTTTTCCCAATAGGTTGGAAATGGACATATTTTTTTCCTATTATTGGATTAACTCAGATCAAACACTGCACAAAAACTAACAAAGCAACAAAATCCATCCATCTTTAACATAACCAAGGATGTAATTAAAACAAATCCCCAGCTCCCTGTATTTAGATATGTAGAAAATAAACAGAATTTTGCTGTTTCTTGTGAAAAACAAAACAGTGATATCATGTAACAAAAGTGGCATTTAAAGGTTTAAAATCCTGGAAATGTTTGATATTTGGTAGTTTTATTCATGACTGATGTTCATTTTTCCTCTCAAAAAAGTTGGTTGATATATATTCAAATATAATATTTTTAAGGAATATTTTTCTAAACAGGTATTGTTCTCCCTAATGGGGAGAAATTTTGTACAATAATGGACCTATTTCAAACTAATTTATCCAGATTTAAAAAATTACAAAAAAATACGGCATTAGCATTAATACAGTCAGAGGGGATTGCAAATTGAAAAGGGAAATATTTGTTTTTCGGACAAAATTATCCAAACTATTACTGAGGGTTAAAACCAAATAAAAACGGCATCAAATGGCATCATATTTAAGATTCTATGCACATATGTGTTTTAGCTTTTGTTTGTCTTAACCTTCTACTTTGAATATATGTCTTGTGGTTGGCATTAGTATATTCAACAGAATAATGTAGAGTTTAATGTATATTTTTAAAGTTTCTTTAAGTCGGTAAAGTATAATGTTCAAATCTCTCTCCTAAATGTGACTGATTGTGCTAGCTGTAGTGCTTAGTTGTGTTTTTGAAAGTATATTTGACACACCTAATATGGTATAGAAGTAGTTGTATGCTTTTTTCTAATCTAACATGGACTGCCTGGTTGAGAGACGGCCATCTCTGCCACTGATCCACTGCCATCTAAGTTCTAATCCATCAGTTTTAATGCAAGGACTACAGATGAAAATTAGCGTTACGCTAAATCTGGTGCAGCCATCTTTTTATTTTTCTCTAAATAATTAATGACACTGCACGCTGTCCTGTTAAATAAAATAAAATAAACGAAACACTAGATAACAGACTATGAAAAACATACACTAACGAATGAATTCAATACTGATCAGGAAAAACCTGCAAACACTGGTCAAATCCCAACTCTTAGACAATTCAAACTAATAAAATGTGACATTCAGAACTGACATGAGCTAACAGAGTGATACCTAGTAGGCAGTTCATAGCGGCTTTCTTTTAAAAAAGCTACACCCCAAATCTAGTATTACTTAAGGTCTTCAAAAAAGATGGATCAAGCTTGAGTTTTACCAAATGGCCACTGCCACATATATCGCAGTATCAGTGCTCTCCAGAAGCACATATCTCTGTGGGAAACCTAATAACGTGTCTATCCGTCAAAAATTGGTAAATTATGAGTTGTTTGCGGTGCTCCAGAGAAGGGTCTGACTCGGCCTCTTTGTGTCCATTCAGTAGCTGGATTCCTGCTCTTGGCTGCCTCATCAGTCTGGGTCTCACCCAAAACATGCTCTCTCTGCTCACTTCACACGCTTTCTGCCAGATGATTTGTCCGTATCCGCGGCATCTGAGCGGCACATTCAGTGTGCTTTGGAAAATGGTCCGTTCAGCCCGTCAAGATGCCAAGCTCTTCATCGGTTCACCCAGCCATATGTGTGTCTGTCACCCACTGCTCCCTCCATATGCAGGGGCTCAGATGCTGACCCATATGTTTCTCTGCATGTGTGACTGTGTGTGTCTGCTCGCCATGCCTAATAATGTGATTTTTTTTCCCTTCTAAAGAGGAATACAACACCAGCATTCAGGAGAAGCTACCTCTCATTATTGGCTCGGCAGCTGCTGGCTTGGTCTTCCTCATCGCTGTGGTCGTCATCATCATCGTCTGTAACCGGTGAGTCAGTCCTGTCACAGTTTATTTTAAGGGTTTGAGAGCCTGTCACCAACAAAATATGTGCACAAGCTACAAAATCTGATAGACTCTTTTACTGTGAATTCTAACTGAAAAGTTGCCTTCATTTTTTGTTGGGTTTACACAACTTTTTTTCTCCAAATTGTGCACCTTTTCCCTTCCTATATTAAGATTACTCTTACTGTAAATATCTGCACTATGTAGCTCACTTTGCTCTTTGTTTATCTTCATAGTTCTGTATTTAACTGTAAGAAGACGTTCTTTTCAGCTACAAAATCAAATCAAACCCCTTGCACATTAAACAAACTTGTCCTTGGCTGAATGATTCTGATTAAAACTGTACATATGAGCAGTGCAGATCAACCATCTGGGTTTGTGAGATATTAATTCTTAATAAATTCCAGTCTGTCAGCAGCAGATTTAATATTTTTAAGTCAACAGTGCAAACATTAAAACTCTGCAGGTGTTCCTCCTCAGTAAGACCCAAATGTTTGTAACTCTGCCAACATTATGAGCGTTTTCCTTCCCACCGGGCCAACGCAGATTAAAAACTGTAGCTCGGCTCCTGAATTATATTCTGGTTCACAGAAGAATGTGTAAGATGAATTTCTGAGTGTAGATTCTGTAAGAAGATTCCCTACATATGTACTATTTCCTTTGATGGTAAACCAGCTACTTTGCATACACCACAATGCCGCCGTCTTGGATTATAATGACGGAGGTTGTGAGGTGCATTGTTTGATAGTTTGGGAACATCGCCAGAACAAAATGAAGGAGTGTGATCAAAAGTTTTGGGTATGATGGTGCAGCTTTTTCAAAGAAATGAAAAGCTGCACCATAATGGCCATATCAAAGAAATGTGAAAGATATTTAAGATTTCTTTGCTAAGATATATGCAACGTAGCTCACTTCAACTCAAAAAGAAAATGATAAGAAAAAGCAATGGGTGGATCTATCTCAACAATACCCTTCATATATTTTGGTTATTTGCTTAAGCTTGTCCGTCATGGCACTGTGCCAAAACACATCCATCTGGAAAACCTCCCATAGCCAGTGTTTTGGGAAGGGTAGAGCCTTAGAAAAAAACACAGAGGGTGACTGGATGAATGTTCTGTCTGTCACATTTTTACCGGCCAATCAGAACAAGAAAACACGTGACGTTGTAGCCGCTACCGAGGTGTGCCGCTACAGAGAAGTAAGCTGCATAGAGAACTGCATAATGCAAACCATGGTGACTATAGACTTTTGTCATTTTTGAAAAGAAAACAACTCAATGCTGTACTTTTTCTTCTCTAACAAAGAAATGATGTCATGTTCTGATTAAACTGATGCTATAGCAGCATCCACGCTAATCTCTTCTGCCATAATTTCACCGGCGTCTTGTTGCTGCTTGCATACTTCACCACTCCGTCGTACTGCCCCTTGTCACTGATTGGACCTGTAACTTTCTAACTGGGTGCAAACTGTTCAGATGGGAGCTTTACAAGATGGATTCGCCAGTGAGAAACATGGAAACGGATGAATCCATCTGCTTTGCAATGTTAAATTCCAGAGGGTCATCTGTGAAAATCAACCTCACATTTTTCAGACCCTACATATGTGTGCCAATTTTTTTTCCGTTTTTGAGTATGTTAAGGGGCCAAAAAGGCTCGTAATGTTTAGAAATAAGAATAATCATGATGAACCCAACCAATTCAATAGAGCTCTCACACCCTCAGTGCTTGGGCCCTAATAAAAGTCAAAACACAAGTTTCAACCTCACTGTCAGCAACATGAATCTGGCCACAAGTTTGGTTTTGATCACATAATGGTCAGTTGCACAAAGCAAGACAATGATTCCATAGTACATCAAAAACCAGCTGTTGTTTTTACTTATAAAAGTGTGCTTTTAACCAAGCAACCAGATAGGAAATTATTTTTCTCTTGTTGCGATGCACATTACGAAAAGATTGCATTTTACTGTACAACCCTTTGGGAATCAAAAGTATCTTTTCCTGGATTGCGTCAATTCTATAAAAAGACACTCCTCTTATATACTCAAGTAGAGCTCTGTAAGTAGTAAATTCATGCCGGTGAATAAAGCATTTAACAATTAAAAGCATTCAGGTTGGAGACAGGAATTTTTTGTTGGTTGATAGATAAAGATTTCTGAGGTTTGGGAGATCATATACCCTTAGTTTAACTTAAACAGAAACTACATTAAAAGAAAGTCAAAGGCTTTGTTACTCGTTTGTGATTTACCAAGTATTTGTAATGATCCCAGCACATTTATAATGACCCTGACTTCTTTGTTCTTAATTCAAATTTCCTAACTACTTTTTAACTTTTTCTTTGGTATACTGAAATTTACATTTGATATTTTCTTCACTCCTTCTCAAACTCTGTAAAAGCTGCTGTGTAAAACTCTTTTTGGATATGTCGACTGAAATAAGAACAGGATCTGCTGAGGCAAAGCAGTACAATTTCATGATGGCCACAACCTTGATGATTCCAGATCAGAAAAGTAAAGTCAATACCAGCCCCGGTATTGATTCAGCAGGTCCTATAACCAACGTCATCAGCCCTGTCCAAAGAAAAACTATCGATATTTACGTGCCCACCATGTCCTACTTTCCATGGATTTAAGATTACCCACCCTCCTCTGGTGTATAAAGTGGAAATAGAGATTTTTTAGATATACCCATCATTTTCAGCCAATCAATGCAGCTGCCAAACAAAAAAGGTGGTTTGTGCCGCTTGAAAAATGAAGGCTTCTTTCTGTAGAGAATCTTGGCCCTGCATGTGCTGTGGGTTGGTGTGTCTGGGTAGACCTGGGGGGGTGTTTGATGTGTATTACCACCCCTCCCTGCTCCCTCTCTTTGAACCAGAGCTAGAGTTCTTTGTCTTTCCCCCAGGAGGCGTGGCTTCGACAGGGCCGACTCCGAATACACCGACAAACTGCAGCACTACACCAGCGGCCACAGTGAGTAAACCACCACCCCGCCGCCACGCACACACCTGTCTCCATGACGACCATCTCACACAGGCATCTTCATGGCTTTCAGTCATGCCTCACACACCTGTCTCCATGGCTACCACCTTGCACGCTTGTGTCCTTGGCTACAGCCCAGCTTCAGCACCGCTTCGTTTGCCCGCCCCCCTTGCTTTCTAGTAATCCCCCTCCCCGTTGTTTGACTGAGGTTTACCCCCCTAAGAACTGCTGCTCCAGTGTTTGTCCTGTGCATCATCACATATCATAGTTAACTCAGTTCATTGTAGTGGAAATAGGTCAGCCTTTACTCACGTTAACACCATTTGCATGCTAATGCCACATGAGTCATTTGCCATTGTTAAATATTCAAAGACTCAGTAAATGAATGGAAACTCTCAATGATTTCCTCTTCATAAGGTGCAGTAGCCAAGAGCTTAAATCACAATACGACAGAAATAAATCTGCGAGACAGAGCCAATATATTGAAGCTAATCCATGTTTCTCTGAATGATTGGAAAAACTCGCATGTTTACCCATTTTAAACTTTTGACCCCTAATTTATTTATTTGAATGTGTATTAACCACCCTGCTTCATTCTTTTTATAAAACTCTTAAAGGTATGAGCTTCTTCAGTGCAATCCAATCATGCTGTGACATGGTTAATGTGGGATTTGAATGTTATATTTAAAGCAACATTTAACTTTTCTCCTTAGAATAGTTTTAAAGTTGATCTAATTATACAAAAACTATTACCAGGGAGAAGAGTGTCTACAGAGCCACCTAGTTGTCTGCTTTTAGCACTATACAACTTTTTCAGCAAGCCATGGCTCTGTTGCAAGCATTGTTTAAAGCTTTCAGCACTTATTCACACACCAGCCTCTGGCTAATAAGAAGCCAGTTAGCTTGTCTCAGTACTGTTGATACAATGGCTAAGAGACTGAAAAATATGGAAACAGATGAAGCTAAGTAGAGTATTAAAGAGATTTCAGCTAATAGTAACTGACAGCAGAGTGTAAATCCCTGCAGAAATTCATAACATGCTGCAACAGGACTTGGGCTGTATAGTTACGTGTCTTTGTTGTCTCATGTTTAGCAACTTTATCTTGTACAAATATCACCTAGCCCAAGTAATGTCCAAGGTTTGCATGCAAATATATGTATATATTAGGGCTGTTAACATTAACTCGCTAACACTTGGGATTAATCTTGAAACCTTAACGCATTAAAAAAAATATTAACGCAATTTAATCATATGACTAAGTTTGACCTCAACTTGCCCCTGTAGTCCTCCAGCGCAGATGTTTATGTGACTGGGGGTGAAAAGGTGAGAGGGTCAGACACAGCCAGCAGTGATGAGTGAGGAGACAGACCCATGTCTGCTCAATGGCAGTTTTCTTTTGAAAAAGCTGGTGAATGTTAGTCAGGAAAAAAACAAAATTGTGTGTACATGCTGCAGTGATGAACTGTCTTTACACCGAAGCACAACAAGTCTTAAGTACCACCTTCGGGCAAAGCACATCTTTGCTAATGTTAGCAAAGATGCTAACAACAACACGGGATCAAGCCATGGTCATACCACTCTCTTCAGCTGCTTCAGGACAGTTTTCTGCTTCACCTGCTCAGATAAATGCTGAAAAGTGCTCCAAAACTTTGAGACAGTCCTGTTTGTTAACAACATTAATCCAGTGTAAATCCACGGTGGAATTGGCAAAATTGAAGTTAAATAGCGAATTTTACAAGCTAAAGATGGAAAATATGATGCATTCAGGTAACCTCAGTAAATTAGACGACTGTATTCTATATTTTAATGATGTGTTCAAATGTCACATAAAAATGGGAAAATTTAGTTTTTAATGAGAAACTTCAATAAATACAGTTTTGAATATGTGTTTATATTTCAGGGAAATACAATAGACGTGACAGACTGAATCATAACTTAATGAATGACCCTCTCCAATGAAGCCATTTTGCCAATGACTGCAGTCTTTGCAGAAACAGCTGAATATAAATGCATAGCCTCCACATGCAAACAGTTTTGCAAACAATAGGCTGTAAAAACCAGCATTGACATATTTATGCTAATCCAGTGATATAACTGGGAGGGAGAAAAGCTGCTAATACTGGCACTGGCAGCTTTGTACTATACATCGAAGCAGCATCTTTCAATCCACAATGAATAGGGTTTAACTTGAAACCATATCAGGTTGAACACAGAAGGGGACAGTGGTGGCATGCAGCTCAGCATTTTATACCAACATATTGGCTGCACCAGGTTACAATGTTACAATGTTACAATTTCATTTAGCAGACGCTTTTCTCCAAAGCGACGTACATTTGAGAGCAAGAACAACACAAGCAATGATCTAGACAAGAAGAAACAACATCAGTAAGTGCCATCAAGTGCTTCAGGTTCAATTGGACGCAAGTGCTGCCGTGTAGAGTTTAAGGCAGAGTACCTAAAATATACGTTGTTTATGTAGTTTTTTTTGTTTTTTTTGTTTTGTTTTTTTTGTTTTTAGACAGCAACAATGAATCAAGGAAAATGTGGGATCACTAATTGCCATTCATTAGGCTTCACAACAACTATTTACCAAGTACCAAGTGCTGGATCATTCCCAAAGAGCTGGGCAAAGAAATCCCAGAAGTAGAGCAGGACAGTGCGAGCTAACTATAGTTGGGAAACTCATTCAACCACTGGGGACAGCAGTGGAGAATAGTCTGGCTGAGACTCAATCTACTACTGGGGACAACAGTAGAGAATTGCCTAGCTAAGTGCAAAGTGTTCTCTGAAGAGCTGGGTCTTTAGCCTTCTCTTGAAAGTAGACAGGGAGTCTGTAGATCGAATGTAGTTGGGTAATTCATTCCACCATTTAGGGACAACAGAGGAGAAGAGTCGAGCTAGTGACTTAGGAGCATGATGTGCTGGAAGTACCAGGCGCCTTTCGCTGGCTGAGCGTAGTGGGCGAGAAGGGGTGTAGACCTGGATGAGGGACTCCAGGTAAACAGGAGCAGTTTTAGTTACTGCTTTGTAAGCAATGATTAGAGTTTTGAATTTAATGCGAGCTACAACTGGAAGCCAGTGTAGAGAGATTAAAAGAGGCGTGACATGAGCTCTCTTGGGTTGGTTGAAGACCAGACGTGCTGCTGCGTTCTGGATCAACTGCAGAGGTATAACTGTGCATGCAGGTAGGCCTGCCAGTAATGAGTTACAGTAGTCAATACGTGATATTATAAGAGCCTGTACTAGGAGTTGTGTAGCATGCTCTGTCAAGTAGGGTCTGATCCTCTTGATGTTGTAGAGGGCGAAACGGCAGGACCGAGCAATCAAGGCCACATGGAGCTTGAAGGTTAGCTGGTCATCAATCATGACACCCAGATTCCGGGCTGACTTAGTGGGCAAGAGATTATTTGATCCAAGCTGGATACTGATCTGCGGTTCAATAGTGGGACTGGCTGGGATGATAATGAGCTCAGTTTTGGGCAGGTTGAGCTGAAGGTGACGTTCCCTCATCCATTTAGAAATATCAGCAAGGCAGGATGAGATCCGAGCTGAGACAGTTGTGTCATCTGGTGGAAAGGACAGGAATAGCTGTGTGTCGTCTGCATAGCAGTGATAAGAAAAGCCATGGGAGCGGATGATTGCACCAAGTGAGGTGGTGTATATTGAGAAAAGTAGGGGACCAAGCACAGACCCTTGAGGCACCCCTGTTGATAAGCCATGCAGTTTAGAGGAACCAATTTCTCTCAAAATAGAAATAGGTGTCAGCAGTGTCTTATACAATAGCTATACTGTAAATAAAGAGTTGTAGCAAATCAATCCTCCCTACTTGCTCTTTAAGGTATCAATAATGTCCATGTAAAAGTCAAAGCAAGTAAAGAAAAAAGGACCTAAAACAAAATTTACTATATTTTAAAAGGCTGCTTGATTTTGCTGCCAAAAACCTGGGTTTGAACTACAGTTCTATTTGTGATTCAGTAGATTGTAATTCATATTTTGTGGAGTGGCACCTGAGGTGGCAAATCAGTATTCCATGGGCCTCCTGCCATCCCAAGCCACCCCTAGATTTACCCCTGATTCTAGTCAGATCTGAGCATAAGCAGCACTGGTGTTTCAAGGCCAAAGAGTCCTGCATGCATCCTGCCCTCACACCAGTCATAGTCCAGACTGCTGCCCTTGTTTTTGGTGGTCTATGCCATCTTAGCAGGGTGGTCTGTTGGAGGGCAGTTCAGCCTTGGAAACGATTCGGTTTTAGTAATGGCGAGGTTTTGGCTGGTCAGATTCTCTCCATCTGTTCATCTCTGTAGCCTGTTTCAACATACTGTTCCAGGGTTTTTGAGACTTTATGCATGCTCGTCATGCTCTGCAGCAGCACAGGCATGTTTTCACTATCGGTTAGAAGAGCCTGAGGCCTGATGTGGAGGTGAGAGCAGAATAATCGGATTTCAAACTCAGGACACTTAAGTCTCTGGACACTTAAAGGCCACCTTAAGCCAATTTACCTGGCATCAGGGCTTAGGAGAGCCAATTTATTTCTTGGAGTGGAGCTGGGCAATGCTGATATAGGGCCTGGGCTTCTCTCCTGAGTGTTAATGGCACTATGACTCAGTGGAGATGATATATGTATTAACCTGCCTTATCACAGCTAAGAAGACTGGGAGTAGCGTGTCCTCTCTGGCTGAAATAGCTATGCACATTATCAATGAGGCACTAGGCATAGCCACCATTTGTAACTACACCACCTCCTCCATCTTTCGACCTTCATCACTTGAATGTCACACATGAATTAAAAGCACATACTTGCATGAATGCAAAGAGAGTTGATCTTTAATGTGCCGCACTGGGAAGCCCTTAGGAGTGTTAGCATGACGACAAGAGTTAAATATTATAGCCTCTCTTTCCTTTTTTCCAAGTGACTCCAGGAATGAAGATCTATATTGATCCGTTCACATATGAGGACCCCAATGAGGCAGTGAGGGAGTTCGCTAAGGAGATTGATATATCCTGTGTGAAGATTGAGCAGGTCATTGGTGCAGGTAATGGAGAAGGCTTGCAAAACGTGCCTGCAATATATTACCATAATAACATTTAATATCGAAGTTGGTTTAAGTTTAAGTAGATGCACAAATTCTGCTTACTTATCTCTCAGATCATTGATTTTTCTTTATTAAACCAGGAGAGTTTGGAGAGGTGTGCAGTGGTAACCTGAAGCTTCCTGGGAAAAGGGAGATGTTTGTGGCCATAAAAACTCTGAAGTCCGGCTACACAGAAAAGCAAAGACGGGACTTCCTCAGTGAGGCGAGCATCATGGGACAGTTTGACCATCCTAATGTCATCCATCTGGAGGGCGTGGTCACTAAGAGCAGCCCGGTCATGATCGTCACCGAGTTCATGGAGAATGGATCTCTGGACTCCTTCCTCAGAGTAAGCAATCACATTTTTGTTTAAAAGACATTCTTTATTTATCTTTTAGCCCCAAACCATCAAAGTAAATTCAGTTTTGCATGAAGACTAATGGCTGAATTTAAGGAGAATATTATGAATTGTTTCTGTATTGACCCAAAAGCTTAGTCTCCTGTTTCCTGAGCAGTGCCTACATTTTGCATAATGCTCTAAAGAAGACCAGCAGCAGCCTAATCTTGTCTCTCAGGGTTCTTCCCCCCTAATTATTTTCAAAATTTTCAGACACTATTTCAGCTGGTTTGCAACACAAGTTAATATGGTGGCTATAAATCCAAGCTTTATTAGACCAACAGGTAGATATAAGGTCTTGCACTTATTAGTGCTTCAATAATAAAAGCAGGAATGCATAATATTGGATTTTAGCTGAGTTGGTATGCTGACATCCCTGAACTCATTTTATCTGATACCAACACTGATATATTCGCATCTGTTTGTTGTAAGAAGAGAGAGGAGCTGGAAATTGACAGTCTGGTAGTTGTTCTATGTATGGAGCATCATTCAAAATGTTCAAGGCTCATGGTGGGCCCCTTTGAGGGAGTGGTTCACTATGCAACCAACCATGCTATGATGGTACGTTTTGATCAGGTGCCGTGTTTCAGTGACTGTATTTGAAAATCTGGCATGCTGCTAACTTTGAGACCACATACAAAGTCTTAACATTTTGGATGATTTAACTATTTAAATGACAGATGACTGATGAAATACAGTGGAATTTGCTGAACTGCACAAGTGGAAGGTGCATGGGACACGAGAAATGTCTTGGTTTTAGCCTCCACACTCACAGGCTGATGGCTGAAAAGGTTGTTTTAAAGTTGAGGAGTGACACAAGGAATGGATGATAGCTTGAGCACAAACTTAAGGACAAAGGTGAGGATTCAAAGCCAAGGTTTTAAACTTCAACATGGTTTTTATTTGCTATTTCTATCCACCACAGAGACAAAGATATTGATTTTTTTTTTTTTTTCATTTTTTTCCTTCATTTTGATGATCCTGAAAATGTTAATGAACAAATACAACAATTTATCGTTCATGCTACAGGTGCAAGCTTCCAGTTGTTCTTTATTTCATTTCACTATCTCTTATGTATGGCTGCTGTAAATCCTGGCAGGAATTGTTTGACCTGCTGATACAGATATTTATCTTTTAAAGCTATTTTCAGCAAATTCCAATATCATTCATCCCTAATATACAGTGATACGATACAGTGTGGACAGCAAGCATCTGAGTGCTAAAAGTGATGCTTGCATACCGTTAAAATACGATTTCTATTTCATTCTTAAGGACTCACAAATACAATGTGTGCCCCATTCCCCTTTCTAAGGGTTGTAGCATGACCCAAATAGTTGAACTTCACTCAAGTCCTGGCTTTTTTAAGGCAAGTAGCCATAGTCTGATGGTCAGTCAGTCATCCAAAAAAAACCTTTCTTGTTCCATGAGAAATTTGACTAGTAATGTTCTCAGTTATTTACATATATATTACTTTGCTGGTATATGTTAAATCAGTGATATTGACTTTTGTAGCCACAGGTAGCACAAGTTGACATGCTGTATTTTAATAAATGAATTGCAGGTAAATCACACCTGACAACATTTTCCCATATAACTAAGCATTTTCTGTCAGCAGCTCTGTGCTGAATCTGCTTGAACTTTCATTTCACCCACAGGTGACATGTTGAGCCGCTTCCCTGCTTGACTCTGTGACTTTGATAAGCCTACATTAATAACATGATGATCTTAAAGTTTAACCAGAGTTTTAGACATATCTGTCTTCTCAGTGTCTGTTAAACTCTAAAACTGTCAACGCACCTGCCACAAAGTGAAGAGAAGTCTTTATCCAAACCATGCAAACAGCATTTTATTAACAAGACAACCGCTAAGATTCTCCTTTTCTCTGCCACGTCAGTGAAGTTACAGTAATTAGAACTACAGCTGACACTTAGAGACCTTGATATCAGCAGCTGTTTAAGTGTCTCTTCCTGTAGATATTTAAACTACTTCTGCTCCTCTGTGTATGTGGAAATCACGCTCTCATAATGTTTATGTAAAAAGGATTAATCCTGCAGTCGAAGGTAATGCAAGTTTTTAAAACACCTGACAAACAAGGATTTAAATCCTTGTTGCACATACAAAATCTTTGCCATACGCATATTTGTCCAAAAATTTGACATGCCTGCACAGTAATCCTACTCCAGATAAACATTAATATTCACACAGTCTCTCCTGTGTCCCTGCTTTAATGTCAAGTGTGACTTTGATAGAGAAATTCTCATCTTATGCAATCCTGCCTCGCTAGAGAGAGAATATCTCTCACTACATATATGCATTTATTTCATGTTTTCTCTTTTTATTTCTGCATACATGATGAAAAACTACATGCATTTATTAATTAGAGTATAGGGCTTTCCTGTCTTTGATGCTTGTCTTATTTTTGCTCTGCATTCACTGCACATGCACCCTCTGCTGATTAAGCTGTACTGTATATGGATGCACATACTGTAAGAACCACAGGCTTATTCTCCCCTGACTCCCTGACAAGAAATATGCAGCGCTCACAAGTTCGCTGGATTTTTAATTTTCATAATCTAACCAGAGGAGGATATTACAGCGAACCGGTCATGCTCTCCCATTTACAACCTCCATAAATAATTCAGATACTTTGCAGGACTTTAAATGAGATGTCAGATGTTAAAAAATGAGTCTGGATATTAGATGAGATGTCACACGGCCCTTTACCATCTGTCTGGGGATGTTAGTGAAGTAAAAACAAACTTTTATCCTAATACGACTATTTAGTAAGCTTTTATCATCACTAATGGCTCTCATTTGCATTTTTGGAATGAATGAAAAGAGTCTCTGATTTATGGAAATTGCAGATGCATGCGATTGCCAAAATAAGGTTTATTTTTAGATAGAATTTCAATGACGTAATGGGATTTTTTTATTCAAAGTGGCACTGAAATTATGTCAGCTTTGGTGCCAGTTAGGCTCACTTTGTAAGGCAGTGCCAAATTACGGAGGCTACAGTCCTTGATGCATTTGTCACAGGTTTGAATCCTGATACTTGTGCAGTTCTGATGTCTCTCCCTATGTCTCTCTTCAGCTGTGCCATCAAGTAATAGCAAATGCCCAAACATAATCTTAAAATAGGAAATCACTCCAGTCTAAGAACAGTAAAAATGCCAAATTATGAAATGAAAGACCTTCAGCGCAGACCTCTCCTAAACAGTCATTTGTCTCATGCTGATTTACCATCGCTAATCGCTAAATATTTTGGGTATGGGGACGAGTTTGCCTTGAAGGTAGTTCATGTACACCCTATGATGAGGATTAAGTCGTTGAAGTTGGTGATCCTGGCTTCACTCTGATTCTTGTCTTCTTTCCCACGTGTCAGTCCCCAATCTGCCCATGATTTCCTAACAGAATCATAGCCTCATTATATATCTTTAAAGAAAAGAGAAATACTTTTGTTATAAATTAAGGGAAATGATGCAATGCTGCACCGTCAGTATCTGATTTTCCAACAAGAAAACCTTGAATAAAGACCTAATACCGTGTGCTGGATCCAAGCAGCAACATCTTAGGTTGAAAAAGGAGCCAGTGGTGTGCCAGTTTAGCGTAGCTGGTATAGGAGGCACCCATATACAGAGGCTTGATGCACTTTACATAAGATTGAATCCCAGTCCTGGCTCTATTTGGTGCATGTCTTCCCCTTCTCTCTAACAATATTTCTTGTCTCTCTTCAGCTTTCTTATCAAATCTGGCAAGAAGCCTAAAAAGAGAAGTGCAGTTCCTCAAAAGTCCACTTGAGGCTGGCTGCAACAGCATTGGAAGTCACATCCTCACCCCATTTATACAATAGAAAATCATCTTTACCGCCTGGTTCAAAAACAGTTTTGGTTGGAGCATGACAAACATGGCTAACATAACTTCTAGCCAGTATGATGAAGCTGTTTGTTAGGAGACTTAACCTCTTTTTACCACTTACACATGTGACAAATGTCTTTGTATCTGTAGGTATACAAACAGTACCTCTCAGTGTCCAAAGCTAGGGCATTTCCTTTACAAATTGAGTGTAACTTGATAGAAACTACCTGTAACTGCCTGTGCGTTTGTTTGTTTGTTTGTTTGTTTGTTTGTTTGTTAGCAACATAACTCAAAAAGTCATGGACAGATTTTCATGAAATTTTCATGAAATGTCAGAAATGGCATAAGGAAGAACTGATTAGATTTTGGGAGTGATCCAGATCTCCGTCTTGATCCAGTAATTTTTTAAAGGATTTTGTACTATTGGGTGATAGGTTTAATGGCAGAGGTCTGCGCTGTTACCACTTTACACCAGGAGATGGCAGACATGAGTAACTTATTCAAAGTTTTGGACTTTATAGACTTTGAAGGACACACGCCCAATCAAGGAGTCAAATCGGAGCGTAACAGAGAGAAAGAGAGCGAATTGTAGCAAGAACACTCACAATGCTGGGAGGAATAGAGGAATGTTCACCCTCTGCCATGACTTCCAGTCATCCAGTGAGACCATGGGTGCTTCCGCCATGACAGTCCACATGTAGCGAAGCCAGTGCTTTGCCTCACCGTGTCTCCACCCCACCGGGGAGGGAATGATCGGTGAATTGGATTTTGGGAGTCATCCGGATCACCGTCTGGATCCAGGAATGTTTTTAAAGGATTCTTCACTATTAGGAGATAGGGCTGATGGTGGAGGTCTGTGCTCTCTGAGTGCTTTTCTAGTTTGAAATGTGTTCAGGGAATTAAAGAGGAAAAAAAACAGATTACTAATATGAACTCTTACATAAAACTGACCTGCAGGAGACGGCGCCTCTGTTAGTGCTCAGCTCACATGACGTCCTGAGCTTGTATTCACAGCCTCACCCTGCCCACCATCAGCTTTTTTAGGAATCCTCACAGTGAAGGCTGTTTGTGTTAAAGTAGATATTTGTTAAGCATATTTGATAGTATGTTGTATTCAAAGCAACAGCAAACCTGTGCGACACCTCACAGTGACACTTTCTGACAACAGCTGCTGACAGTGTCAGAGTGTGTGAACACGGTTTGTGTCTCTCTGAGGTGATTGGTGTGGATGGTTGGAGAAAATGGTCACTGCAGTGTGAAGTGAGCTGCCTGCTGAAGGACTGAGTCCCCTGATGCCTCCTGCAGAAGTAGATATCAGTGTTCCAGTACCTTTTTTCCCCAGATAGCAATTCTAAAATAGAGACATAAGTGCCAGCCAGTACAGAGAGGCTCCTCTGAGTTCAGGCACAAAAATGTTCACAGTGTTTGCTTTTAAATGGAGGCTTATTTAACTGTGACCTGCTGCAGTTTAAATTAGCTGTAAGCTAATTCTGGCATAATGCATCAAATGGCAACACTAATGTTTAATAATTCAAATGCCCCCTTATCAGATGAAATGGATTAATTTATATTAAACCACTGATTAATGGCATTTTACCACCTTTCACTGTAATTAAAATCTTCACACTGAACACTTCTTTATGCCTTACTTTTTTAAATTTTTGATGATGTGAGTTTGAATAAAAAAATTTTGTTGCAGTGATTTTCTGAATGTTTACAGACATGCTTTTATTTTCACTCATTTACAGGATTCTATAGACCGTCATTTGGCGTCACAAATTCTGACCCAGTCCAGCCCAGACAGCTAAAAGGATATTTTCCTTACTGGATGCTAATGCTAAAAATACACTAGTCCACAAATTTCGTGCAGTACTCCAAAATCTTCTAGTCTTCTATTGTTGCCAAAAGACATGGACAGAAGCCAGGGGTGGTTTACAGCCATTCATCAGAAGTACTGGTAGCCATCACATGACTATGTAGTGCACATTTTGTTTAAAGAAAGGTTTAAATTTTGGAGAGCTGCAAATGATGTGATGAAGCATTGAACAGCATAATCTACAGCAGGGTTCCATTTTCAGCAAAAGTGCTAAGTGGATTAAGGCAAACATTTGCACATGCTGGTGTTATGGTTTAAAATGTGACCCTGTTTACTGATGACGTTCATCCAAAATAAGATGTAAACAGAAAGCAAATTAATGATTGCCTCTTTGTGCAATTTACCATTAAATTCATAGTAAACCCATGACACTTCTGACAGGATAAGTGCTCAGTGAAGGAAACCCTACGCTTAGTTTATAATCACCTCCATAAGTCATCCTTGCAGAACGATGGGCAGCAAAAAGCCATTTTGATCAGATTTTGACATTTTAATGAAAATCAAACCAGAGGTATTCATAAGGACAGAAACATGGCAGCAAAGCTCTGCTTGCTTTAGATTCACTGCCTATGAATTGAGAAACCGTATTCACTAATGATTTAAGTTTTGGAGAGAAGTTTTGGACACTGTCCGACTGTTTGCAAATTGCCCCAAAAGTGGGATCTTAGATGTGTTTTTTGCTCTCTCTATGGTAGTTTCTGCAGACACACCAACAAAATATCAAACATGCCAGGAATCCATCCAACCCGATGGTAGCAGCTGATCAAGCCATGGTCAGCCATTGTGCTCCCTGTGCATTGCACAACAAACAATGCATGATCAGGCTGAAAATGAGTCGACTTTCTAGTGAGTTGTGACTCAGAATTTGTGTCTGAACTGGTAGAATCAGTATACGCCTGGCATAAGATACATGATGCCCATGAGGACTGTCATGGCAGTCAATTGCCAGCAATGCCACAAACACAAATGTGGCTTTTTTTTTGTCATTAAGAGTTGGTGGTTGTTCTGGGAAAATGCCTGATTCTGCCAAAAGCCTATCTCATTCCTTGTTTTAGAATTTTAAGTCTGCATTGACTCACACCCATGTACTTCACATCTGAATTTCATTTAATGCAGGGTTTTTTTGCCCAGGCTTTAGGATTTAAATTGGGATGTGGCCTAGTAAAGCATTAAGGGTAGGGTGAAAGAGAGCTAAGAGAGCACAGATCAACCGCCAAAGTAAAGAAAGAGAAAGTTTTCCTTTCATGCAAAACTTTATTTTTGTATAAATAAATTATTATAGGTCTTAATTCACACAGTTTTTCATAAATCCTGGTTATTTTTTTCCACCTAACTGACCCTGAAGACTTTGGAGGAATCCTTCCAATTAAAGTTTATGCAAACACAGCACAGATTAGGTGGCCATGTGTAATTCTGAGAAAGGTTTTCATGAATTATGCATCCTGCTTAATTGCTGCGGTACACGAGGAGGAGCAGCTTGACGCGAGCAGAAGCCTCCGCTGGGCTAATGAGCAGCAAAGTGTTTGAGAGAGAAATAGGCTAGTGGAGCGGTCATGCAGACTGTTAATATGGCTGTGTCCTTCCAAACCCCCCTCCCCACACTCTCTCTGTGGGTCTGTCCGTCTGTCCACAGCCGTCCCACAGCTCCCATGCTCCTTTCTCTGGAATCTTGTGTTCTCCGGGCGACGTGGTGGGTGGTGGGGAGACTGCAGGTGTGCGCAGTTGGAGGCACAGCTGCAGCACTGCTCCAGACGCTCTGCATGCATGTGGTAAAGCCCTCACCAAACTGAGGAGGGGAACAGCTGTAGACAGGCAGCCAGACCGGGTTTAGCCCCCCCGTCCATCCCTGCAGAGGCCAGATCAGCTAGACCAGAACCTCCCTGTTAGCGTCCTTCGTGGCCTCTGCAGAGAAACTGAAACTACAAAGTAACTCCTTTACTGTAGACACACGTGGGTCAGGTTACCAGACGGGTCAAAATTGAATTACTATAATGAGACTAAATGAGTTACGTGGGAATTCGTATTATAAATGCCTCATTTTTTCAACATGGGGTGAATGTAGGAGTGCTTCTTACAATGAAGAGTTTAAGAGTGTTATTAATACTGTTTAACAAAATCTTTTCATAGAATTTCTTTGCCACTATTTGCAGAAATGTAACTGTTATGTTATCTTTAAAATGTAAAGTTTACTGAGAAAATCATTCACAAAAAGAGTAGAATAGAATAAATGTCCATTTCCAGTTTTTACAGGTAGGACAGTATGAGTAAGTTATGCCATCCTTGGTGCTCAAGCACCTCAACTTAAACCTTTAGGCAGCGCACTTGCATGTCCGCTGTCTTTTATGCCTTTATCAGGAGTGGGGGAATTAGTGCTGCAAGCATAGCTCAAACGAATGTGAGCACCAGCAGGAACCTCATGTCTTTCAACTATTTTATGCAATTCTGTTATTTTTGACAACACCTTCAAATTTGACCAACAAATTAGCTCTGTGGTCAAGACTAGCTTTTCAGTTGAGACTATTTGGGTGGGTAAATCCTGTCACATTTGTATTTTTGTCATTCTTTCCACGTTGGTTTGGATCAGTCATCTCTTCATTGTTTTCAGCCGGTTGGAAACGTGGCTGCACATATTTTGACTGCAGAGAGATATGGTGAGCATCACACCAGTACTGGTCTCTCCTCACAGGCTTCCTGTCAGCCTCAGGATCCAGTTTAACCCTCTGGTTTCCCTGTAAGACTCTAATATCAGGGCCATTAAGGACAAACATGTTCACCTTTAAAAACATTCATAAACATATTTTGTAGAAATATATTTTTGCCAAATTTTTAGAACAAATTTTCTCTCCAATTCTGTCTGAATCAAAACTAATAAATATTAAAAATATTTTTGGGACTTTAACCCTTTACATATCTGTTTGATTCTGTTATATCACTGTTGTTTTGGATGAAAACGTATAAATATGAGTTACTTTTATATGATAAATGCTGCATGGCTGAGGAATTTTTTTAAACGAGGAAATTGGCATTTTGTCCTTAATGGCCCTAAAGACAAGACTGCCCATAAGAGGGGGATAAAAAGGAAAGCTTTCTGGGACAGAGCCACATTGAGGGGGCCCATTAAAACCCCTTAACACCTGTTGTATCATATTTGGTACATACTTTTATGATACCTTTATCTAATCAATATGCTCAATAAATTACTGAAAAAAACTTAGGAAAACAGTCTGATAAATGATAAAATGCCCTCAAGTGGATTATCAGTTACCAAAAACACCTAATGAATGAGATAAGATACTTAAAAAAATATATTTGTTAAATTTTATGGAAATTTGAATCGTTTTTAATATCAGCAGGAAGTTAAATAAACATTTAGTTCCAAAAAAAGGGAGAATTTTCTGGCTATTATTTGTGTTTTCAGGCTTTAAGGGGTTAAGGTTTGTAAACACATGGTCTTAATAATAAGTAACATTTTAACAAAAAAAGATTACAAAAATATTTAAAATAACTGATTAAAGCAACAAAAACGCACATTTTTTTTTTCCATTAAAAATATGCTGTTTCTAAAATTAACCCTCCCTCTTAAAATAGACTTTGTACAGCTAAACCAAGACCTGAATGAAAGGTGAGATACTGGAAATGAAATGAGAAACAAAAAGAGGGTGCATCTTGAGTTTTTGGGACAAATTTAAGCCAAGAAGCTGACACTAATGTCACTGACCTATGCATTGTAGTGATACAGGACATGGGATTTTTGCAAATATTCAAAAATAATTTTAGCCATTACTTAAAATGGTACAGATATTTACATGTTGTGCATGTAGTCCTCAAAAAAGACTTTAATGTTTAGAGAATGAGGATGATAAAAAAATAAGACTAAAGCTGATGGAGGTCAGTTGGTCCTGAAGCTCTACAAACTTATTTATTTGTACAGTTATATATTTTGTTTGTAAAAAGTGGCAGAAATGTTCATATCTGCCGATAACTACCAACAATATTGTGCATCTGTAACGCATGGATGCTACTGAATCAGATCTGAGGAGGGCCCTTTAATTGAGCCAATGAGGGGCCCAGTAACATTTGTGGGCCTGCCTTAAGGTGTAGTAAATTTATACATGGTGTACTGTAGGCCAAATAAATAAATTGAAGTCAGAATATCAAAATTTACTAAGACATTAATCTTACAAAAAAACATGTTGTCATTCATGGAATGGAAGATGATTGTAAAATCAAAAGGGGAAAAAATTCACCCACACAAAGTCCTGCTGGATCTGAAGACAAAAGGGAGGAAGTGCTGCAGATGTGTTTTGTCATGCAAAATCAAGGGTGCTTTTTCAAAGGAAAGTTGGGGTTTGAATTTTTGGATTGTAAATTTTTGGATTAAACCTCTGTTTTTTAAGCATGCAACCACCCCTGTACCAGATGAACTCAAAAATGACTCATTTGGACAAAACTGTCCACAATTCTTGATGGTTGATATTTGAGCATTTGTTTAAGAAACCTAATATTTTTCTGAGTTGTTGCACCTACATGCTCCAGCCAGAGCGTTTCAGTCAGTACACCAGATGATGTTTCTAGATCCAGGCGTAAAACCCAAGTTGACAGAGCAATTGCAGTGGCTGCTCCGAATCAGAGTAAGGGTTTACCTGCCAGCAAGAGAACTGCTCAATCCATTGAAAACTGTAAATCCTAGCCTTAAACTCAGCTATTTACTTTGGCTTTTAATACAAGCTGAGTTTGATATTTTGACTTTTTAATATACTCCTGTTTATCGTGCTTTAACTCTGCTATCAATAGTTCATTTTATGCATATTTAATTTTATAAATGAAGTGTATTAAGTCTGTACAGCACTTTGGTCAGCTTGTTATTTTAAATGTGCTGTATGCCTTTGTTTAATCCATTTTTTGTTGTCTTTTTTTATTGTTTTATTCTGATGTATGTTCTGAACTTTGCTCTTGAAAGGTGCTATGTAAATCACCTTTCCTCACCTGATACTGATAAAGTGACCTGACTTAAATAGTAGCAGTAGTAGACACAAAAATCTGCTCTCTGACAAGTCAAGAAGTTTTTACTAAAATTGATCCAGGATAAAAAATGTATGAAATAATTTCTGACGTTTGCATGCCTTCTTTAAAATTTCATAACTTTCAATAGTGACTCAATGACAGATTATATCATTGAATTTGTCATTGAACATGTTATAACTCGTTATAATCTGCAAAACAAAACAAAATTACACAATGTAATTTCCATTACTTAAAGCACTGTTTATAGCATAATAATAACAACAGTTAATATTTGTCATTGGACACCCATTAATAACATGTTGAAACATTACCACGGATATCTGTACCTGCTTTTCTCATCATTAAATTGGGGTTTGTAAAATCCATCATTAAAGTTTTAATTTGTCAAAATCTAATTTAGTCATGAGGGAAATACAGTCATGTAGAAGTTTTAAGCATGTAGGGAGCTAAGGATTTATCATGGGCCCCATTGTGCCACAACCCGGGGGAGGAGAGGGGAGGCAGGGTGGCAAGAGTCAAGCATGACTCATAGCAACACACAAGTGTTGCTCCAAGGTGAAGGTAAAGCTCAACGGCATCCCCTTTGTGTGGGCGTTTTCATCACTGGTGACAAGCCAAGAGTTTTCACGCTCCTGGGACATGCACAGCATGACCAGGGGCTCTTGGAAACACTATGACCCGTCTGGACGGTTCCCCAGGCCATGCTTTCTTGCCCCATCCACCCAGTCCTCCAACTTAAGGGTGGGGACTTTGTTATTTTTTAAACAGGTAATTTTCCCATGCTCCTGGTGATGTGCAAGGACATCCAGAGCACAACCTGGGTTGTGTCAATACGCTTTTCCAAATGGTGCCCAAAGCGGGATTACTTGTCATTACACAGGTTCTGCACAGTGCTTTATCAAATTGTTTTAAAATATTTTGAGTTAAAATTTCAATAAACCAAAATTACATTTTTAAAACATGAACTTTTCTTTTTTTTTTTTTTTTTTTTGCTTTAAACACTGAGTTCAGGATTCTACTAGAATCCTTGGTTATATTATGATGTTTAAATAGCATGTTGTATGTAATACATTTTTCTAACACAATGTGTCTTTTTTGCAGCAAAATGACGGTCAGTTCACTGTGATCCAGCTGGTCGGTATGCTGCGTGGCATCGCCTCAGGCATGAAATACCTGGCTGACATGAACTACGTTCACCGTGACCTCGCTGCCCGAAACATCTTGGTCAACAGCAACCTGGTGTGTAAGGTGTCCGACTTTGGGCTGTCACGGTTCCTGGAGGACGATACGTCAGACCCCACATACACCAGTGCTCTGGTAAGATGGATACTTGTACTGTCCTTAACTAAGGGTAACTTGCTTCCTGTTTGGATACAGAGCTGCTTTTATTTTGAAAGAAATAAAAGAATATCACATATATCAAAGATTATGACATGATCTTAATATGGAAAACAGGAATATGTTATGGAATAAAGAGGGACTAAGGGAACAATGAAAAGTAGATGTTTGATATCAAAGGTGCAGATGCCCATTGAGTTGTGGATTTGTTTTAAGTGAAATGATAAATTTAGGAGCAGTGGTGGACTGATTTTGCATCATTGTTGACGCAGGTGGTATAGCCAAAGTGTGCAAACTTGATGATAAAGCATGCAGTTAATGCAATTAAAACAAGATGATTGCACTAATTATGAACCTTAATTACATCACAAGTAACGCATCAGTGCTACCCTTCAATAAGTCAAATTTTGTCTAGATATGTGCAAAGAAGCCTGTATATTTATGTTTAGAAAAGTTTGGGATGCTGGAAGAAGAATGCTTTGGAATTGAGGTCAAATAGTCTTTTGGCTAATTTCTGTATGCATTATTAAAAAAAAAAAAAAAAAGAGCTTTTCTGTCACTAATTGTTCTCCTTTGATTGATCCTATCAATATATTCCTACCATTTGGTTTAAAATAACCCCAGTTTTTGTTGCACACTTTGGTGCACTTTATCTCTGCTCCTCCTATCGTGTCAGACATCACCCCTTCACCTTTTCCTCCTCTATTTCATGTTCCACACATTGCTCCCTGGGCTTTTTTTCATATCCACCTCCCAGTTTGAGTTACTATCTACATTGTAGCTCTGAACGGTGTCTCTCTCCAGAGTCAGGATACTGTGACGGTCGAGTTTCGTCTCGCTTCCACTCACTGAGGTTATGCCCTTTGTGTTTTACAGGGAGGGAAGATTCCTATCCGATGGACTGCTCCCGAGGCCATCCAGTACAGGAAGTTCACCTCGGCTAGTGATGTGTGGAGCTACGGGATCGTCATGTGGGAAGTCATGTCCTACGGAGAGCGGCCGTACTGGGACATGACCAATCAGGATGTATGTATTTAACTTCCCTTTAGTTATTTTTAGTCTCGGATGAGTCTTTAGTGAAATTTCCCCTTTAAACATTTTTAAAACAAAGCCTCTTTGCACATTTTTGTCTCCTGAGTTTCATTACAGCCTCAGACTCCTCAGAGATACATTTTGTCATCAAATCTGCTTTCTCTTAGCTCAACAGCAGCTTTCACTCAAAGGTTTTTATATGAAAATTCCCCTGCAGTCACCGCAGAGACATAATCAGATCATTTGAAATGCACCAAAGAGCTCAGTGGACAATCTCTGCTCTTGACTGGAGCCTCCATTTCCTCTCTCCCTCTGGGTAGCCAAGGAGAGAGCAAATTATGGGCAGAGAGATAATGAAAATAGTTTCAAATTGAAAGTGAGAACACTAATGTGCTAAGAGGGACTGAGGAGCTCACCGGTTATCTTATTAGCAGCTCCAGATAGTGTTTCTGCTCCATCGGGGTGCTCGTTCCGAGGTCTCATGAATGAGATTAATCTGGGTTTGAATGGAGCTCCTTTAATGGCCCCTGATAATGAGCAGGCGGGGATTGTGCGTCCTCGTCACAAGTGTCCTCCAGGTTGTCTCACTGCTGCGTGCCCTCCCAGCCAACAACATCCCCGGCCTGAGTCAGACGCGGCTTTAATGTGGTGTTACACGGAGAAAGAGCATTAAATACTTTGTAGAGGCTACCGATGAGGTCAGCGCTGGCAGAAGCTCCTGGAATAAGGTTTATGTTTATAACGCTCTAACTGGTGTTTAACAACTCCTCACATCAATGTGCACATATAGATTTGTTTGTGCATTTGTAGAAGGAAAGATCATTTTCTGGCCGACTCAGAGGAAGAAGGCACAAATGAGAGTAGCAGTTGTTTGCATGGTGAGAAGAACAGATGCTCTTATTGTATATTCATCAAACAAGATCATATTTGTGCCAGTAATTACTTCATACTGTGCATGATTTGTGAGCGTAGCTGAAATTTGGAGTGTTATCCAAAAACTCTGCAGCAGCACACGTTTTATGGACTCATGACGTCTTTATAACCTGAGAGGATTTTTAAAAACTGCAGTGGATCAGTTCTGGAAAATGAATCAGGACATTTAATCATGTAATGTGCATCAATAGAAGCTTCAGATACTTGTAGTTCACTTACCGGTACAATTATTCATGCTAAAATATACTTCTTCCTCACTAGAGTCCAAGAGAAGCCGTTTTTTAGTATGAAAGCTTGAACAAATAGGGCCCTTAATTTGTTTTGAAATGTGACTCTAACTGGTTCATTGCATGTGTGAATGCAAACAGAAAGGTTTTCTTTTTTTTTTACCCAGATTTTACCCTGTACTTTCCTTGTGCATCATGAGAGGACATTTTAGCTGTCTTGATATTCTTAATCCATTGCATGTTGATTAAAGAGCCGAGATTTGATCATATAACCGCCTAAAATATACCTCAGAACATGGGCTCAGGGTCATGGAAATGGCTTCTTCTTTCTTGTGTTATTGAATCATAAGTTTGCATCATATTTCTAAAATAAAACTCAAGAAAGCTGTGATCAAGATAGCCAAAAGTTACAAGAACTCAGTTCACATTGCAGTGGTGTTTATATCCCTGTGACATTCTGTTTTTGCAATAAATGTTGCAGTGGCATAAAAGGGGCAAGGTGATCCCTCATTTATACTTTACCTTGCAAAGCAGATAGATTTGCTGGATTCCATGTCTGTCATCAGGCGGATTCATCCTGCCAAGCTCCAATCTGAAACAACTGTGCCACGTCTTAAAAAGGAACCTGACCGATCAGTGTCACTTGAGGAGAATGAGGCGGTAGCTCCAGTTGGGATTGAAATCCAAAAGCAATGGCTGCCACCAGTGTAGCATTTAGCTTAGATGTAGTTATAGTATGATGGGAGTTTTACCAGAACTGGGCCACATTTCTTTATTTAAACAAGAGCAAAGAACTACACTGAAAGCTTCTCTTGGCAGAGAGGATGTTTTGGCACTTCTCCTGACTGGCTTCCACATGAATTTTATCCACCAACAAGCTCCACTGTTCATAGACTATGACAGTGTCTGCCTGATGAGCTCAGGTTACTACCGCTGCACATGCCTGTGGCTTCATATTGCCTTGTTGCACTGACTGGCCTGTAATGAATGTGACAAACAGAATGTTTATCCAATCACCTTCTGAGAATTTTTTGCAAAGTCCTACCCTTCCCAAACACTTTGAATGGGAGGTTTCCCAGATAAATGTGAAATACATTCCTTGCAATGATGATGAAACAGTCTAGCTGTTATGTCAGGTTAATCTCTGCCATCTTCAGATATAGTGAGAGAGACATTACAAAGTTAAAAACAGGATCAGTGGAGCCAGCTGGAGAGCACAGCCCTGTGTGCATGCATGTCCGACTATGAACTGACAGATAGGGACACCAAATAACAAGCCATGGCAGAATCTGTATGAATGTCTCAGGGCGTAAAATGCACCATGAAAGTTCCTAATCATCAAATTTGCAACATTCGGAATTGTTCAATCAAATAGATAGGCTATCATTTTTTGTTTGCTTAAGAAAAGGTAAGACTTATTGCTCTCGTCATAGTCATAACAGCCATGATTAATATAAAACAGAACAATGCAATGGTAGCATTAGCAGCTAGGATGATAATGAAATAGATAAGCATTAATAATAATTATAGCAGTAAAGTAGAATCGTTGATAAATTTAATGTATCTGTTCTAGTAATGATAATAGAAATAAGGACAATGTCGGTAGAGCAGTTGTAGATGTGTTGTAACATGGTAAACTTACTAGCAGCCAGTTATGTATGAAGCAGTGGTTTGTAATGAAGATGGGATGGTGCTAAAATAGTGCAAAATAAGGAGATTTTATATGTGCAGTATAAAGGAACAAGATGTGTAGATATGATATAAAGATATACAAATAAACAGGATTGCTTTATAATGTCATCCTACATTATTAGGAGTTTATTATTAATAATATCAATTTTAATATAACTCATGAATGTCCATGAAATATTATTAAACACATGTGTGAGTTAAATGTTAACGTGCAATAATATAAAAGCATTACAGCAATAATGCAGTAGCCACTGACATAAAGATGAGCTTTTATTTCACAAATAAAGATATGTTTTTCTCTATCTATAAGAGGATTTGGAATGAATTACGAAGTAAATCAGTGCAATATTTATACAACAGCCAACCTAGTAATAATTTAACAGGTTTAAGGATTTTTTTATGTTTTGAAGAGAACAAGCAGGAAAAAATCAGTGTATATAAGGAGGGAAAAACAAGCTCTGTACCTCAAACAGCTTCAAAGATTCCATGCTGCTTCTTTGATTTCACTCTGCTAAAGAAATAAGTTAAAAACAGACCAGACTGTATCACACTATGACTGCAGGCCCTGACCAAACTGCATTACAGCAGCAGCTTGTTTCATCCCTATTAAGTCAATCAACTCTTCTAACCAACTGCTTAGACTAAAAGAGTTTGGAGTTCATACCTTCCGGTTTAAAACAATTTATCATTTAGCAGCAAGACAACCCTGTATGTTTACAGCAGAGCAGAGGGAATTCAATGCAGGGTATTACTACAGACGCTGTGCCTCTGCTTCTGTCTGGAAAGGATGCATTCATTTTGTTACATTTAACAGGGATGAAATATGCCTTGTGCAAAATTTTCATTTGAATAATTCTGTAACAAACACATTTTGATACTGTGGAAATGTTCCATATTCTTTGCCAGCTGCTTGCAGAAAGAGAGCTCTGAATTTTTGTGGGTGAGTTACTCTGAGCTACGGAGATGCTCATGAGTTTTTAAGAGACCAAAACAATTCTCTCAACTAATCATCTGTATATTTCTCTGTAGGCTGTGCGTCTTAGATTTAATAAGGGAGTATATTTGATTGCGATGCATTCGGACTGGATTGAAAAAAAATGAGTGAAAAAATAAATTAAAATGTTGCACAAGGCAAGGTAAGACTCTGGCATCAATGGAAACAAGGTGAATTTTTAGTGCTTTTAAAAACAGTTCAATGATTGTAGAGTTGTGATGGATTGTGGGAGCTGATTCCAGGTGAGAGGGTTAAACAGCAGAAGAGTGACCTTAGTTTTCTAATAGAGCCTGGCAGAGAGAGTAGACTGAAATGAGATGAACATATAATGCTTTATTTTATCCTGTTTTATTGGTATTTTTAAAGATTTGCAGTTCTTTCCTCCACAACTTTATTGCACTCTTTTCGAGCCATAGCTTACTCTCCTCTCTGCAGAGCCACAGAGTAACCCGTAGAGATCTGTGTCTCCCCCTGCAGGTCATCAACGCCATAGAGCAGGACTACCGGCTGCCCCCTCCCATGGACTGTCCCAGCGCGCTTCACCAGCTCATGCTGGACTGCTGGCAGAAGGACCGCAACAACCGGCCCAAGTTCAGCCAGATCGTCAACAACCTGGACAAGATGATCCGCAATCCCAACACGCTGAAGGCCATGACCCCGCTGTCTTCAGGGTGAGTCATTGGAGGATTAACCAAGGAATTTGTTTTTAAATATTTGACTGGTGCTCCCATTGTCTGCTGGTGATACTTGTAGTCATAACATGTGGTATAAATAGTGTAAAATCTGTTATTCTCTGCTCTTTTCTCAGTGTGGTATCTGTGTGCGGGTTTATCTTTGTCTTTCAACTTCCCACAACACACATCGCTGGTTTTAGCATCTTTTGACAATGGTGTGGATAACATCTAGAAAAATATGAAGCATCTTACTCTCTCATTGTAAAGCTTTTCCTCTTTAAAACAGGAAACTCATACCCCTGCTGTAGTGCCATCCATGGCACCGTTGACTTTTCCTCCTCACACAAGTGTCTCTTGTTTCTCCTGGCGCCGGGTGGTTATGTAAATTAAAGCCTTTTGGTTTGATAGATCAAAACATCCCCACGAATCGCCCTGGGCAAAACCTGGTTTGTAGCAGAATTTTGCAAGTTTCAAAACAAAACAATTTGAAGCGTTTCTGCTCTGGGTGTTAGTTTTCTTTGAGAGGCTGGGTTTACTGATTTCCATTATCCCCTCTCTGTACTTTCATTTGCGGTGAGTGCAGGACTGAGGTCCAGATTTTCCACAGACACTGAGTGGGTACATTGGCTCCCTGAAGCCTATCACTTCATTTGGAAAACTCACTTTATGAGGAATCAGTTTGGAAAGTATTGGTTCATGAATAAGACCAGAGGGATTCTCTAAAGTTCCGTCTGAATGTAATGTAATAATTCATCTCAGAATCAAACACAGGTGGTCCTGGCTGTCAGGGATGTCAGAGCTGCTGTTTAGTACCATCATTACTTTTATCGTCCCCTGCTTGTGTCTCCCTCAGTGTTCACCTCCCCCTACTGGACCGCAGCATCCCCGACTTCTCCAGCTTCAGCACCGTGGACGAGTGGCTGGATGCAATCAAGATGGGCCAGTACAAAGACAACTTTGCTAATGCTGACTTCTCTACATTTGACGTGGTCTCCCAAATGACCATGGAGTAAGTACTCATGACTCCTGACCCTCTAGGTCAGAAAAAAACAGAAAAGATAAATAAATAACTGCATCGAGAGCCTTGCAGCCCAAGTTTTACTTCACTGGCAGAGCCCACAACCTAGGGATTTTTTCATTTGTTTTCATTTTTATTTGACTTTTCTCCAATGTGAGTTTAGATGTTGTTAGTTTTCACTCTTGTTTTGTCAGTTTAGTATTTTATTTTAAACATACTTTTTTTTAGTTTGGGTTTTATTAGTTTTTCTGTAATATGGGATACTTGTTGGAGGCAGCACCCAAAAAGGCCAGGGAAAATAAACATCCTCAAATTGTAAAAATATTTTCAAATAGGCTACTCTTCCAGGCTTATTTTATTTATTCAAGTTTGTTGTTTGAATCCAAATCAAGATCTAATATTAGAACTGTGTGAAGTATTCAATCAAATCTTGTTATTTCACTCTCCAGGCTTGGGTGTACATGTCAGTCAGTGTGCTGCTGTCAAAGACTAAACTAAAGCTATTTTGCCCCTAATTTTATTTATCTCTAGTTAGGTTCAATACAATACAGTTTTATTTAGTTTTCTTTAATTTTCAAAACTAGTTTTTATTTCAGTTTCAGATAACTAAAATGATTTTGGAAGTTTAGAAAAATGAAATTTCCTTTTTTAAATAAAAAAGAAATTTGACTGTCCTTGTTAGTCTCTGTTATGTCTTTAATAATGCTCTTTGGGCTTAATATTTTCCTTTTTTCCTTGAAATGTAACCAAGAAAACATTTAAAAGTGCAAAGGAATCCTGATTTGGCAATCACAGCAGCTGTGGACCTTGAAATTTTAACATCGAAAAGACAAGTCTGATCACTTTCTCCTCTGTCATTGCTTTTCACAGCTTTAATCAACTGAGAACAGCACAAGAGTGGAGATATTTAGACTGAACAACACCAGTAAATCACTAAAATCAGAAAATTCAAAGCAAAAACTTCACTTTGGTGATGTTTATATCAGTGCTGAAAACTATGACTAAAAATGTTAGTCAGCAACCTTTTTCTATGAGGAAGATGTGACTTACACTAGCTAGAAATAGATCTTAATGACAAAACTCTAATGAATAGTAAGTATAGTTTTTTTATCAAGGAGACTAAAACAAGAATGAAATGTTAGAGTTGGACATTAGAATCCGTGATATTTCTTACTTTGCGTGTAAAATATGTCACTATTTTTATCAGTGTATTTTAAATAAATTAAAGTATTAGTAGTGCATTACTATGAACAGTTTATTTTCATTTCAATCTCACAATTTGGCTGATTCGATTGATTCAAAAGGGATAAGCATTGTGAGTAAAAGTAAAGACTCAAATGTGAAGACTTTTTATTGACTAAAACTTGACTAAAATGTTCTCATCAGCTTAACTTATAAAGGTCAAAGCTGACTAAAATGTGACTAAAACTTAAGATAACTTCAATTCAAAGCCTAAGACTTAATTCAAAGTAGCTGCCAAAATACAAAACAGTTTACATTCTACTATATATCTATCTTTACAGAGCCACCAGGATGAAATGGACAGAAATATGGACACTTCTGTGTGTTTGTGATGGATCTGGGTTAATACTGCAGCCATTCAGCTTCATTAAAGCATGGATAAGTGCTAAAAAAACCTAAAAGCTAATATTAGCCACTGTAGATCACATTAATTAATGATATAAGCATGATTGCTGGTCAGCCTTACACTATAAAGCTTGATAAAAGAGTCATATTCTGCTTTATTTGATGTCAAGATTAGGAGAAGTCTGTTTTGTGCTGCTGTCTATTGTAACAAACAGAAACAGTGGAACATTTAACAGCATTTAATCTTATTTTTGCTAATCTCTAGGGTTTTCCTCTCTGGGATTCTATAGAAATATAACCCTGACTCTTCTCCTTAGTGGTGGTTAGTGCATTCAGTTGAAAATCAGATGCCGAGTGCTAAAAACGCTGGAGTACACTGAATGTGTAGTGAAAATGAGCGCTCCCTGTGCAAAAAAACACAGCTATAGACGCAAACCCAAGTTACTTTGCTGAGTCTGTGTCTCTATGTAGGCATGGACTCTAAAACTCAGTTTATCTGGATGAGAAGTAAACGTTTGGCTCAGAGCTTTGCTTGAATTTTACTCAGAATCAACATACAAACCTTATTACAAAGAAAAGAAACATCCTATAAAATGTTCCCCAGCAGGCTAAATAAAAAAAACATCTTTAAAACTTCTTAGCGAATACTTCAATGCTTTTAACAAGGATAAAGTTAAACTGAATATTTAAGCCATAAAGAGTTTAACAAACATCAGTCTCCTTATTCAGGCTAATAAATGTCCAACAACTCAGAGAGAAGATAAACTTGATGTTGTTTAAAAGTCCCTGTGAGAGGTTTTAAGCTGGTTAAGCCACAACAGAAAAGAGGAAAGAATTCAAAAGAATCAAGCACAAAATCTGCTGTTGGTGTTAGAATGTACAAACAGCGTCTACAGGATTACAGCTTGCAGCTTAACATGAGATAAATTAAGATAGATTGTAAAAAAATGCAGTTCATGTATACACAGGGTGAAATCAGCAGTTTTAAAATGTACTGCATTGTTCACAAAGGCTGCCAACATCAACAAAAGTTAAAGTTCCTCACTGTAGAATGAAAACAAGTGCTGAAGAAAAATAACCGCATCCTCCCCTAAACCAAATCCAACTTGGTACTATCAAGACTGCCAAAACCTGGCATGTGCAAAGGTTGATGAGAGCGCCATCTTCAAGAAATTAACCTGAGCGAGAACAATGAGGGGAGAGAAAAGCAGGAACAGCAAGACAAAAATAGTTACATTAACATAATTCATTAAAAACACCAGTCAGCTGAAGTGGATCAAAACAAACATTACAGTCATGTTAAATTATGAACTTTTCTCCTGACTTTTTAGGGACTATTTGACCCTCTCTTACCTTTCCTTAACCTGAATGAACAGCAGACTCTGCTCCTGGTCTTAAAAGCTGCGAGGCCAGGCCTGTAATTAGCAGATGGTAATGTAGCAGTTATGAGAGTGAACAGTGCGTACAATAGCTCCCAGCAACAACAGCACTGTTATCCTTCACCATGTGTTAATAAGGCCCCTGTTTGGCCTCAGTTTAAAGACTGTCACGTAACATTGTAAAACAAGGTCAGTGAGTCAAAGTATTCAGAGAAAAGTCATCTTCAAGTCAACTACAGATGCAATCATGTTAAGAGCGTTCTTAGCAACGAAAACAGAGAAATCATTTCCTGTCTGGGAGCCGATTAACCCTTAGAGATGCTGGGATCAGTTCTCTAAACAATTCAGATGGTGGTGTGTAATCCAATAAGCTGATAACTGCTGAGATTCAGAATGAGGAGGGATGAATTTCTTCATCTTTTCAGCAAACAGCAAAAATAAAAATGTAGTGTCCACGTCAGGTCAGACCTCAGCAGTTTAAGTGAGACTGAAGTAAAAAGTCTGTTTACTTTTTTAAGTAGAGCGCAGACAAATTAAAAAGGAAAAATTAGATGACATGCTCTTAATTATGATAAAATCCACGGTATTTGTAGGTGGAATTTTTGTGGCTCAATTCAATTATGGTAATATGAAAGTCCTTTTTTAATCAGGGATAAACCAATCCATTTCAGTCTTCATCAGGGTAAAAAGGTAGAGCAAGGGCAGGTGAAAAAGTAACTGTATGACTGGTATTTGGAGATGATTCCACTAGTTTGAAACAATAATTAGAGATATATAAAACTTTTAACTTGTGCAGTGAACACTGTGCCTATAATGGACTGTGCAGTATGGAAACAATGATTAATAAAAGATTTGGATTTGCAAGTTACCAACCAGACAAAAGTTATTTTAATTACATTATACAGCACTCCCACCATGAAAAGTCTCTCTATTTCTAAGCATTTATTCATCTTCAACAACAACCTGTCGGTAAATACATGAAATACTTGAAGATTTTCCCAGAGTTTGCACCATAATTAGTCGAATATTTGCTTTGGACTTTCTAAACCAACATGGAGCAAAACATGGCTAGATAAAAAATGACAAAAGAAACATTAAAGGTCACATATTTTACCCATTTAAGACAAGTTTATATTGGTCTCAGAGGTCCCCAAAACATGCCTGTGAAGTTTTATGCTGAAAAAACATTCCAGTATTGGATTTTTGCATGTCTAAAAACCCTCTGTTTCAGCCCTGCTCAGAATGAGCCTTTCTGTGTCTGTGGCTTTAAATGTTACTGAGCTGTCTTACTCCACCTCTGACCACGCCCCTCTCAAGAAATGGATGTGGCTTAATAGATGTGGCTCTCCTGGAGGATCAGGAGAGGAGGGCGGAACTTTCTTCCAAGCAGGGAGGGTCAACCAAACCTGGGGGCCGGGCTAACTCCCCACATGACATCATGAAGAAAAAATCTTAGAACAGCTTGTTTCAGCACACATTTTCTGAAAGGTGGAAAAAGAGAGGGGTGTAGGGAATGTAGGTTTTCTGATTCTTGGGGGAATTATGGACAGGCAAGGGGCACATATTTTTGCTAGAAAAGACCAAAAAAGTGTATTTTGCATAATATGTGACCTTTAAGAAACAAACCTTGCACATTGACTGTGATGCATTTTTATGCATTGCAAAAACTTGCAGCAAAAGAAAAAATAGAGCAGTAAGGATGATTCTGTAGCTCTGTCACTCCTTGATAAGCAATACAGACGGAGCCCTTCGTATATTTAGGTTACATAAATTAGCTTGTGCATCACAAGGTTACCCTAAGAATATAGTCTGCTGGAGAGAGAATGCTTTTTTTTTTTTTTAGTCCAGTCTTTCTTGCTTTTATGTGATTGTGAGTACAGATTTTAGCCTAAAACTATTATGTTTCATGGTTAAAGTCCACAGAATGTGCATAGCATGCTGTTTAAGATAAAGGTGTTTTTGTTTTTTTTTAATCAGGGCCACAACTCCTAATCTGTTGTGAAGTAAAAGGGGAGGGAAATAACCCCCCCACACACACACACACGCACACCCACACACACACACACACACAGTTTGCTGCTATTGGTTTATCTATGTGTGCAATGAAGTGGGAAACGGATCAGTTAGATTCAGCAGAGAAAAACTTCAAATGCATCTGGGTGTGAGCAAAGAGTATAATGTGCACCATGGTCCAGTACTGTAATCTCTGCTCATGCAGATCCTTGCAGATATTCTAATCCTGCAAGATCTAAGATGGTCCCATCATTCACCCCTACTTGCACCAGTGAAATTTAATGTAATTCTTAGCAGTTGTTTTGGGTGCCTTAGGCTAAGCATATCAGTGAGTAAGTCGTAGAAAAATGCATTTAAATGGTTTTCAAACATTTGTCTGTGATTATTAAAGCTCCCAAGCCTCAGAGACTGATGTAAATGAGATTTTTATTGGTTGAATGAGAGTTTTATGCCTGTTTAATGCCATCACTTCTCATCTAAAGTAGTTTTGTTTTCAGTAACCTTCCTTCCCAGGCTTCCATGAGTTATTTTCATATTTATGTTGAGTCTTTCAAATAGGATAGATGTTCTAACATTAGCCTGACATCTGCTCCTCTCTCCCCACAGTGACATCCTGAGGGTGGGAGTGACGTTAGCGGGCCATCAAAAGAAGATCCTGAACAGCGTCCAGATGATGCGGGCACAGATGAACCAGATCACGTCTGTGGAGGTCTGACCCTCCGAGCAGAGCAGAGGGGGGGTTCAAAAAAAAAAAAAGGGGGCGGTTAGGGATGCAGGGTTCTGGGTGTGGAGGATGGAGTGGATGTTTTTTTTCGCAGTTACAGTGTGTCTGGTCTTCCCTCCAGACTACCATTCATCCCACGTTCCCCCTCCCCACCTCCCTCTCTCCTCCTCTTGTCCCTTCACCCTGACTCTCCCTCCATCCTCTGGATCAGCTGTGAGGAAGCAGAAGTCCGTATGATGGGATACCACAGCCGACCCACCTCTGGAGCTAGAAACACGGGAGGTTAGAAGTGACCAGCAACACATTCTTCAATCTTCCACCAATTTTTCATTTAATGTTGGACTTTTTATTTTTATTTTTGGTTTGTTTGTTCTGATAATTTTGTAAAGAATTTTCTAAAGACGTAAAAAAAGAAAAACTGAGAAAAGGCAAGGAGTTTATCTAAATTTATAGATGATTATAAGGTTGTAAACTAGACGGACTGAGCAGGAAAGCTACCCTTTAAAAGGGCGACAAAAAAGAAACAAGGAAGAGAAGGCCATCCTCGACACGTCGTGGATATCGTCTCTACTGGACGTGCAGAGGAAACACAGAGTGCAGAGGAAACCGAAGGACAGGACATGCACTCCAATCTGAAAGAAAATAAATTTAAAAACCATTAAATGGACTTTTTTGGCATAGACTGATGTCAAAAACATTTAGAGTGACAATTCTCACAGTGAAATCCAGAAAATTTTTCATCATTGCAAGCAATTTTCTATATTGTGTGAATTTTTGTGATGAAAATTCCGTCTCACCATGCTTCCTCTCACTTTGGACAAGTTTGTTTTTAATTTTTCCTTTCCACCATCACATCTTGCCAAGTAGAAATCTTCCTGTTTTACACCCAGATCATGATCCTGTACTGTACATATCAGACGCAGCTGACCTGCCACAGTGCAAAGACTCCAAGCAGTTTTCAATCAAGAGAAGAAGAAGAAGTGATGACAGGGAGGATGAAGTTGCTGTTACCTTTAGTTTCTTTACTTATTTTGTGAAAACAAACTTATGTGGAAAAAAAAACAACCTTCTCCATAGACTGACACCAAAAGAAACAGGTTCTACTGTTTACATCAACATTCATCCGGTACGTCCTCATCCTCCTTCATGTTGTGCACATGCTGCACGTGCACGGAGAGCAGCAGTGGCTCCCGAAGCATCGGGACGTGTGTTTGTTAGCATGCCGAGTGAGTGCTTAATTTCACAGTGCTTTGATTTGCTGCAATTACTGCGACTCTGTTTGGTGAGAGCTTGGATTTGACACACTTTACCGAGTATAATGTGGCTGCATTATATTCACCCTTTCTTCTTCTTCCAGCTTTTTTCTTTTTGAAGATTTTATGTTGAAAGTATTGAAGTTTTGATACCACACACTTACACAGTCACACATAGACTCTACAATCAGGCATTTGTTCATGAAAAAAGAATGCAATGTGTTATATTTTAGCAATTTCTGTATGGATGTTATTGAAATCTTATTGTTACCACTTTTATTTTTTTTTCTGCACTGAGTCAAATGTTTGACTCCAAAAGACCCTCTGGATCTTCCATCAATGCTTAGAAATTTATTTGACAACATGATACATGTTGGTGCATAAAACCATGTAGATAAACCAATCAGGTTTAGTTTAATTTAGCAGACAGTAAATGCTTTTATTGTCTGGATTTCTGTAAACAAGATCTGTCCTTCAGTCAGTACGTTTACATGCACAGTTAAGTCGAGCTATGCTAACAGCTCAATTAGTATTTTAACTGGACTACTGTCCATATCCCACTGTACAAATGTTTTATTGACAGAGGAATGTCTAACTCTGATAAGTGGTGCTAAGCTTCTTTCAGTGAGTCACCATTGGACCTATTCCTGGTTGGTGTTGCTGCAAAGTTAGCAAGCCGCTAACCATTTGTACTGCAAGTTTCTCCATCCATTGCTCAGTCCCAGTAGAAAGTATTTTTTATTTGGAACTCAGCTTCTATATTTGTGCAAGGCAAACAGCTTCATCTGGCATGATTTCTTCCATGTAACAAGCTATTTTCAACTTTATAGTCTCAAAAAATCAAAGTTTTGTTCTTGTAAAGTTACAACTTCTTAAATGCAGTAATTCTAGGTTTAATTTCTTATGAGCGTATGACTTTATTTTCTCAAAAGTTGGATTTTTTTTTAAAAATACAGATCCTTTTTATTTATGATTTCTTAAAATAGATTTTTAGAGTGGCCCTAATATGCCTTTGTACTTTACCCTGCTTGTTGTGCATTGCAAGTGGCTGCTCAATGTTCAGGTTGTGCTGGAATACAATATGACTCAGACCAGACCAGTGGGGATTAGTCCCACTTTTTAACTGCTTTTCTCCCTTGTTAAGTCATAACTGTGCATTTGAGGAAAACTGGGAGTATGCTGTTAAAAAAGTAAACCTCATAGAGTGCCAGTCTGATTGAAAAATGCCCAGAGTGAGTACTAGTAGCATGTGGAGAAAGTTAGAATTTTAGATTTTAAACATTTTTGATAGTTATGATTCCAGGTCAGTGTGTTGTTTTCTGCTGAATAGGCCAAGTTTATGATCCAGATGCTAATGATAGTGCGTTGATTCTGGCTAAAATCATATCACAGTAAATCACAGTAAATGCTACACTTTCAGAGTCTCAACCGCAGTACTTGTGTGAAGCATACAGCTTCATTTTGTATAATTTTCTATCATGCAATAGGCTATTTTTAACTTAATAATCCCAGAATTTCAAAGTTGTGGTTCTTGCATCTCACAACTTTTTAAACTTAAGACTTCTTTGTGTAGTGTCACGTAAATTTCTGACTTTACTATCTCAACCACATCCTCTTAATATTTTTAATATTCAGAGTGTCCCTAATACGCCATGGTAATGATGCGACCAATGTGCCAGTAAAGGGCTAAGGCGTACAGCATCATAACCATCCACTGTCAGACAGTGTACTGAAACCGCAGTATTAAAAATTCTCCCAGGTCAATGTGCTTTGCAAGTAGCTGAAATGCTGCTCATGATGCGGTGGAATACATTAGGACAAAGACCAGTTATGCGTCATTAGCGCCACTTTTTAACCGCTTTTCTCCTTTGTTAAGTCATAACTAAAAGAAAAGGAGGAGTACTATGTTACATAAATAAACTTTGTTGAGTGCAGGGTTTAGTAAAACTCTCCTCTGTCCGGTCAAGTGGCAGGCCGAGGAGGGCAAGAATACTCCATGGCTGTTTGCCTCACAACGATTAACACAGGTGTAGAGCTCAACTACCGTATTGTAGCTAGTATATGTGCAAACTCCAAACAAGTAGAGTGACACAACTGCAAAGAAACTGCACGGTGTGGACTTGTGGACTGGAAATCAACACACAGTGTAACCCCTTTTAACCTTTGGAAAATAGACAGATTGAAGCTTATGTACAGGGATGCCTATATTCTGGATATTACAGTACCTACATTTTCCAGACCATTTGTAGGCCATTCTGGGATATTTCCCATGGAGTTTGCTCTGGAAAATCTCAATTTAAAGGTCATCTTATTCCTTTAATCCAGCAAGAATCAGGGAACCCTACTCTAGTACATGAATGCACAAAACATAGGGACAGGGCCAGGTAGCAGGGGTGATATGGGACTGAACCTACATAATATTTTAGCTTGCCTCTTTGCACGTTTTATGTTTTAAGCAGCATCCACTTGGGACAACGGACAGAGATTAGCCATCAGCTAAAGTGTGGGGTATCTACACTGTCTAGTCTTGCACTAGTATCATTCATTAATGCACTGTTCCTCTACAAATGAACATTATTAGTATTGTTTTTTCTGACTGCATGTAAGCGTACTGACTGTTGGTGTGCTGGTGGGTATGCAGGTGTAATGGTTGTGGGGGGAAACATGGTGTTTGTAGCATTGCAGTGATTCCCTGGAGATGGTGGGTTTATGTACACAGGCGTTAAATGATACCAGCAGAGCAGAGCACCCAGACCTGACAGGCAGACACGGACGTCCAGCTGTGAGCCATGGCTAAGATGTGTCCGGTCACAGCGGGGCGGCTGCACCCCCGATCACAGCCGCTCTGTCCGGGCCGCCGCCTTCCTCTCTCTCCCCTTGATCACAAACACACATGCCTGTCCGGCACCTGTCTGCCGCTCTCACTGATCTCACCACTGTCGGACTGCTGCAGTTGTCTGCCTTCGTCTCGGCGAGTTTCAAAGCATCAGCAGCAGCAGCAGCAGGCGAGCTGACACTCATCGCTGCAGCAGTTGTGTCTTGTCTTGGAGAGGATTCCTCCAGACCGGACAATGCTGAGCCAAATCCTCACAGTTTCTGTGGCTAAAAAGAGTCAGTTCCAGCCTACTTTCATTATCCCTTCCTGTCCAGAGAATTCAAAGCCAGAGATGGAGAGATTTTTCTTCTTTTTCTGCTCCATAATCCCTCCTTGGTTATTTTCATCTGCACTGACACATCAGAAAGAATTTTTATAACGTATGAGGCTTGAATCGTGAGCTGTTAGTCATCGCTGAGAGACGAACGAGGAGCGACTCTGTGACCTAAATGCCGCTGATGCCAACGCGCAGTTTGCTTTTTCAACTAAGCTCTTCACTGTCTTCCCTTTTCCATTTCTTAATACTTAACAGCTCATCAGTTTTATGTCTTATGTGAGGCTGAGGCTGTACCTCTCGTCACGGCGCTGGGAATACTCCTTCGTCAGGAAAAACACTTAAAGAAATTAATCTAAAGTATACACAGGGAAGGTGGGTTTCTGCTCCGGCCCCATTAAAGCTCGTTCAGATGCTTGTCCACGGGCGCTGCCAAGACTTTGAGTTATTAATCGGGCAGTTATCCTTGAACTCAGATACAAGGAAGTACCTAAAACTGGGTGGGCGGACACTCTTAGAAGTTGATTTTTTGTGCTCTCATGCAGTGAGGAGATTCTTTTTTTTTAGTTTGTTGTTTTTTTTTTATTTCTTTTGAAGGCGTTTTTGATCGAATCTGGAGGGTTTGAAGCACTGCATGAAGTATTTATTTATCTCATGGAGGCATATTGAAGTTGAAGCCAAGCGGTTACAACAAGAGAAGAATTTGACGCACTTATGTCAAGTGGTTCTGACTCACTTTAGAACAAAAGACAGGCTGCTCTCTGTACACTGAAGCCAAGCCTGGAAAAAGAGCCCTGTTGTCGAAATACATGACAGTAGAAAAATGTATAGAATTCAAGTTAATTATTCATCAGCTTTTAATGTTGGGAAGATATGCAGTAAATATTCTTTTATCAGCCTGGAAATTTAAGTTTAAGTGAAAGATCGGATCGTCAGTATTTGGTAAACTGCTTTTAAGAGAGATCACATGTAGCTGACAGTGCATTTGTATTTGAATGTTTCACCGCTACAGTTGTTTTACAGATGACCAATGTTTAACTCTGCAGCCTATTAACACAAATGACTTTTACAGCTCTTTATTATACAAAGAATAGTGGAGTTTCCATCCACCAGTTTTTAGTATATTCAGATATGACTTTAAAAAAGTGCTTGGAAAAGCAGTTAAATTGGAAAAATGGACTCAAAATCACCCAAAAAAAAAGTTTTTAAACTCGGAGTAGGTGGAAAAGTTGGTCCATCAATTACAGCAGGGGTGTCCTAACTTTTTACACTGAAGGCCAGATACAGAAAAATGCTCAAGACGACTAGGCTGCTTTGCTATGCTTCACCTTTTGTGTATTAAAACTGGTAAAAACAATCCAGTTTAGGTTAACATTTGCTAAGTGACTTAATATGTATATAGCTTTCATCAGAGCTTTCGATTAATGGCGGACAAGGCAAATAGCCAATCATTGCAAAGGATTTTAGGGTGGCCTGTCAGATTTAAGGGGAGGTCCCTGTCAGTCCTGGCTCCACCCCTATAGTGAATGACGCTCCATGCAGCATGGAGGGAATCTGCTAAGCAGGCCTTGAGATGGAGCAGACAGCAGAGTAAATAAGCATCAATCGTGTTTTTTGCTTTGATAATCCTTTCGTCCTTTCTCTTCAGGGAGTTAAAAATTGTGATACTGTTATTTTGGTTGTCAATTTGTCACAATTATGTTGTTATAAAAAAAAAGCACATCAACCAGACTTATCAGAATGTTTTTTAAAGAACTAACATGGCAGCACAACAGTGATCATGCACTCCATATACTAACCTAGGCCATATTTTTTCATTCTTTGTTCTAAAAAAAATATTATTTTGTGGCCTTTGCCGTCAGTAGATAAGGCAGGAAAGTGAGTGAAGACATGAACCTTGACTGGAAGTTGATCTAGCAACCAGTGCATCGAGGACCATAGCCTCAGTAAATTGGGGGCCTGCTCCACCAACTAACACAGGCCACTTTTAATATTATTATCTTCAGACTTTGTTTTTAGACTACAGGCTATATTTTGTCTATAGATTGGACATTTCTGGATTAAAGGAAAGTTTGCCTTTTTGCATTAGAAACACATTTGCTAAATAATAAATGATATCTCTGGATTAATATTCTTAATAAAGCAGGTGTTCCTAGACGTCTTTAGGTACACATAGGTTAAGAATAAGTTGATCAAACGTCTCAGTTTCCACAACTTAAACCCTCCTTCCTAATGTTTCTCTTCTCACTGGCCTCCCAAGATTCTTCCTCCTACTAGTTTTCTTCCTAAGATGCACGATTTTGGATTTTTGCCAATGCAATATCCATCCATCCATTTTCTATGCCGCTTATCCCATTGGGGTCACGGGGGCGCTGGAGCCTATCCCAGCTGTCATTGGGTGAAAGGCGGGGTACACCCTGGAGTGGTCGCCAGTCAATCGCAGGGCTGACGTATAGAAAAAGACAACCAGGCACACTCAAACTCAAATCTACAGCCAATTTAGAGTGCTCAGGTAATCTAATGAGCATGTTTTTGGTGGTGGGAGGAAGACGGTGTACCTGGAGAGAACCCACACATGCATGGGGACAACATGCAAACTCTGTACAGAAAGGCCCTGACCGGGAAGTGAACCAGGGATCTTCTTGCTGTGAGCCAATAGCGCTAACCCTTGAGTCGCCGAACAGCCCCCATTTATGGTCATGAATACACTATATTCAGGCATTTGTTCAAGGAAAGCAAAAATGCAATGTGTCCATTTGAACAATATCTATATGGATTCTATTAAAATGTTTTTTAGTGCACTGAGTAAAATATTTGACTCCAGAAACAATCAAGAATTCCATCAGTTCTTTAAAAAACTTGATAATGTTGGTGAATAAACCAGTCAGGTTTAGTTTAATTCAACAGACAGTTTATGCATTTATAATTTGGATTTCCATGAACAGGAGCGGTCCTTTAGTAAGTGCATTTACATGCAAAGTTAAGTCGAGCTACAGTTATTGTTTCAAGACACTGATTAGAACACATCATGGTGTTGAGTCCTCTTCTCCTTCAAATAATATTCCTGCAGGCTGCACATTCATTCATAGTCAATATTTCTACTTTTTTAATGAGATGCATCACCTACTGCTTGACCTGTTGACTCACATAACAGGAGTGGATGAAAGCATCCATTTTCTTTTGCTGGATTTTTAAAAATCTGTACAAATTTTGTGAAACATTTGGATGGAAACCCACTATTCTGCCCATAAATTATGAGGAGACACAGTATTACTAACATGAACTTCGATTTTAAGAACACAAGTCAAGACTTTTAAGTCTTGTTTCATCATGGTGTTGTTCCTCTCCCTTTAGTCTAAATAATCTTAACATAATGGGAATATTTCCACAAAGGAAATGCTGTCCTCTTTGCCATCTTGCTGGTTTGAATTTCTAGCTTTGCATGCAAACTGACAGAGCTGCGTGTTCACTATTTGCTGAGCAAAGAAACAGAATTTTGCAGATGCTTCAGATAGAGAAAGGAAAGGAAAATGCAGCTTAACAAACTTAAAGTAATAGAGTACTTGATTGCAAAAGTCACTTGTGAACCCCAACACAGCTTACCATTACTATTACAGGTACTCACAGGACTTTGGTGCATCCTGGGGAATTAAACTTCTCTGTATTTCTGTTCAAATATTGTGCAAGCATAAAGCTATTAGTGCCCCTTTCTTTGTCTCCCCATTTTAAAGCAGTTTTGTCATTATATTTTAAGGATGAAAGAGTCTCACTGAAGCTTTTCAGATGCATTTTTATTGGGAAGTTTTACAGCACCTAAACTATGCCATCCACACACTCCAGCCCCCGGAGTTGAAGAACTTTTTTACAGCTTTCCTCTGGAAATTAAAGTAGATGCATTGCGGTTTGTGACAGTCGTAATGGTTTCACACGTCCGACTACTCCAACTTTCAGTGAAACATGCTGTGCTTTCTCCTTTTACATCTGTGAAGCAAGGAAAACAAAAAAAAATCTCAGTCCTGCCCTCGCTGTGTGCCAACTTTTGAGGGACGGAGGAAAACCGTGAAGTCTCAGTGTTACTGTTACATGAGAGTGTGCATAAACATGGGCCGTGCCAGCGTGTACCCACCGGGCTGAACGCCGCCCAGCCTCAGCATGCTCGCAGCAAACAGAGAGAGAGAGAGAGAGAGAGGGAGAAAAAGCTCCTGATGTGGAGGCAGAAAATGGCTCCTGTTGAAACGAGCGCAGCCTGCAGTACCAGAGCGCCCTCTACTGCTGTGGTGGTCAAATGTAGCAGGGACTTCTTCAGGTGCAGAGTTGGTGAAAGCTGCAGCAGGCAGAGGACGATGATGGACAAACGCTGGCTGCTGCTGCTGCTCAGAACAAACCTGTGTCTCTCCTTCTGTTGGACAAACTTTCAGACCCCTGAATTCCCCTAAATGACCCAGTGTTCCCCTCTGATACCCCCTGAACCCCCCCCTCCGTCTCCCACTACCACTCTGGATAAAGTACAGACGGGGGATTTTCACGTGTTCCCCGCTCCTTCTAGATCCCACGTTGTAGACCAGTGCCGGTTCAGACCACTGTGACTGATGTGGGAGATCCTGTATTTCTGTATAAATGTATATTGACTGTAACCCTGTGAATGATGTAACAATTTCATTATTTGTAATATTGTCATTGGTTTATTTTCTAAAAATGGAAAGCCCAACTTGACTCTCCTCAATAAAAAAATAAGATCTGTTATAAAATGTGATGCGTTATTTGTTCCTTGTTTGTTAAAACACCAAATTTTGTGTTCACAGCAGCTGCTCAGACTTCAGATTTCAATAAAAACTACCTTACTTTTGCGTGAAGTCATTTTTTAGAGTGTACATTTCATTGCTTTTTGTTTTAATTTGAAGGAATAGGCTTGAAATTTCCTTATATTTTGACAAGTCCTCAATTTTTTCTCATTAATCTTTAAAACTAAGACAGATTTCATGCTTTCATAGCAGAGATGTGTAAAAGACTATGTTTGGCTAATGTTTGAAGTATGTTTTATTCACTATAAATGGTAAAATTGAGGAAAATGTAACGTTTTTTCTAAAAGTGCCAGCTACATTTGGTCTAAATTCATTAGATTGACCTTTCTAGCTGTTTCCGTAGCCTTTTATGAAACTTTTATGCCACAATAATGTATAATTAATGTTAAAATAGCTTTTAAATTCTAAATATTTAACCTCTCTCTGGCTCAGTCATCTGTGGACTTGATTTAGCTGTGGCAGGGAGATTACAGCGCCTTTTGCCTTGGAGAAAACTGCATCCAGTTTAAGCTAGCTGGTGGCTAGCCTCATTTAGAAGTCAGACTAATAACTCAACCTTGTTGATTTTCCTCTGTGTGGTTAAATCATCAGTAAATTTTGATGAACTGCCAGTCTGATACAGATCTTTCTGCATAATTGAATCAGACCTTGCCAGATGAAATAACGCTGGGGAAGAGGAAAGCAGCTGCACTGATGCTAACGCTAATTGCTTTGGCAGAGAATGGGCTAATGTTACCATCAGTAGCTGCCAAATTAGCTTATTGGCTGTTAAAATGTATGATACTGGAGTCTTAAAGCTACCTTTATGCCATATATATCATATTTTTCCACATTTAAATCAAAATAAACGTTTAAAAGTAGACGATACACAGATACAAGTAAAAAGACTTCACTTTATTCCTAAAAATAAGAGTTTAGAATTGCATTATGGAAATGGACAAAAAGTGAACTGAATACACTTTGTTGGTACTTAATTTTCTGATGGAGTTGTTTTAAATTCAAGCAAGGAGTAACCAGGTTTTAAAGTTGTTTTTTTAGGTCATAGTGTTTCACATTAGCCCCAGAAGGCACGGCTCTTTGTTTAACCCTTAGATGCACAAGTGGGTCAAAAAATGACCCAGACAGGTTCTTTCCTTCAGTTTCCTTGTTGTTATAGTTGCAATTATTTTATATCCCTTGTCTGTTTTCCTTAAAAATATATTTCTGATACCATGCCTATCTTTTCTTTTTTTTTTTTTCTTTTTTTAATTTGTTTATTTTTAAAAAATTGAAGTGTCTCACACTCTGCAGGGCTCCAAAAGTCCAAGTTACTTATTGCACCAAAGTGACGTTTCGAGCACTACTGCTCTTCATCACACTAAAAGTGATGTGCCCATCGTGTACAGGTGAAGGTAATCACACGAACTCTCACATGACCAGATGCGTCAGTCGTCATATGAGCAAATTTCAAAAGTTAATTTGGACATAAAAAAACAAAACATTTTTAAAACGTGTAACCCAGTGAATATAATTATGTACATTCATACAATTTTGCAATTTCACAGATATTTTCCTACGTTGTCAGCAGTTAGAGTTCAGATGTTAGAATAAATCATCTAAACACATGAAAACATGGTATACACAAAGATATCAATAAAAACACATAGCCATTGTTTTTTGAGGCTCTGAATAGACCAGCATATTAGAAGTTAAACTCAACAGATAGACGTAACAAACATCAGGCAGACAGCTGTCAGAAAGGACACAAAGTAGAAAGGCAACAGTCTTGGTCCTGCAGGTTATATTTATATAGTCAGAGATAACCAGCTAAACATGATAGGAGGCCATTGGTCATGCATACCATACCAAAATATAACAGGAAGCTTTGATTATTAGCAACCATGGTAATTAAAGACACGCATTGTTGATCTCAAAGACAATATCTAGAAGGACTACCTATTAGGAAGATTACTGTACGTTACAAGGCCAGAAACACTCAGCTGTGGCACCAGGGTAACAATTTAAGATGGGCCTGTTAATGTCAAGTTTACACTGTTTTTCTCTCCTTAGTGCAAAATACACGAGAGCCTGATTTGCGTTCGCAAAGGAAAAAAAATGTTCATATGAAAGCTAAGCTGGCTTTCCTGTATCGTACTGAGACTGAAGTGAGGGTTGTCCTTCTGGAACTTTTTTCTATCACACACAGGATCTCTGGAGCTCAGTCAGAGTGCCCATCAGGTCCTTGCTCCACTCTCTTACTGACACCTTTCTCCCTCGATTGCTCAGTTTGGCCAGGCGACCAGCTCTTGGAGGAGTCCTGGTTGTGCCAAACTTCTTCCATTTGAGAATTATGGAGGCCACTGTCCTCTTGGGAAGGGATTTTTTGCAGCCTTGCCCAGATCTGTGCCTTAAAATTCTGTCTCTGAGCTCTGCTGGCAGTTACTTTGACCCCCCTTAGCTCAGGATATGACACGCGTCTACAATGCAGACACCATTCAGGGGAATATAGCCACAGCTCACAATAAATATGAGTCTATGACAGTGAAGGTGAGTAGATGTTAGGAGAAAATATGTCAAACAACAAATATACAAAGGAAACAAACTAAATTTGAGCATCTCTGCAGGTCTGCAGCTTTAAAAATCTACTAAAAGACACAATACAACTTTTGAAATCAACAAAAAAGGAGCTGCATTTTTTTGCCCATGCACCCACTGAACTGCTAAACTGGGCAGTAGTAGTTTTAAATGATTTAATCTCATTCACAGATTTACCCAATCCCAAAAGCCACATTTCATACAGTATTCATCATCTTTGACTCAGCAGCAGCAGCGTGGATCATTTTTTAGGTCTCTCAGAGCTAACCTCACTTCTCTCAGTGTTTCCTCTGAGCCAGACTACTGCTGCTGCATTGTTCTGTGGGTTTATGTCAGAACTGATTTGACCAACAGTGCCGCCGTCTCTCAGCAGCTCGGTTTTTCTCGAGTGGAGGTCAGGCTGCCTTCACCTTGCTCTGAGATTTTGAAACCTCATTAGCGGCTGATGTGTGAAAGGCTGGAGACCGGGGCCTGACCTGACGGAGAACGGCGCGTGTGTTAAAAGGTTTACCCCATGAGCGGCAGAGGAGGGGTTCAGGAGTTCACTTTAGAGGAGAGGGGAACCCTGCAGGCATGCCAGAGCCTTTCCAGTTCTGGGTTGGTTCTCGACCACCCGCACCTTCTTACACCTTGATGACTCGGGGCCCAGCACGGCCGAGCATGGGAACGGACTGGTAGCTGAGCTCTGGGAGTCATAATGTATGAGTCAGGGAGGAAAAGAGAGTATGAAGGAGACTACAAAGGGTTATGTGACTGATTACATGCCAAACAGTAGCAGAGTTTTCAGGAAGTCTGACTTAACAGCTGCACGCTAGAACACAAACTCTGATTTCTGTGTGTCTAATAAAATGGGTGCATAATAGGCAGATTTAAGGACGTTTTAAGGTTATAATGATGGAAAAGTTGGTCTTAGAGGGATTTACTTAGGTGCTGGTATTCCTCTCAACTGCTCCCATAATTCATTGCAACTACTGTGCTGTCCTTATGTCATTCTGCCTATGTTTGATCCTAATGATAACCAACAACTACAGCTTAAAGTCAGCTGTTTCTAAGTGAAACACATGGTATCTTTACTTACAGAGTTTGTGGAATAACCAACCAAAATACCCAGGGTAGTTTAAGTGTGAAATGCTGCTTGACATACATGGAATTAAGCACACGGAAATTAAATTTCAGGAGTATTTTTGAGTGGCTGATTGTAAAAGGGGAATATTTTTGAGAGTAGGTTGGTATTAACACCTCTATTTGTACTTTTGATAGTGGTTGGACAGTGGAAAATGGGTTTGTGGCATTTGATAAGGCTTGGGACACTAAAAATTTTCTGAATCTGAATAACTGTAATGTCGTGTCTCATTAACCATCGCTTTGACACCTGTGTCTAACCTGTCGTGACCAATGATCATAAACAAATAAAAACCTCAGCCAAACAAAGCCAAAGTGACAGGTAAGAGCAAACTTTCGGCATTCTCTGCACACTAAGCTGGCTGGGAGATCTTACATGAATGCATGTCCCAAATGCTTTGCATTAGCAGAAAACACAAATGCAAACAGAGATGACTGAAATCAAAGCAGCTGCAACACCAAAGCAAACATGCGAAAGACAACCGCACATCGCTGCAACACAACCACAAGTTACTGAAGAGAAAAACTGACAGTGAAATGAAAAAAACCTGACAACAGAAATAACCTGGGGAAAAGATATGACATTATACAGTATATAAATTAAATAATTATCATATATAAGAATAATCAATGTTAAACTGATTTTAAAAATCACTATTACAAAACATGATACAAATTTACTAAAATTTGCCCCTTTGGAATAAAGTTTAAAGGTAAAAAAATCCAAAATGCCTCTCCCTTTTCCTAATAAAAACAGTATTGCCATCTCTCAAACTTGGTTTGATGGCTTCAGTGCCGAGAAAGAAAATGGAAGAGACGAGGTGTTTTCGTTCGTGAAAGTCTCTTGCAGCATTGCCAGTGTCATATCTTTCAATAGCACTCCTGTGTTCAGTGACACACTCTTTTAGGGGCAGGATGTTTCACCTATTCAGATTTTATAACACTGACATATTTGGTTTTACAAGTAATAATATCCCGATATTTGTTTTCCAGTGGTGGGATCACTGAAAAACATTTTGCATGTGTTGGCAGTTGATGCAGTTCCCACAAGTACTGGAATTTTTATCAGTGAAGATTTTTTCCCCCACATTTTTTTCCTAAATACCAAACTTTTCCATTTAAATGATGTTTGCAGTGTGTTTCTTGATGACTCTGATGAACTCTATGAGCCAAAACACGACAGTCTAATCAAGCTGTTCTCTGAACTACAAGTGTTGCTGGAACTTTCTGTCTCCCTCGGTGTGTCAGCTGTTGTTGGTGTAAGAGGACAATTATTGCTGACGGACACAGACACTCAGATAAATAAAGTTGATAAGTCATTTTATGTGTCATTTTATTCATCAATTTGTTCATTGCGGCTGTTTTTTACATATTAATTTAGTGTTAAATGAGTCCATGTGTCTATTGGACTTCCATTACCAGATTATTTCCATGGTCAGGTTTTTGCATCTCACAGTCAGCATTTGCATTTTGCAGTCAGTGACTCATGTCTCCCTCTTCAGTAACTTGTGTTTTTGTTGCAGAGATGTGAAGCTGTCTTTCACTCATTGGCGCTGGTGTTGTAGCTGCTTTGATTTCGGGCATAGCTGTTTGCATTTATGTTTTCTGTTAAAGTAAAGCATTTAGGATATGCATTCAGAGTGAGACCTTGTAGAAATCACATTAAGACACAAACTATAGCACCTTTTTGCTTATACACTCCCTTACTTCAGGTAGTTTAGAGCAGTGGTTCTCAACCTTTTCAGCCCCAAAATTAAGGTTCCAGGGACCAGGGACCCCCAGTGTACCTGAAGGTGGTTGAACACAGACATGTGTATTTAAGAATAGTCATGTGCAGACAAGGTTGCCTATAAGGGGGGAAAAATGAGGGAGCTTTCAATGGGTCTCCAGCCAAACTGGGAACCCACTGAGGTCAGGAAAATCATGCTCCATTGTAAAGTTAAGCTATAATATCCATACTTTATATTTAACCTGAAAAATGACCACTGTTAACAAAGCAACAGATATCTTTATTCATTTAAATGTGCCATAGTATATGGCCTTCTTAAAAATGTAAAACCCTTTTCTTAAAAACAGAATTAAAATAGGGTAATTTGCTAAAATGGGTTAAAAAAAATGGCAAAACTTATGAAAAAGGTGGGGAAATTGTATCTTAAAAATAGCAAGAATGGGTTAAAAGGAGCAAAAATTTGATAAAAGTGACAAAAAAGGGAAAAAAGTGGCAAAATGTGTTAAATTGAAAAAAAAAAAAAAAACAAAAACAGGCATATACAGTGGTAACAGGGAATGAAAAAGGGGCAGAAATGGGTTTAAAGTGGCAAAAAAAAAGGGTGGAAAATTTGGTATAAAGGGATTTTAAGGTGGAAAAAAAATGTTTAAATGGCAAAAATGTGTCAACTGAGGCAGAAAAAAAGGGCTAAAATTGGCATAACCAATACTGAAATGTGGTTACAATTGGCAGAAACAGGTGTAAAAAGTGGTCAAAAAGGGTTATTAGTGGCAATAATGGGTCAACCGAGGCAACAATAAGCAATAAGAGGCAAGAATTAGTTTAAACCCATTTTATCCATTTTAAAGTAGCAAAAATGTTAAAAGTGGCAAAGATTGGTGGAAAGAGGTGATGAAAACAGGCTGAAATTTGGCAAAATTGGTATAAAGTGGAAAAAAGTGGGTAAAAAGAGGCTAAATTAATCCAAATTGCACAAAATTAATTAAAAAAAGGTGGGAATGGTGGCAACAGTTTTTAACAGTTTGACACATTTTCAGCTCCAGAATGGGGAAACAGTAACTCAGGATGCCAGCACCAATGCTACTGATAAAACACACATGCAATGATACTGTCAATCAGTCACCACAGGGGAGGGCCCGTTCGCTGGGTTTGTCAGGTACTCAGGTAAATCTGTGTGCAGACTAACTTTATACAGCTTTATTGATGACTTTGAATCTTACCAAATTAACATGTTTTTATTTTACATTTTACTAATTTTATGCATATAGGCTACTTTCAAAAAAATGGGTAAAATATATAATCTGAAATTTACAGTGACTTCGTTATCCTCCTCCTCCTCCTCTTCTAAATGGTTTACTCCAACTGCTGACATGCAGGTTCTCAGACCTTCCTCATTCTTTTGACTCCACCCACATGTCGAGGAGACAACCAGGAAGTGGTGAGTACTGCAGTACTGCTGTTTCTTGCACAAACTCTTAATATAAGGTGAGCTGAACTGAGCAGTTTTGACGAAGGTTGAACGAACAAATCTTTCCTTCGACTGCGACTGACTGAAGTTTCATTCATACCTAAAGTGATCAGCCAGTGTCTCAGCAACTCTCTAAAGCTCCAACAGTAAAGAAAATAACTACATTGTTAACCAACTAAATCAAAAGACAGCCACTGTGGGACTAACTGCTCTATTTTAGTCATGAACTTTTCAGTGCAATGAAAGCTGTGGCCTCGTTCTCATAAACAAACCACTTTGGTATTTCCCCGATGCTGATTAAGTAAATGGTAGGACGGAACAATCAGTTTCAACTTCTGAAAACTTTGTGTTTATTTCCTTTCATTACATTTCTTTTCATTTAATTATGTGGTATTTTATATAACAGTATCTGTCATTTTTGGGTCCTGAATAAATGAGGGCAAACAGAGATATGATGATTATTCTGATGTTAAATCTAAAGATAAAGCAGCTATACATCAGCAGAGTGCTGCTGTTTTAATTTCTTTGTCTTCATACCATTCCTCATACACATGAAACAATTTAAGTAAAATTATACTTCTTCTGTTTCTTTCATTAAAGCTTTAATAGCGGTCATTTTATAGTGTGATTGCAGCTGACAGCTGCAGTTCTTACTTTGATAGATGAAGTGTTTTCTGGTGAGTTTCCTTCACTCACCAACCAAGAACAAGGTAATGCTTAAATGCAAATCGAACATGACTACAGAAGTTAGAGCGAGTGTTCAGAAATGCTTTAGTAACTTCATCACCACCCTTTAAAAGTGAAGTAACTGTTGGTGGACAGTGACTCATGATGCATCAGCTTTACTGCTTCTGTATTAAAAATGTCTGCAGAGCATCTGGACCAAACAAACCCCAAATGAGCTGCTCGATAATAACAAAAAAAATTATGGGTTTCCTTCATTCTAATAAAGCAGAAAGTCAGCAGTTGGAAATGTTTATTAGCAGCTAGTCGATAGATGTGAGTCCAGATGGTCTGCAGGCCTTTTTCCACAAGTGAAGTGATTGAACGGTCTGCTGCTGGATGAGATCCGTTCTCAATTAAAAAGACCAAAAATATGGAGTCATGAGGAAGGAAGATTAATGCCAGCACACAGGAATTGTTTATCTCTGGCAGAAAAGTTTACCATGAAAAAGCCTCATATTTAATTCATCATGATAAATGATCATTTAAACATGACGGTGGAGCCACAGTTAGAGTCTGTCATCTTTCAAGCAGGGTGCTCCCACTGCTGCATCAGTCCCGTGTAAATTTGTATGAACAGGAAAAGATAAGATAAACTTTATTTTCTCAATAAGTGAAAAATGAGTCTTGGGCTCTTTTATCTCATCCTACTGTTAGTCCTGTCATAGCACATTGCTTGGTTTTGTATTGTAGCATGTTTCGTAATGTATTACATTGTGTCATTTTTGCCTGTGCTGTTTCATTTCATGTGCTTTCCCCTCATTTCCTGTCTTATATTGTAGAGCAGGGGTGACAAACTCAATCACAACAGGGGCCGGATTCAGGATTCAGGTCTAACCTGAGGGCCTAACAGAGTCAACATTTAACCATAAACTGTCAACCTCATTTTCACCAGCAATAAAATATGATAAACAGCACTGATGATAAATCATGTGGAAATTTAAAAAAATCTAAATGATAAGTTTAAAGGCTCAAATCTGGATAAAAATTCCAATTTATTAATTCAAAAGCTCAGAACACGATATTAAAAATAATTTTAAAAAATGTTTTAAAGAGCAAATATACAAAGAGAAAGTTGAAATCATAAGTTTGAAAGGTGAAAATATGAGATCAATTTTGAACTAATGCATTTAAGAGTCAAAATATGAATTAAAATTTCAAATTGTGAGTCTGATAGTTCAAAATTTGGGATTAAAAAGACAAAAATTAGGAGCTGAAAATGTCAAAATATGAGCTGGAATTCAAAATGGTGACTTAAAAAGTTAAAAATATGACTTAAATTCAAAATTGGGAGTGTATAAGGTCAAAATATACTATAAAAAGTAAAAATTACTCATTTAGAATATCAAAATATGAGAAAAAAATTGAAATCATGTTTTTTAAAAGCCAAAATATGGGATTAAAAAGCCAAAGTAAGGAGGTGAAAATGTCAAAATGTGACTTAAAATTTAAAATTGTGAATCTAAAAGATAAAAATGTGACATAAAGTCCAAATTCTGAGTTGAAAAGTTTAAGCATAATGAAAAGTCAAAATCACAAGTTTGAGTCGTAATCTTGAGATCCAAAATTGAAAATATGAAACAAAAACACAAATTTATTTTATTTCCCCACATTCTTGACATTTTATGAAATCTTTCTTACTCTTTACTTTTTCAGATTTTTATGGCTTAACAAGGATATTTTAAATTTTACTGGAAGAAATCTGCAGACCTCATACTGGTGGGCCAGTTATAATACAAACATGATATGATCTTTCGGGCCGGATATAATCGTTTCACGGGCTGGATTTGGCCCCCGAACCTTGAGTGTGACACCTGTGTTGTAGAGGTTTCTTATCTGATCGTACTGTTTGGTATATTGTCTCATCGTATCTCTTTGTTTCATATCATAAACAACATATGTTTTGTAACATATTGTAGCGTTTAATTCTGTACTGTGCTGTTTATGTCACATTTTTTTAGATATCATGATATATCGTAGCCTCAGGCTGTTCAGTTGGAGGCCCTGAGGCCAAGTCAGGCCCCCAAAGTTATTTTAAATGGCCCTTTAAGTAGACCGCTCTATGCTTAAAGATGACCCACACAAGTGTTTTTCTCTCCACTCCAGAGTCTCTCAATGCACACGTTTTGGCATCTGCTCTTCTGCAAATGCAAAAGTCAGTAAGCAAGACAAAACGTGAAAAGTATTTGTTTATATTTGTTTGTGAGAGGCCTGTGTGCTTACTCAGCAATCAGTGCATATTGGTGTGCAAGGAATACAACTTGAGAAGGCATTTCAAGATAACTCAGACTCATTTTGACACTACATGGCTCTGATTTTTGCCACAAGATGATTTTGGAGTGGACTTCATGTTAAAAGCAGATATGGCACCTTTTTAGGGCCTACACAGAAAAAGAGAGAGCTAAATCAGCATCATACTAGTAACATAGGTTTAAGATTGTATTGTATTCCATGAGCGTTGATATTTCAGTGTGAACATTTCACAGTGGATTTAATTTTCAGTGTTGGAGTTGTTTGACAGTGTTGATTCATCAGTGTTAATTCAACCCTCTAGAGAGTCAATTGATGTAAGCCCAATTTCAAACGAGGGATCATCATGCTCTTGTGCACAGTTGTTTTTTAAGTATTTGGATGTGTTTAGGTGAATTAGATGTTGTTTATTTTACAGTGATCACTCCTGAGATTCTTTTGTTCATGTTTCTGAAAGATTATTGTCGTTTTTGATGTCAAACCGTTTTGCATCATGAGCGAAGTTGTTCTGAGTTAGTCACCACCTGCCATTGGAGAGATAAAGATCAGTTTGTAAAGTCAGATAGATGTTCTACATTAATCAGCTAAAGTTAAATCCCCAGCTCCTGCAGTCACATGATTATGTGTCATTGGGCATGACACTTAATCCCAATTGCGCCCCATTGCACTGGTGGCGTGTAAGTGTGTATGGATGCGTGTAAATGAGATTAGCAACAACTGATGGCCAAATTCTCCATTGAACACTCTGCCATCAGTGTGTGAATGGGCAGTGGAAGGGTGTGAATGTGTGTGACCTACAGTGTGAAAGTGTGTTGAGTATTCTGATGTCTAAAAAAAGTTCTAGCTCAAGTCCATTTACCACTTCCCATAAAAGTGCATTGATATTAATTACTATTTTTTATTTTATTTATTTAACCCGTATTTAGTCAAGTTAGTCCCATTAAGATCGAAGATCTCTTTTTCAAGGGAGACCTGACCAAGAATGGCAGCAACACACGGTTTCAGCAACACATGCACTCACACTCACAACAGTACAGAATAAATGTAAACAATAATAATAATAATAATAATAATAACAATAAATGCAATAAATTGACAACTCCATTGCATAGAGTTTAATAATATAGTGTTATACATTTACTCTGAGTGTTAAAAATGAACACTATAGGAGAACTCAGAACCTGTGATACAAATATAAACTATAGTTGACTTGTTTTAACAGAGAAGCAAATTATCGACACAGATGAGATTTTTTTTTACAAACTTTAGAAATTTTGAAACCTGTGGTGTTAAGTTTTAATAAGGCTAAACAGTTTTAGCAAATGTTTAATCTTTCCTGTACTCAGTAGGGCTGAATGACTTGGGAAAACAATCTAAGTGTGACGTTTCACCCAATATTGTGATTTGATTTGCGGTTATTTCTTAGGTTCCTCATCTTATGTATTTTCCAAGAAACAAAAGCAATAAATCATTCTGTATTATAACCAACATGATATTAGATTAAAATATGGCTGAACAATTTTAAAAAATAATAATTGTGATGATTATGCAAATTAGATATGAATTGTTGTATTGAAGGGAGTGATCATTTTAATGTCATTCTCATATTTAATATGAAAAAAATTGAAGAAAAGGATTTTTTTGTAAACTATTCTAACAAAATTGCACTTGAATAATTGCATGACATGTAATGCATAACATCTCTGCTGCAAAAAAAGTTTTAAACTGCTATTTTGACACAGTTTTAAGGTTAAAGCAATATTGCAACTTCTCAATTTGAAAATTGCAGCAGGCCATATTATAATTTAATCTAATATTCAGTTAATTTCCCAGCCTTAATTCAGGGTTAATTTTAGTCTAAAGTTTAAAACTAGGGAAAGAGTTAATTTTACACCAATTCCAGTTGGGACCATATACACCCTGATGCAGTATTAAATTGAACTCTTCAAGTGACACTTTAAAACTGCAAAATTTACGGTGTATTTCCTTTCATTTTGCATCTTATGGTGTTGTATATTTTTAATCTTATTGTACTCTTTCATGTCTTGTTATTTTGCACAACTTTGTTTTGTATTAGAGTGAATCATTATTTGAGGAACTGTATCATATAGTTTTAATATTGTGTTTTATTTTGTATTGAAGTGTTTCATATCGTGTGCACTCATGAAAACACAAAGGAGGCTTAAATGTTTATGATATGAAGGAGGCTAATCATTAGTCATTTTCCCTTTATATCTCCTTAGTTTATGCTAAAATGCCTAACAGATGGCACTAACATGAGGACAGAGGAAGGGAAGATAAATAAAAAAACATTTGGCATTACTACCCAGAGTGCATTGCACTGCATGCATGAGATTATATTTTCAGCTTTTCATGCATGAACTAGTAGATCTCTATTGTGCTGTTTTGTTTGATATACATTTACTGTAAAAGTTATAAATAATGATCCAAAAAGGTCAACATGTCTTAATATAGTTGCGTTTCTTTTGACGCTTAAGCAAAAGTTTGTTTACAAAAAGAGACAAAAAAAAAACAGACATTTATGTAAAAATATGCTGAAAACCAGCGTTACAGAAACCTCAAAACTTGGCTGCACTGACAGATAATTTGTATTTACTGATGTCCTAGCCACGGTTGCAGCGAATATCCACATTCACCACGGACAGTCTTAGAGGCAGGAGGTCGCAGCAAATTCACCATAATGGTGGCTGTGAGATGAAAAACTCTATGTGGCCATCGAGGACATTAAGGCCAAAGTGAGCGAGAGGGAGTGGAAGAGTTCACCGGCTCATGTTGTGCAGAAAGACCTCCAAAATGGGTCAGAACTGTCACAAACCATTCCCATCATGTCCCGCTCCAGAAACATGATGGAGAGTGGAATCAGAATGAAATAAGACATAGTGATTCCTCCGGGTGCGGGAGGAACAGATCTGCTTACCGTTCAACTGCCCTTAATTGGCAAGAAGCTCAAAAGTTGGACCCCAGGAGGCAGGTTTTAGGAGAGTTACGAGACAGTGGCTAATGCAGCACAGACTGCTAAAAGACTGTTTGCCTGGATTGATAAATTAATGCATCCAAGAAATCTGGACATATGTGCTCTGTGTACTCTGACTTATATCCAACTCTAACTGGGCTCAGGCCCTGCTTAATATAGGCCAGCAGGTACGGTAAATAAGACCGAGACCTTGCAGGGACCTTAGTTGTAAATAGAAACCATGCTTGATCCATGCTGTTCTCGTTTGGCAGGAGACTGGAAGAAACTTTAAAACAGAAGACTTCATTCAAGGACAGCCAGCAGCTTTGTTTTTGGTGATAATGACGAGGACATGCCAAGCTGTTCCCTCTTAAACTTTCAGGAAAATGTTTCCTGATTCATTACTGCTTAACTGCAGGTTTAGTGTTTACATGCTGACTTTATTAAGTTAATGAGTTATATAGCGGCTTCACAAGGTGGTAATTTCCCTCTGATTTCACTTTCAAGGTGGTAAGTTTGAGTGCTTTTATTATTGTGTACTGCTGTTACACATTACAATCTAAAGCTGGCTAAAGTTAGCAAGCATAAAGTAGCATGAGCTTGGAATTTACTTTTTACCACATCACTAAATAAAAAAAAATCAAAATTATACATAGTTAAAAAAAAAATTAAAATAATCCTGAATAGCCTACCTTAAAGGATATCTACAATGCAAGCATTACATTAAGCCTACAAGCTACTGTTACAAGTCTACAAGCCTACCTACAAGCAACAGCTAACTTAGCATTGTTCAGAGATAACCCCAACTTTTCTGGTGTTACAATAGGACTCTAAAGGCTAATGATCCTATGTAGCTCAAAGTACTGTTAGCTAATAAACAGGTTGTTTTTACAGCTAAAGCCTGTCAGACACAGTTCAGTTCAGGGATGAAGTAGCATTCTTCATTCGGTTTGGTCAGCTTGCACACGAGACCTTGTCAAGTTCACTAAGCAGGTCAAATATTGACTAAAGTTGCCTTTGGCTGCTAGTTTTGGTCTTCAGCTCCAGTCAGTCACTGCTGCTAGCCAAATGTTGCATTTTGTGTCAAAAATAAACAACAGTACAGTAAGGACTGCCATCATGGCACAGTTTGGCAGTTTAATATGAAGATAAAGTTCTACATAGGCTGTGTAAGGTTAAACTCACCATGGACTGGAGATTTGGACCTTAACCTGCAAGAAGGACTGAAGGCTGCTTGTGCTAGCAATGCTAACTTCAGCCACCCTCTCACACTACGGTCCCATATGGAGCTATGTTTTTCTGAAATATCTGGCCAAATTCAACACACAACTTACTGCTTTTGGCTCACTTCTCTTGTTTGGTTCTGACCTTTATAAATCCAACTCTACATACATGAAAGCAAACCAAGACCTCCTTATTCCAGTGGACCAGCATTCACAACACCATGAACTGAGTGGTCTATCCATCGAAGCACTATGAGTTTGTTTAGAACTTTTGAATGCATCATTGGCTTTGGGCCCTCAGATGCCAGTTGGGTCACAAATAAATTGTGCTGATATCCAGTTAACTTTAGCAAACTTAAAACAGTGAATGTTAACACTAAACAAACTCCTAGCTCACATTACAATTTTAATAATTTCAACAAGGAATTGGTTTGACATTTCTTGTAATGTTTTGTTGTTTTTAACTAATTCATAAATCTCTTTAGTACGGAAGAGTATTGGGGCCACTGGAAAAAAAAAAAAAAATTGAGACAAATTTTTTTTTTCACTTGTGGGAAAAAAGTCAGAATTCTGAGATTAAAGTCAGAATTCTGAGAAAAAAGTCAGAATTCTGAGTTTAAAGTCAGAATTCTGAGATTAAAGTCAAAATTTTGAGAAAAAAGTCAGAATTCTGAGATTAAAGTCAGAATTCTGAGAAAAAAAGCCAGAATTCTGACTTTATTCTTCAAATGAAAAAAAAGTCTCAAATTTTTTTTTTTTTTCAGAATTCTGAGATTAAAGTCAGAATTCTGACTTTAATCTCAGAATTCTGACTTTTTTCTTACAAGTGAAAAAAAAAATTCATCTCAATTTTTTTTTTTCAGTGGCCCTAATACTTTTCCGTACCTTTAGATATTAATTTAGCCTCATTTAAATTTTCTTGCAGTTGACACCCATTTCATGATATTTCAAGGCAGGGCATGGAAAGTTGTGACCTAACTTAGCTAAAGTCTAATGCTAGATGGAAATGTGCTCAGCTCTCAGTTAGCTGATGTGTCCTGAAGATGTTTTTATTTACAACTGAATTGCTTTATAACCAATAGCTGACCATGCTGTTAGCATTAAACCATTTTTAGCCCACAGTACAATTTAACAAAGTAAGATACATTCACAAATCCATCGTACTTTTAATTTAGCTTGCTACAGATAGTTAGCTGGGAGGTGCTAGATAAATACTGGCTGGGAATTAAACATTTTAGCTATGTATGAATTACTTTTTTGTGACTTCAGATGTCATTTAACCATGCTAGCCAAGCTAAATGATAATATGATGCCTTCAAAAGATGAAATGGGAAACATATAGGCCACGTTTCTAGCTTATTATGTTAGCTAAACAATCAGGATATTCTTTGACTTCCTGAAGACAAAAAATTAGCAACAGCTTATGATAGCATTCAGGAGATTTCTAGCTAACATTACAGGTTATTGCCCAACATTAATATTAGCTAGTAAGTGGTCCATCAGAGCAATTGGTAACAATGCAATGTTGCTCTTGGCTTGGCAGTGGTTACATTTTTATGCTAGCTGTTAGCTAACAAATTATCAAATATTTCTTTGAACCACTCTCCAACTCAACCCTGAGTACCAAGAGGGCTCACTAGTAAAAGTGGTTCTCCTTCACAAAGTTTTCAGAAGTTTCAAGAGTAAATACATTTTTAGAATTTAAAATATGGACTGTAATGTTGGTGATCAATTTGGATTTTTGCTGCAGAGAAATAGCAGTTATAACATAGCCTATATCTTATAAAATGACAAATTTCAAGTAAAATGTCTTTTAAAGTTCATTGGTCATTTCAAAACTTCTGTTTTTTTGCACTTACCTGGCTCTTAGTTGAAAGGATGTTCTAATTGCTGAATATATCTCATATTTCCACATATGAACATTTTGAATGATTTAAACCTCTTATAGGACAGGTCTTATAGATGATGCATGTGCTTGCAGATTTCCAAGTGTGCACTGTGTACTGTAACTACTTTTTTTGGTTTGTTTGCACAGCTTTCTGTCATAAAAGGTGCAAAAATTCCCTAAAAAAACCTTCAGTGACAGAGTTGCATTAGCGCCTTATGTTTAGATTTTCTAGAAAATAACAACAGCGTTGTTGTCAAACTAATCCGGCTGCAGAGGACAGACATCAAAGTGCAGATATAACATTTCCACTGTGACACAGAGAGACATGTGAACTCTCTGTGACTGCTTTCAGAGTCCTTGAATCTTTTCTTTTCCTCTCTTAATTCCCTTCCACTTGAGTTACACAACCCACAGATGCCACATCACGTCGGGTAGAACCAAAGGGGATAACTTTCTCTTTTTGCAGTGAAATGCACAGTGGTTTCAGGCCGAGCGCCGTCTCAGCCTACAGCAGCAGGAGGGTGCAAAGAGTCGGAGGAACAGTGAGGGACAGATACCTTAAAATAGAGAGGGAGGCACGTATACGGCACCATAAGACTGACTTCTATGTACCACATTTAGACTTTTGTACTGTTATTTTCTGTCGAGCCTCTTTTGGATATAATCTGACAAAAAAAAAGAAAAAAAATATAAGGTCTAAAACAGATGGTTTTCAAACACTGTCAGATCATTTTGCAAACCAATAAAGTTTGCAGTATTATTATTCTTTAGCTGCAAAAGACCTTGAACGCCATCTAGTGGAGGATGTAAGGCTTTACATTAGCTGTGTTTGGCTGCAATCAAAGTCAAGTCTTTGTTAAACCTTGACTCAAAAGAATGCATGGATATTAATTAGGTATTATTTGCTTAGCTACAGAAAAAAGGAAATAAGTTAATATCCTTATATAATTAAGTTCCTTTGAACAACGATAAATAGAAAATACCAGCACACAAAAGTTTATGACTTTATTGCCAAAGTCAGCAGGATGCAAGGCATGGTCTCAGAAGCTGAGACCCTAATCAAGATGGTGACATTGCCTGCATTGGTGATTTCTCCCCTACTTGATTTGAGAAAGCTGAGCCCAAAACCCACAAGGCAATAAACAAACAAATTTATAAAAATTAATATCATGTTTAATTGTTTTATTGATAAAACTGTAAGAAAATAGACCAATGCACGTCATTCTTACCAAATACCACTGTTTAAAATAGATCATTTATTAGTATTGTAGTTTATAACTGCAAATCTAATTCTGACCACCACTCACTGCTTTCTGGGACCCAGAGAGGGAAGTGATTACCTCAAAGACATCTGATCACCTCGTCAGTCAGAACAGCAGACTGCTGTTCCCTAAGGAGTTCCCGATGAGTTACTGAGAGCTGAGAGTCGACAGGTTTTTTATTTAATCCAATCACTGCAGCAGCAGATTTCAGAGATTACTCCTCCCAGTGGATGGATGTGAGTGAAATCAGCTGCAGGATGAAAAACAGCCAACTTCTACAGCAGCCTTGATGTTTGCTGAGAAGAGAAAGAGAGAAAAGTTAAAATCAACCAAACAGCTCAGGCAATGGTTTAGTTGAACTGATTTTCACTGACAGAAAAATTAACTATAAGTAATCGTCCTAAAATAAGTACAAATACAACTAATTTTAAGACTGATCAACTTTGGCTTGTGCCACAGAGTGGGACGTAATCAGTGTTCCCTTTAATTCTTTTAACCAGTGGTTCTCAACATTGATTTCAAATTTTATAGTTTACCAATTCTTAAGAAAATATATGCATAACATTAGTAAAATGTGAAAAGAAAAAAATGGTCATTTGGTGAGATTAAAGCTGAAATCAAAGTTATGTTTAAAAAATCTGTTAAAAGTAAGACTGCACAAAAACCTGGCAGCAGATTTCACTGGGCCCCTGACAAACCCTGAGAATGAGCCATCTCTAGTTGTGGTTTATTGATGATATTAGTAGCATTGGCGGTAGCAATCCTGGCTAACAGACACCTCAACTTGGACGTTTATCATGCTGCATTACTTATTTCTGCCACTTTTAACCCCTTTTCATCACAGTTCCCTGCAATTTTTTCCCACATTTTCCCATTTTTTCGATTTCTTACCTTTTTTTCTCTACTTTTTAACCTCATTTAAACACTTAAGCCACCCATTTTGCCATTTTTTGCCTCTGTGAACCACTGTTGCGAATTTTCACCATTTTGTGATTTTTTTGCCCATTTTTAAAACCTTAAACCAATTTTTGTCACTGTACAACTGCTTTTCTTACATTTCCCTGCCCATTCCTGTCCCTTTAATCATTTTTGTTTCTGTGAAACAATCGTTTTTATAACTTTTTGCACATTTTTGAAACATTAAACAAACTTTTCATCAGGTTTTGTCTGCCACTTTTGCATCTGTTAACAATTCTTACCACTTGTCACCCATTTTTGCCCCTTTTTAACTGTTTTCAACATTTTCCTGTCCATTTTGTCTTTCTTAACCCATTTTTCTCTCATTTTTCTGCTTCAATCCCAGTTTTGCCATTTCACAAAACATTTTCCCACTTTCTCTACCATTAATTTCCAATTTAAACAGCTTTTGTCATTTTACAGCCCTTATCACCTTTTTTTTTTTTTTTTTTTTTTTTGCCATTTTTCACCTTTACTGGCATCATGACGTTTATGTACATCATGGCTTAGTTATTATGTTTGATATTACTTTCTTATTAATAATAAAAGGCTATATTAAATACAGAAATTAATACAACTAATTTATGTTGCTTTGATTAGAGAGGTTATTAAAATGTTGCTTAACTTTACAATGGACCATGATTTTTGCTGACCTTCAGGGGCCCTGAGTTCAGCTGGGCCCCAGAAAGCTCCTTTACCCCCCTTGCGGGCGACCTTGTTTGACCTTGTCTTCAGCATGGCCATCACAGCCACGAGAGCATCGCCTCCTTCAGCAGACTAAGGCTGCACACATGTAAGCCCCAGGCTGTGAAAAGGCAGATAGTACTTATATGATTGCCATCATGAATAAGCCAATAATTCTTGGTTTCAACCCAGGCGAGAAAATAAAAAGATAGAGAAATGTGAGCAGAAGGAGCTCAGTGAGAGGACGGAGGAAGCGGAGCCAAAAGTTGACTTGATTTGACTCGACCTTTTGTCACTTTCATTAGCACCAAAGAAGCTGAGAGTGATTCACCGTCACTTTTGCTCCCTGGATGGTCAGATTGATATCTTTGAAGTTTAACTGACTCAGTGTTGGACCATTCAGAGTCTGTAATGAGCTGACATGTGACAGTGATTGATTTAACAGTTTATATCAGCAGTGACAGATTAGATTAAAACACTGCAGACCTTTTCTCCCCTTAAACCTTTAAAGATTTTATAATTATTATAGAATATAATATAGGATGATTTGGAGAACTTTCAATAAGGGCCACATGTTCCAGTTAATTTCAGAGTAAGAACTGCATTATTGCCTCAAGTATGGGGCAGAATAATAACATGGATATCTCTTTTCTTGATCCATATCACTGGATCTAAATTTCACTTTTTCTGGCAGCCATTTTTCACTCCAGCCTTGGGGGATTCCTCCCTCAGATGCAGTCCATGTCTTGTTGAAAGAAATCCAGCAGGGTTGAAGCGCCTCCAGGCTTTTCTTTCAGCTGCTTTCCTGGAAAAACAGACAAACACTTTTGGAGCTGGCAGTCGACAAGGAACGGTTATTTCCCTCTCTGGTCTGAGGCCAGTTTCATGAAAAACACAGATCCATCTGTCCTTCAGGCCTCTTTGAACCTCTGAACATTGTTTACCGTCCTCGATGAAACCTTGAGGGGGAGAAGGTCAGTCTGAGGCTTTCCAAGTGGCACGACTTCAGCAAAGATCCAGAAAAGGTGCTGATGGTAAACGGCTCGTTCAGAATTATCAGTGCTGGGAGTAAGGCTTCACTGTAACACCAGTACTGTTATGTGTATCTAGTAGTAAAAGTCACTTTTTATACAATTGAAGATATTATCTAAAGCACTCAGGACTTTAAACTTTAGATTAACTAGCTAGAAACAAGGATACCTAGAGCAAGGTAAAGCGAGCTCCCTTAATTCAACATTGCATCCAACATTGCACCCTCCACCACTCGGCTGGTTCCTAAAGCAAAGCAGAGAACAGCTCAGCTATAAAAGCAAATGTGAAATGATGCAGGAATAGAGCAATATGTTAAAGCAGCATGTTTCTTTACCTGTTCAAGATAGATTTGCAGTTCACAGTCTATCCCTGATGTTTTATATCCACATTGGCTTGTTGCTCTGCGTGTTCTGTGCGTCTTCCTGTTTAGGTTGACCTGCTTTGTGAATATAGATGCATGTTGGATGATATCTCCAGTGGAGCAGAATGGAGTGGTGATTCTGGCATGTGTCAGAGATGAACGGCTTTAGGGTTGGAGATCAGAACCTGGTTCCATAGGGACCTGGTTCAACATTTTCAAACATCCGAAAACGAATTAAATTTTAGCTTATTGATCCGGCTACTGAGTCTCATGGGTTCTGTGAAGTAGCATTTTATCATACTTCTAGTGCAAAAATGTACATCAATTCTAGCAATTTAGAGCATGCTCAGTTCACACCAGCATCGTGGATCAGATTTAAACTAAAAGGCGTACTTTTATTGGTATTCATAAGGACTTGGTTTGATTAGGACCAGTGTTCATTTTTGCAGCTATTTTTCATTTTAGTTTTAGTCTTTAAATGAAATGCATTTTAGTTTTAGTCACATTTTTTATTCATTTCTACCCTTTTTAGTTTTAGTCTAGTTTTAGTCGACGAAAACTCAAAACATTTTAGTCTAGTTTTAGTCAAAGAATTTATTTTCTTGCCTAAATCTGGCAACAAGTCATGGTAGTGTGTTCCCTGCACCCTGCCAAACCTGGGGTGTCTGCTTTCTACAGCTGAGAGGCAGAATAGCTACAGATGCATTGTTTTTTTTTTTTTTTGACAAATTTACCCACGGTGGAGAATAATCACAAATTTTGAATGCCAGATGAAAACTCAATTACATTTTAGTCTAGTTTTAGTCATCTTGACAAAAACTAAACTTAGTTTATGTCAGTTTTAGTCATCACAGATCTATTTTTGTTAGTTTTAATGTAGTCATGGAAAAAAAGGCTGTAGATGAAAAGTTTTAGTCATAGTTTTAGTTGATGAAATTAACACTGATTAGGACTATTGATGAGGGCATCAGTATTAATTGAAAAATTGCTATCCCTAACTGCATGATGGTGTACAAGGGCCACCTTTAAAAAAAAAAAGACAAAAAAATGTAAAGGAATCATTTCAAGAAGAAAAACACAGATTTTTTTGTTGTAAATTCAGGTTTATTAAATTGTTTTATATTAATTTGATTTGCCTCTATAAACAATAGAACATTGTTCCCAAATTTCAGATTTCAGATTTCAGGGGTGTGAGGGTCTGCCTGCTGAGGTTGTTAAAATTACTCTCTAATACGTTTTAAAGTCATGATCATCACTCATGAACAGTTCATACACTTTTATTAAGAACACTTATGTTTTAGGCCGTTTTGTTTGACTCTAAACTATTTTAAAAAATCTAACTGATGTGTATTTTTGACAGCAACAATGCACTCTATTTTAATCGCTGACCCTGGGTGGGCCTCAGCTCTTCTTAGATATGAATAAGGGGGACTCAGAAAAAGAAAGGCTGGGAACGACTGCAATAGAGGAAGATGATATGAAAAAACAAACTGTAGGTTTTAGTTTCTTTAGTTAACACAGATACAGGCATGCACAACTAATCTTACTGTAATCACACTCACATAAAAGGCTGAAATTATTTTGCATTAAGTATCACTTCAAATGTTTTAAAAAATGTCTGCAGAAAGGTCTTTAAGTTTACTACAGCGCCTCTGTTGAACTTTGTAGAAGTATCTTCATTTTCAAAATTGGGAAAAAATTTTTTTGGGAGTTGTTTTGAAAGCAGCACAGTAAATCTTCAGGTTTTGTATCTTAATGCTACTTAATATTTTTATGTTTTGAGTTTGGAAATAAACACTTCAAAACTCTGATTATTCTCTGCTTTTTAATCAACCAAGTAGCCTCATGATTCCATTAATGTTTTATATCATAATTGCCATTGCAAATTGTAATCTTTCCCACTATAATTACAATTGCACATTAGTTCCAAATTGCAGGGTGCTATTGAATTGAAAATGCTAAATAATATCTTGTGTGTGTTTGAATTTGAAAGTATGTGTACCCTAATGAAAGGACAGGCACTCAGTCAGTTACACCCTTACAAACTACTGATGATGACATAGTCTATCACATGGGCGATAGCTGCCACAGCATGACCACCCTAGCCTGTACAGGCAAGCACTACGTAGTGACAATTCCAAACTACATACCCTACTACAGGGCCCCCTCACAGGCCTTTACTTAGCGCCATGACACCTCAAAGATGCCCAGCAGTGAGCTCCAGCTGCCCTCACCACCCTCCACGCAGGTCCCCCCACCCCCCACCACACTAACACAACAAAGTGGAGCGCTGCTGGGTTTTTGCAGTAATTACTTAAAGGTGCTCTTTGGATAAATCTTTCTGCTAAATAAAAATGATAACCAATCATCAAAACATCAACTTAGTTTGATCAACTAACCCTAACCCTGACCCTGTAGTGCATATCGACTCTTTTGAAACTGGTGATCTTTATAACCTGTTAAGTCTGTTGTGCATCTGCTTTAAAGTTACTTTCTCCTCCATTATTTAAAACAGCTGATGTCGTGAAGTTTCACTGGAGTCTGCTGTACTGCAGCATCCAATCAGTGATTGATATCCTGTAAGGGGGCATGTCTTTCAGTTAATAGAGTTCAAATAAGCCGGCTTTAATGTCTCCTCACTAATTGGTCCTCAGATCTACTGTAAGTCCTTGATCCTGGATCCCCTGTCTTCAGACCAATTTAAGAGATCATTCTTAAGGTGGCGGGTCAGAAACTACTTCTGGTTCAACAGAGGACACATCAGTAAAGCCTAGAGGTTTCCTCTCTGATGGATCCACACTTCTTCCAGGTGCATTTGAGGAATAAGAATCATTATTTAAAGCATAGATTTAACACTCTCTTAAGACACCTTTATGCACAATTAGATTTATATTGATGTGCAGAATAAGCCCCTAAAAGCATCCATAAAACTATACCAGTCGTAAAGTTGTTCAATATTTCAAATATCTGTATGGCTATATTTCTCCACAAGAGGGCAATGTTGGACAACTGGTCACCCAGTGTCATGCTCAGGAGGACAAATTCCCCTCCAAGGTCCCCACCTGTCTAGACAAATTGTAATTTTCCTCTATTTTGAGAGAGCGACTAAGAAGAGAGCCCACATTTCTACCCGAATGGTTTAAACACACAAGCCAACAGCTTATCTGCTGTTGTCTTGCCTGAGCTGATGAAATTTGTCAACAAACAAAATGAAACTGAAATGGGACTTCAAGGAGAACCAGAAGGCGTGATAAATGCCAGCAGCAGAGCTAGTGTCCTCTCTTGGACCGCTCTCTGATCAGACGGAGAGGCTGGTGAATGTCTGAGGTGTGCCCTCCAGTCTCAGCAGGTTGCTGGGGCTGTGTGTGGTCCAGGAAAGGTCAGAGCTCACCTTTAATCTCCTCTCAGGTGACATTACACAGGCAGTTATCAGTCGAGCTGCTCAGCTGATTGATTGGAGGACATTATTAACATGACAGTCACACCGCCCTGTCTGTGCATGATCGAGTGCACGCCAGTGACATCACTAGAGGATGATTCTGGATTTATTTACTGTCTCTGAGGCCCTGGATGCTTGTATTTGTCGACACAGCTGATAAATTTGTGTCAGTTTTATTCCTGATGGCATTTACACTTGGTGTGTGATGCATAAAGCTACAAGTCATGAGTAAAACTACCTCAATGGCATACAGTACTACTAGACTCATACAGCCCCTTTTTTACGTATAAATGAATCCATAACAGGTGTATTTATGGATCAACCTCTGCACATGTTTAGATTTCAATAATTTTACATTTAAAGAATTAAACTACATTGCATTTTCTTTAAGATTCATCATCTTTAGAAAGAAATTATTGAGGATTTGTTTCTGTCTCAGGATAAACTGTGAGAAGACAGTCTGCATGGCTCATTTAAATGGATACTTGTAAGGCAGCAGACGTACCCTGAGGATTATTGTTTCATTTGGTAAGATATGCCTTTGTAGAGAGCGTAAAAGAAATCAGATTTAACGCTACAGTTGGTTGAGACATTTTTTTGATCTCAGATAGAATTTGATTTAACAAAGCGAATACATAATTTCCTTATAACTGCATGCAGTAGTTACTGTAGAGGCCCTTTGTAAACCTGTATGAAAAACACCTCACATGCAGAACTGTGCAGGCATGCTTGGGCCAAAATTGAGGCTGCAGTAAGGCGTAGATGTGGTAAGTAAGCCACCTGAGGGCACTGTTGGGTGGGAAGGAGTATCGACACAACTCTGGCCTTGCTCTGGATGTCCTTGCATATTACCAGGGGCATGGGAAAATAATCTGTTAAAAAATAAAGTCCATGGCTTTAGGCTGAGTAAGGGGTTAATGTGGCAAGTAAGTATGGCCAAACGTACCGTCTAGGCAGGTAGTAGGATTGCCATGAGCCCCTGGTTGTGGTCTGGATGTCCCATGGCCTGAAACCTGCTAGCAACCTCCAGGTAACCTTGCAAAGCAGATGGGTATGCCCATTTCCGTGTTTCTCATCGGTGAATCCATCTTGCAAAGCTCCCGTCTAAACCATCTGGGCCTGGTTAGAAAGTGACAGAACCAATCAGCACCAAGGGGCAGTACTTTCGGGTGCAGTGGAGTCATGATGTAAGCAAGCAGCAACAAGAGGCTGGTGCAACTGTGGCAGACGACATTGGCGTGGATGTTGCTAAAGTGCCAGTTTTACCAGATCTTGACAACATTTCTTCGTTAAAAGAAGAGCAAAGAACAGCAGTGAGTTGTTTTCTTTTCAAAAACGACAAAATTTGTGTACTGACATGTCTACAGTCACCATGGTTCGCGGCGTTATGCAGTTCTCTGTAGAGCTTACTCCTTCAGTAGGGGCGCAGGTGCGCAGCTCTGTAGTGGCTACGTCACATGTTTTGTTGCTCTGATTGGCCGGTAAAGATGTGACAGACAGAACATTCATCCAATCACCCTCCGAGTTTTTTTTCAAAGGCTCTGACCTTTCCCAAATGCTGTGCATGAGTGGTTTACCAGATGGATGTGTTTCACACATCCATCTGGCGTGCCAGGTTAACCTCCGGGTGTTTTACCAGGAATAAAAAGATCCAGACAAAAGTGATGCAGATGAGCTTGACCTTGGCTGCAGAGCAACTTGTGTGTTTCAACATATATTGAGCCTGACTCTAACCCCCCAGGCCTGGGTTGTAGGGCATGTTGGTCCCCATAAGGCATCCTTAGCGCCCTTCATGCCAAAACGTCTGCACAACATTTGCAGAAGAAACAAATGGTGAACACAACGCATTCTGAATGAGTCTTTTTTTTTTTTTCAAGATTTATTTTTGGACATTTTGTGCCTTTATTAGATAGGGGAGGACAGTGGATAGAATCGGAAACAGGGTCAAGAGTGGGGGAGAGACATGTGGTAGAGTGCCTCGGGCTGGGTTCGAACCCCGGCCACCCGCGTACATGGGGAGCGCCTTTAACCAGTAGGCCACCTGCTCCCCACAATGAGTTTTTTAAAGCAGTGGTTCTCAGCTGGCCAGGCATCAAGACCCATCACCACCTCCTTAAGAGAAATTATAACCCAAATTTTTGAAAATTTTCCACCACTCAAATTGATCTAAAAAAGAATTTGCAGTTTGGGTTCTAAATAGAACAAAACACAACCAATCAAAGAGCCAGGCCATAATATTTTTAAAAGAACATCATTACAGAAGGAAGTAACAGCATGCATTTAATTTTAACCCATTTTCCTGAGATTGCATGGAAATTTGGTAATTTCATAAGGAATGTAAACAATATCTCAGGATCCTGTTATCCAAAGAAAAGGAGGTAAATAAGTTGCAATCTTGAGACAAACACTGAAATTTATACATTGTAGGAAAACCTATAGAACAAATGCATGTTAGGGCTTCCATACAAAAGACTTTTTCAGGATTTTTTCCCTGGCACACATTTCGCAACCCACTTTTGGATCCCGACCCACCAGTTGAGAACATACCAACATGTAGAAATATGTGAATGTATTACAAACTCACTGTCAGTCATGATTTTTGAAAACAAATTTCCATTTGTTCAACACCAAACACAAACCTCATAATTTTGTAGAAATATCAACAAATACCCATTTACACTGAGTTTGAAAATCTGAGTCTCTGAGAATGAACAGTTCCCTGAGAGATAAACCATTAGTGAGCATCTTTTATGATTTATACTTCCAGTCCTCGATAATTTCAGTGACATCAGTAAAATTCATTTGTGCGTCTAAAGTCTTGGGTGCAGCTGAGGCTGACACTCTCAGTTCATTTTAATGTCCAGTCTTGTTTGTTATTGTCTTATTGAAGGCAACAGCAGGAAAAACCCATCCAACACTGGTAGGATGTTGCAAAAAGGAAGAAGTGTGGCTGCTCTCCTTCCTTGCAGTCGGCACTCCTTTTCCACTCCAATCCAAAATGCAGACATCTTGGATTTGAACTTCAACTGCTTTGTTGAATCTGAGGTTAATGAACTGCTCCAACACTGCAGTGCTGGAGTCATCAGCTGGTGTTGCTTACTCTTGCCTTGTCACACCCCCCTGTGGGGGCCACATGGCCCACTTTGGGAGCCACTGGCTTAACTAAAGTGTGCTGTAAGGGAAAATAAAGCATGTAATAATCTTGAGTAAAAAAAGAAATGCACTACATACTTGGGGCGCAGATGGCCTCGTGGTGAGGTCACGCCTCATGTGCTCAGGTGGCCCATGTTCAAGTCTGGCCTTCAGCTCTTTCACTACATGTAATTCCCAACTCTTGCATCCCTCCTTCTATTGTCCTATCGCTCTAATATAAAGGCAAAAAAAGCCAAAAAATAAATCTTATAAAAATGCACTACTTATAGATCTTGATTAATTGTGATTAATGCATTAATACTGATGGCCCTAATAATTACCATAGAATTTAATCACAGGTGATCAGTTTTGATCATTGGTGAATTAAAGCGTTAATTCAAATCCAACAATCAAGTAACCTGACATGCCAGATGGATGTGTGAAACAAATCTATCAGGTAAACCTTCAATACTAAGCGTTTGTGAAAGGGCAGAGGATTCAAAAAAACTCAGAGTGTGATTGGATGAACATTCTGTCAGTCACATCTTTACGGGTCAATCAGAGCAACAAAACATGAGACATAGCCACAACCGAGGTGCGAGTGCGCAGCTACCGAGGAATAACACGAACCATGGTGACTATAGACATGTCAGTACACGACTTTTGTCATTTTTGAAAAGAAAACAACTCAATGCTGTTCTTCGTGCTTCTTTTAATGAATAAATATGGTCAAGTTCTGATAAAACTGGCGCTTTAGCAACATCCATGCTAATCTCTTATGCCATAATTGCACCGGCCTATTGTTGCAGCTTACTTACGTCATGACTCCACCTCGCCTGAGAGTACGCCCCCTTGTCACTGATTGGTTCTGTCACTTTCTAACCAGGCCCAAACTGTTCAGGAGGGAGCTATGTAAGATAGATTCGCCAGTGAGAAACATGGAAACAGGCGTATCCATCTGCTTTGCAAGGTTAACAATCAAATAATTCCAATGGAAAATTGCATGTAATGATCGGCCTTCAAGTAGGTTAATCCAGGCATCTCTGCCTTCAAATGTCTCCATGGTTGATGAATGTGGGTTTTGCATTTCACCAGAGCCTGAGTAGCGAGCTGTGTAGCTGCTCAGTGTTGTACTGGTGCCAGCAGCTATTCTTCAATGTCAGATTATTTTCTCTCTACTGTTGGTGCTGGGCAGGTTGCTAACAATGGCTGTTTAAGGCTTTTTTGAAATACTGAAATGCTATGGGAGTGAATGTGAGCCAAAAATCTTGATAAATTTTCAAGCTTGATAATTACAAAACTAGATCGTTTCAAATACAAGTTCTGTATTTATGTGCCCCATTGGTTCAGAGAAGAATAATATATGTAGCTACTTTGGACATTAACAATACAGGTCAAGTAGCTTCACTCAGTTTGGTTACAACCCCTCTTGCTAAGAGTTGGAAATCTGCTTCTGTAAGGCCACCCCCCCAAGTCAAATCTTGAGGTTTTAGTGCATGCATTCATATTTTGCTTTTTATGTTTTACATGCAAGTTATGAAGTGCTCTTTAGTGATAAACCCTGTCCTTCTAGATGTCAACACCAGTAAGGAGGAACAATCTGGCGATTTGTCAGGGCGTGTCTCCACAGAAGTGCTTCCTTCATGGAGTTGAAGTGAACAGAGATTGGAGTCCATCCATCACACTCTTCACTGCAGAATGACAGCTGAGCGGAGGGGGTGAGGACGGGTGAGTAAGGGGGAGGAGGATGATAGATTGAATTGCTTTGACTAATACGTGCAGAGGGAGACGATTCTCTCTAGCTGTCCTCTCTACCCTCGCTATCCTGCTGCCTCCACATCACCGCTCCAATCTGTCTCGCACTCAGATGTCTCAGTGCCCCCCGCTTGGCTCACTCACTCACACGCCATAACACACATCACACACACATGCACTGCAGAGTGTGGTTAGGCTATAACACGCTGACATTTTCCAGGCAGGAAGGTGTTGTGAATGATAAGGTGGGGAGGCGTGAGTGATTGCAGAACTCCTCGCTGTGGCTCCTTCAGAGACATCCATTAGATTGGAGGAGAATTGATGGGGACGCTTGTCTCTCTCTGCTGACTTCCTTCGTCAGAGTTCAGATCATGAGGACTTTCACGAGTGAGGGTTGGACAGTTTGATTTTGTGCCCTGTTGTGTTCAGGGTCTCACTTAGTTCACTGACATGTCTGCTAATGAGGCACTCTGCTGCGTCTCCTCCTGTCCTGTGTCCTTTTGTTTCCTGTCCTGTCCTTGTTACGCGTGCTGTGACATTTCCTGACATGACAATGGTTTGTGCATCTGTAATCAGCACTTCTTTGTGAGTGCTCATCATGTTTTACATGTTTGGTTTGAAAAGAGCAACTCTGCAAACTAGGGCAGTGTTTTAAAAGTGCATAATCTGCAGTTTGGATATAAATAATTAAGCATTCTTGCATGTGTAAGATAATTTGAACATCAGTATTAAAATGTTAGTGAAGCAGTCGTATGCCTACAGACTTATGCTGGGCCCCTGTGCAAAACTATCATTCCTCCCCCTCATCCCAAACAGACCTGCATGCTCACTTGCACAAACACGCACTGCACACGCAACCATAAACCCTAAACTAAACCACTCATTTCTTACACACAGAGAAAGGTATTATGTTTTTTCATGGAGGCATCCTCCAATTAGTGTGCTGACAGAACCAAAACGTCTCACTTACAACACCAATTCCAAAAAAGTTGGGGCGCTGTGTAAAATGCAGGGACAACCCCATGTTCCTCTTCTTACTACAACAGTCTGTAAACATCTGGGAAGTCAGGACACCAGTTACTGGAGTTTCAGGAGAGGAATGTTGTCCCATTTTTATCTTATGTTGGATTCCAGCTGCTCTACAGTCCTGGTCTTCTTACTGGATTTTTCATTTGATGGTTTTCTATTGGTGAAATTCTGGACTGAGGGCAGGCCAGTTCAGCACCTGGACTCTTCTACTGTGAAGCCATGCTGTTGTGATGGATGCGGTATGTGGCTTATTATTGTTTTGCTGAAATATGCAAGGTCTTTTCTAAATGAGTCTGAATGGGAGCATATGGTGCTCTAAAGCCTCTATATATTTCTCAGCAATGATAGTGGCTTTCCAGATGTGTAAGCTGCCCATGCCATAGGCACTGGTGCAACCCCATGCCATCAGAGATGCAGGCTTTAGAACTGTGCATTCTTATCAAGCTGGATGGCCCCTTTCCTTTTGATTCATCTGACCACAGAACAGTTTTCCATTTTGCCTCAGTCCATTCTAAATAAGCTTTGCTCAGAGAAGATGGCATAATTTCAGGATTATGTTCACATATGGCTTCTTCTTTGCATGATACAGCTTTAACTTGTGGATGGCACTTCCTGAGTCTCTGCAGTGATGTCAAGTACAGAGACATACCTGTTTTAATGCAGTGCCACCTGAGGGCCCAAAGATTACAACCATCCAATACTGACCTTCAGCCTTGTCCCTTGCACACAGCGATTTCTCCAGATTCTCTGAACCTTTTTAAGATGTTATGTAATGTGTTGGGATATTCAAAGTCTTCAATTTTACATTAAAGATCATTTTTCTGGAAGTGTTGCACAAATGTATGACACAGTTTTTCTCAGATTGGTGAACCGCTGCTTATCTTTACTGCTGAGAGACTCTGCCTCTCTAAAATTCATTTCTACCTAGTCATGTTACTGACTTGATTCAGATTAACATAGTAAGTTGCAAAATGCTCCTCTAACTGTTTTTCATCTGTACCACTTACTTTTCCAGCCTTTTCTTTGCCATGTCCCTACTTTTTTGAGAGGTTTTGCTGCCATCAAATTCAAAATGAGCTAATAATTTTCATGAAATAGAAAAATTTCTCAGTTTCAACATCTGATATGTTGTTTATGTTCTATTGTAAATAAAATATAGGTTAGTAAGATCTACAAATGATTGCATTCTGTTTTTATTTAAATTTTTAACAGCGACCCAACTTTTTTTAGAATTGGGGTTATAGTTCCAACTAAAAAAACTGTAGAGCCAACATAATTTTTGAGCTAATTGCTCTTAAAGTGTTACAATCATCCTGAAACCATAATACAAAATGAATAAGTGGAGGGATGCTTCTGGTGTCCTCCAAACCACCCATCCACCTTGGAGGAGAATACTTCTTGAGTGCAAATTGCTGAAAATTAGCTAATTTCTCCACTGGCCACTATTGTTAACAGGCTTGGAGTTCCCTCTACTAAACAACCAAACTCCAGTTGTTACCACCTGGTTCTTCACAATTGATGCTGATTGGTGCATCAATTCTACAACGAGGCAAAAACATTTAAACCACGCAAGGCCAATGTATTGGCCATACTTTATGTTTGTCATTAGGCAAATCCATTTTGCAAAGCTTCAATCTTTAACGTTTGTGCCAGGTCTGAAAAACGATCTGACCAATCAGCATCGTTTGAGAAGAAGGAGGTGGTAGCTATGGACAAGGTTTAGTTGTACTGGAAGCCAGCTGAAATTGCTGCCACCAGTGTAGTGTTTAGCTTGGATGTAGCTATAGTATAAGGCAGTTTTATCAGAACTGGACCACTTTCTTCATTGAAAAAAAGTTAAGGACAGCACGAAGTCTGTGTAGATTGATCTCAGTCAGGCTTGCACATCTGGACACTGCAGTTTTATCTCCATTCTTCTTTGCAAAACTACTCAAGCTCTGTCAAGTTGCACAAGGCTTGGGTGTGAAAAGCCCTATTCAAGTTAAGAACATTTACTTCATTTTTATTAAACCATCTCTTAGCAGCTTTCGTTTTATGCTTTAGGTCATTGTCTTGCTGGAAACTGGAAAATTCCCAAGCAATGGTTCTCTTGCAGACTGAATAAAACGATCTTCTAGGATTTTTCCTATATCTTAATTTTACCTTCTACCTTTACAACCTTTGCAAGCTTGAATTGTCACTCCTGGGGGCCAATACAGTTTTTTGAATTTGAACTGAATTCGAAGCCTTCCAAGGGGCGGCTGCTGAGAAGCATCCCCACAGCGTGATGCTGCCACTATTGTGCTTCACACTGGGAGTGGTGTGTTTGTGGTGATGTGCAGTGACTAGTATCTTGTCTGATAGCTAAAAAGCAGCATTTCATCAGACCAAAAAACTCTCTTCCACTAGACCATGGAGTCTCCCACATGCCTTTGGTGAACTCTAGTTGAGATGGCAGCTATGGATGGGGGTTTAGTTGTACTGGAAGCTGACTGCAATGGCTGCTGCCAGTATAGTGTTAAGGTTGGATGTAGCTATAATTTAGCATCAGTTTTATAAGAACTGGACCAAATTCTCTATTGAATCAAAAGCAGTGAACAGCCCCAAAAGCTTTTCATGATGAAGGAGATGTTAATGCTTTTCTCCGGACCTGCTTTAGGGTGATTTTGCAATAGTTATGGGTGGCTTTTAGTTGGACTGTAAGCCTGCAGCGATTAACTTGGATGTAGCTTTAGTATTACAGCAGTTTTATCAGAACTGAGCCACATTTCCTTATTAAAATGAGAGCAAAAAGCCACACTAACAGCTTTACTTGTCAGAGAGGCCAGAGAAGTTTTTGTACTTATCCTTTATCCAACTAGAGCCTCCACTGTTTGTTACCTTCGACAGTACCCATACTGAAGCTGTGCCTCTCTACTACCTAATTTTGTCTGAGTGGCCCATCATGAATGTGAATATTTTTCCAATCACCTTCTGAGAATTTTTGAAAAGTCCTGCCCTTCTTAAATGCTTTGTATGGTGATGAATGTGAAATATATCCATGCATAAACAGTCTATCTGGTGTGTGAGGTTACAAATTTTCTGCTTGGAGCTTTGCAAGATGGATTCACCTGATGATAAACATAAAATCTGGTCAATCCACCTGCTTTACAAGTGAACTTGCTATTGCTTAATGCAGGAATTTTTGCATTCATTCAAGGATTTTTTTTAGCAAAAGTATGCATGAATACTTTTGATCCAAGGATCAGATGTTTGAGCCTCAGAACAGTAATAATTACCTCAGTTTTACACATAATCTTCTAATTAAAGTGGAAAGTCACCCTTAATCAGTCAATCATCTTTAAATATGTCTTCTTGGCTGATGAAGGGAAATGCTGACATTCCATGCAAAGCTCAAATGCCATCGCTCTGCTCCAGCGTGTCTGTGTCCGTGCATGTCAGTGTTCGTGTCGCCGAGAGTGGCATGTGCTGACAGAACATCCTCACAGTTGCTGACTAGCTGCGAACAAGATGGAGATATCTTTGGTGACAGTCAGAATTATTCTCTCCACTCATCACATGTAAGGCCACGACTTTGATGCTGATCTTGGAAAATGAAATCAAAAATAAAATCACAGTTCAGGCCCTCCACCTTACCTCACCTTTGTCTCCACTGTGACGGCAGGAGGTGTGTCTGTGGAGCTGGGACATGATGTCTGACGACGCAGGCTGGAGTGAGGGTTCACTGAGGAGAGGAGGGAGGAGTACCAAATATAAAAAAATAGAAAAATCAGTGACGCAGCAGTCACACCTCATGCTCAGGACTTATCTCCTTGGCAACTATCTCCCCCCGCCTCAACTCACACCAATTGAAATTGTCTGTGTGTCTGTGTTTCCATCTCTTTCATTAGCTGACTCAAAGTTAATGTGCCTTTGAATGACATTATGCATTCTGTGTGAGTGCCCTGGTGCAGACTGTGCTGTCTAATTTGGTCTTCCTTTGGACGGACTTGAAACAGACGCGCATATTTCATAATCTGCCAGCACAAACACTGTTAACCTTGGATTATTACATATTCCTTGGACACGGCTGAATTAAATTTGGCGAGATCCGGCTGAGCATCCACTGCCAGACTTGATATGAGAGCAAAGTGCTAGATGGAGAGCGTGGCATGTTTCCGATGGCTGATAGAAAGAGGCAGAAATTTACACTGGTGTTATTTTCGTCCCTCCACCCTGCAGTGCCACCCTGCATGCCCTCTGACTGCCATCACGCTGCCCGGTGGCACCCAGCAAATGATGTCATCATTTCAAACCATCTCTCAGCTGGACCTCTTGACCCCCCCGAGCCTGAGCCAGGGACACATTAGAGCTGATGTGTGTTGCGCAGCTGTGGACATGACAAAGCAGGCTCGTGCCAAGATGTTCGAGAGAGAGAGAGAGAGCATAAGAAATCTTCATGACTGGCATTTGAAAACACCGCAGCTATCTCTGTGAATTATTTTTGCTTACTCGCCTTCGACAAAAAGTGAAACACTAAAAGATGGCCAGCCCTGAGCTTGAGGGAAGTGAAATCATAACAAAGCTGATGATGCATGGCTGGGTTAAGACAAAACTAACAGCCGGGCCTCAGATGTAGCAGATATGACTAGGAGGAGCTGACCTCTGGCTGATGTAATAGCTGTTATTTGTCTATGGCCTGTCATAATATAAACAATCATGGCGGTTTCCTGTGACATTAGTTCTGACTTGCAACTGTGGGAAGGAGGGGCTGCCAGGGTCTCAAGAAGCGATGGGGAATCTGGCTCTTTCAAGGAGCCAAAACTCCAATCCCAGTAAAAAATAAATAATAAAAGATACAGCACTATTTAAACTCAGACTCAGTGAAAGTGCACTTATAAAATTAGATTGAAAAAAGAAAAGGAAACATGCCAGATCTCTTTGGGCAGATTGCTTCAGAGAGTGGGGTCCCTGATTGAAAAGGCCCAGACCCTCTTAGTCCTCTGCCTGGATGGCGGAACAGTTAGCAAACCCTTTGCTGAGGACTAGGCTTGTGAAGTAAGATGAGACGTATCATTCAAATTTTAAAATCGATTCAGGAATAATTTAGGAGCCAGTAAAAAGAAGCTAAATTAAGTGTGATTAGCTCTTTCCTTTATGAGGAGTCTGGTTGTTGCATTGTGGACCAGCTTTCATATATAGAGGCTTAATTGACAGACAGGCTGCACAGAATTACAGCTGTACAGATAGAAAGAAATATATTCATGTATATCTGTTTCAAGGTGACTACTAGGTGGCATGTGACTGATTTTGGAGTGTTTTCTGAGCTGATTAAAATCAGCTGCACTTCTTTCCCCGTTTTAGGGGAGAACAGGGTTGGTTGTCACCTAAAGGTTACCTAAAGCTCACCTAAATAGTCGTCTCTGTTGTGAGAGAATTTTTTTTTTTAAAGATTTATTTTTGGCCTTTATTGGATAGGACAGTGGATAGAGTCAGAAACAGGGAAGAGAGCGGGGAGAGACATGCAGGAAATAGTGCCACGGGCTGGATTCGAACCTGGGTCACCTGCATATGTGGTGCGCGCCTTAACCACTTGACTACCAGCGCGCCCACAATTTTTGTTTTTTAAAGTAAAATTGAAAATATTAAGCTTCTCTGTATTTTTCTTCTAGGCTTTTACACAGTGGGTTTATAAAAAAAAACAAAAAACATTGTTACCCTTTAAAACTGTGAAGGAAAAGCTATAGTTAAGATTGTTGTTAGCTAGACAGTATTTTTTGTTGCTATGGGCTTTAGGCTGCCTAAAGATTTTTCTGTTCATGTTCCTTGCTCATTTTGTGTTAAGATGCATTAAGTTTTGTATTTGTCAACTAGTCAGTGCATTAAAGTTTCAAATTTAGTTTTACCTTCTGTTTAAGATTTTTCCCATTAAAACAACATTGTACCAAACAACTCCAGAGTGTGTGACAACCATTCTCATGATGGGGTTGGTTGTCACAATGTGACAGTGAAAATGAGAGGGATACACATTTCAAGCCAACACCTTAAGATTTGATTTAATGTAGAAATGACCAACCCTCCCAACATAGAAGAAAACAAAATATTTTTAAGGAATAATTTTCCTTTTATAAATTGTCTTTCTAAATCTAAGTAACTGGTAATTTAAGTATTCATATTCAAAAGTCTCACCACTGGCTCTTTATGTTGCAACTCAGTGTGACATTCTATCAGTACACTTTGTGAAAGCTGAAATATTTGGCTGTATAGTAATAGTAGACACCTTTTGAAAAAACTAGGTACAACTAGCAGGCAGCTGTTAACGGAAGAAGAATGTTGCCACTTTCATATTTGTTAAAGGACTCTTTTTGCTGGTATTCTTTTATACAGTGAAAGTAGGCTAGTAGTAGTTAGTTTCAGGAAAAAGCTCACTACAACTAGCAGGCAGCTAGCCAGAAAAATTAATGCTTTTTTATAGTAACTTTATCCAACATTAATCTGATTGGGTGTATTCTTCATACACTGACAGTGGGCTATTATTTTTCCGTAGCCTTACTTTTGCTGTTGGCTTCAGGCTAAGGCTAACTAGAAGGCAGTTAGCAAGTAGCATATTGCCCCTTTCAGAGTGATGTCACAGGAAAGTGTTTGGCTGTAGCCTATCTGTTGTGGAGTGAAACTAGGCTATGTTTGTCTTTTGAGCTAATTTTGCTCTTTGTCTCAGGATAAAGCTAGCTATTACTAGCAGGCAGCTGGTAGCCACTAGATGTAGTCTGTTGCCGATTTCATACTATGTTACAGGAATTTGCTTTGCTGTAGTGCTGGATTTTGAAAAAAAGGAAGACATGTTTCTTTGGCCTAAGTAAAACATTGGCCTTAGCTACAACTAGCAGGTAGCTGTTAGCTAGCAGAAGTAGTGTTCAGCCTCTTTCACACAAGCCTTATGTTAGAGGAAATTGCATGGCTTTATATTACAGTGACACGTGAAACTTCTGTCTTGTGCCCTTAGACTGTGGCTGAACTTGTGCTTGCCCTCGGCTATACAATTAAAAACATGCATTTACCATTTATCCATAAACTTGAGGTTATTAATCTTTTTTCATCTTTTCATATTTCTTTAATCTTTGTGTCAAAAAGGATTAGAACCATCTATGAAACTTCCACCCTCTGAAATGCCTCTTTATCACTGTTCTCTGGCTCAGCTACTTGGAGACAGTCTCACATCCTCCAAACTCCCCTCCGTGGTGATGAAATAAGCTGAGACGTTTACTTTTTGCCGATGCAGGAGTGCTTTGCTTTGGCTGCAGCTGCCGGGGTCTGGGAGGCAGCTGTCACAGAGAAAGGCCTGTCAATCAAACCGTCCCTCCGGCGGCTGACAAGGTCATTAGGCTTCATGTGACTTCCACGTCACTGCATCAGCAGATTACTATTCATTTGCTGTGTTTACGTGTCCTCATGATCTCTGAGGGATGCATGTGATACAGCTTACTGTACACAGCGTGTTTTATGTCTACTGTAGTGTAAACCTCATGAGTGACCACACTTTCAGTAAGATCAGCTGATTAAATATGAGAATTACATCACTCAGTGAATACCCCTGGTTGTATTTCCGCCTGTCAATCAAAGTGGATCTATTTTTGCATGTGCATAAACCCTGGGGACTATTACCATCACAGAGTGCACCAAATGTGTGACATCTTTACAGGGGGCTCTCTGTGGTGCGTTAGGGCCGATCCGTAGAGGATTTAAGACCCACTTTTCCACCAGATCCTTAGTCGGAGTAAAACAGATGGACCATATGCTAAATCGTTCACCCTTTTCCCTGATGTAAAAGGTTAGCACTCTCCATATTATTAATAAAGACATGCTGCACTGTTAATAATTTAGCAGCAGACCATTTGTACTGTACAGATTTAGCCCTCTCGACTTTTTCCATACTGCAACATAAACTAGGCAGTACTTTTAGTTGACCAAAAAACAACTGCCAGTTTTTCTTTTATGTAATGCAGCAGACACTTTCTATATCCGTCAACTTTCTGCATCAAGGATGCCTTTATTATCCCCTGTCTCCTTGCCTATAGGGCAATTTGCTTTGCAGCCAGCAGTACCACAGATAGCATTACACAAACAATGAAATAGTCCAGATTATATTAGGAAAGACACTAAATGATTGAAATGGCAGTAACCACGAGTAAATATCATAAATAAATATCACCTTGAGCCATCTAATAGGCTAAAAGCAGTCATGACAAAGGATTTCATTGGTCTGTTTGTCCCGTATGTCAGTAGGATGAATCAGCAGCCTGACTTGAAGACGTAAATTATGTTCTTAGAAGACAGCATATGACTTTGTTTTACTCTGACTGGAAACAAAGACTGTCTAAACATGGGGGGAAGAAACTGATTGTTAAAATAAACTGATGAAAAACAATTTTTAAATAATCTTCATGCTTGATGTCAATTAGAAGTTTTCCCATTACATTTACAAACAGAGAAAACTGGGAACAGTGGTGAACCTTTCCAGGAGCGGTCAGCCGACCAAAATTACTCCGAGAGTTCAATGACGACTCATCCAGGAGGTCACATTAGAACCTAGAATGACTTCCGAAGACACGTAGGCCACACTGGCCTCAGTTAAGGTCAGAGTTCATGATTCAACCTTAAGAAAGACACTGGGCAAAAATGGCACCCATGGAAAAGTTCCAAGGCCAAAACCACTGCTGACAAAAAAGAACACAAAGGCTCGTCTCACATTTGCCAAGAAACATCTTGATGATCCCCAAGACTTTTGGAGAAATATTCTGTGGACTGACGAGACAAAAGGTGAACTTTTTGGAAGGTGTGCAGCTCGTTGCATCTGGAGTAGAGATAACACAGCATTTGATAAAAAGAACATCATGCCAACAGTCAAACATGGTGGTGGCAGTGTGATGGTCCGGGGCTGCTTTGCTGCTTCAGGACCTGGACCACTTGCTGTGATTGATGGAACAATGAATTCTGCTGTCTACCAGAAAATCCTGAAGGCCACCGTCTGGCCATCGGTTCGTGCCCTCAAGCTCAAGCACTCTTGGGTAATGCAGCAGGACAACGACCCACAACATACCAGCAAGTCCACCCTGAATGGCTAAAAAAAAACAAAATTAAGGTTTTGGAGTGGTCCAGTCAGGGTCTGGACTTAAATCCAACTGAGATGCTGTGGTGTGACCTTAAACGGGAAGTTCATGCTGGAAAACCCTTCAATATTGGTGCGTTAAAACAATTCTGTGAAGAAGAGTGGGCCAAAATTCCTCCACAGTGATGCCAAAGACTCATCACCAGTTATCACAAACGCTTGATTTCAGTTATTGCCGCCAAGGGCAGCACAACCAGTTATTAGGTTCAGGGAGCAATTACTTTTTCACATTGGGCCAGACAGGTTTGGATTTTTTTCTCCCCCCTTAAAAAATTAAATAATCATTCGGACACTGCAATTTGCATTTACTTGAGTAAAACAGCAAAAAAAAAATCTAGAAAAAAAAACTTTTGTTGAGAAAATCTTAGTTCAATACTTTTTTTAGCTGGGATATTACACAGAGAAAACAACTAAATGTGCATTCCTGAGAAGTCATATCAACAGAGGATCACTGGACTTCACTGAGTCATTTTGTACATGCACTCCTGCATATTTCTTAATGTAAAACAGTTAATAGAATAACCATCTTAAAAGTGTCTTCTACCTTGAAGTCATGTTTTCAGACCACACTGGTGCAGCAATTCAACCTCATATAAATAACAAAACTGTACGTTTTGGTTATAAAATACATCTCTTTGCACTGTTTTACAATAATGAGGCAGTTCTCAGCAAGTTTAAGTGAATAGTAATTTTACAGCTATTATAATACCTGCAGAGCAAATATATGAGTGGATGTATGCATCGGCTCTCATGACAAAGATAGTGAGTTATTACATTTGAAACATTATCTCAAACATGCATTCTTTTAAACTATTCAGATTAAAGAGATTGTTTATGTAATGTATTATGTGCTTTTTCACTTCTGCAGCTGCCTTTAATCCTGCTGGGTGGCCCCGTGCCTTACAATAAGTGCAGTATCTTGTTGTTTCTAGCCAGGGAGTTACATGAAAAGCAGATGTTCTCCTAATCTTATAAGTCTCATGGGTCCATCTGTGCCTCTTGCAGTGTCGTCTAGCATCATGAGCAGCACTTATATTAGTTTATTTGTCTCTAACGCGCGCAGACCGAGGGCAAAGACAGTGACTTCTCTTGAAAAGCCAGTCACATTGCCCTTTCCACCAGCACCGCTCCACGCTGCCTGAGGGCTGCTGGGTGTAAGAGCGTCCTTGGTCTCTGTTCCTCTGAAAATCGAATGTGTGTTTGTGTCAGAGTGTGTATTCCTGTAGGAGTGTGTGTGGGGACGGAGACAGTGGCGATGAATGACTGATGATAATGTGACTCTGCAGCTTGGTCACTCAGCCTCCTGTCCTAAAATTAAAGGGATTGCACCAGCAATAAATAAGATTAGACGAGTCTGAGGGAAGAGCGTGGGTGGGCGGAGGGATACCAAACATGGGTTTTGATCACATTTTACCAAATGTAATTTTCACTGTGATGAAGATTCATGCTATGTCCCTTTGCTAATATCGCTGAGGTCAGACTGCAGTCACCAGTTGATACAATATGCTGAGTTTTCCTGAAACAGGAAGTTTCATTTTTATCCTTAGAATTTTTACTTGAAAAGGTCTGATTTTCAGTTCTTATCTCTGACGTGTTCCAGTTTCACAGAGTAACTCTGTACTAAGTTTTTCAAGTTTAATGTCTGCCATCTTTGTCTGATTGTTGTTTATTATGAGACAGGTTCAGAAAAGAAAAATGATAAATTTGGTAAAGTGGAAGTGTGATGGGCAATAGACAGGACAAGAGGTTTTTGGGAGTCACTTGGTCCCAGTGAAAATCAGATAAGAGGCAGGAAGTGAAGAACACCCTTTAAAAGTCAAGGGGGGTGGAAGAAAGTTAGCACATTGAAGCTCTAGGGGGACCTGTGTGCAGCAGATATCTGAAAATTCCAACATATGTTGACGTATGAACCTGAAACTTTATGCTAGGGATGCAGGTGGCTGAGTTCATGTCTCTCACCCGCTCTCGTCCCTGTTTCCGACTCTATCCACTATCCTCTTCTATCAAATAAAGGCACAAAAATGCCCAAAATAGACCTTTAAAAAAACTTTACGCTAACAGTGATTTTTCCTTTAGGTTGACCTATTTGCCTGGCATGGAGAAGATCAACATCACCAATGACTTGGCCCTGCAGACCTCCTGTAATTCTAACCAGATAAAAGGAGACAAGAGACTCATGGAGTCTTGCACTGAGCAAAGATGACAGTAGTGGTGCTTTAACAGTTTTTCTCCATCATTTTGGCATTAACATACTTTAAATGGAAACACTAATTCACTTCTCTGTGGCACTTATAAATACACCTAGCACAAAAAAGTAGGGCTGTACGATGGCGCAGGGGTTAGGGTTGCCTCACAGCAAGAAGGTCCCTGGTTTGCTTCCCGGTCAGGGCCTTTCTGTGCGGAGTTTGCATGTTCTCCCCATGCATGCGTGGGTTCTCTCCAGGCACTCTGGCTTCCTTCCACCACCAAAAACATACTTGACTAACTGGTGACTCTAATTTGGCTGTAGGTGTGAATGTGAGCGTGCCTGGTTGTCTGTCTCTATATGTCAGCCCTGCGATTGACTGGCGACCAGTCAAGGGTGTACCCTGCCTCTGACCGCTGGGATAGGCTCCAACACCCTGCAAACCCCAAATGGGCTAAGTGGTATAGAAAATGGATGGATGGACAAAAAAAGTAAAAAAGCTCTTCATTCGAACCACTGTGGCTTTTTAGGTATGCATCAAGTCATGACAAAAATGGAAGAAAGAAAACTGGCTCTCAAATAGGACCCAACTCCAGTGGTTCATATGAAAGAGCTGTCTCGTAGAACCGGCTTGTTAATGAACGACATCGTTACTCAGTCACTTATCCTTACTTGGTTAACAGTATGTCAGCATTTCAATTAGAAGCCTGTTTATGACAAAAATGAGGGGGGAAAGCAGTTAAAGGGCCCAAGCTGGCCTTTAAGCCATATTCAAGTCTCCTCAAGGCTCTTGTCTCATTTCATCCAGGTAGATGTGTAGAAGGTCCTCAGGACTAAGTCATTAGGGTTGTAGACTGCCTCCACTCCAGGTAAGTCAATTAACTTGTAGAAAAATCCTTTTTTAGTCATTTATGAATATTTGGAATAATGTTAGATTATTTTTAGCCAAAAGATACTGTTTTTCTAATCCCTGTAAGTTCTAACATGTTTATATTCTATTCATATTGTACTACCGGTTAAATATTGACCGTGAGACAGATTTATACCTCTATAAACCTTTAGCTGTCAACTGTTAACAGTGACTAAGCAAAAACCCATTCAGTCTGAGCTGCTGACACCATACAGATGGGTGCTAAATCTGGCGGTGAGAGAATTAAACAAATTCAGGCATCTGAGGGGCAGAGGTAAGCCCTGGTTGCCAAATAAACACTTCCCTCAATAGCCCAGATGAGAGAGATAGCATTGGACCTTCTCGGTTGCACGAGGGTAACACAAACCCTCCACGAGATCAACCGACCATCTCATTTGCCCTGGCAGTTGGCACGGCCGGGGAGGTGTGTGTTGGCGGTTGACAAGTCAGGGGAGAGCGCCGGGTTGACAGGGCACACTCCTCCTCCAGTGGCGAACAACGTGAGTGGGGAAAAAAAGCGAGGGAAGTTGTCACATATTTCTGCAGCTAAGGTTTTCAATTTCTGTCCTCTTTACTCTCCTGCCTTTTATTCTCTCTCTGCCTCACTTCCTCTCTTTCTCACCTCTTTTCTGCCATGCTGGGAGATGACACAGTTTGGAGGCCATGCTTAATCAGAGCTCATCCTCCAGGCAGAAGGATGTTACTACTGGGTTAATATGGTTTCTCGTCACACTTTACTGGGCCTTACTCTGAAATAGCCAGCTAGCTGTGAATCTGGCCTTCCTTTGGATTGATGGAGTGTAATAAGACATCCTCTGTGCTGCCAGGGTTGGGCTCAATAACTTTTCATTTTATTCACAAGGAAAACCGCTTTAAGTAAAGACTGGAGCCCTCTAAATCCTTTCTGTGAGACATTTTAATTTAGAATATTTATTATATTTGAACTTTCAAGTTTAAAGTTAAGTTGTTATGATAGTGATTGCAGTAAAAGTTCACCCACGCATCCTCACTCCTCTAGTAGTCATCAGCTGTTCTCATCACCAATCACTGCCCCTTCCCTCATTGTTAGACTATCACATTACTACTGCCTATCTTAAATATAGCTTTGTCTTACACCGGCTCATTCATGTCATAATTATGTGCAACCCTTCACCTCCTCACCAATGCCAAGTCTTCACAGTGTTCTCAGCTTTCCCATGACATCATCAGCCATGTTCCCATTAACCTCACTCTGTGGTCTGATCAGCTCCCACATCAGCCTCAGACAGCATCATCAGCCATATTTCTGTAAACCCTGTTTGATAGCTTCTCCATCTCATCAACCTTATAAGACATCAGCCGCCAACTTCCCATTAACCCCAGTCTTTGTGGTTTATCTTCCTGCCTCAGACAACATCATACGCTAGCACTAACATCGCTAATATCTGGATTCCCCTCTTTCAATCATTTTTATCTTTGATTTATTTACTTGTCTACCCTGACTGAATTGATTATGTTTAGTTTTATTTCACTGTCCAAAATCATCTCTCCTCCTTGCTGACGGTGGACTGGAATACTGTATTTGGTGTATGCGGTGCATGCAAATCATCCCCTGATGTTACTGCTGGAGGGTGCTTGCAGCTGCCTGTCAATCCGGCACAAGGAGCTGTGATACACTTTGTGAGGCTTCACTCATGCTTCTGTACTCTCTGATGCACACAAAACCCGCTGACAGCTGACGGGGACACGGCGGCCACAGCAACAATGGGCAGTGACAGCTTAAATCTCAGCATACCATTGTGACATCACTGTGAACAAAACTTACAGGCACAGAGTGAGAGAGCTGGCTTTTATTGTATAGGTTGGGGATCTGCAGAGGACATTAATGGGGCTTTCTGTGGTTTCTATGAGCAAATAGTCTTGTCATATACATCTATATTCAAAGTGGCAGGTATCTTATACAACAAAGTTGAAGGTATTAATTATCAAAACAGAGAAGAAAATCTAACTTTCATCACATTAAGTCAGCAGGTGCATAGAGGGTCAGTGGTTAGCACTGTTGCCTCACAGAGGGCTCCTGGTTTAAATACCAGTGGACCATGCTCCTCTGTGTGGAGTCTGCATGTTCTCCACACACAAATGTGGACTCTCTTGGCTTCCTCCCAGTCCAAAGATGTGCTCATTAAGTTAATCTATGGCTCTAAGCTCAATCCCAGTACTCTTCTTGCCCTGCTTTGCCCTACTCACAAGTTTTGCACATTCACATTTACAGGCAGGATGAATTCACATTGTAATGTAAGGCTAGGGTTAAATGGGCTTTCAAATGGAGATTTTTTCAGCGGTGCTCTCTAATCTTATTAATATAAAATATCCCCCAGAAAGTCTTGTCGACAAAATTGCTACAAGAAGAGTACAGATGTCAGTAGTTTCTTTATGAATAAAAGCAAAAAATATGATAACAATCACGTCCTAATTTATTTTTAAATTGTTTGGAAAGGGCTTTTTTTTGGCTGTTGTTCCATCCATTGTCTGCTTCCGATGATAATGTAAGAGCCATCTCATTTTGTAGGGGAAGATTTCACTACTGCCTCCAGTAACTTGGTTTCAAGTGGCAGGATTATTCCCCCAAATTGAGGGGTTGGGTGTAGAAATGGGACTGATTCTAAATTGCCTGTTGTTGTGGGCACAATTGTTTGACTCTGTATGTCAACTAGTCATGTTACTGACTGGGGAGCGCTCCAGGGTATACACTGATGGACCTCATCAAATGACAGCTGGAATCAGCTCCAGTATTGCTAAAACTTAACTGACGTTTAGGTTTCAAGGATGAATTTTACACAGCAAGTGTGAAAAGCTGTCAATAGTGCCCTTACTGGAGCACAGATTGCCTTGGCGTTAGGTCACACCCCATGTGCGCAGGCAGCCTGGGTTTGAGTCAAGCCTGTAGCTCCTTTCCTGCAAGTCTCTCCTCCAATCTCTCATCCCTACTTCCAACTCTATCTTCTTCCTCTTCTCTAAAATAAATAAACAGGCATTAAAGCCCAAAAAATAGAAATTAAACAATAGTGCCATTCATGTATTGCACTGCTGTGAGCAATCTCAAAATGCTTTTTGAGCTTGCAGCACAAACCAGGTTCGCCACGTTTTATCAGCTTTTCTCCCTGATTGTGTGAAATTCATCCTTAAATAGAAACCCTATATTACTATTTAGTAGAAACAGTCTTTATAGTGCCATTTTTGGTGTGTTTTCATTTCACAACAAGAAGTAAACATGGGAGATGGGCAGAGCTAAATAGCACGGGTCTCTACTTCTCATAATTCGTTATCGTTTTGCTTGAGATTAACCTTGCAAACCAGATGGATAGGCCAGATTACATGTCTGTCACCAGGTAGAGACATCTTGCAAGTCCCTTCTAAAACATTTGTGCCAGGTTTGAGAACGGGCCTGACCAATCAAGACCATTTGAGGAGAATGTGGCAGTAACTATGGGTGGGGTTTAGCTGTACTGCTGCCAGTTTTGCATTGAGCTTGAATAAAGCTACAGTAAGGTGGCTGAATTATCAGAACTGGACAACATTTCTTTATTTAAAAAAGAGCGAAGCACAGCCCTGAGGATATTTCATGATGGAAAATATGATTTTGCTCTTCTTCTGATCTGCTTCAGCATGAGTTTGCAATATTCAGTGGTGGGGAAGATGTTTATTTGCACTTCTCCTGAGTCCCAACTGGCCTCGGCATGAGTTTTCTCCACCAACAAGCCTTAACATTCGTAAAGTACAACAGCACCTGCCTGTCAAGCTCACGTTACTTGTCAGAGCTGCCTTGCCTACAACCTCATTTTGCCCTGTGGCTCTGATCGTCCAATCATCTTCAGATAATTTTTGAAAAGTCTTGCACTTCCCAAACACTTGCTATAGGAGCTTTCTCAGAAAAATGAAATATATCCCATGCAATGGATATTATGAAACAGTCTACCTCCCATGTCAGGTTAGATTGAGAGCCCCCTGGAGTCGAAATACTTTGCATTTAAAGCTAGTGTGATATATATACCATATACCAAAATATAGTGGTATTATAAAACAAAAGCCTTTATGAAGGAACTGGGTACAAAGGGTACCAGTTGTATTGTTGTGCTCTGGGAGCAAACTTTTGCTAGCTAGTGAATTTGTATAAATGAAAAGTTTGGCATTTAGAAAAAAGCTGGAAACAGCTATTTGTGGAAACAGCATAGCATGAAATATAGATTTTAGATAGAGGCCATAAAACAAAAATAAATAATTCATATTCACAATGTTTTATGCTGCCAAGTCATGATAATACATGCTGTGTTTTATGTATGACCACTAACTCTATTTTTGAGGTTCTAAATGGCCCAGAAGCTACAGCTGGCAGAGCTGTGATGCAGATGTTGATGTTTTGTAGTTTGGTCTTTGGAGCAAACAGAGAATGACATGGGACATGATTTGAAGTGAAGGGAACATTTTTCTCTGTACCTGGGACCCCTGGTTTCCCTTGGCTGCAGCTGTTTGAGAATCACCACTCTAAGATAGCTGTCTTTTAGTTCAAACATTTTATTTCACAGGTTTTGAGCTGGTTTCCACTAAATATAATGTGCCTGAAAATGGATTACAGACAGAGGGAACTCATTTTAGTCAGAGGGACGGGGGCGTCTGCTGCTTCACTGGGTCTCCACAGTTAATAGCCTCTATCAGGGCAGGGGAATCACTTGACATGGCACTGATGGATGTCACTCATAAAGTGAGCAGTGGAACATTACGAACTGAAGCCTAATTTCTTTCCTGCAGGGAAATAAGATCACATCAGTCATAAGTTTAAAATATTACGAGACAGCATGAAGCAATAATGTCAAAGTTTGGCTGGGGGTCATTTTCAGCAAAATCCCAACTGTACTCCAACTTCAGAGTAGAGGATGGGAGAAGAAGTTAGATAAAAGTTTGTCTGTGTATTTTCTCTGTACCTATATGTATAGTCAGAGTGAACTCATTCATATTTATAATTGCTCACTTTAAGGTACCACAGTATGATTTCTGCTACAGAGGCCTCTCAATCAAAACTGTAGTAAAAGTTAATGTCAAAGGGTCAATCCCCAACCCTCTGTTAAAATGAGGTCTCACTAAACTTCCTCCTGTTATTGAAAATGAGTTTTTTTCTTTGAATCTTCTCTTCATAAGGTGTTTTTACCAAACAATAAACCACCATTTGTGTTTCATGGATGAACTCTGCACAATGATGGAGAAAAACTGATCAAAAGTGACCTCCTGTGTTTACTTTGCAAGCAACTCACAAAACGTTTTTGGCTCCCTCACAGCTGGAAGATATTTGAACATTTAATACCTTCTCTCCCTCATTATCATTGGCTACTAGTCCTAATGGATAGGTGGGTCACAACCGCTTCTATCAATAGAATGAACTTTGCCAGAAATAAGTTACCAGTAATTGTCACAACAATTATCATTCTCCTGTGTCCAACATGAACTAGCGCTAAACTTCAGTGAATAAAGGTTGAGATTGTAAAAATGCACAAATTATGTGCAAACAATGCATGATTAGAAATTTTTAAGTCAAGCAGTGCAACAAAGATTTTGCCATGAAACTGGAAGAGTCTACCTACCTGATTATATTTTGCAAATTACATTATTCACTTAAACGTATCCACCCTATTTTATTTAGGAAATTATTTTGTCACTAACAAGAAGTGCCTTCTTGCCCAGTTTTTAATTAATTGATTCCCTAAACCATTAGTGTCTACCTGATTTATTTTCTAAATTATTTTGTCGCTTGAAGCACCTACCTGCCTATATTCATTTTTGATCTGAGAGCAGTAGTGAGAATAAGCCCCTTCTTTTTCTTTTTGGTTGTTTAAAATTCAATCAATCTTTGTGTATCGCCAATTCATAACCAAAGTCATCTCAAGGCAAATTACAAAAAGGGCAGGTCTTGACCGCACTCTCTGATATGGTCTATCATATAAAGACCAGTGCTGATCATCATGAGCTCAGCTCTAGCAGTATTTAGTTTCATTATAGTGGTGGGAAAAAACTTTCCCTTTTATAGGCAGGGAACTCAAGCAGAACCAGATTCATGTTGACAGCCATCTGCCAAAGCCACACTGCAGTTGGAAAGGAGTGGGGGGGTAGGGGTGGGGAGAAAGGCAGGAGGAGGAAGAGGGGGATGCAAAAAGAGAAACAACAAACAATAACAGGAAGACAAATTTTATGGCCATCATGGCCCAAAACTTATCTCCCATTTTGTGGATAGGGCTATGATGTCAGTAATGTTGAAAGCAGTATGTGAAGAATTGGCACTAACAACCACGACAGAGACAAAACTGAACAATGCAATATTAGCATTAGCAGCTAAGATGATAATGAAATTCAGAGACCAGTTTTTAATAATTACAGCAGTTTAAGTAGAGCTGCTCTTAGATTCAAACACAGTTTTGTCCAATTACCACTTTAACTGCAGTATGACATTGTTTCACTTTGTTTCACTGCCTGACAGCAGAGAGCAGAGATGATTCTTCTTTGCATTTAATATTTTTCATATCTTAAAATACCCTAAAATATCACCTGGTGCACATCCATGGTAGAACTACAGTGGCTGTATTGATCAGTGTGGGTCAGATGAAGGGTCATCCTCTTTTTTTCTTGGTTGCATTTGAACATTGGCAACACAAATGCCCAGCGTGCTTTTATTTAAATCAGATTTGATATTCTGATATCCCCCTCTCTGATTATAAACTAGTCAGGAGTAGCCCTAATTGGCTGGGTCCCCCCTTCACACTGTGAGATAAATGATGCATCATCAGGCTGGACTTCTGCCTGACTGCAAAACCAGATGTGAGACTCAAAAATCAGGTCAGAATTGGTGAGAAATCACATTGTGTACAGGGCACACCCAGCTTAAGATGGAGGGCTTTTAGGAACTAATACAATGATTTTGCCTAATGTTATTATTGTGACATGTTGTCATCTTTGAGGCAATTCACTTACCAGCCACTTTATTAGGCACACCTATTCAATTGCTTGTTGACACAAATATCTAGTCAGCCAATCACGTGGCAGCATTTATGCATGTAGATGTAGATGTGGTCAAGATGACTTGCTGAAGTTAAAACTGACTATCAGAATGGGGAAGAAAGGGGATTTAAGTGACTTTGAATGTGGCATGGTTGTTGGTGCCAGATGGACTGTTCTGAGTATTTCAGAAAACACTGATCTACTGAGATTTTCACAACCATCTCTAGGGTTTACAGAGAATGATCCAAAAGGAAAATATACAGTCAGCTGCAGTTTTGTGGATGAAAATGCCTTGTTGATGACAGAGGAGAATGGGCAGAGTGGTTTGAATTGATAGAGAGGCAATGGTAACTCAAATATCCACTTGTTACAACCAAGGTATGCAAGGTATACCATCTCTGAATGGACAACAAGCAGGTGTGCTACAGCAGCAGAAGACCACACCGAGAAACAGGAAACTAAGACCACAATTTGCATAGGCAAATTAGATTATAGAACATTGGAAAAATGTTGCCTGGTCTGATGAGTCTCGATTTTAGCTGCAACGTTCAGATTGTATGGTCAGAATTTGGCGTAAACAACATGAAAGCATGGATCCATCCTGCCTTGTATCAACAGTTCAGGCTGCTGCTGGTGTAATGGTGTGGGGGATATTTTCTTTGCACACTTTGGATCCATTAGTACCAACTGAGCTTTATCTAAACACCACACCTTACCTGAGTATTGTCCATCCCTTTATGACCATCCCTTATGTACCCATCTTCTGATGGCTACTTCCAGCAGGATAATGCACCAATGGCCTCCACAGTCACCAGATCTTGATCCAATAGAGCACCTCTGGGATGTGGTGGAACAGCAGATCCGCATTATGGATGTGCAGCCGACAAATCTGCAACTGCATGAAGCTATAAAGTCAGTATGGCCCAAATCTCTAAGGAATGTTTCCCACACCTTCTTAAAACAATGCCACCAAGAATTGGTCCAACCCAGTACTAGCAAGGTGTACCTAATAACATTTAGCCTACTGCTAAATGTTGCTGCCACCGATGCAGCTTCTTGTTCCATCTTCGAACATTTATTCAATCACTGATTTATTCATTTTGAAGAAACTTTACAGCAGTTATGTTTCTGTTGTACAGTCAGATGTTGGTTTTGGGGATGTATTCCTTTGACTTCCATATTGTTTGAAGGTTAGGAAATGTACTACAAGCTCTGCCCGGCCTTGGGCTGATGTCATTTCATTGTCACAGATAAGTAAATTCCTTAACATAACTGAGAGAGTTACATTCCACAGTGGTGCATTATTTTAAGCCTAATGTTTGCTGAATCTATCAGCCATTTCCATCTTTTCTTGCGGTTAAGTATAATTTGGATAGAACACCAAAATACTCATATTTGAGATGTTCTAGCCGTACAAAGATAGCCCGCTGGATGCCTCTGATGGTCTGAGGAGGTCTGCTGCATGACCATGGACAAGATTCCATGAGAAACCATCAGTGAGGTTGCAACATGTGCTTACATCCAGTCTTACCATTATCAACTGTATCAGCTCCTGAAAAATGTCAAAGGTTATCTCAGCTATGGATGATGTTCTTCTATAATTATGTTTAAAGGAAGTGAAAGGAAAGACACATTCTTGCTGCTTCACCTGTGAGTACTGATTTTAAAATTATTCTGTTGATTTCAATGGACACAAAAATCAGAAAGACAACAAAAGAAACATTTTAAAGTTTTAACTTAGTCTTAGACAGGGAAATGGGCAAAGTCCCATTCATGATCTCATATAAACCCACTTCCTCTCCATGTGGCTGCAGACTCGGGTACCTTTGAAAATCTGATATGAAAGACTGCATGTCAGCAGTGTTTTTCACAGTGTGATCTTAGTGGACAAAATATTTTCATTGTCAGTCTGAGCGGGAAGTAACGCTACCCAGTGTGTGTGGACATCGTGGGCTTTGACTACACTCTGAGAGCTCCTAAAACAATAATAACTGTGACTCACTCTCACTCTCCTCCAGCTGGTAAAATTGGCAAAAGAAGAAACCCTTCCCACAGTTTTTAGAAGGCCTGTTAGTCATGCAATAGTGAGACCAATATTGCAGATTTTGGCGGATAGTAAACAGAGCTCAGACACAGTGGTGGTGGCACATGCCATCCCAGGATGTTAAATATAAGATGCTGCTGATTGGCATCCTCCTAGGCTGAGAAATTAAGGCAACAGTGAAATGCCAAAAAACTGCAATTACTAAACTGGCCACTTGGGACTGGCTCCAAGTCTGAGACTCAACAGCACAGCAGAAATAAAAATGTTTATACAAAAAGAGCTGAAGCTATCAGGCCCAGTGCTGCTCTAGAGGTAAATGTGCCAGCCCTCCTTTGCAAATTAGCAAACAAGAAACAACTTCTTAATGACGGCATAACAAAAGAGAAATGCAAGCAGGTTTTAGGAATGCAAGTGTGATTAAATAACCAATATCAATATAGTCTGAACGCAAGGATGCACCCCTCCTGTTATGTGTCAACACTCACCTCACCTCTCTTCCTATCTGACTTACATATTATACACAACGGAGGAATATCATGGATTTTTTAAGTCTGACTGTTCATTACTAACATTTTCAGGTCCATTTATGCCAACTTTATATGTGGATATAGGTTTGTCTGTCTTAAGAGTTACAAACATCAGTTCAAATGTACTCTCACTCATCTTTAATGTTGGATGGACATAAAAAAAAAAAGTAAAAAAGTAGCTGTCTCACATGGACCTCTACAACTCCTTTGTTGCTGCTGTAACTGTCTGTCTCTGATCAGGTGAGCTAATGTCATTTATGTTTGTAGATATTTCAACAGAGAGTTAGAGCTCTGCCATTTTCCAAAGTATTATTCAGGATTGTATTTTGCTGCTTTGGCTTAAACTATTGGCTATTTTGCTCAACACTACCCCCATGATTAGTGGTGGTATTGCAATTTTTAGTCCATAGAGCTCAACAGTGTGGTTCCAGAAGTAAAGTTCACATTCATTTTCTTTATAGCAGATTTGATTATCAGCCATATTGTATAAAATACCCAAACTAGAATTACCACGAGCTACCTGAGTGTGAAACAATGGTATGTTCTCCTATGGAACACAAAGGTTCATGAGATATCAACCTCCTTTAAGAAAACATGATGATTTGTGATCTCTGAAAAAAAAAAAATAAATAAATAAATAAAACTATAGTACCCACAATCCTAGAGCATCAAAGCAATGTCTCTGATTGGTTGAAATGTGCACCGCGCCCTTAAACAAGACTGTCAACAGTTGATGACGACATGCCGCTTTAGTGTGAAGTGATAAATGCTTGAAATATGTTTTACAACAATATAATTTTAAATGTAAAAACTTCAACAAAGATGTGTGTAGACAAAGGAGCATATATGGTTTGAAAGCTTGAAAGTATATTTCTAACAAGGAATAAAATGAATACCAATGGACTGTGGGATACGTAATGTTGTCTTTTCCTGTTTCTTGATTGCCCTTTTGCAAATAAAATGTTTAATATTCTCTAGTTTGCAGGTTGGTTTGCTCCATGCATTAAAGGGTTGCAATCAGAATTTTGCAAAATGTCTACGTGGGATTTGAATTGCGAATTTTATCTCCGGAACTAGAGCCGTTGAAAAAGTAGACGGTCACTGTTGAGCTCTATTTCCACAAGCTTAGAGAGACGTGCGTACGAAATGGATGCAGAGGATTAAAGTATTTTATGGCCAACAGATTTTTAATTTGAAAGAAATACGCAAAATCAAGAAACACGGTGTTTCACGGTTACTACCTAAACATAGGAAAGCAAAACATGAGAAAAAAAAATAATGTAAAAGGGAAAAAAAAAACAACAACAGCAACAAAAAAAAAAAACAACAAAAAAACAAGAAATTAAATTGCACTCCATTTTTGAATATTCAGTTCTTGTTCTGTTCAGTTCATGTCTTCTCTGAAAACGAAAAACAGACAAATCAAATCCATTCTCATTTATTGATTTTTGATTCTCATTTTCATACTGAACAGCCTGAGCAGGACAAAAGCATGTATGTTTTGTGTTTTGCTGTCATATTTTTAAACAGGCAAAAAACTGCTTGTTTCTTGAATTTGGATTTATAATTTCAAAGTAAAATATAAGTGGCCGTGCAATTTACTAACTGCAAAGTACATACAGAACTCTCAGTTCTTGATCTGTATGGTTTTCGAAGGTAAAGCATAAATGAGCCTTTAGTCTCGTATCCTCCTGTACCAAGTACTAAATAACAAATCTTTATAATTAGAGATCTAGTTTTTAGCTTGCATTGTTCTCATCTTCCATGTAGAAAAAGAAGCCACGGACGAACATTTTTGTCAAAACCTGGTCCTAACCAGGTCGCCACTAGAGCAGCACCCTTGTTTTTGCTTTGTAACCTGGTAGCTGCATTTACCTCTGACTTTCTGAGGACCTCTCTACATGTTGAAAGCTCTGTTTGCATCATCTGTGTGATAGAGGCAAAGACTATCAACTACTCAACAAATAGGATCTAATTTCATGAACTTAGATGGTTAAGTACCCATAGAAACAGATTGTATATCTCTCTCAAATTCTATGGTCCTTAATTCTCTCCAGCTCTGTAAGAAGCCATATAACACCAAAAATAAGTTTCAGAACTCCAGCTGAAAAGCCAATAGGTGGTGTCACAACAGCCACATCCATTATCCATGAACTTTATGGGAACTACTTAGCTTAATCATTGTCTGGTGTTCGGGCCTTTCCTTTGACATTTATGAGGTTAATTCATGGGGAGGTTGCGTGAGTTCAAGTCCCACCCAAAGTGGAAAACACTGTGTTAAGTTACAGTAATACTGTCTGCTGCTACTGTTGCTAGAGTGATGTTCCTGAGCTTCCCCTTCTGCTGTGCCCTTGGCTGACAGAGAACGCCCCTGTCCCCTGTCCCGCTTCCTGTGCCGGCACAGGGCAAGCCGCCCAGAATCCCAAATGTCAGCGGACGGCTTAAGAAGCGACAGCTGCTGTTGCATCTTGAATGTCCGCTGCCACATTCTGAGAAGTGTTGAAAAGGATGAAGTGACATTTGCAGTGGGTTCCTCTTCACATCCTCTTGTCTCCTATCTCTCGGTATTTCCACCACGCCACCCCTTGTTTCCTGCCCCGCTGTGGCCATGAATCTACATAGGATACTAGTCTTCTTACCAGGCTAAACATCATGCTGAGTTTGACATTCATCATTTATTGATGGGCTGTTCTTTAATTGCAGCAGGAGAGTGCTCGGCTGCTCCGCTCTCACACTGGCTGATCCACGGGGAAGGGGCCGCCGACTGAGGGCCGTATTTACTCAGCGTGCTGGGAGCACCACTGTTGACTTCTAATGGTTGTGACACACAAAAAAATAACCTGCAGGGTTGTTTTTCTGCTCTTTCCAATTTGTTAGCATTTCACTCCCTACTAACACTTCCACTCCCTTCTGTTCTTACTCTAGAGACCCCAAGGTGGCTAGAGGGCAGAAATGAAATCATTTATGACTGAATGGAAGTGGAGTTAGAGAGCTTTAACTTGATTGTCAAGCTCATATGAAGCCTCTCAACCTGGATAAACACCACTGATCATATACCATTAAGATGTGTAATAGTCTGGGAGTTCCAGTTGAATACTGAGTGCTAAAATCAGCCTCTGCTCTAAAGAGGTCCAAATTTTATTTGCACGTATGGACTAGAATCAAAATAAAACATTTGCTAAACACTTTAAGGCTTTTTGGTAAAAACAACCTGTGTAGACTTTTTATTCTTTGGGTTTTACCAGATGTTGATTTTTAACTACAGTGTGGCACATTATTCCTGTGTGGAGCCTGGGGGGACTCAGCTTTTCTTACATACAAGTAGGGGGCTCCAAGGGAAAAGGTGAGAACATCTGCCCTGCAGACCACATGTGTAACAGTGCAGCACTTCTCTAATGAATAAATCTGAATGTAAAGATCATAAAAAATACATCTAGATGCATTTAATTGACTCCCAAACCAACACACTGGGAAGAAAAAAATGCACTAGTAAAAATGTTTTCAAGATACATTAAGCAATTCTTTTTTCTACATACAATCAAAACAAAGCAATCATTTATGATCAAAAAATATTGATTTGACAGCTCTTAATTATATTCTATAGAGGCCCTATTCGGATACATTTTTTAACCCTAGCTCTTTAAACTGGTCTAATCCTTCCCTGTTTTCTTCCTACAGCATTCATGCACTGTTTCTCAGGACCAATACAACATTATCCTCTTTCTAATCTACACTTGGCATGGGATAAATCTGCCTCCATATGCATCTGGACATTTGGTTAATTTTAGCTGTGAGAGGGCAGAGATTAAACGGTGATTGTCATCCTCCTTTCCGGGAATCAAACGTGACAATTAGGAGCATTTTATTCATGTAATACTGGCTCATGTGTTCACATTGAATTTAGTACGAATCAATGGTTGCTGGCTAAAGTAGACATGCTTGTCATTGTGATGTGCTTAATGCTGATGACATTTATATAAATGCTTGGTGATTGTATTTTCAGGCTGCTGGATCAAGCAGATGGTGTGGTAACCAGGTGTCAGAGATGCCTCATGACAGAATGAACTGCAGTCAAGGAAAAATAAACAACAAACATTTTTACCCAACAAGACTGCCAAAACACCACCTAAAAAGCTGCAAAATTTCAGCTTAATAAAATGCATAATCAATAAAAATGTTTCAGCTAATTTTTAATTTTGATTTAATGAATTTTCAACCATCCTGAAGCCAATTCTAGCTGGGTTTCCATTCTACTGAACTTAGAAAGGCTGAATATTAACAAAGATGACACTTCAAATCCAAAATTTCTAAATCTAATGAATAAAGCTGCAGGGTTTTTTAGGTCATGTTTGCACAAAAACAGAATTACTTGTGTTTTCAACAAGATTCTGGGGCCAGACGACAACATTATTAAGATAAGTGCCATGAACACAGAACCACAAACCCAAGTAAAAATGCTGAATCCCTGTGCTTCATCATTGAAAAACGCATATCTGATGAGATACATGTACTCAAAATTCACTCAGTGAGATGTTTCTTATTTAACATTCTGCCGTGATGTTAACCCAGGTTTAAACCTGCGGACACATCAGTTAGTTAAAAATCCCATATTGAGCTGTGTTTCCACTGACAAGGTCACCCAACCCTCGAGCACCAGCAGGTTCCCCCCTCATGTTTCATTTACACTCCTCTTAACACTTGAGTTACGTGTCACTGCTGCAAAGACTAGAAAATCAATTTGTGCAAGCAGCTTTCAAGAAAGCAATGCCCTGTCCGTTCCTCTTGTGGACACTCAATATCAAATAGTTTTCCTCAGGTTTCAAGGTTACAAAAGAACAAACGAGAAAAAAACCACAGGAACATGCATCTTCTACAAGAGCCTGAAAACACTTACAAAACCAAGGTGGAAAAAGGAAAATTGATGAAATTAGTTAGGGCACAGTGCTCTCAGAGTTATAATTAGAGTGAGTTTTTTTTTTTAAACATAATTTTATTATTTTTAAATAATAAAAAACATTAAATAAACCATGTAAAGGAATTTGTTTGATGCACTTTAATGCCAACCAAACTCTGAGTGTAATGGCATTGTCACAACACCATTGACTCTCGTCTAGAAAATATTTGGCGATGCCTGAGGGACGTTTGCCATTTTGTTACTGAAAGGGGGCTGAGGGGCATCTCAAGGCTCAATTTTACTCTGTATTTAAAACGGACATGGACGGAGTGTTCTGTCTCTACTCTCCGCATTTATTTCATCTGTGTTTTGTCCATCCTCTCAAAGCTTACAGACATGGATCAAATGTTGCAATACTGCTGGCAATCGTGGAAGCAGTGTGGATCAAAGTAGCCTATAGTGATGGGTCATGAGCAAAAGCTGCGGTTTGGATTATATTTAGGATGAAAGCTGATTGGCGCGTCTCATTTGATTGACAGATAGCTTGGCAGGCAGAGGCTCTGTTTCTGTCAACTGGAATGCTAGCTAGCAGGCTGACAGGAAGTCGTGCTTAGTGGGCGGGCCGTTAGGTTGATCCAAAGTTTGGATGAGACTGCAATTTCAATATGGAAGCCTCCACGAATGGGCTTCAAGAACCGTTTTAGCCCGCCTATTGTAAGCAGACAACTGACGTCACATGGGGTTTGTCCAATTCTTTCTACAGTCTATGGTTCAGCCCCAGCTCTGGTCAGAACTTTGTTTTGATTGGCCAGCATGGCCGCCATGAGGCCAATCACACGTAAGGATAAAGGATAATACCATTATGTGAAAACAGAGAGGGGATTATTGCAACCCAATCCATTCCGGAAACCCGATTTGTACTGCGCATGCGCAAATGCGTCTACATCCGCTCAGCAGTGGAATTTAAATTTAAATGCTAAACCTAAGAATGGTTTTGTAAAAGAATAAATGCACAAAATTATGCAATTATAAGGCTTCTCATAAAAACACTGAATGCAAAAGGGTTTTCAACACACTAACCATTATTTTTTGCGAAGTTGAGGTAAAATATAGGGCTACAAAAGATCCTAAATAAAGAGCCATTCGGGAGTCGAAAGAGCCAGCTCTTCTTTGGGAGCCGAGCCAAAAGAGCCGGCTCTCTGAAAAGAGCCGAACTTCCCATCACTAACAGCCTAGTCAGAAGAATACAACCAAGAAGATGAGGAGATCCTTGTGGGACAGCGATATCGAGATGTGTATAAATAGGAGGCAAGCGGCAACCTCCAGTCCTGAAAAATGAAGCCAATGCGGAAGTGCAAAAACTTGCAATACAGCAAGTGTCCACTTGAGGCTGGCTCCAGGAACACCGGCATTCCTGTAGGAACACCTGTTAAAAATCCAGATTTTACACTAGAAATAAACTGGTTTACAGCCTGGTTCAAAAAACCAAATGTGTCTCATTAGCAAGTGTCTTCATGTGCTCTAAGTGTACGGGGGTTTAATTTATTTTGTACCTCAATCATTTAGATTATATTTAGGATAAACCTCACTGCGAACTAATTGGCGCGTCACATTTGATTAACAGATAGCTTGAAAGACAGAAGCTACATTTCTGTCAACCAGAATGCTAGTTAGCCAGCTGACAGAAAGTCAAGCTTAGTGGGCAGGCTGTTAGGTTGATCCAAAGTTCGAATGAGACAGCGTTTTTAATATGGAAGCCGCCACGGATTGGTATCCAAAGCAGTGTGAGTTCGCCTATTGTAAGCAGACGGCTGACGTCATACAGGCTTTATCCAATGCTTTCTACAGTCTATGCCCAGGACCCTCCATCATCTCCCTAGAGTGAAATCAGGATCCAAATGTCAAAAGTGTTTAACCACTCAAATTTATTTAATAAAAATGTTGCACAGATGCAACAAAACATCAACCTGACACGCCATCTGGAAAACCTCCCATAGAAGGTGTTTGGGAAAGGGCAGAGCCTTTGAAAAAAAAAAAAAATCAGAGGGTGATTGGATGAATGTTCTGTCTGTCACATCTTTACTGACCAATCAGAGCAACAAACCACATCAAGTTGTAGCTGCTACCAAGGTGCGCCGCTACCGAGGAGTAAATTCCATAGAGAGTTGCATAACACGAACCATAGCGACTGTAGACATGTCAGTACACAACTTTTGTCGTTTTTGAAAAGAAAACAACTCAATGCTTTTCTCTGTTCTTATTCTAACGAAGAAATGTTGTCAATTTCTGATAAAACTGACGCTATAGCAGCATCCATGCTAATGTCATCTGCCATATCTGAACCTGCCTCTTCTTGCTTCTTGCTTACGTCACGACCCTGCTGTGCCCGAAAGTATTGCCCCATGATGCTGATTGGTCCTGTCACTTTCTAATTGGGCCCAATCTGTTCAGACGGGAGCTTTGCAAGATGGATTCGCCAGTGAGAAACACGGAAACGGGCGAATCTATCAGCTTTGCAAGGTTAACAAAACATATGACTAAACTAAGAGACAAAGAGCTCTAAGAAAAAAAGAGCTCTAAGAAATAGAGCACATTTGAAAGCTCATCATTGCAGAGGCCTTGGGAGGACATACATGAATTTTATTGTACTCTGTTCTCTGTGCCAGCATGTATATTTAGCTTGTTTTCCAGACATAATATGAAATAATTACAAAAAATGAGAAAATAAGCTTTTTTATACTGAAATAAGTTTTAAAAAAATTGCAGTCTCAAGAAAACAACCAAATTTACTCTTATTATTGCAAAACTGAGTAGGATAAATGCTCGTGTGACTGTTTTCTGCTTCCGTTCATTGTAGGCTTTAAGATACTTTTTTTTTTTTTTTCAGGCAGACAATGGGGACCCGTTAAAAACAGCTCCACAACCTACTCTTGTGTCTTTACCCTTCAGATGAGAACCACTAATTTGTGACATGCTAGTTCGGATAAATAAAGAGAGGCATCTTTTTCACTTAAGATAAATTTATTCCTTTTTTTTTTTTTTTTTTTTTTTTGCAAGCCTGAGACTTATTTGGGTTAGGTGACTTTCTGCACCAGGCAAAGCTGCCAAACAAGAGATGAAGCTGATAATCAAGCATCATTTAAAATGCAGTCTGTAATGAATCATGCTGAAGAATGTACACTCTGCTGTTTTTTCAAATGTCTTGCTCATCCAGCTGTCTCATTTTCTCTTCTTAGCTTCATCCACCACTGTCCTCTTCCATCTCTGAGTGCAGCCATTGTATCAAATAGTACAGAGACAGGCTAACAGGCTTCTTCCTGGCTGAAATAATTACACAGAACTGCTCACACTTCTCAATGGAGAACTGCAGCAGGTTGTTACTTGGTGCTAAAGGCTGGTGACTGGGGCGCTCTGTGGGACTGAGATGGACACTATTTTCCCAGTTTAAAGGCATTATACAATCATATTCACTTTGAAATGACTATTTTAAGGGAATAAAATTGTTTGAACCACCTAAGACAGTCAAACAGGTAATATTTTTGAACAACGGCACAAGGGAAGTCATTATTTTACGTTTTAAGGAGAAGTTCAAACATCAAATTAAGTCAGATTTTTGGTTTGTGAGTTTCAAAAGTACAATGTAAAAAATATATTTTTAATAATAATTAATTCACTAACACATCCATTGAATTGCTGAAATATTCGTTCGTATTCATGGATTCAGTTTCTAAAATCTGACTATCTTTGTTTGTCTGCTAACAACAGACTAATAAGCCAGGATAAGACTAACCAGAATGACAATGAACATATCAATGCATGTCACATAGTGACCCTGCAACCCAGTGGGCTTTCTAAATTAGACTTTCACTTACAGTAAATAAATCAAGCCGTAGTAATTATGAAGTTTTCTGCAGCTCAATGACATTGCAGTTCCCTTGTTGTCAGCTCAGCCTCAAGTGAAAGCCAGTGGAAATCAACATTAATGAGCCGTATATGGTTTTAAAACCAAGTTTGATCAAGCATGCACACAAGCACATCAGACTGTCACTTTGAGAGAGACACAAAAAGCTGAGCAAAGTCAAAGTCATTTGGAGACGGGGAAAAACAAACCAGCCCAGGAGATGAATATTCAAATACATAAAAAAAGAAACTTTATAAAGTTTTTAGTGTTCACTGCCAAAAGAAGACACAATCTGCCAATTTTGTTCTGAGATAGCTGATGACGTGGGTTGAAGTGAACGGTAGGGTACCAAGAAACTCCTTAAGGTACTTCAGAGATTGAGTTTTGTATCCCATCTGCTTCAAACTTTTTTGGTTTAATCCACCAAAAAATGATGCACTGAAGCTATAAACATTTATTTACATGAACTTTAATGTGTCAGTGATTGGGCTTGGACATTTATTTGGGTTATCCATAGGTTCCACATGGAACTGACCAGAGCCTGATTTAAAAATTAAAAAAAAAAAAAATGAAGCTCCAAATAGACAGATGCAGTTAACCCTTAAATCAGGCCTGTCCAAACATTTTGACGTAGTTCTCATTAATCCCTGCGTGCATTAATGCTGCTGCTGGCAAAGCTTAACCTCCTCCACCCCAGCCTCCTCCTTTATAGCATAAAGCTTGTTGCACCCTCATATTCAGATTCATGCCACTATGCATTAATTGCTTTTGAACTGAATTTATTGTATTCGGTACACATTGTCATAAAAGTATCTAATTATATGGGAGTGTCATGCAATCCCTGGAAAGTCAAAGCATGCTGCTTGACTAACCTAGGAGGCATCTTTTGAGCACAGCCTTCTCTGCTGAGTAGAACTGTATATCCATTTTGCAATAAAATGGTAAAATGTATGAAAAGACTGTTCCTGACTTAACCATATTTTTCGTACTGATCCATGCAAAAATCATAGTTTAATCTTGCTTATATCTTGTTTTTCTAATCTCTCTCCTTTACCCTCTCTGTAGTTTTAAGCACTATAGCCACTTTATCATGCTTTCTTCTGTACTGTGATGGTGATTGTTGATTGTGTGTGAAAAGGAGGCTGACTCACTCACTGTTAACCAAATCTACCTACAGGTATAAATAAAGTTACCCTGCATGACAGGAGGTCATTCTGTGTTATCTTTTGTGTTCTGCTTTAGGTGAGGACAAGAAATAAGAAGTGCTGGCAGGAAGACCTGCAGGGAGCCTGGGGTAACAAGTAAGTGATGGATTGAGTATAACAGGCAATGACTTCTACTGTTGGAGAGGATTCAAGGAAAGAGAAGAAAAAGGTAGGAAAAAACAGAAACTTTGCCTCTTCTGTTGTCCTGTAACTTTGGTGGATGAAAGTGATTTAATGTGTGAAAGCCTTTGTGTTAAAGATATGTATGCTGAAGTTGAGATGAAATGAGCTGCTTGGCTAACATGAGAGGGAATATTAAGCTACTTTGCAGCTGTGAGCTGCCTGTTAAGGAGTATTTGTAGAATCAGTTTGCAGTAGTTAATAGGAAAATGTATGCTAACTGCACAGCTATAGGCTCCTAACTTGTATTGGTGCATCAGCTGGCACTAGTTTGAAGTTATGCTAACTGTCTGGCAAGTTTTGGTAGCATTGGCTGTAGGCTATGCAGAACCATAGTATGCAAAGCTTGAGATTGCTTATTAAGGTTATCTGTTGCACAGTAGCAGTAATTTGATAGTGGCTTTCAGCTTTAGGTTGTTTTTAAGGTGATTTGTGTTTGCAGTAGTGGCAATCAGGCCCAGATCAAGAATGCAGAGGCCACTGGGTACAAAATCCTGGAGGGCCCCCCAAAACTCCCCACTACCTCTGACACCGCACACATGCTTGCTGTTAAGTTTTTGAATATTAGGCTGCTATTTGTTGGAAACACCTGTAGCTTATAGAGGATTTACACTCACAGGCTATGGACCATATGATCATGAAAAAGGATGAAGTATATCTGTAGATCTTCTGTCCCAAAAATCAGTTTTAAAATTGAAAAAATAATTTTCTTACGTCAATGAAAGCCAGTTTCCATGATTAAAAAATGAATGCAAACCTACATTGTTGTTTCATAATGTTAGCTATTTTATTATAGTGGCCTACCATGCTACTCATTCATATTTAAGGACAGGTTTTACAGTTGTACAAAGCTTTGTCACTTAAAAAATATATTCATTAGAGGTCAACCAATATTGATTTTTCAGGGCTGATATGGTTACAGATTATTAGTTGCTTCAGAGACCAATAACTGATATTTGGGACCTATATGCATTTATTAGGATGTATACATGCACTCAATGTGACAAAAGTAAAATTGCTTAATCCAAAAAATGAAGGAAAATAAACAAGTAGCCCTAGTGCTATCAGTATAAAAATGTCACAGAGTATCATAGTGGAATCAGGAAAACAGGAGGTGATGCCACACACTCACTGTGTCAGCGGCACCCAGGATTTTAGTTGCACTGCTTTGCAGTGGAACTAAAGTGGCACACTTTTTGATAAATTTAACTTTTATCTAAAATGCTGATACCTGTTGTCAGCCAAATGCCAAATAACAGCCTCAATAAGTGGCCAGGGAAATAATCATTATACACCTACTTTTCTCAGTATTTTTTTTTTCAATTTTTCCATATCCCTGAATCATGGGGGTTGTTTTCAGGGTAGGTTTTATTTACAACATTTACTCTTATTTGTATTGACATTGACTGAATCCTACCTGCCCTCTCACATGGTTGGGTCTGTTTGTGGTGGTGATGGCGCCTCACTCAGTCAGCAGCAAACTGACTGAGGAGCTGCAGCTGCTGCAGAGGCAATGCTTTACATTTAGTCCTTGTTATGTCACAGCTACTATTTTTAAAGAGCTTAGCTGCATTGTTTACTAATTACTTGTTATAAAGCCTGTAACACCATATAATTCACTGATTTGATTCATAAACTTGGATGATGGTTTGCACAGTTTATATTGTATTATGTATTACACATCTGGCACTGCTAGCTTACATTGCTGGCTTCTACACAGTCATGTCCACGTGGGGTGTTTACGTCAAGCTGTGTGTTTGTTTTAAAGACAAAATATATAATTGTTCTTCTCTCTTGATTACCACCATGAATTGCATTAGCCATTGACAAGGTACACATGGAACCAATGTAACAGCAGTGTTTCCAGTCTATCCCTGCTCGACCAAGTGCAGTGATAGATGGAGATAGAGCGTGATTTGCAGGAAGAGATTATGAGTGCTCCTTTGCATGTCCATCCCTCGCGAGTGCTGCCTGTATAATGCCACTGTACACCGGCCCTCCTGGCCCAAATCCAGCCCGGCCCACTGGAATTCTCCCAGTTCTTCAGATTAGCCACTCTGGGCATGGACCTATAGCCTTTGCACAACTACAACCAGGTAATCAAGGATACTGTTAACATTTGCTTGCACTGCTGAAGGCTGCTTATTGAAAGTATTTGTAGGTTATCAGTTAGCAGGGCTAATATTGCTAACCGTTGAATCTCTATCGGTCCTCCAATAAGGACATCTGTTCAACAAAAAAAATAAATAAATAAATAAAAATAGAAAATATCTTCATTTAAGGAATAATTTGTTAACAAAAATGGTCAATTTAACAAATGAAATTGGAAATAAATGGGAAAAAATGCAAACTAGGGTCCAAACTCAAAATGAGGTCAACTAAGCAAAAAGAATTGAAGCTTCAACCTAACAAGACATAACTAAACAGACCTGACAATCACTAACACATGGGGGTTATAATCACAAAATGGACTAGTCCAACACAAACAAGGGGGGAACTAAATGGACAACAAACTAAAGATGTAACTTATTTAAACAAAACCAACCAAAATTAACATATTTAAATAAACTATTTACAATAAATGATAACTCAAATATCAGGAAGTCCAAAACAAAAGAAATTAATCTAATTAGTAAATCATAGTCCAAGTCTCCCCTCCTTCAGTCTCCACTGCTGGCAGCCTCCACTTCCTGTGAGCAGGGCTTAAAAGGCCATCTTAAGCAGCCAGCATGTCCTTTGTCTGATTATCTCAAAAAAAACCAACAAAAAAACCAACAAAAAAAAAAGCGTGAGTATTACTGAAAATGAAACAAAATAGCATCAAATAAAGCAAATGACAGAATGTTAACTAAATTGTGTGCACCCAAATCAGAAAAAAAACTCAACTGCAACAAAGTGAAGTCTATTTTAACAAATGTAAAAGTGTGATGTGATTTTTTTAAAGGGGAAACAAAAGTGACTAAGATTTCCCAAATTAAATCAAAAGAAATACTAACACAAGGTGGCAGCAGATGATGTGGCCGCCACAAACATGATGCATCTTTAACCAAATAAGTGAACACATTAACAAAAGCTGCACTTACAATAAAGCCTTGCACTTGACATTTTCTTTAGTATAATGATGACAATTTTGAGTTGACATTACCAGACACTGATGTGACCTCCATCAGTCAGCGTGGGTTTTCATAGTTGGTCATCAGTTGTTGTGAATTCAGCTCAGATGTTCCTGAATAACAAACCTAGCTGCAGACTAGAGGGTATACAGTATACTACCTCCATGCAAATCCCATTTCCAGGGCCTCTTATACAAACAAATTAATGTCAAGAGACTTTTGGTACCACGAATGAGGACCGGACATCTGCATGACTACCCTCAGCAACAGCAAGGCCATTATACCCAGTAGTGACAGTGCTCTACTTACATTTCAATGTGAGCCATCTCCATTTTAAGTATCTCTAAGTCCATTTCATCTGAGCTGCTTAGCAATTAATCAACTGACAGACATGGGGCAGGGGAAATGTGTCGTCAAGATTAATATGTGCCTTTTTCCAAGAACAGCTTTTCCTGTAGTTTCATCCTTGCAGCTGTGAGTAGTTAAGAATACAACAGTGAAAAAAAACCTCTACTACAACTGGATGACTAATATTAGCTCAAGCATTACTCACTTAGTGAGATCTACAATAGCAACAGTTGGGAACCTCACACTGCTGCACATCTACATTCATGTTCCTTTTTCCTTTCATTAATATATAAAAGTATATTCCATCCTTGTTGTTCTGTAGCTTTTATTGCTGAAGGATTGAGGTGTTACATTTTATCTTACAAGTATTGATTCCAGATCCACCAGATACCTGAATTTACATTAAGGAGAAAGGACAGACTCCTGTGATTGACTGGCAACTAGTCCAGGGTGCACCCGACCTCTATCCTAATGACAGCTGGGATCAGCTTCACCCTGTTCTAAACGGGACAAGCAGTGTAGATAATGGATGGAGACGGGACGGCCTTCACTAGTTTTTCACAAGTTAACAAAGCAAGAGAAAGAAACAGGCAGTCAAGCCAGACAAATGATGGTGGAAAATAAAGCCTACTTTAGTGACACTTAGTGTCTAAAAGCAAGAGGCAAAAGTGACTTTATATGACTAACTTAATTTTATAATTAACATGGCACACAATTCAGGTGTGAGGGGGTTACGGAGCACTAAAAGTTTAGATTAAAGGCCAATGTACACGGCCAGTGCTTTGATAATACAAAATATGCAATATATATATACCTGCATAGCAATCAGCACTCTGAGTGCCATAAATGGTGTTGGCATCAGATGTTTACAGTTTAAAGCATAAGTAAACCCCCAGCTCAGAGCTAACTCCGCCCACTTCAGACTTTTGAAAATTGCACAAACATGGGTAGTTTGGTACTAAGAGGAGGGAGGGGAAAAAGGACAGGGTTTTCCAGATGAAGTGGGAGTGACAGTGATGTCCCCTTGCTAGAAAGTCACACAGAGTCCCGCGGCACTGCTGCCTCAGAGCAATCTTTTGAGGTTGACGATTTTTCCCCTCCAGAGTCCCCTGAAGTAGGCTGTGGAGTGGTGGTGGACTGTGGTGGTCCTGAGCACTCCCTGTTTGGGCCGTTGGCTCTACCACCGGCGTTACTAAAGCCGGAGCCCTCAGAGCTGAGGCGGTGCAGATGCATGAGAGGATGGGAGTGGTCTCTGAATGGTAAAGTTGGTTAGAGGCGGTAACGTTCTACCTTCTATATAGAGTTTGTGACATAGAAACCTACCGATGGTAGGATTCTGTGTCACATAAGCCACGCCTTTTCAGAAAAGATTTTTCAGAGCAGATGTCCATTTCAGCTAATGCATATTTGTATTAATTTGGTGCAAATGTCAGAAATAACACCAGCGCTGATGTGTTTTATCATGGTTCAGTTGGATATCTCGGTGTAAAGCTGAAAAAAAAAAAGTTTAAGTGTTCACTACCTCTTTAACCTTTAGAACACTGTGCTTATCATTAGCTATGTTTGCATGGACCACTTGTAATTGGAATAAATGCCTGATCTGAATAAAAATGCTTCATAGAAACACTTTATTCAGAATAAAATCCTCAGATTTGGCTCATTCAGAAAAAAAAATCATTCCAATTGAGAGGAGTTGCAGAAATAATTCTTCTGCTGCTGCTCCTCAGTAACTAAAGCATTATTGGCTACTTTATACTACTTTCTCTATGAATTTAAACAGAGCTGAGAAAAAAGTTAGAAGGGCAGATGCTTTAGGCAAAAGTATCAGCTTAGACCTTTTTTGTCCTGTTTTGTCTTTTTATAGTCTTCTAGTTTTAATGCTAAAATAGCATCGACTCAGACTAAATGGACTAACCGGACTAAACTTAACTAAAACTATGAGTCATTTATAAAAGAAAATATTAAGGCTTTGTGCTTGCATTAGTGTGGCATTCATACTGTAAATAGTTTGACCCTTCATAATTAGTTCTTAATTTGCTGAGAAACTGTTGGTGTTCCAACATATCCCTTCATTAAAAGCCATTACAAAGAGCATTTTCCTTTTACAGCTCAGTTTTTCAATATTTTTCCTTTCCTCCCAGGCTTTAGAGATACAATCTGCTTCAGAACTACTGGATCACAATTGTTGTTATTCAGATTTTTTTCTAAGAATTCTAACTGTTTTGAGACGTGTAACACACCTGCCTCATCAACTCCTTCGAAAACTGAGTGTGTAACAGAAACCGTCCACTAAGTGAATGTGCAGCTACTCCTGCAGATCCCAGGATGACATGGCAACCCCTAATTCTACTACTAGGATTGTTCTCATGTTCTGGACCCAGTGCAGAGCTGCAGACTTCACTGGTTTCATCAGTTAAATGGGTAAGTTAACACTAAAAACCATGTGAGGCTATGTAAGGGAGGAAGCAACAAAGCAGCCAGCAGCTTGCATTTCTGAAACAGATGCAATATTTAACTGGGACCCTAGGAGCCAAAATGCAAATAAGCAGAGTCTTTACATGTGCACCTTGGGTAAAAATGAATCGATGAATTGCCAGTTTTTAAACTTGTAGAGCTGTTTCAGTAGTGTGGATACATCACGTATCTGGCACTGGGTATTGACAGTGTCCCGACAGCCATCATAATGGCTGTAAAGTTGCCTTGAAACTTAGTAAGTCTTCACTGAGTCTGAGACTTTTAAATTGTTAAAACTCTCTTTGAAGGAAGCACATCAAGAAGAATTCTTAATGGATGAGCAACATCACTGATTTTCTCTGCAACAAAGTGCAAACATGTATTTTTAAAGACACATCAAAAGCTTCTGAGACAGCAAAGACTTTGTATCATTTTCATATAAAACTGAAGTGCCAGTAAAATGGAGTATAATTTACTAAGATATCAGGTTTAAAAGTGTTGGTTAAAAACTTATTGAGCTTTTATTTTTATGATGTGCTATAAAACATCTTCTCTGATACAAACCTTCTCTCTTCCAGGTGGCACAAAGTCCACAGTCCCAGTGACGCTGCAGATTCGTCTGACTTCGGTGGATGCCTGGAGCAGAGGGTACACAATTACCATCCATGACAACATTACTTCTTTAGAAATTTCACGCCACCCTCATCTGCACAGGTCTAATTCGCCATCGCTCTGCAACAACCTTGGTCTAATTGCATTTACCTGTCGAAGCAAATCCCATTTGGTAAATTCAACACACATTCTGAATTAATCTCTGCTTTACACTTGAGACTAATGGCACCTCTCTTTTTACCATCCAGAACAGTGAGGTTAGTAAGGTAAATAAATAGGCAGGCTCATAATATAATGACAGACCATTTTTCTTCTTAGCTATTTTTGTTATTCTTTAACAAAGCTAGGTTGTAGTAGTAAATATGTTAGATAGATAAATAGATAGATAGATAGATAGATAGATAGATGATTGCATGGGAAATTACAAAAAGTACAAGCTGAATTGTCATATTTTAATAAAGAATATTTGTGATTAGCAGCAAGTTTTGACAGTTTGACCAGAGATAAATTGGTATTATTGATTTATGCTCCTTCGTCAGAGGTACACCAAAGGTCTATGTAGCTGAACCCTACACAGAGGCCTATGCATGCAAAATCAAACTAAGCATTGAAATGACAGTGACTACTAGCCCTGTAACTGGTCTGCTGGTTAGCACTGGTAACTGCCAGTGTCTAAGTCTGTCTGCAGGAATGTTGTGTGGACTCTAGTTTGAGATTAATGGCTATACATGGTGATAAAATGACTCAGATCTACTTGCTGACATCCTAAAATATCAGACGTGCATTTCCTCATCCATGTGTCTTTCACTGACAGAGTAAGTGCAGAGCACCCCCCCGTCCTCTTCTCAGCTAATACAGCAGCTGTAATTTCCATTTCCTTTAAAGTCCCTCCTTTTCTTCTTTGCAATAACTACTGTATAATTAAGTGCTACACAGTATTTATCTGCTCCGACTCCAACATAATGAAACGTTGCAAGGGGACAAGGAACTGGCAAAAAAATTGTTATGTCAAGTACCATTTCAGCAGAATATTACAGAGGGAGGCTGACACAAACATCAAATATGTGGTGCCCACAATGGTATAGGCTACTACAGTTTAAACTTGGTGCATAATAACAATCCAGGCATAAAGGTCCCATTTATAGTCATGTATAAGTATATATGTATGTAAGTATATGTATATGTATTATAGTCAACATATTGTGCACAGTAATGACTGTTAAGTGTTTCTTAACTTTTTAAAACAAATGACTCAACTGAGTTAAACTTTACCACTAACGGACGTTTAAATTAGTCACAATAAACATTACTTAGGCCAACTGACCTATTATTGGCTCTCTGATTGGTCAGTAGATTTACTTATCAGGGAGCTCATTTGCATAAAAACTACTTGCGGGCAGGCAAACTTTTGCCTCAGCTTGTCTTTTAAGTGCATTGTGGTGAAAGAGACCTTAATTTTGTAACTGCATTATTGCTCAGGATGTCTACAGAAACACTTTAGTTGGATTCTACTCTTTGGATGACTGAAATATCAGTTCAGCCCACTGACACGAAGAATACTTTCTGCTACTTTTTACTTTGTGCTCATCTGATATATCTTGTAACATTGAACAGCATGTATGTTGAACCTTGCAATACCATAATGTTCGCTAACTAGCGTCGGCATCAGCTGACAACTTCATGTTAATGCTGGTCTGGCAAAGCAGATCAGAATGTATAGCATCATGTTTTTGTTACCGCATAGCATGAAGACAATCAATGTTCGCCACTATCTCCAAGACAGTCTGACTCGGATGCTTGTTTCGCAGACCACTGCTGTCAGACACTAGCACTGTCAAGACAGAATTACACACAACAAAAATAAACTTTTAATAAAATTTCCATTTGGTGTATGGGCTAGAGCAGAAAAAAAGTTAGATATTAAAAATCTGACCCACAAAACCCAATTACAAATTGTTTGAGTTAGCCTATTAATCAGTCTTCTTAACCACAAAGGAAGCTCTTCCTCAGTGAAAAAATTCTAGCGCAGCTCAAATAGTAAAAGCTAAAGGTTACAAAGCTTTTTGAGCTGTTATAGCTTATGCTACACTAGCTTATGCTATTATTTCTAAAGCTGTTGCTACATAGCTAATTACCTACTCAGCTAACGTAACTATGTTAGCTTGAGCACCTTGCTAAAGCAAAATGCTAATGCAGCTATGTTGTTCTACATGTTAGCGTTAATTATGTAGCTACTGTATCTAATTGTAGCTACATAGCTAAGTAACTTACATTGCTCAAACAAGCCACCATTTACGTAACTCCTTCTAAAACAGAAAATACATTGAACCAGCAAATTGCGTTACATTTGTGAGATGGTGTCACAAAGAAGTGGTCTGCAAAAGGAGCGTCTGAGCGCTGCTGTCAAACACATTCAGGCTGCAGACCATAGATCTCAGCCTCCCACTCAGACACTTAGAGAAACGCAGTCTCTGTCAGGACAGAGCTGTATCTGCTGGTACCACAGATTTACAGTTACAGATTTGTTTTTCAAATATTCAAATTTATTCATAAACAAAGTCTGGCTGTGAAAGAGCCACATTGCGAAAACAATAAACTAAGAAACTTTTCATAAATAAAAGAAAAAAAAAACAAAAGGAAAAAGGTAAGAGGGCTTAATCCTAGATAAAATTATGTTTGGACCTGTTTGAGAAGTAGATACACGAATGGTGACTTGCTTTAACTTTGTTAGCTTTTACTAAATCTAAATTAGCCATGCTAACTATGTGGTAAACAATAAGCCAATGTAGCTAAGTTAGCCTTAGCAACTTGAGCTTTAGCAAACATAGTAAAGCCAATGTAGTTATGTAGGCTATACAAATAATGTAACCAAGTAACTTTTTGAGCTTTAGCTCAGAAGCTATGTAGCTTATGCACCTAATGGAGCAACATATGCTACATTTGCTACGTTACAATGTTTTCATGGAAGTCAAGCTTTTTCCTGTAAGCAGACTGTTTACTCTGCTTTTTAAAAAAACATTTTTTAATTTTTTAACTTTTGATATCCTCACCTTCCCCCTAACTCTAACTGAAGGTTTAATCTGATTTCATGTTGAAAGTTTTACCGTATATTTCTCTTATGACAGACGCACCGTCTCACAGTAATGGTCTGCAGGAGGGGGAGTCTGAGAGCTACTGTCTACAGCCAGACCCCTCTCCTGCTTTATAACCCCTCTTGTTATCTCTAGCATCAGACTTTAGTAATATCTGAAATGTTTTCAACAAGGTTTTAGAGATTTCAGGTCAAACACATACACCCTACTGTATGTCTGTTTGTTATTGTAATTTTATTAAAGAATTCAGTCAATTAATCAATAACAAAAGTTAATCAAGGAAAGCAGGGCTTGACAGACTATTTACCCTTAACATTATCTCAAAATCAGGTGAAAAGATAAAATATTATTTTACATAGAGCAAGGAGACTGTAAAAGGGTAATTTTCTTCAATATTTGTACATTTTTTGTGGAAGTCTAGCAGCTGAGTATGCTTTAATTAGAAAAAGCACTGTAATTATCAGCTGTCTTCTACTTCAGAGTTTTTCAGTTACCTCAGCTCATCCTTTCTTCACACTATAGGAAGTGACATCACATGTTGACAGCGTGGTTGAGGCACGCCTCCCTAGAAACAAGGAGAGGGGAGAGGGCATGAGATAAACGGTGGTAGATTCAGAGGCAGACGTTGGATTGGCATGGCTGTGTGCAGCTCAGCTCTACAATCTGCATCCATGAGGCTGCTGCCTGGACATTTGGATTCTCTCTGCAGAGCAACACAGCCTTGATACGGAGCTGTACGGAGCCAGAGTGAGCCGTGCTGTGTTTTCACAGCATGTTGCAGGGCATTGGGAGATAGAGAGGCAATAATAAGGGGGGACAACCTTACCACACACTTGAGCGATGTTCCGTGAGCTGCTCTCTCTCTCGTTTCAGAGCGACATAGAGACCTCGGACTAATGGAGGGATGCAATGATGTTACTCTTTGCTTGTCATGCTTGAATCACAGCTTCATATTTCCTTTTGTGTCAGAGACCTTATTGTCTTCGTCTGTCACTGCCGCGGAATCAACTGTGGGGTAGCGTGGCGGACAGTGCCCCCTCCTCAACCCCCCTCTCCCTTGTCTGTGCCCCCAGCTTCTCATCACTCCCAGCACGCTCGTCTCTATTTACCTCCTTTAAGCTACCCTCCCTTCTCTGGTGTTAAGCTCTGTCTTTCTTGCTCTCCTGCTCTTTACCGCTTACTATCTCCCTCCTTTTGCTCCTTCAAAGCGTGCAGTCTGCTGTTCTACCCAAGCAGCTCGCTATATGATCTCCTGGAAACCAGTTTTCGCTGCTGTGCTGCTATCTCACAATTCCTGAGCCCTTCTAGATTTCTATCTCCACAGCGGCAGGATGTTTCTTCAAGAGGATTGATCCACGTCCACCCTCTTTCACTTCCCCCTTTCCCTCCCCTTTCCTGATCTCCTGCCCTCTGACCCTAACCCTCTTGCTCTCTACCCACCCCTTTCCTACTCACCCTTATCCCGAGCCTCTTTCCCCCATAATTCATTCCACCCCCTTGACCATGTTGCCATGTGTCTGCTGGCTCCAACTGATCCTCATCTTGCTGTCCTCTGCCTTATGGACCCTGGGGGAGAACTGCCCAGCGACCTGCCTGTGCCCAGATCCTCACACTGTGGACTGCAGCGGCCGTGGGCTGACCCGTTTACCCGATGAGATCCCTTTGGATGTGCGCAGGCTTTTGCTGGCTGACAACTGGATACCCCGCATCCCCTCGGACTTCTTGGTTCTGTACAGTGACTTGGTCTACCTTGACCTACGGAACAACTCCCTCTCGCACATAGAGCCAGGGACACTAAGCACATCTTCCAGGCTGGTCTTCCTTGATTTAGGGAGCAACAATCTGACTGAAATCCCTAAGGGGACTTTTGGGGAGTCCCGAAGCTTGATCAAACTACGTTTGGGTAACAACCCCTATCTGAGCATGGTGAGCGAGGAGGCTTTCCTTGGCCTAACCTCTCTACGAGAGCTGGAACTGGAGCGTAATGCGCTGTCTACCCTTAAGGTGGGGGCACTAAGTCAGTTGCCCTCTCTGCGGGTGGTGAGGCTAGAGGGCAACCCCTGGGTGTGCAACTGCAACTTTGCCAACCTGTTCGCATGGCTGATGGAGAACAGTCAGAAGCTTCCAAACGGTGAGTAGGAGCATCAGAAGCTCCAGCGTTCACCCAAATAAAGCGTATCCGAGCACAACATACAACAGTATTATGACAAACCCATTACCATAACACTGCTCTGGTCTATTTATGTTTCCCTGTAGGAGGGGAAACCCCCCCTCCCTCTCCCTTGTTCTAATTTAGTCTCTTTCTTCCTCCACTCCAACAGCATGTAAGGTTTGTGAATATGAGTGTGCAATATAGGACAACAGCACTTCCTCTCAACTAAAATCAACAGGAATTTTTGCTTTCTACTTCACAAAATATCCCATAATACACCAGTTAAATATGCAAGTATGCTCCAAAGGGAACTGGTAAACATTTATTAAGATTTTTAGCTTGCTGTTTCTATGGTTCCACTGTGCATATAAACCGAGCATTGACCTCTATCCTGCGTGGTAGTCAAATCGATCGATTTGCAGCATCTATATTTACTCATATAATACTTGCTATTTTGTGGACACTGTAAATCACAAAAATTGTTATTGATTTTCCAAATGAAATCAAGCCTTCACCAATATTATTTTTGTTTATTGCTGCTTACATGTGAACATTCAGCCTCGTACTATATTTCCGTCTCCCTCTGTGATTTAGCCTGGAGGCTTGAGTTAGATAACAACTGGGCTGAAGTTTTGGTGTGCTCCAGTGTGCAAGGCAATGTGTGCTTTTATATGTGAACAACAACACAAGACAAAGGGGAGCATCCAGTCCCTTTTGAAGTATTTGGCTGTGGGTAAGATCTCCATACTTTGAGCTGATTTGTCTCAGCATCCAGAGATGCTGGATTCTCAGGGTGTTGCAGGATATGTCCTAGATAAACCATCCCAAATAATCAGATCTCTCTTAATGTTGTTTATTTTAAAGTCAGCTGTATGTATGAAACCCAAAACACCTATCAGGATGTGTTTATTTCTGCACAAATCGTGTTGGTTTGTGTTTTGCTTGGAGGGAACTCGACATGTTGTGAAGGTCAGCCTTATGTGTATTACTGCTAATGTCCTTACAAAGGACACAGACGGCAGTTATCTCATAAGTGCAAGCCAGCACGTGGGAGCAGCAGAGGCAAAAAATAAACACATCTGACAGTTCAGGCACACATGACCAGTAGCTTGTGCTGATATCCTATTCAGATTAGTTAGATTTTACATGTTACATGATCTTTTTGCTTTATCTGGTATAATGATATCGCTGCTTCTTGCAGGGCTGCGTGTGTTTGTGGATTTAAGGAACATTTTGACACATATTTCAGTTTTGAAACACTGTGCATGCTCAGGCGCAGGGTGTTATGTATAACAAGGAGTGGGAGCATTTATTTTTGTCACCGTTCCAAGGTTGTTTGAGGTGTGAAATGTCAACCTGTATGAACAAAGCACATTTTTTTCTTTTTTTTTTTTACAGCAGTGGTATAAATCTGTAGACTTTAAATAGGGATTTTAAAATAAATACTCACATATTTGGAACCTACAACTCAGGAAAGCATGTGTAAGTCATGGTAGGCTTTTCTTCATCCTTAATATTTTCAAACAGGAAGTTTTCTGTTGAATCAAAATGAAAATTTATGTGCAATCTGGCAGGCAAAAAAATCTCGAGCTCAGCTCCCCAAAGAAACTGGCTGGCTGCTGCAAACTGCTGACGATGCACTAAAGCAAACTCCTAATGTACATTTAGGCCATGGTGTTCTGGGCTATTGAAAATGCTTTCACTTTCCCCTCCAGGCTTTATGCATCTGCCCCAAAAACAGACAAGTTCGAGCCTATGAAGGTGCAGAAATTGATAAAACTGGCAGCAATACCTTATTCCCCCTAGTAAGCGGCAGCAAATGCATTAATCACTGTTTCTAAGTGTTGTCAAATGCAAGCCATAATGAATTGTATTAGCAGTGCAGGCCAGGCAGACATCAACAACAAAGAAGAAGCCTGACGCCTGGCCAAGCTGCTGGCCTTGCTGCCAAATGGCCCCGATGTATACGCTGCTCAAATTGAGTTAGTAATGCGTATCTCACCTCATATGCAGCTCTTAAGTCTCCACCAGTGAGCGTTTGTTTTATGACCCCAGAGCATCCCACCAGCTTGGACTGAGAAAACACACCAACATATTTGTTTGGGTAGGAATTTTTTTTAAAAAGAGTCCAGATTTGGTCTTGCATGCTTATCTTTTTCAGCCAATAAATGTTGTCAGGACTGGACTTTGTAATGCTAATTATGCTGGAGGATTGGGTGACACAAAACATTATAGCATTAGGAATAATAATTATTTTGGCTCTTGTCTTCTGAGGCAATGCAAATTAGTTTCGTGACAGGTCAGAGAGGACAAAACGATGTTACTAAACTGAAAATATCCTCTGAAACAAGTTTTCCCTTCCTCTGGGTTTAAAGTTCAGAACAACGTTTTGACTTTACTAACTGCAATACGGCCCAGTGTCACACAGCTATCAAACTGACTTAATGCATGCATTTTTGCTTTTACCTCTGACTCTATTCTGTTTATTTCAAAACGTCTATACTCAGCCTGAGTCCTGAGCCGCATAAGTCTATTATGATCAGCATAGAGAAGAAAGACAAAAAATGGAAAAATTATTTTGAAAAATTGAATGTAAAAAGTCACATCCAGGTTTTTATCCACCCCTCTCCACTGTCAAGAAAACAATCACAGTTTAACAGTTGTTTGATGATTTGCATTTTTCAAAATCTGAAAACAAAAACAAAACAAAAAAAGAGCTCATCAATACCTCTTTAAAAGTCTCATGAATCCTTTGATAAAATAATATTATAGCTCAATTATATTCTAGCTCTGGCTGCTGCTGCAAGTAGCACTCAGATATGTAGTGCATTCGTACTCAGACCTATTAATCCCATTTTTCCCATGAATCTACATTCAGTATCCTATGATGACAAAATGATGAAATGAAAACACAATTTTAGACATATTTGCAAATGTTCTGAAAATAGAAACTCTTAAATATCACATTGACATAAGTGTCCAAACCCTATGCAATGATTGTATTCTTTTAGCTCAGGTTTCTTCCATTTCTCTTGATCTTTGCTGAAATGTTTCAACACTTTGATTGGAGTCCTCCTGTGGTAAATGAAATTGATTGGACATGATTTGGGAATGCACACACCTCTTCATAGAAGGCCTCACAGGTGACAATGCATATCAGCAAAAACAAAGCCATGAGGTCAAAGGAACTTCCTGCAGAGCTCAGCGACAGGATTGTTGAAAGGCACAGATCTGTGGAAGGATACAATTGCACTGAAGGTTCCCGACAGCACAGTGGTCTCCATAATTCTCAAATGAAAGAAGTTTGGCACCATCAGGACTCTTCCAAGAGCTGGTTGCCTTGCCAAACTGAATGATCAGGGGAGAGGGCCTTAGTAAGAGAGGTGATCAAGAACCTGATGGGCACTCTGACAGAGTGGCTGGACAGAAGCATCTCCTCAGTGCAAAATACATGAAAGCCAGCTTTGAGTCTGCAACAATCCCCATAGACAAGCAGGCTTTTCTGTGTTTTGCACTGAGGAGAGGCTTCCATCTGGCCACTCTGCTCTGCGCTAAGATCGGTGGAGGGCTGCAGTGATGTTTGTCCTTCTGGAACTTTGTCCCATCTCCACACAGCGTCTGAATACTACCCAAATGTTTTGTCTATCTGCTGCAGCTGACAGTCATTTTCTTCCAAAGCTGCATCCAAGTCCCATTATTTCCATCCATCCATTTTCTATACCGCTTATCCCATTGGGGGTCACCTATCCCAGCTGTCATTGGGCAAGAGGCGGGGTACAACCTGGACTGGTCGCCAGTGAATCGCAGGGCTGAGATATAGAGAAAGACAACCAGGCAAGCTCAAAATCACACTGACAGAGTGATCAATCAGTTCACTTAACAACAATTAACCTAACAAGCATGTTTTTGGTGGTGGGAGGAGGCCGGAGTACCTGGAGAGAACCCACGCATGCACAGGGAGAACATGCACACTCTGCACAGAAAGTCTCATTATTTGAAAATAATAATTCAGTGCAAAAATTCATGTTGAAGTTTGCAGGATAAAAGCTAGTTAGCTTACTGAACAAGGGGCAAAACACATTGTGGTGTATTTCGTGCTTTGTTGGAAGTGTGCTTTCACCTGAAATTGCAGATAAAAAGCACATTTTTCTAATCCAATACTTACGCGCTAGCTTGTTTACATGGCCACCATTCCCAGGTAGCAACAGAGTGTAAAAGTTATGCGGGTAAAAATAGACTCAACCAATCAGAGACACTGCTGTGACACTGTAGGATTATATGCAATGTAAGGTTTTTGCCTGAGATCACAAATAACCATGTATTTCTTAAAAGGAGGAAGATAATATACAAACTTGTGTCTCCTAAAAGAACATATCGTTTCATGCACAGGTAGCTTTTGGTAAGTCTACTTTGAATGGCTAAAGGCATATTCCTGAAATTTAAGGGAATATGAACTTCAGGTGAAACTCTGGGGGTTTAGTCACGCTATATAAAACATGTAATACTATATATACACTACTGTGCAGATGTTTTAGGCATGTTTGGGCTGAAATTTAAGGCTGAATTAAGGCATGTAATGGCGAGCACGCCCACCTAAGGGCCCCATCGGGCGGGAAGGAGGATTGACACAACCCAGGTCATGCTCTGGATATCTTTGTTCATTACCAAGGGCATGGGAAAATATTCTGATGAAAAAACAAAAACCACAGCTTTAGGGCAGAGTTATGGGGAGATGTGGTGCTTAAACATACTGTTAGGGCAGATAGGAGGGTTTCCACAACCTCCTGGTTGTCGTGTGTATGTTCTAAGCACCTGAAAACTGTTGGTGGTTGATGGATGAATTACCAGGGGTGCAAAGGCCCGGACAAAAGAAAGGCTGTTAAGCTCAACTTTGGCTGCTGAGTGACACACGTACATGTCAAATATGTCGACAGCTGCCCTCCCTCCTCTCTTCAGCCCGGGGTTGTAGAACATCAGGGCCTGTGAAGAACCATTAGCGCTCTACATTGCTAAAACTTCTGCACAGTACTGTATATATATTACTGAGGGGCTCATGACCTTATACCAGCTCTGTATTGTCCCATGTTTTTTCCCAATATTTAAAAAATACTGATAGTGGCATTGACCTGGATTCAGATCATTAAGGAGTATTGATAAGGATACCAAGCGTACCAGAAATTAATGATCCCAATACCTAACTGCACTTTTGATAATGCTTTTCATTCTGTTATAAAATGGCTAAATCCTTTGTCAAATTCAAATTGGTTCCAGGCAAGAGAGAGATGTTTTTGAATTGTGGCTCTTGCAAACATATAGTGTCAGTGTGACTCCTGAGTGGGGTGAGGTTGAGTATCTCTGTTTTAAAATAAAAAGCTTCATGCTTACACCACATCACTAAAATCTAAGTAGCTGAAATATCAGCCACACTAGTATTGTGATAGTTGTTATCTTTAGATGCTCCTTCACTATTAGTGTGCTATAGAAAATAAATGTTGAGTGTTGTACTGACTACTATTGAACAAAAGCAGCAGGGAGGATTACACTGCGTTGGATTTACGAGCACAGACGGTTCACACAAACAGGCATCATACTGCCAGACCTGATTAACATAATGACTGAGCTCTCGATCTGGAAAAATGCTATGACCTATTCCCTGGAACGCTGTTTTGAAAGTGGTTACACAATAACAGATGGATACTCATTAGTCAATGATGTTGACTTGATAGACTTTTCAATCTGTATCAGCTTGAACTACCACCATCAGCGTGGGCGTTTCAACTCATTCTTAAATGATAAAATCCATCACAGAGACGGAAATCACTTTTAAATTCCTACATCTGTTTGCTTGTTTCATCCCTGTGGAGGTTGCATCTATGAATGTTTCATAGTACAACAAATCCAAGAAGAGCAAAGCAGTACTCTTTATGCAAGCCATGCCTCATGAAACCAAGACTTAAAAACAGAAAAAGCAATTGCCTCCTATTGACTCTGACGACTCAACATGTCACTGTACAAACACCAAAAATAGTCTATTAATAACATATTTGATTCATTGTTTATGTTCCCAGAGAGATGTTGACAGTTTAAGAATAACGGGAACAATCTGAGTCATTTCAGGACCATGAGGCTATACCTATGGGTGTGGTTCAGCAGTACAGAGGAAGTAGCTTTTTAGGTATTTGTACTTTTGTGTGCATTATAAATCCAGTAATTCTATTTATACTTAAAGTCCCTGTAGAGTGAAACAGAAATCTTTATTTAAGGTTTGTTGTATGACAGGCTACTGGGTTATGAACCTCCAGACCAAATTTCAGTCATGAAAAACATCTCTAAGTTTATAGAATTAAGCTTCAGAATCATGAAAATGAGGCAGTAAAATCTGCACTAGGATGCCGTGGGCATGTAGGTGGAATAAGCTGAAGCCACGCCCACTCAAAAGAAATACAATCATCTCAGATGAGAAAAAAATACTTCTGATGCCAGTGTGGCTGCGTGGCTCTCTGACAGAGCAGAGACAGAAGTTGGGGATTAAATTTACTGTTTTCTGCCACAAATCTCTCTGTTATGATACCCTTCAAAGACCCATAGTCCACTGTGGCTGATAGATCTGGAAAATTTGCCTTACAATGTCCAGAAACACAGCATGTAGCTGGCTGCTAAATTCAATGAAAGCAGTGACATCAGATAACAACAGACTCTACTGAGATGAACTGCTCTATGATTTTATATCATTGAAGCCTTAGGAGGGGTGGGGTAATGCCCCAAAGAGACTGGTGATGTCATGGGTTCCTAAATTTGCCCAGTTCAAATAAAACCAAGCCAGGAGAGAAGTGAGCAACTGTCCAACAGTCGAAATAAAAAATTCAGTCACACATAGATGTCAGTGTTTTCACATATTTATGGTGACCTTATTCCAACATTTCAAGTGAGTTAAGACACAGATTTTGGTTTTCACTTTACAGAATCTATGAAAAGTTGCTAGCACTGGGCCAAAACGTTGTACTTCCAAAATCATCACTTTTCACTTTTCATTTTTGATTAACCCAACATTGAATGGCCATAGTCAGCATCTTTTTTTTTTTTTCCCACTTAAACTCACTGACAGATGTAAAGGGTAACTGGTAGTTCTGATTCATGGAATTAAAGTAAAATGGAGGTCTGAGGTTTTGGCCCAGTGCCAGCAATATTTTGAAGGAAGTATTGAACTTCATTGTTCATTGCATTTTAAAAAGTACTGAGTCAAAACAAGGAGGCCTTAGCCTTCTGTTAACGATAAAAACTGGCCCATAGTTTGGTTTCAGTTACACAATGTGCACAAGCACACAGCAAGGAAACAGTTCCACATTACAAACAAAAACAGCTGTTGCATTCCATGTTGATATAAAGATATAAAGACTGTACCACCCAGGGGTATCACTCCCTACTCAGTTCTCTGAGTAAACTTAAAATTAATTACTTTTTCACTTTTACTTGAGTAGGTGTATGGACCAGTACTTTCACTTCTACTTGAGAACATTTTAACATAGTAACTTAACCAAAGAGCCAAGAAACATACAAAATCTTTACTTCTTTGGCAAGAATTCTGTCTACAATGTCATTCAGGAGACTCTTTCATCAAAAGCGACCTATATAGAGATGGATGGATGGCACTGAGGACCTTGCCCAAGGGCAGACTCTCATTACTGATGTGTACTGACTGTGGTTTGAACTGCTGATCTCCTATAGCAAGCTGGAGCCATCCAGCCACTTTACCACAGGCTCCACTGATAGTTAACAACAACGGCTGCCTGTCAAACTGGCCTTATTATGGAGTTTACTCCCTGTGGTGACACATGAAAACAACACAACAAAAAAAAAACAAAAACAGTTCTGATTGGCTTGTGATTAATGTGTTAAACAGAGTATTCATCAATTTTTAAAAGTTCTGCCCATCCTAAACAGATAGATTTGAACAATGTCCCATGCAATGGATATGTAAAAGGGTGTATTTTGTGTGTCAGGTTCGTTGACACTTTCATTTATTGATGGCATTGTTCATGAACATCCTAAAGTAAGGCAACAATGCTATTAAGGGTGTTAGGTCCATAAACTATACAGGATATAAATGTAAGTGAATCCCAAAATCTTTAAGAAAGTTTTTCTTTCTTCACTATTCCAGAAAAGTTGTGTTTAATTGCACATTTGAGCTGGCTCTGTCATTGAGGTGGTCCTTTTTTTCTTAAACGATTGCTGGTTCAATCCCAGCAATCTCAGTCCATATGATGAATTATCTTTGGACAAGGTACTGAACCCCATTGTACACCCCATTGCTCCCAATGGTATATACTGCAGCCAAACTGGAGAAGCTCAGTGCATCAGTGTGTGTTTGAATGGGTGAATGCTTTGAGTCATCAGAAAACAATTAAGACCCTACATAAGTACAGTCAGTTGAATCATCACATCATTTATCATTTTCCTGATTTACATAGATCATTTCTTATTTTCTCAGTTCTTTATTTGAAATGTTCATCAGACAGACACATAACTTATATCAGCTACAGTAAATCAGGACTGGGTACAGGTACAGCCAGTCAATTCTTCAGTATTTATCTGATACCGTCACAGGATTCAGGTCTGTGTTATTGATTTAATGAGAAAATGAATCAGTAATGGGAAGTTTGATGTAAAATATTTCACCAGCAGAAAATCTTTAACTAATTTAAAAAATGTCAATAAAACCTGACAGAAGTGAACTGCTATTTTAGAAGTCATCCTGAGATATCTATGGTTCCCAGTGAGAAGGCCTGCATAATGTAGCAGCTGCAGAGCCCATGCTGTAAACCCAATTCCCATTCCATTTTGCACATCTTGATTTCCCCTGTGATTTGAAGTTCACAAAGCAGCACACTTTTCTGTTTGCATAACTTTGATTACTGCAGGTCAGCATGATGAGTGGGTGGAAGATGCTTAAAATTCTGGGGTCAGAGGGTTGAATAGAAATCAAAGTTTGTGATTTTGCCAACAATGTGTGATACATAATCAAGTAGTGATGGGCAATAATATCATCTCATATATAGCTGTAGCATTGTACACACTGCAAGCTAATCCAACAAATGTTGGGCCTTGTTTTTCTCTCGCAGCAAAAGGAAGTTAAGTCCCAACATTATGATGGTTCTAAAGATTATCCTGGCAGATTTTCTTGTGGGGTGTTATCCAATCTGCTCGGAAGAATGATGAAGCTGCAGCAATCTCAAATCATGGATATTAATCATGTTCAATATTTACAATCTTATATCCTGTTTTATGGGATAACCACCAAGGACAACTCAGCATTTATATTCTGGATTGTCAACAAAATACAACCAACTAAGAAGGGAGCTGGCTATAAGTACAACACTGACAGCTAATCCTGTATTTGCTTAAGATTGACTGTTTATATTTCCTTTATTTAAGAGATAAAACTGGGGATAGAGACAAACACTGGGGAAAGAGAGTGGGGAATGAAATACAGGAAAGGAGCCACAGGTCTAGTTTGAGCCCAGCCTAACTGCCTCAAGGTCATCAGCCTCTCTACATGAGGCATGTCAGCTTCTGCTGATGCTGTCCTACTTTCAACCCAGACATGTATATGTCTGCTGCTGCTGATTCCTACTGTTTTACAGTTTGTTGACGGTTTCTAATTCTCGTCTCTGGGCGTTTCTGGTGCATTTGTGTGACTGTGTTAAGTGTGTATTTGTTGTAGTACCATGCAGTTATGTTTACTACTCTTGGAGTCCAAGACAAAAAGTTTTCCCAAGAGCGAAGAAAAGTGTGTCGTGTCAAATCGTATTGTGTTGTATCGTATCGTATCATATTGTATCGTATCCTTCAGTATTGCATCGTATCGTAACGCATTGTATCGTATTGTATAGTGACGTATCCCATTGCATAGTATTGCAATAGCGTATTGTGTTATTTTGTGTTGAATTGTACTGTGTTAAGTCACACCACATTGTATCATATGAAATCATATTGTATCTCATCAAATTGCCCCGTATTATATAATTTTGTATCCCACCTAACACTGTTGTATCGCATCATGTTGTATCATATTGTATCATATCCGATCGCACAACACCAGATAGTATCATATCGTTTTGTATTACACCACACCTCTCTGTATCATTTCATTAACGCATCGTATCGTGTCATAATTCACTAAGCCATATTGTGTGGTGTTGTATTGTACCATATCATTTCTTGTATCATATCTTCCCTACCATGCCATATAGTATTGTGTCATCTCATACTGTATCCTATCGTATCATAACACACCTCACTACACTGCATTGTGTCGTACCCTACTGTAACAGACTGTATTAAATTGTATCATACCATATAATTTGGGATTTTTATGTATCATATCGCACCACACCACAACACATGTGTCGTATGATATCTCGTATAGTATCGTGCTGTACTGTACCTCACATTGCATCGTACTGCCCCATATCTCCTTATATCGGCCCATATTGTATCTCATCATATCAACTCAGAGACCCACTCGTATAAATTTTATCTTGAATTTACAGGGAAAAGTAGTCAAAAATGGTTATCAATTCATTCTGCCAGTGTCTACTGTGTTAGTTTCTTCTAAAGTCTCATTTGAGGAAATAAGACCATATTGTTTCAAGATCATGTCAGATCTTCAGGTTCTAATGGAACTTGTGAAGTTGTGTCATGAAGTCATATAATTGGAATTTGAGTGGTTACCCTCTTGGAATATTGTTGCCAGACAGTGGCAGCATGGCTGCCAAAAAATGGTGTTGTCCCCATGGCTTTCCATATGAAAATGCTGGCATTACATGAGTTTTTTAAATTTAAACCCCATGTGGAGGAACAAGAACAAAACTTTAAGGAAATTTGCCATATGGTGATGTGAATACTAGAGGAGGGAGGTGTTCAAATGGCCTATTCTATTAACAGTAAACAGACACCATTATATTGGATGCTGTTTTGGTCATGTTATGGCTCCTTTCACATAATGGGAACACAAGTGTTCCCTTTCTGTTTGCCCATCATGTTTGGGGTCCCATGTTTTCTAAATCGTGAGGATTTTGAAAATCTTTGGTCCATGAGGCGTCTGCATCCCCTGCTGTTTTTGTTGTCTTTTCGTCTGTTTTTTAGCTACCAATCGGCTTCATAAATGTTTGAACTGAAGGATGAGTGTAAACATGATCCACTGCTGTCTCCAGTGCTCTTGGGTTAAGGATGAACAAAGGCCATGTATAATTCAAAGTGACACAGTTCTGCGGCACATTGGCCAGGGTAATTGGAGCCAGAGCTGCCTACAGGGCAGAGCAGGCCAAATCCCATGAGAGACTGAGGCTCAAGCCCATCGAGGCATTGCTATCAACACTAGTCATGACCTGAGCAGTTTCACTACAAAGTAGCAGTTCAGGTGACGGGGTCAGAGTCTGAATTTTCCTTCATAGTGTATCAGGTTTCTTCCCAGGGTGTTCTTATCACACAACACACCAAGATGTGAAATTTTGATGCAGCTGACCGGAACAGCAAAGCACACAAATAACAACACATTCTCACTTCCTATGTCAAATAAGGCGGCTTGCTCTGTAATAATAAGCTTCCACATTTGACCATCTAGGTACTAGAATCAGGCACACATTCATGGTCAAGTTCACCATTATGAATCAACCATATTTAGTTAGATTTTTTTTTAGAGAAGTCAGGAGTAAGGATTAAACAACACTGAAGATATGACCATCTTAACAAGTTCATTAATGGCTGCTGCCCACAATTTTTGCTGGACTAAACTGCTCTTAACCTAAACCCACATCAGTCATGTGCACTGCGATCTGTCTACGCCATGGTTTTGTTCCGTCTGACAGCACACGCCTTCATCTGCTGTTTGTTTCTGAAGTGGACTACAGCAAAAGCCTAGAGCAGCTGCATTCACAAGTTCACAAGATCAAGCAGTAATGAAGAGAACAACATATAAACATCATCAGAGCTTTGCCTTTCTTGGTTCCTGATTTGAAGTTCTTCAGTCTGTGTAATTTTTACAACAAAATGTCTTTGTTTTTAAAAAGTGGCCAATCCTGTTGTATTTATTAGCTGAGGTCTTACATTACTTTGATATTTCCAACACTTTACAAAGCAAGAGAAATTCTTAATTTTTACAACCTGTTTGTTATGTTCATAGAAACTCTGAATGTGACAGACTGCTACATACTGCAGTATGAGCTGCTGCTGAAAGTGTCCCTTCTGTTGCCTCATCTCATTATCATGATTATTCCCTGAGTACAATCACCAAAGCTCACCTCTGTAATGTAGACCTGCTACCACCCACCCCATAACATTGCAGCCCAGCGACGCATTTCCAGGTCAAGTGGAGACCAGACCCACTGCTCTGCATGCTTATCTCTGCAGCTTTTCCTCTTACTTTGAATTGATGACTTTGTTCATGGCTGCACAGTGGTGCAGGGGTTAGGGCTGTTGCCTCACAGCAAGAAGGTTCCTGGTTCGCTTCCCTGTCAGGGCCTTTCTGTGTGGAGTTTGGATGTTCTCCCTGTGCACGTGTGGATCTCTCCGGGTACTCTGGCTTCCTCCCACCACCAAAAACATGCTCATTAGGCTAATTGGTAATTCTAAATTGGCCGTAGGAGTGAATGTGAGTGTGCCTGGTTGTCTGTCTCTATATGTCAGCCCTGCAATTGACTGGCGACCAGTCCAGGGTGTACCCCGCACTCGCCCAATGACAGCTGGGATAGGCTCCAGCCCTCCTGCAACCCCGAGGAAAAGTGGTATAGAAAATGGGTGGATGGACTCTGTTCATTGAAACTCCATATAGTGTATTTTATTTAACTTAAACCTGTTAGCCTCTTTTGTGGACACTTTATCTGCCATCTACAATTATCAGTGCACATTCCAGATGGCCAACATTTTAAACAAAATGCCCCACTGAAATGGTTCTCAACTGGTCTGGCCTCAGGACCCACCAGTTTCTTCACTGACAAATCGTGACACCAACCCCTTCTCAACAAAATACAAAATCTTAGGGAATACATACTTTTTTATTGTTAAGGATATTTCCAGAATATTTTGCCCCAGTTTGGTGGAATTGGCCGTAGAATATTTTGTTACACAGTTGTGTCTTTACTGTAATACAGGAAAATAAACCCACTGTCCACTCGACTACATAATTTTTTCTTTTAAACTACTTGTTAAAATACAATGTTTTGTTTTTATACTTATCAGGTCCTACTTACCCCAAATAACTAGGGAATATCAAAAATTCAAACCAAATAAGAGCTTGGGTTTTAGGACGTTAATTTATGAAACCAAAAGTCAGTCATCTTATGGTCATAATTGTTCAAGCATTTATTATGGCAGCATAGTGTGCTTGTCTTCAGGCTCTGGCTTCATCACTCCTTTCAGACTTATTTTACATGCAGAGTTGAAGAGTGATGAGATAACATCTAAAACCCTTGTCAGAGCCTACAGGTGGACGCTGGGGTGGAGGTGGGATGAAAGAGAAAATGCAGTGCTGATCCAGGGCAGCAGGCAGTTGCAGAGCAGAGGAAGAGAGCAGAAAGAAATCTTGCAGCTTAAGTAGACTGCTGAATTAGGAGGATGTGTCATGTGTTTTGATTAAGATGCATGTTAGGTGTGAATCATTAGCTTGAGAGTGCTGTTAGGACTAACTCTCAGGCTTAGTTCCATTAAATACACACCTTATAAAGTGCAGTTTTTATTGAACAAAGCCCTTATTTCAAAATATGAAGATAAAAGTGGAAATAAGTGGAGATGGGCGATGTTCGTCTCTACCAAGGTTATTTGGGGAAAGTTATATGACCTGATTTGATTAAAGACTTCCCACAATGGTAATTTTAGGTTTTGAGTTGTATTCAAACATCAAATTCGATAAAAAATTAAAGGTGAAGAGCCTATTTGAATATATTTTCAAATATTGTATGAAGTTTACTTTTTCTGGCTGTTTTGAGTCTCGCTCCTGACATTTATCCCACAGTACTGGTTTGGAAAACTTAATCCAGACTGACACTTAGCATCTAAAGCATGCAAGGTAAAAACTTGACATAACTTATAAGCATGCAGAAGAAACTAATAAAAACCAAACTGAAACTTAAAACAAAAGTGAAAATTAAATAAAAATACAAAACAGATGAAAAATACCAAAGTATAAGAACGTCATGTTTTGTTACTGTTTTGATTGAGGCCCCCCTTGCAGATGAATTTACATACCATGTGTTTAAAGTGGACCAGATGCTCTGCGTTTCCTTGACAGCATGGGTCTTTAAAATAAAAGATTGCAATTTTAAGAATGCCTGGTATCAAAAAGTATTGGAGGCAAATTTTATCGACCTGAATTTACCACAGATATTTGGTCATGGAGATGTGGTTGTAGCAAAATCATACAGTAGACTAAGGCTGTGGCAAAAGGGCCCAATTTGACACCTTTCCATTGAGCTTAAAAATCCTGGTGATCCCCTTTATTTATGAAACATCTGCAGTTTTGTTAGATTAAGGTACCCAAAGTTGTCAGACTAAAGGATAAAAAACTACCTAGATGGTGTAAAAAACAGAGTAAGTTGTGCAGACTGCTGTTTTAACAGCATATGTTAGTTACGATACCACTTTATGTTATATGACTTAAAGGGATATTTCAGTATTTTAGAAGTTGGATTATCTGTGGTACTTTGCAATAATAGTGGCATCAACCTCTATTTCAGAGAGTGTTGCCCCCTCAAACAGGTGCCTGGGGAAGCTAGGCTATACAGAGTAGCAGATTGGTACAGTTTCACTGTGTAATTTAGTGAGTTTAAGGCACGGGTGTCAAACTCAAGGCTCGGGGGCCAAATCCGGCCAATGGAACGATTATATCCGACCTGCATATCATCATTGTATTATGCGGTCAGTATGAGGTCTGCAGATTTCCTCCAGTATAATAATGTAAACTTCAACTTGATTATCTGAAATATCATGTTTAAGCCATAAAAATCTGAATAATTTGTGTTTGATTTCATATTTTTAATCTTGCATCTCAAGATTAAGTCTTAAACTTATGATTTGACTTTTCATTTCATACTTTGACCTTGGACTTTATATGTCACATTTTTATTGTCAAGATTTTCAATTTTAAATCTTTAGTCATATTTTGACTGTTTCAACTCCTTATTTTGGCTTTTTAATCCCATATTTTGACTTTAAAAAAGCATGATTTCAATTTTTTTTCTCATAATTTGACATTTTGAATAAATAGTTTTTACTCTTTATATCAAATTTTGACCTTTAACACTCAATTTTGAATTAAAGTCATATTTTTTAACTTTTTAAGTCATCATTTTGAATTCTAGCTCATATTTTGACATTTTTAACTCCTAGTTTTTGTCTTTTTAATCCAATATTTGGACCAATCAGACTCACAATTTAAAACTTTGTCATATTTTGACGTTTAAACCCATGATTTAAAATTTGATCTTATATTTTGACCTTTCAAACTTATGATTTCAACTTTCTACTCATGTATTTGCTCTTTAAAAACATTATTTTTCTATTTTTAAATTTTGAATATTGTGTTCTGATCTTTTGAACTAATAAATTGGATTTTTATCTCAGATTTGAGCCTTTAAACTTATCATTTATACTTTTTTGAATTTCCAAATGATTTATCATCAGTGCTGTTTATCATATTTTTTTACTGGTGAAAATGAGGTTGACAGTTTATGGTTAAATGTTGACCCTGTTAGGCCCTCAGGTTAGACCTAAATCCAGAATAAGGCCCCTGCTGTGATTGAGTTTGACATCCCTGGTTTAAGGTAAAAATGGGCCTAAAGCAAGATTGAATCGACTGTATGCCATCAGCTACGGTAGCCGAAGTGAAAATTTTCAAAGTTGCTTACAATTGAGCAAGTATTGTATTTTTTTTATTTCCACTATTGCCAAGTACCTTGTACAATCTACTGGAATATCTCTTAAATTAACGCACATTTACTAAGTTGTCAACCTGTGACACATACCTTAAATACTGTGAGGTCAGCATTAATTTCTTCTTTCACATGAATCAAACCTGGTATATAGGTCGTAAGTCCCATGTTTTATGATCCATCCATTCCCACCAACCTCCACCTCCTGCAGACAGTCATAACTTCACTGTCCCATTAAGCAGTAAATTAAAGAGAGCATCCAAAAACGGCACTCAAAGTTTGATTAGCTGGGCCACTGACCAAGCTGCTATATTTTACACCCTGGTGTCGAGGACAGTCTGCACATATACATTATGCCTTACTGCCCTATATGACTCTCACTTCTCGCTGCTATCTTTTCCTACTCAACGGATTTAGGATGAGAAAATATCCCTTCCATTAACTCAGGCGGATAGCTTCTTTTATCTTGTCCTAATTTAATGTTTATTTAAAGTAAGGATGTGAGAGAGAGACCGCGAGCGAAAGAGTGCTGGCAAGGGAGAGCAGAGTGTGAAAAGGTGGACTGAATTACACGGTGTGATGGCATCAGCTGCTGCATGTACAGGAGCAGAGAGGGATAATCTGCCAGTGTCAGAAAGAAAAGGTGAAAAGCCAAAAGCTTTATTTCACTGGCGGCGTGCGGCCCTGTGCATGATGGGTACTTTCCTCTCTGCCTGTGCGTGGTTGAGTGTGAGGCTTGAATTGCTAAGACCAGCACATTTAGCTGTTTCTTCATAATGAAATCTGACAGAATAAACAGCTTTATGCTACAGAGAAAAGGAGAAAAGCCACTCACTAGGGCTGTCTTTCTAAACAGCCTGACTTGTATTTGGGAATCAGCATATTTCCATGTGTGAATATGTGCTTTAGTAATGAGATTTGAATACGCCTTTGGTACAGTGATGTCAGCGAGTTTCCACGCAGAAGGAATCCCCTGCTGAATGATTCACTCTCGCCCCCCTGTCACATGAATGCTTGTCATTTTGTGCATTCATACGCATTCTCCACTCAGTTCATCTCTGACTCCTACTCCTGCCCTCTTCTTGTATGATTCTCAGATCGTTTTCTCCCACTTCCTCTTAACTGAATAATTCTTCCATCTCTTGTAATTAAGTCTGCTTGGTGCTATTAATAGCCTCTGAGTGATGGACTTTAGAGCCATTCTTGTATTTGAAATAGGCCTGTCGAGAGATTACATTTTCTAAAATCATGAAAATAAATCAGAATTTCTGGGCCTTCTTTTATTTTGAAAATAAAATAGATAAGGCACTTCAAGTAGACTGAAGATCACTCTAGCTGCAGGGGGATTCTGCAGTGTCTTGGCCAAAATGTCTTGAGAGGGACAGTAAAGACTGCAATAAGGCCATTAAAAACAATGCACTATTTATGGACCTTAATTAATTGCAATTAATGCATTAATGCATTAAAGTTAATTTCCCTAATTATGATGATTTTCTTCTTGGATTGGTATATTGTGTAGTTTGCAAAAGTGGCATTTTAAATTTTGAAATACAATCCCAATTCTAAAAAAGTTGGGTCACTGAGTAAAATGTAAATAAAATCACAATACAAATATTTGCAAATTTGAAAAATCCATATTGTATTAATGATAGAATATAAACAACATATAGGATGCTGAAACTGAGACATTTTACCATTTTATTTCCGTTTAATGTTACCCTAAATTTTCTGTTGGTGAAAGGTCTGTGCTCTTCTACTGTGAAGCCATGCTGTTGTGACGGATGCACTGTGTGGTTTAGCTTTGTCTTGCTAAAATATGCTAGGCCAGTCCTGAAAAAAAAATGTTTGCATGGGAGCATATGTTGCTCTAAAATCTTGACATACTTTACATGGATAAAGTTTTTCCAGATGTGTAAGCTGCCCACGCCACAGGCACTAATGCAACCCCCATACCATCAGAGATGCAGGCTTTTGAACTGTGCTGACAACAATCTGAATGGTCCCTCTCCTCTTTAGTCCACAGGACACAGCGTCCATGGTGTCCAAAACGAATTTGAAAATTTGATTCCTCTGACCACAGAACAGTTTTCCATTTTGCAGCAGTTCTTATTAAATGAGCTTTAGGCCCCAGCATTTCCAGATCATGTTCATATGTGGCTTTTCTTTGCGTGATACAGCTTTTACTTGCATTTGTGGATTGCATGGAGAACTGTGTTGACAGACACATGTTCCTGAGCCCATGCAGCAATTTCCAGTACAGAATCATGCTTATTACCTCTGCCAAGGAGGTTATGTGATCGGGTGGGTTTGTTCGTTGGTTAGTTTGTTAGCAACATAACTCAAAAAGTTGTGGATGGATTTTGATGAAATTTTCAGGAAATGTCAGAAATGGCATAAAAAAAATTTGATTTGATTTTGGGAGTGATCTGGATCACCGTCTGGATCCAGGAATTTTTTAAAGGATTCTGTACTATTGGGAGATAGGGCTAATGGCGGAGGTCTGCGCTGTTACCACTTTACACCAGGAGATGGCAGACATGAGTAAGAGTTTGTAGAGTGAGTAGAGTTTGAAATGCACACACCCGTTCGAGGAGACAGGTCAGAGTGTAACAGAGTGAAAGACAGCGAATTGTAGTGAGAATCCTCACAATGCTGGGAGGAATAGAGACATATTCACCCTCTGCCATGACTTCCAGTCGTCCAGTGAGACCATGGGTGCATCTGTTGTTGTCTGTTGTTCCACCCCACCGGGGAGGGAGTAATTAGCCAATGCCGTGGTGGGGGGCGCATGGGGACGGATCCTGGAATTTTTGAAAGGAATCTCCACTGTTGGGAGATAGGGCTAATGGCAGAGGTCTGCGCTCTCTGAGTGCTTTTCTAGTTTTTAATGCAGTGCCATCTGAAGGATGAGCATCCAGTTTAACCTAACCAGTCTTTTTCCTTGCACACAGATATTGCTTCAGATTCTCTGAATCTTTTGATGTTATTATGTGCTGTAAATAGTAGGATATTCAAGTCTTCACAATTTCAAGTTATGGAATATTTTTCTGAAACTGTTCCACAAACTTTTGGGTGCAGTTTTTAGCAGATTAGTGAACCTCTGCTCATCTTTACTTCTGCAGGACTCTGCCTCTTTAAAATGCTCCTTTTATACCCATATGTTACTGATCTGTTGCTAGGTAATCTAATTGGTTGCAAAATGCTCCTCTAGCTGTTTTTCATTAGTACCACTTACTTATCCAGCCTTTTGTTGCCCTGTTCCTACTTTTTTGAGATGTGTTGCTGCTATCAAATTCAAAACGAGCTAATTTTTTTGAAATTATAAAAGGTCTCAGTTTCAACATCTTACATGTTGTTTATTGTATACATCAATCCCCAAAGTCAGTATTAAACATTTCTGTGACATTCATGATATGTTATTGAGTGATTTAGTGATTTAGTTTACTCCTGGTGTTGCTGGTTTGCTTGTTAATCAACAGTTAAATTATTTGTTTCCATAACTGAGCAATTATGGAGATTATTTTTATATTTTGGCCAGTTTGCAGATGCTGTCCCTGTGCATTTTTGGAGCTCACTACTACCAGAGTGGCTGTGAGAGACTGGATATTTGTGTTGCTATCAGACTTAACAATATGCAAGTCCCAAAGGGGAAAGTTTACACCTGGTTCATCACACAACCGCAACACAGATGTAAGCTTGTGGTAGTTCTGCCTGTGTTACTGGTGCAGAGATCAATCTGTGCAGACAGTGTGGTGTGGGGGAAAGGAGGAGAAACAAGCCTCTAATACCGGCCCGTCACAGCCCGGCAGATCAATCACAGCTGGGACAGTGGATAGCGCACCCTCTCACCCGGGTTGGCCTGGCTGTAATCTTCAATGCCATCCATCAAATGTCCACACCAGGAATGTAACATAGCACCGCCGCCTGACATGGTGCAATGCCGTGATTTGTGTCACCATCAATGCTGCATTGCCCTGACACCACTTTTGTGAGATCAGAGAGGCATTTGGGGTCATTTATGAGCTCTGCAAATATGCTACCATCAGCTCACCATTTGCAGAGCTGATATTGACCCAAGGCGAGCATAGATCTTATTAAGGAAAGGATCTGGATCAGTCCTCTAAAAACTCGCTGAGCATCACATAAACACTTTTTTATGCAATTCTTGTAGTTATTTCAACTAAATGGTCATGTTTTATAATTTTAGTTGACTGTTTTGACTTTATACTAAGAATTTCTTGCTATAAGTAGATTTTGGATGAGAAGCTTGCAGAAAACCTCCAAGCAAGTGCTCAACCTTCATTTGACCCTTGTATATAATCCTAGTATGCCTACTCACAGACTTTGGAATTCGAAATAAGCTTCATACAAGCCATTACTAAATAAAAATGCTTTTAAATATCATTTTAACTCTTAGGCTTGTGGTTAAACCTCAGGAGGTACCAGTATCTGGCATCATGGAGCATCAATTATATGCTGAGAGTCACCCCAGGCTAGCATCTGTATTCTCAATACAGACTCTACTGTGAAGTAGTGTGAAGAGCTGGTGTTACAACCCTGAAAGAGGGGAGATATAAGAGGGATTCTCTTATGAAAAGTTTAAGTAAAAGATCACAGATAAACATCACTAAATCTCAATTTAAATAAGAAATATAAAAATTTTTTTTGCATTTTAGCCATCAATTTTCAAATTGAAGTGATCTAAATGAGTATATATAGACATTATATGAATATAATGTCTTTTTAAGAATTACTGTTGGGACCTTTTGCCTTTAATTTGTTAGTTGAGCTGAAGAAAGACAGGAAACAGAGAGTGGGAGGAAACCTGCACCAAACAGCGCCAAGATTGGGAACTGATCCTGTTACCAATGCGCCATGGACTTCTGCCTCTGCAGATGAGTGCCCATTCCATCAACTCAGCCAGACCTGCATCCAGATTTAACCACGTTTAATGAATATTTTAACTGTCATGCTTAATTTTTTAATTCCCCATTAAATTTTATATAATCATTAAGTCATTGTCCTTATTTTAGATTGTCAGTGCATAACTTTCTCAGCTGTCACAATGACATCAATCTACTTAAATAAGGATATTAACCTTGCAAAGCTGATGTACTGGCCATATTCCATGTCCATAATCTGGCAGATCATTCTTGAAAAGCTTTGAGCTGAAAATTTCTTGTTCCCAAGGAGAGAACGACTGGGCAAATTAACGTTATTTAGGAAAAGGCATAGTTTAATTAAAGTGACTGCAAGCCTTCAAATACCATCTTCAGGCCAGGTCAGGTGTGGGGGCATATGCACTTGGCACTTGGCTGTGTCAGCCTTAGACCTGTACAGGCCTGCAACAGGCCCATGCCCCATCTCTCCAGCTGACTTCTCCATGACATACATGGCTGTCACCGACTTCTGATCCAGCCCTGCTCTCTTGGCATGTCAGCATTAGACAGTGACTTCCAGTGAAGAGAATAATGTGGATGCATCTGAAGTAGTGGTTAAATTAGGAGTGGACAACATTTCTTTATTAAAGGAAGAGCAAGTAACTGCACTAAAAGCTTTTCTTGGTTGGAAAGATATTTATTGTCGTAGCAAGTAGTCATTTTACCAACTGGCTCCACTGATAGTGAATATTGATAACAGTTGGGTGTCACGCCAACTGTGTCATATGTTTTCTTGTTTTGATGATGCCCTTTCCATTCACCATGTATGGGCTGTTGCCCACATGGATGTGAAATAAATCCCGTAAAATTGGCATGTAAAACAGTCAGGTTATGATCATATCACTGTCTTTATGAACTTTCACAGTAAGACCTTTATCGGTCAGCTAAGAATTGTGTAGAACTTGACACTAAATTTCATTAGACTATTTTCTTTAAGCTCATGTTAGGGTCCACATTAGGGGTCCAGTGTCTTTGGTAGCTTTGTGCTTTATGTGCTTGATACCAGTTCAGTCAGAAGGGACAGGAATCAATGCCAACATTTAACATACAGTATTATTTTTAAATCATCTGTAAATAAGCATTATTTCAGACACAGGTGGTGTCATCTTATGAATAAACCAATAAGTAAACAAACTGATCAAACTGCAAAGTCTGGGGTGGAGGGGGAGATGACTGATGCTATCTGAGTCTGATGAGGAAGCTGATCAGTGTTCATAGGTGTGTGGCTGATGACATTGTCTGGCTGATGGGATGACGAAGCTCTGAGAGCTTGGTGGCAGCAGAGATGTGACGGATTGCTGCAGCCATGGCATGGATGAGCTGGAAGAATAGAAAGTCATACTTAAAAGAGAAAGCAGCAACATAAGCTGACAATAAGGGAGTGGATCTGTAGTTTGCACATGACCTTGCATCCTTATTGAACTGCAAACCTGGCACACAAAGATTTTCTACTGAATGGATGGATGGACTTTGTTGATTCCAAGCTTGACTACTGGAAAGTAGTCGACTGGTCTCCAATTGGCACAAGTTTTAAACTACTTTTTAAAAATTGATGACAGTAATTTTCAATTGATGCACTAACTGATGAGGTGTACCTCTGCAGTAGTGGTTCTCAACGTGGGGTTTGGGTCCCCTTTGGGGGTTGCAAGACACTGAGAGGGGGTTGCCAGATGCCTTAAAAAACTAAGCCTATGTTTTATAAATTTTTGTGAAAATATATGGATGAAATTAGTTAAATATAAAATAAAAGCCTGGTCATTTGATGAGATTTATGCTGAAGTCCAAGTAATGTTTAAGAAAATCTGTATAGAGAAAGTCCTCACTCAGGCATGCTAACAGATTTGTCTGGGCCCCTAAACCAAAGACTGGGCCCTCCCATTATTTGGGCTCTAATGTTGAAAGTATTTATTTGTGCCACTTTTTAACCACTTTTCCCACCCAATTTTGCTACTGTTTGCTGCTTTCATCAGTTTTGCAAAATTTGCACAGCCTCTTTTGCCTCTTTTGGCCCTTTCTACCAATTATTTGCCATTTTACACCAATTTTACCACATTTAAAGCTGTTTTCATCATTTTTTCCATACTTCTAACATATTTTTGCCACTTTTCTGCCCATTTCTGCCACTTCAAAACAAATTATTTCCTCATTCCACCTATTGTTACCTCTGTTGACCAATTTTTGCCAGAATTAACCCTTATTCACCACATTTATGCACATTTTTGCCCATTTTAACCACTTTCACAAATTGTTATGGCCTTTTTTGTGAGACTAAACAATTTCTTCCACTTTCTGCCTTTTCTTCTGCCTCAGCTAACTCATTTTGGCCGGTTTATACCAATTTTCCTCACTTTCTAAATCCCATTTCACCACCTTTGCCACCCATTTTTGCCCCTTTAAACGTATCTCTGCCACCTTTTAATCTGATTTCACCAATGTTTCAACCAAACTCTGACACATTACAGCCAGTATATTCACTGTTAGCCACTTTTACCACTTTTTATGTTTGTTTTTTCTTCTTTAAGCCATTTTTGTCTCTTATTCCATTTAAGAAGAGGGATTTACATTTTTAAGATGGATGTATACTATTGCACAAATGAATTAAAGAAAAAAGAAAGATTTTCGCTGCTGTGATAAAAGTCATTAATATTCAGGAACAAAAGTATAGATATCACAGCATAAATTCATTATAAAACCTTTGGCCCCCAGTATAGCTGGTCCCCAGAAAGCTCCCCACCCCCCATGGATGGCCATGTCTGCACATGACTATTTTTGAATTTGCATGGCTGTGTTCAACCACCCTTAGTCATAGTGGGGGTCCCAGGTCTCTGGCACCTCTATTTTGGGGGTTGTGGGCTGAAAAGGCTCAGAACCACTGCTCTACAGAATGCAGGGTTGGAAGAAAACCCAGAAAGGAGGAGATTGTTGGTTAATGCAGTCAGGAGACGGCTCTTGTAAACAAAGTGATGATGCCACTCAGACTCCATCCTGTATTTTCTACAGTGTATGCTTTTAACGTTGATAGGAACATTCAGAGGACCTTTAAATGCTTCAACAATGGGAATTATTGCAGCCATTTTGCTGACACTTTGTTGACATCCTGGTGTCTTTTTCCACTAAGAGGGAATAAAAGCGTTAGAGCTCCACACGTACTTGGCATAAGCTTTCTCGGAGCTCCTCTTAATCTGTAGTTGGTTAGACTGTCAGGCATAAAGCAGCTTCACATGCTGGGATTTAAGGAGGCATCATATCAGACCTAGTTTCAGATTGCTTCTTCTCTAAACCGATGTCAGATTACAAAGTCTGGACACTTTTTTGCCTGTAGCACCACAATGCTTGACATCCTGAAAACTATTATTATGTTTTTGTTGACAAGGCTCCACTTCGGCAAAACGCCATAGCTTTTCAGTAATTCCTCCTTTCATAGACTGACACAAGTCTGTGATTTTAGTTCTTTACTGTGTGATTGCAGCCTCAGACTAAAACTGGGACCCTTTCATACAAATCCTGTGTGTTTTTCTTTAGGTTGCATGCATTTGTAACATAATAGAGCTAAGTTTATGGCAGTATACAGCGTTAAAACACAGCTCAGACATCCAGAGTGTAGGTTTTATATCTCAGTTGAACACTGTCTTGTTTGAACTCTTTGATCACAGTAAATATTTTAATCCTGTAACACTTGTAAGAATTCTTCTTGGAGCTGTGTGTTCACCAAGATAATTTCATTTACGTTAAAATTGAAGTATCTGGGACAGGCAGGGGTAGGCAGAACAGTCTCAGAGCCAAAGACTAGAGGGATAGATTACAAAGCAAGTTCAGTATTGGTTTCTCTGTTTGCATAAACACTGTAACCTTTCATGCTGCTGATTTTTGGTCAAATGTGGGTTATTTTGCTTTACTTTTTAAAGTGTTGTCTACATCAGAATTACGCATTCACTTTAATGGATTTGTGCTTTTTAAACTGTCACAAAAATCAGATTTGAGTGAAGAAAAATCAGATTCGGGTCAGTTTGTCCTGTAATGTGCAGACCAGCTTAGACTGAAAGGAATGATGAATCTTGAGCACTAGTTTATCAGGTGTCATAATGGTTGTTACTGACTTTATCTGTTAATTCTTTTATCTCTGTTAATCAGTCTGTCTACTCTACCCTCAAATTCCACATACTATGTCTGTGCTGCACACTCCAGAACAAATAACTCGTGTTCTAGTCAATCCATCAGTTTCTACAGCACACCTCATGATCCATCCAGCATGTACCTAAAGTGCCACTCTAAAAGCATGTCTGTAGCTGAACAGGAAGTCAACCCTTATTGAGACAGTAGAAAAATCCAAAATGACACAAAATCAGTTTTGAAAGCAAAAAAAAGCATCATTTTATAGTGGAATAAAATGGATGTGATTAATCACAGTTAACTACAGAAATACCAAGATTACTTGCGATTAAAAATTGTAATCTAATCTTTTGGCAGCCTCAATTTTTACTAGCATCCATCCTTGTGTTTTTTTTAATTTATTTTTATTTTTTTTTTACCTTTTTGGTAACACTTTCTATGGCCCCCTCTCCATAATGCATTATAATATATTATAAGTATACTTATAATGTGTTATAACGCACCAATAATGCTGTAGAAGCATAATTCTAAGCATTTATGACTATTTATAATGCCTTACAATGCCAGTTTCCATAATGATGACTTATAACTAAATGCACTTGAAGACATTATAATTCATTATAGACACTGGCATTATAACTAGTTATGATTAATGTTAATGCATATTTTAATGTAATGTGTTACAATGCACATGTAATGCTGTATAACCATAGTTATAAGTATAATTATAATATGCTAGAAATCATTATAGAGAGGGGGGCATAGAAAGTGTTCCCTCTCTTTTTGTCCTTGGAACAGCTGAAACTTAAGTTTCCTGCAGGATCAATAAAGTATCCATCCATGCATCTATTCATGCACACATCCATGCATCTTCACATCCATAAATGCTCTCACTGCTGCTTTTCTGAAATAGAAATAATATTTTTTTCATCAGTTTCAGGAATGAAATGCTGGTGCCACTAGCAAACTCAAGACGGGCTACTGGACTTGACACTGGTTTTAATGGCAGGCTAGCTTTGATCTGGGGATGCTGGTGGCTTCTTCTTGATTTTAAGTGGTGAATGATGATCTATTGATCTGTGAACAGGGTGAGGGGTCTTGATGAAAGCACCTAGAAGCCATTAGGATTCATACTTGCATCCCTGCAGAAAATAAATCTTAAACAGGTGTCTCTTTTCAAAGTCCTTTATCATTGTCCTTTTTGGACTTGGATCTCGATAATTTTGGTCATGAGGACATGCTGTTGTGATTACATATCCACACATTGTATAGAAACTCAGTTTGTCCCTACAGAAGGAGCTTACATTGGCTTGTAAGAGTTGTGGCAGGAGGCAGAGTTTGGATGAGACAAGTGCAGATTGATTGGCATCTATCAGCTGTTCACCATGCCTACAGGAGGCTTATTTCTCATGCTTATTGCCACTCAGGGCAATCGCCTTGTTCACTAGGGGCCCTGCAGCTGTGCTTATATTCTACAAATGCATGCTGCTGCATTTTTGTATTTGCATGTGACTTTTTTATGTCAGCTTGAAGTTGTTCTACTTGAATCAGAATCTTTTACCTTATTGCCATACTGATTTGACAACACAGTATCATTATGATAGAGTAATCATGCTCAGGGTGGTTTTAAGTCCAAGGTCTAACTGCTGCTGTTATCATAATACTGGGTGACTATTAAAGTAAGAGCAAACTTTTCTCTGAGTGCCCTGCTGAGCCAAATTTCAATTTGGAACCTGAACTAATGTTTTTAGAGTGTGAGCCATATGGTTGCTTATGCAACACTGTTTTTAGATTATGAGATTTAAAAAAAATATCCTCAGCTCACAACTGAGTTGAAATCAGTGATCTCTGCTTATTATTTTAGGGTGAGCAGTTCAGTGTGGCCTCCCCAGGAGGCTTTCATGCCACTCAGATGCTTAGTAGTGGGCTGTGACTGTGTTTTAATCATTTGATTCCTACAACATATGCTCAACATGGACTGAATTCTTCTTTGGCTGCACCAGGAGTGTTTGTGTTGGCTTCCAATCAGTGCGGAGCTTCATTCTTGGTGCTGGGTTTGTGTCTGACTCAGTGGATGTGATCCCCATCCAAGTCTATTTGATTTGTTCTGTGGAGCTTGTCCAGCATACGCTCGTGCTCTAGTTCTTGGAACCTGGTTTTATCCTGTGTATATGCTCTCAATATGTTCTGACAGGAACAATACCAGCCATTTATAACAAATGAAACTTTGATTAATTCAAACCAAGTGGCAACTGTGGTTCCTCCTCAAATTTCTGCCTAAGGCTGGCTGCAAAAGTATGAACTGTCTAAAACATGAACATAGACTCAGTGACATCATCCATTGGTTTTAGAAGGAGTTTTGAAGCCAAGTAACTGTGGCTGATATATCAGAAATGTGGTTTCAAACTTTTAGTTATCCTAGGTGAAGGCACAGAGGTGGAGATGAGGTTGGCCTTCTCCCTGTTCCCACTTACATGAAGCTTGGTGTTTATGCAGAACAAGGCAGACATGTCCAGCAGCAACCAGCTGAAGGCCACATGATTTTAATTATTATCTCCTAGCTCTCACAGTCAATCCCAGCTTATTCTCTGAACAAGGTGGTCTGTTTAAGTTAGGGCAGTCAATTAAATTGTTTAAATTGTAATTATCTCAGAATTTCTTATTTTTCTCACATTTTTTGAAAGTCCACTTCTTTGCATTTTAAACTATTTTTGTTACATTTTTATATTTGTACTGTCATACACTAAAGGTAATTGATTTCAAGTTTTGATATAGACCAGCTCTTATTTTGAAAGAAAATAAGAAACTCTGGAGAGAATAAAGATTATAATATTAACTTTACCATGATAAATGAACTTGCTATGGATTGAAAAGGAAATAAAGAAACCGTAGAAAGGTAAATGTTGTGCTTATGAGTCTTTTAAATGGGACATATTGTGCAAAAATCACTTTTTCAGACTTTTCTAACAAAAATATGTGCCCTTAGCCTGTCTACAATCCCCTCAACTGCCAGAAAAATTCCCCTCTCTCTCTTTCTCCACCTTTCAGAAAATGTGTGCCGAAACAAGCTGTTCTCAAATTTTCTCCTCATGATGTCATGTGAGGAGTTAGCACCGCCCCCAGGTTTGTTTGGCCTTCCCCACTTGGTAGAAAATTACGCCCTCCTCTCCTGATCAGGAGAGCTACATCCATTAAGCCACATCCATTTCCTGAGAGGGGCGGAGTCAGACAGCTCAGTAACATTTAAAGCCAAAGACACAGAAACAGCTTGTTCTGAGCAGGGCTGAAACAGAGGGCTGTCTAGATGTACAAAAATCCTAAAATCCAATACTGGAGTGTTTTTCAGCAGCAGACTTCACAGGCATGTTCTGGGGACCTCTGAGACCAATATAAACTTGTCTTTAAAGGGTATGTGTGACCTTTAATGTGAAATTAGTAGGGCTGTCATCATTAATCACATTAATCATGGTTAACTGTGATCTACAATTAGTGCACTGATGCTTTATTGTCCTTTTCAACAAACTTTAGTTAAGCTACTGCATCCTCTTCCACCACTGCTTTTTAATGTCTCATTTCACTTTAAAAAGCTCACTGACAGCTCAGTGGGTAAGTCAGAAGTCATCTACACCTTGTGATATCAAACATTTACCTTTTTAGTAGAAGTCAACTAACCCTAGTTTGAGACAGAAAAAAAATGAAAATGAAACAAAAACTATTAAATATTTGAAATAGTGGAATTTTGGAATGTGTCAATCAGGGTGCAGTTAATTGTGATTAACTACAACTATCCTGAGATTAACTGCGATTTAACATTTGTCCTTCTCTTTGACACCTGCCTCATTTATTCTAATAAAAGCACGCCTCTGCCAGCAAAGCTTTGCCTCCTCCACCCCAGCCTCCTCCTTTCTGGCTTAAAGCATCCTCATTAACTTCATGCATACATGGTAAAGACTGATGAAGATCTAAATTTTATTTATTTGAAGTTCATTGTCATAAATGTATCTATGTGGAGGTTTCTAACAATCTACTCCCTTCAAAGCCACAGCATGCAGTTTAATAAGCCGGGGAGCATCTTCCCCACAAAGTACAATTGTGTTTTTGCATTTTACAATAAATGACTAAATCTATGACATATATTACTGACTGAAATGATCTTCAGCATGTTTGTGTCCAAGTAATGAGGACATTCTGAGAACAATAATGTATTAAATGGATGTAGGCTTTCAGATGTTTTGTTTCATATTTTATAAAATGGCTTGAAAATACCACTTAAGGCCCTGATAAGTTAAAAAGAAAATTTGGGACAAAGGCAGAGAAAGGGGTAAACTCAAATAGTTTGACCTTTTGAGGTGCATGACCAGTAAAGTGACCTGACTCAGTGTGGATTCTGGGGAATATGTGTTAAGATGGGTTGTGGCCTGTACACCTCCAAAAGCCATTAATAAAATAAGGGACATCTAAAAGTGCAGACTCTTTACTCTACTTTCTTTTTTCAATTTGGGGGAGCATGTCTCCGACCACTTCCAAATTTGGGCTGTCTCCTGCATATTTAACACCTTTTCCTCTGCCTTGTTTTATGAAATGTAAATTTTCCTTGTGTTCATGCTGAGACTTATGACTAAAATTTGCATTGCAGGGGCCGGGTTAGAGTTGACTGACAGGTGGACGATTCAGTAGTCAGGAGGCTTAAGGCCTTTGTCAACCCTGCCCTACCACTTGGTTGATCCAAAGCCAGTTTGAGATGGCATTTCCAATATTGAGACAACTATTGTAGGTTTATATACCTATGGGCTTGCTCTATAATATGCTGTAATGTCTTTATATATTCTATGGTGGATGAGGTATGAGTTATACCTTTATAAGACTGACAGGCTGTGGACTTTGTCACATATCAGCAACAAAATCTAAAGGCTAACGCCACTCATAGTAAACTTTTATTGTTTTTTTCTGTCCCCGCAAAAGCTATTATTTTTTCCTCAAACAAAAGCTATTGCATGTGTAGCCAAAGCTTGATAAGCTGATTCCTCTGTGCCATACACCTCCATTCTCATTGTCAAACTATTAAAAACGCATTAATGTGCCCCATTGTTGCACTGGGAGACATTTCATTTGCATCTGAAAATAGACTCCAACAAATGCACAATTAACTCCTGTTGAGTCATGCTTTTTAACAGCCACAGTGCCCAGATATTTTTGGAAATGATTCTGCCTTGAATAATGAATATTTATATTTTTGTTAATTAAAGATTAAGTCATAGCAAAAAGTGTTTAGATGACTTGGGGAATTAAGTGCAGATTGTTTGAGTGCACAATGCTCCCAAATGATCAGCACCATCTGTCGCCGCTGGAAGTAATACTTACTTTATGTATGCGTGTAATTAACATTTTCTATTGGTATCTAGCAACTCTTGAGTATTAGCTCTATGAGAGGACAGGGCACAAATTATCTTCTACTTGTACAGCTTTTGTGGTTGAAATTAAATCATCGTAAACATTTCAGAGTACCAAACACAAGCTGAATTCAAAAGACACTGATGACAACCAGGAAAATAGATCAGTACATTCAAGGTGTTTCTATTTGCAAAATACTCTGTTTCAAAGACTGTGGTCACTTCGACCTTCATTTGAGATGAAAATTCACGGGTCGCCTTTTTTATAGTAAATGCCCGTTTGAAGCAGTGATGCGTGGGAAATCCTTTGGTGTACTTAAGTACCTATTAACTATCTCAGAGTGCCAAAAACAATGTGGGCAGGCTGATTTCATGTGATTTTAGGGGTGATTTTGCAGGCTGTAGATGCTCTACTGTACAGTGATGGATGAATGGCATGTGAAACATGTGTTATCATTTTATGCCATTATGTCTATCAGCCGTAGCCAAATGACCTCATTGAGAGACTGAGGTTTATTGACCAACATAGGCTTGTAAGATTCTAAACTTCCAAAGCTGATGAGAAGATTGAAGAAAGAGACAACTGTTTGGTCTCACATGAAGTTATTTATTTCTATGAATGCCTGGGACCCTGACTGGGCTTAGACAATTTTCTTCTCTCAGTTTTGGCAGGTGTCTTCCTTGCTCTCTCACTTTCTCTTCTTAGCTTTCTCTGCTCCATTCTCCTCTGTCTCTTATGGTCATTTCAGACTAAGTGTATGGTGGCTGTGTCCCAACTTGATTTTCTTTTGGTTGCATTTTAAAAAGTGATGACTTTCAGACTGCTTGCATGATCGCTGCATCTCAAAAGCCTGATCTATGCAGAAAAAATTACTCACCTGTTTTTTACCACAAGCTGCAGTGTCTCTCATCCAGCATAGACAGGAAATTGATAAATAGAAAGCCATGTTTACCTTGTCTTAGCAGATGTGGATGTCCACATCAGTAGAATTTGTCAATTTCTTGAAAACCCTGATGAATGCCACAGGCAGAAATGCATTAGTCTAATAAAGTCAATCTCTAACTTTCAGCTGCTGGTGAAGCTTTCTTTTACCACAAGGAAGATAAGCACATTACATTTACACTCCATGTTTATGCTTTTTAAAGTAAAAAGCTGGTTTGGCATTTAAAGGGAGAAACCATACTCACCTAACTTACTTGCTGTTATTCTGATTTCCCCTGCTCAGTTAAGCTACACAATCAATCAAATAACTTGTAGGGAGATTAATTGAGATAAAACTTATGATGAAAGACGGTGCAGTGTCAGAAGGGAGATGCAACCAACCACAGAGATGCTCCAGTACCATTTTTTCCTTCCTGATATCAGTTCTAATACCACAGCATTGGGTATCGGTCAATACCGAGTACTGATCTGATACTGATGTAAACTTTCTGGACTTCCCGTAGTCTGGAAGACAAGCGAATTATTTAAGCCCTACATTTGACTCAGAACATGGCTCAACAAATAAAATCATGATGTAGACCCTCTGTTATAATAATAATATTAAAGTAAGAATAACACAAAGGGGTGCATCACAGGCTCTCTCTATCACTCTCTCTGTTATGCTCTGTTCAGGCATCATGACGTGATGATGGAACAGCCTGCCACTGGCTGACAGAACCTCAAAAAGGGGGAACAATATGACAGCATTCAAGCTGACGATAATAAATGATCAAAAATAGAGTAAATTGGATAAAAAGGCAGTTAATTGTTAAAGTCCTGAAAAGTCACCCAAGTTCCAAGCTCACTAGAAATATTGCTGTAAGGGATTTAAACACATGGATAGCCCCATTGGGACGGCCCAGTGGCTCACTTCAAGTGGAAAAACAAGTAAGAGGTTATGGTTCATGGTCCAAAAGTTATCTAACATTTGATAAATTTTGTCTCTGTTTGTAGTGAACAACAATGTCAGTCTAGAAGCTTTGTTAATGAACACATGCAGAGGATAATGAATGCCATGCAAAATGGTAGCTTGTGTATGCAATGTTTTCCAGCAGCGAAGAAGAATCGATTCCTGGTTTATAACACTAACATTTAGCATGGCTAGTTAAACAAAACAGAATCAGATTGGTGCATAAACACATGTACTCACTGATACCAATACCTGCATTTTAAGCAGCATCAGATGTATTTCCAAAACTAGTATTGGAATCAAGATAGCTCTAACCAACACACAGCACATATGTGTGTGTCTGGTATGAAAGCTTTGACAGAATGAGCTAGAGCAGACACTCTGCAGTTGTCACACAGTTAACATGCATCCACTCAGAGCTGAGATGGGCTAACTAGCGTCTTTTGCTGAAGGCTGTGAGTAGTGCCATCATGCTTTATGCACTTTTTGTGAGAAAACTGCGCCACTGCCTCCAAAATTACAGGGTGCCAAAAGTTGGCAATTGAGGCAACCTGCAAAAACTCCACATTTTGCCTAACAGTTATTGTACTGTTGGATCAACTTTAAAAATAGTAAATCAGAGTGGAAAAGTTACATATTGTTTCGCTGAATGTTAAACTTTAGTAGTAATCCATAATAAGCAGTGAGGTACTGGCTGACCAGTCAGGGTGGTACTGCTGTGTCTTTACAACCTGCATGAGCCTCTAATTAGTTGTTAGAGGACATGTGAGAGTCTTTTATTGTAGGGATTAGTGTCACCAGCTTTTATGAAGCTTTAAAGGAGTTAAATTACAAAGCTCATTAAAACTACAACTGCAGGAGCATAACCAATTCAGTCATTTCCCTTATGTCTTTTTCCTGACACTACACTTTGATGCTGTTTAGTGTCTTTTTTCACTGTGATTGGCTGATCATTTTTACTTTTTATGTACTTACCTTATTTTACATGTCAAAATGTAAAAAATGATTTACAATGCAGTTTAAATGCACAGAAAAGGGCCTCTCCATCAAGACAACAACAATTAAGTGGATGGCAGTAAATTATGGGAAGTGTTGTGCCTGAGTGAGGAGAATATTGGACTGAACTGTTTAATTCTTAAATAATAGATGAAAACATGAGTGTAGTTTGCTCTTGAGACTGAGAACAAATGGTAATACCTCAAAAAAGTACTGACACTTGACAACTGCTGTGTTTCACAGTTGATTTACTACACCTGGTATGCATGCTGCCAGTCAATTAATCCCTGGCCTGAATGTAAAATACTGTAACACTTCCAGGATGCTTTTCAAAATAAAAGCCTGATCTATTTGTTTCATTGATGAGGTTTCCCACAATTTCAGCCAATGCTTTTCATTTTTCAAGTTACTGAAGTCACTTGCAGAGTTGTGTACTTCTTTTGTGAGTTCTCCTGCTAAATTATCATTCAAAAAAACAAACAAACAAATGTACACAGTATTTTGATTATTCCAAAAAAATCAAGTTGTATTTGATATCAATTCATTTGCAATCTCACTCTCACTCTCTGCGCCCATCTCTGACTTCTTCTGTTTTTGCATCCATGTGTTTGTTAAGCACATGTTTTCATGTATAAGACAATTTTAAAAACTTGGAATTTCCCTTGCTTTGAAAAATGTCGTAGTGTTAGTATTCTAAAAAGAAATTGATATAGTTAGTCATTATTTGTGAAATATGGTGTAATTGCACATTGTTTCAAGGATCTTAAATGTATCAAAGAAAAAAAAAAACCAAATATGTTCAATTCTATGTGTTTGTAAGGTTGATCTGATATTGCATTTCAATTGAGTCTAGTGGAGCAAAAATATGCATTACAGAATTACACTATCTACTTTCTCTTTAGAATTTTGACCCAAATTCCAAATGCATAAACCTGCATCAAAAGCCATATTGTATGCAAACACAGGAAGCTGTCAATCAAAATCCAAGGTTTGCACAGTCTGGAGAAACTAAAATGAGACGTTCTTCTATTTCTAAAAGTTTCCCTCACGCTTTTGTAAATTCAAAATAAAACTATTTAATTTAGAAGATGTATTTTAGTATTTTACACCACATTCCAGTGGGTTTAGTTTATAATTAAGAAAAGTTTGACTTTTGAATATACCAGTATGACTCAAGTGAGGAGCTATTTCTTCTGCATTTTAGAAAAGCTTGCTGAAAATAGTGCTGACTGTCCAGCCAAGTGTGTTTGCATTTGCATGTGCAGTTTCTGTGGAAAGTAGCCACCCACATTGCAAGGCTCCAGCTCATCCCACCTCTAAGCTAACATTCACAGCAATAAGTCTAGTTTGTCATCCAACACATTGACAATATGCAGGTATCTGCAGTCTTCATAGACTTTCAGAGCATGCACATTATGAGGCATGCATGATTTACTGGCTTGTCAAAGCTTCAAAGTTGTGGTTAATACAGTAGGCAGTGAAACTAGTTGCATTTGTCAGTATGAATGAGTGCAGCTGTGATTTTAGAGGACTGATCCCACATGTAATCAGGACTTTAGAGGAAGACATGGTCCCTCTAGAGATGCAGCCTCCGTCCTGTTCCTCTGAAAGGATGTCGGGACAATAAACTATGTGAAAGTGACCGAGACACGGCGAGCAGCACGATCTGATTTATTATACTTTCATCTTGAGATGAGTTTGGTCAAGGTGCCCCCGTCTCAGACGGTGCCCCTTACACATACATCAGTAAATTTTTGAGACGCAACCAGGAGCCATGTTTAATGAGGACAAGTATTCTCAGACGGTTTATGATGTCCTGCTGGCAGCTCAAATTAAAATGATTCAGACGGATGTTTGTTTTATCCTGTAAACCTTGAACAACGCATGCTTAGAGATTTGTCTTGTTTACAGGCAGAGGGAGGGAGGCTAACAAACTAGAGCAGCTCACACTCATCACAGAAACACTAGGATGAGAATCTTTCCTTGTTAAAGCAGAAAGGCTGATAATTTCACATTGTTGTGGACAGGAGATGCAGCAGATATAATCCACTATAGTATCACTGTGCTTCACAGTTTCTCTCTGTGTTGACTTTGTTCCCACAGTGAAGATGCAGTCATGCTGTGGGTGGGTGTACTGTATACACGCTGCAACTTCAGCTGATGAGTGAAGACTTCTGATTGACCTTACAGTTATTAAATCAGCTCCCACTCTGCAGGGTTTTGTGAAATTCAGATCATTTACAACACAAAACTCTGAGTTTTTTACTTTCCAAACAAGACATTTCAGGTTAAATAAAATGGACCTACTCTGTTTTTGTTTTGTAAAAACAGCATAAACACCTCTCCAGATTGTCTTTAAGCCATTTTCTCTCCACTGGCAGCAACAACTTCACAGAGAAAATATCAGAGCAAGAGGAAATGAAGTTAACCAGAGTGTACAAGGGTAAAATCTGATTTCAATCCAAGCATCAACACCAGACTTTTTCTCCAAGGAAAGGTGTCCTGTTTTAACACGATACATGGTAAATTTAATACATGTCATAAAAAGATATCTACTACACTTCAACTGCATTAGATACTAACCCCGTTACCTTAAAGTAAGGCTGGAGATACACTTGATGTTTCACCTTGGGCTTGTGCATCCAGCCTTGTCATGAGCATTCTTGTAAATATACATGCCAATACACAATCGTGCTATGGAGGACGCCATCAGAGGGTATACAAGAAAGCTCAGACTGTTTACAACTACCCAATGTGTGGGATGTAAACTACAAACATAGAGTCCCTCAAGGAGGTTACTCTAAAGGTAATACTAAGATAAGAACTCACTTTAAATTAGCATCAGTAATCAATAGAAACAGATCAGCTCAGACTGACTGTGATGATTGTTGGTCTGAACACACATCCAGATGGATTTGTTTCACTTATCCATCTGGTAAACCTCCCACAGACGGTGTTTGGGAAAGGGCAGAGCCTTTGAAAAAAAAAAAAGACTTTTGTCATTTTTGAAAAGAAAACAACTCACTGCTGTTCTTTGTTCTTTTTTAACGAAGAAATGCCATCGAGTTCTGATAAAACTGACGCTATAGCAGCATCCACGCTAACCTCCACCATAGTCGCAGCAGTCTCTTGTCACTGCTTGCTTACGTCATGACTCTGCCAGGCCTGAAAGTACTGCCCCTTGCCGCTGATTGGTCCTGTCACTTTCTAACTGGGCCCAAACTGTTGAGATGGGAGCTTTGCAAGATGGATTCACCAGTGAGAAACACGAAAATGAGTGGATCCATCTGCAAGATTAATCAAGAGCATGTCTGTAACAAAATTACAAGACTCCTCTATATTCTTGTCTCCCTCAATCTGGCTAGACAAAGCTAGATGCTGGGAGGTCTGAGGGACTGGATAATTTATTATACTGATTGCCTTCAGGTAAATCAGTTAAGTTGTGGTGGAAATCTCTTTTTTTTGTAAAGTGTAGGAATTGTACTCAATGTATGTAGAATTTTTCTCTTGATAATTGCAGCGTACAGATCCATCTAGAGCTGTAAAATACTAACTTTCCTCCATTGCCATTCTTTATACCAAGTAAATCATAACTAGGTGAACCTCTTTGTACAAATTAGATCCATGATTTAGTCGAATACCGTGTTGTAAATTGGCATGCATTACATAAACCTGAAAAAGATGCTTCAGTATCTTTTATTCAGTTGCTAAAATTGCTTGTAGCTGGTCTTTGCCTGGGCCGTCCAACTCCTTTCCCAAGTCTGTCTCAGTTTAGAAAAGCCTCTTCAGAAATAATGGCTCCCTTGTTCATAATATAGAGTAAAAACACCACTGCTACACATAGAGGCTATATTGAAATTCTTTCAATGTGGAGACCCTTATGAGCTGTGTCAGCTATCCGTCTAATGGCTAATTACGTATCAGCTTAAATTCAACTGCTGCAGTATACTGCTCTGTACTGAGCGGGAACTGTAAGATACTTTCAGAGTTCTGCTTTGTGAATAAATTTCTCTAAAAGCCCATAAAAATAACATTATTAACTCACTGTGACCCTGGTCGAGTAAATCTGTCTAATCTTATTTCCTATTTCAATGCAGGAGTGGAAGGCATCGAGTGCTCCCTCCCCATGGACGGCAGGCGAGTCTCCCTGACCCAGCTCTCTAAGGACAGCTTCCGCGAGTGCCAGGCCACCTTGACTCTAACGGACCTGCTCATCATCATTTTCTCTGGCATCTCCGTGTCTGTGGTGGCCATCATGACCAGCTTTTTCCTGGCTTCAACTGTTCATTGCTTCCAACGCTGGAGTAAAGGCACCAAGGGGGATGAGGAGGAGAGTGAGGAGTGAGATTTTCTTTTAAGGGCCAGCATTGTCCCGGTACTTCAAACAATGAGAGGACAGAGTATGCTGCTCCCTCCCTGGTGAATATCCAGGATGGTTCAATGGCAGGATCTTGTCCTTGTGAGGGTGCAGCTGTTGTCTTGGCATGTGGACATTGGAAACACGGTAACAAGGACATTCCCAAGGAATGAGCCATTTAAAGATAGTGAGAGTTCTGCTCTACGTGCTGAGTTAAATCGTAGAAATCACGTTTATGGCTGTAAGAGCCAGTAGTCATGTTTATGGCTCAGTGTTATAGGCCTACAGGCAACTATAGCAAGGTAAACACATTTATAAAAACACAAAAGATTTATAGAAACGTCTTTGTCCTAGAAAAAGTGATCGATCTAGGCACTGGAGTCTAATGAATTGGGGCTTCATCTGTGATAAATTGTTAAATCTCTTAGGAAAAGGATGTCACACTGACCAATGACCTCAGTATTTAACTGCCTATAACATGATATGCTGGCATATCCTGCCATTTACAGTCTTCTGTGGACAGCATCTCTCACTGACATCCAAAAGTGTTTCACAAGCACCAGAAAAGGCAAATACTGTTGTTGCTTCTGCATGTAAAATTAGACGGATGCAGAGGTTTAGGGTTGAACAAGAAGGAGTTGGACAATGGCGAGATGGTAGGTAGCTAACATACTGTAGGCAGGACATTCCCAGTGGGTCTACACGATCTGTAAGCAGTATATTCATTATATAATCACAAATTTATGTACAAAAAGAAAACAATGTACAGTCAAAGAAATGTTATAAATCTAAAGGATGTACTGTTTTTTCCTTAGATTGAGAACTGTGAGCTGTATAGAGAGGTATCCAGAAACAGTATAATCTTGAAAATTATGGCAAATATGGTATTGAAATAGAGTAGAACTATTGTGTCAAATAATGCACTTTATATGGTGAAGCTAATTATGGCGAGCCCCTAATTACACTATGTAGACTGGTTTTGTCTTCATCTGCCAAAGATTAGGGTTAGGAGAGACTGCATTTAAGGATTATTGTGGTTTATGTTTATTTACTGAGGTAGGGATAGCTCCTAAATATGAAGCAGTACAAGAGCCAAATTAGATACACACATTTTAACAGTGTTGGGTGAAACACATAACAAAGTGATCCGTTAGAGTACCCCCAATTTTTTTTTTTTTTTATTAGAGAGGGTAACATACCATGTTAGTTCAGGAAGTGGACCAGTGAACCAGGAAGTGACTCCGTGTCAAGCTTTGCCCTGCTTGATTAATGTTACTAGGTTAGACATAAGCTCTTCTCACCAGGCCCCCCTCTAATAGAAACAACAGTATGGTGAATGGGGATTAAAGAAATTCATAGACAAATAATTTCCCACAAAAAAAAAAAAAAAAAAAAAAGAAATCAGCTGTCCAGTCTAAAGTCAGGGAAGCACATTCTGAAAACGAACTTCACACTGTAAAGTTAGTTTACAAAATGTGGCTAATGTTAGTAATGCTAGCGCCGCTGGCTTTCAATGCAGTTTGCAGATTAATACTGACATTCCTGTGCTGAATATCGTCACTCATTGCTTTTGTTATATGCAAGTATAACCTGACACAGCCCTACATGCAAATTTATCCCTATTTCTAGATTTAGATATTGCTGAACTGTGCTGTTCCTTGGAGTTGCTATCAATGCTATCAGTTTAGTGTTGTTTACATCAGGTTAGAAAGTATTAAAGGGATACTTCAACATTGTGGCAAATTCTCCCGTTGCCATAACCCCTGTGGTCTTAGTAATACGTTTGTTTCCTTTAGTTGTCGGTGCAAGCTATTTTTAGATCTGGGGGGCTGATATGCCAGCTACTCAGCTAACGCTATGAAGAACTATGGTATTTCCAGCTTTCTCTCATGAAAATCATCAAATACACAATCCAACAACTCCAAAACGCTCTCGTGGACAAGTTGTGGCCTGCACATTCACCATGCTATGAAATAATCATGGAACATTACGAGACAAAGTTGTTTTACAGGAAAATCAAAGCCGGAACTACACTCCAGACATGGCTGCTGGGCAGAGTGATTTCAAAAGCGCACGTTTAGTGCAGGTACTTCTGTCAACAAAACTTGAGAAGAAGCCGTTTCTGCTACGTCCAGCCGATAATATTCCAGGTGAAACCAAGTAACTATGGCACTGCCTGAGGTGCGCACTGTGTCACTCCGCCCAGTGGTTTATTCAAGATAATAGTTCGGAGTTTTTGCCTCACGTGTCACAAATGAGAAATGTGAGCGTGTTAGAGTTGTTGGATTGTGTATTTGATGAGTTTGATAAGGGAAAACTGGAGATACTGTAGGTCTCCATAGTGTTAGCTGAGCAGCTGGTATATCAGCTCCCCAGATCTAAAAACAGCTTGCACTGACAACTAAAGGAAACAAACCTATTACAAAGACTATAGGGATTATGGCAATGGGCGAATTTGCCAAAATGTTGAAGTATCGCTTTAAGGCAGCATGGCAGTAGCAATAAAGAACAGCTACAGTGGCTACTAGTGGTAGGCACATATATTACAGTTTAGACAGAGTGTTTGACAAGGACTAATGCCCAAACTCCTTTAAAACATTTATTATTGGTTGAACTGATTTGTATTTCTGGTGCCGACCACTAAGGAATTTGACTTTTACCATTAAGCCAGCAAATCAAGCACATCCCTAACGATGATAACCCAGACTCTTAAAAATTGTTGAACATATTAACCACTGACTGCCTGATGCTAGTGGTATGAGCTAACGTTAGCTGTCCCTCTGCTACAGAGGAACAAAATACTTTTTCTGTATTCCCATCTGACCTACTAGACCAGATATAATGCCAAGTTGTAAGTTGATATTGAAGCTAATTAGCTAATGTTAAATGAAAGCTGTCAGCATCACTCATGTAACTAGCAACAAGATGTTTCAACTGGTAATCATGTAGCTACTCAATGTCCCCAAAACCTCACATTTTATCAGTATTTAAAAGGATTTCTCTTACCTTGAGCAGATACAAGTATTCTTTGTTATTGTCGATGAGGTGAAAATACCAGGAGCTGAATTTAAAGACAGCATTTTATTTTTTAATATTCTTTTTATTTGAAAAGGGACCATGCTAAATACTAAATATAAATGTTGCCATTTGATGCAGTGTAGCAGAGTTCGCTTAACGCTAATTTACATCTGCAGTTCGTTGGCAGCTCAAAATTTAAACAGTAATAAAACATCACAAAGAAAGCCAAAATGTTTCATAATTAACCTTGAGTCTAGGAAATGGTATGAGAAATACTCCCAGATTGTGTGGATATTTTGAATTGCTCTTGCAGACACCTGAAGCACACCTTCTGACCATGTTTAAGAAATGAAAACAATGACACAATTTCACTGTGAAACACTGAAAACACTTGGCACATGCTAACTGGAAGCACCCAAGCGTCAGTTGCAATGGGCTTTTTGATTGATGAATCTTTGGACCAATCAGAGAGCTATAAAGGGTCAACTTTGTTAATCAGCTGGTTTGTTACTTTTCTTTTTATTACAAAGGTCATATAATACAAAAAAAGGTCAGCCATATTTATCTTCGTTTTTATGAGACCACACAAAAATGGAAACCCCCAAAGAATCAGCACCACTCTGGTGTCTTGGTAAAGTTTGGGGCCTGTAACTGCATATCAGCAAAAGATAAACCTACAGTTTTGCAGGATGCAGAGTTTCAGATTATCAGATGTAAACTGGGATGTAGATTGACAGTAGAATGGGCATATAGGTGCCATCTGGACCGTATCACTGGTATGTAAGGAGTCTATTTTTACTAATGCAAAAGTACTCTAACGTGTTACTTTCTCTGTATGTAATGCAGTAACAGCAAAAGATACTTTAATCCGACAGTAATCTGGTAATATAACAAGTCAAGTCACCCAGCACTGTGCAACACTCAGTAAAAGAACCGTGGTGTTCAAAGATTTTTAGTTCTCCAGGTTTCTCTAGAACTAAACTAGCTGTACCCTTTTGTTTGTACACAGCAGATTTATTGTAGTAGGCCAATCCCTTTTAAATAAATAGTTATTTGCTCTGATGGGCAAGAGATTTGTTCCTAGAAAAATGAAAAGTGAAGTGGAAACATCAATCTCCTTTTAGACACTTAAATCTTCCAGCATCTTGTATTGAAAGTACAGACATCAGCAGTGTCACTCTCTATCAACAGCATCTATGACCACAGTAGTGACAGTTCAGTACAACTTCAGTGAAACGTCAACCTTGATGTGTATGAGCGCCTCTTTATTTGCATCATGTATGTTTAAATCCTCCACTGGGGCTTGTGAAAATCTGTCCTGGGCTCTCTTTATTCCCCCCTTTTCACTAGGGTTTCTTGCATCACTTTCCACATTCTTGTAGGGCATAAATATTTCAGCAAAAATTGAGACACAAAGCAGAAAGAATGTCAAGCCTCTTAATGCAAACATGCAGCGGATAGAAAGCGAGCCATGAGCGTATAGAGTCCTCTCTTCAGAATGCTTCACAAAAGATAAAAGGGAATTCCTAATGCCTGCGTCCCTTCAGAACAAGTCATTACCCTGAATGTGCAGCATTGTGAGGCACATTTTTGCAAAAAAATGAAATAAATACATGTGGCCTTATTTATTTATGTTTTGTTATTTTTCACAAGCAACAACATCAGTAAAAGCACAAAAGCCTAGCAGAAAGTTACAGTGACTCCAGTGCACTCAGGATGTCTTATTATGTGTTGGTACACGGCTGTTTGTCATGTTATTGATCCATTTATGTCACATTATGTTGAAAACGCCACTTCCTTATGAACAATGTGTGGTTTGTACTGTTTATGCATGCATTTAGGAGGATTTAAATCAATGTAGACACATCCCCATTAGAAGTAGCCAGCTTATCATTTGCTTAACCCCTCCTCTGGACAGCAATTGACCAATCAAAGACCATAATAATAATAATACCACTACTATATCACTAAATTGAGCTTGTTGGGGGCACAAGCCTAGCTCAGTTGGTGGAGCGGGTGCGCATTCAGTGGCTATAAATAGTGTAAAAGTGAAAACAAATCTCTACAAAGTAATGTCAATTTAATAAAGATGTGTAATGTTAAATAAGCAACTGCATAAATATTCACCCCCTTTAAAGTGACTGAGCTTACAGAGGTTCAGCCAGTTGGTGCTAGTAATTTCATAATTTGTAAATTGGGCGTCACCTGAGAGCAGTGAATGTGTCTCAAGTGATTATAGAATAAAAACACCTGTGTTTGGAAGGTCCAGTAAATGGTTAAACAGTATTCCTGGCTACCATTACACCATGAAGACAAAAGAACACTCCAAGCAACTCAGAGAAAAGTTATTGAAAAATATAGTCACAGGATGGATACAAAAACCTCTCCAGGGCACTGAGCATCTCCCAGAGTTCAGTTAAATCCATCATCAAGAAATGGAGGAAATATGGCACACGTGTAGGTCTGTCTAGATTATGCTGTCGTCACAAACTGAGTGGCCTATGACTACTCTGAAGGAGTTACAAGCTTCAGCAGCTGAGGTAGGAGAGACTCTGCATACAACTATTGCCTAGGTTTTTCATCAATCAAGGCTTTATGGGAGAGTGGCAAAGAGAAAGTCACTGTTAAAGAAAACTCTGATTCAATCTGGACTGGAGTTTGCCAAAAGGCATGTGGGAGACTCCATGGTAAAGTGGAGGAAAGTTCTTTGGTCTGATGAGACCAAAATGATGCTGTTTGGTCATCAGATAAGACGTTATGTTTGGTGGATACCAACCACTGCATATCCCCACTGTGAAGCACAGTAATGACATCATCATGCGATGGGGATGCTTCTTGGCAGCCTGATTGAGACCTTTCCAGACACAAACTCAGTACTGCAGTCACTTATTTTACGGTATATATTTTCATTTGATTGGCATTACTTTGTATAAATCTGTTTTCAACTTAACATTAAAGAGGTTTTTTGTCAAAAGCCAAAATATATCAACAATGGTTGATTTATAGTTTTTAAGAGGTCTGAGGCACTCAGAAGGACTGTAGATAAAAAGCCTTTATTGCATAGGGCTACAGCGTCATAAAAAACATGCCAACATGTTTCAGCCTAACAGGCCTTCATCAGGGCAGTTAAGTTGGATCCCCATATTGAAGAGCACCAGAGATACACTACATTTTTTCAAGCTTTTCTTTAAACTTTTCAAAACCCATGCAGCACTCCATGCAACCATTTTTTTGAATGGTTGATTTATGAAATCAGTAAAAGGGTAAAACATCCAAGGGGGTGAATACTTTTCATAAGCTCTGTATAGCTGTCATCGATGCACTGGTTGTAGGTTTGAATCCCTACCCTGGCCCGTTTTTGGTGCATGTCTCTCTCCCCATATTTCCTGCTGTCCTATCTAATGAAAGCAGAAGCACCAAAAACAATCATTTAAAAATTATAGCTTGCCGGATGCGACTGCATGACTAGAGTAGTTAAAACAGCTGAGCTGCTGGAAAACTATTTGATTCAAAAAACAACAATGCTACCACCAGACTGCCAAAAAAGTGTTTTTTTTTGCCTTTATTATATTGGAGAGCTTAAGAAAACAGGAAATATTGGGAAAGAGATTGGGAATAGACATGCACCAAACAAGGACCCAGATACTTCCAACAGTGCTTCAAGGATTGCAGCCTCAACACCTGCTCTACTAACTGAGCTAAACCAGCACTTACCAAGAATATAGTTAGATTTCTGTGGCTGTCATCTGTTGTGCTGTTACTGCCAATCATTATTGTTTACTGATTATTAAGGACGTTCCAGGCACTTATTCACAAGTCCATTAAATGGATATTTAAATTCAGGCTAGCAAACCAGTCCTAAGTGAAGAAAACACTCAGAAAAGTGAGCACAATTTTTCTTACACAGGTAAACCTGGGATTTCAGCCTCTGTGGTTGCCAGTTCAGATTGCTGAATATTAAGCGGTGTTAGCACCGGGAGCCTTTGATCTTTCTGACAGGCTAATGTCCACATCCCTGCACATGCAGAATGTGGTTAGAAAATGCTCAGGTTGATATGCTGGTTTAAACTGGCACAGCCAACAGCCTCGGGTTGTGGTGGGTGGCTGTGCTGCGGTTTAAACACAACATCTGACCGACATTAAGGGCCTACAAATGAAAATCTTGAGCAAGGAACAAGGAAATGTGATGATAACTGGCATGGGGTGAAGACATAGTTGTACATTTCTCTTCTAATAACCAATGATGAAGCAAAGCCGAATTTAAATTAATAACTAATTTGTTCATCTGCATGAAATTGGAGACTTTTCCACGGTTATTGCTAAAATCAATGGATAATAAGCCAATTTAATGACATCAACTACTGGCTTAAAGGGATGTGGAGGAATAAAAACCTTGAATTGCATACTGACAGGAGGAGGGGTTTTGCAAATGGTCTCTTCTGCATATCCCACCTCCTCAATTCAGTCCTAAAGGGGAAAAAAAACTATTTTATGCCATTCTTACTTCTTCTGCCCTCTAAGACAATATTAGCAAATCACACATATTCCTTGATGCTAGAGTGAAGGAGCCCATGGTTAAGTTGTCACAGAGGGAGTCAGGGTACAGAGGGAAAAACAAGATTTCTAATGTTAATACAACGTTCTTACATTTCAGAATGCAAATCTGATTATGCTTATTACCACAAGAATAGCTCGTAGGCTGCTAGTTGGGTTAAGAAGAGATATTTGAGCTTGTATGTGAAGGTGCAGAGCAATCAGAGCGAGGTTTTTATACATATCATTATGATTTCCAACTACTGTGTAGTTACTGTACATTAAGAAATGATTTGTTAGCTTAGCTGTTAGCTTGAAGCATATGTTAGCATGACACTTTCCTTTCTCTTAGTCATTTTATTAAGCAACAACCATCAGCACATTAGAGCATGCACTGTTAAGTTACCTACAGTTTAAAGTTCAGATTCATGTCTATTTTTCTATTCAACCTTTCAGAATGAAGCGTTTATTTACTCTGTCCGTCCCAAGAGTAATTTTTAGACATTGCACAACCCTCACCCCCCTGGAGAGCAGAGACACTGGTGGCTGCTTTTCCAACACTATGTCTTTGACTTTGCTTAAAATACCAAATTCAATGTTATGTTTTGTCAGATAAATGTCAGAATGGCTCAAATCTAAATTAAGAGACAGAGAAGGATGTGATGTCGCTGCAGCTGAATGCTTCTCCAAATGTCAAACAGACACTGTCATACAGACCGTATGTGTAGCTGTAAATTGATGTTTGGTTATAAAAAAATAAAATCCTTTTTTCTGCCCTCTGGTCTGTATTTCTGATGTTTTTATTAGCAGAGAGTGGATGCAGATGCAACACATGGAAGCTGATTAGTATTTTTTAGGGCTGTCAGTTTTAATGCATTAATCATGGTGAGATTACAGTTTTAAATTAGCACATACATTTTTTGTAATTGATTGCGTGCTTTTTAATCCTTTTGGGCACATCATAATTAGGCTTCTGTAGCAGAGCAGCAGCTGGATACTACTCACCATGGCATCTTCCCTGCGCTCAGAGTGATGGAAAATAAGTCCACCACTTCTCCTTGATGTCTCATTTCACTTTAAAAAATTTTCGAGATATTTTTAGATACTTTTTAATCCATAGTAAGTTTGTTTTTCCATAGTTAGACAATGCTGAAAATGTTAACCTACCAGAAGTTCATTATTTTCTTTCAAAGAACAAATGAATGCATGAACATTTCATTTTTGTCCCACACACCAATCAAGATCATTCTACACAAAATGTGTTCTTCAGTATCCAAAAAAGAACATGACTGAAGCTTGTGGCTTATTTCTGCAGGTTTTCATCAGATCAGTAAATAAAGTACCCTTAGCTCAGCATTTCTTAACCTTTTTTGTATGTTGGCACCCTTTAAAATTCAAAAATCTCAGTTCACCAAAGTCAATTTTTTTTTTTTTTTTTTTTTTTTTTGATGAAAAGCAACATTCTACATTGTTATGACTGACAAGAAATTTGTGTCAGAATAGAACTAATAAGATAAAGCTGTAAAGCACTCTCTTAAATCTAATTTCATGGAATGGTCATGCAGACCTTAAAACACCCAAGCATCAGTGAAAAAATCAGCTTGATTACGTAATATTCAAATGTAGTATCCAGACAAAATGCAAGCAACATGGTGTGACCTTTGTGACCTTGTTCTTCTTTACTTCTGTAATGCTCTCTTCAATATGGGCAAGGAACAAGGAAAGAGGATGATGACAAGGGATCAGGAGTGTCGGACTAGAACATTTCCTTGATTTTCTTTTATTTACCCCACTCAGCAGAGTTTGTTGGTTAACTTTAAAAGTACAGATTGTTGTGCATAAATAATATTACCCTGACTCCAAAAAAGTTGGGATGCTGTGTAAAATGTAAATTAGGACAGAATTAATTAATAATTTGCAAATCCCATAAACAAATGTTTTATTCACACTAGAACATAAACAGCATATCAGATGTTGAAACTGAGATATTTTACCATTTCAGTAAAAATATTACCTCATTTTAAGTTTGATTGCAGCAACACATCAAAAAAAAAAAAAAAAAAAAGAAGACAGCAAAAGGCTGGAAAAGTAAGTGGCACTAATGAAAGAAGAGCATTTTGCAATAAGGTAAATCAGCATAAGGTCAGTAACATGACTGAGTATAAAAGGAGTATTTTAGAGAGTCAGAGCCTCTCAGTAGTAAAGATGGGCAGAGGTTCACCAGTATGTGAAAACTGCATCTAAAATTGTGGAACAATGTTAGAAAAATGTTACTTACCATGTAACTGCAAAGACTTTAAATATTTCCAACCTCTACAGCAGGGGTTCTTAAACTTTTCGGGGCTAGGGACCCCTTACAGGGCAGAAAATGTTCCAAGGACTGCCACATAACCCCCACACTGACTAAACAGATGTTAACCGCCCCTAGATGCTGTATTTTAAACTCTTCAACCTAAATACAAGCTCTGGTCCAGTTGAGTGTGGCTTCTTACTTTCTGCGACCCTTTGAGCAGCCAATCAGAATCCCTCTATGCTTGTCTGAGGTCGTGGTCAGGTTCAGCATTCGTGTTTTCTGGTGGATGTGTTCCTACCCCTTTGGTCTGAATAAATCTTTAGCTTTGTCCATAAACTCTGCATGCTTAGATGATATTTTAGCTTGGCGGGCTTCATGGCTTCACATGAAGGCACATGTTGGTCTCCTGTCGCTGTTCTCAGTAAAACCAAACTCCAGACAGCTGTCATCATATTTTCAGTTTAGCTGGCTTGGGCCGAGCATCACTTGATGAAGCGAACACACTTAAATATTTATCCATTGTTGCTAGCTGGACCTGCACACCAAATGTCCTGAGCTAAGTGACTGATGCCTGAGGAGTGATGGATTTAGGTGACGTCACAATCATATCTGAGTTTTGATTGGCTAGAGCTGACTGATGTGGGAGTCTTTGGTTTAGTTTGGTTGTTTTATGACGCTGTGGTTCTTATATGTATTTATGTGCTTTTTAATGATGCATTACTTTAGTCATTTATTTTAAATTATTTTGCGGACCCCCAGGCTGTGGCTCGTGGACCCCAAGGGGTCCCCGGAGCCCAGTTTGAGAACCACTGCTCTACATTGTATGATATTACCAGAAGATTCTGAGAATCTGGAGAAATCTCTGTGTGCAAAGGTGCAGTATCAGATGCTCATGATCATCAGGCCCTCAGGAGGTAATGCAGTAAAAACAGGCATGATTCTGAACTGGAAATCAGTGCATGGGTACAAGAACACATCCAGAAATCACTATCCAGAAACACCACCGTTCTCTCTGCCACAGCTCATTTAAAATGGGCTGAGACACAATGGAAAACTGTTCTGTGGTCAGATGACTCAAAAGTTGAAATTCTTTTGGAAACCAAAGAAGTAATATCCTGTGGACTAAAGAGGAGAGGGGACCATCCAGCTTGGGAACAGCACACAATTCAGCACACAAGCCTTTGTATCTGATGGTACAGGGTTGCTTTAGTGCCTATGGTGTGGACATCAGGATAAGCACTATCAATGCTAAAAAGTATATTGAGGTTTTAGAGTGACATATACTACAATCCAGACAACATTTCTTTCAAGGAAGGCCTCTCATATTTCAGGAAGACAATTCTAATCCACCTACCACATCCATCACAACAGCACGGCTTCACAGTAGAATAGTCTGGGTGCTGAATTGGCCTTCCTACAATCCAGACCTTTCACCAATAGAAAACATTTGGCACATTAAAAAAAAGAAAATCCAGCAAGGAAGACCCAGGACTGTTGAACAGCTAGAATCATCAGACAAGAATGGAACAACATTCCTCTCCAGCAAAACTCCAGCAACTGGTCTCCTCGTTTCCCAGACCTTTACAGACTGATGTTAAAAGAATGGGGAATTGACATAATGGTAAACATGGCCCTGCTTTTTTGAGATGTGTTGCTGCCATCGTCTTATAAATGAGCGAACATTTTTTAAATAAAATGGTAAAAAGTCTCAGTTTCAACATCATTTAGCGCACATATCAATATGCACCTAAAAGTCCTTTTGCATTACAAAATCAACAAATGAGTAAGAGTTGAACCGTCATGCCAATACTGCCTTTAAATAGTTTGAACCTGCTCCCTATTATTTGCATGCTCTTCAGTTTGCATCAGGCATGTACATGTAAGGCTGGCTGTCTTACACAGGGATTGGTAATAGTTTCCTTCCACCACACGCTGCCCTACATGCAGAGAATGTAACAGCAGTCTAAATGAGACTTTTAAAAAGTGATATCTCCTGCCGAGTGTTAATAATGAAAATACGACTCGTTAATTTCTTTTCCTTCCTTCCTGGAGTTGACAGATTTTGTCTCGTCACAGCATCAGAGCAGAGAGGCTCATCTGTAAACACGACTCAGCGTGTTATTTCACACTGCTCTGTTATCACACTGCAGGTATGCAAATGGATGCACTATTTTTGGAAGGGGTGTTAGAGAAATTAAAGACTTAAAAAAAAATCTAATACCATCTACTTGCATAACAAGTATCTTGCTGTTCATGCACAATTTCTTTCATTAAGAGCTGTAGGACGATCTGCACTGAGTGTAATGAAGTGGCATGCAATCCTATCCTGTGAATACTTTTTTTCCTGGACGCCTCCAGTGTCTTTTTTTGCAGTGTCAAGTTCTTTAGCTAACAGAGGCACTGCAAAGAGGAGTTTATTCTTCTGTTAACAGAGGTCACTGTTTCTCTGATCTTCCCTTGTGCTAATTATTGATTTCTCCTCAGTTTGCTCTGCATGTTTCTTTGCCACGTCATGAGGCAATCTGACATGATAACATGCTTTTCTGAGGAAATCTGATGTCAAAGAATGGATGATTGAAACCAAACATCCTCCTCAGGGTTTGTTATGTCAGCTGGAAAGAAAACAGAGTCACGGCACACAAGCATGAGAGAGGAATGAGCATATGGAAACATGCAGTTTGGAACAGGAATTGGTGCAAAGGAAATGGAATAGCATGCAAGAAACACTTGCACATACTGCGTTATTGCACCACTGCAAAAGAGGCCTGTGAGGGTGGTGGTCGTGATGAGGATTCTCTTGCAACCATTTACCTCATTTGGTTGTCATGGCTACACAGCCGGAGGCCCGAGCTCTTGGACGCCGAGGCGGGAACAGGGAGAGGGAGGGATGCTGGGAAGCATGGCCTTCAGTGTGGCTGCATCGCCTTTCTTTCCATGCATCAGCTAACTGGACCTGGCATTTTATAGAGAAAAAAACATATCCACAGCACTGAAACCCCCGTGAACCAATGTGTGACTTTCATATTCATACTCCTGCTTGCGTTTGTCAGTTAAAGTTACTGTGATAGGTTGGGTTAGGCCCTCTATCATCATATTAGCATGTCTATCATGCAGAATGCGGTCAATACAGCTGGTAAACAGTGGAAGGTCTTTAGCTTCTGTTCAGCTTCACTGAGCAAACTTTGAATATTTTCACACAAGTGTAGTAGTTTTATTTCAGTTTCTTCTAGTCAAAAAAGCAAGTTCCAGTGCAGATAACTTAAAAGGTAAAAGGTCACATAGTGCATTATGTCTAGAGATGCACAGATGCATCAGTTTAACATCAGTATCGGTATCGGCTGATTGGGCTTTGTGACAGGTGTCTACCCTGTCAGTAGCAGATGTTCATCTGTTGTGTTGCATCAGTTTAAGAGCTTGTGTCCACAGTTGCATTTTTCCTGCTAGCAGCACTCATTTTTAATACAAAGCCAATGTAGTCCAGTGTTTTCAGTGTGCAGTTTCAACATCTGGAATGGCGTGATACTCTTCAGTATCACTTCTCCATCACTGGACAATCAAAGTCAAGGCAGTGCAGGACTTGCAAAAATGCCAGAGGAGGAACCAATCTGACTTGTCTATTCAAGGGTTTCGTGTCCAGGTCTACAGCTTGTGCTAATGTCAGGGCAGGATTCTTTTACACTGTTTTATTGCTTTCTTGGTGGCATTTCCTCTAAAAGAGGAAATATGAAGCTATTTAAAAGACTTTCTTTAATACTCTGGAGGGAAGCAGAAGTCAACTTTTATATTCTAACAATGCTAAATACAGTGCTAAGTGCTCTAAAATTGAGTTCTTCCTTATGCCATTTCTGACATTTCCTGAAAATTTCATGAAAATCCATCCATAACTTTTTGAGTTATGTTGTTAACAAACTAACAAACCCTGCCGATCACATAACCTCCTTGGCGGAAGTAATAAGTCACGACGGCAGTAAACTTTTACTGTGATGAGTTAGGTAGAATAACACTGATAACCAACACTGTTGACTATGATGGTAGAAATCAAATACAGTAGAAAGTTACCTGGGCAGTAGTATAGAGCATTTACTAAGAGTTTGCAAACAGAAGCCATCAGTCACCAAACAATCATGATGAGGCGATAAATAATTTGTCCAGTAAAACAGTTAAATAGTGATCTGGAAAAGAAGACTTTATTTGTTTATTTATCTGATGTCTTGTGTTACTGGCCCTTCCTGACCTACAATAACAGGAAGCGAGCTAGACAGAGAGGAAAGTAAGCCAACCCTCATAGAGGAAGCCTTGAATGAGTAATGACCTGCTGGCTTATAGGACTAGGTGGGGGGAGGGGGATCAGGGGTTGGGGGGAGTGGGAAACAGAGGGGTCAGGTTGCACAGTTCAGAGGGAACACACCTGATGCTTCTCTCTGTCAGTGTTAAAGATAAACTTGTTCAAGGAAGTAGGGATTGTATGTAGACTTTGACGTGTACGTTTGGAGACATTCAGGGTTAAGGTCAAGATTCTCCCCTCTATACCAGCAGAGCACCACAGCATGCACCTTCAGGGGAGAGTAGCCTTTGCTTCATTGCAGTATGGTTTTATTTAAGTTTGTTTTCATACAAATCAGAGCTTTTATATTTCATTCTTTGCTGACCAAAGCATTTCTCATTGATAGTAAATGGAGTACTTTTGAGATTTGGTATTGCATGAATTGGTATTTCATTCCATTCAAACTCTATCAGCCTTTAAGAGAAGGCCATAGGCTCAGCTCTTTCATGAACAGTATGCAGTTAATGATAAGGATGACTGATCTGACATATGTGACCTAAGTGTCTCTTGTAAAGGCTTTTCCCATTATATGGCAGCATTGATGCTAATGATTGAATATGGTCCATCTGTTACTGACTATGACCCCCTTCAGAGCCATGGACCAGCAGCCTCTGCTTTCACTGTCTCTGTAAACCTTTATCACCAATTTTCATGGGTGGGAGCCACAACTTGCAATTACTTGGATTAGTTGTGTGGCTTGTAATATACTTACTCAAATGACAGATTTTACTTTTATGGCAGCAGCTATCTCAAAATGATAGGGATGGGACCATGTTCGCCATTGTGTAGCATCGCTTCTTCTTTTGACAACAGTCTGTAAACATCCAGGAAGTAAGAAGACGAGTTGATAGAGTTTTAGAAGAGAAATGTTGTCCCAGTCTTTTCTGATGTTGGGTTCTAGCTGCTCAATAGTCCTGGGTCTTCTTTGTTGGATTTTTCACTTTATGATGCGGTGTTATTGTTTTCTGTTGGTGAAAGCTCTGCACTGCAGACAGGTCAGTTCAGAACCCGGACTTTTCTACTGTGAAGTCGTTGTGATGGATGTGGTATGTGGTTTAACATTGACTTTCTGAAATATGCACATACTTTTCAGCATTGACAGAACGTTTCCTTACATGTAAGCTGCCCACGAAATAGGCCCTAATGCAACCCTTTACGATCAGAGGTGCAGGCTTCAACTGTGTTAGGACTGATAACAAGCTGGATGGTCCCTTTTCTCTTTAGTCCACCAGATTGCATTTGTGGAAGGCAAGGCTCACTGTGTCGAGAGACAGAGATTTCTAGTGGTGATTTCCAGTACAGAATCCTGCCTGTTTTTAAGTAGTGCTGGTAACCAGCATCCAATATTAACCTTCAGTTTTGTCCATTTCACATCTCTAAACCAGAAGGTCACGGGTTCGATCTCCAGTTCCTAAACTCACATGTCAGTGTGCTCTTGGGCAAGACAGTTAACCCCAAAATGCTCCCATTGGATGCACATGAACGGGATTGGCTGAAATGGACAGCCTTTTTACATCAGAGTCCAAAATGTGTGTGAATCTGGATAAGTGGGACCTGAACTTTGAGTCGTCAGACGACTAGCAAAGTACTTTACAGTTAAAGTCCACTGACCATTTGTCTTTCTAACATACTGTTTCAAAACTATGGATGATGTGTACCAAAAGAATTACTTTAATGCAGTCAGCATTTTTATTATTTTGCTGAAATTGAACTTACTTTCCTGGAAGAAACCCAACACTTTGTGCCAAAATAGCTACCTTTAGTGGCATATTTTAAGGTACTGGGCCATGAGCAGGCAGCTGTTTTTCAGGAGCTGGAAGTAAAAATGTGCTGGCCGCAGCAGAAGTATGAAAATATACTGAGGCCAGAAAGCAAATACATTACAACCATATTAAGCCAGTTTTGGTGCAGTTCTTTATCATCTAACTCAAATCATACTGCATCATCAGCCTAAACTGACTAAATAAGTCATTTTATATCCACAAACTCAAGCAAACATCTCCAAATACATTCTGTCAGGATACATGCTCACAATTTGCAACTGCTGTTTTATTTTTATCCATGTGCTCTTGATACGGTTCCAGCAAATAGCACAGGGGAATGATGTGCATTTGCCACCGCCTGGTCACAGTTTTTGGCAGCAGCATTGAAATATCCTTCAGAATAGAGAGGGTGAGAGGTGAGGTGAGGACACAGCAGCCGTGGGCAGCTGTGAGCATCAATGCATGCTTCTAGCAAACTGTTCAGCCACTGCACCACAACCCAGGCTGGCAGAATCAGTTACATACTGTACATGTTATATAATGTAAGGCTTCATGTAAAGATGATAAGTATTATGGAATAATGCAGGTGAACTGTGTGGATGGTGAACAGAAAAGTGCTTCTTTGACTGCAGGATGTGGATGTTGATGAGATTTGCTGTTTGCAGTGATTTATGAGGCATCAGACTGAGTTAAAATGCATTAGTTTTACTCACTTTCATATAGCAGGCAAAGAAAGATGTCAGATCGATAGTCAGTTATATTGCAGCACCTTCTTTCTGCATGCACAGCATCTATAAACTATTACATTACTTATGCTGATCATATTTATGCTTTACCCATAAAAGAAAATATTGCCAAAGGTCTAACTTATTAAATTTTGCATCCAGTAAAATAAGTATTTCACACTGTGACTGATGTCTGTCAGTCCTGAGAGTTAAATCCACACTTGGGCGATATTTTAAGCCATATAAACTTCTGCAGCAGCTCTGTGCATAAGTGTTTTATTAAAAAAAGTGTTTACTGTAATCACACAGCGGGGAATCACATCACCCAGTGAGTGATGGGTGTTACAGTGTAGAAATTAATCCAGCACGGCAAACATATTAAAAAATGAATGAAGGACGAGGAAAGCTGGTGGCACCACTCGACGGGAGGGGATAGATCTCAGCATCGCTCAAACTGATTCACTCGGGGTCTAATGAGGTCAATGTACACTGCATTCATCAAACTCTGGGGGAGGAATTACATTTATATTAAGCAGTGCTGCTGGAGACAGTGCTAGAAGATCCGGATCTGACCCTTCAGATAAAACATGGCATGTTTTAGATGGAGGAAGCAGTCAAATTAAATAAATTTAAATCAGATAGACGCATCCTTCTGTAGTGCATCATGTTCTTCTTGCTTGAATTATTATGCACTGAAGGCCAGAGGCATCCATTTAAGAAGTTCTAGTTAATACAGCCCTGCAAACAGCTCATGAGTTTTCTTGTAGATACCCTTATCTATACATGACATGTGCTACTGGTGGATGCCTCTAGGGGGCACACAAGAGAGCTCAGGCCAACCACTAGACGTGTGGGATGTAAACTAAAAACATGGCAACACTAAAGGAGGTTGCTTTAGTGTTGATTCTGAGAGAAAAACTCACCTCATAGTTGCATTAATAATCAATGGTAACATTAGATCAGCCTTCACTGTTGACTGGCAGTCATTTTCCTCCCTGCACACATGTAACAGTCCCATTGTCTTAGTTTCATTAGTGAGTTTCAGTCAGCTACAAAAGTGTCCTTGCCAATGTCTTTTTTTCTATTATTATTATTAACTCAGCTTTCAGAATACCTCACATTCAACCAAAAAAATACAGTGAATATGCAGATTATTACCCATCCCAGAATAAATGATTCAAACAATTCTCCTTTGCCCTTTTACCTGATGTTACATTAGCATCGTGGTCGACAAGAATAGGCTAGCGAAAGGACACACTGTGCGAGAATCATGCAACTTATCTTTTTCCCAGTTCGACAGGTATGCTAAAACACACATCAATTTTAAACTCAAAGATTTCAGGTTTCTCCTGTAAGTTTACATCTTTATGAACTCATATTACTGAGTTTGGTTCTTCGTAAATTTACAACCTAATAATCTTAAAAATAGAGTTTTTTCTTCTCAGAAATGAATGGATTCTCTTATCTCTTAATGTTTATTTAACAAAAAAAAAACTAATCCGATACCATCAGCAATAAATGCTGGCACAATCAGCGTCATTTGAGGAGAATGTGCCACAGTATAGCTGCAGTTTTATCAGAACTGGTCCACGTTTCTTTATTTAAATAAGAGCAAAGAGTCAAACCAAAGGCTTCTCTTTGAAGAGAAGATGTTCTTGCATTTCTCCCGACCGTCTTCGGCATGATTTTGTCCACCAACATGCTCCACTGATCATAAGCTACAGTAGCACCTGTCTGTTGTGCTCAGGTTACTATCAGAGCTGTGCATGCCTACTACCTCATTTTGACCCGTCACTCTGATTGGTCCTTTAAAGACCATGTAAAGTGAAATCCAAAGTTTTTGACTTAATACTCTAGAAATGTTGGAATATGGTGGCTGTAAACATGTGAAAACTCTGAGATCTACAAGAGACTGAATTCTGGATTTAAGCCATTTCATCTCTTTCCTGGCTTGGTTTCATGTGGGCGGGGCCAATATGTGGACTCACGATGTCATGAGCCCACAGTAGAGAATAACCCCGCCCCTCTAACACTACAATATTGTGGAAGGAAGCAGGGGCTTCTGGTTCATTTTGCACAAATTCACTCTTGTACTCTTGTACCATTCTATAATGTTCACGTTTCATTGCAAAGTTCTAGTTATGCATGTTTTGTTTATTGGTTCATGTTTTTAGGGGGAAAATATTTTTCCAAGTATGACACCATGAGTGAAGGGGTTAATGCTGCAGACTACCCGTGTCCTGAGTGGGCGTGGTTTCAGCTCATTCAACAGACACGCCCACACCATCCTGGAGCAGATTTTACTGCCTCATTTTTCATGATTTGAAGCTGCGATAAACCTAAATACAGATTTGTTTTTACTTTACAGGGTCTTTAAGAATGTGACAGACAGATGTTCTTTCATTCACCTTCCCATAGTTTTTGGAGAAGTCCTGCCCTTCCCAAACGCTTTGCATGGGAGGTTATCCAGATAAATGTAAATATACAGTATGCAATGGATATTTGAAAAAGTGTAATTGGTGTTTCAGGTTATTATTAGTAGATTGAAATAGCCTGTGATTTTTACAATTTAGAAAAGTTTTATTCCATTCTGCCTGTGAAGACTAGGAAATGTGTAAAGTCACATTTCACTTGGCCTACAGATCCGCCTTTTCTCTGTCCATTCATTTTGATTGATTCCATGAGTGTCTGATTGATGAGGACCTGTAAAGAGAGAGCAAGAAGGGAAAAAGAAACTTAATTCAAAGCAAAGAGAGCATGTTATTTTAGTGATCCTCTATAAATAAATATAGGCTTCCATATGGCCTACTTAGAGTTTGAAGATGGATCGGGTTGAGGCAGAAACAAAGTGCTGGAAAGTAAATGGAACAAAAGCAGATTGGAGACAGGCCACATTTGTTCTCTTCTACGCTTCACTCAGCGGAACATCCTCGCTGTTTACACTTCTCTCTCACAACATCATAAATGTCACGGCACAGACTCAGCTGTGACAGTGTTCAAACATACAGACTAAAGCTGCTCCCAGACTTCCTCAACAAGACTTTCCACCGTCACTTAGCACGGGATGAGCTGCTGCTGATGGATGAAAAGATAAAGCCTCGCTCTCTTCCAAGTTTCCTGCCGCCCTGAGGCTCAGGCACAATGCATCAAAAGGATGCAGCGTTGAGACGTAGTCACCTGGAAAAGGTCAGCCTTGTTTGTTCTCCTTGGCTACATCCTCCTCGTGTCTGGAACAATTAATACGAGGACGCATGGAGAGGGCATGTGGGAGGTAGATGGACACGGCGATAAACCCAAGGACTTCCATTAAGATGTCCAAATGTCTCTGAGGTGTGTTGAAGTCACGGAGATAAAACGGGGGGTGATGATGCAGATGAATGGCTTAATCAATAAGTGTCTGAACAACATCCGCTAATATATTCCTGTCAGTGTCCCAACACTCGACAACAATCTATCGGCTTTTTATTTACTCACAAATCAGTCGAGAGAGACAGTCGATGTCCAGGTCAGCTTCTCTGGCTGTGCATTCATCCATTCGGGTGAATTAGACGACTGTTCAGCAGAGATCTATGGATAATTACACACTTACCTTTCAATGGTTTATTAAAAATAAATCACGAGAGCCCCTTGTCTCTGGATCAATTCAGAAAAAGAGGCTCTTACTTTCTAATTCAGTATGCAACAATAGCTGGTTATTTGCAGTTGTTATTTCTTTCTGTCTTTAGTAGAATTAGGAAGCTATTCAAGCAGGTTTGCAAAAGCTGCTGCAGGTCTGTGCTTCTCAAAATGTGCTCTATAAATACACCCATAGGGACTCCATCCTTTAGAGTTATGATTTTATGTGCGGCTGAAGTCAAGCCAAATTGTATAAAGAGTGATAAGTTCACAAGGGATGACATCTACATGTCAAACAGGTGACTTAAACAAGAAGACATGGACTCTATTCCAGTTTCAAAAACGAAAAACTGAAAAATTGATGGATGCCTTTCGTGCCTTAGCCAGTCATTGTTTTTAGCAACATCGACCAGTATCTAGCTGATGAGCCTTTAAAACAACACATTAAACAGTACTCCATACATTACAAGACATCCGCTACACACTACATGCCACCGCAGGGTAGTGCTGTGTCTACAATTTCTAAAAATGCACTGAGAAACAGCAAAAGGTTCTGAAAACAGGTCAAAATCACTGCTTTAACTACACTTAATGCTTTGTGGTGCCATGTCGTGTCGTCGAGGTTGGGGTGCTCTGTGACAGAACGAGTTCACGAGTTGTTAATACGACTTTGGGAGATGCTCCATTTGCCACTTCTGTGTCAGAAGGCAGAAAAACAATAGAACACAAGTTACAACCACAAAAGGAATGCAGCATTAATCCCATGAGTGCCATACTGAAGTGGTGCAGTCATGGCTGATGATGAATTTAAAGAGGGGGTATTATGCCTTTTTTTCAAAGCTTTACACCATCTCTCTGTTACACACGTAGTAGCTTCACATGGGTTACAGCTCAAAAAACTCCTCATGTTTCTCACACCGCCATCCTGAAAAACCCATATTTTAACCTCCGTCTGAAATGCTTCCTTTTCGCTGCTGTCTCTTTAACTCCTCCAGCTCCACGGATCTGCTTTCCTCCGATTGGCCGATTTTCCGGAGGCTGGCCGGTGGCAGGACTCAATGTTTTGTGCCCACCCCCTCCAATGTGGCTATGTTGCTATGCTAGTACTTGTAAACTTTAAATGAACTGGACCGACAGAGTAAAATATGGAAATTTTGATATACTTCCATACATGTTAGACCTGGAGTCTGATCCTGATAGTTTGGATAGAGAGGGGGAAGAAAACCAGCAAAGGATAGAGCAGCACGTATCTGTTCCGCTTTGCCGGCAGCACGGACGAACCAGTCAGGAGATCCTATTGTGATGACCTCATCAGTTCGCTCCATCGAAATCTCGCCTTGGAGGATCTCGGAGAGATTCCCAATGAACAGTTTTCATCAGTTTACACTCTAATTCCAAGATTACTGCCACATACGTTTATCTTGCAGTTTGAAAATTTGCATATGTGAAGTATGGACGCCCAACATTGTGACTTCATATTTATGTGTTAAAAATCGGAAAACTATAATACCCCCTCTTTAAGTCAATGACGGCAGGAGGTCTTTCCATGGTTAAAATGATTTTCACCTGCGACAAAAAAAAAAAAAAAAACAATTTTCAAGCCATTCGTTTTGTCACAAACATCACACATGCATTTATGATCCTGGATACTTGATCGATACTTAATACTTGATTAAAATACACAGGTTTTCCTTACTTAATTTTTTACCTACATATTTTTCCCCCTTAATTCTGGGGTTTTCTTGTTAAATAAAGGGAAGTTAGGCCCTCATTTTCTCCTATCGTGGATAATAAATATATGTCTTAGGTTTGTGAAAAAACAAATGGCTTAAAAAATGGATTCATTTTCCATTGAGTTACAGCATTTTGATCATGGACAGACCTCCTGCTTTCATTGACTTAAATTCATGGTCAGCAGTCTGGAGCTACTTTTAAATCCTGAAAGAAGTGACACATTCAGGGGAAGACAAAAGTTTCGAAGCCTACAAAAAAAGATGTGGCCAACATGGACAAAATGCCATCTTAAGTGTGGAAGCAAAGACACACAATACTCATGTATGGTCCATTTCCACCAAAGCGCTCAGGTTTAGTTGAGTACAGTTTTTCATAGTTTGACACAGTAAACTCCAGTCTTGCTTGTGTTTCTACAGCCAGTGTCCATCAAGCCTCGCTTGTTAGAGTGGGAAATTCAACTCTCTAGAGATCCAGATCTTTTGGCTCCACTAAACTGCTCTTTATGTGGTACCAACTGGCTTTTTACATGTGTATTAGATATTTATAAAAATGGGGGAAAAAAAAAACTGGCTCTCAAACAAGAGCTAGCTCCTGTGGTTCAGACGAAAAGGTCAGCTCATAGGACTGCAACATTCGTAAATGACACATCAGCACGACTTACCCCACGAGAATTATTTCCCTAATAGCATACCAGAGTTTCCATTAAGAGCATGTTTAACGACAGAGAAAAATGGTTAAAGGGGTGAAAATAGCCTCTCAGCTTAGTCAAAGACTCTTTCTGGCTAGATGTGTAGAAGGAGGTCTGCAGGACTAAGTCATTTGAGATATCGATTGCCTTTATGCTAGACAAACTGGTGAACAAAACCCTTTGTTAATCATAGGGATAAAATACGTATATAAAATTTGCTGAAGATAACTACAGCATGCAGGCCCACTTAAAAATCAGTGTACTCCACTCTATTCCCATCGATTCTTTACTGGATTCTTCATAACCTGCTCTCAAACGGACACTCGCATGTCATCAGCATCACATGACTACAGAGAACCCATTGTTCAGGTGTTTGAAGCGTGTCAAGTGAATAGTGTTTGTTCACAGAGGCCATAAAGTTTGGCACTGCCATATCATTGAGATCAGCTGATCTCATGCAAGCCCCCTTTAGCTGATGGCCAGCGTACTCTCTCAAGTCTGCTAATAGCTAATAACACTCATGTTACCATATTTAAATAGCTATAGCCTGGCTATGTTTTGGCTCTTACACTGCAAGCTGCTTTTTGAGACCCTCCTCCACCCCAGCTCCTCCTTCATTCTACTTCTGACTTAATCAGTGTCATTTTGTTGCCATTGATGCCTGCTCTGCTCTGGGGTTTCCCTGCTTCTCTCCATGCCTCAGGCTATAGTTGTAGGCACAGGAAAGGCAAATACTATTATCTAGTGTGACCAGATGAAGCACATACACTATAAATGATGCACTGGACCTTTTACTTAGATTGATGAACTGATATGAACCCTCTAACTATGTAAAGTAAAAATACTTCTTATTCCTGTGTTGGTAAAATAAAATGAAGATCTGCAGAGTTTACACAGCATCTGTGCTCATGTAAGACTTATCATTATTTTCATGACCTTTAGATTATTTTTGAACCCAACAGGAAGTGTAAACATCTCAGCAGGAGAGGAAACAGCTTTGGCTGACGACTGTTTGTCTCCTGCTGTTTAAGGTCAAGAATACCGTCAACCTCTTCTTTAGAGCCAGCGCGAAAAAAAAGTTATAGAAGTGCTCAGCAATCTAGAAGTTTAAAAGACCGGCAGTTCAGTGAAAAGTGTGCAAACTTATTCTGCTGATGACTAATGTTTAGTATCCTTAGAAGCTTCTGATCAAGAATGTAGACTTTTATTTTGAGGCTTATGTTGGGATTTATGAATTTTTTTTTCATTTAGAGCCTTTAAAATTACATTTTTTAAGTCTATGGTCATCCTGTTGTATAAGATCAGAGTTGTATGTTTCAATATCATTTAATACATAGGAATTTTGCTGTCTTTTCTTTCAGGAAGCATCATTAAATCAGTTGATTGTAACTAACAGCTAGGATATTTAATGACGTACTCTGTAGAAAAAAAGAAAAAGAAATTACGTCTAAAAATAGAGACCATTTGTTGTGCTTCATTAGGATTTACTGGTACAAATGAAAACAACAAAGACACTTGATTCAGCTCCATGTGACCTCTAAAAGACCCCTGATCGTGATGCTGATATATGAAGACGATAAAGCGTGATGAGCTGTTAAATCCTCGCTGCTCTCTGTCAGTGATAGACCGAAAATAGAGGGGATAAAAAGGAAGGAGTAGGAGGGGTTAGGCAGGGGTCCAGATGTGGAGGTCTGCCCATCATAGAGGACTGAGCGGAGCAGATGGTCCTCACAGCTATCGCAGGCCGACCTCAGATTAGATCATGTGAAAGGGGGCACAGGACTGATAGGGGGCAGTGAGGGAAGTCCACATCTGTTTGGATAATCAGAGCCAGGAAGAATTTAGATTCATCACAGGAGAGAAGAGGGCTGACAAAGGTTACAAAATGTGTGATAAATCAAGGAGGCAAATGAAATACAGCAAAAGCTTAACAAAGGTTTAAATAATGAAAATACATACATGGTTTTAAAATCTCATTAACTGAACACACAAATCAGAGTGAAATGAGGTGTCTATGAGTCTTAAAATCAGATTGTAGCAGCTTTATGTTTTTGGAGTATATTTGTCAAGAACATGTTGGTAAAGGATGCAGCATCTAACAATAAGAGCTGTGCACTCTATAGCTTTCAGTCATGTGACTGGCAAAGAGACCCGGAGAGCAAAAAGCGCTTAGAACACTTACAGCTACTATTGAACACTATGTGGTGCTGCAGCCTGAACATTGCATGTCAACATCAACTGGAAAAAAAAGACATGGGAGATATTAGTTCAACATAAATGTTTGTGTTGCTTGTAGCCCTCACAGCATTTAAATCCCTTAAATTAGAAGAGTCATAGCCATAACTTAGCCTCAGTGATATTCATATAACAGAACATCAGCCAAAAGTGTGGTCATTTTTATTTATCTATGATGTGTAAATAATGTTGCTTTAGTCACTTTAGTTACTTAGTCGACGAAATGAACACTGCCTGACTGAAAGAAAAGGATAAGAAGAAGTCTGTTTGGTAATACTCCTAGTGTTACCTAAAGCAGTGATTCCCAAAGATGGGGCCTTTAGGCTTTAACACAAGGCTCTGAAAGGGTGAATAAAAACAATGAACACCACACACTGCTTCCAAAGCACAGCTTAAATTAAGAGAAGATTCTCAGGTGATGGTTGCCTATACATTTACACCAGGAATTATGGGGCCTGACCCAAAAGGGCTCTTCACTTTTCCTTTTATGTATCCAGTTTTGATGTTTGTATAACCTTAGACCTAAAATTAACCATTGTGTTAAGTCTTCTCTAATCAAATCAAGCCACTTTACTCTCCACAGGTTTAAGTTTACATGTCAGTCTGAAAAGAAAACATTTACACCCCTTGACAATAAAGTTTAGAGAACTACTGCACATCAAATTTATTCAGTTTTCCAATAAATGTCCAATATTACCCTGCCCAATTTGCACCCAATGAGAGGAACTCCTACAAAACCCTGAACATCAGTGTTTACGATTTAAAATGAAACTATTTTCTAGTACCTAGATGTTTGTTATTGTGAAGTTGAGACCCAAAATAGCGCCACTAAAAAGCTCATGAGGATTTGGCTGTCCAGAGGCTTTACAGATATTTCAAGTTGTTAGATATAATGGAAGATTTTTGTTATCTGGCTCCACAGTCTCTGTTGGATTCAAAGCTTTCACACTTGTTAAAAAACACGAGAGTCCTGGGAATGAAGCTGCAAAAACGAAGCCAAAGATAGAAAAACCCTCAGTGACTCATGCTGACTCATTCAGCCAAAACAAAGGAATTATGCTGTGTCAAATGTCAACTTCTTGTTTAATAAACACTTTTATTTACAGGATGCATTTAGCTTTGGGCAGTCATTCAATTAGTTATGACCGGTAAATATGACCCAGTGCATGCTAACTCAGCAGTCAGTGCCAGTTATCCCAAAGCAGAGGAGACGGGACGTCCTCCAGGAGCAGACAGGTTGTCACCATGCTCAAAGACGCCCGTTCACCACTGGTAATGAGAGTGGAATTGATGTAGTGGATGAATTCTGCTGCTGTAATCACAACATATTTCAGACACATCCTTGGAAAAGACACCAAAGTGTTGATAATAATTCTGTTTTATGGGTGGGGGTAAATAATACTATGAATTTAAATGTTTTCTATTTAGAATAGAGCTTACACAAAGTAAATCCTCATAAAAACAGTCATTTCCAGCTCCCTAAGCACTGTCACGCTGCCCTGAAATCACTTTAACAATCCTTCTCAATTTGTTACTGGAACATGCCATTACCCAGCATTCTCATGATGATGTAGTACATACTTATTCCATCATTTATTCATGTGTTGTGTGGCGTGCATGCATAACTGTCAGCAGAGCCGAAGCCCCTGGGCCTCGCTCGACTTAATCCCAAATCATCTCTGCTAATTAGAGAATAAATATGAATACCATTTTCCTTGTAAGCACTTTTTAATACAGCCAGAGAGGGAAGGAATTTCATTCAGAAACGAGATACTGTGGAATGCAGGCTGAGGCTAAATGAACTGACAAGTTACTACACAGTAGCTGCTCTGGGACGATGCTCCTCATCTTATTCATTTATTAACTGGGGATGAAAAATTGCCATAGAAGACAAGCTTAACAGTATGCAGACATACTGTACATAGAGCAGTAAATGAGGATATGACTTTCTAAATCTCACAAGCGATTTTATTCACTGCATAGCTGAACTGAGCTAGGACAATTTCAGTTTAAAAAGCCTTCCTTACAATCAAGGTCAGTTTCTCCACAGAAATGCAAAACAGGACTTTAAATTTGACAAGAAGAAACCTGAAGTGCAATAGGCTGCAAATTGCATGCAATACCTAAAGTTTCTAAAAGTACAATGGGAGGTAGCCCCACCAGTTGTCAGGCTCCTCTTTGCAATCATCTAACCAGTATGGGTTTCAGAGGCAGAGAATCTCTCTGCTTTTAAGAGTAGGCTGGAAAACTCTCCCTATGATAAAACTTAAATAGTTAGGGTTGGACCAGGCTTGTGCTATTCCCTGGTTATGCTATTATAGGATATGATGCATTCCATTGGATTTAAGCTGAGCTGGTACTCAGATTCAGGATCCCAAATCCCTCTGAAATCAAAATTCAGGGAAACTTGATAGGATTGAAGTACACCACCATTATTGACTCGCTCTTGGACCCTTGGACATCTACCAGTCAGGGTGTGGAGGGCAGACATCCTTTCTACTTTAAGTAATTGCCTTTTAGATAAAGCTCATGGGTAGGCTTGGGCTAGCCCTCAGTCATATAATTATAAGGTTCAGACACGGACCAGACTTTGGACTTTCATATTATCATCTACCCATTAGGGTATTAGCAAAAGTTACCCTATCTACTTGAACCTAAATCCCTTGTTTGCCTTTTTTGAAATGTAGTCAGGGTTAGCTCTGGCTCTGGACAAACCCTTAGTTGTACAGGCTTAGGCATTGCCAGCCCTTGAAGTCCTTGTAACCATCTACCCATTATGGCTGAAGAAATGAAAACTGTATCTACTTGAACATAAATGCTGAAAACTTGCCTTAAAAAACAAAAAACAAACAAACAAACAAAAAAAAGCCTGTTGGGAAAGGTATCATCAGGCTTGGATAAGAACCTGGGTACGTTCCTATAGGCTCAGCCACAGACCTCCTGGAACTCTTCAGAACATCAACCAGTCAGGGTTGTATAGGCAGACACTCTCTCCTTTTAAAGTAATGCTTTTAATGTGCCTTTTGATCAAACTTCTTGTTGCCTCTGGCTTGTACCAGTCCCAAGTTATGCTGCTATATGCTTAGACATGGACCAACCCTTGAACTCCTTTGAATCACTCTTGTCAGGATTGTAGAAATAGATGCCCTATCTACTTTAAGTAAATGCTTAAAATTAAATAAAGCTTATAGCAGGGGTTGACTCAGGCCAACCAGGGTTTGCACTCAGGGTTTGACTGGCCTCAAATTATGCTGCTACAAGCTCAGACATGGACCAGTCCTTTGACTCTTTGAAACATCAACAAGTCATGGTCGAATAGAGGCAGAAACCTGAAAACTTAGGGCTCGGGCTTGGGCAAGGGTCGCAGAGATTACATGTCCTCAATCTGAAAAGCAAATAGACACCCTCTTTTCATGAAGCAAGTGATCAAACTGGCCTTTGTGATGAAGCTTATACTTAGAGCTTGCTCAGGCTTACACTAGACCACAGTCTTGTTCCTAGACATGGACCATCTCTTGGACACACTACAATCATCCGCCCCATGTTTGCAGAAATAGACACCTTGTCTACCTGAAGTAAAAGCTTATAAATTGCCTTTATAAAAGCTAATTGGGTTAGCTTTGGCTTGGTAATGCAACTAGTTGTGCTGCTACAGGTTTAGACATGGACCAACTCTTGAACTCCTTGGATTCATACCAGTCAGAGTTGTAGAGAAGGCTACCCTATGTTCTTTAGATGTGTAAAACTTATTTAGCTTATAGTTGGCATGGACTCAGGCTTGAATAAGCCCTTAGTAGTGCTGCTCTATGCCTAGACATGGGCCCGCTCTTGGACTCCTACCAACCAGGGTTGTAGAGATAGCTGCCCGATTTTCTTCAAATGTGTAAAACTTATTTAGCTTACAGTTGGCATGGACCCAGTCTTGGATAAGCCCCCAGTTATGATGCTCTGTGCTTAGACATGAACCAGTTCTTGGACTCCTTGGAACACCTATGAATCAGGGTCATAGAGGCAGACTCCCTATCAACTTTTATGAGCAGGTTAAGACTGTCTGTTATGATAAAACTTCAATTATGGGTTTTTCAGGCTTGGACTAAGAGCTAGTTATGCTGCTATAAGCTCTGACATGGACCGGCCCTTAGAAACGTTCTAGTGGTTTACCAGTCACAGTTTAGGAGGCAGAAATCCTCTCTACATTCAAGAGTAGATTATAAAATTTCCTTTGTTTTAAAGATTATAATTCAGACTTTCTCAGACTTAGACCACCCCCTTTGTTATGCTGCTACAGGCTAGGAGGACCTGACACACCAAGCTCCTCTCTCTTTCCTCCATGTAAGAGGGCTGCAGTTGTACCCCCAATCCACCCCCTGCCCTCTCCAGGAATAGATTGTGTGAAGAACCTTTTATGTAATTGCTCTTAGCACATTAAAATACTCTTAAATAATCAAGCAGTGTTTAAAATACGGCCATCTGAGAGGATGCTCTATGATTTCATCTGGCAGTGAAACTGATACACATGCTGTGATATTGAATCCTGCCAATGTGATGCTACGTAATCGCTGAGTTGCTCAGATTCACTCCGCTGGTGAAATGCATATGCTTGACCTTGTCAAAGCAAACAAAACAAACAATAGATCCCAGTGTACCAGGGCTACAATAACTGTCATGTCTGGGAGCTGGGGCTAGAGATTTCTTTTTGGAGCTGGGCCTTTTGTGTAGCTCAAACAAATGGGTGGACTCTTTGTCAAAACTTGTTAAACGTTAAGCCTGAGTGCTGCACTGTTTGCACATTGAGGCCGGCTACTGAGTGAAGAGCTTGTCAAAACACATCATAATAATGATCTGAAAAACTCTAAAAGTGCTCACAATCAGCACTTAAAGGCAGTTTTTACGACCCTGGTTTGTTTCCATGTAGGCTGAAACAAGCATGTTTGTAGAAACTATTAACTATAACATCAGTCTCTGTGAATTTTACCTCCTTTTCCACATATCCACACCTTTTAAGTGAACTCCAAACATATTAATAGCACAAACTGCTCTCAGCTCAACTGTCTGTGATAGAAACTGTTTAGAGGTGAGTCATCTCAAACAAGAAGCCCGTGATGACAAAGAGAAATCCTCTCCACACTCCATGGAGTACTACAGCCTCTCATTGGATAATTGTCTCGCTCAAAGGTTACAGGTTGTGTTGTTTATTACATTTCCAATAACAGATAATCTTCAAAGGTTAAACTCATTCTTGTAAGCTACAAATTGGCTCTGACAGATCCATCAGTAACAGCAAAACAATCACTCAGGTTTCACGAAAGGTTGCCAAAGCATGTTCACAACATCAAAATGATGACACGTGTGAATTAATCATCACCTCTGCTAGCATCATTATACATTTATGTGCCATAATTATGATGCACGTTTCACTGGAGAAAGGCTGAATGACCGATGTTTAAATTGTAATGCTCGCTCCTTCATCTCCTTAGTGACAGTGTCATAAACATTACATTAGATTATTAATCTTTTATAAGGTAAATATGACATATTAAGAGGTTAAAAGGTCAGTTTCACATAAGTGATGGGAATTTTATGCTTTTTTCAGTGATCTGGCTCATTTGGCTCAGCTCAGAAAAAAAGAGTCAGCTCTTCGGCTCACAAATGGCTCTTCATTCAGGTTGCAGTTTTGCTTCGTTTGACCTGCCAATTTTAGCAGTGTAACATATGATTGATATTTCGTCAGGCATTTTGCTCCAACTATGCTCAATTTTTAAAAGTGATGAAAATATCATGTAATTTTTCAAAAAATCTAATGTTGATGAAACTGCTCACTGGCTGGGGTGTATAACAAACCTGACAGTAAGCATTAATGCTTCACCACCCAACATGAGTCCTGAATGCATGATGTGCCTGTGGTAGAGGATAAAAGATCATCCCTAATAATCAATCAAATAACACACAGACACACACCATCTATAAACAAATGATACTACTTGTACTAATAATATTAGTTAATAAAAAATAAAAAATAAAACAGCTGTCTAACAGGATCCGGCTCTTATCGTGCACATAAAAGAGCCGGCTCTTTGAACTGGCTTGTCACGAATGACCCATCACTATTTCACATAGCTAGGCTTGGAGTTACCATAATTATGTGCACTAAATGTACTATTCCAGAGTTAACTGTTATAAACTTATAGAAATAAAGTCTATTCATGCAAGAAATGAAGTGTTTAGTGGCATAAAACGCTAGAAACCCTCATTTATGATTATATCAGATGATATGACTCGTAATTTTTGTGTTTGATGCATAATGTTATTTCAACAGGTTTAAGTCATCAGTGCATGATATTATTGGCTTATGAAAACTTAGAAAATTAAAAATCAGTATCGGCAGTCGTGCAAAATTTCAGACAATGTTTACCGTCCATATAGCAGCCATACATTCTGTTTACATTGGCTTTTAATATTGGCAAAATGTTCAAATCTACCAGAATTAGGGCTGTCAGCTTTACTGCATTTATCACAATGCATCCATCCATCCATTTTCTATACCGCTCATCCCTTTACGGAGGAGTCTATCCCAGCTGTCATTGGACGAGAGGCATTCGTATTGCTGACATACAGAGGAAAGCAGCCAGGCATGCACATGCTCACATTTATTACAAATTTAAAATCACCAGTTAACCTAGAGAGCATGCTTTTGGTTTGTGGGAGGAAGCTAGAGTACTCGGTGGGAACCAACGCATGCACAAGAACATGCAAACTTCAGACAGAAAGGCCCTGCCTGGGATTCAAACCAGGAGCCTTCTTGCTATAAGGCAGCAGCGCTAACAGCTGAGTTGCTGTGCAGCTTTAATCCTAATGTAGTTTAGGTCAATAAATAGTGCATTCAGGTTTTAAAAAACAATTAAATGAATACTTTCTTGTCCTCTTCAGCACACTTGGGTAAAGGGATATCCCAGTATTTTTGAAGTTGGGTCATATGTGTTACCGAGCAGTAGTAGTGGCATTGCTCCTTTAAGAAGGGCTCACAGTTTGCACTGACCAGGAAGCAAGGCTATTCAGTGTAACCTCTAATTTCCACATACGGCGACCATGCCGCGATCTGCCAGCAAAACTGTGGAGCACATCGCTTCCTGTCTAGTCTATCAGAACAATTCCACAGCCGGTGCTCCAGTCAGGCAGCGGCGCATGCCCGGACCCCCAGTCCACTCTGCTTTGTTTGAGATAAGCTGCAAGTCTCTTTTCAGTGCCGGACGCTGCTAAACTGCACCAATACCCATTGATCAGTTGACATACTATTCCTGCTTGAACTTGCTGTTCTCCCGTGATCTCTACCTGCTGATCAGGGCTGCACTGTAGACACACTTCCAGTGGCCGAGGTCGCTCGCTTTTGGTCGTAGCAAACCCGCGGCGCTTTGGTGTGTGGCGCAGTCGCCCTATGCGGAAATTGTGGGTAACAGATGGGTATGGTTTCTCTGCAGAATTTTGCAAGATTTTTGTAAGAATTTGCAAAATAAAAATTGTTGGCTCAAACATGTTAAAAATTTTGCAATGTAAGAGGCTTAACCTGTAGCCGAAGTTTGCATTGCAAAATAGTGACAACAAAACAGAGGCTTTCAGGGTAATAATAATAATAATAATAATATTAACTTTATTTGTATAGCACTTTTAAAAACAAGGATTTACAGAGTGCTTTTACATGCAGAAAAACAAAGCATTAAATGCTTCAAAAAAATTTTAGTAGGCTAGTTTGTAGGTTTCAGCCAACATTGTTTTTAGCCCATTTTTACAAAGAACTTGCTAAATTCTGCAGAGAAGCTGTACCCATCTGTTATGCTGTATAGCTTAACTTCCTGGTCGCTGCAATCACTGAGTCCTTCTTAAAGGAGCAGCGCGCACTGAAATCACAGGAGGACAATGCTGCTACTGTTAGGTACCTCATACAACCCAACTTCAAAAACACTGAAAAATTCCTTTAAGTCACCGTAGCGTCTCCCTGCAGCCACAGTGATATAAAAATAAGTCCCCCACTGCATCTTAATGTCTCGTTTCACTTTAAAAAAAAAAAAGAACTCATAGACAGCTCAGCAGACAATTCATAGGTTATCTGCACTTTGTGTTGTTAGACATTTACCTTTTCACTGTTCTCTTTTGTCCTTTTCTGATCTGTAACTAGCTCCTTTTTCTGTTGATTTTCTTTCTAAAGAATAGCAGGCCCAAATTGGAAGCCAGTCTATCAAGACCTCGCAAAAAGATTCAAACTGAAACACAAACAGATTTAAATGCAAAAAAAGGAAGAATTTCAAAATCTTATAAAAGGAGAATAATCTCACTTAACTGTAGAAATTCTGAGATTACGATTTCAAACTTTAAACATTTGGCAGCCCTGACCAAAATGCTTCACAATTGTGAAATGGTACTTTTGTGCAGTTTCAAGCAGAACCTGAAGACCGTCCTAGACTAAAACTAGTTTTGTTGTTCTTTGTCTTTGTTTTTCCTTCATTCCTTAAACTTTAAAGTGTCTTCTGAGTTTTTTTTTTTTCCTCACTTTCTGAAATTTTAGGCTTGAACTAAGGCAATTTTGATTTTTTTTCCTAAGAAGTATGTGTTTCAAACTCTTCTGTGGGATTATCTCAGGTTTCCACCCTGCAAACGTGCAGATGTTTAATTAGGATTTAATTCAATTTGAAAGTATAAGCCCCATTGAAAAGGCAAGGTGAAATGTGAAAATACATGTTTGCATGCCTCAGTCACTTTATTGCCTCTTCAGTGGGGTGCTGCTCTTAGCTTATTTTGTCTTAATTTATTTAACTTAGGAATTTATGTCTTTTGTACTGCTTTTATTCTACTTGGTTCTATTTATTTGAGAAGATATTTTGCACAACAGAAAATGAGAAGGGTTTTCTAGTAGTATTGTGCCCAAAGAATAAACGAGGGAGTTAGTGAAGGATTGCCATCTAGTGGTACACTGGTGCCATTGCACCTAGTCTACAATATGATCATTTGTGTACCCGTGTAGGGCATTACAAAAATTATTCTTATGCTCTGTATATACTAGAAAATAAATGTGCACTTGTGCACTTACGATTCAAATGAAATATGTACAACTGTAAATTTGGCTTTATTAAAGATATATTCCACCTGTGACAACAGTAAAGAAATCTGCATGTAAAAAAAAAGAAAATATAACAGCAAAATCTAAAGGTTTTTCACCAAAGAAGAAGCCATCAATTGCAACTGTTTCTTTTCTTTTTTTTTTTTTTTTTTTTTGCATATGGTTCCTCAAATGTGATAATCTCACTGTGTTTTGTCTGAGAAATATTTTGCACCTCTTAATGGAAAGGCTTATCCAGTGGAAAATCCACATCAGAATATCTTCCTTTTAAGTAAAATGTAAAAAAAAAAGAAAAAAAAAGAGCAAACAGCAAAGTCAAGCCTTAAAGCAATGTTATTGTTCCAGTCCTTTAAAGCCCTCTGCTCTGTTTACTTAAGGAAATGTTATTTAAGCCTTTATGTAAGTCAGAGGTCATCGTAGTTCAAGCAGATGACAGGGAAGGAGAGTCATGTATCACAGCCAGGAGGATTGTGTAAGACAAGTTAACATAGGCCTTTTAGAGGAGGCTGCAATTCTTTTCCTCCACCAGCAGATGGCAGCAGAGCTTTCCAAATTCTAAAAAGACTGAAGACATACTGTAACACAGACATCATAGACTCACTATTAAGACCCTGTGGAAATGAAAGTCAGCTTTTTTCAAAGCAGTAGTTAGCTAAACAAAAGTCTAATGATTAGCTGTTTCACTGGAGATTAGATAAAAATGTCTTCATTTCTTTTCCCCCACAACTTGTTGGGTGAATCCTCCTCCCAAGAACATCCTTGTTTTGGTTTCAGTGCACTTAGATGGTCTTTAAAAGGGACCAAGAGACTGATTTAACATCTAACTGAAGTTTTCTAACAACACAAAGCCCTTTACTATGACTGTAGGTGTAAATAAAGGCAGCACAACAACATTTTTAATCAATTTAGAAGCAAGAAAATCCCTCAGTGGTTTAATATTGGTTTAATTTATGCCTTGCTTTTTATTTGGATATTTTTCAGTCACAAAAATGACAACAACTGCAGCTGAAGTACATTTTATCTTAAAAACTACATCTTCCTTAAAAACTGGCATATCTGCTCCGGTTTTATGCAGTTTTCTTTTTTCATCCCTTGTCTGTTCTTCCCATCAGACCATCAACAAAGTCATGAAGTCAGCTGTCAGAAAAAAAGGCAATCCTTTCTTTCTTCAATGTGCCCTTTAACTTTGCTGAGATCTGGCTGAGATTAAAGTATTATCCCTTTCCATCAACTCACTTTAGATGTGTGATTTACCCTTCCTCATGCAAGGACAGCGTTCAGATAAGCAGGTTTGGAAAGGTTACTCTCAAAGTTTCCCTCTGCATCCGGAGGACTTTTTACTCTTTTCTTTGAAATGTTACATAGAGAGTTACATACAGAACACTTTGACTTGTGATATAACTGAATTTTAACATTATTTGTGAATTTTCTTCTTTTTTTGTTCATATTTTCAGTTTAATAACTGTGTTGTTCCTGCTTTTGCCATTTTACAAAACAACAGATTCCCATTTGCATAATAACGTCCAATCACCAGCATTGGAGATGAGTCCCTCAGCAACTGACCTTTTGGCAAGCCCTGCAGTCCTTGATTACTGTCCCGAGATTAGACAAAATCTCCTGATGTCAGGCTGTTTCCCATTCAAAACAAATGAAAACGCTTGGCCCTGGCCTCAGTGAAAGGAAGGGTGTATGTACGGTAGCCTAACTGTGGATGAGGATGACTCAAAATTCTAAAAAGGTTAATATTTTTCAAAATATGACTGATGTCTGAAGCTAGACCAGAGATGTCAGTGAATGTTAGCCGTCCACCCTCAGAAATGAGCTATTGTATGTTTTTACCTGCCATACTAGAGCAGCATCAAAAGTAGATGTTTTCAACAGTCTTTCGCTAACATTACAAGACCGCTCTACTTGCTATCGCTATCAGCTTGCTTTCTTCATCATAATGCCATCATGATTTTACCACCTGAAATCAGCAGAAGTTGAGTGCCAGAGTGCAAATACAAAAGGATTATTGTCAGGTGGACTCAGTATTCAAAAGCAGTCTATAACAGGCAGTCTGAGTGGCTTAGAAAAGTTGGAAAGTAATTGAGAGTAGCTACAGCCATTTCTGCAGGCACCACTTCACCGCTGCTTCAACCATGCTTAAGTCTTGAGACTTGACCTGTTTAAAAGTTTGACTTATGGGAAGTAGACCAGCAGCAGTCTCTGTGAGAAGGGGCTTACTGATTGGTGGGCTAGCACAGTGTTTTCAAACCTTTTCATTCAAGGGCCCCCTACTTTATCTAAGCAAGTTAAACCCCCAAGGACCTGCACAGAAAAGTTAAACACTGATTTTATTTTTATTGAAAATTGATAAAATCCCAATAGAGGAGGCCTACACACACTAGCTCTTTGAGACATTTGCATACATTATCTGTTACCAGTAGTTGGGAACTAATCAGAGAGTCCATACAGGTCAATTTCAGAGTAGTAAAGGTACTATAGAACACATTTTTATCACAGAATAAACAGTAAGGGCTGCATGGTGGTGCAGTGTTTAGCACTGTGGCCTCACAACAAGACGCTTTCTGCTTCAGATCTTTGTCTGTCAGAAGCCTTTCTTTGTGGAATTTGCATGTTTTCTCCACTTCCTCCCAGTGTCCAAAGACATGCTTATCGGGGCAGTTTTTGACTCTAACTTACCCATGGGTGTGAGTGCGACTGGCCTATTTGTCTCTATATATCAGTCCCATGATTGACTGGTGACCAAGTCCAGGGTGCACCCTGTCTCTCATCCAGTCTGGATGACAATGGGGGTTGGCTTAAGACCCTAAGACCCTGAGAAGAATAGGTGGTATGGATAATGATTGGATGGAATTAAAAGGGAATTAGATGGCAGGCTTCTTTTGTGCTTTAAGTTGTCTGAGTGTCCATAACATCTGTGGAAATAAAAGAGCAATAATTCAAACATTTGATATGTGAACAATTCTGTGTCAAAACCACCAAATGACATCCTCATTCAAGCAGCTCTTTCAATTTTCATTACAATTCCAACAACCTGTACTTAAAGAAAGAACCCAGAGGAATAAGACTGAGCTCTTTTATAAAGAACAAATTGGAAAGAAGATTATAAAAGTATCTGTGAGAGCACAAAACTTCAGTGAAAGGATTTAAAGACAGCCTATAAGGACACATTTTCCTGTTCAGTGGTGCGAACAATTGTTCGAGCACAATTCATTTCGATATAAAAGCTCAAATATGCCGTGAGTCCATACAAAAAAGAAAAAAAATCTGTCTCCCAGTCATCGTTAATGGAGCGGTGATATATTTTACATCTCAGTGACAGCTCAATCACAGGAACGTGTCTTTAGATTCTGTGGTTTGAATGAGAGTCACTTTTCTTTACAAATGGACTCTCTGAGACCAAAAGATGATGTCTGATTGATTTTTGAGCTGATTTATGTTCCTATAGCTGAAACGGTCTTGTATTTCAAAGGCAGAATCACAACTTTAGAAAGTGCATGAGCTAAAATCCTCTTTTATTTAGTCCTCTTCAAAGAATCTGTTTAAATCAGTGGTAAAAGCTCTACAAAACATTTTCCAAATTGAGAAAAACAGGCAAAATCACCAACATTTATTTGTCAAGAAGAACAGCTCTTTGTAGGCAATGCCTCCAATGAGAGTGTAACTGCACAGAAGCACCACATGGGGGCGCAAAGGCTTCATTTAGTTATCCAGAGACGAAACAGAGAGTGCATTTATGGTGCTTTGCCCATTGTGCAACATGGTGCTCCTCTCATTCAGATGCTTTTGTTTACTCCTCTCAGATGTGATCCTGAGTGTTAAATGTCGCCTAATCTGCATTAAAATTAATCTCACAAAACACTGAATCCAATATAGCTACTGTTCAGTTTCACACTGGTGCTTTCTCACATTTTCAAGTGGAGAAAAAACAAAAAACCCTGCCAACAAATTAGCTTTCCCCGTTAAAATTCCTCGCCATAGCATTTAATAGAAATCCAATTTTCCTGGGTGACATTTTAATACCCATAAATCCATCGGGCCCACTCACTGGTATCATAAATGGTGGACAACTAAGGTGAGGATATTAAGTGTTATGGACTTTATTATGCTAAATTCATGGTTGAGGGCTTGCCAAAGCCTCTGGAGCCCTGTCCGTCTTTAAGGCTTTATAGTAGCAGTGCTGATGTCTGGTTCTGTGCCAGGCGCTCTGCTCACAGCTCACAAAGGCTCAGGCGGAGGGGAAAAGTCCACTGATTTTACTGCCTGAGCAGCAGCACTGAGAAATTCACTGTCAGAGTTCAGTATTTACATACAATAATTGCATAGGAGTCAATCTCACTGACATTGACTCACACTAGGTGACTCATTGACTGGGAGAGTTTCTTTGAGTTCCTGAAAACAGTGAGGTCGAGGAGTAAAACATCATGTCTTATCTCCAGGGTGCTTGAGTCTTAAGAATACAGTCTCTAGCCAACCAAATAATAAATAGAAGCTGATGCTGAAGACATAGCTGTAGGTTTATACCAGCAGTAGTAAAGTATAGGCAAGGCTAATGCATTGATTTGATTGGTTGTTTTTGTCTAATTAGTGGTAACAGGCCCTGTCACTCCTCCTTGGGAGCTGTACACCCCTCCCTTTCCCACTCTAGGGTTACCAATTGACGTTGTATGTGCATCCATATTATGCAATAACAATACATATTCAGTGATGACCTGATATTGGAACTCACCTCCCCCACCTCTTATGCAAACAACAGCTGAAACATCAATTTTGAGGCTCTCTTACCAAGGCTTTATGTCCCTACATGTGTACTGTAAAGCTTCTGGTAGTACCAATGAACAAGGGTGAATTAGCCATAAGCTAAGAGGGTAACAGCTCCTCTTAAACAGCTTTTCTCCCTCCTATTGTCATAAAAATACTATTAAGCAAACTAATCTCTTTGGGTAAAAGCTAGATTGAAATGACAACTCAATTTAAAATGACATTTTATGAGGAAATTGTGATGTTTCATCCATGGGCAAGTCAGTCATAAGAGTGATATCCCACTTTAGAGGTGGTTTCCCTTTCCTCTGTCTTTTTTGTTGTTTTTTAGATGTAAAAAAAGTTAAAAAGATGCAACATGAAAAACTGTTTGTTAGCCATTGTTCTGGATCTTTAAAAATAAGTTCCCAACACTCTAAGCAAGGCTGTAAGTGTGAAAAACACACTTATGTTATAAATACAATACCTTAAGTCAGTTGACATGCACTTTGAACAATTGAAGGTGAACAGAGGAAAGTGTGTACTTAACAGCTTTAAATGGATCCATATGCTGCAGTTATCATCAGAAGATTTCTACATACATCGAGTGCAATCCCTATCCTTGCAAAGCAAATGGGATCACCAGACTTCACATCTGGCATCAAGCAAATCCATCTTTAAAAGCTCCAGTCCACAACGTTTGTGCCGCACTGAACCCCGTTCAGACCAATCAGCGCTAATTGAGGGGAACAAGGCAGTAGCGACAAGCGGGATTTAGTTGTATTCAAAGCTGTTTGCAAGGCTTCCCTTGTGCAGTGATTACCCTGGAAGTTAACCTTGCAAAGCAGATGGATTCACCCGTTTCCCTGTTTCTCACTGGCGAATCCATCTTGCAAAGCTCCCATCTGAACAGTTTGGGCCCTCTTAGAAAGTGACAGGACCAATCAGCGATGAAGGGCAGTACTTTCGGGCATGGCAAGTCATGGTGTATTTTTTGAAAAATCATGCCCTTTCCAAACGCTTTTGACGGAAGCTTTCTTAGATGTGAACTATATCCATGCAATGGATATTTGAAACAGTCTATCAGGCATGCCAGGTTACATGATCCCTATGCATTGCAAAAAAGTAAAAGATTTTCTACAGTTTAATGATCTACCTGAAGAGGAGGCAATAAATATCTCACTTCACTCAGACCCAGAGACCTTAAGGTGTCTAACATCATCTAGATGAAGGCAAACACAAATCTTGAGGAGTCTTGTGAGCTAAGAGGCTTGATGGTCCCTTTTAACATGTAAGAAAAACCTCATACAGCCACAAACATGCTTTTTATTAAAATGTTGATGTACTATAAATCAGAGTTGTCAACCTTTTCAGCCTGTGACCCCAATATAAAGGTGCCAGAGACCAGGGACCCCCACTGTACCTGAAAGTGGATGAACACAGCCATGCGCAATCAAAAATAGTCATGTGCAGAAAAGGCTGCCCATAGCGGGGGGATAAATGTGAAAGCCTTCTGGGGCTGAGCCAATCTGGGGGACCATGGAGGTCAGCAAAATCATGGTCTATTGTAAAGTTAAACTGTGATATCCATATTTTCTATTTAACCTGAATGATAACCACTCTTATCAAAGAAACAAATATCCTTTTATTCATTTGTGTAGTAAATAGCCTTCTTAAAAATGCAGATCCCTTTTGTTAAAACCAGAAAAAATGGGTTAAAAATAGCTAAAATGGGTCAATAATGGCACCAATTGGTGGTAAAAGTGATGATAATTGTTTTTTAAAAGTGGCATAAATGGATTAGAAGAGGCAAAAAATATGTGAAAATACCAAAAATTACCCAAAAATTGATTAAAGTGGCAAAATAGACATAAATAATGATTAAAGGGGATTAACAAGTGGCTGCAATGGCTTTAAGGTGATAAAGGTGGGTGGAAATTTTGTGAAATGGGATGAAAAATTGATATAAATTGGCAAAAAAGTGTTGAAATTTGTTGAACAATATGCATATCAAATAATGAAATTTAGCTAAAATGAATTAAAATGAGCAAAAATAGGCATCAAAAGTGGTTGAAGTGGCAATATTGGGTCAAAAGAGACAACAATAGGCGGAAAGTGCCAAGAATTGGTTTAAAAATGAAGATTAAAAAGTGGTGGAAAGGGTTTAAAATGGACAAAAAATGGGTTTTAAGTGTTGATAACTGTTGAAATTGACAAAATTGAAAGGAAGAATTTATTAAAACTGGTAAAAATTGAGCAAATTTGTATGAAGTGGCATTGGTGTCATTTAAATATATCCTTATTTTTTAAGGCATCTGGAGACCCCCTCTCAGTGTCTCGTGACCCCAAAGGGGGTCCCGACCCCAATGTTGAGAACCACTGCTATAAATGACTGAGCAAAAAAGTGCAGTTCATGAACGAGTCTGTACAGCAAAACAAATCTTTAATGTAGCTAGCTCCTTTCCTCCATCCTTGTCTTCAATCCACATTTAAAAAGCCAAACTGGTACCACATGAAGAGCTGTTTGGGTGTCAAAAAAACAACTGAGCTGAGCCAAATGATCTGGATCTCTAAAAAGAGACAATTCCTTTCACAGTGAGTGAGACTGGACAGACATCAGTTGAGGAAATGTGCTAGATGTGCTAAACCATGGTAAAATTGTACTGAACCAAAGCAGACAGCTTTGTGGGACGGGACTAAACACTGCTTGTCCAGGCTTTAGCGGGAGGCCTGCTGTCATTTCTCTCTGAGTTTTTTTTTTTTGAACCCTTACTTTTGCCTGAATATTTCCCTACTTTAGGGACACAAAAGTAGCTTAAAAATCAAGAATGTTTTTATTTTCGCTTGTAATGCTTTGCATAGTCATAAACAGCTGAAAAGGTGACCTTTTTGGCAGCATTTCTCCATGCAGAAACCCCTTCTTGCTCCCCACAGGGAGTTCTCCACTATTTTGTGATGTCATCTGCAAATAACCTATTCTTGGAGTAGTCCTACCTGATCAGGCACTCCATCCAGGTGTTTTGCCCAAATGATGCTATCCTTAAGTGGGGTGCACACATAAAGATGATCGGGCTGTTTTTGTCCCGATTTTCCCCATTCCTGACCAAGGACGGCAAACGCCTGGATATCTTATGTCTTATAAGATTATCCTACAAGATTATCCTGTGGTCTGAGGTGTGTTAGGAGTGAATTTGTCCCGATAATCAGCTCCAAAAAAAGGTTGGGGCCGACAATCGTAAAAATTAAACTTGTTCAATATTTACGACCAAATATCTTCATGTGTGTGGGAAAAGGTTTCCTTACTGTAGATCTGTATTGTTAGAGTAAATGTGCATGATGTTGAAATAGGAGACTGTTTTTGTAAACTCTTTAAAGTTCTTATTGGAAAAATGTACTTTAGTTAAAAGTTGATCAGAAAAGTAAGAAACTTTGGAGGCTTATATGTCTATAATAAGACTTGGAAATCCATAGTGTTAACAGCAAATGGAATGGCACACCATCTTAATTCATCACACATGACGTTTGTCAAATTTGCAAACTGCAAATGTGAATAAACTGTTACGTAAATGTAATGTAGTGATAAAATTAATACATTTACAGGCTTTCATTCTTTGTTTCTCCAAGAAACACAAACTCCCACATACATGACAAGGCCACAATAAAGTCTCCACGCTCCCTCTCTCTTTGGTTTGGCAGGTGTAAAGAAGAGGAAGCATCTGAAGAGGTCATAAACATGAAAGGCCTTTCCTCTTCGGCAGAGGAGTAAGAAGAGTTAACTAGGTGACTCTGTATGGGCCGGGGGTGTTGGGTGGTTGATGGTGTTGAAGGGGGAGGAAGGGAGGACGGGAAGCAGGAAGGTCTGGGGGGGTGGGGGGGTTGGGGGGGGGTGATACTTCTCTGGAAAATGTATTGGTCTAGTTGGAAAAACAGGTCCTTAAAAAAAGAAAGAGGAGAGCAGGAAAATTTAGGGGTGAGGGGAACCGGAGCTTTGGCCTGTGGATGAACCCATCGGGGACTTTGCTTGCTGGGGTCATTCCAAGTTCAGGTCTTTCCCTCGCTGACTCTGCGAGAGTGGAGGAGCTGTCCATGGCTGAAGGGGCCTGCTCTTGACGGCCTCCAGCCCCTGCTGCGAGCCCCCCAGGGGCCCTGTAACACAAACCCATTTCCAGCAGGAGTTCTGCGGGGTGTGTGTGGGGAACGAGGGCATGCCCTGGGTAAACGGAGGTCATTCTTGGGGGTGGGAGGGTGAGGAGAGCCACCTCCACCAATAAATATTTTCCTGACAGTCAGATGAAGGTTTGTTTTTGAAGCTCTCATCCCTGTGTGTCTTTGTAGAAGCTCGTGTTACTACTCTCACCGGGCAAAGAAACAGCTCTGCTATGTGAAAACGGGGCTGAAAAAATAGCTGCTGAAAGTGAAATCTAGTAACAGAAGAGAAACTGAAAGAGGTTTATTTTTTTAGCTTCATAAATGAACCATAAAAAGGCAATTTAATGCTCATTCTGCCTGTCTGGGCTCAAAAAGGACTTTTCACAAGTGAACTTTTTAGTAACACGAGCACCAGCTGCATGTTTTAACTGTGCAGATGCAGCAGGAGCGTATAAAGTCTTTTGAAAAAGACGAATGAGAGACAATCTATCATTCGACACTCACAGACCAAACAGCAAGTCAGGGGTGGCCAACTAATCAGGCAGTTTGCACAGGCAGCACAGCATGGGTCCTTTGAGTGGATAAGTGGAGCCTCCCATAATGTCAAGAGTAAAGCCGGTACCAGGGGTTAGGCAGAGGTTGGCAGGGAGTTAATGAGATGACTGGTGGGGTGATCAGCAGCGAGAGGTTTGAAGAGCAATGACACGGCACAAGACACACATTGATAGAGACAGAATGCTTTCCAGATTTATGAAGTGTTTGTTTACTTCCTTTCTCATCGGGAGGCCATGAGGACATGGCGGGACACAAAGTGACAGAAACCGTTAGCATGTTTTTACTCTGGTATGTTAGTTTTGAAGATAATTTTAATGACAAATTATTACAACTTTAGAGGATTCCAAAATAGCAAAAAAAGATCATATCAAAGTAAAATACTTGTAAAGAATTCACGGTAATCTGAGTAAAACCCCCTCTTTTTCATTTCAGGACAGTAAATCCATGCAACAATCCAACCCATACCCCAAAAGTGCATGTGCCAAATAGTTCTGTTCCTTCAAAAACTGAACATCATGTTGATGTTTATACTTTTGTTTTTTTCATATTATATGTTTTACAAATTCTTTTTATACATATCTTATTTTTGGCATGGCTGTATTCTTGACAAAAGCAACTACAATGTCAACCTCAGCTATGGTGGCCTGGAAGTGCAAAACAAAATAACAAGGTCTGAAACACCTTTACAAAGCTTGAAATTTGACATACACCAGAACATTTTTGTATTTTATTAAACAAATTTACATTAGCAAAACACTTCAGCAAATGACTTAACAAATTCACATTTTTTGAGAAAAGGAACAAAAAAAATGTAAACAAAATTTTAAAGTCTGAAACACTTTTAACAAATAGATTATTACATTTTTTGAAACAAATGTAAAATCTTAAAAAACTCCGTTTAGAATTTAATTTTGACAAACAAATGTAAAACACACAAAACTTTTACAGGAGCGAAGTCAAATTTACACGTTTCAGAACAGTAGTTTTGTGAAAGTGTTTCAGACTTTGTAATTTTATAACAGACTTTGTAAATGTGTTTCAAGTTTTATTAAAGGTTTTCAGACTTTGCTACTGTTTACTGAACCCTGTAAAAGTTTAATCTTGTAATGGACTTTTTAAATTTGTTTCAAGCTTTGTAAAAGTGTTTCAGATTTTGTAATTTCGCATCGCACTTCCAGGCCACCGTATTCCCCAACCGCATAAAGACACTACACACAGTATTTCTAATTGATAACTATGTTAAAACCTCTTGTTAATTTTGCTGTCCAGTCCATTTTCACTAACATTCTACTGGCCTAGATGTTCTACAAATTTGCCACAGTTTCCTGTCAGCTCACCCGAGAGTCAAATAGCTTAAAGCTCTTTTTGACTATGTAATTTCCAAGACCTTGCTTTTTAACCGGTACATCAGGACCCATAAGTGGATTGCGATGCTGTTTTTCAGAAGATTTCAGTGTGTAACTGAAAAAAAGTGCCAAAAGTCTATGATGTGCTTTTTTAAAAGATGTGTCTCCAGCTCTTTTGCTATCATGTCTTTCGCTCTGTTTCAAGTACTAAACACCCTATTCCTTATTAGAAACATTTGGTAATAATAATGAAAAAAGAATCTAGAAAAACCTGTGTCGTGATTTGCTGTCTAAGAGTTGATGGTGGGTTCTGATGCTAGATCAGTTCAGTTCTAAGATTTACTTTTGGTACAAATACAGTGCATGCTGTTTTTGTTAGCTGATGCTTTCCAAAGGTAGACAGCAAAGAGGCTCCTGCTATGCTATGCATTTATGCATGCAAGAGTACACCAGTCTCAAAGTGCATTTTTTAGCTTTGTTGGTTCGACTACGACAAATTTAACTTACAATTTCAAAAGCATTCAAATAATGTCCCATACATCACGTTGCATAGCTCTCAGGCTTGCCATGGTTTATTGCTGCTGTCATGAGAATGGCTTTGGCTGAATTACCCACACGCCAAGAGGCAAGTTCCGCCTATTACAGGGACATGTGTACTGAAATGTTCGCTGCACAGAAAAAAAAATAGTTTGAGTTTTCCCTCAAGAAAGCCTCTGTGTTTGACACTATGTTGTGATGTTGGTTATGTTAGTTGCCAACATAGCTTAAAAGAGGTTGGTGTCCCTTTCCTACGGAGCCTCGAGGCACAGGGTTTGCACCCCCAAGCCCTTAAACTGCATGTAAGGGCTTACACTTTACACTTAAACACTTTAGATTAAAAGACCCATGTAGGGAGTGTTCTTGATTTTACAAGCACCAGACAATTTGCGTGTAATATGAAGGTGCCGGATTAAAAACTCTTGTAGCAGCAAAAATGGCCTGATGGACCATTGCTGGTGGTGATGAGGTGTCAACTACTAGTTCTCAACTGCTCAGCCCGTGGCAGTCAGTCCAAGCTGGCACCTGGGATGTGAATTCTCCTCAGGAGGACTCTGGCATACCTGTGGTCAGCTGGGTAAATACCTGGAGGGTTGGGACATGTGCCTGGTGCAGGCCTGGATGATGGCCATCAGAAGGCAGGAGCAGTGCAGGGCCAAGGCTGACGTGGCAAACTGTCAAACTGGCATACACTCACATCTGATCTGACCATTTTGAAATGCAACAAATGGGCTGCTGGTTCTTCTGGTTTTTGGGTTTTAGTTTTCAAAAGTTTCACAAAGAATGGCATGCCATTGTCACTTGAGTGAGAATCACTCATTTTTAGTCAAGTTTGTAGCTGTGGTCTATTTCAAAGGCCTTACGTAGTGTACAATTAAATTAACACACAGTGTGGCCTGTTCTGACCTTAAAATTCACTAAGTTACACAGTGCAAATGTAACCATGCCCTCAGCGTGCTTTCCTTAAACATAGCCTGAAATCTCTTAGGGCTACTATAATCACAATTACCAAGCACTTTAAATAACCCAACTTTGACTACTGAAATATCCCCTTGGAAAGCCTCTCCTCTTCGTTTTCTGATCAACATGCTTTTAGATGAAACCGTGATAAACTACGTAGCAAAGAAATCTTGTGGGTACTGTTGCTGAAACGACAACTTATTCAAGATGACAAGTGACAAATAAGCAGTGATGTATTGTTCTGAAGGACTGTTTCTTATTACTGAGCTGCACCAATGATCTGGATAAGCCGTGCTTTTTGATTAGTGGTGGACTACCGCAGATTACACTAGTTGATGGGATGGCCTTTGTTGCATTCCATCACCTATAGAATCCACATTACCAAACCAGTCCAGATGAAGGCATCCTAGACCACCTCTGTTTGAAGGCTAAACTATCAGATATCAACCCCTCCTTTCTCCTTCATTGTGTCATTAACACCTTAAACAGGAGATGCCAATGTTTCATTTGGCAGATAAAACTTTTGGTGTACTGGTTTTATTAAAAAGGCAATGCAATTCTAGACGACTGACCATGGAGGCTGGGTGTAAAATGTTTAAGAGGCTGTTATGTGAGTTCAGATTGCAAGCACTCAGTGCAGTCTACTTGGTATCCAAAGGTCCAGAATAGATGTCCTCTTCTGTAGAAGAGAAGTAGTCATGGCTCAATATGCTCAGTATAGGAATCTGATTTTCTGAGCCTGATCAAAATGATGCAGCATCTGACTGTGACTCACTGACTGAGGAAAAACAGTAACGTTATCCGGAGCAGACTGGGTCACCAAGTCTTCTCGTCTTTGCACTGGCACTGAAAACAAACACTGAGATTTCCCAATGACTAATGAAGTCTTCTTCTTACTTCTTCTTTTTCTCCTTCAAGTGTTGGTTGGATTTATTTTGAAAGTAGTCTCCTTGAAATTAAGGCATTGAGCAATACTTGAATGATTAATTCTTCTGTCATATTTTTTTCTCTACTTTTGGTTTCTGTACCAGTTTATATTTTGAGCTAAAACTGACATGATGCACAGTACAAAGGCTAAAATTGATCTGTAAAGAGCAACAAAATAAAAAAAAAGAATGAAATAAACCCATAAATGGCGATGAACAGCCCTTGTACCCAAGTACATGCTGGGCTTGTAACAAACCTGTCAACTGGCGAAACAGGAAAATTTTACTGTTTAAAGCTTACTTCCTGTGCATTTCATAGGAAGGTTTTTTTCATCTGGTCATGATCCATGAGCACCATACACGTAGCCTTAGCCCAGTACCATGGTTGACTTGTGGGTGTTCTGTGGAGCTATCGGGTGACCTGCACGAAACCACAATGATCTGAGAATTTCCACTGGGGCTGAATTTTTATGTTAATTTTGGTGAGGTTTTTTAAATGATTCATTTGCCTGAAGAATGATAATAAAGTCAAAGAATGCCTTGCAATCCATTTGGGTCCTTGCTCCAAGGTTCAGCCCTTATAAATAAAAGGCAGATACAAAAAAGTTCTCTAACTCTGTAATGAAGATGGAGCTCGTTTTAGCTGATTTATATACTTGTGCCTTGTTTAACTGTTTAGCAAAGATGCAATACAATTTAATTTTGCATGTTGAATTTAATAGTAAACAAAATAGGACGTTATTGAACTGGGGCAGAATTTTTAAAATCATCCCCACTAAATTTATTGGGTTGAAAATTTGATATGTTTTTTTGGCTTTATGTGCAAAAAATGCTGGAAAAATAAATGGGACTAATAAAAAACAGCTGGAGGAACATTTCACAACTATTTGGGTTAACTAGCAACAGGCTAGTAATATGACTGGGTATAAAAGGAGCATTTTAGTGGGGCAGAGTCTCTCAGAAGTAAAGATGGGCAGAGGTTTGCAAATCTGGGAGAAATTGTGTCTATTGGTGAACATGTATTGTTGAACAATTTCTGAAAATTTTCCCTCAGTGTAAAATAGCTTAGAATGTCCCATAATCTATAGCATGTAATATTGTCAAAAGATTCTGAGAATCTGGAGAAATGTCTGTGTTCAAGAGCCAAGCCCCAACACTGGATGCCTGTGATCACTGCATGGGCTCAGGACGACTTTTAGAAATCCCTGTCTGCCAATACAGGTCACTGTGCCATCCAAAAAAAGGCAAGTTAAAAGTGTAGCATGCAAAGAAGAAGCCCTTTGTGAACATGGTCCAGAGACTCTGGGTCAAAGGTCTTTAAAATAGGCTGAGGCAAAATGTAAAACTGTTCTGTGGTCAGAAAAATTCAAATAGGACATTCCTTTTGGAAACCATGTCCTGTGGACTTAAGAGGAGAGGGACCGTCCAGCTTTTCATCAGTGAACACTTTCAAAGTCTGCATCTCTGATGGTGTAGTGTTGCATTAGTGCCTAAGGCGTGGGACAGCTTACTCGTTTTTAGAAGAAGTGCTCCTATCCAGACAATGTTTCTATCATGGAAGGCCTTGCATATTTCAACAAGACAATGCTAAACCACATACCACATCCATCACAACGGCATGGCTTCACAATGGAAGAGTCTGGGCTCTGAACTGGCCAATCTGCAGTGCAGACCTTTCACCAATGTAAAACACTTGGTGCATCATTAAACAAAAAATCCAGCAAAGACAACCCAGGATTGTTGAGCAGGTACATCAGACAAGAATGGGAAAACATTCCTCTCCCAGAACTCCAGAAACTGGTCTCTCTGATTCTAAAACAGTTACAGACTATTGTAAAATAATGCTCCACAGTAAACATGACCCTGTCCCACTTTTTTAAGATGTGTTGCTGCCATCAATTTTAAAATGAGATAAAATGAAATAAAATGTTTTTACATCTGATTTGTTATTTATGTTCTATTTTGAATAAAATGTGGGTTTATGAGAATTTGAAATCATTGCATTCTGTTTTTATTTTCATTTTACATGTTGTCCCAGGTTTTTTTTTGGAATTGGGGTTGTACAAGGACTGAGAATTGTACTAATACCCATAATGTGCACTACTGTGGCCATTCAGTCCCACAATAGGCAGAGTTTAAAGTCAGATTTAAAACAACCCCTTCTAGGCCACTTTTTTTCTAGACATTTTTGTAAGGATTTTTTTCTCAATCCTTTTCACTCTCCAGAGCACAACTTGTTGTCCTGAAAAGCCACCATGCCTCTGTTAGAGAACATTTTGTTGTTGTCAGAAGAAAACCCATTCCAATGGCCCGATAAGGCTGTTAAAGCCTCTGGTATTTAAAGACATTTTGTCTCCATTGGCAGGTCTGCAGGGCCTGTCCTGTCTCTCCTTGATGCCGGCACACAGTTTCTGTCTTGTTGACAACAGGGTGATAGAAACGGGGAGAGAGAAGAGAAAGCAGGAGGGGTTGTGAAAAAACACAGCATGAAGGGAGAGATTGAGAAAAGTTGAGAGGAGAGAGGTGAAGGAGGGTGCAGGGGGAACAGAGAGAGGAGGGAGGAGGTAGGAGTGGGAGGTGGAGAAGGGGGGTGGGCTGTGCGTGAGTAGAGGACCTCCCCGTGAACTGTGCAGTCGCGAGCCGGGTCATTGGGGCGAGGTTGTCAGAGCGTGCCTGAAACAGTACACCCAGGGGTTCAGCCAGAGTTCACACACTCAGTGTGCGAGATCCATGTCCCTCAGTCAGCGCTCGCCAGCCGTTCACCAGCATAGACACAGCAACGCAGGGAAAAATCCAGTGTAACCTTACACACACATGCACAAAGATGAGTCCAAAGCAACAACAAACAAACACAGGTGCACCTGCGAAATGTGCGGGATGTTTAAAATATCATCAATCTTCTCGGCCTGAGCGAACAGTCTCACTCAGTGCCTCTACATGCATGCTGACATATTGTTTTCATATCAGTACAGGCACTTTTTCAAGAGGAGACATATGCAAAACAAACACGCAAGGAGGAAAGTGAAAAGCCTCGCCTCTCTGTGAACCAGGGTTGAATTTGTCAACTAAAACTATGACTAAAAATGTTTGTGACTGCCTTTTTCCATGAGGAAGACTAGACTAACCTTGCAAAGCAGATGGACTGGCAAGACTCCATGTCTGTCATCAGGCAAATCCATCTTGCAAAGCCCTTATCAATATTTGAAAATGGATCTAGCCAATCAGCATCATTTGAGGAGAAAGAGGTAATACCTATGGATGGGGTTTGGTTGTACTGAAAGCTGATTGCTGTGGCTGCCCCTGGTGTAGCAATTAGCTCAGATGTAGCTAAAGTATAGTGGCAGTTTTATCAGAACTGGAACACATTTCTTTATGAAATAAAAAGCAAAGAACAGCACTTAAGGCTTCTATTCTCTTCTCATTCTTTAGCATATGTCCTGCCTGGCTTTGGTGTGAATTTTATCCACCAACAAGCTACGCCATGCATACTGCATCCCTAGCCTATAGAGCTCAGATTAGTACTGGAGCTGCTCATGTCTACTACCTCATTTTGTCTTGTTGCTCTGATTGGCTCGTAATGAATGTGAGAGACAGAGCGTTCATCCAGTCGCCTTCTGAGAATTTTTTAAAAAGTCCTGACCTTCTCAAACACTTTCTATGGGAGGTTTCATAGATTAATATATACGAAACAGTCCACATGGAGATGAAAATGATCTTTTCCTTTTCTTTTAAAAAAAAGTTGTCTGTAAACTTGACATCATTTCAAGACATGTCCACATAAGGATGAAACCACTAAAAAGGATTGGAAATACTGTACTAAATCTGCCAGGCATGTAAGTGGTGCTGTAAAGCTGCTTCAGAAATACACCGAAAAAAAAAAAAGAAGATTATGGAGCAAGTGCATCAAAAACTTTCTCCTTGCTGCCCCCCTGGTTGCATTCTGCAGTAAATCCAAGAACATGTGGTGTACGCTCGTCTACATGACCATTTGTTGCTCACGGTGGTAGTACAAGAGCAGAAGATTTCGCTGTAAGAGCCATTATAAGCTCAGTAGCTTCTGCATTCCAAACACAATCCTGTAATCTGCCATCGTTGTTGCTGGCACGGTTTGTGCATGCAGGTTAAAAGGGCTATGATGTGATCATTACAGAAAAGAAGTGCTTGGTTGCACACACGGAGATGCAAGGGTGGCGTATCCTGATTTGTTCTCTCTGGGACCCGCTAACAACAAGTTGCATTTTCAAGCTCCCCAAACGTCTTTTCCATGTGGAAGAAATGCCAAAACAATAAAAAACTTTAGTGGGTACTCCTAAACCCGTTTCCTTGTTGACAGGCCCCAAAGGGCGCTTTCTACGGATGAACGATACTATCTACCTGACTTTAGTATTGGCAATGTCTGTCAGTATTTTGGCTGTGAATATCAGTATATCCGCTTTAAATTTTTGCCTTTTGTACTAATACATTTGTAAAGTTTTAGGCTGGTCCGACAGACCTACGCCAGTTGAGGTCTTTTTCTTTGTTCATTTTCAGTCTTTGAACTTCAAAGTGTGTTTTAAGTACACAAGTGTGTTTCTTTGTTCATCCTTATAAATTAAAATGTGTTCAAAGGACTTAAATTTTAGGTGTAAAATACATACTTCAGTACCTGTACTGCTGTTGGCTAGAATTACTTGAAAATATCAGCATATTGACAATTGCTGTCTCAACCGAACTTTGGCTCAACCTACAGCCAGCCAACTAAGTTTGACTCCCTGTCAGCTAGCATTCTGGTTGACAGAAACGTGGCTTCTATCTGTCAAGCTATCTGTCAATCAAATGAGATGTGCCAAATAGTGCGCAGTGAGGTTTTTCTTAAATATGATCGAAACGATTGTGGTACAAAAAACTCACCTCCTGTACAGTGAGAGCACATGAAGACATTAGCTAATGAGACACATTTGGTTTTTGAACCGGGCTGTAAACCAGTTTATTTCTTGTGTATAAAAAAGTGTCTTTTCAACGTGTTCAGACAAGACTTCTGGTGTTCCTGCAGCCACCCTCAAGTGGACACTCTCCATTTTGAAAATTTTGCACTTCCACATCGACCTCATTTTTCAGGACCAGAGGTTGTTGCTTGCATTAGACACAAATGTCTCGAACCACACCATGGTGTGATTTCTCCCCCTCCCCTCTCCCCTGCTGGCCTGCTTTTGCATGAGGAGAATTGTTCCATGCCCGGGCCCACTTGTGCACGTACTTAGTCTGATACAGCAAGTATGATTAAATGGGCTTGTGCTATGCAGATATAATGGAATTGACAGGAGACATTTATTGACTTTGCAAGTCACCTTGCAAACTCCAACTTGTGGTCATCCGTAAGGTGAGTCATGACAGACCATTAGTTGACTTGATTCTGACGAATTCCACCATAAGTAAAATGTAAATAAAGTACCATGCCAGGGCAAACATTTTTTGCTTTTTTGATGTCATTTAGCTGACACAACTCTGTCCTGTATCAGGATTGCATTCACATCTCATTCAAACAGCACCAGAGTCCACTTGAATGGCGCCCAAATCCACTTGTCCAAGTGGGCCTGTTCATTTGCATTTAAACTGACCAAAACGAACTGGACTTTTGGCTTAAGTGTACTCGGATCTAAGACCGGGCCCCTAGTGTGAAGGCGCCCTAAAACTAACAAAAATAGATCAACAGACTACTGAACAATCAATGTCATTTCTCCACTGTGCACAAAACATATGTCAGTGTTTTCATCAGTGTTTTTTAAATCAATTAAAGTATTGATAGTGCATTCATTTGAGCCTTTTACTTGTATAATAATTTTACAATTGGCAGATTTGGTTAGTTCATAGGGAATAAACGACTAAGTGTCAGGACTTTCTATTACGTAAAACTGGTGTTTCTCTGTTTCGTCGACTAATCTAGACAAAAACTACAAAGGTAAAAATTGTCTTATATGTGACTAAAACTTAAGAACATTTGAATCTTAAGACTAAGACTTACAGCTGCCTAAATTAAAACTACTGTGAACCTCAGAGACGGTCACTGATAGTGTCCATAGCCAGCAACAACAACCAGCAACGGCAGCAGCAACGTTGCAACCCAGTGAGAAAGATTTTCTTTAATTCCAGTCAGTGTGGTTTAAATAGGAGAGGCCACTAAGCCAGAATCCCCTCTGTGTGACTGAGCTCTTTGTGGGAAAGCTGTCTGCTTTACTCCCATTGAAGACTGGTTGGCCCATTGTCAAACCCAGAGCTTGACCTGGTGTTGAACCCAATTGTCAAACTTGCAGTGTAGTGTGGGACCTTGGTGGGGGAGGGAGGAGTGTGGTTTTAGCTGACTGAGGCAAGTGTTTGTCATCTCTCAGTCCCTGAAAGCAGAATGATTTCATACGGCTCGGTTAATGAAGAAAAAAGCTGTGAAAAGTGGAATTTCCCGTCCTTTTTAAATTATAGAATTAATGCGGTGATTTAACCCTGACTTGTAGTTCTTTCTCACATTTCATCCAAGCCCCTCTAGTCATGTGGTGACCACCCCAATCCTTCTCCCAGTTCTCACGCTGGGGGAGAACTCAGTCTTGTGTGTCACAGGAGGATTTGACAGACAGGCCCAGCTGTGGCAGTCAGGCGCCAGAGCACCACGCCCTCCGAGTCCAAGGCAGACAAGGCCCAAAAACCCAGAACAATCCAGTCTTTGTGGATCTACTGGAAACCATCAACTGCATCCAAATGACCGTAAGCTGTAGATACAAGCCAGATGTTGGAATTCCTCGGCTCAGTTCAATCTCAGTCCAGCCTGGCTCATCCAAGCCCGGTGGCAGGAAAGTGGGCGAAAGTTTGGATCGCTCTGTCATATGAAACCCAGTCGACTCGAACTGGAGATGGCTTTTTAGTCCTCAAAGTACGGTAGAGCTGTCTAATTGAAAGATTGCTGCTCTTTTATTCGAGGCTTTGTGACAATTCAAAACAGGCCGCAGTGTAGTTTTCATCATTTTGATGAAATGCTGCACAAAACCCCAGTCGAGTCTCATGAGGACAGCTGTGTTGCACATTACTCAATGTATAATTCCTTCTTTCAACCAAATTACCCCCAGATGCCCCCATCTGCATACTTTATGGGTCGAGTTAGGAAAGCATCAAAACTGTTTTGCCACTCGAGGCTGCGTGAAAAAATGGCTTCCTGTCCGTGTGAGTTAGATAACTTAATGTGCACAACGAGCATGTTTTCATATGGAGTCATTATTGTTGCAAAACTCAGAAAAGCATTTTTTTCCAAGTTTTGAAAGCTTGACTTATTGATAGTGGGCTCAGACTTTTCTTCAAACTTTCCATTTAAACTTGCCTTAGTGCTCAGAACTGCCTCTCTGCACCTAGATTTTCTCTGTTTATGCTCAAAATGTCTTTGTTTTCAAATCTTTAGTTGCTGGCTCTAATTTAATGCACTTGTACATAAAACATTCTCTCATTTAGGTAGCTTGGAGTTTTTGTTCAACCAACCAAAAAGGGAAACAGATACAGGGAGAAAATAGAGTAATATCTGCTTATGTTGGGAATATATAGACTTACAAAGATTGATACTGTTTACTAAAGACACAGTGGACACTGGACATTGACATAAATCAAAATCCTAAAATACACATCAACCTGATTTCAAGTACAGAAATCAGAGACTGACGGCAAACGAGCAGAGCACTTTCCATACATGTGCAGAGGATGTTTAGTTCCGGCACTGAGAGAGTTTCGTACGCACGCAGATAAAGTTTTGTACTTTGTAAAGACAGTTTTGTATATGAACACATTTGACTGGACCAATCAGTGTCCAGGGGCAGTACCTTTGGGTGCAGCAGAGTTGTGACGTAAGCAAGCAGCAGCAAGATGCCAGTGCAATTATGGCAGAAGATGTTAGCATAGATGCTGCTAAAACGCCAGTTTTATCAGAACTTGATGATATTTCTTTGTAAAAAGAACAAAGAACAGCATTGAGCTGTTTTCTTTTCAAAAACGACAAAAGTCGTATACTGACATGTCTACAGTCACCATGGTTTATGTTATGCAGTTTTCTATGGAGTTTACTCATCGGTAGGGGCACACCTCAGCTTGGGACGACAACGTCATGTGCGGATTGGCCCGTAAAGACGTGACAGACAGAACGTTCATCCAATCATCCTCCGAGTATTTTTTTTCAAAGGCTCTGCCCTTTCCCAAACGCCGTCTATGGAAGGTTTTCCAGATGGATGTGTAAAACAAAACCATCTGGCATGTCAGGTTAGCCTGATGGCACATGTGCAGAGAATTTTTTGTGCGCAAAGTAAGATTTGAGCATGTGCATAAAGTGTTGAGCATGGGCAAAGAAGATTTAGTATTTGTGCAAAGGAGGTTTTATACGCAGAGAAAGTTTTGTGTACATCCAAAGAACATTTTGAGCGCGCCCAGGTAAATTTTCATACATACTCAAAGAAAGTTTTGCGCATGTACGGAGAAAGTTTTGCAGGAATGCAAGGAAAGTTTCATGCACATGCAGAGACAGTGTTGAGCATATTAGCGGAAGTTTCTTTCATGTGCGAAGACAGTTTAGAGCGTGAAAAGTGAAAGTTTTGTACTGCCAAAAGAAATTTTTCTATAGCACATGGGACAAGTTTCGAAAATGCGCAAAGAAAGTTTTGGATACATGTGGATAAAGTTTTGAGCGTGTGCAGAGAAGGTTTTGTACATGTGCAAGCAAAGTTTTAAGCATGCATGAAGAACGTTTCCTACATGACGGAAGAAAGATTGAGCTTGTAGAGTAAAAAGTTTCATATATGTGTGAAGAAAGTTTCGCACATCCGGAAGAAATTTTTTGGCATACAAAATAAGATTTGAGCGTGTGCAGAGAAAGTTTTGTACATGTGCAAGCATCGTTTTGGGCTTGCAGAAGTGAAGTTTCATATGTGTTGTGGAGAAAGTTTCTCAAAGATAAAGTTTTGTTCTGCCGGAAGTTTTTTTTTTTGTCATACAGAATAAGTTCTAAACACGTAGAGAAAGTTTTGCATACATGGAGATAAAGTTTTGAGCGAGCGAGGAAAGATTGAGTTTGCAGAGAAAGTTTCGTACGTGCAAAAAGGAAGTTGTGAGTCGACACAGGGAAAATTTTGTATGTGCACAAATAAAAGTTTTTTACATGCGCACGAGAGTCAGTAAAAGGCAGTTTCACAAACAAGTGGAAGCAGCCTGAATGACAGGAGAATATCTTAAGCATAAGCATACAAATCTTAAGCAATCAACTTAATATTTAAGAGCAAGGAGATAATTTGAGCACAAATGGAGAAAATCTTAGTACAAAGAGGCAGTTGTGAACACAGAAGCAGATTGAAATGTAAAGTTTAAATAAAACTCTCTGCCCAAAATTGATAAGAAACTTTACAATGCCGTAGAGTTTTCTGCAACAATAATGACTCCATACTTTCAGAACTTCTTACTCAGTCCAAGCTGAGTTTTCCTTCCTCTTCTGAAGCTCGGCCTATCGTGCAATCAGCTTCACCAAGAGGCCACGATATTATCTTGTAAGGTCTTATATCTGACATGCTCAGAGCGATCTAGCGGGAAACTCATTTGTCCTTTTGCAAGGCTAATTACAGCAGGCTGTGCGACCACCCCCCGCATTCCCCGCCAACCTTTCACCTCCAAGGTGTTGAGCGGGCAATTACTCTTCTTGGCTTCTGTGTGAAGGGTACAAACACAAACTAGCTATTGCCTTCTCTCTTTTTTTCTCTCCATCTCTCATTTCTCACTCTTCCCTCAAACTGTGGAGAATTCGTTGCACTTGGACAACATACAAGTGCAATATAAACACTCGCGCCCACCTTTCGGTTCAGTAGCGTGTCACGCGTGGGAGGACGGCTGCCGCTGCTGTTTTTGCCTCACACAACCTCTGCATTCACTTTTACCTTGACTTTGTGTGTATGTTTTTGTTGAAAATATCTCTGACTTGAGAGGGTTAAAGAATCTTTCAGCTTCTTATGTTGGTGCCACCTTTTAGAGGAAACACACCTCGAGAGAAGTCAGAGAAGTGATGGTATGAAAGTGAATGTTCAGTCAGCAGCAGATGCAAACCTTTCCCATTCTTCTCACCTATTTTTGATACCAGCTTTACATGCAGATATGAAGCAATGCGCATGGAAGAAGCTTTTAAAAAATGCAATAATGAGGGATCCATATGTGTTAGGCCTCTGGCAAAAGTAGATTTTCCACTTTAGTAAAGCTAAGAATGAAGAACAAATTGTACTCGGGAGATGTGAGGCTTTTTGAGTGTGATTTTTGCTCAGACATATAACTAAGCCCCATGCTGACTCAATCGTTTAAAAAAGTGCTTTTCAGCTCTCCCGCACTGCTTGATAACCCACATCCTCTCCTCAAAACCCTCACTAACAGCTCTCCAGAGGGATGCTTTCATCCTGACGCACACTCTGCGTTTGGTCTGTTTCCATTTAGCTAAGTTCAGGTGTAGTTCACAGAGGCCGCTGACTCTCGTCATATGGCTTCCCTGCACACTTTTGAGGCCTTTTTTTCTGTGTAATACAGCCGAGTGATAGATCTGTATCTTCTGAGCCAAATGAACTCTTAAAGAGTGTCAGCTATTTTACATAAGCCAAGAAAATATGCACGGTATCTGCTCTATTTTTATTCCTGTCAGTCTTATCAGAGTCTGTGGTTTAGTTCGAGTCTATGACCCACTCATCTCGTGTCTCTCTTTGTCATGAAAAGAGCACCAGCAAGTTAAAACGGTTGTATAACCTTCTGCTCTGTTTTTCAGATGAGGGCGCTGAGAGGACACTGCCCTCCATCTGACCCACATCTGATTCACCTTGAGCAAGGCAGGCTGCTGGCAACACACACCGAGCCACAGAGTTCAGCCGTGCTGCGACACTGTTGCGTAATCCCACGAAGCTGCTCTGTAATAAATAATTCTGGCTGAGGCGGTCCATCTGGGAACAACATTTTTTCTGCAGAGATCTCCTGACGTGATGCCTAGTGGGCTTTATAAATATCCTGAGCCCATCCGCGCTGTGTGAACTGTGTTTCACCCCCACACACCCTTCCCGTTGGAGTGTTTGCCTTCTGCTCGCAGTGAAAAGCAGGCTTTACTCTGCTTTGTTTGTCCCTCAGCGCTTACCTCCCACTTTCCCCCTGTTAACTGTCAGTGTTCAAAAGCAGAACACTGGAAACCACATGTGAAACAGAACTCTCTTGGCTGCACAATGTAGGTGAATGACCTGGAGGGATTTTTTTTATGTCATGTAGGAGCTCAGCGAGATCATATCTGTGAATTCTCTGCTTTAAAACCTGTGGTAGATGCTCAGTAACATCATGTATGTATGGTACTTTTCATTAACACCAGAACACCATACAAGACCACCATTATCTTTCCAACAAGAAATTATGGAAATGTTCAGCCGGGGGTATCAGAATAATAAGCCTGAAAACTGCTCCATGCATTTATCTGGAGTAGAATAGACTTATCAAAGCCCTTTTCAGCAAGCTTCCCAAACAAGCCTTTGAAAAAGTGAAAAATAATCTAAATCTCCCCTGCCAGCCGTAACTAAAGCAAGAAGAAGCATATAAAGCAAGCTTTACCTTACATGCACTGGCTCCTATTGTCTTTAAGGAGCGATTTTTAAGCACTTTAACTTGTTTACAAGGCTTTTTATAGCGCTGAAGCAGCCAACTTTACAAAGTCTTTGTCATTTTATAATCCTTTATGGTCTCGTACATCCTTTAAAGCCATTTTTTATACACAACCTGGCTCTCGAAGAAGAAAATCTGCAGCTCAGCCTTTTTAAACTTTGGCCCAAAACTGTGGAAGTCTTTTCCCAAGGCTTTAGGGATGCAAACTCCGTATCTGTTTGGAAACAATCAGAAATGCATTAATGCATTGCAGCTTTTGACTAACTGGCATTGTTCCCATGGACTATATAAAGTGGTTGAAGAAATCTGAATGACCTCATGCCACCTTATAAAGCCCAGCTTGTGATTGTAATGTTGAAAATGCTTTAACAAACTTAACTTTCAGTCAACCTATAACAGACCCCTTATCTCCAATTCTTTGCGGGATTTTAATGGACAGGATCTTGAAGCACAGCTTGGGGGAGGAGGGTTGACCTCAGAATTTCATCTCTGCTTTTTTGCAGATGATGTGGTTCTGTTGCCTTTTCAGTCGGAGACCTCCAACATGTGCTGTGGGGTTTGTAGCCAAGTGTAAAGTGGTTGGGATGAGGGTCAGCACCTCCAAGTCTGAAGCCATGGTTCCCTGCCAGAAAACGGTGGATTGCTTCCTCTAGGTAGGGAGAGTTTCCTTGCCCAAAGTGAAGGAGTTTGAGTATCTTGGGGTCTTGTTCATAAGTGAGGGTAAAATGGACTGTAAGATTGGCAGGCAGACTGATGCAGCATCTGCAGTATTACAAATGGAGTACCCAACCATTGTGGTGAAGAGAGGGCTGAGATGGCAAAGCTCTCAATCTACTGGATGATTTTTGTTCCGACACTCACCTATGGTCATGGGCTTTAGGTAATGACTGAAAGAATGAAATTGCAGGTTCAAGCAGTAGAAATGAGATTTCTCTGGCTGGGCTCAGTCTTAGACATATGGTGAGGAGCTTAGGTATTGGCCAGTTGAGATGGTTCGGACATCTGATCAGGTTGCCTCCTGGTGAGGGACTTCTGAGGGCATCACACTAGAAGGAGACCCTGGTGTAGACCCAAGGCTCACTGGAGGGACTATATCCGATGCAACTAACAGACGATGTTCCTCATGGCGTGCACATGTGGCTTCTGGTGCTCCTGTAGCCAGTCTCAGGTGTTCATTTGAAATACTGCAGTTTTCTTACACATCTGCATTAGCTTCATTTCTTAACACTGTAGGCTGCTACTCGATCCTTTCAAACGTATTGTTGTTCTGTCCATATCCCTGTCTGTATGCACTTCAAAAACATAAAGGCATAGTTCCGTTTTTTTTTTTACGGGTTATTTGAGTCACTTGTCAAAAGTAGGAATACTAGCCACAAGAGACACTGGTCATCTCAGCCCCTTTTAAGGAGAGGCCAGCTATCAGATTGGGCCATTTGTACCCTCTATTTTGCTCAATTGATTGATAAAATAAAAATAGAATAAATTAAAACTAAAAGGGTGGGGTAAGCGTACGTTTTCGAGCTTGACTTATGTATCAAGTCTCTTTATTTTTGCGCTATTAAGCACCTAATTCTTTACTTGCAGTGCACTGATTGGCTGTTTTGGTCTTTGGAAGAGAAATAAAACAGATCCAATCTAAATAATGAGCACATTTTATCAAGACAGTCTGGCTGTAGATCGCCCCACCTGCACACCACTACCATGAGACGCCGCTTCTGTCAGTGCAGAAGTACACGCTAAAACTGTCAAAATAGATCATAATCAAACTTTCGGTTATGGTTAGTTAAGGGTTAAGCCGGGTTAGGCTACCAAAATTTAGATGTCATGAACCTGATCTATAAAACTTAATCATTAAACATTTAATAAAGCTGAGTTAACAGTATGATCACGGGGGAAAAGCTTGTCCTCCATTAAAACCATAGACTGTAAAAAGAATTGGACAAAGCCTGTATGACTTTGGCTGTTTGATTAGGTGGACTCAAACAGCTTTGGAAGCCAATTCCAAGTGGCCTCCATATTGAAATAGTTGTCGTAACCGAACTTTGGATCAACCTAATGGCACACAAGAGCCCGCCCGCAGAGCTCAACTTCCTGTCAGCAAAGCTAGCACTAAAACCAGCATTCTGGTGGTAGCGTCTGCCTATCAAGCTATCTGTCAATCAAATGAGATATGCCAATCAGTGCACAGTGAGGTTTCTCCTAAATATAATCCAAATGACTGTGGTCCAAAAAAGTTCAACCCTGTACAGTCAGGATATGTAAACGTTAGCTAACGAGACATGCTCTGTTTTTTGAACCAGGCTGTGACCTCTACATTACTAATGTAACTAAAGCAAACAAAGCCACCTTTGCTATGTTACATAAAGTTACGTTTGATAAAGCTTGCCCCTTTTTGGATGTAGATATGTGAACTATGGCTAGTTTTAGCTTTGTTAGCTTCAGCTAAAGCTGATGAAGCTAGAGTGAGTTTGTGTAAATACTTCTTAAAGCCGTCTAAACATAAAGTAATACTGGATTAGACCCCTGACTTTTTTTGTTTTATTCATGAAATGTTGCTTAGTCTGTACCGTATGTAATGTGGTTGCTTCATAAGTGTAACCGCCAGTATTTTTTTATGAATAAAGTGGAATTGAAATATACTGGCAAATTGCCTCCCTTCTGCTCTGACAGAGGAGGTGTATGAGATCTGCAGTCTGAAGCCAGACCTCTCTAGATTTTATAAGACTAAATAAGTGCAAACCAGGCAATCCAAGCATGAACAGTGTAACAATGAGGAAGGGAATAGTAAATTATTATGGCTCCTTATAGAGATGGTCTGGTGCATGAAGACTCAGTCCATGGTAGATATGAATGCAGCCACACCCGAGTACAAGGTACTCATCAGCAGGTAGAGTCACAAAGGCAATTGGTAATATCTCTTGTCTCTTCAAATACTGCTGTATCACAGTACTGCCCATTTCATCCTCTGAGCTGTACAGTAGATGTGGAAGTAGCAAGAGGATTGCTGTTTGTGTCCCCAGGTGGACTCCATTGTCAGCAAGGAGTTTAAACAAATGTCAACTTGTCTCTCTACAGTGATTGTCTCTTTCTTCTTCTTGGTAGATTTGCAACCATCTCATCAGACTGTGCTCGGGCACAGAACAGTGTTACTGATGCAAAACCAGACCAGCAGGGGTGATCGGAGGAGGGTAGCAATTGTGCTTGAGACATTAGATCAGTGTTACTGAACCCTGCTCAAGAGCCAAATAGTTGGAAAAAAGTTTTGCAAGAGCCACAGTCTAAGTCAGTGATTCTCAACTGGTCCGGCCCTCAGGACCCACCAGTCTTACGACAGATCTTGACCCAAATTTCCCCCCCAAAAAATCAACAACGTATGATATAATATGTTGCAGTTTAGGGCATGATTAGACCAAGACACCTGATGTGTGTATAAATGTGGGAAACATACTGATTAATATGACTTGTGATTGATCATTTCTGCAGTCAAAGTTTTGTTTTTTTAAGATTTTCTGGGGGAATAATATTTCAAATGAACGCATAAAAGAGCCACAAATCATCACAAAAGAGCCACATGTGGCTCAAGGGCTGCCAGTTGACAAAGAAATCAGGCAAATAAACTTGCTATGATTCAAGTTTTTGCATGGTATTTGTTAATTTTTCATCTTTACACTGATTAAAATTGATTGCATAGCTTTACAGTGCAATATTTGCTCCGATTTTGATTGTTCTGACTGTATGTTTTTTTCACTTTTTGTGTATTTCTATGTGAAATGTGCATAAAAATTAGGCCTAAGAATTGCTTTTATTGTTTTAATACATTATTGTGAGTGAGCGGCCCCCCCAGTGAGGCTGTATTGTTTCTGATCACGTCTCCTGGCATGCTATGATGTTTCAAACAGACCTTAATGAACAAGAGGAGATAACAGAGACACATTTTTCTGTGGATGTAGCTCCCAAACCTTTCCCCCCCACAAAGATCACCACAGAGATATTCTATGCGTCTCTGCACTCCGCAGAGAAAGAACGGGGCAGATATGGCCGACAGCCAGTGATGAATAGAATTTATGGAGAGTTATGCTCCAAACTACCAAAGTGTGGTAAGAGTTTGACCTTGTGTTGTAGATCTACAGCCCAATCCAGCTAATGCATATGCATAATGCATCTTACTGTAAAGGTCACTTCCTTCGGCAAACAGTGGCTGTAGTAACTGAGTATTTCATCGTGGTAATTTATGCGCTTTAAATATTCTCTCGGCCATGTTTTTGATGCATTCACTGCCTCTAACTACCAGTGTAAGGATGAAAAAGAGTCAAACGGTTCCTGCAGACAGGGACAGCTCGGTTTTGGCACTTAACATGTCCCTGTGAGTCAAATGTCTGACACAATTTGTTCATTCATTAATGGATTGCTGCTAATTTCCTACATTTATCTCCTGCATGTCTTTGTCTTTGTGTGTGTTTTGGAGGACTGACACCCCCTGAGCTTGCTGCTCCCTCTGACCTTTAACACCACAGTGTATAATAACTCTTACAGTCTGACAGGTCAACTGAGGCGTCACGGCTGGCCCCTTGCTGTGGGTTAGGGCTGAGCCTTTTTATCATACTACTGACCCTGTGATGGATGAACCCCGCAGCAAACAGGCGAGGGGGCTAACAGCATTGTTCAGAGGAAGCGGATAAGGCACTGTAACAAATAACACCTCACTGAACTCCACTACACCACCTTCTCATTGCCACAGGCTCTGGGCTTTTTTAGCTTCAGGAAGCTTTTTAAAGACCGCAGACTTATTTAACTCATCAATGCAATGATCATTCCCTCTGATATAATGGTAACAGAGTGTGATGTATATTTTTAATGTCATACCTCATGTATAAGAACATTAAATACTGATGACGATAGAAATGATGATGAAATTGTATAAATTACTGGAACAGAGAAGAGTCAAGAAATTTGGTTTTAAAAGCAATGGTAACATAAATAATTAAAACACCTGTCCCTGCTGTATTTGAATTTCCATACTGAATAAACAAGAGGAACGTTATTTCATACAGCTCAGAAACAAACACTTCATTTTAGGGTCTTTAGTTTTTTTCTAAGAATTGAACCAAAGAACCACTGATAAGTCAATCTTCCCAGAGCTAAAGTTATAGCAGTGAGATGTCATTTACTTCATGAAGCAGCTTTGTAACTCTTAAAAAACTCCCTCTTTTTCATCCTTGTTGCTTGGTCTCCTTGTTTTCCCTATTTTTATCTCTTTTGTTTCCTGTTCTCAATTTTTTTTAAATCTTCCATCCCCTCTTACACACTTTCGTTTCCAAGCCTCCTGTAAAATAAGTGGTGTATATACTGGGCAGTTGGATGGAGATTTAGAGCCTTCTTTCAAGTCTTGTAACATGCTTTAAATTTTAAGAGTTTGGAAAAAATACAGTGAGAATGTACTAAAACTTTCAGCATTTTGTCACCTTCCACTGTGCACTGATATCCTCTGATCTGCTGTGTGGAACTGCAGACTTCCACAAGCATAGTAACACCACACCAAGCTAAACAAAGATAATTTGAGCGATTTTGACTTACCTGGTGGTGTAGAAGGGGAAAATGCAAACCCATGCTCAGGTAACCTTGCAAAGCAGATGGATACGCCTGTTTTCTTGTTTCTCACTGGTGAATCCATCTTGCAAAGCTCCTGTCTGAACTGTTTGGACCCGGTTAGAAAGTGTCAGGACCAATCAGTGACAAGGGGCAGTACTTTCGGGCGTGGTGGAGTCGTGACGTAAGCAAGCAGCGACAAGAGGCTGGTGCAGCTATGGTGGAAGACGTTAGCGTGGATGCTGCTAAAACACCAGTTTTATCAGAACTTGACAACATTTCTTTGTTAACAGAAGAACAAAGAACAGCAGTGAGTTGTTTTCTTTTCAAAAACGACAAAAGTCATGTACTGACATGTCTGTAGTCGTCATGGTTCCTGCCATGGTTCATGTTATTCCTCGGTAGCTGCGCACACGCACCTCGGTCGCAGCTACGTCAAGTGTTTTGTTGCTTTGATTGGCCCGTAAAGATGCGACAACATTCATCCAATCACCCTCCAACTTATTTTTCAAAGCCTCTGCCCTTTCCCAAATGCTTACTATTGAAGGTTTTCCAGATGGATGTCATGTGGCATGTCAGGTTAATGCTCAGGATCTCTTCCACTCAAAACTTTCAAATGAAGTTTCTCTGCTCTGTCTTTCAACTGCTGACTCTCCATCTGTGTAAGTTCTTCTTCTGTGTACTCCGGTTCATACAAATATGCTCACATCCACAGTAAACGGCACACCACATCATTCGAATCAAAATCGCCCATATTATCTTTGTTTCAGCTTGGTGAGGTGTTATTAGTCCTGTAGAAGCCTGCAGACCTACACAGCTCATCAGAAGATCAGTGCGTGGCAGATGGATGACTAAATGGTGAAAGCTGCATCGTAAATTATTGCCTGACACAGAGGGCTTTTTTGGGAGAAATGAATCGCTTTTTACGTTTTCAATCCAACGCACAGGCAAGCCAACATACTTTCTTTTCCTCTTTTTATGTAAAACTCATTCAACTACGTGAATAAAATGATCCCATCTACAGTCATTATGCTGGGATCTCTCTGAACTTGTAATAACCACCAGAGCAACTTTCACAGAAATCACTGGAGACTAATGCCACTACTATAGCCAAGCACCTTAAAAAAATTCTGAGCTATCGTTTAAGATAGTCTTTTTGCTTGATAAGTTAAGTAAGAATGACGTATGCTGCTAGCTAGGGTAAGTTAAGCTTGTTTAGGCCTTTTTCATACCAGAGCCGTTTGGCAAACCCTGGTCTGTTTCCCTGGAGACAGAGTTTTAGAAATCTCATGGCGTTATTAACACCCTGGACGCTGAGATCGTCTACCTCATACCTCGCTTGACCAAAGCAACTCGTCACAATCTTTTGCTCTCATTTTGGCTTGCCTTCTTCTTAGGACCTGATTTGTTCGTCTCATGTTAAGAACAACATGCTGGACATCTTACTGCCTCCCAGCTTTTTTCTACCAATGTACACTGTTGGACTTCAGGCCTAAAAAGCCCAGTGGGAACTATGGAGCATGCTCAGAATGCCTTTGCCAGTTAGGGGCTGAATGAAGTTTATACATGTAAAGGAAATCATCCCAAACATGTTAGACTAATAATTTCCATGCGTTTTAAAAGTTCAGTTTAGGTAGGACTTACACAGTATGGTGACTTCGTTAACATCATTGAAAGATATTGTGTGATGCCAGAAAAAAACACTGTAAGATGAACATGGTGGAAAGGGTTTTTTCAGCTCAGCCAAGGTGCAAATGTTCTAAATCATGCTTCTGATGTTATAAAGTATAGTTTGGTCAAGGATAGAAGTAAACACACATTTTCTTCATTTTACAGGTTTCAAATGACTGTAAAAGCAAAAATGGATCCAAAGTGTTTCAGAGATGCATTTATCTTCTGCAGCAGAGCTGTTCTGTGCCTCAAAGTCACAGCGAGCCATCTGCCAGGAAACTGGGAGTCACAGGATCTGTGAGTGTGTGTGATGTGAATAACGACAGAAGCCTTCGCAGGCTGAGGTTTTACATGCGTTCGGCATCACTGAACAACAAACCAAATGGACTCCAGATCCGGGGCGCCTATAATGTATTTAATGGATCATTGGAGGCTGACTTTCAGAGCCCCTGTGTTAGGATTACAAATACTTGGATGGCATATTGGAAAAAGAAAACTCAGGCTTTTTGCAGTGTTTTAAGGGATAGAAATAGAAAAGTTGTTTGGCATTGACATTAAAGTGCAGTAACAGTTAATGAGCCCTCTTAAAAAGTTATGATAAGATGCATTAGAAAGTGCATGGTTGGAAAAGAAAACAGTTTCATATTTTTTAGATGACCTATAATGTAAGAAGGGAAGAAAAGTTTGTGCTTGTAGAGTTAAAAACTATTGATCAATCCTGAATTAGACTGAAATGCTCTGCAGACACAAAGGTCCAGTTGTGTAAAGATATGGTTGCAGTTTTTGGGCCGGTCTTATTGATGATCGATCGACAGATCCCAAAGGGCAGAGACTGACTTAGGGACCTACAATTTTGCTGCCTTCCATCTGACTCAGACCTTGTATGTGAAGGCTGGGGATGACATCACACATATTTGAATGCAATCCAGTTGCTACGAGGAATTTCCAAATTCCAAGATTAACTGGAGCATATTAGTCTCATGTGAATTGAACTACTTGCCAACAAAGGCATTGACTTTATGGCCACCCCTATAAAATTATGCTAGCCTGTTGCATTGAGTCAATGGTTAATTTTTGTAGTTTATATAATTAAAGATGTATAGGTAAATTACCCATGGCAGTGTTAACCATTCATCAAGAAGACTCTCGAATGACTGCCATGATCACATTTTTCCACTGTATACTTCCTTTCTTATTTCCCCAGGAAATGTGGTCGTATTTCAAAAAAGCTTGACTGTATTGTACTTTGTAGTTTCAGCACAAGGCAGTGCTACCATGATAATGTTGTAAACAAACACTCTGACAGGGAGATGTTTAATGTTTATTTTTATCCAGGGACAGTGTGCAATGGCATTGATCATTCATACAAAGTAAATGAAAACATGGTTGCACCAGATGTAGCGAGTCACTAATTTCCATCTGTTGTCCCACATAAAACTGACACAAAACATACATAAAAACACAAACATACATAAAAACTTTTTGTAACTAAATTCATAAACTGTAAATGATAAAGATATTGGCAACCAAAATAATAATATCTCAATTTATAACACCCTGATGCATTATGGCAGCAAATAGCAGTACCAATAGTATTTCAGGGGCAGAGCCAATGGTAGCCAGGGCCAAACAGGCCCCCCTGAAACCTGATTGGCTTCCCAAAAATCCTGGAAATGACTCTTTGCATTGTCAGCTGTTAACAAGCCATTTAGGCATAACTAAGCATACCTTAACCTACATTAGATTGGTTTTACTAACTTTAATATCCTCATGGTGAGTTATATAAAAGTGGCCCTGTCATCATTGTTAATTTCTGTATGTGGCCCTCTGTAGGAAAAGTTTGGACACCTCTGCTCTAGCTGGTCCAAAATGCTGCAGCATGTGTGCTCATTAAAGTTAGAAAAAGAGGTCACATTACTCTTATAAAAACTGCTGGGAGTGTTGAAAGAACTGGATTCATGCCAGCATTGTAAGCATAAATTTGTACAATTCCAAATCAGTTGAAACATCTAAAAACCAAGCAAGTGTAACAATTACATGGCTGTTTCAGACATACTAAGGTACTGCCTATACTTAAACCTGCAAAATATATGGATCTGCTGGACTGTTGTCAGACAAACCTATCTTGCAAAGTTCCAAACCACAACCTTTGTGCCAAACCCAAAACAGTTCAAACCAATCAGCACCGTTAGAGGAGAGAACAAGGCAGTAGCTACAGGTGGGGTAAAGCTGTCCAGTAAGCCAATAGCAATGGCTGCCACTGGTGTGGCGTTTAGCTTAAATGTAGCTGTAGCAGAAGTTTTATCAGAACTGGACCATAGTTCTATTATTAAGCCAAGAGCAAGGAGCCACACTTAAGGATTTTTATAATGGAAAAGACATTTTCACTCTTCTTTGCATGAGTTTACAATTACAGCAGGTGGGGTTGGGTTGTACTGTATTCAATGGCTACCGCCACAGTGGCTATTAGCTTGGATGTACAGTGCTTAACAAATTTATTAGACCACCTGTCATATTTGTCTCAGAGACCATCCAGCATCATGAAGTGCTTTAATGACTCTTGCATATTCAGTGAGCTCTTCACGCTTTACCATTTTGAACAGGTATGTGGGGGATTTCAAACTGAATTTACCTTTTTATATCCAAATTTGAGCCGGCTCACTGGGCTTCTCTAAGAAGACAGAAATTAATCAAGCATAACATTCAACCACTAAGACTAACTTTTCTGTTCAGGAATCCAGGTAAATAACCATAATTTGACATATTCATCAAGAAATATCAATGTGCTTTACTATTTTTTCAGTTTTTTTGTAAATCAGTAAATTTGGAAATTCATGGATAACAATAATAATAATTATATTTTAGCATTAAAAATATTATTTTGGTTAAAGAGCTTCTACATATTGGTGTATTAACCATTGCAGAAACATAAAAAATGATTTTGGTAATTACCAATGCTGTTAATTTAGGGCAGCTGTGGCATAAGCCTTACTTTGGGTGGTGGTCTAATAAACTTGTTAAGCACTGTAGCTGTAGAAAATCAGCAGATTAATCAGCCCTCAACCTAATTACTTTATTAAAAACAAGAACACAGTGCCACACCGACAGCTACTCTTAGCAGAGATATTTTTGCATGTGTCCCGATAGGGTTTAATGACTATTATCCACTGCAAGCTTTGCCATTCATAAACTAAAGCAGTGTTAGCCTGTATAGCTCAGGCTACCATGGAAGCTGTGCATGTCCACTACCTCTTTTTTTCCCTTTTGCTCTGATTGACCCATTATAAATGTGATATTCATCCAATTACCTCATGGGAATTTTTTGAATAGTCCTTCTCTACCCAAATGCTCTGTACAGGAGGTTTCACAGGTGAATGTGAAATATATCAGTGCAATGGACAGTCTACACTCTAAACATTATGTCTTTATGAGGGATGCAATTGCTAGACAATGGCTGATTTAGGAAGGGGCTCAAAGGATCAATTGCTGGGCATTGAAAGCACAGTGGGACATAGACAAAAAGGCAGGAGTGGTTTATGACCTTGATTGTGTACCTCCAAAATGTACCCAGTTTATTCTTGAGTCAGAGTGAACATCTGTGTAAAGTTTGACAAAATTAGGCCCAGTGACCTTAACCTTTGACCCAAAACCTTAAGAATTGATTCAGTTCAACCTTGAGTCAGAGTGGACATCTGGGCAAAGTCTGGGGAAATCTCTTACAGCATTCACTAGATGTTTTGTTCACAAACTAGGGATAAATGCGAGGGTCAATGACCTTGAGGTCTGACCTGCAATCTTAAAAATCAGATCCATTCATCTTTAAGTTAGATTGGATAGTTGAAGAAAATCTCTCAAAGTAGTCTTAAGATACTGTGTTCACAAGAGGAGCTTGATCATGAGTCCCAATGACCTTGACCTTTCAATCAAATCCCTTCAGCTCAGAGTAAAAATGAACTGTCATGGGAAGTTAGAAGAAATTCTCTCACAGCATTCTTGAGATATTGTCTCCAAAAGGTCAGGCTGGATGGAAAACCTCAAAAACATAATGCCTCTGGTCCTGGCTATCACCTGCTATAATAAAATAGGACAATAAAATTCAGACATCTGACTGAAATTTAACGAAGATCTAAGTCTCTTTCAAGTCTTTCTTTGGGAAACCGGGCCCCAGGGGATGTGGTCACAGCTGAGACAGCTACACTCTCAGATTTCTCCCCATGTGACCAAACCTCAGGTCCTCTGCCTCCACCTGCGCCTGGTCAGTCACCGTGGAGCTGAGTGCCTTCAGCAGAGAGAAGGCTTTCCAATGCTCCTTTTGATTTATTCAGTATTTGGCTAACCTTGCTCTGAACCTGCCCCATGAGATTCCCAACCATTCTGGCCCTCCTCTTCCAGCATACGTGAACTACATGCCTCCTCGACCTAGTTCCATCCCAACATGCTGCTTCTCTCTCCGCTTTCGCAACAGCTCGCTGCGAGAATGAGAAACAGGCCCTTGAAGGGGGCTCGGGTTCACTCTCTGCACAGCCCGTCAGCCCTCCCCACCCAGTGTGGGTCACCCACTGATCACAATGTGCGGCCCTATCGTGAGTGTACAGGAGGGCATTTATGGTTCGCCGGGATTCAAATGAATCTTTATGGACCTTGTCTAGCAGCCAAAGGGCAGGCACCATCCCAGATTTTACAGCCACTCTCCTGGGCTTGCCTCTGGTTGTTTGCTTGCTTTGACATGTGCTCTGATGTGGGGTGTCTCTCTTGCTTTGTAGGGGTTCATAGATCTACATATTTTTCAAATGTTTATTACAAGTGCTGATGAAAACTATACTAAATGCATTGCTCTGCAAACTACCCAAGTACCCATTAGTGTCTGAAGTGTTTTACTTCTGTTGTTAAAAAGATTTTGGAGCAATTCTCGTGGGAGTTTTTCTTGTGGTTTTATACAGTTTATACTATTGTAATTATGCAGTTTGCATGTGATGTTGAAACATGCCATGACTAGAATTCATACACGCAGGCATATGTCATCATGCTTATGTGCAAGTATATGCATGTGCTTTGTGCAGAACTGATCAATTAAACTTGGCAAAACTGTTTCACTACTGCAACAGGAAAAATTAGGGCTGTCAGTATTAATGCATTGATTATAATGAGATTTAAATCTAAATATAAAGCATTCAATTTTGGAATTGCATTACTTGTGTTGTATTTTGGCGTATTACATGCACCATAGCTACCATAGCAGGTAGCTGGATACTACCTTAGCATTCTCCTCATCTTAAGATTCTACTCCTACAGTGAAGGAAAATAATGAAAGCACTAGGCATTTTAATGTCTCATTTTAATTTAAAAACTTTAAGTAGACAAGTCAAAACTGATCAGCAATGTGCAATATTATACACCTCCTTTCATTTTTTAAAATTCTCCTTAGCTATTTTTCTATCCCAAGTTATTTTAAGCAGCGGTTAAGCTAATGTCTTGGCTTTAGATCTACTGTAAGTTCCTTTTTCTTTCAAAATAGAAGCAGGTTTGAGCCAAATAGGAAGTAAAGTACCCTTATGGCACCTTTAAACTATGGTGTACCATCTCGACTTCTTTGAACTAATCTTAGCTTGTCTTGGCTCTTGTCTTGTCTTAAAAGCAAACGAACAAAAAAATGATTTTATACACATTTTCTATTAGGTATATACCCAAGACTCAGACCACACTGTTGGAGCAGTGCGGTATTTGTTTAAGTAAACAATTTTAACATGAAGATCTCAAGGAACTTTGTTTCTTTTAATACCCAATCAAGACATCTCAATGGACAAGTGAAAAGTATTTGTTATGATATGTGTTCTAGTTTTTTTCTTCCACCATTTTTCTTTTGCAATTTTACTTTTCTTTCTGGATGTTTTTTTCCCCCAGTAGTTTTTCCTGGGGTTAAGCCAATATGACTTTCAGTCGATTTGAAGTTCCTGATTTTCCTTCAAAATAAAATCTTGTATCCAAACAGGAAATAAAGCACATTAAGTTGAAGGGAGTTCACATTATGAAGTTTCTTTGATAAATATATTGGCTTAATTGTTAACTTAAATTGGGTTACTTATATAGAGAAAGCAGCTTAACTGGAACTCCTGAAAAGTGTAAACACAGTCACATTAACAGTGGACATCAGTGAGTCATTTTGTACATGCACTCCTGCATATTTGTAAAGTAAAACAGTGTGTTTAAGAGAATGAGCATGTCAAAGCTTCCTCCTACCTCTAAGTTAGGGTTTCAGAGCACACGGGTGTTACATTGCACCACTCAATAGAATAATACCTTTTAGGGCTCATTAACACCAGAGCAGTTTGGTCTGGTTTAAATCAAACTCTGATCTGTTTTCCCGGATAGACGGTTTGTTTGAAGGGTTGTGAAAGCTCACACGAACTCTGGTGCGGACCAAACAAGCAGACTCTGGTCCACTTGAAAACACGGGGTCTCAGTCCACTTGCAGTCCATAAGAATATAATGCACTTTACACATTTTTAACATGGGCTTAAAAATCTATTTTCAGATTGCCTTTTCAGAGTAATTATCATTTATTAATGAACCTAAGCAACTGGTTGTGACTGATAAATGTATTTCTGTGACAGCCCTTGTGAAAATCTAGACATACTTATCAAAAGCATCCTTTTCTTCATTGTCCTAAAGTTGTTAATGGAGCAGTAGTCTAAAAACATGGCAAAGACGACAATAAACTACCCTGTAATTGCTCCAAAAACCAAAATACAATTGAAGTATGAGCAAAATATTGCAAAATGCAGCTTAAACAGATGTTGAAAAAAATAGCACGTATACTTAACTCTGTTATCAGTAGAGGTTGAAGTCTAACTCTTAGGACTGCAAGGTCAAAGTACTGCATGTTTGTCCTCTGTTCCTCTCGCATAATGTAAGACCACATGGATTTCATTTCCCTTTCATGTTGTCAACATATTACTCGTGGCCTTTGCATATGGCTGTTTTTTATAGTCCTCAACAATAAGAGGAGTATCCACATACTGTACGTTACCTTTTATAATAAAAGCCTTGGCTTCATGATTAACCTCACAACTAGAAAGGAAAGAGCATGGCCTGTGGATAAGCACAAATTTGTGCTCGGTTGCATTTTTACTGAACATTGCTCTTTGCTCTGATCTAAATATACTCGCTCCAGTCTCAGGAGAAACAATCAGAGCATCTCCCTAAGCAAACAAAGGCAATGAATATATGAGCTTATGTTTCAGGTCTGCTGATAAAGATGACAATCCAGTAATATTTGAAAGCAAATACTATATTTGGAGGCCAAATATCATTAACAGCCATTTAAAGTGATGTAGAAGAGAGTGGTTAGAAGGATGATTGTCTTACCAAATGCAGTAAAACACCAAGCTGGAACATAATAGACTGCTCTGTTTCTAAATGATGCGTCAATATTTCAGTTTTTCGCCAGCTGAGTGACTGCTACGTTCTCCATGTTTATTTTCCTTTCACAAACATACAGTTTCCACATCATGAAGGGAGTTTAAAATGTCCAAAACAGGCTCCAAATGAGGTTTGAAAAAGTTCAGCTGAGTGCGGTATTTCCCCTTTTAACCACAGCCCCATCTCTCATAATAATAAACCACAATGCGGTCAGATTTTTAGCCTCATCTCATTAAACATTTACAAGTTCCGATTCACTCTGCACCATCTGTGATATTAAAAAAAAGCATGAACCCTTCTTAACCTCATTAGTTATTTTATTGCAGCCCATGATCCCTAATGATCTTGTGTTATGGTAGAGCAGTATAATCTGAACTTTCCATTTTCTCTTTTATCCATGCTGGTTGTGTTTTTCTTCATGCACCACCTAAATGCAGATAATCATTTCTGACATTACAGGTGTCAAACATAACAGCAAGCGTCTTATTGACTTGGTTTGTCAGATAATGAGAGAGAGACTGGGAGAAAACTGGGTGGTGCACACTCAGGTCTTTCAACAGCTTAATGAATAATCGACCTTGTGAAACTGAGGCTCAGTGGGGAAAATAATGCTTTGTTCAGTGAGGAGATCAACTATTGCTGAAAAACAAGCAAAAACACAAACACAAGCGAGGCACAAAAGCACAATGAAGGATGGGAACCATTACTGCAAAGTGTGCAATCACTCAGAGTTAACATGCAGTTAGAAGAAGTCAGATTGTTCAATCTCACAAAGCTGGACTTTTGAAAGACATGCAAACATATCACACACAGAAATCCTACTAAATTAAACTTCTCAAAGTTAGATTTACATCTAGATCAGTGGTTTTCACTCTTTTTTTGCCCAAGGCACACCTATGATTAAGCCAAAACAGCCTTTTACATGTTACAGTAAATCAAGTCTATAGTGATAGTTCAGGCAGGCCATGCACAGATTCAAGGCCATATAACTGAGATCAGCTGATCTCACATAAGTTCTCATCAGCTGAAGGCTGGCTGATTCATTCTAAGCATGCTATTGGCAAATCAAACTCATGCTGCCATGTTTTAAACTGCTCTTGCCTGGCTACACTTTGCTGCTCCCTCTGCATGCTGCTTTGTACAGCCCTCCTCCACCCCATCTCCTCCTGTATTCTGGCGCTGACTTTATCAGTGTCATTCTGACTCTGTAACATGGAGAACCTCCACTCTGCATTTTTTTGGAGTTGAGACCAGCACTGCTCAGCCCTGCTCTTCTCCATGGCCTCCTTCTCAGTACTAGTTCTTGTTTTGAACTGAGGACTCTGTTCAATAAAAAGGCACCTCATAAGGCGTATTTACTAAACAGAAAATCAACATTTGATCTTGTTCATACAGTTCTCATAATGAGGAAGAAATGCACTTCCATGTTTACTGGAAGTAACACTAGAGCAAGGCGACATGCTTATTCTGGGACAAGAGCTGGGCAGAGCTGGTCTGAAATCATCATACTGTGTTAATGTTTTGGTTCAGGGTCACTCTCCATTTAACCACAGAAAAAGGAACTTGTTATTGCTTGTAAAGGAAATAAGTGAACAGTAAAAAGGCAAGTGTTTGATAACACATGGTTCAGGTGACTTGTCCACTGAGCTGTCTGTGAGTTTTTTTTAAGTGAAATGAGACACTGAAGAGCAGAAGTGGACTTATTTTACGTCAGTGTGGCTGCAGGGAGACTCTGCAGTAGTTTAACCAAAGTGAGCTGAATAGGACAGGGAACATGCCTTTAATGCAATTAATAATAATAAATAGTGGTGGGACTTGATTAAAAAAAATTATCTTATTAATTAGAGGCTTTGTAATTAATTCATCTCAATTAATTGTATATCAATATTTGACACAAGAAGCAACATTTTTCAACTGAAATTGATTTTGGTATATAAATCAATGAATAGACACATAAATGAGCTTAAACAACAAAATTGTGTTGATTTTCATCATTGAGTGTTAACATAAAGTAAAATATGAATAAAGAATATTATGATTGCATTGTTTGAAATTTTCTTTCTGCATGGTAGTTCATAATTTGGGTCAGACGACGCTATCTGTAGCACCGCTTCTAGCCCCTTGTCTTCTACCACCAAGAGTGGTCGACAGTCCACTTCAATCCATTTTGCCAGTGAGTTTGTTAATTTGTCAGTCGTAGACTTACTCATTTTGGCTCTGAACCCAGTCATCTTGTCAAGTGTGGATTGGCGACACTGCCTCCTCGAACTAGGAATGTTGTCTGTGCTAGGTGCAGCATGTTTGGCATTGAGGTGGCAGCAGAGGCTAGAAGAGCTCCGGTGATAGGCAAATTCTTTCTTGTACAATTTGCACACAACTGTGCTTTTATCCAGGTGTCCATTCGGTAGGTTTTAAAACTAAATTTTCCGCCCACCAAATCCAGCAATGACTTCTCATTGGTTTCCATGGTGTTTGTCGTGTTGTGTCCTGTGCATCAGTATTACAGGTATACTGGGAACTCGTGCAATGAGAAACGTTCCGCGCTGTTTGGAGTGCAAAAATAAATTGCGATTAAATGCGTTATTTTTTTTTATCTCGTTATTTTTTCTGTAATTCATCTTAATTAATGCGATAAAGTCCCAGCCCTAATAATAATAATAAAAAGAATCACTAAATGTGTTGACCTTAATAAAATTGTGATCAGTGCATTAACACTGATGGCCCTGGCGGCAGTCCATCATAGATCTGAGATTTTAACTTGAACCAAAAATCTGCTTGCTGCTGTGTCACAACAGCCAATTAGAACTGAAACACATAAAAAAAAAAACCTCATCCTTACTTGATTTAAAAAACTTTTTTTTTTCTCTTCTTGAAGTTAGAACTGTTGGCTATTTTGTTGAAAGGTAACAGGGATTTCAGTGTCTTGCTAAACAGTAAAGTTTGTCGGACACTTTTATTTTGAAGGGGGAAAATGGAAGTGCTATTCCTTTGTGTTGTTGTGACTGACGACTGTGCCAACACTGTCTCAGTTGTGTACTTCAACTCTGGATTGTTGTTTTCTTCATATTATACAGTTAAGGTGCAATCAAAGACCCCCAGTTAGTGAACTATTAGTGTTTACACTTTACAAATCTGCAACAGCGCCCTTACAAAGCCCTGCCATTTTTAACCCTTTATGACCCACCATAGAAAGCAAAAATGAAAATAAAATAAAACTGTGCTCAATTTGCAAAAAGACAGCATGTTTATAGAAGGTAAACTATTCACAGTAGTGCAATCAAATCTCTAAGTCTGCCAGATACTTTTGAGCATACATATGTTTGCAGAAGACCATGTTGAAACAATAACAAGTGCGACTTGTGACCTGCAAGAAAACAATGCGATAGGGTTCGTGCAGACAAAATGTACATGTAAAGTAGGAAGTGCTGTGAAAGGCAATAGTCCAAATTACATTATAGTATATTGTTTTTGTGTGCACTTTTTACTACATTTCTGCAGAAGGACAGATATTTCTGGAAGGAAACAGTACTCTGTGACTCTTTGAATGTGTGATATGTTAGTGCTAGTCTTCTGGTTTAATATGCAAAAAGAATTATTGCTCTATCTCATTTGGTTGCAATTCTACCCATGGTTAAAGATAGAAATGCATTGGGAGTGCCAGTGTTCCCGTAGGCCTTAAAGGGCTACACCTTGAGAAATTCATACTGAAACCACAGCAGTGAACTGTTTGGTGTCCCTTTCCATCAATTTTTAGTGTTTATGACTTATGGCTCGGCAAGAGAGCAGAGCACAAAGGAAAATCCACATATCTACACTCAATCAGACATTCACACACCTGGTACTGCACTCCCCGCTGGCTCTGCTGATCCTGGTTTCACCTCTGTTACGACCTCCAAAGATGGCACAGAGGGGGATCACCTAGTCCACCATCCTTTGGGCCTCTGCAGTATTCACAGTGAAGCTGAACATCACAGGTGTGTAAATATAGCTGTAAATGTCACTGAACTGTGCTGATGCTTGATGTTTTACTTTTTACAAATCTGCATTGTGATTATGCAGCAAATTTTATCTCCTTAAAATTTCACAGAAAATCTGCAACTTTTTTGGGCTTATACTGTCAGATAAAGCTGAATTGAAAGTGTACAACTCATACTATTATCTGTCGTTGAACTGAGGCATCAGATAAACACTACTTTGGTATAAATATTACAGACAAAGAAGTGAAAACACAGGGAAGACTTTCCTGGAAGTCTACTTAAGAATGTCTGACAATTATGCAACTGACCCAGACTCGTAAAATCATCTACCAGACTTGGATGACCCATGGATTCTGAGATTAGTAAACCACTGATAATCACAACCTTAAACATACTTTCTTCAGCAAGTCTTCTTCATGAGCCTCTGATACTTTATGAAAAGGAAGAACCTGCAGTTTTAAGGCCAGGACCAACAGCTGTAACACATGCATGCTGTAGAATTTTATGCTTAACATTCAACATTGCAAAAAAGCTGGGAAAGAGAAATGGAAGAATATGAACTGAGCATTTACCTTGAGTCTTAACACCAGCATCTCACTGTGTGACTGTTTTTAGTGTGCAGTGCTGTTGTTCCCCTAGTTGTTTCCATTTGAAGCATTGCTCAACACTTCGAGCTTAATTTGACCTCTTATTCCCTGGAACTTGTTAGATGAAAAACAACACCATGACCAGCACATCTTTTAAGATGCTTTTTTCTCCAGGGTTATCATTTCCCCTGAAGTTCAAGTCTCTATTGTAGATAAATTAATCATCTTCTAGCTTTTAGTTCATGTTTTAAGGTATTTTTTATCTTACTTTTCAAGAAAATACCACTTACCAAACATGAACTTTTCCTCTTAGCAGTTAAAGATTTTTATTGAGCTCAGGACTGGTCCCTTGTTAACAATGCTCATTAGCAAATGCTAGATCATAAACTTCCATCAATTCTTGCTGAGAAGACCTTTTGGAATGTGAGTTTCAAGCTTTTTGTCAACTATCTTTGAAATGCTGCTCATACACTTTGCTCTTGCTAAATTTAACAAATGTCTGTTTAATTCCTGTAATCATTTTCTTGATCAAAAGACATTTTTGAAACCCTGGCCTTGATCATCTCATCATTTGCTGTTGTTATATTTTATGGCATAATAGCCTCAGGATTTGCTGATGTATATCATTTTTGAATGCTCTAACATCCCAAATGTGTTAGAGTTAGAGGTTCAGCAGGTAGAATCAGCTATCTCTCAGCTGGAAGGTTGTGGATTGGTTCCCCAGCTCCTGCAGTCACATCTCAGTTTGTCTTTGGGCAAGAAATGTGACTCAAGTTGCTCCTACTGTTGCATCGGTGGTGTGTAAAGGTGTTTGGAGGTGTATGAATGGCAGAGGAGTGAATGGATAGAGCTTGGTACACATTACAAGATAACTATGCCAGTTTTGTCCAAATTCCACTCTTCTGACTAAAAGCCCAATTATCTGAAAGTTTCAAAAGATTATTTTGACAGATTTTCTTCTGTTTTGTTGTGTGTTAAGAGATCATTCCTCCTTCATTCTGCTTGGGACACAAGTGGTGGCATTCTAACTTGAGACTTTAAGTATTAAACACTCAATATTTAGAATTAGAAATCCTGTTGTATGGGGGAAAACTGAGGGCAGCCAAGCAGGCATTAGCATGATTGTTATGTAAAATGGAAAAATAACCAATTGAGATGAAAGCTGACCGAGGAGGAAGCACAACAAACACAGCCATGGCAATAATAGTAGACATGAAGCATAAAGTTAGATTGTGTAAGAAATAGATGACCAACTTGTTGTCTGTGTCAACAACATTAGTGTTAATATGTGTCAAGTAAAGCCATGGTTCCTGTCCTGGGGTCCAGGACCCCCTAGTAGGGGGGCCCAAGATCTCAGTGGGTCATGAGGCTTTGTCCTCCCTGAGGTTATCATAAATAGATTTGCACAAGTCATAATAAAACACTTGATAAATAGTTGATCTAAAGGCCTTTTGGTAAAATATTCATCCATCATTATCTACAGTGGTCATACTGTTTAGTTGTTGGAAAAAAAAATCCCAGCTTCCATTGGGTAAATAAGGAGAACACCCTGGACTGGTTGCCAGCCAATCACAGGGAGGGCAAAGTCTGGCCACACACTCAAGGATTTTAAGCCGGATTTAAAGCCAGCCAATAAAAGCTAGCAGGCAGGGTAGCATCACCAGTGAGACGTTTTATTCTTTCATAAAACCCAACTGTACCATAATTCCACGCAGAATTTCATCCGTACTCTTCCCTTGTTTTATCATTTTATCATCTGTAACTGTAACATATTCCAGGACAGCCTGAGGGACCGTCAGCTACGGATGTTGATAATCATCCATGTATATTTTTATTCTAAAGTCACATTTGATCATGGAAGATTGTGTGAAATCCCATGTGTGGGGAATCTTCACTGTGAGGTTGTTGGTCTCCAGTGGTCTGATGATCTGGCTGAGTAGTCCAGTATTTACACTTAGGGGATTTTAAGATGAAAAATAATTTGAAATCGTCCTCGTGTGTGTGGGCTCCCACATTTTTTTTTTTTTTTTTATAGTTCAGGCAATAACCTGGAAATCTCACACCCACGGTGAATTTAGAGTCTCCAATTAACCCAACTCCATCGTCTTTGATTTTTGTATCTGGCATGTTTCTAGAGTAGAAAAGAAGTGACCAAAAACAGATATGCACTTTTTAAAACTGCATCACAATCTTGTATTCGATTGTTGGATGTTGCTAATATCTACAATCTTACTTAAGGTACCTATTAGCTTCTGTTAAATAAATATTTGTTCATGCCATTTGCTAAGCAAAAGCCAAAATACCCCAGGCACTCTTATTGTGAAATGCTACTTTGCCTTTATGAATTGGCATACTTCTGGAGCTCCGCTGAGCAAGAGCAAAGACTGCTAATACATTAATATACTGTACATTTGAAACAGTCCATGGATCTTTATGGATGTAATTAGATCAAATCCTTATTGGATGTGGATCTTAGGGACCATTTCTGATGCTGTTTTTGTTGGAATATTATGATCAGGAGAGAACAGCAGACGGCCTGAGGACCTTTACCACATGTCTGTCCCCCGCTCTCATTCCTGTTTCCGACTCTATCCACTGTCCTCCTCTATTAAATAAAGGTGCAAAAACGCCCAAAATAAATCTTAAAAAAATCTTTCTAGTCACGTATGGCATGAGTAATACTTGTACACAGCAATTGTGTTAATTAATTAATTAATTGGGATCATGGGGAAAAACACATTCAGACCAAGGGCAGGCTGGCCTTTCAACAGGTTTTAACATCAATGTTAGGTTGCATTGACACATCTGCTACTGAATTTAACTTCTTCTTACATTTTTGATTATAACTATCCAAACCTTTGGGTCTAGATCCTTCTGCATTCCCAAGGACAAGACCCTAACCAGCCTAGTATGAATTTATTACATTCATGGAGAATTCTTCCATCCCTCTGCACCATTTTGTGACAGCAGAGAACAAACAATAACACAATTATGCCCCCCAAGCGTGTGTTTTATGTTTTGACAACATCGTCTGTCACAGTCACTGATCTCATTCTTGGAATAAATCAAAGGTGTTTCACACTGCCGTGGGAGTCAAAACCCAGACACAGAACAATATGCACCTCCCATGAGTTCACTTTTTCTTTTTCATCATGCACAAAGAATCACAGCGCGTCTCTAAAACTCCCATTTTATTATCTGCTTTGATTCAAAAACAAGTTAAAAGGAGGATAAAAAAAAAGAAGTGTAAAAACAGACTAAAACAAGTGTCACAAAAACTCCCAGAATAACTACTGGTTCAGAACTATGCATGGCTTCTGTTCGAAGTAAGAATGGCATTCAGTCCTTCATACTATACACATACGCCTGCACACATGCATACAAATAGGACCAGGGTGTGTCCTGCAGTTTATCGATTAATTCTACCTGCAGACGCTACCACCTTGCATGTCCCCTAAGTGTTTGTCTTCGCCCTGTAATGGGGCCTCCTCCACTTCCACATGTCTTCAGGTCCATATTCCCTTCATTAAACCCGAGAGCTGCTCAGATTGCTCTCATTTACTCAGTCCAGGCTCATGTCCTCCCTTTGAATGTGTTCATGCAGGTATAACTTCCAGAAAACTTGTGGATTTCTTCAAGTGCAACTTGAGGCATGAAGCTAAAATGGAAAAGGAAAACAGGATAATGTTAGACATGGAGCAAAAATGCTGATGAAAACCAAAGACATAAAATATTATGACTTTTGCAATACCTTTTTAAAATAACAAGAGCATGCATAGTCCAGGGCAGGTAGAGGAAGGCTTTGTCAGCCCGGACCGCATCCACAGTCCGCTGGGCGACTACCTCCGGTTTGAGAGGTGGAAAGAGCTGAGGAAACCTAACAGAGAAAAGATGGTACATTTGAGTATAATGATAAAATGAGTGCACAGAAATGGAATCCATTGTTAGTTACATGCTATTTGTCAAGTATTCTGGGGAATTTACAGAGCATTAGACTAGGGTTTAGCTGGCTTGACATAACTTCTATAGCAGCACACCAACAATATGCTTGTTTGAAGAAGTGCACAAAAAACTGATTGATGATACATGCACAAGAATATTCTGTGTCACAGTTTAAAGAACCTTACACAGTTCAGCACTATCAGAGCTTCATAGCATCAGCAATAACATCAGCTTAGTTCAGTTATTTCCAACTGAGGTGCCCTGGCAGCCCACAAGTGATCTAGTGCAATGTTTTTACTCAGCGCCCCTATTATCTGTTCTGTTGCTTGCATAGACATGGATGAGGAATGAGGAGCAAAAGAGATCCAAAAGGGCTCCCCTACAGGGAGAATTTTGTTATTTCATGTTGCTTTTCTTGTTTGGCTGGGTTTGTTTGTTGTCTTTTGGCCGTCAGGCAAGACACTACATCTGGCGGGAATACAGCAAATAACCACAACCACAGCATCCCTGCTGTGAAGCACAGTGGTGGCAGCATCATGCTGTGGGGATGCTGCTAGCCCTGGTTGGAAGGCTCGTAAAGGTAGAGGGTAAGATTAATTTGGCAAAATGTAGGAAAATCCTGGAGGACAATCTTACTCAGCCTGCAAGAGAACTACAGCTCGGGAGGAGATTTATTGACCAGCAAGACAATGAGCTGAAACATACAGTGAAAGCTGCACAGAAATGGTTTGAAGACAACAAGGAGAATGTTAGGTCTGGGCGATTACGGCAAAAATCAAAATCATGATTAATTGAACTTTAAACCTTGGTTATGATTGATGAACGATAATCCCATCCCCCCTATTCTGTTTGTGCTGTAAGTATTTGTATGATTTTAAAACAAATAACTTAAAGGAACATGTGGTTTATTAGCAATCTGTGGTTATGGAGAGAGAATTGCAAGGAAAAAAAAAATTGAAATAATAGACATGGCAGGTTTATGTTGGTTAGAGGCTCCACATGTCAGTTTTGATTATTTTTTCATACATTTCCCAGCGATAGCGAGTGTTCTGGAGTCAAAGCCCAGACCTCAGTCAAACAAGAGTATTTGTGGCTGGACTTGAAAAGGGCTGTTAATGCCTGATCCCCATGCAACCTGACAGAGCTTGAACTGTTCTTCAAAAAAGAATGGAGCAAGTCCAGATGTTAAAGCCTAAATGAGACCTATCCACACAGACTCAGTGCTGTGATTGCAGCCAAAAGTGCATCTGCTAAATACTGATGTGAAAGGGATGACTCATTTTATATTACATATTCTTATTTAAATGACCTTACTTTGTGGAAACACGTTTCCACTTTGACATTAAAGAGGGATTTTTTTTCCTTGTCAAAAAAGCAAAATTATATTGACCATGATTGATTTATAAAACCAAAAAAGGGTAAAACATCAAAGGTGAAAATACTTTTTGTAGACACTATATGTGCCACCATGTTGGACGTTGCAACCAGTGACTAACTGCCATTAGCATTAGCATTAAGCTAGCTTATCATTCATCACAGAGTTTGGATAGACAAATATACACAGTATAGTCAAGTAAACGCAATATGTTTGTTTAAAGTCTTCCCCCTGGGTTTGATGTAGCCCTGATGCTCCTCCTTAAAATGATCTCCACTCAAAGTTTCAAGCTGGTCTCAACGAGGACAAAAACCTCCTCAGGTGCACGGTCCATATTATACTATGTCCAAAGCATGGCACCTTAAAACATAGACCACAAGGGACTGTGATAAAGGTGGAAAAGGGGTATGATATGTCTCCTTTAATTTGTTGGAGGTCTAAACACTTTAAAAGTTAACCTAATGCGACCCCAGTCAATTCTGGCATGGTACACTTCACTGCCATCCATCAAGTACTTGTCTGGGTGTGTAAGTGACTCTGTTTTGAAGGACACATGATGCCTACTAAAGTAAATGATATCCTAAAGAATCTGTGTACCTGACTCTCATGCCCTGGAACATCTCTGTGTTGGTGTGGAATGGCAGCACAGTGGTGCAGCTGACACCGGGACAGTCCAGCAGCCCCAGCGTCAGACTCTCCATGAAGGCCAGCGAAGAGGCCTTGGAGGTGCAGTAGTCTATGGCCCCAGGGATGGGCGACTGGGACAGGATGGAGTTTATGCACACTACATGGCCATGCTGCAGCTCCAGCATCCGAGGAAGGAAGGCTTTTGTTGTCTGGAATAAAGAAAGACAAAAATAAGAGAATGAAACGGGAGAATAAAGACAAGAAGGAAAAAAGCGTGGTAACAGAAGGTGAATTATATTCAGCAGAGTAAAAAGAAGAAGAGACAAGAGAAACAGGCCCTCAGTGTAACCACAGATTAAATTTCCATTTCCATTTAGTTGATAATTGCATTTCTGTCTGCATACCACACAGTCTTTTCATCTCTATACAAAATAAAAATGCCACAACTTTCTAGACCCCTCTGATGTTTCAGGAGCTGGGAAGAGACTTGGAAATACCCCACTTAACCTGCCACAATAACAGGCATGATTGACAAGTCGGTGTTTGTCTGCTATAAATGCTGCCATGGTGTAATCAGAAAGGGAAAATGATAAGGGTAATCAGCTCCAAGGAATTCCCCTCCTTCTGCCTGAAAACTGCCTCTGGTTTAGTCTCTGCAAGTCTCACCCAGAACTGTCCCATGGTGTTGATGTGTTGGGATTTCAGGAGGGCGTCGTCATCGCTGTCCATCAAACTTTTACCGTGGACTACAGCTGCGTTGTTCACTAATATGGTCACATCTCCAACCTGAGGTTAGAAAAAAAAGAAGAAAGAGAGAAAGATTGAACCCTGTCAGAGCTCTTGTGTGTTTTCTGTTTGCTTTCATAATATGATACAGTTGAGTTTCTCCAGAGCTCTTTGCTGTATTCCCCTCACTTATGCAGACATTTCAGATGGAGTGTAATCTATACACCAGATGGGAGACAGAGCAGCTCAGAGCCAATGTACATACAGAACAGACAGGGAGGCAGCGCAGAAATATGTAATGTAATGTTTCACTCTCTGCAAGTGGTATTCTCTGTAAGCAACGCTTTACAATGAAGAATATAAAACTCATCATAGTTACTCAGTAAAGATCAGTAACTTACTGCTACTTAACCAGGGATATGGGACACTAACTGCTACTTAAAAAGGGAATATATAGGAAAACAACTCCTACTTAACCAGGGAATTAATGAGTAAACAAATGCTGCTAAACCAAGAAATAGATGAGGAAATAACTGCTACTTAACCAGGGAATAAATAGAGAAAAATTGCTAGTTGATGTATATGAAATTCATATTGTTGCTTGGTTCGAAATCTTGAAGGTTAGTTCTTTGTTTCACGGTTGGCTTGCTGTCAGTTGTCCATTTGTTACCTAGTGAAGGTAACAAATGGGCAATTTAGTGGGTTATTTAATGAAGGTTAACTAGGAGTTAGTAACTCATTGGTTACCGAGTAACTACCAGTTTTAATGTAGGTTAACTAGTCCATAGTTCTCATTCACAACTTACCTGTGCCAATTCTAGTCAAGGTTAACCTGAACTTACCTTCTCTTTTGTAACCTGCTAACTATCCAAATCATTATGTTGGTTTACTAGCAGTTAGTTACTCATTAGACCCTTAATTAACAGTCAAATACTTGTGCATTTTTCCCTGGTTAATGTGCAGTTCATTACTATTTGTATATTGCTTAGCTGCCATTTAGTAACTCATTTGTTGCCAGGTTAACTAGCATTTGATTTACTTATTTTGTGGCCTATAACTGGCAATTGTAGTGTGAGTTAACAAGATGTCAGCTGCACATTTGTCACCTGTTAACTATGCTAGTTGTAATGGTTAACTAGAAGTTAGCTGCTTATTTGCTACCAAGCAAGTCATTACCAAGTAAATATACAATGTTAGTGAGGGTTAACTGCATTTGTTTTCTGTTATTTAGCAGCAAGTTATTAATTTGTTTGTACATTGTTCCTCATTAACTAGCAGGTAGTAACCAAGGAGCAAGTGAGTAACTAACATCTATGTGCTGATTTTTACCCCCGGCAAGGAGGTTATGAGATCGGCAGGGTTTGTTAGTTTGTTAGTTTGTTTGTTAGCAACATAACTCAAAAAGTTGTGGACGGATTTTGTTGAAATCAGCCAGGAGTTTTTTTTAAAGGATTCCGTACTATTGGGAGACAGGGCTAATGGCGAAGGTCTGCACCCTCCGAGTGCTTTTCTAGTTTAACAAGTAGACATACCATTTACGTGGACCTTATAATGTGTAAATATCCAAAGAAGTTTTAAGCTGGTTTACCTTTTCTCTAACCACCTTGGCTTGCTTGTAAACTTCCTCCCGATTTGCCACATCACACAGGAAGTAATGGCACTCTGTTCCTGACAGAGCGATCTCTTCTGCTGTTTCTTTCAGGCACTTCTCTGTTCGGCCCCACAAGATTACCTATCAGAAAGAAAAACAGTTTTAAAGCGGTTAGATAAACACTCGGCATTGAATCTCCTCCAAGATCAGAAGCAGATGAAGTGAACCGAAGCCTAAAAATGGAACAAAAAGGGGTCGTTTTTGAAGTCAGGCCTCAACAAAAACATTACGTATGTTTTGCGCAATATTTCTGGCAGAGAGACCTGGCCTAACTTTGGAGGTCTTTGGGCAGCGATGGTCTTTTCATTCAGAGAACAGAGAGGCCATTTTCACTCCAACAAATAGTTTTCTAGCAAGATTAAAGGCGTGGGGGTTGCTGTGTGAAAGAACTGTCTCTTCATCCACCCGGAGACTAAATGAAGGCCGGTCATTTGAGCAGGGAACATGGAGGGTTGGATGGAACTAGGTGGGGGTGGTGGGGGAGGAGGAGGAGGGGGGGACTAGTGATTGGGCAATTAGATCTGTCAGTCTTTGGGGTCAGGGAAAGGTAATGAAATCAGGGGGTGAGCCCTCCTCATCTCTCAAACACAAATTCTCAAAGAGATTACACGGCCTGTTGGGCAGATGAGCCCCGTCATTTCTGGTCAGGGAGTCTGAAAACAGTGCGTGTGTGAAGTGCTGAGGACGCCAGCGTGGGATTTGGCCAGTCGCCCGTGACCAAGGTTAATATTTGAGCAAAAAGTCTTTTGGAAAGTGATATTGTGTATGTGAGAGGAAGAAATACTGTGTGTGCATGCATACACAGACAAAAGAGAGCGTGTCTGTAGCCTCTTGCGTTGCTTCAGATGATCACACATGGGCTTTTAGCGAGGACTGAAGCAGTCATGTTGCAGTAACAGGACACTTTCAAACCCTGCCAATCTTTTAAAACATGCTCTGCCTTTTTTTTTTACAGCCAAACATTACAAACTGCCAATGACAGTTTGTTAATTTGCACAGTCACAACACTTAAAATCATAAAATTAATGTGTTACTTTGCCGCGTTCATGTGTCTGATGGTAATAGCATCAGAAGCAGAGCAAACACGGAAACACTGACACTTTAAAGCTCCAGGGACGCCGCTGATTGCAGTCTGGAATCTGTCCTTTATTTCTTTATCAGATCTGAAGCAATAAGGGTTTGGCTCACTCTGTGAACTACCCTTGTTTGACTTGCCTTTGATTGGGTTTTCTGTTTGCTTCATTTGCAGCCCCATTTAAGTAATCAGCAGAGGCAGACAGGTCTTGATAAATAAGCGAAAGCTTTTAATAGGATTTGAGCCTTACAAACAAAGCTGACAGCTCTCATTAAAAGTCAGCACTCAAACTGTGCTCTCCTGCTTAAATGTTATTTAATTCATTAGGTTTATCACCCGTCACAACACACAAGACCCTCAGAACAAACAAGCACCACTCAAATTGCTGTCTGGATAGAAACAGTAAGAAAACAGCTTAAATTGACCTCACACAGGCTGCTTTCAGTGTCAGAGATAGACCATCGATTGTTCTAACAAGGCGTGTTGAACAAGTCTTAGCATGAACATGTGCCGCAACTAAAAGCTCTGATGAGAAAATTACAAATGCAATGCTTAACCTTGGAGAGGACGGTGCAAATGTAGCTAAAAACTGACTCTCACTGCTGCTTTCCTGCTTTTTTTTTTTTGCTACTTCAGTTTCATCAGTTTGGAGGCTGTTCCTTCAACTTTGGAGAGTAAAATCCTCAAGCTGTATTAAGGAATAGGACACTATTAATTAAATATGCTACATTATATGCCAGAATTATGCCTTTCAAATAATTACATCGACAAATTTTGATTAATCAAAATTTGTCCATGTAATTAGAGCCAATCATGTTTAAAATTGATTTGATTTGCATTTTAAAGCGATGGATCATGAACCATTTTCTAACCTGTTTTTTCTGTTTTGATTTGGTAATCAAATATGCAGAGATATGCAATACATGACCTTGACTGTCACTTTATTATTTTACTGAATGCTGCACCAGTGTGGTTTGAATACAATGTAGAGGTAGGAACCAGCTTCAAATGGCTTATTCTAACAAATGCAGTGGTATGTAAAAAATATGTAGGAGTGCATGTACAAAATGACTCTGTGACTTCCAGTCATCCCAAGTTAATGTGAAAGCATTAACTCTGTTTAGTTGAGGGGTGTCAAACTCAAACACAGCAGGGGCCGAAATCTGAATTTAGGTTTAACCTCTTGGCCTAACAGGGTCAAGATTTCACCAAAAACTGTCAACCGTGTTTTTACAGGTAATGATTTATAGGGAAAATTAAACAGAACAAAAGTCAAAATGATGAAATATCACAGCATCAATGTTACTGTGTGTCCACGTCAAATAAATGCTAAATAATTAAATTAGTTAAAGGCTCAAAATCTGTGATAAAAAGTTAACTTTATAAGTCCTAAAGGTCAAAATACAAAATTAAAAGTCAAAATAAGGTTTTAAAAGGCAAATATATCAGAGAGTTTAAATCATGAGTTTAAAGGTCAAGGTATGACAAAATATAAAATCAAGAGTTTAAAAGGTCAGAATAGAAGATAAATTTCAAAACTGTGACTCTTAAAGTTCAAAATATGAGATAAGATTCTAGATCAGGGGTTTAAAAAGTGAAAATATGGGATTAAAAGTCAAAGTTAGGAGTTTAGAAGGTCACAATATAATCTAAAATGAAAATTTGGGAACCTAAAAGGTCCCAATATGATAGAAAAGGTCAAAATTATGAATTGTAAAGGGTAAAATGTGAAATGAAAGTCAAAATTGTAAGTTTAGGTCATAATCTTGGGATGCAAAATGAAAACATGAAATGAAAGTCATTCCTGACCATTTCTACTCTCTGCTTTTTCAGATTTTTATGACTTAACAAGGTTTTTTGTTTTTTTTTTTCAAATCTTCAAAGTTAAATTTGCATTTTTATATTGGAGAAAATCTGCAGACCTCTTGGGATGAGCCACTTCTAATTAAAATATGAAATGATCTTGTGGGGCGGACCGTACTCAAAGCCTGGGGGCCACATTTGGCCCATGGGCCTATGACTTTGATTTGACTGGTTGATGACTTTAAAATTGTCCGCAAACCTCAGGGCAAAGGACGTCATTTACAGTTAACAATGAGGGTTTATGTCTCCATCTATGACAGAGGCTGAGGAATAAAGATTTAAGTAAAATGCTGAAATTCTCTAACCTGACCTTCAATACTAAGCGTTTGGGAAAGAGCAGAGGCTTTGAAAAAACACTCGGAGTGTGATTGTATGAACGTTCTGTGTGTTACATCTTTACGGGCCAATCAGAGCAACAAAACACGTGACGTAGCCGCGACCGAGGTGCGTGTGTGCAGCTACCAAGGAGTAACGGAAACGTGGCAGCTGTAGACATGTCAGTACACGACTTTTGTCGTTTTTGAAAAGAAAACAACTCAATGCTGCTCTTTGTTCTTCTTTTAACAAAGAAATGTCATCAAGTTCTGATAAAACTGGCACTTCCACGCTAAGCTCTTCCGCCATATTTGCACCGGCCTCTTGTTGCTGCTTGCTTACGTCACGACATGAAAATACTGTCCCTCGTCGCTGATTGGTCCTCTCACTTTCTAACTGGGCCCAAACGGTCTACAGTTTTGCAAGATGGATTCACCAGTGAGAAACACGGAGACGGGTGTATCCATCTGCTTTGCAAGGTTAGAAATTGTGTGCAGTCTTTCGTAAAACTGTCTGGTTTTTGGAGGTTGTTCTCAAACAATACTTCATTTCTAAAGGGTGTTACTTTAGGTGGCTGTAGGGGGAATAGGGTGGAGGATGGCGTGCCTAAAATAAATCAAAGCGATTTTAATAAATGAATATCTAAACCTAATTACAATTTATATCAGCCCTTGTAAGAAAGACAGACCCAAAGAAGAAAAAGACCCAAAAACTAAAATGCAAAATGTGAAATAATGCACCTCTTTAAACCTCCAAGTGAACATTTAATTAGGTCTGCCACTCTTTTTGCATGACATGACCTCTAACATAGCAATATGGCATGCTGTGGTTTCAAATCTGCTACCATTTTGTGAGTCGAGGAAGCTTTAATATGATTTTTCCCAGCCATTGTCTGGATTGTTCTGACACAAGGCGAATATAGGGTCAGTCTGTGAGTCCCCGGTCTCTCCGTACCTCCTGCTGAATTACAGTGATACTCTATCTCCCGGATCTGGATGTATGGGTGGGTATGAACCCTCCTTTTCACACCCATTGTATGGGCCAGCAGAGAGGCGGCACACAGAGGGGGCAGCAGGAGTTCAGGAGGCAGTCGCCTGCCGCTGTCTAATTACTGCGGAGACAGCAAGGTCAGTTGCAGGGCAATACCCAGCTGGGAGCGGTGTGCTTCCCGCCTCCAACACAACACGCACACCCACAGAAAACCTGTTGTCAGTGCCTCCTCGCTTTGGTTCATCTCCCATGCTGTGGTCGCCTTATGTAATCTTAACAACCACATAAAAATCAATGTTTCTGCAAACACTTTCTTTTGGAGTTGTTTCCATGGTACTGAAATATACAATAAAAGGAGCTTTGAAGAAGAATGCTGCTCTAACATGTCAGCTATTTACTTGTATTGTTCTGAAAGACCTCTCGCTGCGCTCTGAACTTGGATGCTGTTTTGAACACACGTTGGTCTGGTTTATTGTTTCTGAGCTTCGTTCTGCAACGCTTCCTCTCAAGCAAGAAGACCTGGCTCCCCTCCTGAGTCTCGCCGAATTCTTTCATCAGCACTGTAGTTAGCCTTCCTCACACCGTGAAAACAGCAAAGCCTGAGTAAAGGAGAGGGAAAAGGAAATTCCGGCTGCCACTCACAAAGGGGCTCGAAAAGGGGTGAGCGGGAGTTCGTAGAGGTTATCCCTATTCATAATTACAACCCTGTCTCCTTTTAGCATCTCTTTAGGCAGGGAGTAATTGTCATACACATTACCCCAGGTGTTGTTTTCAAAGCCTTCACACCTTGATAATACCCAACAATGAGGTGCTGAGAAGCGTGGTGACATCCTTTGTTGTGCAGCTGCAGAGTAAAGCTTTTAAAACCCACCGGTTTCTTCTTGCTCATTCCCTAAGGAGATGGCATTGAAAGACAGAGGGAGGCAGTTAGTGTTTCACCAAGCTTTTAGCAATGTTTTCAAGCTGCTACAATTGCGCCTCAAGTGCGTATTGGAGACGTGGAGCCCGTGTCACACATGCAGGGATAATTATAACCCGCAGCTTTTAGCCGGGCTGCTTAAAGCTTTCTAGCAGGGAAATTACCACCTCGTCCTTCCATGTGTAATGATGACTCCCATCTGAGGTGATCAAAAATCGAGCTGCTCTGTATTAGCGCATTACGGCTAAAAGGGACACCAGCGGTTCATCAGGCACTCAGCTATGTAATGTTCGCCCACTGGACTGGTTGACAAACCGTAGCCGGGAATGATGATGGGATCAGAGAAGGACCTGCGGCAGTAAGGAGCTGTCTATGCAGCCACTGAGGCATCACACACCCCGGTGACGGCTGCTTGTTAGAGGGCTGAGGGATGGTGGGGGGGGTGGGGGCGGGGCGGGAGTTTGATGGGTGGGTATGCATAGGGGGGTTTTCTGGAAATGGAGAGGCTGAAAGAGTTGTTCTGAACTGGTTTCAAGAGAGAAAGTTGTTTTGCACTGAAGAGGAGAAAAACATGAAATCTGATGTATAACTCAAGACTTATTTATGTATTTTCATTGCTAAGGCTGCACAAAAAATATGCAATTTTCTCATTTATGCTAGGGATGCACAGATGCATCGATCTAATATCGGCTCAATTTGTGTGGCATGAACAGATATCAGTCCTCTTCTTCTGTTGGGTCCAATAATATTTATGCTGGCATCTTTTATGCTGTTAAATGAGAGATTTTTTAAGAGGTAAGCAAAGTAACCAGCTGGACAAAATGATCTGACTTCATGGCCAAAATATGAGAGATAATTATTACCAAAGACCATCGGTAAACATTGGTATCGGTATAAGCCCTAATTTGCACAATCTGTGCATGTCTAATTGGTGCAATATGAGTGACAGTAAACAGATCAAGAAAGTCTGAATTGATCATAAATAATATAAAAAATTATTTCATGCTAACAAGGAGTGCTTTTTCATTAAGCACATGGGCATTTTGCACACTCTCACATCATTTTCATGCAGCCACATGAAGTCAGAGACAGCTGTCAGCTACCCCGATGGCCGTTGCAGACTGGCTACATAGTGGCTGCGTGATGGCTGTGACGCTTCAGCTCCAGCTCATGCTGTCGCGACTTTCATACAGACAGCAGTGCACTGAGTCACAATGTTTCCCTGCTGTCACAGGCTTCTTTCTTCTAGAGTTTTACCTCAATAAATATCCCTACAACTGACTTGAACCACTGTATAGCTAAGCTGGGACAAACGAGGCAAGTTTCTCCACAGAAATGCTTCATCGGGCTTTGACTTTAAAAAGCTCACATTACTGTGTTTATTACCCCCATCATATATTGTAATGATGCAGACATGCATATCTGCTAAAAGGTAATAACGGCTCTCTATTGTTTTCCTATCATTTCTAGCCAAGAGATGCGTCTCGTTGTAAAATAGGTGAGCCTTCTGTTCACAAGATGGTCAGCAGGTGAGATGCATGTATCAGTCACATACCATGCGCCTCTTTTGCAGGCAGTCTGAAACCCCTTACTTGTGAACATGCACGCTGAAAAGAAAATCCAGCTGTGACGCCATCTTTACGAAGTAGTTTTTGATACCATCAGTTTTGAAACAACACAACGCTGTGTTATAAGGGTTGAGTACTGTTTTTTAGGGCCGATATCGATACCGATTATCAGTGGAGATGTTCCAAAACCATTTTGCTAAAACCAATACCTGCGTGTTAAGCGGTATCAGACTATTTCTGATACTGGTATCGGAATCAGAACAACCCTAAAAATAAATGCAGACACAAATAGTCGGCTAAATGCCAAATATCTCAATCAGTAATGAACCAGGCCGATAATCGGTCTACCCCTAGTCCATTGTTTTAAAGATCCACCTTATCAAAAAGTACTGAAGTTTAAAAATCATGATCTTAAGTCATATTTAAGGAAAAGCTGCAGCAAATTAAAAAAGGCAACAACACCAATGAACTTGCAATGAGCTTGCAATGTTTTGGCATGTTGCCTCCGAAAGAAAGGCAGCACACCTCAACCATAATGCAATTTGACAGTTATTTACAAGATACTGGAACAATTCTTTTACAACAGCTACATGAAAAAATTGCACACATCGGTTTGAGGAAGCTTCGGGGGTCAGCCACAGCTCCTGGGCACATCAACCCCCCTTAGGGTCCTACAGATAGAAGAAAATGAGAAGAGATGGTCAAGACCATCCTGTGGTTGAGATGTGGTCCTGCTCCTGAAACGGTCTAAGTTAGTATCGCAAAACAAAAACTGGGAAAATTTGACAAATTACACAAAGTTGACTCTATGTTATGTAAATTAAAAGTAGAAAATTAAGCATCTGGGGTTTGGAACTTTTGATTTTGTTACTGTGAAGATGAAAAATCTATCAATAGTTTGATTTCTGATCAAACCCCCAATGAGAGGGACTTGTGGTTGCATGTTTACATGAAATCTGTGAAGTTGAGTTCATCTGAGTTGAGTTCACTTTAAGATCTATACGACAGGGTGTTACACTCTGGATCTTTTCCAGGGAGCAGTAAAACAGCTGGTAACAGCACAAAGAATTCACATCAACCCCCATCTGGGAAAACAAATATGAATCATAACCACAATAAACGCTCAGTAAATAACACTCGGTATTGTTTCAGACCTTTTACCCCATATGTCTGTTCTTCAGTACTCTTTAGTGCAGAAATGCCATATGTTTTTCAACTAATGCATCATAACCTTGGGTTATTTATTCTTCAGATTAGCCTTTTAGTTGAGTTCATGTAGCATCTGCATCTTTGTAGAGTCAAAGCAAGGTTTTCTGCCACAACTTTCAAAGTGCATGGAGGATGAATAAGTCTACACAACTCCAGCAACACTTCTAGTTAAGTGAACTTTATTAGAACATCATGTTTTGCATTGCAGCTTTCATCGAGGACCTTGTGAAGGCCAAATGTATCAGTCTAATAAAGTCAATCCTTTAACTACAAGTGCTACACATGCAGCCATAAAAGGCATCATATGTCCTCTTGTTAAAATGAAAACCTAATCTGGCTTTTATTAAAGCATTAAGGACCCTTTGTTTGTGTTCTGATAAGTTGGCAAATTTTACAACAGTGCTAAGACTGCTCACAAAATAGCAAGACCATCTAATGTGGTCACATTAGCATTGGGTAGATAGCCCCCTTGTCCCATCACATATGTAAAAAAAAAAAAAAACTGGGAGTTGATGTGTTTTCCAGACTCTAAATCTGTCAATAATACACCTCCTGGAAATATCAGTCGTCCCAGAATCAGCAGAGACCCCGAGCAGAACGACCGTCAGTGCAGTCCAGCATTTAATCACTTCAATCAGGCATCCAGGCTGTGCAGAGGCGACCTCATGTTGACCCAAAGTTGTTGTGCAATATTTGAACCGAAATGAAGGGCAGTGCCTCTTGTCTCCCTGGACCAACAAGCCTCCTTAAAGGTTATGATCCCTGCTTTTAGAGAACAGTGGAACAACAATTCACCTGGGAGAGGGTGGACAGGACCACTGGGAGGAGGGAGGGTGGTCAGACTGAGCAAATACTACTGCTGGTCTGGACTGGAATCAATCATGCCCTACCAAAGCAATGTGTTTGCCAAGTAGCCTGCAAAACAACTGACTCAGATCTATAACTCACAGTATGTCTAGTTCATCTGCTACTTTGTGAACACATTTATCAGTTAACTGGCACACTAAGATATAAACAATCTGAAAAAAGCTCATCACATTTCATCACATCCAAGCTCTTTCTCAGGATTGTCTTAAGGAACCACCCCACTGTCAAACCTCATGTTGAGTTAGGAGAGATGCTGTTCATTTCAGATGTAAAAGCTTCATAAATAAGGGGTACACCTCAGGATAAAGCCTCTGGCTCCAACCCCACCTTTATGATAAAAAAAGTTTTGAAAATCTCAACCCCCTCACAAATTCATGATGAAAATGTAGCAGTTTGGACCCAAGATAGAACGAAATATCACTGCATGTCTTTAATGGCTTCATGGCTCACCATAGTCCCATATGTCCCAAAGAGAGCCAATACTTTCATGTGTTTTGTGCCATATTTATGTCCCGATTTGCTTAACTGCCACCATAAAATCAGCCCTAACACATCAGCTGCATCTGACTTTGACGGCAACAAGCGCCAGCTACACAACCGCCTCCCCATAATCCCTAAACGACTGTCCAGCAGACTCTTTACCTCAGCTTTTGTTCTTCCCAAGCACATGAGTGACTCCCTGAAAGAGGCTCCAAGTGGGTCCAGACCAAAGATGGAAAGTAACTAATCAGTATATGTAAATTTTTTATATTTAAAAATAATAGTATTATATTTTCATTAATTTAAAAAACTGTTATTTGTGCTGGTATGTTAGTCCAACTGTGCTCAATCATATGTTATGGCATTGATAAATCTGGCAGGTCTAATGGACATAACTGGTAGGGCTGGGAAATGCATTGCAAATTAGATTAAATCGCAATATGACCTGCTGTAATTTTCAAATCCCAAAAGGTGGGATATTTCTTTAACTTGAAATGTTACAAAATACCAGTTTAATAAATCAATTTTTTGCAGTGGCAGAAATTTTATGCACATTATGCAAACATTCAAGTGTCATGTTTTTACTGATTACAAAAATCCTGCTTTTGGTGTTTTCTGTTTTTTTCCTTAATCAAAATGAGTGAAATAAAAATGATAATTCCCTTTAACAAAGCAAATGATGTTACATTTGCAATACGAGCAAAAATAGTTAGCTCACTCTATCTAAAACTGATGAAGCCTAGCGTTACTTCACGAAAGTCATATCCCAGCTGTGATCAGCTGGTAGCCAGCCTCACCTCCTCCACCCCAGCCGCCTCCTTTATAGCTTAAAGCTTGTTGCACCCCCATATTTAGATTCATGCTACTATGGATTAATTGCTTCAGAAATAATTTCATTATTTTCAATACACATCGTCTTATTAATGGAATTATTGCTTGAATTTGTTGAAAAATACACAAAATTAACCCAAGAATAATGGCATATTAAATTGCAATATTTGAGAAATAATTGCAATTAGATTACTTTTGCAAATTGTTCAGCCCTAATAACTGGTACCCTAATGAAGAGCCGTTTGGGAGCCAAAAGAGCCGACTCCTCTTGCTGATCGAACCAAATGATCTGGATCACTGAAAAAAGCCTAAATTCCCATCAGTACTTATCAGAGGAGACCCACCTTACCAAAGTGTTTCAAGAGTTACTGCATATTGTAAATATCTAACACTTTCAAAAGTGTAGTTGAACCAATATAGACAACTTAAGTGATTGTTGTCATGAACTTTTCCCACCTCTGGTTGAGACCCCCTAGTTGAGAGCCATGGCTCTGCTGTATTCACTCTCTGTCAGCAGGCTGTTTGAGCTCTCATAGATGCACAGAAAGCTTTGCCTTACTTTTATTATTACAAGAAATATCTTTCAGTGTTCCATCACTGGATGTCTGTATTAGGAAAAGAACACCCATCATTTAAGATGGAATCAAACATTGTTTGCCCTGTTTTGTCTCTTTCTGAAGCAAACAGACAGTCAAAACAATCATCATAAGAGTAACAGATGAGTTCTGGTAGTTCTGGTATGGCATCTCCATATAAACCAGTTACCTCAACAGCTGGGGATAAGTTAACCTCCTTAGTGATCAATTAACTGATTGGTAACTGCAGTTTTGTGGAATGAACGGAGAATAATGTGAGATTTTTGTGATATATTGATATAGTTTCATACGAGATGATAGGTAAGACAATATTGTTTACATCTGGTAAAGTTCATGGAACTGATGAGGTCACTGCAGCTCTACACACCACCCTACATGTTGCCAACATAACTGTGCAACGTTGTTCTCTCTCTCTGCATATATCATCATGGAGATGCATCATTTTAGAACATTATCTTAAAGGAATATAAACACAACCTCATGTTATGAAAATATAGCCAAAGGTTTTTGCACAAGTTAGACTATTTCAAGTAGTTTTCTGCAATGTCGATGATCAAAACTGGAAAAAAGTCCAATCATCTGTGTTTCACTGGTCTCAATCAAATTGAAATTTTGCATGATTTCAGCATTTTTTGCAAACTTGTAGGACTTCATTTTTGTTGCAGTATATCAATCAGGCTTTAATGTTTGAGTTTAGCTAGAATCATGTCCAACTTTACACTTTTAGTATTGTTGCAACCTCATTTTCACAGAGCAAGATCAACATCCTGCACCAGCATTCAGCTAAACAACACTGTTACATGTTTTTGGTTCCAGTCCTACCAGTGCAACAGGTTGTAGGTTAGGCTGACTTACCTTTCTGGCCCCCTGCCTGGCGAACTCTTTGGCCAGGTGACGCCCGATGCCTCGTCCCCCTCCGGTGATCAACACCACCTCCCTGGTCAGATCTTTCCTCTTGCCGGGCAGCAGCGCAGACAAACTCGCTCTGACGATATAAAAGAGCATTTGCACGGGGAAGAGAAACATACGACACGCGCTCTTCAACTCCATCTCGGGAAGTGCTCACGCGCTCACGGCAGATAGACTGTTTACGCTGCAGCGAGTTCACTGAAAGGCTCCAAACAGAGAGTTAAAAGCTCCTGTGAGTTCAGGACTAAAAATCACATGCAGGGTGGAAAAGTGCTGCATGAGAAATCCATCCGCGTAAAGAGGAAATATTACAAAGAGCGGAAGAGTGAGAGTTTAAAATGCTCTGACATGTTAGTCGGTATGGATCACGCTCTCAAATGTGTGAGTGATCAGTCATTACGCCTGTCAGGACGCACAGACGTGAAACACAAGTCCAGGCGACGCTCCGCTGTGCGCTACTGAAAGCTCGCTCAGCTTTGGAGTTGTTGTGTTGCTGAGCTGTCCCGCTCTGCCTCCTTATATATCAGCGCTCTGCTTCTGCCAGCAGTGCAAGGACCTGCATGAAGCTAAAGGAGAGGTTTGTAAGGGCATTAATCCTGATTGACATGTTAAGTGGGGATGAATATTTAGCTCCACAGTGCCCGTCTGCCCTGACTGGCTGCGTACTTCCCCCTTCTCCACCCCCTTTCATGTCTCTACAGAGGTGCTTCTCAATCTGTGGTCCAGGGCCCCCCAGTGGTCGCTCAAACTCTGTCCCAGGTGGGTGTCCAATTCTTGTTTGAGGAGGGTTTATTTTAATTCAGACGACCTGTGCTTCACCTCGTTGCGTAACGTGCAGGAAAACAATGATGTTGCAATCACAGGTTTCACTGAGAGATAGAAGTTAATGCAAAACAACCAAACTATGCTTGCATAAGAAAAGCAGAGGGTTATGGGGATTATGTGGGGCTGTCATAGAGAAAAAGAGTGAGAGGGAAGTTTTTTTCTTTTGAATTTCAGAAACAAAAAAGACTTTCTTTAGAACATCTGTGTTTCAGTGGAACTAGAGGGAAGTTCAAACTCCGCTACGCACAAGATATCATTTCATCCTAGTGGCATGATCTATAATAGAAGTTATTATTAAAATTTTCATTGAAATGCCTCCTGATCCAAAGAGAACCTGTCTGCAGATGTTGGACATCTGCAAACACATGCATAGTTGGCATATCTGTAAGTGCTTGCACATTTTGGTCTCAGCTTTTGATCTGTAAATTGAGAGGACTATGGATTGAAAATCACTGGCAATTCCTCTAATAAAGTCACGTAACTGCATCACCTCTCATTTAGCTAGCCTTTAAAACAGTGATTTTCAAACATTTTTTGCCCAAGGCATGCCTAAGGTTAAGCCAAAATCTCCAGGCACACCATATTTAAATCGATACAAAATAGACTTTTTAAATAATGTTACAGTCAAGGTGGCCTCAAAGGGGGAGAGCTTTCTGGGGCCAACTGTGGAATCATGAAGATGGCAAAATTGGGCAAAAAGTGGCAAAACAATGGTTTAAAATGGGCAAAGTCATGTTGAAAGTGGCAAAATAGTGGCAAAAAATGGGTTACAAGTGGTCTAAAAGGGTTAAATGTTCAAAAAAGGTAGCAAACATGGGTTGAAAGTGTCAAAAATATTTTTTTTTTACTAAGAGCGCAGAAGGCCTAGTGGACAAGGTGCACCATGTGCACAGGCAGCACAGGTTCAAGTCCAACCTGTGGCCCCTTTCATGCATGTCTCACCCCCTCCTTTCTCATCACTGTTTCCAACCTGATCTACTGTCCGCCCAAAAATCTATCTTAAAAAAACAATCTTTTGACTTGACTTAATGTCAGCTTGTAAACAGAATTTAGATGTGATATAGTCTTTTCTCTGGCAGCAGTACTGTAAACCAAGCAAGAGTGAAAGTAATAGAAAACTCTAACTGTGCACTGTTGTTGGCGTAGGTGTTTGTGAATATAGAAATGCTTCACAGTGAGGTTCAGCTGCACAGCAAAAGGCCGGTTAAGCCCAAAATGACTGCATGGTGACTCATTTATATAAATGCAGACAGAACGGGAGCACTGACGCTGTCTGCTGGGGGAGTCATTTTACATTTGTGTAAGTTTTTATAAATAAGACAGTGTCTTCCTGACTCATTTGCACAGGTTTAGCATGAATGAGTCTGCAGGCTTTATCTCTGGAGAGTCACAAGCATTTGAAGATGAGCTTTATACTCAGGTTATATAGTTCGTGTTAGTTCAATACTGCATCTATCTGCCTCTTTTAGATACTTTATTTCCTCTTTTATTGAACCCCCGACCTTTAAGTTCAAACACTGCGTTTAGTCAGCAAGCATAGCACAGCAGCTAAAATCAGCACTGAGTCATCTCCAAGTTAAATCGCCTTTTACATTCTTATTATGTGCATTACAAGCTAGCTGGATCTTTAAGGTGGGAAATGGGTGTCAAATAAGTGACACATGGCCTGATGTTTCTCATGATTTTTGCTAATTATTGCTATCTTGGTTTTCAGTCCAGGTAAAATGGTGGTAAAAGGGACTTGCCATCTTCCCACTTATTCCATGATTTTATCATTGAGTTAAGCAAAACTTAGATAGGATGGGATTTGAGCTTACCACCTTTGGATGGTGCAAGAGTTAAATGTCAGAAATGTTGATGTAGTTTTAAAGGTCATATGTTATGCAAAATACATTATTTTCAGGCTTTTCTAGCAAAAATATGTACCCCTGGACCGTCCACAATCCCCCAAGAATCAGAAAAATCCATCTCCTCTCCCCTCTCCACCTTTACTCCACCTTTCAGAAAATGTGTGCTGAAACAAGCCATTCTCAGATTTTTTCCTCAGTTAGCCCCGCCCCCAGGTTCGGTTGGCCCTCCCCGCTTGGAGCAAAGTTCCGCCCTCCTCTCCTGAACCACATCCATTTCCCAAGAGGGGCGGAGTCAGTGAGCTCATTAACATTTACAGCTACAGACACATTAACAGCTTGTTCTGAGCAGGGCTGAAACTGAGGGGTTGAATCCAATGCTGGGGTGTTTTTTTTTCAGCAGCAAACTTCACAGGCATGTTTTGGGGACCTCTGAGACCAATATAAACTTGTCTTTAAAGGGCAAAATGTTGGACCTTTAAGTATTAGTAGCAAAAATAACACAGAGACCGTTTAACATAGGGGTCATCAACTACAGTTGTACAAGGCTCAGATTTAGTCTTGACAGAGATTGTGGGGGCTGGGCTTTTAAATAAACCGAAATAAAATTAATATCTCAGTCTAATTAACACATCATGATATTAGAATTTGCATTTTCTTTCAAAATGCACATAATTTTTAGCCGTTAACAGTGAGATCTGTCTCTATTACTGCAGCCAGCCACAAGGTGGCAATTGAGAAATTTTATCTACATATTACAGGGGTTGTCATGTGATCCATCACCGGTTTTGACGGTTACGTTTTGCATCTCGATTGGTGAAAAACATTTGCAGAAGAAAGGTCTTTTGTTCTGATTCTCAGGCAGGAAAAACTTCCCTTTGTAAGAGTTTGCAGAAGGAGGTTGACACAGAAAACTGTAGATTTTATCAGGATTGGAACGGTAGATATATGTTCATCATGCATCATATTTACTAATGATTCCTGAGAGGTTGATGTCTGCAGAGATTTAAAACCAAAAGATACCCTTAGAACCACAAAATAATTTTCCTTTGCATATTTTCTGAATTCATGATCTTCTAGGGAGAAATGAAATGCTTTGGGGGGGCCCTGTTTGAGGGGGTGCACCCAACCCTATTGGGGCTGTTCTTGCAGCAACAGCAGTTAGATTCACAAGTACAAAAGATTCATAGACATAAAGAGATGTCCAGAAAGCTTCAGCAAAGCTAATACTTTGCCTTCCTTGAGGATGACTTAATTTTGTCATAATGTTGTTAGGATGATGGATAGATGACTGACACTCTGCATATGGAGTTTTATTTTGAAATCAGACAGATACTTTATGTGTTTCCTTGTCTGACCTCCAATCTGGGTCAGTCTGTACGCACGGATGCTCTGGGGTCTGTGGGTTGGAAATCATAAATCAGCTTGGTATTCCTTTTGTTTTTTAAATTTAAGTCTAAAGGTCAGAAAGTCTTCCTACACCTATACAAAACTGTGCTCTGAGTTAATTTGTATGGGCTACCTATACTAAAAGTTGATTTTCAACACATTTTAACTTAATTTCCCTCATGTCTGGCCCTTTTTACCCCAGCACAGATGGGGATATTTGGTCAGTGGCTTCATGCTGAGTGAGAGGCTTCATCCACTAATCCTTTCTCCGCCCCTCTTTTAATTAAGAAGAGCAAATAAGCACACAAACAAACACACAAATTATTAGCTTATCACTAAAACAAACACACAACTGAGAATCTTGCCAGTTGGAACCACAACAGTAACCCCCAACCCAAATAAGTAACACATTAAAACAGAATGATTGGCTTAGGTTTAGTTCTGTTAAAAGCACAATAAATGTAGAATTGAAATTTATGACATTTGTATTTAGAGGGTTATGTGGGTTTAGATCTGATGATGACAAGTAGATCTGCTGTTACACCACTGAGCCAGTCAGTACATTTACATGCAGCTAAAAAAAAGTTGAATTTTTGTGTCTGGCTAAAGCTGGACTTTTATGCAACTCACTGTGCTAGAAAAGACCTAATTGAGATTAGGAACCTCTTCTATACAACCCTCAATCAGACCAGGCAGGACAAGTTGTTCTGAACATGCTGTGCGGTCTACAGGTCAGGTCAGGTATGAGAGATGGTTGTGCACCTTGGTCCTGCACTGCTCTGGCCTCCTTTCATGCATTCCCAATGTCCCAGCCTCCTCATTCAGCAAGTTAAGAGCCCCTATAAGGAAATCTGCAGTATCAAGGATAACAGCATCAGCAGCAAAAGTCCAGATCTAGACATCACCAAATGACACTTCACAGTTCAATACCCCTTTTACCCGCCCCATTATCCAGTCCATACAGGTTCTTAAGGAGCATAGGGGCTATGATGCACCTTTGCATCACCCCAGACTCGACTGGGAAGAAGTAAGAGTTGGAGCCACAAAAAGCATCATGTGTTGTAAAAACCTAACTTTTTTGAGTTTCTTTGTAAAACTATGTCAATTTTGACTTTTTTCTCCTGCTTTTTTGTGTTGTTCCAATGCACATGAAGGAAATAAACATGCTTATACCAAAAACATTTGTAATTGCAACAATTTCTGGGAGAAATTGTGTATTTTCTGGAAAAAATCCAGGGGTACCAATACTTTCACCCATGACTGTACTTGCTATCTGATAGAATCACCTGCACCCATAGCTATGGTATAACCACCCACTCCTGCAAGATTTGCATTTTACTCTGGATGCAGCCCTCTAGTTTGAAGCCCAAAAAATTAAAAAAGAGAAACTGCAAAAAAACTGAAAAAAAAAAAAAAAAAAACTCCTTCCACAAGGCTGGCTGCCAGCCTGTTACTAAATTGTTAGCATAGTAAACAGGGAGAAGGCCCATAATAACTAGCTAAAAAGGGGTGTATTACTATCTACTGTCACAGAGGCGAGCTGGTTCCCATCAGAAAAATTGCTGGGACAAGGACAGTCGTCCAGTTAAACAGCCTAAGGATAACCATACTTGACTTAACTGTGGATGGAAACATACTGTGCATCTCTGCCTCATTATACAGATGCTGCAAACATAGCTTTAGAGCACAAGTGAAAGTAAGTCTAGCTTGTACAATCTCCATTCAGCAAACATTTTGTATTGTTTTATGTGCACAATGGGGTTTATATGGAGCTGAATGTGCTGCAGCACACTCTGTCCCACATTTGCAACGGTCTTCTCTGTGCAAAACCCACATCCGTTGTGTGAACCCAATTTGTTGTGGAAACAGTATTTTTTGAGGCACACTATATGGTTCTGTGTGTGACAGTGCAATTAGAGAAATAGGTCAGCCCAGTCTCAGACGCTCGGCAGTGTGACAAACAGGAAAAACAAAAAAAAAAAAGTGCATGGATACCTCCTAAACAAATCCCGTGAATTCATGGGCCTCAGACAAGATTCCAGTCTGTGATTTTTGGCCCTGGCACTGTGTTTTTTACCGGGTATTGCTGAATGCAGGGCTTTTTCAGCAACTGGGATGGGTTTAAAGAGCAGCCTCACAATGGTTGCTTTGTGCAGGGCTCAGCTACTTAGAGAAGGCAGAGAGGCTCTCGGGGGCTGCTAGAGAACACAGAGACAACACGACTCCAGATGCTGTCTTCATTTTGGAAAATTTACTGAGATTTACCAAATGTGAACCCAAAGTCAAGCTGCATCGGAGGCTTGAGCTTAAATATCCCCAGCCTGAGTGTAATTGAATTTAAATGAATTAGGCCTCAAAAAAAGAGACGAAAAACCAAAGATTTACATTTCAGTGGAGGTCAAATGGGTTCAGGCTGCACGCCAAAAGCAAGAAATGTAAATAGAGTATATTTCAGAGGACACTGTTTATTCATCTTCATGCTATCACTGCCATCTACAGATCAACAGTGAAAGTTCAGATAAGGATTTCCTAAGCCTGCCTCCAGTGTAAAGGAGCATCTTTGAACATTTTCTTGCAGACACCAAACAAAGCAAATGCCATTCTGTGGCACGGGGAGCTGAAAGCAGCAGTGCTTTCTGTATGATCAAAGAAAGCACATATAGACTAAAGATGTGTGAAATTATTGCAAGGAATTCAAGGCAACATAAAGAGTATCATTGAGATGTTAAAGAGTAATCAAATCTGATGTATTAGCGTACAAATATGCAGTGTTTTCCTTTGAGAAGCATGTGTACTTTGATTGCACATTCATCAAACATGTAGAAAAACATACTTCCATGCAGCTAAACATGTTATTGAAAGAAGCCAAGGCCAGACTGCACTGCACACAAAGGTGGGAGTGTTGGGAAGAAGCGGAGAGCAGGTAGATAAAACATTTACTCCTAATGACTTACCTTCAGCAGAGCACACCGGCAGCATCATGGACACGAGCTCAACTATTTTAATAATTGGCTCGGCCGCTCTTGTTGCAGCCTTCCTCCTCCTGGTAATTGGACTTGTGTACTCAGAGCTGATGAACTCAGACATTCCTGGCGGGGCTGCAAATAGTGGGAAATAGCACATGGTTCATGGCTTGTTTGTCAGCATAGCAATTGTTGTGGAAGCGCAGCATCGTTGGGGAGTGTTCACGCTTTATTGTTTTATGTCTTGTATCTGTTATAATTAACTTTTTAATCATCGTCTCAACATTACGCATCCCCGTTAAAGAAATTGAATCTAGCTGTGCATGAAATAAAAACAGCTCTGCTCTTCTATGCCCTTGTCAGACACGGCTGTCCTTTCTTTGTCCTCCAGCACAGATAAAGCTTTGATCAGAGACATTTTAGATAAGATATCAAAGCAGACAAAGGTGCAGAAAAAGGCAAGGTTATGTATTTCCTGTCTTTGATGTTGTCATAGTAAATATAGTTTGTGAGAGAGAATAACTTTCACTTTGACTCTTCCCGAAATAAAATATATTTTTTATTCGTCTTCAGTATTTTTCCACATCTTAGCCCAAGTCTGAGTCTTTACACTTGAGAGGTCTTGTGCTATTATAAAGATACTATAAAGCTTTCTGTGGCCCGGAGTGAAAAAGGGACCCATGGATGGAAGCAAAAGTATAGTTCCTTAATTTCTCACCAGTAGAAAACTTAATGCGCATTTTTCTGAACTGAGCCGATAGGCTAACCATGACACTACTGATCCAAGGTGCACGTGTTGATACTGTTAGATTGCATATAGGGAGGGCTCATTTACTGAGGACATTGCATTTAACCTCTCCTAGAACACAGTTACAATTTATGGGAGGACTTTTTTTTAATGTATTTTTATGAAAGTGTATTTTTGAAGGAATGTTTGGTAATTTTCCATAATTTTCCCAAAGGTTTGGGGGAAATTTACTTATGGTTTTTTTTTTTCTTTCAGAATTTAATTGGAAATTTTGGGTGGAATTCAAGTTTTGAAAAGGGGGCTGCTTTGAAATTTGTAGGTATTTTAATGGAAATTTTGGGAATTTCTTTGTATTTTTTTTTTAATTTAATCAAAGAGAGTTTATGGAACAATTTGCAGATTTTTTTAATAATTGGAAAAAAAATCTGGTGTTTGGGGGTATTTGTTGGAAAATTTTCCATAATATTCCTGGTATCTTTGGGTAAATTTATTTATATTTTTGTCAGAATTTGACTGGAAATTTTGGGGTCTTTGCTTGAAAATGTTTATTGATTTTTTTGGGGAGGAGTCTGTATATTCTTGGGAGTTTGATTTGACGTCTGAAATTTTAGGTACTTTCATAGGAATTTTGGTAATTTATTTATTCTTTTATTTAGGTGGAAATTTGGGTGGAAATTGCTTTTAATTTTGGGGACTTTGCTTGAAAATTGTTATTGTATTTTAGGAGATAAGTCTGTATATTCTTGGGAGTTTGATTTAAAGTTTAGGAGGAGGGTTGCTTTGAAAATTTGAGGAACTTTCATGGGAATTTTGGTAATGTATTAATTCTTTATTTAGGTGGAAGTTTTTGGTGGAATTTCCTTGATTTTTTCCCCTGAATTCTCATGATCATTTTGAGGAATTTGTTTGGAAATTATCCATAGTTTTCCATGGATTTGGGGAATTTGAATTTTGAATTTTTGGATGGATTATGCATTTTGGGAGCTTGCTTGATAAATTTTTATAGAAATCTTTAGGCTTTTATGAGAGAGTTTAACTGAAACAATTAGGGAATGTTTAAGAAAATGAAGTTGTGTGTTTTTTTTTTTTTTTTCAAAAGATGTTTAAGAATTCTTACAGAATTTTTTTGTAATGTCTTGGGAATTTTAGGGTATTTTTATCCTAAACATATCCAGGACTGTACAGACTCATCCACATTCAAATCACTGCTCAAAACACACCTTTTTAAAATGCTTTTAATGTTTGATTCTGTTGTTGTCTTGTCACTTTAATTGCTTGTTTGTTTGTTTGATTGTGATATTGCCCTGTCTTGGCTTGTGTGCAATGTATTTTGTTATTTTTGTACAGCGTCTTCGAGTTCTTGAAAAGTGCTTTATAAATAAAATGTATTATTATTTTATGTTTTGAAAATCTCTAAAAAAAATTAGAGGTACATTTTTTAGACCACAAGAGCTTTGAGTGTACCATCATTGTACCATTGCATATGGTATGGTATCATACTGTAAGTTATTTAGTTTATTCATTTGCACATCATAAAAGAAAGAAAATTAAAGCTGCAAGCAGCGATAACGGGCCCTCGCAACCTGTTGCATGTCGAGGTGTTGCGTGAAAGCGGATACGTAGCAACCGTTGCATGCCAGCAACAAGGCGCACTGCACCCATTGGTTATGTGAGCTTTGCAACACTCACACTGTCACAGAAACAGAGGGTGATACCCGTCATTAATTTCCCGAGCTTGCCATTATTTTGGCAGTAAAACTAATAGGAAGGAGGCATGCACCCTGAAAATTTTGAAGGCAGCTCCAAATTATGAATAAATCACTGTATTGTCATTTTCACAGCTCCTCTTTCTGCTCTGCTTGCCTCAGCCACTGTTTCTCTATCTCTCTCTCCTGCATGCTTGCAGCCTCACTCCCTCTCTTTTGTGTGAACACTCACTCCACAGAAGAAAAATGACAGAGTGGCTAAAAGCATTGACTGAATGTTCAAATCATTGGTGATAAAGATCGACCAGAGGAGCAAATAGAGAGCTCAAGATGTGTACAAGATTGTTTCATCATTTTCATCATCACTCATGGAGATGTGCAACTCAAGTATGAAAATGGTCTTCAGCAGCAAAGATTATCACTCGTGGAGATGTGCAACTCAAGATGTTAAAATGGTCTCCAGAAGCAAAGATTGCCAATCGTAGAGATGTTCTACTCTAGTATAAATATGGTCTTCAGCAGGAAAGATTATCACTCATGGAGATGTGCAACTCAAGATGTGAATATGGTCTTCAGCACAAATGTTGTCGATCATAGAGATGTTCTACTCTAGTATGAATATGGTCTTCAGCAGCAAAGATTGTCAATTGCAGAGATGTTCTAATCTAGTATGAAAATGGTCTCCAGCAGCAAAGATTGTAGATCATAGAGATGTTCTAATCCAGATTTAAAGTGTCAGAGAAAGTGCAGCTAAATCAAGTCTGTGTGTTAGCTCAGATGGGCAGGTAACTGCCTTGTAGTCATGAGGTTGTTAGTTCAAATCTTCTGTGGATTTTTGAAGCTGCTGGTGTAAATTACTGTCTCAGGAGTAAAGAGGACTGCCATAGAGTTGGAAGGTTGTGGCTTTGATTCTTGGTGCATTTTTAAGTCCCGTCCCCAGAAGCAGGGATCAGATCCTCTAAGAAACATGGACAGGTGTGTATCTCAGTGGATTAGTGGAAAAGCCAACTGACTATGAATCAGAAGTTCACAGGTTCAAATCTTATCATGGGTTCATCTATTTTAAAAGTCTGAGTCTCAATATAGACTTCAAGACCCCTGGACAGGAGTTGGCCTTTCAAAACTTACCAATGTCTTTAAGTTTTCAAGATTGAGATGTGCAACTCAAGATTCGAAAATGGTCTCCAGCAGCAAAGATTATCACTCATGGAGATGTGCAACTCAAGATTTGAAAGTGGCCTTCAGCAGCAAAGATCATCGATCGTAGAGATGTTCTACTCAAGATGTGAAAGTGGTCTTCAGCAGCAAAGATTGTCACTCATGGTGATGTGCTACTCTGGTATGAAAATGGTCTCCAGCAGGAAAGATTTTAGATCATAAAGATGTTCTACTCCAGATTTAAAGTCTCAGAGAAAGTACAGCTAAATCAAGTCTGTGTGTTAGCTCAGTTGGGCAGGTAACTGCCTTGGAGTCATGAGGTTGTTGGTTCAAATCTTTTCTGGATTTTTGAAGCTGCTGGTGTAAATTACTGACTCAGGAGTAAAGAGGACTGCCATAGAGTTGGAAAGTTGTGGGTTTTATTCTTGGTGCATTTTTAAGTCCAGTCCTCAGAGGCAGGGATCAGATTCTCTGAGAAACTTGCTCAGGTCTATATCTCAGTGGCTTAGTGGAAAAGCCAACTGACTGAGAATCAGAAGTTCACAGGTTCAAATCTTACCATGGGTTCATCTATTTTAAAAGTCTGAGTCTCAATATAGACTTCAAGAGACCTGGACAGGACTTGGCCTTTCAAATCTAACCAATGTCTTTAAGTTTTCAAGATTGAGATGTGAAACACAAGATGTGAAAATAGTCCTCAGCAGGAAAGATCATCACTCATGGAGATGTGCAACTCAAGTATGAAAATGGCCTTCAGCAGCAAAGATCATCGATCGTAGAGATGTTCTACTCAAGATGTAAATATGGTCGTCAGCAGCAAAGATTATCACTCATGGAGATGTGCTACTCTGGTATGAAAATGGTCTCCAGCAGCAAAGATTGTAGATCATAGAGATGTTCTAATCCAGATGTGAATTCTCAGAGAAAGTGCAGCTACATTGAGTCTGTGTTTTAGCTCAGTTGGGTAGGTAACTATCTTAGAATCATGAGGTTGTTGGTTCAAATCTTTTCTGGATTTTTGAAGCTGCTGGTGTAAATCGCTGACTCAGGAGTAAAGAGGCCTGCCATAAAGTTGGAAGGTTGTGGCTTTGATTCTTGGTGCATTTTTAAGTCCAGTCCCCAGAAGCAGGGATCAGATCCTCTGAGAAACATGAACAGATGTGTATCTCAGTGGATTAGTGGAAAAGCCAACTGACTGTAAATCAGGAGTTCACAGGTTCAAATCTTACCAGGGGTTCATCTGTTTTAAAAGTCTGAGTCCAAATATAGACTTCAGGAGACCTGGACAGGAGTTGGCCTTTCAAATCTAACCAATGTCTTTAAGTTTCCAAGATTGAGATGTGAAACACAAGATGTGAAAATGGTCCTCAGCAGCAAAGATAATCACTCATGGAGATGTGCAACTCTAGTATGAAAATGGTCTTCAGCAGCAAAGATTATCACTCATGGAGATGAGCAACTCTAGTATGAAAATTGTCTCCAGCAGCAAAGATTGTCGATGAAGGAGAAGTTCTACTCAAGTATGAATATGGTCTTCAGCAGCAAAGATCATCCCTCATGGAGATGTGCAACTCAAGATGTGAAAACGGTCTTCAGCAGCGAAGATCATCATTCATGGAGATGTGCAACTCAAGATGTAAAAACAGTCTTCAGCAGCAAAGATTAGCACTCATGGAGATATGCAACTCAAGTACGAAATCTGTCTTCAGCAGCAAAGATTGTCGATGAAGGGGATGTTCTACTGAAGATGTGAAAATGGTTTTCAGCAGCAAAGATTATCAGTCATTGAGATGTGCAACTCTAGTATAAAATGGTCTTCAGCAGCAAAGATTATCACTTATGGAGATGTTCTACTCTAGTATGAATATGGTCTTCAGCAGCAAAGATTATCACTTATGGAGATGTGCAACTCAAGATGTGAAAATGGTCTCCGGCAGCAAAGATTGTAGATCATAGAGATGTTCTAATCCAGATGTGAAGTCTCAGAGAAAGTGCAGCTACATTAAGTCTGTGTTTTAGCTCAGTTGGGTAGGTAACTATCTTAGAATCATGAGGTTGTTGGTTCAAATCTTTTCTGGATTTTTGAAGCTGCTGGTGTAAATCGCTGACTCAGGAGTAAAGAGGCCTGCTATAGAGTTGGAAGGTTGTGGCTTTGATTCTTGGTGCATTTTTAAGTCCAGTCCCCAGAAGCAGGGATCAGATCCTCTGAGAAACATGAACAGATTTGTATCTCAGTGGATTAGTGGAAAAGCCAACTGACTGTGAATCAGGAGTTCACAGGTTCAAATCTTATCATGGGTTCATCTATTTTAAAAGTCTCAGTCCAAATATAGACTTCAGGAGACCTGGACAGGACTTGGCCTTTCAAATCTAACCAATGTCCATAAGTTTTCAAGATTGAGATGTGAAACACAAGATGTGAAAATTGTCCTCAGCAGGAAAGATCATCAATCATGGAGATGTGCAACTCAAGATGTGAAAATGGTCTCCAGCAGCAAAGATTATCGATCATAGAGATGTTCTACTCTAGTATGAATATGGTCCTCAGCAGCAAAGATTATCACTCATGGAGATGTGCAACTTAAGTATGAAAATGGTCTCTAGCAGCAACAATTGTAGCTCATAGGGATGTTCTACTGCAGATGTGAAGTCTCAGAGAAAGTGCAGCTAGTTTGAGCCTTTGTTTTAGCTAAGTTGGGTGGGTAACTATCTTTGAGTCATGAGGTTGTTGGTTCAAATCTGTGTATTTTTGAAGCTGCTGGTGTAAATCGCTGTCTCAGGAGTAAAGAGGCCTGCCATAAAGTTGGAAGGTTGTGGGTTTGATTCTTGGTGCATTTTTAAGTCCAGTCCCAGAAGCAGGGATCAGATCCTCTGAGAAACATGAACAGGTGTGTGTCTCAGTGGATTAGTGGAAAAGCCAACTGACTGTGAATCAGGAGTTCACAGGTTCAAATCTTACCAGGGGTTCATCTTTTTTAAAAGTCTGAGTCCAAATATAGACTTCAGGAGACCTGGACAGGACTTGGCCTTTCAAATCTAACCAATGTCCTTAAGCATTCAAGATTTGAGTCAAAATAAAGAAGGAAAAGCCCCCCTGAGGCTCTGCTGCATGTCTGGATCCACAGCCTAATGAGATAGTAGACTGACTCAGAGTCTGGAGGTTCCAGGTTCAACTCCCATCTTGGTCTCAGTGAATTTTAAAGCCACATCCTGAACAACGAGGATAAATGCGCCAGGAGAAGAGATGGTAGTGTGAAGGGTATGGCGGCGGTGACACAGAGGACTGGACTAGACTAGTTCTGCAGGGGATGCTGGGGTTCAAACCCCACTGTGGCCGGTACCTGGATCAAGGCATGCCTGATGGAGAAGGGGGGACGCGGTGCGGCGCCCCCCTGGGGAGTCATCAGAGATGTAAGTAGGGGGTTATGCAACAAAAATGCAGACACAGCAGGAGTTTTACAGGATGGAGTCTTTATTTGCGTGCACAGATGATCACTGAGCCCCTCATGAGGACTTCATCGCCGCTGCTGTAGAAGCAGGAAATACTTACCACGGTCAGGGTACCAAAGTATCATTTATTTTGAAAGGGCATTTGAAAGTACGGAAATCAAGAAAACGGACAATTTCACTCGTTTTTCGATTCGTGTCCAGAATCGAAAAACGAGTGAAGTTGTCCGTTTTCTTGATTTCCGTACTTTCAAATGCCCTTTCAAAATAAATGATACTTTGGTACCCTGACCCTCCAGGCTCTCCAGGTCCTCTCTGGCCTGCTCCCTCTGCTCATTCAGCAGCCTGCAAACAAAAACCACATGAACTCACATCCCACATAAATAAACGTATGGATGAGTCCTTTACTCACATGAGTTTCTGCAGCTTTGCGTCCTTCTCCTGCTCTTCAGTCTTCAGGTTGTCGTAGTCTGACATCAGCCTCTCCTGCTCCAGCAGCAGACCCTGGTTCAGACTGAGAGGAGACGCTCGCTAAGCTCTGATTGGGCGCTTTTTAACGGCAGAGTAACTGTCTAACAAGTCATATGACTAACAAGTCATAAATTTACCAGAAAAAGAAAACTGGAAATTTACGTCAACTAAAAGGTAGATTTTTTTTTTGTCATTATAAAATCCAAAAGAGCCATGGAAAAAGAAAATGACAAGAGTAGAAGCTGTTTTCCTTCCATAAGTCCTACAGTTGATCATCTAATCAGCAGATTTTTCTTGGTAGGATTGATCAGTGAGGAAATGATCCAAGAATGATCACAATATCATTATTCCCCAGACTCTGAAGAGACATTTCTGTTCACTGTTTTCAGTTTGGATCCTTGTAAATTCACTAGTTTACAATGTTCAGTTCTGACATTAGAAATTTGAAATTTTAAAGTGCATGATGTAATAATTTAGGACTTTTGAACTAGAAAATTCTGAGTTCAGGTTCTTGAAAAAATACGACTTTATCATCTCAAAAATGTACTTTTAAATGTCACCTTTTTCCAAGAAATGTACAGATGCTCTTTATTTTGTTCAACCTTTTAGAGGGCTCTAATACTTCCTCTTACATGACATTTTCGATCATGACTATATAAATAAAAGTTCATTATAGGCGCCCCCCCTAGGGGTTCCTGGACCCCAGGTAGGGAACCTTCACATGACAACAATGTAACAGGTGTGTGTAGACTTTTAGAGCCAGTGTAAAGCCAGACTACAGTCGTATGCAGCTCAAAGTTCCTGACTCAGTAAAGAGGAGTGGTACAAGGATTTTACATCCTTCCTCATGAGGATCACATACAATAGACAGTCGTAATGCAACTTTAGGATCATTTAAACCAGCATAAAGAGGTTCAGTGAGAACCAATCAAATCTGTGGAAATATAGATCTAAAAAACATCAAACATGAATAGGTTTGTTGATTTTTCTACTGCTTCATTCGTCTCTGTGGACTTGAAGTCAACCTTTTAGGCCCGGTTTAGACAGTTTTAGACTAAATTCCAGATCCAGTTCAAGTCTTGTCACAAACAGTTATTAGTCTAAATGAGTAAAACTCAACGTGTGGCTTCATTGGGATGGTTTGTGGCTCTTTAATGTCTTCATTACAAATATTTTTCCCCAGAAAACCTTAAAAAACTTTCACCTCAGGAATGATCCATATCAAGTCACATTAATCAGTTTTTTTCCCACTCTTATATGGGAGGCTTTAATTGTCAACCTTTATTTTTTCTCTTACTTTTTTCATTACCCTTATTTCTCATTCTTCTCCCTTTTTTCCTTTTTTTGACACTTTTAATCCATTTTTGCCTCTTTAAGCCCATTTGTGCCACTTCTTCCTGCCAGTTTTGTAGTTTTTGCTATTTTCATCCTGCTTTTTGCTATTTGTAATTATTTCCCCTTTCTGGCAATTTTTTGGCCACTTTTCACCCAATTTAAGCTGCTTTTTGACATTAAATGACACTTTTTACATTTTTGTCACTCTCTGCAGCATTTTGCCCATTTAGTCACTTTTTACCAATAATTTACCACATTTTTGCCACTTTTTGACTATTTAACTCAATTTTCACCATATTTATACATTTTTTGTTGCTTTTTACAATTTAAGTCACTTTTCACATCATTTTTTAGCCCGTTTTGCCACTTTTTGCCCCTTTCAGTCACTTTTCACCACGATTTTACCACATTTTTGCAACTTTCTGACCATTTTTATCATCTGTTGCTCCTTTTTTATGTCGCTTCTCACCCATTGTTGCTACTGTTCACATAGTTTTTAATATTTAATGCCTATTTTTCGCCTATTCACCAATTTTTTGCTGCTTTTAGCCGTTTGTCACTTTTCATTCATTTTTGCATCTTTTTGCCCATTTTTCACTAATTTTACCATATTTTTGCAGCTTTTTGCCCAATTTACTTTCTTTTATCCATTTTTTTTTACATATTTTTGCTGCTTTCTGACCTTTTTTTCATCTGTAACTCCTTTTTTAATGTCACTTCTCACCCATTTTTGCCATTTTACACCTGTTTTTTGCCATTTTAATCCAATTTTGCGCCTTTTCACCATTTTTGGCTGCTTTTGGCCATTTTAATAACTATTCATTCATTTTTACCATATTTCTGCATCTTTTTGCCCATTTTAGTTATCATCTACTATTTTTTAACCACATTTTTTCAGCTTTTTGCCATTTTAGTCACTTTTCAATATTTTATACCAAATTTTTGCTGCTTTTTGCCCAGTTTAGTCACTTGTTACTATTTTTTTTACCACATTTTTGCAGCTTCTGACTATTTTTATCATCATAACTCCTTTTTTATATCACTTTTCCCCCATTTTTGCTACTTGTCACCTGTTGTTGCCATTTAATGCCTATTTTTCGCCTTTTCACTAATTTGTTTCCGCTTGTTGGCCATTTTAGTCACTTTTCACTATTTTTAGCACATTTTTTGCTGCTTTCTGACCATTTTTGTTATCTGTAACTCCTTTTTTGACACTTTTCACCCAGTTTTTGCCATTTTATTCCAATTTTGAAACTTTATACCATTTTTTTCTGCTTTTTGATCATTTATGTCTCTTTCAATCCATTTTTGCCACTTTTAACCACTTTAATTGTGGCTATTGCAAAGTTTTTTTTTTTTTTTTAACAATTTGGCTCTTTGGTTGAGCAGTTTTCAGTAACACTGGTCTAAATAATTAGTATACTTATTTTACTGCTGACTTTGATTCAAATATTTCACGCCATGTGTTTCTTCTTATGTCTGTTCTCTCTAATGTCTTTAAAAATGTAGTTGGATTTAAAACAGTCAGACTTACTCTGTGAGCTTGTCCAGCATCCTCTGCTCGTCTTCGATCTGGTCTCTCAGTGGGCTCAGCTGTTTGTGGTGAGACTCTCTGTGGTTCTCCAGCTGCTCCTCCAGAGTTTTCTGTGCCACACAGACACAAAAAACATTAAGCTATTTCACATTTCTGTGACAGAGATTCTCAGTGACATGTTTCCTCCTCACCTTTATATCCCTGTCCCCATCGTGTCTGCCGATGTCCTCCTTCTCCTTCTCCTCTCCTGACATCTCGTGTGTTTTCTCTGATGAAAAACAAAGAGGAAAATTCCATCAAGTTAACCTGTTTTTACTTGAGCGAAGATGTTTTAATGGTTAATATAAATGTGCGAACCGTGAGCCTGCAGCTTAGCGAGCTCCTCGATAAGAGCGTCCTGGCTCTCCTCCAGCTGTCTCTTCTTCTGCTCCATGTTCTGCATGTAGTCCATCAGAGACTTGATCTTGGCCTGGTGCTGCACAGACCACACAAAAATGTGCTGTTTGTTTGTGCTGCTCACTTCCTGCCAATGTTTATATGTTCCCATTTTTTAAATATCTATTTATTTACTTACACTAGGAAGCAACCCGACTTCATCTGTCCACACAAACATTTGTGTGTCAGCCATGTTTGTCTGTTGACACCACCAGGAGGAAGGAAAGGTGTGCATGCATGTGTTTCATTGTCAGTCACACTGCCAACTACTGGCCTGGCATGCATACTACAGCAGTTTCAGGCACATTAGTGGATCTGATTGACATTTAAACACCAAACCTTGAAAAACAAAACAAAACAAAACAAAACAAAACAAAAAAAAAAAACAAAAACAAAAAAAAACAAACAAACAAAAAAAAAAAAAACAAGAAGACAAGGGATTCTGTTCTCAGAGGATAGTTATTGTGTAAAAATGGCTGTATAGTGATAATCATGCTAAATGTGCTGCTTTTTGACCACAAAAATAAAAATGGCAGACTTCCTGTTTGTTTTAAGGCATGGGTCTGAAAGGCTTTTTTGTAGAACTTAAAATGATGTATAAGCTCAAGAATTAACAAAATCCTCGGATAATTCTGCTGTAGGGGCTGAATTCTCAAATTACTGAAGGGGGCGTTACTGAGCCAAAAAGCCATGCCCACCGAAAATCATCCAATCATTCACCTCATTTTGCTACTGGGTGTTTTTCTGCCAAGTTTCATGGCTTTACAAGTTTTGTAAGCACTAGATAATTCTACTTCCTGTTACATGGCGAATGAAAACTTGTCACCGCCACCCCATTTTAGGTAAGGACTCTTGACCTTCAAATTTGAGTAATATCAACCTTGAGGAATGTGCCTGGGCTAATTTCAGCAGGATTTGGCCAATCTTGTAATAAATGGAAATTTTTTAGTGAGCATCAGCCACTTTTATCTCATGATATCACAATTTAAGGGGCCGCCATGGCCACGCCTTTTGACTACTGAGAAAATCCCAAATAACTTTGGACCTAAGACATTTCTTCTTGTTCTACACCAAAGATCAAGTAGTTTGGATGAAGGCCCTCAGACAAGTTCGTTCAAATACGACCTCTAAAATATGGCTTGTTTTACCAAAAAATTCAAAATGGACAACTTCCTGTTTGACTTACGAAATGGGTCCAAAAGGATTTTTTTTTTTGCATCCTGACATGACACATCTGCCCACACATGTTCAAAATCCTAGGTTAAACCTACTTGGGGGGGCTGAATTTTATAAATGTCCTAGGGGGTACCACTGAGCCAATAGGCCATGCCCACCTAAAAAATGAACAACAATCATCTAAGAATGCCAATGAGATTTTTTTTTTTTTTTGCCAAGTCTCATTGCTCTAGATGTCTTACAACCATTTGAAAAATCTACTTCCTGTTTCATGGCAAACAAAATTCACCATGGCCACGCCCTTTAATGTAGACATGTGAACATTGTATATGTGTAAGGCCAACTCCTTGGGAACAGCCTGACTGAATTTCAGAATGATTTGTCCAACCATGTAGGTACTGCAATGTGAAATTCAGGAGTAGTGACTTTCTGTTGCCAGAGGGTGGCGCTACATAATTTTTTAAAATTTCAAGTATGGATGTGTTCTGGCCTGGACTGTTATCAAGCACATGAAATCTGTCTCAGATATGACCATGTATACTAGAGTTATGACTGTTTAAAAAATTTTTGTGAGACAAAATGGTGATTCTTGACTTAGTCGCCCCGCCGAGTCAACGCCCTGTGACGAAAAGTCAATTATATTTTTTACAAAGCTTAATCCACTTCTTTAGTCCTTCCTGACACAAATTTGAAGTGGATATCTTGGATAGTTTTTTTCACTGTAGCTTGCCCCATAAACCTTGACATTTCCTGTCACCACTAGGTGGCGCTTTGATCTGTTCAAAATCTGACCATATGAATGGGTGCAGGCAATGACCATCAATATTCCTGAGTGATGTTAGTCCATTTGGACAATACACAGCTGAGTTATAAACTACTTCCTGTTTACCAAAGAAAATGCAAATTTGAGGGCTCGCCATGGCCGCACTTTTCGACTAATGAGAAAACCCCAGATAACTTTTTATCATCCATGTCTCATGTAGCTCTGTGCTGAAGTACAAGTCGATCGGATGAAATCCCTCAGCAGAGTTAATCCAGATATGACCCCTGAAAAAGGCCAAAAACAGCCCCTTTTTTGCATATTTATTCAAAATGGTGGATTTCCTGTTGGAGATAGAGTGTAGGCCAAAGAGGCTTTTTTGTAGATCTCCCCAAGCCGCACCTGCACACAAAATTTCATGAATCTATTACAAAGTCAAAGGAGGGGGCTTTAACTTTGAAAACTGTTAGGGGGCGCTATTTTTGCAATTCTGAATTTTCATGTTGGAGACCTAAAAAATATAAAAATTTTCACAAGACCGGATGTACGTGCAAAGTTTCCCTTGAATTCAGAAATGTTAAGGGTCTCAAAAGTCCAAACAATGACGGCAAATACGTAAGTAAGATAATTCTAGCAAATACAATTGGGTCCTTGCACCTCTCGGTGCTCGGGCCCTAATTAAAAAAAACTTTAGACACCATGATTGTATAGTATCTTACTGTATAAATCATGGAATTGTAATAAAGATACTGCAAAATAGGATAAGAAAAGAGTCAGATTGCTCCATTTGCCACAGTTTTTATTTTTTTTATTGCATAGCTTATTTTCCTTATTTTCTTAGTTTAAAAAAACTGCATATTGTCTCATGTAGTGGCAGTGAAGTGTCACGTTTAGTTTTCAGTACTATCTGGGCTGATGATACTAAAGTGTATGAGTAGAGAGAGACCAAAACTGCCATGCATCACAACTGTTGTTGTTGATTACTACTAATAAAGACCTTTATATATCTTCTGCCCACTCTGATGTTGTGCTAATCCTGAACAGATTTTGTTGATGAAGTCTGCCGGCTCTTTGCCAAAGAGTCTGACACGTCTGTGGTTTCTGAGAGATGCCAACTTTTTCCAGATTGCTCATAAATAACCCAAACTTATTTGTCACCCAGAGAGCCTGAGCTGAACATATTGTCCCTCCTTCTTCCCTCTCATCCCTCTTAGCTATCGATTAGCCCCTGAGCCCAGGTACCCCACTTAGATTGGCGACTCTTCACTTCCTGTCTAATGCTGAGGCTGAGTTCAGCGTGGACTCTCATAGAGCGGCACTTGGAGGGGACAGCACTGGGGCTAACCTGGCAGCAGCAATGTGCCAACGGCTGGCAAGCAGTGAGGAGCGACATCTGCTGTTCCCCTGCGCTCAGGTCCTCATCCACCCAGCCCTGCAGAAGGCAGATTTCAACCTGCACTCATACCAGCAAAATCATGCTGAGCCCATATTGTTTCGTGCCCGGATGGCATTCTGCTTCCTGCAGAACCTCAATGGAGACTTTTCTGTGAGCCAAGATGTGTTGGAAGGCTATCATGCCCCTGCCGAGCTCAGGCCATGCTATGAAAGGTGGCTCTCCCCTTCCAACCTGCCTCCTGGGTGTCACACAAGGGGTTACTGAGAGCAGAAAACCCCAGAATATAATGGGGAGGTGTGCTAGCTATCAAAGCTTCTTTAGAACATTGACTGAATAAATAACAGGTCCAGCCAACGTGACATCACCTATTGGTTTGTTGACTGCCTTTTAAAGCTTTGACTCTGGGATTTGGCCACCACTAAGTTTGTTTTAAATGCCAGAGGAAAATTTATTTGAACTACTGAGAGGCCCTCAAGGAACAAGAGTTTGATAAAGTTATCAAAGCTGTACTGTCTGGGACTGGGAGTAACTCATTAGCCTGATGAGATAACCATAGTTTTAGACAGACTGAGGTTTTTATTTGTGGTAGAAGCTGGCATGAGTTGTTTATTTAAAATGGGTACAGATAGGCTGGATTTTCTGACTTTATGGAGGGCGACCCAATTCAAGTCTTGTTGCAACCTATGTCTGAATAATCCTCAAGTGTATGGTGTCAGCAGGGCCGTTTCTGGGCATAGGCGATATAGGCGGTTGCCTAGGGCGCCACGCTGACGGGGGCGCCGTCATGAGACCTGTACATTTTGAATTGTTCCACCAAAGTAACAGATCATCATCTTCTGCACACCTGTAACCTCTGCGTCCCTCATTTGTGAAACAGTCTAGCCTCATCTCTGCCACACTTTCTCTCTCGCTCTCTCTCTCTCTCTCTCTCTCTCCATGCGCGCCCCCAGCACATGCACACTGGGAGCTGAGCAAGATGTTTAGAGAAAATAAGTTTTCTTTTTACTCGTTCAAACAGCGCTGGACGGACAGGATGCAGAGATAGAGCCCTGCGTCGGACAGCTAACACCCTACCTGCCCATCCCCCCCTGATTTCCTGACCATTAACACCTGCGCGTGCAGTGGGTGTCATCCCACTTGCACCCGCAACATGCGCGTCCAATTCCTCCTAAAGTCTGACCAGCCACGTAAAACACAGAATGACAGAAGCTGCGTTCAGTTTAAGAAATTATAGTATTACGTTCACTTAAGCACTGCTTAAGTTTTCCTCAAATAACAGAATGTTGGCTCAGTATCTCTGTGCCAGTGTCCCTTCCTGTGTGTCATGACGCGCATCTGAGCAGTGGAGATGCTCATAGGTCTGCAGCGCTATGAGGAGCATTAAAGCTTTTGTGCGCATTTAAAGAAAGTAGACTGTGCCTTGTTTACTAATTTAAACAGTTTTAGTGCAAGCAAAAATTAAATTCAGACCTGATCCCAACGCAGCTCTCTAACTTTGTTCTTTCAAAGTAAAGTAAAATCATACTTCATTCATTAATGGAGCTAACAGAATAATTCTCATTAAAAACTGCTGCAAGTGCTCTTGAAATATGTCTGTAAGTAATTATTTCCTAATACTGTATGTTTATAACCCTACGTTTCTGACACTGTGCTGATATGATGTGTAAATCCTGTGTGGTGGATAAGTTTATCAGTCAGAGGTGGAGCCATGGGGGGGCTTGTAGGATCTCTGCTTCTAATGTTTTCTCAAAACATGAAGCCTTTAACTCTGGTAAAAGTACGTTATCTCTGACTGATGAATGTAAAAAGAACTATCTCAGGTTTTGATAAACAGATTGACCCTGCTGATCACAACATGGAAATTTCATTCTTGTTGCCAAAACCCCCAAATCAGATGTTTTTTTTTTTTTTTTTTATCTTTGAAGCACATGCTACAGAATAAATAACAACCTTACAGTTAATATTTCTGCATTTTTAAATAAATATGCATCTTTAACCACACATTTGGCCGGGGGGGTCACCAAATTTTAAGTTCGCCTAGGGCACCAAAATGGCGAGAAACGGCCCTGGGTGTCAGTATAATGATAACCTTTTAGTAAAAGGTTAGAGATGTAGCTGGGAGAAAGGTGATTTAGAATTAATTCTAAATCACACTGTATATCACCAGAGTAAGTGTGAATGTCGTGCATTCCTGTTCTGACATAAAGCCTAGCATGATTATGTCCCTGACTAAGTTAGGAGCTTCCCTAACCTCAAATCTAAAATATCAATGATACTTGATATAATGCACTGCCTTGATTTGAATCTTATATATCAGTATCAGCAATTCAAAGTTGTCAGTAATGCAGCTGGCAAAGGCATGTCTATGGTTGCCATGGTTTGCGTTATTCCTCGGTAGCTGCGCACGTGCAGCTCGGTCGTGGCTACGTCATGTGTTTTGTTGCTCTGATTGACCCGTAAAGATGTGACAGACAGAACGTTCATCCAGTCACACTCTGATTTTTTTCCAAAGCCTCTGCCTTTTCCCAAACACTTAGTATTGAAGGTTTCCAGATGGATGTGCTTTACGTATCCATCTGGCGTGTTGTTTAAAAAAAATTAATATCTGAAACAGCTTCCTTTCTATTTCTCTACCTTGATAGGATGCATCTTTTAGTTTTAGGTAAACAGTCCTCAGTCACTTGAAGTATTTTTTTTAATAACTGCACTTAAATTATATGAAATCATTCCTCACCTGGCAGTTTTCCCAGTATGCATTTTGGCATTAGACACGTTTTTGCACCCTGAGTGAAGTTACCGACTCAGTTAGGGAGATCCTGCCTGTGGAAAAGAATGAATTAATTAAAGCTATAGGAAAAGTACTAAAACATGTTGTTCTTAGTCAGATTTAAACAGAACTTTTAAGAGAAGGAAAGTTTCCACAGTGTAGTTTAACTGATAAAAAGTTATGTTATCCAAACATAAATATATGCTGGGTTTCTTGTTTATGTAAACCATATACATATACATATACAGAAATATACAAGTAAAATTGAGTTAAAGTGGCACAGTACCTGCAACTTTAAAAATACTGTTTTTTTTTTGATTACTTTAAATGTTTATGGGCTTAAGTGAAAATTCAAGCAGGAAGAGTGCTTCTGCTCATTCTTTAGTCACCACCTGTCAGATTTTAAATCTGTCATTCTCTCTCTTGTCGTTCTGGGTGGATACTGCAACCCTCCACCCCAGTCACCTCCATTCAGTTAATCAGCGTCTAGTCCAGATCCGCACAGGTCTCCTTCTCATCTCACTCTGCATACCTCAGTCTCCTCCTCCACACCACCTCATTGGTTCCTGGGTCAGCTTCCTAATACTATCACCAATGTCTAATCACCAAGGACTCTTTCAGTATTTATCTATAGATATTTGTGTTAATGTGTGTTTTGAGAGGTTAGGGGGCTTAAAATATTTTCATCTGCCAAAGGAGGGTTGGACAGAAAAAGTGGGAGAACCATCAATTTAGAACTTGAGGTGTATTTAATGGAACATGCAATGACTCAAAAACCCACCTTCCTTTAGCCTCACCTCAGAATCTGATATCCTGATGGATGACCGGGTTCTTTACAGAAAACAGCTCCTGGACTTGGAAATGGAAGTTGCCAGGTAGTTTATGATGGAAGGCTTTCGTAGCATGATGAACATCTTTGACCAGGGCTGGCTCTCTTCATCCTCTGCTGTGCAGGTTGTTAAAAGCTTTGCTCACTTTATAGAAACACTGTAAGGATCATAAACAGGATCACACAATGCACTGTATTCTGCTTTCTACCTTATTTTACATTTTAATAAACATAGCTGGCCTCCTGTGGCAGAGTTTTCTTCTTTATTAAAAGTATATTGTTCACACAGGAATAAAACCCCATACAAATCTTTAAACAGAACCTGATTTATTCTGAAAGTGAAGGCAGCCTAAGGACAAAAAGTCTGAAAACAATTTCTGGCATCAGTTTAACAATATAGAATCTACTGCTAAAAGGCAAATGTCATGCCCTCGCCTTAAGGAAAGCATGCCTTTTTAACACAGATGTAAGACATCTCCCATTTGGTTTCAGGATACTCAGCCTGCTCTCTCTTTCTGTGTTTGCAGTCTCCATAGCAACAGACTTCTCTGTTTCCTCGCCGCTGCTTGTGCTGTTGTGTGGCCAGGTGAAGGCACCTACATGTTATCCACTTGACAAGCTGAGCATGCTCCGGCAGACCCGCTGATATCCCCAGCTAGGGACGTTTGACACCAGGTAAAGCATGAAGGGAACAGGCACGGTGGAGGATAAATGGAAGCAGAGCGGCTGGAAGATAGAAAAGAAGTATGCAAACAAGGTGCTGGTAGGGAACTGGGCAGAGGATAGACTAAAGGTAGGAATTTAATCTGCATATTAAAATTTTGGAAAGGATTTTTCTTCATCAGGGTGTTGAGTTTAACTGACAGTGAACCGAGGTTAGTTCCACTCTCACAGGTGGAGCAGACGACCATGAGATGTCTGTTAAAGCTGTTCTTCTTCTGGGAGGCAATGGCATACGATAACAGGGTCATTTACATAATAAATGCCCTGGTCAAGTTTTCCTTTTTTGCTTCTGTTAGGTTCTTTGCAGATGACCTCACGCAGCAGTAGAGAACTCTTAATGGGGGGGCAAGGAGTGATTTCTACATGGCCAGAAAGGCCGTGTTTTAAGCTGCTTATAACTATGCAAAAGGTTCAAAGTGCAAAAATATAACATTTTTTCATTCTTGGGCTATGCTTGTCTCGAAAATAGTGAAATACTCAGGCAAAAAAAATTTCTTCATTTGGTACCAGGTTGGCTTTTTAAATGTGATTTAAATTACGACTAGCTACAGTAGCTCACATAAAAGAGCTGTTTTGAAGAACAGGCTGTGTGAATGGCACATCTTTACTCAGTTGTTTACCCCACAAGGATTAATAGTACAAATACAAATTTTTATACATTAAAGGGACTCAGCTAGCCTGTTAGCTCTGTACTAGACTCCCCAAGACTCTTGTTTCCCTTCATCTGGCTAGACAACGCTAGATGTTAGCAGGTCTGCAGGGCTTAGTAATTTGTGATGTTGATCGCCTTCAAGCCAGGCAAATCTGTTAAGCTGTGGTAAAAACCTCTTTATTGTAACGTGTAGGATGTAGAAATTTTCTGATGATAATTGCAGCATACAGGTCCACTGAGAGCTGCAACTTTCCTCTATCCCCATTCGTTGTTAATGCCGATCCCCCACCTGCTGTCCTCAACGGACATTCAGGATCACTTACTTGCAAACAACATATACCACTCCTGTTCATGTATGAGTGAGATTGGCTGATACTGATCATGTTTTGTGCTGTGATATAGTAGCTGGTAGCAGACAGAGCAGAGTAGCAGAGGCCATCATTTCTGGCTTTGGCCCCAGTCTCTTTAGAACTGAAGAAGACTGGAAGAGCGGTGAAACTTCTTCAAGAACCTCGATCAAGTCCAGTCTCCCCCTTGATGAAAGTTTGGACTACAGGTGGCAGCACAGCCTGAAAAAGGAGAACAATTGTCATCTTCATGCAGTCAACTTTGAAAACAGTCATTCACATCCTCTAAAGGAGCAGTGCAATTTAAAATGCATTTTGAGATTAAAAAGCAGTAAGTGTCTGCACATAACAGACTAATTTCACCTCCAAACATCTGTGTTATTTATATTCACTGCAAAGATCTACATTTTATTTTCTTGATGTTGCATTTGATGAGGTTTTATTTACCTTTGTTTAATACCTAAACTCTAAGTTCGTCTTCAGCTTTATTATCCCCTGAGGGAAATTTGCTTCACAGCCAGGTAAAACCATAAACATAGAAAACACAATATCACAGACTCAGCTGCAGGCAACACTGAAATACAAGAATCCCTTAAAGAAGAACTGAAAAAAAACTCTTCTTTAAGGACTTTTGTTGTGCAAGTGAAATATGTCAAAGTGGATCTTTTTTAAATGTAGTTGTGTAACGGCTGTATACATAGAAGACTTTTTCAACCTGGTGCATTTTGTCCTTGAACATACAAGAACTTGAGCCTTAGGTTTTATCATCTTGTAAAAGGTTTAAGACAAATCAGTTGATTTAGTACCGGTAATTTCACTGGCAACCTTGATGATGTGTTCCGACATATTGGTTCCCAACCTGGGGTCCAAGCACCCCAAGAGTGGTGCCACAGATTGCAGCGGGGCATAGGGCCCTGTCTGCTCTGACATTGTAATAATTGCATGTGCATTTATTTTTTAAAATCATGGTTAAAATCATGATGTACAATTATGTTTTAGGGCTACCCTACGAAATAAAGAAATAAAAAGGGCTGTAAGTTATAGAAAAAACTTGACATTTTTGGGATTATTAAAGGCATATGATTTACAAGAAACCACACAAATTTCAGAGTTTCAAACAAAATGTAAATTCTGAGAAAAAATTAAAATTTTCAAGGTTGAAAAGTTGCAAATGTTGAGATTATCAACTCGGAAATGTCAACATTAGTGTAAAGTTGAAAGCAACCCCAGTTTACAGAAATGTCTCCTCTAAATCCAGGTGATAATGATCATGTGAGGATTCTGGGATTAAATCACAAATATTTCCTTACTGCCCAGTCCCAGTGAGAATTATTATTTGACAAGGCTCTAAACTGCAGAACAGCTTCATCTTATATGATCTTTTTCCAATCCAATCAACTTTTTTCAACTTTACAATCTCCAAAATTTCAAGTTTCTATCCACAAAAAAATTGTTTTTTGTCTCAAAATTTGTGGATCCTCTTTTTATTTGATTTGATTTTTTAAAATTCCATTTTTAAAAAACTATTCTATTCTATTTCTTTTTTTTTTTTTGCCCTTTAAAGCCTCAAATAACAGCCAGAAAATTTATATTTTTAGGAATGGAGACTTTTGAAGAAAACTGAAAAAATTGCCATAACATCTTACATAATTTTTTTTTTGTTTTGTTTTTTTTTTGTATCAAATTTGATACAAGAGGCATTTTTGCCAACTGATAATCTACTGGAGAGCATTTAAAAAAAAACATTTATCAGATCATTTACTAAAGTTTTTGAAAGAAATTATTGATCATGTTTATTAGATGGAGGTCAGACAAAATGTGTATCAAATATGATGCAGTTAGCTTTAAATGGTGAGGAGTGCCCATACTATGCCACTGTAATGAAGAACAACTATGTGTAGGCCTGTTATAATGGGATTTTGCCACTGAAAATGATCAAATTCATAACTAATTTTCCAACTCGATCTTCGTTTCTTAGATACAAGTTGGTGCCCTGAGGAGAAAAAGTATGGAACCACTGTTCTTACCCTGTTTGCCAGATGAGCTGCATAATCATTTTATTTGATGTAACCTTATGACCCCCTTGTTTAGTCAGCTAAGTAGCTTTAATTTAATAAAAATTCCAACTAGGATTACTATTTTTAACTAACTGTTATGAGTTGAGGAGGATGACTGACCTGCAGCAGCAGCAGCAATTTGAGTTTTTTTCAGTAGTCAAAAGCACTTTATTTGATTCACAATGCCGATGTGCTTGATATGTATTGGCTGGTATTTGATGACATATACAATGACACATTTATTATTCATTCTAATCTACCAATCATGAGTTTTAATCAAAATCTCCTGATGATGATTGGTTCCTGTTCAATCACAGCATCTCTGTTTTGACAAAGTGTTAAGTTAGAGTGTTATAATGACTCCATTTAGGGGTAGACTGCCAATAAGCTCAGTAAAAGGATGAAAAAAAACTTGCCATGTGAAAAACTATATGTTTGTATTATTTCTTCTTAATCAAACATTGATGTCACTTTTACCTCAGACATCTAAGCCTCCTAAACTCCCTCCAGCCCTCTTCTGTCTCTTCAGTCAGCCTTTGTGGACAAAACATCTTCGTTCTTAGCTGATCTGTCTATGCATATGTAATGTTCCCTAAAAATATCTCCACATGCCACTATTGTTAAACTTTGCTGGGGAAAATGTAAAGAAAGACTCCTTTGGTGTGCATGATGTATCACTTTGACTGAGTCTGACCGGGTGGCGGCAGTGACAGGCATTAAAAATAACTTTAAAGATAATGTCAGTCTCATAGCTGATGGTTTGTTTTGCTTTAGCAGGTCATATAAAGGCTTCAGTATGAAAGCGAGTGTGTTTTATAACCACTTAAAAACTCCTCACAGTACGTCAAAGTATACAGCTTCAATTGATAGTGAGAGCACAGGCAATCCAAGCTTTAACATTCAGCGGATCCAAAACATAATGGCACACCAGTGGCAGCCTGCCAAGGGTTTTGTAGCACCTCAGCTGGTAGTCAAATCTATAGCAGAGTGATTAGGCAGCCTGAGTTGAGCTACATCAGCACAGCCTCCTGGTGAGAGAGGCTCGAGCTGGAGACTAATTGCATTGACGTGAGGTGCAGCCACGGGCTGCTGGTTCAGGATCAGAGGGAGAAATGACTTCAGAAATACTGTACAACAGAGCCGATCGATAGTGAAGTGTGAGCTTTGCTGATCCTTCGCACAGGGCTCATTGCTCTAGTCCCCTGTATATCCCCCTCTCTTCTTCTTCGCTCCTCTCTGCCATGTCTGTTTTTTTTCTGCCTGACACAGTTCACTCAGGAGCCAACGACAGCCAACAGCACCAGTCGTGTAGACTACAAGCCCCACTGGGACTTCAAGCCAGACGTTTCTGAGAGAAGATCTGCCCTGCTGAGAGCTGAGGTCAGCCTCTAACTGCTCATTCATGGCATTAACACCCATTGAATGCCTGTCACAGGCCTGCAAGTCAGGGCTTTCTTTTTCAGATCCCCGACACTTCTGCATAATATTGACGACCGAGATAAGGACTTGTGATAAAACTCTTTATGAAGCAAGCTTCTGTTCGCACTCGACACTCGTGAAAAATATGTAAAATCATCTCTCCTACCGGGCATTTAAAGGCCAGTTAGAGCAATTTGCTGCTGTCACATAGTGAGCCTTTGAAGATTATTGTAAAGGAGTAGGTCATGCCCTCTATATCTTAATCCACTGGAGGCCAATGCATACTGTACAAGCTATGCTGAGATGACTGTATTGTCTTCTAGGGGCTTCCATCCAAGCTGCTATTCGCCCATGATGCCCCACCACCCTCTCATTACGCTGTCACACAGTATGGAGAGAGCTACGGGTGGAGGCACAACAATGCTTTGCCCACTCTGCGACCCTGCCATCCCGGCAGCTTGACATGGCAGCATGGAAGGGCTGAACGGCCAATTTCTGGTAAGAAACAGCAATGCAACCCAGATTTATTTATACAAGACATTTCAAACATAGAGGGAATTCAAACTGCTTTACATATGCAGAGAGTCATGATATGATACAATTTAAGGCAACGATATGTAATTTTTCCGTCTTTTTAGTTGATAAAAGTTGTACTCCTCTTGCAAGAAGTGTGTGGAGCTTTACAGCACTAGTTCATACACCAGCCTTCAGCTTAAAAGAAACCAGATAGCCTATCTCAGTACTGTTGAATTCACTGGCTTATGCTTAGAGACAGTCAAGGATGGTAACAGATGATGCTAACAAGAGAAAAAAAGAGTGAGCAAGTAAGAACCTTGGGAAATACAGCAATCTGACTGTAGAGTGCACCTTCATTTGCCTTCATTCTTACAGCTGTCCCACAATTCATGACCCTGTGTGGACACACATGATTGCAAAAAACCTCTACTTTCTTGCTTGTGTAAAAAAGGCAGGGGCTGTTCCTGAAATAAAGGGATCAATAAAACTTTTCTTCCCCATCCACAAATCCACCACTGTAAGCAGCAGATTGCTTCCAGCTTTGTAAGAAGTGTGATTAGCTGATTCCCCTCTAGGCTCCAAGGTGCTGACGGGCTGTTGAAACACAGCCATGCTAAAACTGGGTGTGTGAGACATGACAAACTGAATTGCTGGCACTGCATCTGTCAAAACAGATATACACACTCAAACTTTCAAAACAAAATTGGATTAAACTTTCGCCTAGGGTAGAGTAAGGGTTAAGGTAAGGGTTAGGAAACCACAAGTAAACAAAAACCTGCAAAACCTAATGAAACGTATGAAAGACATACTTTATTAACCCCTGAATTGAAATTCATAGTTTACACTCCATTTTTGAACTGAGATACATGCAAACATGCATACATAATAAAGCTGAGTAAGCAGTCTGCTTACATAAAAAGCTCATCCTCCATGAAAACATTCTGATGCATGAAACGTAGCCTACATAGCTCTGTTAGCTGCATAAGTTACATGGCTAAGAGATCTAAGTAGCAAATGGAGCTAAAACTAGACCGCTCAAAGCCCATGGATATCTATACTAATGACGCTACGAGACTAATATAATGTAAGCTACATATCTATATTGTGTTCATAACTTAAATTGCTATGTTAGCTGTAGTTATGTTAACTGTAGCTACGCAGCTCCTCTTTTTAAAGCTCTGTTGCTTAAGCTAACTTAGCTATGTTGGCTTATATAGTAACGCTAACCATGTAGCTGGTGTAGCTATGTTAGCTTAAGCTAACAGCTTTCATTTTAGCTACATAACTTAGCTAAAACTAAAGCTCACAAAGCTCATGGATATCTACACAAATAAAGCAATGTAAGCTACATAGCTACATTATGTTCATAGCTTATGTAGCTACATTTGCTGTAGCAACATTTGCTAAAGCTTCTGTTGCTAAAGGTAACTTAGCTACATTGGCTTACATATTAACATAAACAATGTAGCTAGCATAGCTATGTTAGCTTTAGCAAAGGCTAACATAGCTTTTATTTTAGGTACATAAACTCAGCTAAAACTTAAGCTCACAAAGCTCATGGATATCTATACAAATGAAGCTACAAAGCAAATCTAACTAATATAAGTTATGTAACTACATTATGTTCATAGCTTAATTAGCCACATAAGCTGTAGCCACTTTAGCTGTAGCTATGTTTGCTATAGCTAAGTTTTCTGTAGCTATATTTGCTCAAGCCCCTCTTGCTTAGGCCAACTTAGCTACATAGGCTTACATAATAATGTTAACTTTGTAGCTAGCATAGCTATGTCAGCTGTAGCTAAAGCTAACATAACTTTCGTTTTAGCTGCATAACTTACTTATCTAAAACTAAAGCTCAAACTTAAGATCACAGAACTCATGGATATCTCTACAAATTAAGCTACAAAGCTAATCTAATCAATATAAGCTATGTAGCTACATTATATTCATAACTTATGTAGCTACGATAGTGGTAGCTGCTTTTGCTGTGGCTACATTTGCTTAAACTCATGTTGCTAATGCTTCTGTTGCTAAAGAAAGCTTAGCTACATTGGCTTACACAGCAACATCAACTATGTAGGTAGTGTAGCGATGAAATGTTGCTTAGTCTGTGATATTTGCAATGTAGTTACTTCATGGATGTAACTGCAAGTATTTGTCTATGAGTTAAGCTCATTTAAAATACCGGAGGTATGTTTAACTGGGGAACCTCAGCGCTTCTGTTCTGACAGAGACAGCGTCTCAGATTAATGTTCTGCATAAGGGGCCAGCTGAGATCTATGGTCTGCAGCCAGACTGTCATGGATTGGAGCTGCAACAAAAACTGATAATGCTATGACTTGTCAATGGGTGAAGATACATTCAGTGGACGCCAAAGCACACCAAACTGAATCAATCAATCAATCAATCAATCAATCAATCTTTATTGTCATTACACAAGTACAATGAATTTGAGGTAGCAACTCTCTGATCTCGTGCAAAAAATTAAAGGTAATCATTACATAAAGTTACTTTAAAATGATGAAGAATGATTGCAGAACTTATAAGTCAAAGCTATAATGAGGATGAGGATGTTTGGAATTCTTGTGTGCATTTTGTTGACTCTAAAGGACTATGCTAGTCTTGTTTTCTGTGCCTTCTGCTGATGAAATCGTGTATGTTGCTTGTCGTATTCTCCAATGAAATATCTCCCACTCATTCCCTCCAACAAGCTAGCATTCTTCTCAATTTGCCAAGAAAATCTAAACAAGTCTCTTTTGGTTGTTGTGCTGTTGATCACTTTATTGGGATCCAGCCTGGTGTCTGGAGTTACAGGCATTAGTAATATATCCCCTGATAACTAGTCAGTCTTTTCACTGATGCTCCTATAGATCATATCAAGATTCATCTTTTAGATAAAGTCTGGTTCATATGCGGTGATCACTCCTTGGAGTGGGCTTATGTGATTTGATTAAAGGCATGGACAAACAGAGTTTAACATACATTTTTAATTGGCTGATGTTGGATTTCTTCCTAAAGATCTTCATCTCTTTCTAGGTTTAGATTGTTCAAGGCCATCAGAAATGTATTTTAGTCTGAGTTTTCAGAAACCAATCAGTCAGAAGAGTACTTTAAAATCAATCTTGTCTGTAACTTGAAGGCAGTGTGAAAATTTAAAACAGTATTAACGAGTGAGGGTCTCTTGGTTCAGAACTCGGTGTTATAAATGAGCTGAGATTTTCTGCTCTTCTTTTTAGGAAAAACAGACAAGAGACCATAATGGTCATCTGAGGCATGAATGAGTTTCTCTAAATCTTGTCTGAAATGAATTGAATTGATTCTTGTAAATTATTTGACATGTTAAATTGCAGATTTAGCTGCTGGAGCTCATATCTTAGTCTGTGAGAGATTTTATAACTGGGCTTTGGTTTTTGAAGCCCTGAAATCGAGCCCAGTATTAACTGTTATTCTTCTCTCCTTGCTGCCAATTGCAGTAAATTAACTCAGAGTGTAAGAGCATAGTTTAAATGCCACGCCACCATTGCCTGAAGGTGCACATTATACACAGGAAATGATATATTAAACCATGCAGGCACCAGCGCTGTGAGTGCAGAGCAAACACACTTTAGCGAATTAAATTTTGCATGGACCAGACACATCGGCAGTTGTGCTCATGAACAATTAAATCTGTGTGGCCCCAGATGCCTTTCCTTGTTCCAGATCAGTCACCAGTGTAATTAATGGCTGCAGTAACATGGCAGTTAACTTTCTCCTCTCTCTGTTCATTCACAGCCAACTCTGGCGCGCTGCAGTCCACAAAGCACCGTTTGGAAAAGCAGCAGTCACGCCTCCCATCGCTGACTGTGTACAGGTCAGCGTACCAGAGGCACCCACTTAGTGCCTTCTGCCAGAGCCGCTCTGCCAGGACCTCACGCGTGCACTCCAGCCACCTCCACGCAGCCAATCACAACAACAAGGACCTGGATCTGAGGCGGCGCTTGCTGCTGCAAGTCCCAGATCATTTTTCTGGTCAAAGTCAATACATACAACAGGTTTACAGATAGAACTGTTGCTGTGGAACTGGTGATGATTTTGTTGTGAACAGGATGATTTTAAGAGCATTTTCCTAGAGTGAAGAAGGAGAGGCAGCTTCTCCTTATTTTGGGGGTAAAATAAAATAAAGGGGGCATACTTAAATGGTTAATCATGTACCATTAAATACAGAGAGCATTATTATACAGGGCAAACCTAATAATGTCGATTTTAATGTGGAAACTGAAAGAAAATAGTCTTTGAGTGTGTTTTTGATTGGTCAGGGTTGCAGCACACTATCTAAAGTTAAAGAAAAGACTTTGCTTTCAGGTGCTTCTAGGATTTCATCAGGGGTATAATGCTCTTTGATTCCCGTTCCCAAGTTTGAACGGGAGGATCTAACTTTTGCATGTCTTGCAAGCTGATTTTGAATCCCCTGCCATTCATTCCCTATGATTTTTCATCTCTCATCTTGCAAGCCAAACGTCCTTGAATTTGCATTTTTCCATCTTGATGTCTTTTGTACATAAGATGCGGCTACAATACCATTACAAATCACATATCCCTTTTTTAAAGACATATCCACCTTATTCCTAGCTCCCATGATACTTTGCGGGAAATGTGGGCGCAACTTCCAGTCCTTACTGTGTAAACGGGACTTTGCAAAGAAACAAGATGTTAAATGTGACATAAACATGAAGAAATTACTGAGCATTACAGAAAGTATCATGTTTAACTTTCGGTTGCTGATAACTTTAGCAAGATGTTTGATTCAACAAAAATGAATAAGATTTACTACAGTGAATATTCATTTATTCCAAAACAACTGCTGTTGATGCTAAATCCCTTTAATAATCCCTTGGAAGAATCACATTTTTGCTATTATTGTTACTGTAGCGGATGTTCCACCCACAGGAATAAGGTGGATAGATTTTACTCAGCTTTCATCAAAAGGGCATCAATCTGACTTTTTAGGCCAGAACCCTGTTTACAAGCTGAAATCATACTCTCAAGTTTCCCCACTTTTTAATCAATAACAAGTAAAAAAAAGAAAAAAAAAAAAAAAAGAATTGTATACTAGGGCTGTCAGTGTTAATGCATTAACTGCATTGATATTAAAGACCCTGTAAAGTGAAATCCAAAGTTTTTGTCTTAACACTAAATATGTTGGAATATGGTTGCTGTAAACATGTGAAAACAGTGAGATCTACATGTGACTGAATTCTGGGTTTGGACTGTTAGAAAGTTTTTCACCTCTTTTCTGGCTTGGTTTCATGTGGGCGTGGCCAATACGTGGGCTTATGATGTCATGAGCCCACAGTAGGGAATAACCCCACCCCTCTAACACTACAATATAAAATCACAGAGCAGTTCATCTCTGTACAGTCTGCTGTTAGCTGATGTCACTGCCTTTACTGAAAGTTAACAGTCAGTTAAATGCTGTTTTTTGTTCATTGTGAGGTAAATTTGCCAAGTGTATCAGCCACAGTAGTCTATGGATCATTTAAAGTATCATAACAGAGATTTGAGACAGAAAACTGACTTTGTCTCTTCTCTGGCACAGAGCCAGGAAGCTGCATTCTGCTCATGAGGTCAACATTCAGATTGTAACGTTTTTTTAGAGAAGATCGTATTTCTCCTGAGTGGGCGTGGTTTCAGCTCATTCAACAGACACGCCCACACCATCCTGGAGCAGATTTTACTGCCTCATTTGCATGTCATACAACAAAGCTAAATACAGATTATTTTCACTTTACATGGTCTTTAAGGTCCAAAATTAATAGGGTAGCTAACACTGCTAGGCTTAAAAGAAAATTTGGCCTTCGCACCTTGTTTTGTGTGCGAACTGGCCCTTTATTCTTGGTTGAACATGCCCATAGATTACTTTGCTGCCCTTCCATGACCTAGCTTGGCTTTTTCTCCCCATTGTGGGTGGCCTTGATGACAGACATGGAATTTGGGCAGTCCATCATCTTTGCAAGGTTAGTGTTAAACTTTGTGTTTAACAGAATAAATGCAATGAAGCTGACTACACTGGTGCACTTATTTGAATAGAAAATGCAAAGAACATGGAATATACTGTATGTCTTTGCATTGATATGACTCACAAATCAAAACCCTGTTAGCAACTGTCTCATTTTGTTAGAACAAACTTAAAAAAAAGAGTTTGCAAAAGCAAAATAATTCTATTTTGACAAAGCATTCATAATTCAGCTTATCAGTCCTGATCTGAGCCTTGTGGTTTGTTTAGTAGTGAAGTTTTAAATAACTAAATATACTTTTTATTTTGTGAAACATATTGTCTTCCTTACCTTTTATATTTTTTATATAATTGGTGTGGCTACACATATGATGAATACATAATTTTCCCTTTGCAGATACAGTAAAAATGTCCCTAAACTGAAGTGAGAGATAAAGTTTAGAGTGGTACTAACTAAAGGTTACAAATACTGGTGATGTTAATTCCAACACAGTCACTATTTTAGACTGTGTTTATGATATTATAAAAGCTTGAATGGATGTGTTGCTGCATTGTGGTCCTTTTTTAATTTGTCAGATGTGAAAAACTTGAATGGAGCAAACCACTGGGAAATCAGAAGTAATCAAAATGTGCTTTAATTCTCATTACATGGCTGTGAGGATGACTGTAGGTTAACTGGGTTGGGATGTGAGTAGTTTCAGTGTTGCAATGTTTGAATCTACAAAGAGGAAGGAGAAAGGAGGGGGCCATAAATTATGTCCTCTTTTCCAGAGGATAATTATATGCAAATTCTTCCTCCCTGCACGGTTCGTATCTGTAACTCAGAAATGGCTGTAAGTGTTACCTAGATACTCCATGGAGAAAAGAGGAAAAAAGGGAGTGAAGAACATAATAAAACAAGTGTTGATGCCAGAACTGAGTTGAGTAAAGCTGCCATGAGTCATCCAAGGTAGCATCTGAAGGGACATGCCTAAGTCCCCTTCCAGTCGGTGTTTAGTTACAGGGAATCAAAGTGTTTAATTAGAAAGAATCAAAGATGCTTATGTTTGATGGTCAACCATCTGTGTCTGCCTCCCCGCTTTCCCCGCCAGCCTGCTGCCTTCAGGTACAGCTCAAGTCTTCTGTTTCACACGCTATTTGCAAGTCAGTCACTCTGCTTGTGTGTGCCGCTGAAGCTCGCATGTCACACCACGCCTCTGTGCTGGGGGAGATGTTAAACCTGACATGTCTCACTTGAAGAGCTGCTGTGTTTGCGTTGTGAGCCACTTGATGGTGCTATAGCAGCACGTCACTCTCTGGAACTTGTCAAAGTGTCTTTGAAGGCATCAGTACTGTGGTATGGAGAAATGAGCAAACAATGAAGGGGATGATACTTGTATCACTCTTATGTCTATTTCCACTCCTAATAATTGATTTACACTCAAACAATAACCCCAACACTGGAGGATTGCTTCTGTTTTTCTACAATATTTCCTGCCATTACCATTCCTATAGTTTCATATGGGTGATGTCTTATAAAAATGTGGAAAAACTAAATTAATTTAAGAATGATCAGAGCAAAAGACTGTTTTTGAGCAATGTCACAATGTTCAGATAAAATAGACCACTAGTGATTTGATGTCGCATCATACTAAGGGGCAGGACATCCTGCAGGGGAAAAGAATCCTTCCCTACAGCCTGCAATACTGCAGACACAGAGATTTTGAACTTGGATGCTAATGCTACCAAGCCGTCATAACCTAAACTGAGTCATTGCTGTCGATTAACAAAGAACGATACATAAATAACCTGAACAGAAGAGGATCGAAGGTCTGAGGCAGGCCATGCTGCCCTAAAAGGGCGAACAGCATTCTTAATGATCTATCCCGGCCTGGACACCACGGCTTTGAACTGCTGCCCTCTGGTAGGTGTTTTTCAGTGATTAATGCACAGACAGAAAGGCTAAAAAAATTTTGTGCGCCATAGCCTGGCTGCAGTAAGCAGGGACACTTATACAAGAATACCATGCAGTATGAATTCTTAGTGTGCAATTGGACAACATTGCACAGTACAAGGCACAACATGGGTCATGTGCAATATGCAATGTACAATATTCCTTTTTTTAATAAAAGCTTTATCATTATAGTTCTTTTTTTTTTGTTGTTTTTGATTTAAAGGAACACTTTTATTCATTTTGTCTCTTGTCCATGCATACAGCACCACTGAGGTCCAATTTGTTGCACCATGCTCCATCTGTGTTATCCAAATTATCCCACTCAAGCAGCGTCTATTTTGGCACTAAGTAAAAATGTGGTCTTAGTCTTTGTATTACAATGTTTGTTAGTTTTAGTCACAATTTAGTCATTTTTACCCTTTGTAGTTTTAGTCTATTTTTCTGGACACAAACTTAAAAAATGTTACTCATGATTTAGCCAATGAAAACTCCACCACAGTCTTTAAGACACAGCATTTGAAGAAATTTAGCCAAATCTTAAATTCTATCTCTAGTGGGCAGCCTGGGTTCAGTTCTGGACTGTGGCTCCTTTCCTGTATGTCTCTCCTGCACACTCTCATCCCTGTTTCTGACTTGTTTTTCTGCACTCTGATTAAAAGCTCAAATATCCAGAAAACAGTCATTTTAGTCATGTGCATATGTTAAGGCATGTAGGGCGGTAAGGATTCATCACAGGGCTGATGTGCCAAACAACAGGGCTGGAGAGGACAGGGGAGGGTGGCCAGAGTCACACGTGTCCCTTGGCCGCCAAGCTAAAGCTTGATGGCATCTCTTTTGTCCAGGCTGGTCATACACAGAGACCGCTGGCAGTTTTTGGGTCCTTGGGACATCCAGGACACAACCAAAGGCTTGGGGCAACCCTACAACCCGCCAGAACTGTACGCTAGGCCATGCTAACTCACCACACCCACGGAACTATGCCCCAAAGGTTAGGACTTTGTTATTTCCACAGCTGATTATTTTACCATGCTTCTGGTTATGCAAAGATATCCAGGGCACTACAGAGGTAAATCCTCCTTCCTACCTGCCTTACTTCGGCTTCAATTTTAGGCACAAATATGCCTTAAAGTTCTGCGCAGTACTGTATGCACACACTTGTATCAACATTCTACCAAGGATTTAACTGATTACAAATAACGTACTTGGTATGCAAAGTGGAAAAACAGAATTAATTTTTAATGCCCCATAATCCAATTTTAGTCTTCTTGAGGAAAACTGATTGTACTTTCTGTTAGTTTTTATTAGCAGATCTTTATTTTTAGCTGTCTTGTCGTTCTTATGGAGAATGGTTGTTGAAGAACATTTTTAGCCATAGTTTTAAAAATGAACACTGCACTCCACTGTCGTTCCATTATATCTCTTGTTACCTGGTTGAATCGCCTGGTAGGATATAGTATCACACTCTCTGTAGATATGATGAATTTAACTTCATTCTCACGCTGCTGTGAGAACTCAGCTGAGAGTAAAAAAATATTTAATGAAAATTTATAGACAAGTCAAAGTAGCGACCAGTGGATGCCCAATGTAACAGAGTAGAAGAATTGTATTTTAATCGCAAATTTAACAGAGTAGGAGTAAAAAGTATTCTGCTCAATAACTACTCTCAGAAGTAGGATTTAAAAAAAAAAATACTCAAGTACAGTGCTTAACAAATTTATTAGACTACCCTAACCCTAACCAAAGTAAGGTTTATGCCACAGCTGCCCTAAATTAACAGAATTGGTAATTACCAAAATCATTTTTTATGTTTCTGCAATGGTTAATACACCAATATGTAGAAGCTCTTTAACCCAAATGACATTTTTAATGCTAAAATATAATTATTATTTTCATCCATAAATTTTCAAATTTACTGATTTACAAAAAGACTGTAAAATAGTAAAGCACATTAATATTTCTTGATTAATATGTCAAATTATAGTTGTTTACTTGCATTCCTGAACAGAAAAATTAGTTTTAGTGGATGAATGTTATGCTTGATTCTGACTTCTCAGAGAAGCCCAGTTTGCCAGCTCAAATTTGGGTGAATTCAGTTTGAAATTCCTCATTCCTGTTCAAAATGGTAAAACGTGGAGAGCTCACTGGAAATGAAAGAGTCCACATTAAAGCACTTCATGATGCTGGATGGTCTTTGAGACAAATATGACAGGTGGTCTAATAAATTTGTTAAGCTTTGTACATGTAACAGAGTAAATGTAATGCGTTAAAACCCACCTCTGCTTACAGCCACAGTGTTCTTCTACTCAGATGATGTGATGTTTTCTGGGCGTTACTCTGACATTATCTATAAAAATTCTTTCAATTTTTCAGCAACTCAACCAAACTTTTTGTCTTTAATGTGCCACAGCACAGTGACATTTCACCCAATATAAAGCTGAACAAATATAAAACTCTAACACTAACTGATGATGTAGTTGGATATTTCTGAGCGTTGGCGTCTTTGTTTCTGTTGTATGTGACTGTGCATGCATGTGGGGATTATTTGTTAAATATTTTCTTGAAAATAAAAATTTTGACCAGGAACTGAGAATGCCCAAACAGCCCGTGAAAGCAACTTTCTGCTACCATGCTTTCCAAAGTGGACTCTGTAATATTCCAAGTCTTTGCTGAAAAGCAAACATTTGATATCAGCCTACTCTCTCTTATCTTGTGGAACTCACTGATATCATCGTTCTCTATATTCTTTATCTACTGGTTTTGTTGTCCTTTTCCTCTCTTTTCCTGTTTCTTTCTATCTGCTTGTCTTCCTGCTGTACAGTCTGCATTATATATTAAAAAGATTATTAATGTTATGGGTTTCACATATTTAGATCCAAAAACTTGTTTTTCACCCCTGATTTATGTGTAAATACTCTGTAGAAGTGTATATTTATGTCACTCACAATGGTGTCTATAATGACCTTTTTCCACAAAAAACAAAGTGGACAATATGAACCCTGTGCATAACATGAAATCATAGTGTTAACTTTTCTCACTTTTTAATCACTAAAAAAATGAGATTAGGGTCTAAAAATTAACGGTACACACTACAGTAGTTCATTATTTAGATGCATTCTAGTGAAGTTAGGGGCAGCAGATGAATACTACTCACTCTAGCGACGTCCTGCTGTCACAGTGGAGAGAAATATAGACCCCACTGTGCCCTCAGTGCTATCAGTGGCATGCTCTTTTATCCAAGGTTAGGTTAATTTAATTACGTTTGATCCAGTGTTAGTTTTGTCGACTAAAACTATGACAAAAAATGTTTGTCCACAGCCTTTTTTTCCATGAAAAAACTAGACTAAAACTAATAAAAATAGATCTGTGATGACAAAAACTGACAAAAACTAGTTTAGTTTTCATCAAGATGACTAAAACTAGACTGAAATGTAATGTAGTTTTCGTCATACGTTCAAAATCCGTGATAATTCTCCACTGTAGGTAAATCTGTCAAAAAACAATGCATCTATAGCCATTCTGCCTCTCGGCTGTAGAAAGCAGGGACTCCACATTTAGCAGCATGCATAAAACACACTACCATGATTTGGTACCAGATTCAGGCAAGAGAATAAATGCTAGGACTAAAAGTAAAGACTAAAATGTGAGGACTCTTAATGGACTAAAACTAGACTAAAACTAAAAAGAGTAGAAATGACTAAAATGTGACAAACTAAAACACATTTTATTTAAAGACTGAAACTAGACTAAAATTAAAAATAGCTCCCAAAATGACTCACTGACCACTGGGGGTCAGTGAGTCATTTTCTACATGCACTTGTACATTTTTCTTGTGTAATTGTGTTAAGTAGCAAAGCAGTGTGTCATTATTTTCATTGTAAATCTTAAATTTAGATCATAAATTCATCTCTTTCCATTCTTTTGATACAAATCAATAATCTAGCAAGAATAATTTCACACTGTCCATGAAAAATGGACAGTGTGAACTGTTTTCACACACACACACAAAAAATCAAAGTCTTTTCAGCTCATAGGCTTTTTATTAAAAAAAAAAATGTCAAAAAAGTGATCATAAATATTTTTGCTTTGTCGGCAAACTTATTAAAAATGCTCTGAACCCTTTATTAGGTATGAGTGCATTCTGCTACGTTCACTTTCTGAATTATTTCCCTCCTTCACTACATGCAACACACGCCTCAGACACCTAAGACCAGTGATAGTGTGCTTTAAAGTAGGCCTGTCAAGAGACTAAAAATCTTAAGCTTGGTTTATCTTAGAATTTCTGTCTCAATTAATTGCATCATTTTCATCTCCTGATTTTGGAATTCCATCATTTTGCATTTAAAACAACTTTTGTGCCATTTTTGGATTTGTCAGTGGTATTTGACTTCCTGTTTCGATACAGACCTGCTTTCATAGACAGACTGAAGATTAAAATATGAACCTAATCACAGACAAAAAAGTAATAGATTATAAAGGAAATAAGGGAACAGTAAAAGGGTAAAGTTTGACTTGTCCACTAAGTGGTCTGTAAGTTTTGTAAAACTACAGGTCACACTTTTTCAAGCTTTTCTAAAAAAATATTTTTCTGCACCTTTCAGAAAATGTTTGCTTAAACAAGCCGCTCTCAGATTTTCCCCCCATGATGTCATATGGGGAGTTAGCACCGCCCCCACGTTCGGTTGGCCCTCCCCACTTGGACGAAAGCTCCGCCCTCCTCTCCAGATCCTCCCTTCAGCTGCCAGCTGAGGGGAGGATGAGGAGCCACATCCATTTCCTGAGAGGAGCGGAGTAAGGGCGGAGTCAGTAACATTTAAAGCCACAGGTAAAGAAACAGCTTGTTCTAAGGAGGGCTGAAACAAAGGGGGTTTTAGACATGCAAAAATCCAATACTGGAGTGTTTTTTCAGCAACAAACTTCACAGCCATGTTTTAGGGAACTCTGAGACCAATATAAACTTGTCTTAAAGGGGTAAAATATGTGACCTTTAAATAAATAAGGAGCAGTGGTGGAGCCTTTTTTTGTAAATCACTGTGTCAGCAGGGAGATTCTGCAGTGGCAAAGTGTGTTATATAATCATGATTAATGCAATTAATCTTGACAGCCCTACTTCTACATATTTAAGTTACTATTATTGTGAAATAATGGAGAATTGTGCAATAAAAGACAAATTCATTTGTGTCTTTGAATTTATATATAAAACAATGAGTAACACAACAAAAGACATCGCTTTTTACAGTATACAAAATAATGGATGAGTCAATATATAAACATACATTTCCTTCCATCCACCCACACAGTGATTTTAATTTAAAAAAAGTATTCTAAAAGAGTTTCAAAAGTAGTGACAAATGTTTTTAGAAGCTCCTCTATTTATACAGTATGCCCAACCCATTTACACTCTGTCACATTTAAAGAGCAAGTGTAGATAACTGCATTGTATCCAGGCCACTAGGTAAGTTATATAGGCTGCCTACACAGTGCAGCACAGTGATAGATTATGACTACATTGCCCATTCTCTATAATATGTTAGAGTTGAATGAACTCCTTTAGTCTGAGACTTACTTATGAGTTATCTTTACAGCTAAAGAGGTTAAGCATCTGGAATGAAATAAAAGTAACTTAATGGCAAGAAGAAGTGGCAAATCAAAGAAGCAACAATTTACATGGCAGCATATCCTGCGTAAATCCAAGCAAACAGTGGTTTAAGAGTCTAATATTTTACATCTGCTGCCAGGGAGTGAGGCATTAACAACACACATTTTCTTTGTGCAATTCCTGATCCAAGAAAACAAAGCTGCCTAAGAAGCAGGAGCTTTGTCTTTTTGTGGAAAGGTTACCCTTGTAACACCTCAAAGAAATGACAACACAGTGGTTACATTTTTTGCAATAATATTCTGTGGAGAAAAAATAAACTAAAGTTGAGTAAAATCTACTCCAGGAGACATGACGTACAGAGCTGTGAAAAAGTATTGGCCCCCTTCCTGATTCACTTTCTTTGCATATTTGTCACTCTGAAATGTTTCAGATCATCAAACACATTTTAATATGAGACAAAGATAACCTGAGTACCTACAAAAGGCGGTTTTTAAGTGTTTATTTCAGTTATCAAGGTAAAAAATGATCCAAACCTACCTGACCCTATGTAAAAGTAATGGCCGCCTAAACCTAGTAACTATTTGTACAACCCTTGGTGGCAACAACTGCAAACTGCAGATGAGACTTTGTGTTCTTTTTTCTGCAGTGGTTTTGGCCTTGGAACTCGCCCATGGATGCCATTTTTGCCCAGTCTCTTTCTTATTGTTGAATCATGAACCCTGACCTTAACTGAGTCAAGTGAGGCCTGCAGGTCATCAGATGTTTTAGGTTCTTTTGTGACCTCCTGGATAAGTCATAGATGTGCTCTCGGAGTAATTTTGGTAGGCCGGCCACTCCTGAGAATGTTTGACACTGTTCCAAGTTTTCTCTATTTGTGGGTAATGGCTCTCACTGGGGTTTACTGTAGCTTGGGTTGAAGTTTGAGGTCTGCAGGCAGATGCAGTCATAATTTGATGCATAAACAAAAGCGTGTACATATTTAAAGGGTTTTTTTTTGGCAGTTTTTGCTCTCATAAAAGTAGCTAGGTACGTTTGTATAAAGGGTTAATTTCTGCAAAGGCTTTTAATTTTTCAGTTTTTTAATTTTTCAATTCAACTTTTGGTTATAGCATACTTTTTCATTTTAGATTCAGTTTAGGTTCAATACTGTTACAAGTTTTCTCCATTTGTGGGTAATGACTCTCACTGTGGTTTGCTAAAATCCCAAAGCTTTACAAATGGCTTTGTACCCCTTTCCAGGCTGGTAGATATCAATGAGTTAATTCATGAAGGGGTGGCAATTACTTTTCCACATAGGCAGGTTTGGATATTTTTTCCATAATAAATGAACTCATCATTTAAAAACAGACATTTGTATTCACTCAGGTTATAATAGTAAAATTTGTCTGATAATCTGATGCATTTAGGTGTGACAAATATGAATAAAAATAAGAAATACAGAAAGGAGAAAATAGTTTTCACAGCACCGTAAAGTGTTCTCTTGTGGGAATACTCCATCACTCCCTAATCTTATCATCAGTGGAGTCCTTGTTACACACTGGTTTGCCGAGGCTTCTTATCAGGAAGGGAGAGGACAAAAGGAAAAAGTATGCCCTTTGCTGCAGAGAGGACACTCAAATGCTCATCTATGAAAGACGGAGAGATCTCATCAGCGTCAAACTTCATGGTGAACTGGCGGCTGACACAGTAGATCGTGTCGTTCACTGTGACACACTGGAAGGCGGGGCAGTGCTGAAGGCGTTTGGAGCTGCACTCGTACCAGAGCCGAGCCACCGTATGGTAGCGATACACGCTGATACCCAGCAGCGGGTTCACATCAAACCGGTACAGAAATCTCCCCACTGCTATCATGTCTGTTGTTCTGTCTTTGCTTGATACTAACAGACTCGGCCTCCAGGTGTTGGTTTTGGGGCTGTAGCGCAGAAGCATATACCTCAGAGTCCCTCCAGAAACAAAGAGCTCCCCGTTGCTCACTGTGACGTGATGAGCTACAGCAAATGTATCATTTGGCAGCGGCGCCACAAACGTCCATCTGTCCAAACGTGGGTCGTAGCGCTCCACCGAGGAGAGGCACTCCCCTCCGATGGCGTAAATGTAGCCCTCCAGAGCTGCCAGTTTGCAGCGGGGCCTGGCTTCATTCATAGGGCTGATCTCCTTCCAAATGGATGTCAAAGGATTGTAGCAAAACACTCGCTTTGAGGGTGTCATTTCTCTGTCTGTGCCTTGGCAGCCCACTGCCACAAATAAGTAGTTATCCATTGTGCACATGGCACAAGCTTTAGAGATGACCTCCTGAGGGATCGGGCAGAGCGTGTGCCAGGCGTCTTTGTAGTCATCATAATAGTACACTGCGCTGGATGTCCGTCTCTGCTCTGTTTGTGCTGTGCTCTGCGCCCAGTCTTGAGGATCCATATCTGCCACCATCACAAATCTCCTCCCTTTCATTCTCTGCTTCCTGATTTGCTCTCGCTCGCCAGCCATCAGCCTCCCGTAAAGGTTTGGGTCCATAAGAACCTGGAGGTAGTTGTCTGACATAACTCCCAGGGCTGCTTGCTGAACAGAGGCCTGGCCGTGCTTCTTGGCCAGGCACAGAGTCTCCAAACAGTTACCCAGATCAAGTTTACCCTTTAAGCTTTCCAAATCTGCACTGTCAAGTGCCGGGAGGTGTAAAAATGGAGCCCCAGCAACTGTCTCTAGATCTGCTGCCTCTCTCTTATCTCTCTCTGTTGAAGAAAGGATCATATGGTAAACAGTGATGGACTCATCGCTGGCTGAGGTCAGAGAGTGAGTCATGCGAGTTGATGCCAGAGAGGGGACGGGGAGTTCAGACTGCTCAGCTGCAGACAGATAGCTTTCCTTGCGTAGGAGTGCAGGCCTTGTAGGGTGCTGCAGCTCGGGGCTTCGGGGCGTAAAAGGATCCTCTGTGGTGTTTTGTGCTACAACTAGATCACGCATAATAATGGGGCTCAGAGAGGAGGGAGAGTCTGTGCTGCAGCTTCGAAACTCCACCGGCTGTGACTCACAGTTCCTCTCAAACTGACCCAGTGCTGTATCCGAGTCTGTAATAGAGTGAGAGGAAGACTCGACATAGTAATCATATATCTTTCCGCGCACAACCGGCTCTTCTTTTCCTTCCAGCACAACGTTAGCATCCTCCACTTTGATCTCTGCCTTAGAGAGGAAGCTGGAGTAGGCCCCCTGGCGCTCCAAGTCCTGCCTCAACTCCCTGCCCACACCCACACTACCCTCCAGCTTTTGCAGAAAGCAAGGAGAGCGGCGTCCCGTTGTACTGGCCGTCCCACTCTCTGTTGGATGAGGAAGGTTCAAAGCAGAACCAAATGAAATATTTCTGGTGGCATCCTCTGCCTCCTTTTGAAGAGTGAGTATCTCTTCTTTCATGCTGGTATTTTGGTCACTTTTTGACACTCTAAATGCATCCTCGTTCTGTTCGGCTTCGCACGGATGAGCCTCTGTTGGTGTTTCGTCAGTGCTGTCAGATGTCAGGTCATTAGAGTCTTTGTCCAAAGGCTTGAATTGCTCGCCCCCGTCATTTGTGTCGTGGTTTGATGAGCTGCGACGTCGTAGCGTCGTCTTGCAGTTTTGACATTTCGCCTTTCCTGGCTCTTTTTTGTCTTCAGTGCAGATCTGAGTCTTCTTTGCATCCCTGGAGTTGTAAAACTTGTAGGCCCACGAAACCAGCAGCACGGTGGCCACAGAGAGACTCAGTTTCAACAGCAGCTGCATGTCGAACTGGACTCCCAAAAGCTCTGCTATGGGCATAGCTGAAGCAGTGATGGTGGCAATGATCGGTTGGCTGGTCCTATTGAATGTTACTGCCGATGTGTCTCAGCTGACCGGAGCATGCTGTCTGGCTTTCATTGTAAAAGAGCTGCTGTGATCTGATGACTGCGCCTCTCTGCTCGAAGGATCAGGTGTAAAATGATACCTGCACAGGTACTATTTGCATCCCTGGCTCTGAAGAGGCGGGGCACTGGTCATGCACCACCTGTGGCAAGTCAGATGCACATTTAGAATCCATACACAGGATATGTAAATAACAAAAAGATCAATATTTGCTTATGCAATTTGCTGACTCACCCAGGCATTTCCCATGAATGTCACCTAAGAACCTTGGTCAATAACTTCCTGAATGCTCTCTAATCCTTATTTCTTTAAGCTAAGTTGTTGTTGCATCTTTTTTCTTGGTGTTTTCACAAACAGAATGGTCCAAGGTCAAATTATGTCGTGAAACTATCTGAAAATATCCACACAAACATTATGACAGATCACACACCTTTACTTGTTCACACACATGGCTGGAGCTGCAGGAGGAAAACATGGTTTGAATAAGGGGTGGAGAGAGATGAGAGGTGACATTTATCAAATACTTAATAACCAGGATACATCTGTTTGCACAGCGATGACAAAGATTAAAGGTCCTTTTCTGTGACAGCACAGATGTTTAGATTACTCTGGAAGAGCAAACGCATCAGGTATTGGAGAGGAGAAAATATTTTTCATTATTCACTACAGGACATAGTCCAAATGTTGATAAAATACTTGAATGTTGGGGGAAAAGGAACTTTTGGTGGCAAAAAGTTAAAAACTGAGGAACTAGTTTAGAAGTTGAAGAAAGCAGAATATCGACAAAAAACTCAAAGTTTCTGTTGAAATGTGGAGAAAAAAGTTGAAATGATATAGAAATAGTTTTAAAAAGCTGAAACACAGAAAAATGTGTCATATTGAAAAAGTAAAAAAAAAAAAGTCAAATTGATGTAAAAAAAGGAAAAATATCCTAAACATTCACTGATTAAAAGGTTAAAAAAAATTACAAAAATATTCAAATGATAAAATAGTAGAAATGTTGAAAAACTAGTCTTTATTCCTGAAAGAAAAAATCCTGGATAAAGCCAAGATGTCTAAAAGGTTAAAAAAGAATACACTGTATGTTCAAATAATTTTGAAAGGTTGAAATAAAGCTGAAATTTGAGAATAGAAAGTTGAAATATGGAGACTGATGAGTGTCGACACTCTTGAAAAAGAGATTTTTAATCTCAATGAGGTTTTATCCTGGTTAAATAAAGGTTAAATATTAAAAAAAGTAATGTCATAATGATAAAATAGTAGAAATGCTGAGGAAACAAGGTGATTGATTGGAAAAAATGAAATGTTAAGAAAAAACAAAATACTGGTAAAACTGAGCATATATTGATGTAAAAAGGTCTTAAAGGTTGAAATATTGAGAAAAAAAAGTCAAAGTGTTGAATTAATAGAAAAGGATTGATATTCAAAGGAAAATTGAGAGGTTGTAAATAAGAACGTTGCCATGTCAAGACCAAGTTGTAAGACTGGGAATTAGTTAATTAATTAATTATACATCTATCTGGAAATTAGCCACCGGCTATAATCCCATGTATTTACATGTAAATGTCCATTAATGCATATTGTCCCATTTTGATAAAAAGAAATAAATCTTAAATCTCAAAATGTTACAAAAAAGTTCAAATGCTAAAAAATGATTGAAGCTGTCAAATCTTTCAAGGTTTAATTTTGTTTAATTTGTTTTGTTCTGGTCTCAGGCAAAGGGTAATTGTCTTACTGTTGGTAACAATCCTGCTTTTATTTGGAAAGAAAATAAGAAACTTTGGGTAGACTTGAGATTTTTGCATTGATTTAACCACAAAGATTAGCTCTGATACCCTTCTGACACCTTGAAAAAGTCCAAAGCTTGAAATATTGAGCAATAAAGTCAAAATGTTCAGAACAAAGTCGGTCTGTTCAGAAATAGGTCGAAATGTAAAAAAAAAGTAAAAGAAAAGGAAAGAAATGTAAAAGAAATTTTAAATTTAAAAAGATAATGTGAAAAGAAAAAATATGTTACATATAAGAAAAGTATATCAACATAACATAAGAAATCCAGATAACGTTTGGAACATTCAGAAGTTGAAATGCTGTGAAAAGTCTGAATGTAAAAAATGTTAAGGTTTGTAAAAAGAATGAAATTGGAAGAAAAGTTGAAGGGTTAAAAGGTTGAGATGTTGGAAAAGAAAGTTGAATGTTGAGAACAAAGTCAAAATGTTGAGAAAAGGGACAAAACACTGAGAAACAGTTTAAATTTTGAAAAAAGGTTGAAAATAAAGTGGAAAAAAATGAAATGATGGGGAAAATATAACTGTTTGGAAACAAACCAATATACTTAGAAAAAGAAATTTGGTAAGAAAAAAAAATACTAAAACATTTACAATGTTTAACTTTTGAAAAAGTCAAATTGTAAAATTAGTAAAATGTTAAGATAATATTGTACATTTTGAAAAATAATAACTATGTATATAATGTTGTGATTCGTTAAAATTTGATTTTAAAAGTGGTATAAAAAGCCCAAAATATTTAGAAAGAAGTAGAAAGGTTGATTAAAAGTTTTAATTTTTATACAGTTGAAATCTTGAGAAAAAGTCTGAATGTAAAAACATCTATATTCTGGAAAAGAGCAAATCTGAAAGAAAAGTTTTAAAGTTAAGAACAAAGTTGAAATTTTGAGGTTTTTTTCCCCTTAAATTTTATCTGCCAAGAAACTGAGATTAAATTTTGAAAATAAAAGATTTCATGTTGAAATGGTGAAAAATAATTAAAATGTTTATGAAACTGAAATTTTTATAAGTCAAAATGTTCTGATTATAATGAAAATTTGATTTAAAAAAGGTAATATATATTCATATACAAATCGAAACATTGAAAGAGATCAGTGTTGTGATAAAAGTAGAAAGTTGATCAAAAAGTCAAAATTTCAAAAGAGTTGAAATCCTGAAAAATGGTCTTAATGTTGTAATAGAAGTTACTTTAAAAAAGGTAGAAAAAAGCCAGAATAGTGAGAGAAAAATTGAAATGTTAAAACAAAATCAGACCTTTGATAAAAGTCAAATTATTGATTAAAATATTAAATTGTTAAAAATCTGGGATGTTAATTGAAAAGTCAAAATATTTTTCAATATTGAAAAAATGTTTAAAACAGTCTGAATGTTGTGCCAAAAGTAGAAATTTTGATGAAAAAATTCAAACTGTTAAAAGCTGAAATGTTTAAAAAAGTAGTTTGTTTCAAAGTGACAGAAATATCAAACTTGAGAAAAAAAGTTTAAAATATTCAAAAAGTCAAAGTTCTGAAAAACTAAGCAGAAAGGTTAATGAAACAGTTGATTCAGAAAAACTACTTTAACATCAGTTTTAACCTTGTACCTTCTATCTGGATATTTCTCTTTTTTCCATTCCTTTAGTATTTTCTCTCAATATATCATTTAGGCTTTTCTCTAGGTCCAAAAGGAAAATATATGTCTTCATTCTCACTCTATATACTCACAGTCTCTGAAGAGAAACTGAAGATTCCTGTTATGGGTTTATATAATGGCAGCCACTTGATATGATGAGCACACAGAAGAGAAAATAGTATAGATAAGCGTCTGAAGGATGCCAGATGGAAAGATGTCTACAGAGAAACCTGAAAGTGTCATTCATTTCTATACACTACACTGAGATGCAAACCCTCTTCTGCTGTCACACGGGAGTCTTGTCACTCAGTGGCTGCTGTCAGCCTGTCATTTGTGCTGTTGATAACACACTCAAGCAAGGCTGCGGTCAACAAGAGAGCAGCGTTTATGCTGAAAGCACTCTGTGTGGTTGATCGTATGGAGAGACATACAGAGGCTGTGTTTGGTGTCCATGGGTGCTGTTTGGTTATCTGATAGCTGAGCCAGCAGACGACATAAAGGAAACTGGATTCTGCAAGCATGGCTGACTGCTGAATAATTCACAGACGGGCCGAAGAGGCTGCGTCTTATCCTAACCATTGCTCCCAGCTCAGGTGAACCATTCAGCACACGGCTGAGGGGAAAAAAACACATACAACGTGATTGCCAGCCATGTGCATTGTTGCATGGAGCCACTTTCACCTCCTCTTGCTTGTGCCATCCATGATTGGTGTGCAACATGCGGTTGAACAAGAACAGAAGGCCAAAAAGTCATTTTTCCACAGGTGTTTCCAGCTTTTTTTTCCTGTAATAAATATGCAGATTAGTAAAGCACTGGCAGGAAACGGATGTAGGCGGTTAAACACAAAAAATAACTTCCAATATTTTCTGACCATCACATTTCAGCGCTCAATTTGTGGAAGAAATAAAAGAAAAACTGATAAAGCCAAGACACTGAAAAAGCCCAAACAGCCTTGACTCAAAATGAGCAAAAGGAACATTTCCTTCATGTGTGAAAAGAAGCTGAAAAGTAAGTCATTTATTCTAAATGTGTCATTTCATTTACCTGTTCAATCTTCTGGGTAAAGAAAATCTTTGAACAATTTTTCATGAAGTGCAAAGGGTGTTTTATCATTTTAATAGTTTAGTGGTAAAAAATGCTCCCCAAAAGTTGTGATGTTTGTCTGTTAAGCAAAATAATTGGCAACTTTTCACAATAAAATACAGAGAAAATTGCATAGTCACTGGATAACAAGTGAGTAAAACTGCTACTAAACCAGGAAATGAATAAGTAAGTAGTGGCTTCTTAATCAGATAATAAATAAGTAAATGCTACATAACCAGACAACAAATGAACAGCTATTTGAATGTAGCTTATCAGGAAACTATTGTTAACCCAAAAAAAATAGTAACTAATGGCTTCTTAGCCTGGAAATAATCAGGTAACTATGGACTTATTAACCAGGAAATGGACTTTAATATGAATTTGCAGGTGCACCCGTAAATTTATATGAAAATAGCAAAGCACCCAGAGAGCGCAGACCTCCACCATTAGTTCTATCTCCCAATAATAGTGAAGAATCCTTTAAAAAATTCCTGGATCCATCCCCATGCCCCCCCATCATGGCATTTGCCAATCACTCCCTCCTCAGTGGGGTGGCGACATGGTGAGGCAAAGCATTGTCTTCACTACGGGTTGACTGTCATGGCGGAAGCATTGCCTGCTGGTGCCAACAGATGCACTGACAGTCTCACCCATGGTCTCACCAGACAGCTGGAAGCCATTGCAGAGGGTGAATAGTCCTCTGTTCCTCCCAGCATTGTGAGCATTCTCACTACAATTTGCTGTCTTTCTCTCAGTTACGCTCTGACTCATCTCCTCAACTGGGCCTGCTCTTTCAAACTCTATAAACGCCAAAACTTTGAATAGAAACACACCCACAAATGCTGCTGGGATTGAAGTTACTCATGTCCACCATGTCCTGGTGTAATGTGGTCACAGCGCAGACCTCCGCCATTAGCCCTATCTCCAAAGAGTGAAGAATCCTTGAAAAAAAATCCTGGATCCAGATGGTGATCCGGATCAGTCCCAAAATCTAATCAGTTCTTCCTTATGCCATTTCTGACATTTCCTGAAAATTTCATCAACATCCGTCCATAACTTTGAGTTATGTTGCTAACAAACTAACTAACACCTAACTGCTAGTTACCAAGGAAACAACTAACTAACAGCTATTAAACCACTTCATAGGAAAATAAGAGAGTAACTAAGGCCTTGTTAACAAGGAAATTGACTTTCTACCAGCAAGTTAATCTGGAAACAAATGAAAGACTAACATCTTGTTCAAAAGGCTATGAACCAGTAACTAACTGCTAGTTAATCTGAAAACAAATTAGTCAATAACGTCTAGTATACCAATAAATTAAACAGTAAATATCTGCTGATTAAAAATTAAATGTATGGGTAACTAACTGCTGGTTAACCAGGACATAAATGGGTTACAAGCTGCAAGGTTAAAAAGGGAACAAGTCACTTATGGGTTATTAATTAGTAGAATAATGAGTAACTAACTGATTCATAACCAGGTATCAAAACACAAACTGCTTCATCACCAGGTAACTGACCGCTAGTTGACCAAGACATAAATGGCTGCTAGTAAACCAGGAAAATAACTGGTAGTTAACTAGGAAACAAATAAATACATTTCTGCCTGTAATCAGATAGCTAATGGAAACTGAACTGCTGCTTAACTAGAGAATGAATGTGATGAATCGAGTATATAACTGCTAGTAATCTTAGAATTTATTGACATAATTTAAGAGAAAAATATGGGTAACTTAATGCAAGTTAGCTAGGAAAAAAATAACCTACTCAACGCTCATTTTTCCAGGCACTTATCAGTAAATTACTAATAAAAGTGACAGTTATTAACTGCTATTTAACAAGGAAATGTATGAGTGACTCGTTGCTAGTTGACCAGGAAACACACAGGTAACCAAGTGCTTGTTCATCTGAAAATGAACGAGTCACTAACTGTAAGTAACACAGCATCATACTAGGTAATTACTTAGAACCTAGTAACTTTACTAGACATTAATTCATTGGATAAGTAGCAATTATTTCCTCATTCCATACTAGGGCTGAACGATTTTGGAAAATAATCTAATTGCAATTTTTGTCCCCAACATTGCAGTTGCGCTTCGATATGCTATTACTCCTTAACTTTTTTTTTATTCCTAAACAAGTGCTGAACAATTCTTTGAAAGTGTCCAATTCTGATGATTTTGACTCGTATTGCAAATTGGAAATGAATTATTGCATTGAAGGGTTTTTGTCATTCTTATATTTAATCAGAAAAAAGTATAAAAAAAAAAAAAAGGAAGAAGGTAGGATTTTTTGTAGACTATTCGAAAAAATGGCACCTGAATGATTGCATATGTAATGCATAACATCTCTGCTGCAAAAAAAAGTTTAAAACTGGTATTTTGACACAAATTTCATTTCAAGCAAATATTGCAGAAATTTTGCAATTTGAAAATTGCAGCTGACCATATTGCGATCGAATCTCATTTTTGATTAATTGCCCTGCTCTATTCCATGCCCAGTAACTATGCAAATAACCTTACTGTAAAAAGTTACCCATGAGTGAAGAGACGAAAAGTCATTGATTCAAAAACAAGGTTAGTTTCACTTTTTCTCTGATCTTGTCAAGATCAACTTTGAACACATTTTTAAAATACATGGGATTTTTACACGTCATGATTTTGTTCCACAAAAATTCTGGCACATACAATGTAATGATACCTCTCCTGCTGGCATGATGATTTTATAAAGACCATTTGTACACCTTCTAATGTGTTCAGAAATGGCAGCAGACCTCTTCTCAACTCTTGAATGTGAAGCGAGCAAAACAGGTAAAAAAGCTTGGAAATGCCTCTTGAATCAAAATTAAAAACCATGTTGAGTTATAATGCCATTCAGTGGGTGGACAAGGATTCACGCCCTGTGCTTTCCTCACTGGAAAATAATAAATTCTAAGTGCATACCGCTGACTACTAATAATGTTTGTGCTATGCAGCTCTCATCTACAGAATGCAGGAATATGGACTGTACTTTGGCAAGGTGAGCCAATGTCCCAAACGAAAAGGTCTATCCTTTTTATTCGACTGAGCTTTAAGAGAAACTCCCCTTAGCTCCAACCTGGTTTAAACCCTAATCTCTTAATACATTTTGTGTCCTTAGAAAAGCTTAAACTGCAATTCTTGTGAAGTCTAGAAAAAGCAGGATAAGTTGCATTAAGAGTGCAAATTGCAATGGGTTAAAAGCAACATGGGAATTTTCTTGAAGTCATTTTGGGGTCAGTACAATCAAAAACATCTGAAAGACATTCATTTGCACTGAGTAGGCCAAAGTTTCTGTCTTTGTGCAGGGGCACACCTAATACTTTTACATGCAGTTGAACAAAACTCTATTTATGAGGTTAGTTGACTAAAACTAGACTGTAAAACTCATGCAAACATGTTGGTTGGAATGAAAATGACACAAGCTGATTTTTTAAAAATTGGATTCAAGGCCTTTGCACAGTGAGTCCATTTATTTGTTCGAATTTTTGCATGTTAAAAAAGAAAATTAATCACATGCTGCTGTAAGTATGTTTGCACACCGACGCCAAAATTTTCATCCGCCATAATCTTTTTGGAACAGGTCTGATTTTATGTGAATTTTCGCATCAGGCCAAGTCATTTCAATGGGCGATTGATAATTCAGATTAGCGTGTGCGACTTCTTACCCAACTTACCCCTCCTCTCCCTCCCTCACACCGAAACCTCACTTTAAACTCTGTAGTTTGCCGTGTATTTATGTGGGTATCAACCAGTTGCCCTCCATCTCTCTGACTTGGCCCAGCGCTGAGGTACGAGCTGGTGCTGTTTGAAGCTCTCTGGCAGGATGGATGGATCCAGAGTGATTATTTTAGTCGCAGTACAAAACAATTTATCACATTTGACAAATTTTTGCAGTGAGTGAAAAATAAAATGCAATGGACCAGGTGTGCAAGGTTCAAGTGTGTGATGTTTTTTTTATAGATTATGGATTCGAAAAAAGTGCATCTGAAAATAACAGTCATTGTGCAGAGGCCTTAAAAGGGACATATGCAAAAATCCCTTTTTTAGGCTTTTGTAAGAAAAATATGTGTCCCTGGCCTGTCCACAGTTCCCTCAGATACCAGAAAAATCCATTCCCTTCCACCATCTCCTTCTCTACCTTCAGAAAATGTGTGCTGAAACAAGCCCTTCTCAGATTTTACCCTCATAATGTCACATGGGGAGTAAGCATCCGCGCCCAGATTTGGTTGGCCCTCCCCGCTTGGAAGAAAGTTCCATGCTCCTCTCTGGTCCTCCTCTCAGCTACCAGCTGAGATGCTGGATAGCTCAGCAGGTTACCCTGCTGACTTTTGTCTGGGAGATTGGTAGTTTAATTCCCAGTTAGACCATAAACTTTGGATAAAAGTGTCTCTAACACTGTAACATCAGGAGTGCCACAACCATTTCCTGAGAGGGATGTGGTCAGGGGCGGAGACAGAGAGTTAATTACCATTTAAAGCCACAGACACAGAAACGGCTCGTTCTGAGAAGGGCTGAAACCGAGATGTTTTAAAACATTCAAAAATCCAATACTGGAGTGTTTTTTTTCAGCAACAAACTTCACAGACATGTTTGGGGAGCCTCTGAGAATGATATAAACTTGTGTTAAAAGGGTCAAATATGTCCACTTTAACACTGGTGCAGCTGGAGGTTGAATTTCTTTTGCATAACTGCCTCAACATTCCTCTAAACTGACCCAGTCTTTTGGAGCTTATCCAGTTTTGACATAGAAGTCCAAAGGCGTAAATACTTAGACGAAAGCAGAGAAAAAAAAACAACACACAGGTGAGTACAAGAGTTAAAACAGCTTTCATTGTCTGTTAGGTGATATAATAGGTCAACTGCAGGAAAATCAGATAGCTTGCAGTTTATCACTTATCGCCACCTAAACCTTAGTGGAGTTGGAAATAGTTTATCAATAATAAATTCTTCCCTGGTACTTGTAAAATAGGACAAGGATGGTGGTCCAATTAACTAGCCCAATCATGCTTCACTTTTTTTTATGTATGTATGCATTGTAAGAGTTTATCAAATTGTATTAATAGGATTTTTATAAATTTAATGTTAATCCAGTTTCTTCAGCAGCTAAATTTTCAGCTAAAGTCCGATAAGATAGTTCTAGTCCTCAATGTAGCTCAGAAATAGCATCAGATAAAAATACATTTTGATGTCACTCTTTGTAATCAGATGTTAGCTAGTCATTTGGATTTCAGGGTCAACACTTTACAACAAGGTACACAGGAAGGTATGTTTACAAGGCAACATATGAGTAATTACAAATGGCAAGCTGTTGTATCATAACATCATGCTGTGCTGAACATCGCATGTGGACAGACTTATAAACTGAAGAAGAGAGCCTGAATGGCTAATAATAGAGAGAAAGAGACACAGAGAGGCCGTGATGTCTCCCTTAGAATCACTGCACTTTAAAAAGTATCTCAAATTCCCAAAAGTGAAAGGACCTTTTTTATGTGAATATTTTGAAGACTGTTTTAACCACAGAATTATTTTTCAATTCTTTAGTCCCAAAGAGACGGGAGAACAAGTTTGTGTAACCCCTTAATCACTGATGTTTACTGCATGTAATACATAAAAATCTTTGACTTTAAATTTCTGATTAGATTTTTCTTTTGTCTTTATAGTCCCATAACTTTTTTATAAATAAAAGTGACATTATTGCAGCACACATACTCTTAAAGCCCAGCTTGTCTTGAGAAATGGGATGTGTAGAGCTTGATTGTGCACCACAGGGTTGATGTTTTACAAGCTTTTCAGGAAAAAAAGTCCACATGAGACAAAATGGTTAAAAAAATAGCTGAGAGCTCTTGGGTTAAGGAATTAATGAGGATTTTACTCCTAGTTAATGAGCAGATAGTGAGTAACTCCTCATCAGATTTTATGAAGTAACAGAGTCCTTTCAGTTGATCATCATCCTGGGTAGTTACTCACTACTGAATCATTTCTAAATGATAATCTGTTCAATGGTTACTTATTTTAAGTTACCTGCTGATTAGTTGTGTTAACTCGTGGTTAACATGCAGTTAATTACTTTTTATTCCATTGTAAACTAGCAGTATTTACTTGTCCATTCTCCTGTAACTTTGCCATTCTTTGTACCATATTGTAAAGTGTTACCAGTGTTAAATTAGACCAAAATCATTGCCTGATATGAGGCAAACTCTTGTGTGTAGATACACATTTTACCCGAGCCACCTAAATGACACCTTGCAGCCAATCAGAACCAATGATTACACCCGTACATGGCACTTTAGATGTTGTGTATCACTTGCAACAAGCAGAAACAAAGTCTGCAGATGGGACTTCCTACTACCAAGCATCTGTTCAATGATCAAACACAGTGTTATAAGTAAAGTCAAGGCTTGTAAGTTTTATCATCTCTCCATTTTTAATACACGTGAAATGAAACAAATGCAACAACCCTGTTTACACACGCTGCCTCAGGCGAGCACCTCCCTGGAATGGCGGCTAAAATGATCCTACTAGTACTGTAAATGTCTGGGTAAGAGTTACGTATCGTACACAATGTAGGTCACTTAAGATAGTATGTCACAAGTAAATAACTCGGTTACAGGCCAGTGACAATGAGTTGCAGCTCCGTCAATTGCAACACACCAAAAAGAAAAAAAAGAAAAAAAAGAAATAAAAGGAGAAAGAATCTTCAAACGTCACATGCACCACAACCCCAAAACAGCAGACATATGTTAGGTAATTTTTTCACTCTGTCCTTGGAGACCTGCCATGAAGATATAAAAAGCCCAAATGAGAAACAGAAAGGCTGTTAATGTTTCTGTCCTTTCAGCCAAGAATGATCTCTGAAAACAGTGTTGAATGAAGTACAAACAAAGGTGGAGGAGAAGTGTAAACTCCCAGCGATTCTCACAACCAGCCCTCACCAAAACCCATATAACCTCTTTAATTATTTTCAATATTTACACTGATGTACACAAAATACACTCAAAAAGGAGATTTTTTTTCTAGTTTCTCAATACGTTTAAATCCTCTGGTACATTCCGAGCCTTCAGGAAAAAAAGGAAAACTTGTATATTAATAAAAAAAGAATGTTCTCTTGGAGCATCTGTGTTTGTTCCCCCGTGGGTTTATCAGCTTGTTGCTATAATCAGGTGCATCCCAGGACATGAAAGAGACGGGTGTGGCTGATATGAAGCCTAAGCCAGTTCCACTTTTCACACTTCAATCACATTTTGACTCATCAAAATAAAATGCTTTGTTCTTTTTCCGTTTTCAATCAACTGATTTTATTGATCAACAGGCAGACGTGGGACAAGAAACAAAAAAAGGTGTAACTGGGCGGGGCTATATAGGAGGTGGTTATTGTCATGTTCATCATGTCGGTCTTTTTTTGTCATTATCTTGGTTATTATTTCAATACAAAAAGAGAAAAAAAAGAACAAAAACAAAAACAGTGGAGCGCCATCCTGGTGGCACTGTTTCCTCATCGACTGACGCATGGAGGGCCCGTTGGTGACTGGAGAAGGCTTGCAGGATTCGTGTGTGCGGATGTTGTGTAAGAAGGGCAAGTATGTGTATGTGTGTATCTGTGTATGTGTGCGAGCGTCTCGGATGAGGGGTTTCACGTCAGTTCCACTGTCACTGTGAGGACGAGTGCCATCGACGTAAGTCCGAGCATGTCAATGCGAGAGGCTCCATCTGTGGAAAAATCAAAGGGAGAGTGGGTCAGACAGGGACAGCGTGGATTCTCTCCATCATCACTGAAGGCATTTATTTAAAATAGTGCAGTATTACATAAATCCCCACTTTTCATTACCCCCTAACCTGCTAAAATCTGATGAATATGCTTTTATGTGACGTAAGGGTTTTCATTTCATTGACTCTTTTCAGGGAGACCCAGATGTACTTATTTAGCCCTGCAGAAATAATCAGTTTAAAAATCCATGTTATGTGATGCATGCATTATTAATTATTTCTGAAGTTAAAGCAACTGGAGGACTCCATGTTGGATTTGCACAACCCCAACTCCAAAAACACTGGGACGCTGTGTAAATGTAGCCAAAAACAGAATGTAATGATTTGCAAATCTCATTAACACGTTATTGACAATAGAATATAAATAACATATCAAAAGTGAAGCTGAGACATTTTAGCATCATGAAAAATATCAGCCCATTTTGAATATGATGTCAGCAACACTGTGCAACACTACAGCCACTCATGGAGCTCAGCAGAAGTTCAACCACTCATTACACAGCTGCTTTGTGAGTTTAGCTTTAGCTAAAGCCAACATAGATATGCTAGCTTCATAATTAACGTCAATACATGGGGCAATGTAGCTAAATTAGCTTTGGCAATGGGAGCTTTAGCTACATAGCTATGCAGATAAGGTAGCTGTGAAGAATATATAGCTGCTTTGTGCGCTAAGCTTAAGCTACATTAGTTACATAGCTACATTATTAACATAGCTTATGCAGCTAACAGAGCTATGTAAGTTACACTGGCTGTGTTAAAATGTTTTAATAAACGACAAGCTTTTTTCCAGACTAAGTAGGCTGCTAACTCGGCTTTATCAAATGCTTACTAATCAGGTTAGGTTAACCTTTACCTTTTGGTATCTTAACCATTCCCTTGACCCTAAACAGAAGTTTAAACAATTTTTATGAAGGACAAATGTCCAAGTGTGTATTTCTGTTCTGACAGAGACAGCATCTCAGATGAACAGTCTGTGGGTGAGGCCGTCAGAGATATACGGTCTGCACTTAGACCCTTCTCAATCCTGCATCCTTTATCAACACCACCACCAGTGGATAGACTACATGGGGGGTATCCCATCCCTACCGTAGCATCACTACCCCTTTAAGAACATGAAGTCAGAGTCAAATTTCAAAGATGTTTCACATTTATCTCTTATCAAAATTTGTAACATAAATCAAAGTTCACTTGTATTTAAGGCTCTCCTGATTTCAATGGTGAGTGTAGCTGATCTAGTTTAGGAGTCCCTAGATGCCTTTTTTTTATTGTAATGAACAGAAAACTGATTTTCAGATGGGATACCACCTTAGAAAAAGAACTTCAGCAGGGAGGAAATAGACAGCAAAAAGATCAACTGTATTAAACAGAATGAGTTCAGTGTTTTATGATATAACCCTTTAATTCTTTATCAGTTAAGGTAAACCATATTAAATTGGTTTAATCCTGAATAAGCTGTATGCTATTTTGGTAAAATACTGCTGAAGATGGAAATATATAATGGTAAGTACATTTCATAACTTGTTATTTTTAAAGTCCAAGATAGGACAGCCTTGACTGGGATGAGGTTAAAACTCTGAACCTGTTTTCAATTGGTATAAAAAAGAAGGGTTGAGGGCAATGAGAGAAGGAAACCAGCTCCTACAGACAAGCAGTACATGCCATGTGTACAAAAGAGACTGATTGTAAACATGAATATGTGTATGTATGAATATGTGTCTCTAAGGATATTGACATTGAGTACATGGACACCACTACATCAGAGCTGGAAGGTGTCCCCACATGGCCTTTGGTGCAATCCAGACCAACACAAATATAATCTTTCTCTCCAAATATTTGAAGATATAAAAAAACTGAGATATGAAGGGTGAAGCTCTAACTTTATTTCACTTTATTTTGGATTGGTTGTTGTAGGACCCACAGTGTGTCTACTAGATTATAAAAGAGTGTTCAGCTTCATTCTGTGATTGTTTTCCTGCAGCTTTCTGGTGGAAAGCGAGGTGGAAACCCGGAGCTAATGCAGGATGGAGCGTTGTGAGCGGGTGTGGCTGTGCTGACAATATCAACAACGTGTTTGGCTGTGGTTGATAAAACAAGGACATGCATGACCACATTTAGGTGTGGCTGGGCTCAGAAAACTCAGATGTGATGTTGTATGAGTTAGACTCATATGATTAAGCCCTGCGATCACACAGACTGCATTAAATAAACGAAGGTCGCCACTTGTGACTTTGCCCACAAGATCGTGAATTTACTTTTCTTTTAGAGTCCACAGTTTGGCTTCGGTGGCTGTCAACAGGAGACTAGGGCTGCATAAGTCATCATATTATTGACATTATTGTAATACAAACAGTCATATTAAACAAACCACCCATGTATTATCTATTGCAGTACATCAGAAAAGCTATATCAAAGAGAAGGAAGTAATGCTGTATCAGTCCACCATTTGACCAAGGCCTGAAAATGACCTTATGTAAAATATAGCAGCCATACTTTTAAAAGGGACCATGCATATTAAAAAAATTAACCTCATTAGATTTACATTTGTGTTTCGTTTGTCTTTTATATGCATGTGGTAGATACACACTCACAAGATTTCTACATTTTGAGTAAAATTTAAACATATGTTAGCTGCAACTTTGTGCAAAGTACTCTGGGTAGTGGTGTTTTATGGTTGCATTGATCTTTTTTCCATATCTCTCTGATTGTAGTCACCTTAATCTACATCAAAGTTACTTTCCTTGCTGTCCATTTTACTAAGCTGTACTAGGGTTTGAATTAAACAAGGAGGTAAGGATGGCACAACATTGGACAAAAAACAAGACAGCCAAATTACATCACTACCCAGAAACAATTAAAAAACATGTAAGCCCACATGTGAATCTACTTTTAAAATATTTCCTCAAAATGTTGTTGTTCTTTTCGTACAACGCATACTTTTTTGGCATGTAGGATGCTAAGGATTCACAGCAGAGCCAAACATGCCATGACCCAGGTCTGGAGAAGAGGAGGGCAGCAGTCAGGGTCAAGCTTGACACATGTCGAAACATGTGTTTGGCAGCCAAGGTCAAGCTCGATGGCATCTCTTTTGACTGGACCTTATCGTAATATATCCAGAGACCACTGGCGTTTTTGTGGGTCCTTGGGACATCCACAGCATGACTAGGGGCTTGTCGCAACCCTACTACCCACTCGGACGGTACCCTAGGCCCTGCTTACTTGTTACATCAACCCTTTCCCTAAAGGTGTGGACTTAGTTTTTGTTTAATGGATTGTTTTTTTCCATGACCCTGGTTATGCAAAGACATCCAGAGCATGACTGGGGTTATGTCAATCCTCTTTCCTGCCTGAGGGCGCCCTCAGGTGGGCTTACAAGCCTCACTTCAGCCTCAGTTTTTTGCCGAAACATGCCTAAAAGTTCTGCAGAGTACTGCACATAGAAAACTCACCAATGCTAGCTCTAATGAAGTCAACAAGTCCAAACATGCAGGGGTTTCTTTGAACAAGGCAGAATTGCAGATCACACCACTTTTGCTTTGCAGGCCTAGCTGACAATAAATATCTTCCCATGTTAGTTAGATTTTAATTTCTAATATGTAGATCATAGAAGGGTCTCTGAACCCAAAGGGTCTCCAAATTAGACAGGCTGTTAAAAGTGATGAAATGCAAAATAGATGAAAATTCCCCCCTCACACTATATCTATCATCAAAATAGTATATTTCCTTTGAACAATCATAAATAACCCAGATGAAGTGTTGCAGTGTGACTCTCATATTCAACCATCAGCCATCAATCAGTCTGGACATATGACGAAACTTTTAGGGACAAAGTGACATGGCTGTCTCTGTCTTTTGTCTGTCTGAACAGACAAAAGACAGAGACAGCCATGTGTGTCTGTCTGAACAGGCCCTAACATTAACATTGCATTTTCATTATCTGCTAAGGGGACTTGATGAAACATATTTTCTGACCTGTGAATAAAAGAGGTAATGGTGTAGTGTCTATGATAAAGTGCAGAACAATGACAAGTGGGGCTTTTCCATTACATTAAGCAGCTTGGCTCTACTTGGTTCAACTCGCCACAGCAGTCCAGCCAGGCAGAGATTTGCTTTCCACCACAACCGAGCTACCAGTTTGATGGCTTGTCTAGAGCTGATGATGCTGTGTTTAGAGTCCATGATGTTAAATAGCTGTGCATCAGTATGCATTGTTTAAAAGAAGAAGCACTGTTATGTTTCAACTTAAGTGGTATTTCAAACTTTGGTACAACAGTTGATATTTAAATACATCTGCAAGGTGTCCCTGAATGATGACAAACTGCTGTGACATCACCATGGCATGCTTGGTGGCGGGGCAGGCAAACTTGGGCCATGCTCCAGAGCTCAGCTTTGCGTAGCAGAGCATAGCCAAACTGGTGATGGAAAAGTAAATCAGCACAGCTTGGTTTGGATTGGGTTGGCCAAAAGTAATAGTGGAGAGCCATTTCAGCAGCAATGAAAAAAAGCCTGTATCTTCCTGCACGTTTGTGCTGAGGCGTCAACTTGTTTCTAAGGTCTTTGGAGATTTACAGGTGTGACCAATCAGAAAAGATCTCATTTCACTTAATTAGACTGGCTTTATAGCTGTTATGATATCGCCTTTTTGGGGCCAAATGTAGTCAAACTTGCACAGTACTGTGGATGCAATCACTACATCTCTATCCTATGGTTGCGCTTGTCAATAATAGACAGCCACAACCAATGAATGAATGAAACTTGTATTGCCCCTAAGGGAATTTTTCTTTAACCAAGAGCAGCAGGGTAATGCTAAATGGAACAACGATATGCAAAATGAAGACTTGAAATGAAGAGTAGTTGAAGTCTTAAATCATAAAAGTCTTTGTATCATCCACCAAAAAGTATGATCATTTTCCCTTCTGCATCTCACTTCTTTTTGCAACTTGCTGGCCAAGAAATGCAATTTATGGCACTTTCTCTCTGACTTAATTTTGTAAAAACCAAGCGTCTGCATCCACTTGTTATACAGTCTGTGCCGGTGGTGTTATTTTATTGTGTGCACACTGGGAAATGTTGTTTTTTAGCACTTTGATTATAACGAATTGGATCATATGTTCCTCAGGATTGTTTAAATCAAACTCTCAGGGTTTCATCACGATCTCTAAACTCAGCTAATCTCCACAGAAGTGACATTTTGTATTCTGTGTATTACACTCTGTTTATGGGAGTCGTACAACATTAGACAACAACAACTAGATCTTCTCAATAAGTACTTCATCTCATTGTGTAATGGGCTCATCCAGCCATAAGATCATCATCTGAGGTCCCCTCTCAGTCTACAATCAGAGATGCAAGTCGCCTAGCCATCTGTTTGCCTTCAGTTTTTGGCTCAGACCTCAGTGCATTTCTGCCAACCTGAATATCAACTGGGACTCATTTCTGTGGCAGCGTGCTCTTTTTAATAAGGATCACTCCACCTCAGTGGTGCTGGACTGGAAATGCCAGCGGAAAACATTTCACATTCTCTTAGCACTGACTGCTTTCACTCCAGAGAAGGTTTAAGTCGAGTTAGCTGCCTTTACAGACCTACTCTATATTTCAGACAGTGGGGGTGACACATCTGTCCGTACCATACCGCTCTGCTCCCTGTCTATGATCTGACCTCTCCACTAAAAGAGGATTTTCAGTTGAATTTTGCAAGGCACTATGGGAAAAGACAGCTTGCCTGCAGCATGTCTGCCAAAAAAAAAAAAAATGCAGATTACTTGATTATAGCTGCTGGCACGTATGTTACTGTTATTTTTCTGTGCAGAGTCCATTAGCTGATACTTTGTTGATGTGATAAATTTTCCTCTGTGATTGTACAACCGTGTCTGAGCCAATATGATGAGTGCCAAAGATAAGGTGACAACTCTAAACTTTAGAAGTTTACTTTGCCCAGTCTGTCAGCAATGATAGTATTTGGTAAAGAATATATGGTATGTCTTTGTCCCTCATCTCTCAAATTCTTAAAAAACAAAACAGCAACAAACAGTATAGAAAACCAAAGTGCAACAAACTGAAGTTCCTCCAGTGTCCACTCAAAAGTGGCTGCAAAACCCAATAGGATCCCAGGTTAACATTCAAAGTAGGTTTACATGGAAGTGTAACTGGGGAATAATCTTTGTTTTTACTTGAGCCAAGGTCAGACTACATGTTTTTGGCATGATTATAAAACCAAACTGATAGTCATAGTCATAGAGTTTTGAGAATCTTTAACCCCCAAATCTGTTGTTTCATCTTGTAGGGATGCACGATAATTATCGGTACCGAGATAAATTATCGGCTGATATTGCATATATTTTACATATTTTATATCCCGATAATAAAATATTAACTGATAAAATCCACCGATAATAAAGGCGTTTACTTTCTCCTGGGACTACACATTCCAAAATAGCAGGTGGCGCCGCAGTACGAGACCTGGTGTTAAGCACCAGAGAAGAAGAGGAAGCAGCCTCAGTGCTAAGAGGCTAATAGAGGTTAACAACATGGTGGTACTGGTGGAGTTGTTCAAGGATAACAGGACAGTGTTTGTAGAATTTGCCCTTCAAAGGTCCCGAAGAGTGGAAAGAAGTCCTCGACGGATCTTAAGTAATAAAAGTCATCATCCTAACTACGTTAAAATGAAGTGGTAGCAGCTGCTTGCCAGTTGCGGGCATTAGGACTGAGAGCCAACTGCTAATACCAGGCAGAGCACTGAATCAGCAGGAATTGGAAACTACAGAAAGTTTTCCAGAGCCAAAAAGCAACGCTAATAATGACAAAATCAATCTGACAGTCTCCTGATCCAACAGTACTTTCATAGACGTATACCTGCCTGCTCTGTTTGATGTGGTTTCATTCAGTCTGATTGACATTAGGAACAGAAGTTTAGCCACAGACCATGGTGGACTTTACATTTTTAACCTATTTCTGATATGGCTTATGTCACTGCATATTTTTAATCTTTATGTAAAGCATCAGCTCTCTTTATTTATGACTTAAGCAGCAAAACAAAAGACCCCAAAACATCTCCATTTGTTTAGCATGACAGCCTGCTGTCATTTGGTTTCATGTCTGATTTGACATAAGTCAGTTGAAATTATCGGTTATCCGTATCGATTAAAAAAAAAAAAACTTATCGTGCATCACTATTATCTTGTGCATGGTTTTATAGTGAACAGTAATCTATGACACATCAGCGACACCTCTCAACCTCTTAGAGAGTCTTGCTTGTTAAATTTTTGTCCTGCCTTCTAGGAACTGTCCCCTGACATCAGTGACGTTGACCAATAAGAGAGAAGAGGGCTCTGCCTGTGCAGCAGGCCCAAATGTAAACAAACCAAATGGTAAAGCAAAGGGAGAGTGATGAAGTTGGTGCTGTGAGATGGAACCATGGGCCAGAGGAAAGTTTGTCAAGCTCCCTGCCTTTAAGATGTACAGTAGAGGAGTGACCACAGCTGAGGAAGTTTGGCAAGAAATAGCTGTTAGCAATCGCATCGAGCTGGTGTATCATTGAGGATAACATTAAAAAACTACAAATAAAGTTCAGTACAGTAAATACAGTTTGTTAAATAGGAGTCAACAGATTATTGTCCTAACTGATTCTTGAAGCCGATATTTAGCCAGTTAGCAGTACTGGCATTTAATTTTACCGATAATCAATAAATTAATTAACCAAAAAGTGTGCTACCTTGGCTTTGCTGCAAGGTTGTCTTCCCCTCTAGCTTTATTTTCACTCTCCCCATTCTCACCTAGTGTCCTGCTTACTACACAACCTGATTGGCTAGATGTGTACCAGCCAATCAACACTTATGCATGGATGCCACTGATACAGTTAGCAAATGGCATCACTTTCTGTTGTGCTGCTGCTACTGTGTTGCACTGTGCCATTTCTCATGCTGCTAGAGCTAGGGCTAACATGTTTACATTACATTATGTAAATCAGTGATCATCAACTTGCAGCCCAGGGGCCACATAAGTCACCCAATATCTTCCCATCCATCTCCGGAACATAATCAAACTCAAAATATGTGCAGATGAAAAATTCTAGAGGAAAAATGTTGTAGTATTTTAACCCAAGAGATCATTTTCAGTTGCCTTTTCCTCAAAAGTAATCTGTTCTAAAAGAAAACTCCATTATTCCCTTTCTCTCCTGTGTCTACAATAAGGAAAGAAAGAAACAAAACATCCAGGATGCTTCTGCACTGTTTCTGTTTCTCTCCTTCCTGTAAGCACATTAAAGGACTTAACATTATTGGCCCTATACTCAGCAGTACAGATGGCAGCACATTCAACAACAGACAAACTGCCATTTTTTTTTAAACCAAGTAGAAGCAGTGGTTTAAGGGTTTTAGGTTTTGTTAAAGTACTCTGTGTTTTCTCAGCAGATAATACAGTAACACAACAAGTTACTTTTCTGAGAATGGAGTCCTGTGTTCTAAAGAATTAGTTTTAAAAGTCATGCCACCTTTCCCTGATCATATGAGACATAAGAATTGTGTGGTCTGACTTTTTTAGTTATACACTGGGTGCATAGCTGCTATGTAATGGCAGTGCCATTGTTTCATTTTTATTTCGGCGTGCGTGCTTACAACCACTTTTAACTTTCCTACATGTACACCAGATCTCATGTGGCTGATATAAACATCTAGAACATACAGAATACAATGCTTGTGTATTTTTAGGGCAATTTGTGTGCATCTCTGAGCTAAAATAGACAGGGGGATGATAAATAGGAGGCTGCATTTCCCTTGTGTTGGGAGATATGTATGTCCACATGACTATAATATGTCACAGGCAGTGTGGGTACACCTCCAGTTTGGGTTTTTGTAAGACTTACTTTGCCTTTTCTGTGGAGATAATATCTTTTAAGCACAGAATGCTTTGATTCAGATTTTTTTTTGACTCAGTTCAATGAATAGTCACTTGTAGGAAGTTTTCTTGCAGTAAAACCTTAAAATATATACAGGGCAAGGCCAACATGGAGCACAGAAAACTGTTACACTTGCAGCAAACTCACACCCAGGCTAAAACAGGCACTAACATACTTACAGATTGTATGTAATTGTAATTGCAGTTGTGTATTTTAAAACTGTGTAGACACAAATATTAAAAAATGCTGCCTTGACATGTTTGGTTTGCTGTCCATCAGTACTATGAACCTGTGACACTGCTCTTTATGTCTCAGTGTCATGTGATGTACAGTACTGTGCAAAAGTCTTAGGCCACCATTAACATGCTGGAGTGGGATTGGTTTCATTTTCAAGCGTGACCATGAGCCAAGACAGGCTGCCAATGCAGTAAAATCATTTCTGTAGATAAAAACAGCTGATAAAAAAAACACTGATAGTTAAGTAGTAGGATCTTCTCAACTGAGACAGAAATTAAAAAAAAAAAAACCTCTCTAGAAAGTGCAAGCTACAATTATATGCCAAAAGATGCAAAAGTGCAACTGACAATGAGGCAAAGGAGCACAGAGCCAAGACAGAAACATGAGCAGGAAGTAAGTTCAAACTTGCAGTGTTTAATCTGCACTTTTAATGCTTACTCTAAAGATTTTTATAAATTGATATTTTAGACCAGTGGTTTTCAAACTTTTTTTCCCCCAAGGCACACTTAAGGTTGAGCCAAAATCTCAAGGCACACCATATTTTAATCGATACAGAATGGACTTAAAAAAAAAAAAAAATGTTGCAGTCAAGGTGGCCTATAAGGGGGGATAAACAGGAGAGCTTTCTGGGGCCCAGCCAACTGGGGGATCATGGAGATGGCAAAAAGGGGCAAAAATGAGTTAAAAGTGATGAAAAAGCATGGCAAAATTGAGCAAAAAGTGGCAAAACAAAGTCAAAAATGGGTGAAAATTGGTAAAAAAAGAAAAAAAAAGTGGCACATGGTCTGAAATTGGCCAAAACCTGTTGAACATGTCAAATTAGTGGCAAAAATGAGTTACAAGTGGCCTAAAAGGATTAAATGTTATAAAAAGGTGGTAAAAATTGGCTAAAACTGAAAAAGGGCAAATTGGGCAAAAAAAGTGGTCAACAAAGGCAAAAGTGGGCAAAAATTGGCAAAAAGGTGGCATAAATGGGTTGAAAGGTGAAAAAGGTGGCAAGTTAGATCACAAGTGGTGGGAAAGTGGCATAAAGGTTTAAAGACGCTAAAAGGTGGTAAAAAGGTGTTTAAAGTGATGGAAAAAATGGCTAAACAATAGCAAAATTGGGTGAAAAGTGGCAAAATGGGTCAAAAGTAGTAATAAGAAGTGGTAAAAAGGCTAAAAAAGACAGCAAAATGGTTTAAGTTGTCAAAAGAAGTGACAAAAATTGTAGAAAAATTGGTTAACTTGGTTAAAAACAACATGAATTAATAATTTCAACACCAATTTCAAACCAATAATAGCTTGCCACGCTTTTCAGCTCTAAATAAGATAACTGTTAGCCAGGATGCTAGCACCGATGCTACTGATCCAACACACATACACCATTATCATCAATAAATCCCAACTGGGGAGGGCCCATTCTCTGAGGTTTTCAGGGGTCCAGCCTGATCTGTGGGCAGGCCTGGTTACAGTAATTGCCATGAAGTTGTAGTAATAAAGTTTTGTACAATTCCCATGGCACACCTAGACTTGCCTTAAGGCACAGTAGTGTGCCGTGCCACACATTTGAGAACCACTGTTTTAGACAAATATTCTAATTCTTTATCCAGGAAACAGCTGCTGCACTCTAAAGAGTGGGGGTTTAGCACTCTGGAGCCCCCTAGTGACCAACTGCTTCTGGTTAGAACACTACTGGAGGTTTGGATTACCATGGGCTTTAACTAAGCATGTTGTAGTTGAATTACTGAACATGTTGTATGGGGACTGGGATCTGACAAAGATGAATGAATATGAAGCCCTCACTGGAGGAGTAATTTCCTGTTTTTGACTGACAGTGGTTGCCCCTCCCACTTGCACCAGGCAAGAAGTTGTGTATTCATCCATTAAGCCATCAGGCACACGTGCAGTGACCTCTTGGGGCTGTGTTGTACACCAATTTGAATTGCATGCAAGGCATGACTGCGCGTCCATGCTGACCTGATTCTGTCCTTGCTTTGACACACCTGCTCTTGTGCTTACCAGAGCATTTGCATATTCAGATTTGCATCCCTAAGATACGGCTAGCAGCTACAGAAAAAAAGGTAGGGGATAAGAGAGAGAGAGAGGGGGGGAAACAAAGTGCAAAAGGCAGGGAGAGGCAGATAAATTGAGCTCGGGAGAGGACGAGGGACAAATAATGAGATGTTTTTAAAGCAGGAAACAAGAAGGGAGATAGAGAGAGTGAAGCCTGCGTCTGGCTACAAGACTGTTCAAATCTCATGTGAATGGGGCAGTTCAGCTTAAAGACAGCTCTCCCTGCCATCTGCTGTGGAAGCTGCTCACGCTGTACACTGGAACATGAGTGTCACACACATGCACAGGGATTACACACTGTGCAGTTAAACCATCCAAATGTATTTTACAGTTCGTCAGCATTGTGCAGCCATAACAATACAGGTGTTTCACTGACTCTGGTTGAATACAGCAGGTGCATTTTTTTTTCACATTCAGTGCACATTACTTGAAAAAATAACTGTTTTGACTTAAAACTTGTTGCTGCACACCTGGACATGGTCCAGTATTACACTATATGTATAGCAGTTATGCAAGCTCTAAGGCTGGGACCCTGACTTTTTCAACAAATCAAAATGAGGCATTGAAGAGTCTCCTCTGAAAATCATTCAGCATGTTTTACATCTCTATTCAAAACCTAAAAGCTACCTTATCAGGGCCAGGCTCTCATTCAAACCCTATTTACGCAGGATTTGTATTACCTGGGGATGTCAGATAGTTGGTAATAATTTCAGAGGACGTTTGTGTTTGTAAAGTAAAAATTTTGGTCAATTACACGCCATAATTTGGCACCCAAAGAGCCCCTCTGATAATAGTTATCAAGGCTGAACTGACATTTAATTTCAACATATTTTCTGCACATTTTTCTGGTTGAAAAATGCTGCGGATTGTAAACCAACTCTTTGACTCATATTCATAATCCTCTCCTCATGTAAAACACATGGAAACCCACTTTGCTTTCACATGGAGTTTTTTGCAAGTCTGCAAATTAAGCAGAGACCAGTGGAGGGCTGCAGTGATGGTTGTCCCTCTGGAACTTTATCCCATCTCCACACAGGATCTCTGGATCTCGGTCAGATTGACCATCAGGTTCTTGGTTTACCCTCTTACTAAGGCCCTTCTCCCCTGATTAGCCCGGTGACCAGTTCTTGGAAGAGTCCTGGTTGTACCAAACTTCTTCCATGTAAGAATTATAAAGGCCACTGTGCTCTTGGGAACCTTCAGTACAGCAGAATTCTCTGTAGCTTTCCCCAGATCTGTGCCTTGCAACAATACTGTCTTATTCACAGTGGTAAATTAGGCTGTGATGAGATGGTGCAGCATGCATGCAGGCTTCATTAATACATGGAAATCAATGATTTGGTTTAAATCATTTTCTAGTAATGATCAATGTGGTCATCGCCGCCTCAAAAAGACGCTGATATTATAAAGTTTCACTCGTGACTCCATCTTCCTGACATTTACCTGTCAGGTAGAAAGGCTTGTAGCCTAAATATCTCAGGAAAAAAATGGAAAGCAACACAATGCCAGTTGCCACACTTTCTTTCTTCTCTGTTCGAACCTTGGAGGATGGTTAAGGACACTGTCTTCCAAGCTCAAAAAAATTCATAAACTTTGTGCAGGTTTTGCAAATAAATATTGTTTGCACACTGATGGTTTAGAAGAACATGGCACAGTGTTGAATAAGACAGTTAAAATCTTCTTGAGGACCATGTCTTAAGTTTCAGTTTCATTTGCAGCCATGAATCACTGCTGTGTTGGGAAGCAGAAGGGGAGGGGGTGAGAGAAAAGAGCTAAAAGTAAAAGAGCTGATTCTACGATAAAACAGCTTTAGCAGCTTGCAGATTGATTCCATTTCTTCACAATCATCCTATCGTACACCCCTACTCTGAGCTCTACAGGCAGTTCCTCTGACCTAATGGCTTTGTCTTTGTCAGCTGTGAGACTTCTATAGAGAGGTGTGTGCCTTACCAAATCCTGTCTAATCAGTTTAATTTACCACAGGTGTACATTATAAGTGTTTTTTCAAGGGGTCTGAATACTCATGTCAATGTGATATCTCAGTTTTTTAAATATTTACCAAAAAAGTCTGCTTTCACTTTGTCATAATGGGGTACTGAGTGTAGATTAATGAGGACAAAATAAATTTTATCGACTGTAGCATCAGGCTGCAACATAACAAAACCGAAAAAAGTGAAGGGGGTCTGAAAACTTTCTGAATTACAAGCATCTGCTCTGGTTTCACTAAGCAGAACATGGTGGAGTATATCATGGCACAAACTACACCAGTGGGGATTTGGTGCCACTTTTTAACCACTTTTCGCAACTTTGAGTCCGTCTCATCACTGCAGGCTGGGAACTTAACTACAGTACTATAGCTAGTAGATGTGCAGACTCCATACAGCGTATCATGACACAGACCACACTGGCAGAGGTCTGCTGTCACTTTTTAACCGCTTTTTGCAACTTTGAGTCTATCTCATCAATGCAGGTTGAGGGCTTGACTACCGTACCATAACTAGTAGATGTGCGGACTGCATACAGTGCATATAGACACAGATCACACTGACAAGGATTTCGTGCCATTCTGTTTTTTTCTTTTTTTTTTAATTCAAAATTTTTTATTAACTTTTAGACAATTTTAAACAACTTAAAACAGTGCAGCATTCTGATCCAAATATTGCACAAGACATTAAAAAGTGACATCCATTCACAAACAGAAAATAAAGCCTAGGATAGTATGATTATTTTGTCATCTACTGTAATTTCAGTTACACTTGTTGCCAAAAAAATGACTCCATATCTCTGCTGTCTTACCCCCAGCATTCAGTCCTCCAAGCATATGTTCATATGATGAAATCTTTACTATTTCATCAGTCCATTCCTTTGCTGTAGGGCATCTTGGTTATTTCCAGTTTTGTAATATGAGTATTGCAGCTGTGTTAAACCCAATCTTGAGAATACTGAACTTATCATTAGGTACCCTTGGCACCATTTTTTTATCCCCAAGAAGACAGAGTTTTGGATGTATGGGCAGTGTAAAACCAAGCCAGCCTCCTAGAATCTCCAAAACCTCCATCCGTAACGGGTGCACCAAAGTACACTCCCAGATCATGTGTAAATATGTACCCAGTTCTTTTTTTTGCACTTCCAACAATTGTTGTCGATTCGGTGCCATTCTAACTGCTTTTCAGGACTTTGAGTCTGTTTCATCACTGCAGGCTGAGAGCTTAACTACTGCACCATAGCTAGAAGATGCAAATACTCCATACAGTGGAAACAGATGGCACTAAAAGAGTGACACAGCTGCACAGAATCTGCATGTTGTGGCCTTTGCTTAACGAAATAGGAAGGCTTAAAACAATTCTCCACTTTTAGAGATTTTAAAAACAGCCTGCAGCTTATATACAGGTGTGACTTATATTCCAGATTCTAGCAAAAATAAAGGCACAAAGAAGCCCCAAAATCTTCATAAAAAAAAAAAAAGATATGTCAGTAAATAACTGACTTTGCTTATCTGGAGTGAACGCGCTGGACCAAACACTGATGTTATGGGGACAATTCACAAATTATCAGAGCTCCCTTGGTAATACTAATCCTATGTGAGCAGTGCAATAGACCATGTAATACCATAGATAGACATCTGAAAAGAATCCAAACTTTGTCTTTTTTGCACTGCAGTAAAATCTGTTCTGACCTTGTGGCCTAAATGTCCAAAAATCTGCATCATAATTGTACACTTGGCTCTGAAAAGCAGCAGGAAATTAAAATATGATGTTGGGGTGAGGGAGAGAGAAATAAGGTGGTGGAAACAGGGAAACGAACATCCAGAAATGCCTGAGGAGCTATTGGCACAGAAAAGTAGACACAAAGTGAGTATGAAAAGTCAGAGAGGTGGCGAGGAAAGACAGACAGAAAGATTGAATCAGAAAGAGAGAGGGAGTGGCAGAAAAAAAGGAGGAGAGATGGAGAGGTTGTTGTCACAGCCCTGCGGCTTCTCCTGACAATCCCTCATCTTTACATATGATAATCTCGAAGCCGCAAATGAGCCACTGCTCCACATACGAAACACCAATAATCTCGCACTCAACCAAAAGTGACAGGCTCGGTTAGTCACTGGAAGACGCTCGCTGCTGCTGCGGCTGAAGATTAATCCTGACTGAATCACTCTCACGCTCTCTATCAGGGAAAATGCATTCAGGGCAGAATGAAAAAACATCCACCTGTCAATACTTGAATGTGAAAGCCACAGTCTGCCAAAGAATTTGCCTCTCTGATCAGCACCAGATTCCTGCACACATCCTCTCTCTGAGCAGACGGCAACGTGTCACAGTTTGTTCTCATATCACACGCACCGCCGTCTCTGCAAACACGATGATCAAGCGATACAGCAGGAACCATGAGATGTATTGTAATGGAAACACACTCAAAGCCAGTCATTTGTGCTGCTGGGATACTTACTGTTCGGGTTCTGTGTGTTTTTCATCATGCTTGGATTCTCTGCAGGAAACAAAGGAGAAAAAAGATCAACTGTGAGACGATCAAAAAATGTAGCTGTTACTGAGACACTGAGTGAATAAAGGGAGGGAATTAAAAGGAGGATAAAGAGCAGGAGATGGAGAAAGACTGAGAAAAAGACAAATAGTCATGTCTGACAGAGGTTGTGGCTTTTCTAATGAAGCTGAACTGAGGTTCCTGCAGCACACGTTAAATGGCACATCCCCGGTGAGGGAGACAGGCCTGTTAATGGAACTGGGAACACAGAGCGCTGCACCAGAACAACCAGGACACTATTAGCAGCACAGAGATCAGGAAGCTGCTCAGTTTTATAGAGATGGAAGTTCAGACTTAGAAATACTTCAGTAATTATTTTAACAGAGTTTAAGGTTGTGAAACAAGTCTTTTAAGCAGACATTCATCAATGCACGTAATTTTATGCCACTGTCCCATGATAACGAGTGAATTTAAGATGTTTTTTCAAGAGTTTGTATATCCTGTTGAGTTTGGTTGATATGGACAAGGTTACAATAGCTTTGGATTTTTCTTTTTTTTTCAGTTTTTATTTTTATTTCGTTTTCACTTTCTGTGTTCAATTTCAGTTTCATTCTAATTCGTTTTTACTGCCGGTTTGTAAGTTTAGCTTATTTTCTATCTTGCAACAATGCTTCATTTTAGTTTAGTTATTAATAGTTATAGTTTACTTCAGATATATGCCAAGGTTGAGTGTACATCATACATTTTCCAAAACATGTTCAAACAGGCCGCTCTTCACTTATCATTTCATTTATTTAAAGATGATGTTTGAATACCACTCCAAACATAAAACCACCACTGTGTGAAGTCTTAACCAATCAAATCAGGCCATTTTACTCTCCCCAGTCTTGGTTGTAGGTCAAAGATTAAAACTAACGATAATGTGTCTCTATTTTTTCACTTACTTTTGCAAGCACACTTTACAGTTTTAGTTAATTTTCATTTTAGGTTTAGCTTGGTTTTCATTTATTTTCAGTTACCAGAAATGGTTTTTGAAATTTAGTTTTTGTTATTCCGTTAGTTTTAGTCAATTACAATCTTGGTCCATAACAGCTTTGTAAGATTGATGAAAATTAAAAATGATGACTGTGCTGTGGAAAGTGGATGTTAGAAATGACCAACAAGAAAACACTTAGTCTAAATGTAATGCATTTCTTCACACAACATTTTTGTATTTGATTAATTAGGATTTATCAATAAGTCAAGTGAAAACAAAAAGTAAGCAACAGAGGTGGGCAAAGCTGAGCAGTTTATCTATTATCATCTTTTTAGTAAGAGCCTCCTGGAGGGGACAATTAACATACTGTACATTTAATTTATATAGTCTCCCAGATATGACATAAGCTGGAGGGACAGTCCATCAAGGACCACTTAAATACTTAATCTAGACAGTGCATTAAAATGTGGGCATTTGGATAGTTCTTAATGTTTTATGCGGGTGAACCTCAGTGGGTACTGAGAAAGGTTTGATATGTGATGGCTCAGGCTAATAGGGGTCTAGGGCAGTGTTTCACAACTATTTTTCCTTGGAGCTGCCCCTACATGAACCCCCCCCCCCAGGACCAAAGAGAGAAGAAAAAGTGACAAATTGCCATCAGAAATCAACATAAATTTTTAATTGTTTTACTCTTAAAACCTTAAGAAAGACCTATGCATGATTTTCTTATCAAAATACCTTTGTATAAACTACTTAACAACGACTTTATCATGATTTTAGTCAATATTTGCAAATCTCATTTTGGCAGCCTTAGAGCAGACATAGCCTTGCACCCCCAGGTGGGGGGCAGGTTGGGGCAGGTGGGAACCAATGGTCTAGGATGCCTTCATCTCGACTGGTACCATTTGACCTTCTCATATCTTTAAAACAACAAAACTGAGAAAAAAACCTTTAAAACAGGAGCTGGCTCTTCTTGTTCCCATAAAGAGCTAGCTCTAAGAGCAAACTTGTCAATTTTTATCATGACTTAAGTTGATGATAAATCTAACAAGATTTATTTGCCAAATGAAACATCACTATGTCCTTTCTAAGCATGTTCACGGGGGAGAAAAGCTGTTAAAAAGGCGCTGCTAACCTCTTAGCTTGTGGCTAATGAGTCTCCATTCATTCTTCTCACCAGCAGCTTCACTTCTCTCAGCATGCAGGGATACTAAGCCTAGTGGGAGAGCCGTGGAAATGATGTATGGGCTGCTGTTTGCTTTAGATGTATGGTAAATGTATAATATGAGTGCAGACAGGTGGTATCCGAATGCCAAAACGTATTGTAAAGCGCCTTTCTGTATTTTCAGAGCCTTTACTTTGTCTTCAGCTAAGTGTTTGAACTAGTGCTACTATTTTTACAAGCGTATCTTTAAAAACAACTACCTCTTCTTCTTCTTGAGTAAAGATCGAGTGTATTTTTTGCCACCTCCAGAAGAGAGAAATTGTCTCGACCTTTAATAAGCTGCGCCGATGTCTACCCTGCACAATACACTCTGACGATGTGTTTTCAAAGTTCTCAGAGGGATAAAGTAATTGCAAAGGAGGAAGCAGAAGGGCATGAAGAGTATTAGCAACAGCGCTGAATTCCACTTTGTGAGCTATTTATTGACTTCACATACGAGCAGGTGGAAGCTACATATACAGCTCGGTGTGAAGCTTTTTCTGGTCTCCATGCTACCGCATTAACATAGCAGCTCCTCTGAGAGATGCAGGGAAATTAGTGTGTGCTCTCTGCATATGCACGCCTGTGTTTGCCTGCCCTGGCACATTTGCATAAGCACACATACCTGTGAGTTTCTGCATGTGTGTGCAGTTTGGGTGTGAGTGAGTGAGTGAGAGACACGGCACGTTTTGTCGGTGCTGACTCACTTCACGGTAATCTCTGGGGGTATTATCGCTGAGGGTGGCTAAAGACGTGCATCATCAAGACATGAGTGCTTCTCCTAGTCAATGGAGAGTCTCTATACCACGCAGTCATTATACTCTATTATTCCTGATGATGTATATTGAACAGGTTGCCAAGCGAGCAGAGCCCCCAAATACTCTCTCCTCGCCCCCGGGCAGGGAGAGAAGTGTCTCATCTCAAGGCCACCAGGGATGGTAGCCAAGGTCACTTAATCACCATTTACTTCCCCTAAGCATGAGTGAAAGCAATCTACAAGGAGCAGGCAGACAGATGGGCAATAGTAGGCACGTAGCCGATGACACCTGAGGGTGCATCGGGGTGTTAAATAGACATTAGTGCTCTTCGTAGCAAAACGCCTCCCAAGGTAACGCCTCTCTGAAGTGCCTGTTTCCCCCTAAAGAGGGTTTCCTATTAAGCCTGCAGAGTAATTTGTACATTTGTGACACGCTTCAAACCCTTCTCATGGAGTGAGTTAGAACGATGACTTAAAATAAAATGATGGATACATAGTTCTTTGTCTCATACTTGATGAAGTGGGAAAATCGTGTTGACCTGCTTCACATTAACAGAGCACTTCAGGGCTGAAGTGCATACATGTGTGAAACATTTCTTTAAAAATATCTCTTGTTTCTTGTTACGTGACATGCATTCTATATAGTACCTACACTGTGACACTGCTGTTTTTATCTATACATAGCCCAGGCATGTCTTCAGGGCTTTAAACACAGGCCTCTGTTATGTAAATGTTTAGTAATGGCTCACAGACATGACAGAGCCATTACGGAAAGAGCTTGTGCGGCTTGCACGATATTTTACATCTGGTAGGATGGACAATGGTGGAAGGAAATGTCATCGAGGATGAGATGCTCTGCCACAGTTTAAACCAAGGACAGATCTTAACGCCCTTTCGGAGTCAGAGCTTTTAACTATTAGCCTTTGTGAGTGCGTACAGGCCATTTTCTGTTTGAGAACTGATGGACAGATTAAAAAATCTGCAGACTATGCAGATGCAGACTATTTCAAATCATTTCAAGGCCTTGGAGGGTAAATCAATAATTAGGCTAACATGCCATCTGCTTTTTTAAAAGGAACCCGGCATGATCAAATGTCTATTGAAATATTTATTCAACAAGCTCATCTTGTTGAATAGATCTTTTTATCACTTATATGTATATTGGACTAAAAAACTCACTAGATATCTGCATTTTAAGTAAATTTGAGCTTATAAACTCAGCAGGAGGCTGCCATGTTTTGGTCCACGCTGGTAGTGTGATGTCACAGTGCTGCAGCGCTCCTCGCTGTTGCTATGCAGTAACTGTTTTTCAGATGGTTTTGCTGCTTGTTGCTGCCATAACAGCTTTTATACCAGACACAAGTTTGCTGCGTGCTGGTTTTGTCTCCCTGCTGTCAAAGCTCTGTCATTCCTCCTAAGTTTTACCTCAATAAACCTCCCTACAAGTGACTTGATTCAGTGTATAGTGGAAGCATGCCAGGAGCTTTTCAAAATAAAAGCATTATGTACATATGAAGGGAGTTTCTCCTGAGAAATTCTTGAGTGGGCTTTTACTTTAAAAAACGCAAATAGTAGAAGTTTAAGGGAACAACTTTATTAAACAGACACATTTTAGCTTGTGGCCCTCATCTAGTTCATCAAGAAACAGATTTCAAACATATTCTACTGATGTGGACATAAATATTTGATACAACAAGGTAAATAAGGCTCTGTATTTATCATTTTCCTGTTAGTGTGACTGATGACCGCTGGTGGTGTAGGTAAAAAATTGAAGAGACCTCAAATTTTGAAATTCTGCGTGCGTGAGACGTGTAGCATCTGTGAGATGCAGCCCTAACACTGGCTGCCAGTCTGAAACAGCGGTTACTGCATAGGAACGGTGAGGTGCCCTGCGGCACTGTGACATCACAGTGCCAGCGCGGACCAAACATGGCGGCCTCCTGGTGAATTTATAAACTCAAATTACTCAAAATGCAGATATCCAGTGAGTTTTTTTTGTTCAATGTACATACAAGAGTTACAAATATTCCACAAGATGAGCTTGTCTGACCATGCAGGGTTTCTTATAAGGCCATTTTTGCATGAAGATGACCCACACTGAATCTGAATCTCTTTTTTCAGTTTTGATTTTAAAAAGTAACACATTCATACAACTAGTTGAAAGTGAAACAGTTTTCAAAATACCACCACCAGGGGGCTCTAAACCCAAACAGTAAGACAATGGATAAGAGCAACTCATCTGGGTTCTTTGCCCAAATGATGCAAGCCCCGCCCCTTTCTGGGGGAAAACATTTCAAAAGAATGTATGGCAGTCCGTGGGAGAGATCGAATCATCAGGGATTTAAAAGCTTACATATGAAAACTGTACGGTTAAACGGTTATTGAGCACCAAAATCCAATGGCCAGTGTGATTAACATTAACAGGACATTTATGAAAAAATACTTGCATCATAACAAAATGGAATAAATAAAATTATCAATGTACATGAGGGTGTGTTCAGGCTCCCTCCAATAAACTGGACAACAAGTCCCATCTTGTGACTGGAGATGTTATAATCAGACATCATTTTTGTTGGATCTTATCTCCTGAATGTGGTTAATAAGTTAATGTGTGAAAAAGCTGTGACTACAGACTACAGACTACAGCTCCTGCTGTCACAGAGTGATCACTAATTTAAAGTCATTAAGAACAGCATAACAAAAGAGAGACTGAAGTGGGGTAGCAGGGTGCCTTCCAGAAATCAAAGAGAAATTTTATATGATTCAAAGTGGTACATTTTATTCATTATTGTACAAAAAAATGCTAAAATAAGTTTAATTAAAATAAAAAAATAGTTATGTGAGATTTATGCTTGAATGTAAGTCAAATGTACAAAACTATACTTAAAATGTAAATTTAAACATGATGCTTTGTGCAAAATTGTACGCTTTAACCACCCTCAGGGAAGGTAGGGGTCCCAGGGCTATGCTGGTGTTATTTTGGGAGTCATAGGCTGAAAAGTTTTGGAGCCCCTGGTCTATTAGAAAGGTAAACGGTTTCAAATATTGATTAAAACAGGACCAGCCAAAGTTGTAAGTCTGGCACTGAACCTGGTCTGTTCTGGTCCGTCCCAATCTTACTTATCAGTGTGAGAACTCAGGATGTGCACGACGATTGGACCACGTTATGAGTGCATAATTCTCAAGTTTTAGTCATGTGTTGTAAATGTTTCTGTCACACGGTGAGTTCTAAGATTAGACCGCCACTGTTAAAGAGTCGGATGCATCCAGTCAGAGGTGAGGCAGGGATGAAACATATCATTCGGGAAGGGGGGGAAATCCACCAATCCCCATCTCACCCCCCCAGCAACACCCTGCACACACCCTCAAATAGCCTGATTGCTGTGTCAGGAGTGCACCGTCTTACCTATCAGATGTGATGACTTAAACACACAGGCCAGGAAGGTGCCAAACTCTGCAGATTATTACAACAATTCAGGCAAAAAGAGACAGACACACATAGCATAATTTTGATTGAAAAGCTAAAATGGCACCAAATGTAGAGCCTTTGGGAGCTGAAAGGGCCAAATCTTTGTGCTGAGCTGATCCAAATGATCCGGAACACTGAAAAGAGCTGGAATGCCCATCACTATCTGAGAGTGTTTTGAATTGGGCTGCCACCACAGTGGACTGGCTTCAAGGGCCTCCTTAAACATTAAGGCTTCATCCAGTACTCTCTACAGTTTCACCGCCATGCTGCTGTGCTAGTCTCTGATTTTCCTTTCAGGTAGGTGTGGCTATTAGAGTATGACGCATTGCGCTTTGTCTCCATGGCAGAACTTATTTGATTTAACCCTCCCACCTCATCAATAGAGCTCTATGAAGAAGCTCTTGTTGGCATTCCCCTCTTCCTCCAAGTGTTCCCAGAGTAAACAGATCCAGAGGAGCACTACACACAGATATAATAGACCCTGTCAGCGATCCAGCTCCCACTGCAACACCAGTAAATGAAGCACTTCCAGGTTGTGATGAACACGTTACCTTAGCTTGGACGTCGAACAAAGTGCTTTTCTAACACTGACAACAACAAAGGTCTTTTGATTTCATCAGGGCCGTTTGATGCTGCCGCTTTAGTGCGAGCTGAACAAGATGTGCCATTGATGGAAATCACTAAATCCCCTGCTGGAGAATAGTTATCCTCGCTAAGTGCAGCCTTAAAAAGAACGTGTTGTTGAGCCAATTAGGGATACAATCTCTTATTAATCACACACTTAGCTGCATTAATGATTCATACCTCAAAGCGGCCACATAACTCTCTAAAGTCTTTTTCAAAGATACTGTAGATACATGAAATGGATTTTGCTGAATTATGTAATTTTCTGTGACATTTAATTGTGTAATTGCAAAAGTGTTCCAGATAAATCTAGAGGAATAGATTAAAAAAAGAGATGTTTCATATTCATCGCCGTTTCAATTATTCATCCAGCTTAAATGTGACTTTACTCTGTTGGTGTAGTGGACACTCCACAACCAGGGCGTGGGTGTGCTCAGGGACATGAATACATACCAAAGACTATGAGGCGAGTGTGGGTATCCGTTGAGCCCAAAGGATTCTGGGCCGTGCAGCGGTACATGGAGCCATTGAGCTCCGCTGGCACCCGCTCCAGAATCAGCTCCTTCCCCTCTCGCTCGAGGCTGCCGTCCAGCAGGCGGCCCCCCACCCGCGTCCAGGTGAAGAGAGGCTCTGGGAACACCTCATTCTATCAAAGCCAAGGAGGAGGGGAGAAAAAGGGGGAGAAACGAGAGGGAAAAAGAGAGGAAGAGAGGGTGGTGCAGAGTTAGTCGGCGAGTCTCAGCCAAGAGATTAAAAGCAAAGGATACATGAATAATACAAGCTCCAATTTTATCCCGTAATGCAAAGGCGAGTTAACAACATGCATTAATAATCAACACTTCACTTTACAACTGCTTTTTTTCTTTTTGAGCCCTCCAGAGATCAGTCCCCCCATTTCCATTTTAAAAATATAACCCTCCACGAAGCGGGATTTCATTCATGTCAGTGCGCTGACATGTTCACAGATAATGAGAGGACACAGGAAAGCGGGGGAATCTCATGTTAGATTCCACCTCTGCCTCTGCTTCTCTGAGTCCTCTTTCACATCATAATCCCCTCGCTGACACATTCACCACACTACACAGACACACAACAGCACACCGTACAAAGACATACCTACATCAGCTCATGAAGAAGTCCACAATGTCGTTTTAGAATACACTTTTAAGGGGGTTCATTTATTCCAGTGCAAAACAGCTCACTAAATTACTTTTTTAAAACATTCAGGATGGGACCTTGACCCATGGACAATCAACCAATCAAAAAAGAGGCCTCTACAGCATCAATATGACATGAGAGGGTCATCAAAAGGTACAAAAAACTGGTGGGATGAGGCCACAGAGAGCTTATAGGTGCATCTCTTGCACTACATATAAAAGCTAGGGCTGTTAGGATCAATTGCAGGGATTTAAATGAGGTCCAGAATTAGTGCACTATTATTGTTCCTTTAACACACTTTGGTTAGCCACTGCAGACACAGTGATGTAAAATAAGTCCACCTTTGCTTATTGATGTTTTAGCTTAAAGACTGACAGTAGTCTTGCAAAGCAGACGGATTTGTTAGCCTCCATGTCTGTAATCAGGCAAATTCATCTTTTAAACCAATCAGCACATTTCAGGGGCATTAGTTGGTAGCTATGGGCGGGACTTAGTTGCATTGGAAGCTGATAGCAATGGCTGCTGCTAATGCAGCAAATAACTTGGATATAGCTGAAGGATAGCAGATGTTCTGTCACAACAGGACCATGTTTCTGTATGAAAAAAGAGCCAAATCAACGCTGAAAGCTTTCCAGAAAAGATGTTTTCACTCCTCTGCTGACCTGCTTCAGCATGAGTTTGTGATCGTTATGGGTGGAAAGTTGTTAGCTAGAGTGTGAGTGAGTATATACAATGGCTGCTGGTAAAGTGATAAACCCAGATGCAGCCAGGCCTGCCCACGGGATAAGCTCGGCCTCTGATAACCCCAGAGAACGGGCCCAGTTGTGATTGATTGATGAAATCAATGTATGTATGTTAAATTAGTAACATTGGTTCTAGCATCCTGGCTAACAGTTTTAACCAATTTTTGCTGCTATTTTGCTTTTTTTTTTTTTTTTTTAACACTTTTCACTTATTGTTGCCACTTTCTGCACATTTTACAACTTCCTTACTATTCGAATGCTTTTCTAGTTGTCACTTTGTTGCCACTTTTAACCATCTTTTTCCTACCTTTAGCCCATTTTTGCAACTCTTTCTCAATTATAGGCAATGCTCATTTTAAGTCATTAGCTTCTTGAGCTAAGTTGATGTACCCGTTGATTATCAATGATTATGATGACTTTTTAAAAATCATAATCCCACTTATAATAATTACAACCTCCTTTTTTGTCCCATTTCAGAATTCCACTTAATTCATTTAAAACAGTTTTGTTTAATTTTGGATTGTTGTTCTCTCGTAAACTATGGGTTGATAACTTACTTTGATAAAGACGTGCTTTTATTTTAAAACGGAATGAAGAACTAGATTGAACATTATAACATGAGCTTAACCACAGAAAAGAAACTTTTTATGGACTGAAAAGGAAATAAGGGAACAGTAAAAGTGTAAATTTTTGATAACTCAAAGTGTAGCTGACTTTGAACTTGTCCTCTGAGCTGTCTGTGAGTTTTTAAAGTGAAACCTCATTTCACTTTAAGGAGCAGTGGTGGACTACTTCTGGCTGTGGCTACAGGAAGACATTGCAGTGGCTTGACCAAAATATGCCAAAATCTACAATAAATAGTTTGATTTATTGCAATTTAAAAGAAGTAATGCACTAATAATGGATCTTAAAAACTGCAATAAATGAATTAGCGCTGACATAACAATTCTCTGCTCAGTTCTCCATCTTTGTTTGCAAGTAGTTCCACATGCAGACGGCAATGTTTTGAAAACAATCTCCTTGCATGAGACAAGACCACAGGAAACACCAAAAATGCAGGCCAGTATTAGCGATGTGGTTTTGCAATGAATCAAAATGTGCATGTGCTAGAGATCCTTCCTTCCCTACCTGCACATGTGTGAAAAACCCTTCACATGCATGGTAATTGACTGCAACAGTTGTGCACATGTGCATTTTCAGAAAGTTACCTTTTGCCTGTCTACATGAAAACTCTTCACTCTGGAGCTCGTTTCGAAATTGTTTCTTTTTCAGGCATCTAAAACGCAGTTGTCGTGTAGACAGATGGCCAAAATACGACAAAAGTTTTGTGCTTTCACCTGTACATGTTGTGCTAGTTATTATGTAAGTTCTAAATTCGGAATTAGCATCACAATAGCCTCCTTAAGTGTTGCCATGTTTGTAGTTTACAGCCCACACGTGATATTGGTACACAGTGTGAGCTCTCTTATATGTCACTGGTGCAGTGCTTCTCAACTAGTCTAACATCAAGACCCTGCAACACCTCATTAACAAATTAAGACTTGTTCTCCAAAGCATACAGCTGCAACCCACTCTAAATGGATGGGTCCCGACCCACAAGTCGAACACCAAGGGTCTTGTGGTATCCTCCAACAGCGTGCTCTGTTCATGGTCAAGTTTATTTACAGTTAGGCTCATGATGCAGTTGGACATATTCAAATGCAACCATATTATTAAAGGTGGGCAGTCCAAGTAAGATTCGGATCTGACTATTTGCAAATTATTCTCTAGTCTTTGGTTTCCTGCTCTGTTAAATGTAGTCAGTGAAGGCACAAATATATGATGAAACATAGAAAAAGAAGGGTCTTGAAAAAGAAACTGGCTAGGAATGGTAAACACTTTGTATATGAAATTTAAAAAAAATAAACAGAGCAGCTAGGAAGGGAACTGACAGGAAGTGAAAGTCAGTTAGATTGCAATGAAGGACTGTGGCCTCTAGTGGATGATTTTCAACACCTACCCCCGTTTAAAGGAAGAAATAATGGCGAAATTGTTTGAAATGCACATATCTACTTTCAGGGAGCATGGATGAGCCTTAATCTGGCACTTTTGGCAAGTTATATTTGCAAATTTCCCACCAGTAGATGCACAGACATGCTGGACACCCACAAACTGACAACATTTTTCATTTGATACATTCTTGGAATAAAAGCCCCTCAAATACATTTATCTGGCTCTACATGCAGAGAGGTTTTCAGCACTCACAGCTTTATGCCAAAGGAAAGAGCACTTTAAAGGTACTTGACACGACGGTGCATATAGTCAAAGGGAAATTAGTTCTTATAAAGACTGCAGTCCTGACCTTAGTAACTGTTTTCAAAGAGAACAGCAATCCGACTAACTCTCTGGTAGAAAAACAGCAAGTGAAGTGCGTGTTAAATTAAATATTAAAGGAAATTGAAAATCTTTGCTCCACAGCTTGAAACATTTTGTTTTACTTGCCCCATTAACTTTCAATGATACAATTTAATAAATTTAAAAAGATGGCCAAACCATAGAGTCATTTATTTCAGCTTTTGTCACTTGTTTGTTACAAGCCTTGGAAGAAAAGTAGAATGTGATGGTCCAAAAAGGCTGATACTGTCTCAACAACACCTTTCTATCCTTGTTTTCTTATCGGCACACAAGTAAAGTTGATGTGTTTCACTGCTAACTTCCTGCAGCTTTCCTCAGACAAGTCACATGATGTGACTGAGTTTTTATCAGCTGATCTGATTCAGCTCAGTTGTCCTGTCTGGTCTGGCAGGACAATCACAACCCCTGTGGCTTCTTGAAGATAGCATCCCAGGTGTGGTGCAACATATAAGCCCCCTCATCCCAGTTCACATGACTTTGGGCCTGTCTCTGGATCTTGATGCCACCCCTGAACATTCAGTGGAACTTGTTGATCTCTGACATTGTTGTTTTTCTGGCCAAAAGGAGTGTAAACCAGGATAAGGGGGCGTATATGTTGCCCCATACCTGCTGTTCTCTACAAGCTGCCAGACAGCAGAGATCATGGTCCTCTGTCAAACGAGACACGCTATTCCCACAACATGCTTTCCTATTTAAATATGACTTCCTTCTAATTGATCGCTGATACTCAAACACAGATCACCAAGCTTCACCTTCACCACCCTAATCTCTACCTTCCTAGCCTAGAGCTTGGCATGCTGTGGCATGCTGCTCAGCTAACCCAGGGTGTATCTTAGCAAAGCCAGCATTACCAATTTTAACTGTACATCCATTTTGCAATACATGGTTAAATGTATAACTGTTTCTGACTTAACGGTGACAAACTGTGCTGTGATTTAAAGTGTTTTGTCTCTCTTTAACCATCACTGGAAGTCTTCCCAACTTTGTGATGCAGCAAACATCTCTTCTTCTGCCTTCTTCTTTTTGTTTAGACCTATTTTTTTCAACCAAGCTTAAAAAATATGCATAAAGTGATGATGTTCTCAAGCAACAAATTTCCTTTTTCACGCTAAATGTGCACTGAGATTGCATTAACCAACTAGTCCAAAGTGAAGAAAACCTTAAGAAACACTTAAATTCATCACAGGGTCAGTTTGTTAGTGGATTTAGAGCTCAATATTGCCTGCCCATTTTTTGGCGGCACTGGTTCCAGGAGTAAAAATTCACCATTCAATCTCCCCACCCCCGTAGACATTTTGCAAAATCCTTATTATAAAGATTTTAATACATGAACTAAGCTAACCAGCTACCTGCATTCTCTTGACTTCAACATTTTATTTGGCGCTAAAACAACATTCAAAAACAGAGAGAAAGGCAAAGCCACAAGACTGTGAACATAGTTTTTTATGAGGCTGAAGACAATGTGTACCCAATAATCCATTGCAATATCTTTCATTCATTGTTCAGACAGTTTTTCAAGATTTTAAACTGAATTTTTGTACACTTATTTTCATTTTTATTTTTATTTTAGTGCTTACAATTTAAATAATGTCTTAATACATCCTAAGCTGTGCATAAAGTTCTTCATACTATGGCGGCATGAATGGATGTCATCACCAGTCATCCTTGGGTGTGGAAGACACTTCCAAGACTAACAGAGACTCAGCCAATAAGAGGCATCCTTGTCACACTCTAGGATTGTGGGTACTGTAGTATTCTTGGCGGAGATTGTGAATTTACTGTTTTTCTCAAAAAGAGAGTGAAACCTTACGAACCTTTGTCTTCTATGGGAGCGTATACCATCGTTTTACACTCAGGTAGCTTGTGGTAACTCTTACTTGGATATTTGTTACATCATGGCTAATAATGAAATCTGCTGTGGAGAAAATGAATGGGAATTTTACTTCAGGAACCACACTGTTGAGTTCAATATGAAGACTGGTATGTTGTGTAGAGTGTGGCTAAAGTTAGTGGCTAGCTTTGCCATTCGTCATTCCTTTTTGCAGATGATTATCATACTGAATGTGGTTATTCATCACTTCAGCTGACTAGTTATATATGAGTATAAACCTCAACAGCCTATATAATTTTAATTCCATTTTCTTGTTCAAAATAAAATACTGCTATATCGTGCTGTTCTTAAGAGATGCTAACCACTAAGCTGCACAGTTACGTCCAGCAGAGACGGTGCAGAGCTCTCAGACCATTAAATGAAGCCACAGCAGCTGTTTGCATTTGACTCGTGTGTCAGGCCTGCATTTACAAAAATGATAGACAGTTTAACCTGCTTTAGCTCTTGAATTTGATACAAAAAATTCACCCAGACTGTGAATCATGTGGGAGGGCAAGTGAGGAGCAAAGTGAAAGATGAGGTTCTCCCATTCACAGAAGTGTTTGAACCGAATTTCTATGACATAAAATGACAAAGATATCAATAGAAACACAGCTAACACCTCAGAGGGTTCACTAATTGCAGCTGATGTTACAGCGCTCTTTAGCTTTTTAATGCTAGCTAGGCACTCCCACAGATTTGACTGGATCTCTGATAAACCCAGAGAATTTGTTGGTACTATTTATCTGTGCTACTTTTTAACCCTTTCACTACTTTTTTCATCCATTATTGCAACCTCTTTCAGACAATTTTGACCTGTTTTTGCCCACTCTTTGGAACTTATTTGCCACTTTTGTCCCGTTTTCGTCCTTTTTTCACAGATTCTTGCCACTTTTTTGCAACATTGTACAATTCTGCAACATGTTTATGAAACTTTTTGCTGCCTTTGGCTATTTTTTTTGTTGTAGTTGTTGTTTACTCATTTTAACCAACATTTGGACAGTTTTCCTCCATTTAACCCATTTTCTTACCACTTAATGCCCATTGCTGCCAATCTATCCTATTTTTCACCCTTGTTTTTTAATTTTTCCTCTTTTTAGGAACCTGTTCACCATGGTTATCCCACTTTTCCTGTTTTCTCCCCGATTTTGCTCCTTTTTAAACCGCTTTTGCCAATATATCAACCTTTTGCCACATCTCTTAGCAAATTTTTCCTATTTTATTTTTTCTATTTTTTCACTTATTCATGCCATTTTTGTTGCTTTTCACCCATTTCTTGAGACTTTTTTGCCATTTTTGCCACATTTACCACTTTGTATACTGTATTTTGCAATTAAGGCCATTTCTCTTTGCCATTTGCCTTACCTCATTTCTGCCACTTTTAACACATTTTTGCCAATTTTCAACCAATTTTCACAATTTTTCAGCCATTTTGTTGTCTTTTTTCATTTATTCTATTTTTTAAAATAAGAGGTGCCTCAGTTTCTTCTATTTTATTCGTCCTGACATTTATGCACATTATTAGCGATGAAGCCTTACATTACTTTGCTAATTGGGTTTAATGTGCCCATCCACATTGTTAACATCACAAATAAAAATGTAATTCGCTTTTAAGTAAAGGGGTTTGCATTTTGAAAAAAGCTTTACTGCACAAAAGCATGAAAAAAAATATATTTTTTTTTTTTTTTGATGCTTTGATCAAAGTGGTTGTTATTCAGGTTAAAAATGAAATACAGTTATAAAAGCTAAACTTTACAGCTGACCATGACTTTGCTGACCTCAATGGGCCCCCAGTTTGGCCGGGCCCCAGAAAGCTCTCCCCTATGTGGGTGGCCTTGACACTAGCTCATCATATCATCTTTTTGACTTCAACAGTTGGACAAGTATTGGCTCATAGTCATATCAAACCCAGCTAACAGATCAGGTCAGAATCGTCCTGATCTTGGACATCAGGATATGATTGGTGCATCCTTAGACCATGACCCTCAGTGCAGACAGCAGTTTGCCCTTCCTTCATGGCTTTTCAAGCAGAAGTGTCTCCTCACTTTCAGCCCCCCTCTGCACTGACATTGAAAAGAGCACATTTCGGGATCCTACCCTGCAGCAGGCAATGATGATGCATTTGGCTGGCATGCTCCCAAATCTGAATATCATGCTCACATGCACAAAACAAACCAAACACTTCAGAGTTCAGACAAACATGCTTTCAGAAGAGCTCAGCTTGAAGCGATCTGCTTTAATAATGTGTTAGAAAGAAATATTTTAACAATATTGTTGTTTGCATAGTGACAAAACTGTTGTGAATTGTTTAACCTTTCAAAATAAATGTTAACAAAAGAGTTCTTGAAGGTCTGTGTTTAAATCATGACGGAGGTTAAATGAGTTAGCAGATGGAGACAGGCTGTTGGGAAAAGGTCACATTAAGGAAAAAAAAAAAAAAACTCTAAATGGGTTTAAGTGTGACTGTCCTGTCACATAACCCGGAGAGTCTAAATGGAAAAGGTCTCAGCTGCTTTAACCATCAATTTCACATTTAATCTCATACATAATACCACATGAAAAATGGATGCAAAGTGAAAAGCTCACTGTAGGATAATCATCCATAATAAATTCCTAAAACAATAAACCTGAGGGGAAGCTGGGGTCTTTTCTTATCCAAAAGGCAGGAGGTAAAATTATCAGTCTTGACACACAATCTTATCTACATGTGGAACCCTAAAGCTCAGTCCTGTAGAAGAGAAAGGGAAATTTGCTTTCTGATTATTCTGCACACTGCCAAAGGGCCTGGGTGGCTTTACGCCACAGTCGAGCCTGTTTATAATAACCAGTCTCAACCCTGTTCAAAGAAAAAGTTCAAATGATTCCTGCGGTCATCAGGCAGCCGTAAACACATCTGAGAAAGTCAATATCTTGGTGCACTAACCCAAAAACAATGCAGGAGCCGTATTTCAGGTGGCTCAGAAGAGTGAAATACGATCGAAAAAATAATCTGCCGTCTGATTTTTAGAGGTTCCTGAGGCGGTGACAGAGCAGTAACAAAGGCGATGTGTGCGGTGGGCCGTTAATAGGTCCTGTTTCAGGATTTGCCCTCTCCTCTTCACCTGACTGACTCCAGCTGCCGGGCGTCAATGTGTCACTTCTGTCAGAGAGATCAGGACCATCCACGGGCCCTCAACACCAGGGAAACAGTATTTCTTTTGGCAGGGGATAAAAGTGACAAAAAGACAATCTCTTTGCTGTTACCTTTAACCACCCCCACCCCCTCCCTTTTGGGGATTTTGAGCAGGAAGTCTTGAAACAACAGAGACTACAGCAGCAAGCAAAACACATCATTCAGCTCAATCAACAAGTTCTTATCCCAAGGCGTCAAATACAGACACTGTGTCGGCCTTCAGAGTCTTAAACCGATGCTAAAGGTTGTGTTTGTTTTCAGTCTTTCTTTCACATGGATAAGATTAAGCAAAGAAGCTACATGGCTGAAGAAAAGGATTATGGTATAGGTGACTCCGCGGAATAAAAGTCCTGCAACTATTAACAGAAATCTATTAAAATTATATGCATTGTATGTATATTGAAAACTATATGGTGTATTATAAAATATATGGTCCTGCATCTTGTATTGTTTCAACTCTTTTTGTGCAATTTGAAGATGAGGATTTTTCCCATTCATTGTCATGAATTGAAATACTTTCAGGATTTCTAAAAGAAAAGTGGAAAAATAAATCACTATAGAATAATGTACTAAAATTTTTTATATTTCATGGTACATCAGCTTGTATGTCTTAATGTAATGACAAGGTGCCAGTGGAGGAAGATTGATCCTCACGTCCAGCTTTAAGGACTGATGGACTGTGTTGTGAGAAGGGCATGACGTAACATAAACGTTAACATTGTTAACATCACTAATAAAATGGTTATTCTGTTTTAAGAAAAGGGGTTTACATTTGGGGTTTGAAAAAGGCTGACCGCCATGGGCCCCCAGTTTGGCTGGGCCCCAGAAAGCTCTCCCCTTTATCCCCCTTTATGGGCAACCTTGACATTAGCTAGCTTTCAATACTGTATTTTTGCTCTGCAACAGTTGGATGAGGATTGGCTCATTGTCATATCAAACCCAGCTATCAGAGTCAGGATTGGCCTGATCTTGGACACCTGGATTTGATTGGTGCATCCTTAGACCATGACCCTCAGTGATATTCATTATTAACGACACTACGATGGCACAGGTCCTTACAAAAAAAACAAAAAAAAACAAAGTATTGACTGGGTAATTATGGTTGCATGAGTAAAAAACATCATAAGCTTCAGCAGGCTTTTTTCACATTAGCTGTTAGCTGCTAAACTATCACTATGATGTCTTGCACTCGGGTTCATCATGTCTTCGAGTATTTCACTCTGGCGTGGCATATCTTACAAACGACTTAACTCCTGTATAAGTCTGTTCTGTCTTTAATCTTTTGGAAGCCAAAAAAAGTCCACATATCCACTACGAATGCAATGCAAAACTGCTGGGTAGGCACGAGCAACCGGCTCGCTCAGACCGGAAGTCTTACATGATCTTGTTGCCCAAGCAGAGGAGAAGAGGGAAGGGTCAACTGCTTGCTGCCAGCTGGCGATGCCTGCAGCCAACTAGCGGCCAGGGTGGTGAAATTACACCACAAACTACCACACAAATAAAATAAATTATTAAATAAAAAGTATATTGATACTGCATTTTAAAATAAAGATACAGTATTGCACTGTAAAATATCACGATATATCAGTGTATCGATATTTTCTAACACCCCTTGCTTTAACCATGATTAAAGGAATCAGGGCACAGTAGAAATTTAATGTTTGGGCTGTCTGTGATTTTTTTATGAAGTGAAATGAGACATTGAGGAGCTGAGGTGGTGTTATTTTTATCACTTTGGCTGCAGGGAGACGTTACAGTAACTCAATCAAAGTGTGTTGAAAGGGACAATAAAGCATGCAATTAAAGGTAATTAAAAACATAATACACTTATTATGGACCTTAATTAATCCAGTTAATGAAATAAAGCTGACAGCCCTAAAAATACATTTTATTCCATTCATTCATGTGGTTTTTGAAATGATTGTGGAGAAAATTGCCTCTTAGGGATTATAAAGATATTCGTTTACAGTGTAGTTCATTAAAAGCCCAGTGGAGCTCATGTAGAATCCAGATTTTAGTGAGCGTATTAGTACGAGAAGGCCATGAAAGAGCTTCTGTATTCGAGAGTTTTGGAATAAGAACAGAATGGCTAATAGAAAAGACACCAGACATCAGATACAGTCATTTCATAAACAAATTAATGTTTTTGTTTTCCTCATTTTAATATTGAATTTCACTGCCTAAGGCTTCACTAAATTGAACTATTCCTTTTACAGCCTGAAAAGCATTTTTGTACATAATTTCAAGTCTTTTTATTTGAGTGAAAAAATAAAAGTCAAAAGTGAATCAAAAGTTCCACAAATTAGTGTTTGGCAATGAAACTTGAACAGACTGAGGAAAAGATGTCTTTGCCCATCGGAGCGGGCGCTCTGATGGCAAAATAAAAAGAAAACGTATTCAAATAAATGCACCAGTCTACTTTACTAGACGGTCATTCATTTTTTTACACCCCATGCACTTACCCCGGACGATCCTACCTGGAATCCTTGCACAGTGATACGCACTGTATCCCCCACCTTTGCCCTTGTGGGGGTCATAAAGAGTTTAGGACCCTTTGGAGCAGCTGTAAAGAGAAAAAAAAAGGACAAAGAGACAAAGGTCATCGTACTGAGCATGAAGACAAATCCTGTTGGAAACCTGTTTTGTCACAGAGGCAGAGAGACAAATACAATTTCCTGTCAATTAAGGTCATGGGGCGAGAGGCGAGGGACCTGCGGGCTCTTTCATCTAAAGGACTATGCTGGATTTATTCCCCCTTGGAGAGAAAAGGAACTAAATTGGGTAGATACTCATTACTAGAGGAGAATGGGAGTGCAAGAGGTGGAGTGTGGAGGCAGTGAGATAAGGGACACTCAGAGAGCTAATTCCCTTGTCTTGGTGTGGACAGCAGCACCCAGATGGCTTTCATATGGACCCTCTAAAACAATGGGGTGCAGGCAGGAGAGAGAAGAGGCGGGTTCTAATATGCTTTGAATATGACGAGCCACTGAGAGTCCTGTGTATGTAGTGTTGAGATAAAATGACTGATTTGCATAATATTATAAAAAGCTAAGTCATTTCATTACAGCTAAACTGCACAGTATACCACATTAGGCCTTTATAAGCAGGTTCTGCACGATTTGAGATGATTAACAATTCCCTTAAAGATAAGTGCTTCACACGCTGCGTGCCTCCATATGTTAGACAAATGGACTGAGCAGAACATGCAATGAGAGTAAAGCTCAGGGTGTCCCATCAATAACCCCCGTACAAGTCCACCCTAGGAGTCCTTCAATTAATTTGGTTTGAACTCTCAATATAAATCACGCTGGGTGCCCGTGTTCATTGATGAGTTAAACTAAGGATAAATAAATAAATAGACAAATGACCTCAGTATTCAGCCATTAATCTGGCTACAAAGTGTCCACAGTGGCTAATGAAGCACGGCCTCTTCTAAGCCTCCATTGACTACAAGCCTGCATCAGACTAATGAATTAGGAGTTAAACTGTCATGTATGGTAATGAGACAGAGCGTGTGGGAGTGCCCATGTATTGTTATCATATCTAGGGATAAATTTATGAAGCAGAAGTAAAAGCTTCTGAATTTGCATGAAATGGTTAAAGAGAATAAATGAATACACCGGGGGGGGGAGGAAGAGAGAGAAAAATTACTCGCAAAGACTGGCAAGAACTGGCAAAGCTTTCAGCACCGTTAAACTGCATGCACGGATTTATTTCACCAGAGAGGAAATGCATAGCTGCCCGGACTTTAAAAAAAGAGAGAAAAACTCTCATGGGAAATCTTTAAACTGGAGTAAATGCACAGAAATGACAGACTTGCAAAGTGGTAGTAATTTTGTATTCATCAAACCTTCTGGTTGTAGATGTTCTGTCCGATAAATTTATGAATGTGGGCGATCTAGACCAAGACAAATGCTTTAACTTGTTGTTATGCCTCTGTGCCTGTAATAGCCAGGGTCAGAGGCATTATTTTCCTGGCTGCATGTCCATCCTTCCAAGGTGTTCTTGTGAATACAACATCTCAAGAACAGGCTGAATGCCATATCATTTCAAAACCACAGAAGATGATGTGTGGATGTGCAATAGTCACACTCTGGGATGTACAGATACCAGTATTGGATATCAGTGCAGATACCAAGCCTTAGTACTCAAATACTGAAGAATATCAGACACAAGAAGGATCTGACTGCGGACTGTAGATCTCAGACTGCCCCTCTCGCAGACTGTTAATCTATGACATTGTCTCTGTTAGAACATATGTGCTAAAACCTGCAAAACCTGATTACAATACATTTCATGAAGCCAAGTAAGCTTATTCTTCATCAAAGCATTCCTACGTAGCATAGGTAGCTTATGTAGCTCCCTCAGCTACATATATTATATAGCTACATAGATAACATAGCTACGTAGCTAAACCCAAAGCTTGCAAAATTCAGGTCCTGCACTGCTCTGGCCATCCTCCAGGCATGTGCCAGGCCCATACCCCATTTCTCAAGCTCTCCTCCCAGCTGCCCCCTCCACGATGGACGTGGTCACCCCCAGCCTTCTGGCTGCCCCCGGCGTCTAGACCAGCCCTTGGTCCTGGGCACCCAGTGTGCGGCAAGCTGGATCAGGCCAAGGAAACCACACCTGGTGCCTGTAAAAGCATAGCTGCCGTTCCCGTATGAGGCAGCTGACCCTTCTCACCCCTGCTCTCTTGAGCACATCAGCATTAGACACATGGTCTTGCCAAAGACACGCCAGATATAGAATCTACCACAAAGGGAGTTGTTGGCACCCTTGGCCATCAGTCAACGACCAGGCCTGACAAGAATATAGTAAGACCAGAAGGATCAAGACTACAAGACTCTGACTTTCATCTGTATGTCAGATACCAGGAAAGCCACTCTGTCTTGCTCAGCTAATCCATCACCCTGTGTGTGAGTTCAAGTCTGCGACTGAGCTTAGCCTCAAGTCAGTAGATCGATGGATTACGCTGCCAAAGTTGGTGAACATTCACAGACACAGATTCGATGGCAGCATCCAAGCCTTCCTCAAATGTCTGGATCTTTTTTTTTGGCCCAGGAAGCAGAGTGCAGTCCCAACACTTCAGCCTCCTCACTCAGGAAGTTAAGAGGCCCCACAAGGACTTCTGCCATCTCTGCAAGGATCCCAGCATCCTCAGCGAAGCCCAGATCAGTGATCTGGACATCACCAAATGACACTCCACAGTTTGCTACCCCTGTTACCCGCCCCATTAACTAGTCCATACAGGTACTGAAAAGCGTAGGAGGTAAGACGCACCTAAGCTCTTGGGTATCTATACTGACAAAGCTACTGAGCTAACATTTGCAACATTATGTACGTAGCTTGTGTAGCTATGTTAGCTGTAGCTAGAGATTGGGCAGAATCTGTTTAGCAATGTTCTGAAAGCTAAAAATAAGATTGATTTTAATCTCAGTGTGTGGAACAAGCTCAGTAGAAGTGTGTTAAGAACTCATTGATAGCCTTTACATCCATCTTTCTTATGAAGCCCCTAAATATCAGGAAAACACTGAGCCACAGTCTTTAGAATTTGGTCCAGAGCAGTCATTTTCTGTGTCCTCAAGACGGGAGAACTGTGGCTTTGCAACTGACCACTCCTTATTTAAAAACAAACACACCCCTGGGTGCTAATTGGAGGTTTTGCTATAGAACTTGCACAAGCTCTCTGCAAAATAAGGAAAAAATGACAACTGCATCATATGGAGAACATAGAAGACACCTGCACTGCACAACAGCATGCTTTGTACCTGGGGTTAAAAGGGCCTTAGATCTTTGAGGGACTGACTTCATGAATAAATTCATAAATTGATCAAATTTGACCTTGTATAATCTCAAATTAGATACCTCCTTCTCTGTCATGTTTTCATATTTTCAGTGCATTTTTGAAGTGCATGATTGAGGATATTTTGGGGCAGGTTTGCAGGTGTGTGATATCCCATAGGGGTCTTTGAGTGACATTTCATTCAACAGATGGTGGCATCCCTAAAAAAGGCCAAAAATGCAGCCATAAGCCAGTGTTATTTATTAGATCTTTTGCAAATAAGTTTGTGTCTTTCAGAATATGCTTTTCGAGAAAACATAGCAAAGACAATTTTGTATCTAAAGTGCCAGTGACATAGAATGGAGTATAGTATACAGGACAGATAATATTTGAAAAGATATGATCTTTGACTGATGCAAATGCCCTTTTTCTCTCCACAAAGACTGGCTGTGTTTGATTATTCTGGGCAGAGGTCTGTTTGGTACCACGGCTGTCTCCTCTTCCACCTCCCACTGCATCCCAAACACACCTTGACACTAACTTACCCTTTCTTTTTCCTTTTAATCCACCTCTTCTCTCTTTGTATCCCCTTGAAACTGACCAGGCTCCCTTATGTCTCCTTTGCAAATGTACTCAGAACAACACTGATTCTCATTTGATGCCACTTAATTGCGTTACAGCCGAGCGGATTGCGAGTTTAGCGCCGAATGCAAAACTCCAAGTGACTGACAGGGCAATTCATGGAGCTGTCTGTCGCTAGATTGAGTTAACTCAGTGGCGTTATTGAAAAAGTCAACCTAAATTAGAGAAGTCAGATGAGAATTTAGACACACTGACCGGTGTTATATCACCAGGAAGACAATCTCAGAATTGCTGCTCGTCTTCCAACTTCAATGAGCCTCTCCTTTACGCTCCTCAGCCGCTCTGAGTGTTTTTTTTAGCAGGAACAAAGCCTGTAAATTTCATCAGCATCTATCAAGGAGATGAACACTGTGGCAGAGGGATTATTTGTTTGCTCATGTGCAAATTATCAAAGCAGAACATGCGGTGATTCAAATGCTGAGTTGTGAGAGCAGGAGTCGTACTTAAAGGGAAAAGTTTGTTTTAAGTTTGGATGTGTGTGATCTAAGAAACACACACACTTTCTAATATTTTTTATCTAATACAAAGATGGCTTCCAGCGCATCCAATTAACACTTCAAAGGCAATATGTTGGCATGGTCTTCCTGGAGACGAGCCACGCAATCCTGACATGATAAACAGAGACATTATCTTCCACGAGATGCTAGCAATGGCGGAAGGCAGATGGAGACACTGAATGAGGAGACTGAAGGCGCTACATATTTGCTTTCTGTACTGTGTGACGCTGTCAGTATTTTATCTCACATCGCCACCCTCCATCTAATTAAAAGAGTCCGTATTATTATTCTGCTGAGCAGCTGTGGTCACTCTGAGTCCACATACAGAAGCTGTCATCATTATGGTGAAGTGGGATGTCTGTAATAGGTTTAATAAAGGACAAGGAGGGATTTAAAAGCTCCTGTAAACAAGTCACACTCTCGCTTTTCTTTCTTTACTCGTAATTAAAGGGGCAATCTGGCATTTTCTTTAAAAAAAAGGACACACTTTCTAATATAAAGCATAAAGTAGCAGCTGCATACTCCTTTGGGGGAAATATGCTCAATCAAAATCTGTCTAGAGCAGCCTTTACCAAACCTGAGGCCCAATTTAAGACCTGAAAAAGTTGCACAACCCTAACATGAGACTCAAATGTTTGCTTTCATGTTCTTGTTTCATAAAAAGAGAATTTCAATGCAAACACGGTTTTTAAAACAAAGGCAAAGTAACTTATTTTTTGTGGCAAAGAACAGTGGTTCACAGCCTTTTTTCCTTTGGGGCCCCCTTCTTCTATCCAAGGAAAGCTAAGCCCCCACAGATACTTTTGGAAAAATTAGACATCATTATCCTAACTGTAGGCATTTGTTTTTTTCCCCATTCAAGGCCAGTTTTGAGGCATTGAATATGCAATGACTCTCATGAAAACAAACAAAGATCATAAACTAAAAAAAATGCAAGGTTAGGTTTCAAAAATGGCCCCAAGGAACTGCCTCAGCACCACCTTCCATGCTTTTATGTAACACTACCAAAAGACGGTTTTATCTAGATTTATGATACAGATACTCCCATTTCCTTGTTTCTCACTGGCGAATCCATCTTGCAAAACTCTCGTCTGAACCGTTTGGGTCCGGTAAGAAAGTGAGAAGACCAATCAGCGATGGGGGGCAGTACTTTCGAGAGCGGCGGAGTCGTGACGTAAGCAAGCAGCAAATAGAGGCCGGTGCAATTATGGCGGAAGTGCTTGGCGTGGATGCTGCTAAAGCGCCAGTTTTATCAGAGCTTGATGACATTTCTTCATTAAAAGAAGAACAAAGAGCAGCTGTGAGTTGTTTTCTTTTCAAAAACAACTCACAGCTGTACTGACATGTCTATAGTCGCTATGGTTCGCATTATTCTTCGGTAGCTGCGTGGGCACACTTACCTTGGTCACGGCTACGTCACGTGATTTGTTGCTCTGACAGAACGAGTTTTTTTCATAGTCTCTGCCCTTTCCCAAACGCTTTGTATTGAAGGTTTTGCAGATGGATGTGTGAAACAAATCCATTTGGCATGTCAGGTTAGGCTTTTGGAGCGCTACAAGAAAACAGTGGGATGACATGTCTACTGCGAACAGAAAATTGACCATTTTTAATAGATTAGTTTCAGTGTTTTGAACCAATTCCAGGGGCCACACTTGATCTTACTAGTTTTTAACTGTTTTCATTGACAGAGTCCCAACATAGAGGGCCTACTCACTTAAAATTTTCTTTCTGGAGATATATGAGTAAACTTTTCATTATACACTATAAAAAATAAAATGATAAAGAGGATCTGTTAAGTTTTCTTTTTTGAATGTTAATTTTCAAGTATGTAATTTCGTCAATTAATAAGATTTTTTTTTTTTTTTTTTACTTTGCCTCATGCCTCTAAGCATGCTATTGGCTAATCACAGTCACACTGCCTTATTTAAACTGCTCCTGCATGGCTACACTCTGCCACTCTTTCTGCAAGCTGCTCTAGCAACCCTCCTCCCCCCCAGCTACTCCTTTATTCTACTCCTGGATTAATCAGTGCTGTTCTCTTTTCATTGATGCCTTCTCTGCTTTGGGTTTCGCTGCTTCTCTCTCTGCCTCAGGCTTCCCTTTAAGCACAGGCATCAAACTCAAGGCCTGGGGGCCAAATCCGGCCCTTGGTACAGCCCGCAAGATCATACAATCTTTCTAACTGGCCCACCAGTATGAGGTCTGCAGATTTCCTTCAGTAAATACTTAAATGTAACCTTGATTATTCAAAAAATCCTTGTTAAATTGTAAAAATCTGAAAAATTAAAAAGTAAAAGAAGTTAGATAAAAAGTCAGGAAAGTGGGAAAATAAATTAATGTTGTGATTTCATATTTTCAATTTTTCATCTCACAGTTCTGACTTAAGCTTATGATTTGACTTTTTCATGTTTTGACCTTCAAGATTCACAATTCAAATTTCTAAATCATATTTTTACCTTTTAAACTTGTGATTTAAAATTTCTATCTCGCTTATTTTGCCTTTAAGACATTATTTTGCCATTAAATTTCATGTTTTGACCTTTTGAACTAATGAGTTTGACTTTTTATATCAGACTTTGAGCCTTTAAACTTATCATTTTTACTTTCTTTTTTTAATCTCAGAATGTTTTATTATCAGTGTTATTTATATTTTTTTCACATTCTACTAATGGTGACAATGAGGTTGACAGTTTATGTTTAAATGTACTGTATGTTTACATGTTTAAATGCTGGCCGAAATTCAGAATCTGCGATTGACTTTCACAATCCTGGCCTAAATAGTCTGGCCTTCAGGACTTCTCATCGGAGCAAATCTGGCCCCGGACTCAGTATGAGTTTGACACCCCTGCCTTAAAGGCAGAAGGCAGGAACGTGTGCTGTTCCTGCTTGATGCTTTCCATCAAGGGATAGTTAAGGAAGGGTGGTGGTGGGGTTAGAGGTCGTGTGAGTCAGTGTATGGTATATGGTTTATGGACCAATTAGCTCGGATGTAGCCACAGCACCAGTTTCATCAGAACTGGACAACATTTCTTTGTAAAACCAAGAGCATTGAAAGCTTCTCTTGGCAGAGAAAATGTTTTTGCACTTCTCTCAACCAACATCTGTATAAGTTTTATCAACAATCAGACTCCATCACTGGAAAACCACAACAGCGGTTCTCAGCTGCCTATTAGCAAGCTAGCTGACCAAAGGAGGAAGCGAAACAGAGCACAGCCATGGCGAGGATAGTAAAAATGAAACGTGAAGTTAGATGGACATCAGAAATGGAGGCCCAGTGCTTTGATTTGTGGCAGTGATCATCAACATGTACGATTAGAAATAGCAAAGATGAGCTGAAAAGGGAGGGAGCTGAACCAAAGTCACTTCCACAGTGGATAAAGCAGGTAGCTAACAGCTAGCCACATTAGCTTGCTTACTCTCAACCTGAATTTGACTGTGCAAGATTCAAGACCAGGTAGAGACTCTGGTAGTTCGTGAACAGGATCTGTGGTGTGATGTGTAGCTTCTCTGGTTTTACACCACACACTATAAAAACAAAACTGTAAAATCTGTGATTATTTGTAGCCATATGTGGAGTCAATCACATTGAAAAAATTAGCTAAGGTTCTGAAACTCTTTATGTGCGGCAGTACAGAGCGATCGCTGGCTTAAAGACAGTTGGAACGCCACACTGCTGCCACATTTGACCACTCTCCTCCTCTCTAGTTTCAGGCCAACACCACGGGGCCCTTCTTCTACACTCCTTTATCCTTTAAGAATAGAGAATATAGCATAGATTATGTCCTTTAAATGATTTGAAGCAGAAAAAGCTATGCAATAACCTGCAATCATGTTGCTCTCACTGTTTTCTCATCCACTGCTAAGTGTCTGATTTGACCCAGGATCTAAATGACATTCCTGCAGCAGGTTGAAATACAAATTTGACCACTTTTGTTTAATAGCTCGCACAGATTTTCTCCTGGTAAACAATAGTTTTAGATTTTGAGTGAACTTCACTTTTTGTGTGCCAAGAAGACAAGCTGCCAGAATCCATATGCTTATCTGGGTAAATAGGATGGATCTACAGGGTCTCAATTAGTGAGGAAGGGACACTCCTTTCTGTTGTAGCTTTTCAGCCAGTTTTCAGTTGAGACTGATGAGAGAAGGGAAATTTCTGGACACAAACAGTGTGAAACAGCAAAAGTTGGCAGTCTCCTTTATGCATCTTATTGGCTACAAAGCCCAAGCAGGCTAATATGCTTTCTACAGAAGTTTTACATTACATCTGAGTGGATTTCTAAAATCAAAGAGTCATTATTGAGTGAGTTTTTGTTTAACACAAGATCTAGCTGTTAGGGCTTCACATTTAGTGTAAGAGTGTTGTGCATATTACTTGAAAAAGCGTGTTTCATACAAAACAAAGGTTCTCTGCTGCATGTATAAGTAGATCCTCCTGTATCAGATCAGCATTTAGAAACAGTGTAATGGTTGTAAAGGGAGCTGAGTATCATGGGAACCACCAGGTCCATTAACTGTCCATGCTAAAGTGAAATCTGAATTATCTCTACTAATTACTTCTGCATGAGAATCTGTAAAAAGCTCCACAGCTTCTGTGAGTAGTTTTAAGGTGGTTATGAAACTGAGCGAAATTAAAACTGATGCCTTTATATGATCTATGGAAGCAAATGAGACCATCAGAGACAAGATCGACTACTTCTATGTTGTAATTTTTAATGCCTGGAGCCGTGGCTGTAGGGTAGATGTCAGAGCAGATGATTTACAACACTCTGTTTTTATATTTCAAGTATCCATTCAGAGACGGACAATGTTGACTGTTCAAAACAAGCAGGGTGAGATTTTTTTGACAGAAAACACCACTACTGCATGCACAGGATTAAATAAACAGTCTGTTGGCTATGAGGTTTTCAGTTTCGATTTGCCAGTACAGTGCCGTGATAAAGTATTTGCCCCGTCCGATTCCTAGGTTTTTTGCATATTTATCACACTTAAATGTTTCAGATCATCAAACCAATTTTTATATTTCACAAAGACAACTCAAGTAAATAGAAAATGCAGTGTTTGGATGATTATTCAATTTCTTAAGGGGGGAAAAATCCAAAGCTATCTGGCCCTATGTGAAAAAGTAATTGCCCCCCTTGTTAAATCATGAGTTAACTGTGATTAACCACAGTTTTTGGAAAGCTGAGTTCAATTTCACTGGCTACACCCAGGCCTGATTACCACCAGCTTTAGTGAATCAAGAAATCACTTTAATAGAAACTGTCAGACAAAGTGAAGTAAACTACAAGATCTCAAAGAGAAACGCATCATGCCACCACCCAAAGAAATTCAAGAACAAATGAGAAACAAAGTGATTGAAATCTATCAGTCTGGAAAAGGTTATACAAAGCCATTTTTCCAAGGCTTTGGGACTCCAGCGAACCACAGTCAGAGCCATTATCCACATATGGAGAAAACTGGGAACAGTGGTGAACCTTCCCAGGAGTGGTTGGCCAACCAAAATTACTCCAAGAGTGCAAAAACGACTCATCCAGGAGGTCACAAAAGAACGCAGAACCACATCCATAAGGTCAGAGTTCATGACTCAACCATAAGAAGTACACTGGGCACCCATGGGAGAGATCCAAGGCCAAAACCACTGCTGAAAAAAAAGAACACAAAGGCTCATCTCGTATTTGCCAAGAAACATCCTGATGATCCCCAAGACTTTTGGATGATACACTGGAAGGATAGTTCACATAAATGTATGTTGGAGTGAAATGTGTGCTTGGGCATATTATTTTGGGATTTTATCAATGAAAAATTAAAATTTAATCTAGCATTCTAGACTGCACAACATCGCCTTACAATACAACATTAAACTGAAAGATAAAAAATAATACCCTGCATTAATGCTGCAATAATGAACTGATGCTAAAATTTGACTGGCTGAGACAGACTCAAAAATTCTTCCTGTTTATAGAAATGGTTTGAAGACCAGAATAAAGCTCATTAATCCATGTTTTTTTCTGGGGTTTTAGCTAGGCTGTCGAGTTTAACATGCAGATAAGTTGTTTGCAGTCATATGATCCTGATCATGTGTGAAAGTCAGATAGGGTTCAGGAAGTGGAAATGTTGTAAATAGAAGAAAGTAAGCATGCTAAAGGTCTAGATGGACATGCACACAGCAGGTATGACAGAAAAATTCTTCATGCTGATCATGCGAGTTTCGCCATGGGCTGACCAGTGTGCCTGGTGTGGAGCCGATTGATATCCCCAATTAGCCAGACCTGCAGACCCGTACAGGTCCAGCCAAATGAAGGAGTGGGAGACTCTTGAGGCTTTAAACTATTTAATGTGTGTCTGGGTCAGTGACCTCAAATCAAGAACAGCATGGAATGATTGCCGTCTTGTTTTTTCCCATGTGCATAATGCCTGCATGAGAATTTCTGTTTTTTAAACTGAATTTATCCAGCTGCAAAAAAAGCCTGCAGAACAAAGTGTTTGCAGAATACTCAAACATTGTCTGGCCCTCTTTATGCAGACTTTGGACAAAGGTTTTATATTTGCATGGGGGCTCAGCACAAGTGTGCTGTAATGCTGATGCCAAACATATAAACACGCACCCCCTTTTCTTAATTATACTGTTTATTCCAGTGGAAGCCAAAGGGAGAGGCTCTCGCATGAGAAAAAAGGGGAAACAGTCAAAAGCCCTTACTTTAAAAAGTGCCTGGCACCAATTAGTACTGTTCCCTTTTAAAAGGGAAATATCTCACACAAGACATTTATTATTCAAATGTTGTGACTGTCATTGTTAAATCGTGGGAGCATGAAAACAGGACAGAGACCGACCACAGTGTCACTGAAATCTATAATGACATGGAGCTGTCTAAGAAAAAGTGAAATGATCCAGCAGCTCTTTGCCTTTTTCACATGTTGATGATAAAACAGATGACACACCCTGAGGGGAGCAGGCCCTGTGAAGCTCCTGCTAAATGTCAAAGGCGCTAATGTTTTGACAAGCCTTTCCCCTCCGCTGTGTTTGAAGTCATTAATTCATCTTTGTTCTTTTTAAGATATGGAAGGTGCATCACCAGACGCTCGTTTTTCCTCCCACCACCTGAAGGAAAAACAGAAAACGTGCGTTTGTTGATTCTAATTAGAGAGCACTTAAAATTCAAGGCATTAGCTGACCTGCTTTGGGCCTGATTCTTTTTGGAGTGAAATAGTATATAAAAGTAAAAGGGCTGTCTCTCAGGTCAGAAGTTAATCTAGGGGAGATTTTATTTGGCTCATAATATAGATTATGCAGCACACTGGTTCTGTAAAATATCTCAGCTCTTTAAAAATCTCTGATTGAATATTTCTCTTTAAACACCGCTCACTTAATGACTCCTATCTCCTTCAATCCTCATTCATTTATAAATACAGCTCTAATGGGATAATTGCACTCAAGATCTATTGTACCATACACAGTTTCCCCACTTTCCTGATTTCCTCAACGCCAGGTAAATCTGTTTTGTAAAGTGCAGGGGTCGTATTCAGTGTATTTAGACCAAGATTATTATAGTCAACTAAAACTAACTAAAACTAAAATATAAAAATCATTTTAGTCAACTGAAACTAAATAAAAATGAAGCTTTTAAAACAAACAAAAACTAACAAAAACTAAATTCTGTGCTAAGAAATTAACTAAATGAAATACTATTAAAGACAAATCTCCTTAGTTTAAGTCTTTGACAGCAGCAGACTGACTGACATGTATGCCCAAGCCTGAAGAGAGTAAAATCCCCTGATTTGATTGGAGAAGACTCCACACAATGGTCATCTTTGTCTTTAGTCTAGGACCCTGTCTAGGGTCTCGCCCCTGACAGGTTTCTGATATTGCCAAAAAACTAAAACTAACATTAAAACTAATAAAGACTAAACTAAAATGAAGCATTTTTGCAAAAATAAAACTATCTTAACCTTGTAGGCATTCTCTGATGTTACCTGTAGAGTACAGCTCCATTGCGAAGTTTAAAGTGCTAACTTTCCTACGTTCCCATTCATTCCTAAGGCTGTCCGTCACTTCCTGACCCCCAGTGGACATTCAGGACTGCAAACAACCAATTGGAACATTTCTGCTATTTACTGCATTTTAATTTGAAAATGCTCCATGCTGTCCAGACAAAACTAGCCAAAGCATGGGCAGAAGTGGTGAAAATGGGGACCAAGGAGCGTGAGCAGCAGCCAGAGGGGCAGGCAGCCAAAGACTCCTCAGACCTGCGTCTGCTCCATGCTGAGGTCCTGACAAACAGGCCACAGCACGGGCAGAAGGAGTGAAGGAGGGGATGGAGGACTGCCTTGCCAAACTCAGGAAGGAGAACCTTGGACTGAAGGGTTCGCTGTCCCAGGCTAACATGGCCCTGCAGAGCCAAAGGCAGAGGTCGGAGCGTAATAAGACGAGGCTGGTGGGAAAAGTAGAAGCACTGAAAGCTGCAAACCACCAGGCAAACATCGAACACGAGGACCTGAAGAGACAGTGGGCAGAGGAGAAGTCTCGCCTTCTGGCTGGGTCCATCGTGTCTTCATCAAACCAGGACCAGGACCACCAGCTGAAGAACGCAAATTTGGAAAATGAGAGGTTGGGCAACGAGAACTGTGCGTTAAAGGGTGAGCTCAAGCAGGCCCATGATAACCTGGAGAAAATGAGGAGGGAATTAGAGGAGGAGAGGTCCTGTTGGATGGAGAACTCTGCAGAAAACTCCAAACTGAAGGTGGAACTCAGCCAGGCTAAAGAAGACCTGGCACAAAAGGAAAAATTGCTCCCCCTGGCAGAGATCAACATGGCTGCTCCAAATCAGGAACATCTGAGGAAGGACGAGGTCTCAAGAGAAGTCATCACCCTTCAGGCGGCCCTCAGCCAGGCCAAAGAAGACCTGGCGAAGAAGAGCCGCCAATGGGAGGAGGAGACCTCCAAGATTAAGGCCTCCATGGAGCAGGCCAGAGCAGACCAGAAGAGGCAACGTAAGGTGTGGAAGGAGGAATGATCCCGCCTCATCACAAGCCACCAGGAATCTGTCTGCAGGTTAGAGAGGGAACTCGAAGACAGCGGAAATGAGCTCAAAAACAGCAAGAGCTCATGGGAGAAACAACAATTTGAGTTCCTTATCTCTCAGATGGACGAAAGGGCCAAAGCCAAAGCAGCAATAGACCAGGTCCGAGACCGGTTAGAGATCCTTAGAAGCCAGTATGACGAGGAGCGATCCCGTCTCCTGGCAGAACATGAGGAGGACTCTGCAAGGATGAAGGCTGCTCTGCGTAAGGCCAGAGAGGACCAGGCAAGAGTTGAACGCCAGTGGGAGGAAGAAACGTCAAGGCTCCTGGGCAAAGAGAGGGGGAAAACAGCAATGCTGGAGGAGGAATTGGCAAAAGCCACTAACGATCTGGTCAACCAGAAATCCAAGTGGGAGGAGGAAAGATCAGGACTCCTCAGAGAAAGTGCCAGCCTGAAAGACTCTCTGCAGCAGATGGAGACAGAGAAGCTGGACTGGCTGAGAGAAAAAGCCTCTCTTCTGGAGTCTGTGACCATCCTCACGCAAACTCTGGAGTAAAAGCAAGACGAGAGAGCCAGGACGTCAGAAAGTCTGCAGCAGAGGATGGACCAACTGGAGCTCCAGCTGGAGGAGGAGAAGAAGAAAAAGGAAAAGAAGAGGGGAGCGTTTCTGAGTTGTTTCAGAAGACGTTCAGGAGCCTCAACCTCTGACTCCTGACTCCGAACCCTCCTTACAACAATACAAAAATAAAAAATAAAAATCAGCTTCAAAAGCATGATTCTTTAAACATCACAGTGAGAATAAAAACATTTACACATTAGATGAAAGTCACTGATGCAATGTAAACTCATTTTATTGATGTATTTTCACATGTTGATAGATTTGTAGAAGTGCACACAGATGTCTGTGCCATGTGTTAAGTTGCTCAATAAAGACTCATCTAAACATAAATCTGAGTTTAAATTTGCATAAAAATATTGAGAAGAGTGTGTTGTTTTCAGAAATGTTGGGATAAAGATGTCAGACAGGCTTTATTAAGAATGGTCCATTTTAAAATGCAGTACTGTGCAGAACTTTTGGGCATGTTTGTGTCAAAAACTGAGGCTGAAGGAGGGCGTAGATGTGGCAGGTAAACCCACCTGAGTGCACCATCAGGCAAGGCAAGCACATCAGGAGGGATGAAGGGGAGAGCTTTCTGGGATCCTGCTAAACGGGGGTCCATGGAGGTCATCAAAATCATGGTCTATTATAAAGTCAAGCTGTGATAATCGTATTTTATTTTAACCTGAATAATAATCACTCAAAACACAAAACTATTATTTATTTATGCTGTAGTACAATAAAGCCATTTTCAAAAAGTATACCTCTTTACTAAAAGGGAATTACTTTTATATATAAATAATGTCAACAACATGGACGGGCTCACTGAGTTCAACCATTTGGAAAGTAATGCCAGACGTCAGGATGCCAAAAACAAAGTGGAAGAAAGTGTGACATCTTTAGTGGAAAAATATTTGCAAAATGATGCAAAAATGAGTGATAAGTGGTGGTAATGAGTTAAAGTGGTAAAAAAATAAGGAAACTTGGTTTGAAGTGGCAAAAAATAGTGAAATGTGTTTAAAGGGCCAAAAAGTGGTGTAAGTGCATTGAAAGTTGCTTAAAAAAGTAGCACAAAGAGGTTGAAAGTGGCCAAAAAGTGGTGAAAATGGATTTAAAGTTTGTGAAAAGTAAAAAAAAGGTGTTGAAAGAGGCAAAAAATGCCAAAAGTGGAAGAAAAAGTAGCTAAAATTGGTTAAAAGTGACATAAAAAAGAGGTTGAGAGAGAAAAAATGTTGCAAATAAAGCGACATAAATGAGCTTATCATTGGAATAAAAAACTGGCAAACTGGGTCAAAAATGGTTAAAAAAGGCAAAATTTGGTCTGTTGATAGAAAGTAGCAATAAGGTGTTAAAGGGGAAAAAGGGGAGAAAATGGGCCAATAGTGGCAGAAATAAGTGGCAGAAAGTGGTTAACATGGATTTAACGTGACAAAAATGGATTCAAATTTGCTGAAAATAGTGACAAAAAAGCTGCAAAATGGGTTGAAAATGGCAAAAAGAGCAAAAGTGGTTAAAATTGGCATAAAAAAATGACATAACTTGTGAAAGAAAAAGGAAAAACTGGCAAAAAAGTGGCATAATTAAGCTGATTATGTTGAAGGAGCCAAAGAGGGGAGAAAAGTTCATTAAAAGTAGCAAAGATGTTGTTAAAGGGGGCAAAAAAGGGGAGAAAATGGGCTAATAGTGGCAGAAATTGGTTGAAAATGGCAGAAAAGCAAAAGAAATGTGGTGAACATTGATCTAAAGTGGCTGAAACTGGTTATCAGAGGCTATAAAAAGTGGTTTTAATAGGTTGAGCAAAACAGAAAGTGACAAAAAATTGGCAAAAGATGTCTAAAGGCACTAACAACTGAGAACAATGAGCTTATAGTGGCAAAAGTGGTGAAACTGGATGAAAAGTGGCAAAAAAAGTTTTAATATTGCAAAAAAACTTGGTCAAAATACATCCAAAGTAGCAATAAGGCTGTTGAAAAGGCCAAATGTGGTGTTAATTTGTTCAAAATTGCTAAAAAGTGCCAAAAATAGGTAAAAAGAAATGGGAGAGTATTGGCAGAAAAAAGCTGCAAAATCAAGTTAAAAGCGGCAAAAGTATAAACCATCATTTAAAAATGCATCTTGTAATATCTCAGGCTCTTTTCGTCTAACATTAAAATTTGTTTATGATCTGAGACATTTAAGTGTGACAAACATTCAAAAAAAGAAAAAAGAAATCAGGAAGGGAGGGTTATCCTTTTCCACAGTACTGTACACACTAATTCCCTCTTCTTCAGGTGTGTTTGGTCAGGAAATGAAAAGCAGGTCTTTGTAGTGCCCACAGGTAATAAATCTTTCACAGATTTAATATTGCCACATGAGCGACAGTCTGACAATCGACCAATGTTGCATTACACTAAATGAATATTCAACAATGGCTCCGTGCTCACCATACTAATGCACCTGTAGCTGATGCATTGCATTTATACTCCAAAAGTCCCATCACCTGGTCTGTTTTATCCTCCACTGTATTCACGACCAAAGCAGAGCTCAATAATGTATGCAGCATGCTGCTTTGGATTCAGATGATGTTCATTAGTTACCATTATAAGGAAAGCAGTGAGATTCTTCATGTTCTACAGTGTACAGCTGTGAGAAGAGATCCAGGTTTTCCTCACATCTCATTTGGTCTCCAGATCGTGATTATCAAACAGCAGCTGCTCAGCTTCAGGAAGCTGTCTGTGATCTCTGAGTGTGCGGCTCTGTGCCTACTTGAAGGGTTGTTTGTGGACGGATATACATGTATGGTTATTTCTATGTAAATGCGTGTGACAGTGCCTCTTCCCGTGCATGCAAATAGAATATGTGTGCCTTGCATGTTATTTGTGTCCATGTTTGCCTCCAGCTCGCCTCCACATTTATTAATCTATCTTATTTCCCTGCGTTGGTCAGCCTGTCAGTCTTTGAATAGCTCTTTTTACACGTATTTCACTGCTGAAATCCCCTAATGTTTTCCAAGTGGGCTGCTTTTGTGAACACAAACAATTGAATCTTCTCACCCTGACATTATGTTAACGTTTTCCTGTCAGCCCTTGAAGTAAAATGTCTGTGAGAAGTTGGGGTGAGTTGATGTGTGAATGTAGCAATTAATAGTGTGTAAAAAGGCTGTCAGCGGTTGATTCTTTAAATTAATTGCTAAATTTTAAAAGGTAATCATGATTAATCCCATAATTCAAACGTATTTATTGTACTGAATTCTTGCAACTGTGTGAGGGACCAGACTGGGAATGTATGACTGTCCATATGTCATGTTTAGTGCTTTATAATCATCTGTCCTTGTGGGAAACCACCACAAGGTCTCCACATCAGTCCATATCCTGGCCTCTCTCTGTTACCTTGGAGTGTTTCACTTCTCTGTTTGATGCACTTCTTCCATTTGTTCTTGGTCAGACTGCTGCTGTACTCTGTGGTGTTTGACTCCTTTGCAACGGCTCCATTAAACCTCACAAAGACAACATTTGGGGTGACTATTTGGGGTATCATAACGCAACTTTAAAGAAACTTTATCGCCACTGTAATGAAATTCTGACCAATGTCTTCATTTGGGAATCAATCGATTGTAAAGGTGCATTTCATGAAGTTAGATTTAGTAAAATCATGACTCAGAGGCAGGAGACGGCTCATTCTGTCAAATTTGGTGGGTAACACTGCTAAACAAGTAAAGAAACATGCAGGAGTGCATGTACAAAATGACTCACTGCATCTGATGTCCCTGCTTAATGTGGAAGCAAAAACATTTGTCAAAGTGCCCTCTAAGTCCTGTTCTTAAGGGTGCCCATCATATGGACAAAATTTGAAGTGAGAGGAGTAAGTGCCCTCTATGGGGCTTTACGCCTCGTGTCCACATACTTATGAGTCTGTTGTCTGTATATAGCTACATAAAATGCCTCCCAGTGTCCAATGCAAGGAACTGTTGCTTTTAACAGCTGGATTAAAAGCTGATAAATTACCCGTAGCCAGTGGGGAGAGGATATTGTCCAGGTTTTGGCCATCAAGCAGGTTTACTGTGTCACCTGAGTTTACTTGAAATACTGAGATAAAACAGGACTAATATTGCATATCAACAAATAATTGAAGATGTTTACCAACCAGGAAAGTATCATATATTTCATATGAGGGCATATGAACAACCCAATGAACTAAGCTAAGCTAAACTAAATCTAGTCATGCCTACCTGAATTTTCACTTAAATGTTTATACATACCTGACACTACCAAAAAAATCACACAGCATTTCATATTGACTGATAAATCCTGATATATTTCTTATCAAAGTGATTAAAACAACTACGCATTAAATCAAGCTGACAAATATGACTCATAGCCTGTTAGCTAGTTTGCAGGTTGGCTAGTTTGCACATCGCCTTACAGCCTACTTATGGTACATTCTGGATGAAATTATGAGGGAAGGAGTTTTGAATTCTAGTTGACTTACCTTTGTAACCATATGTACGTGGAAACAAGGCGTTAGGGTGAAAAGGGTGGAAACAGTACAAGAATATTGTATTCAAGTAAAAGTATTTATTCTGACTAAAATTTACTAGAGCAGAAGTAAAATTACTGATCTATAAATCCACTCAAATTAAAGTAAAAACCAGCTAATTTAAAGTTTATTTAAAGTACTAATTCTTTTTACAACCAAAGGGGGTTAAAAAGTAAAATCGTTGTTTTTATTTATACAACAAAAAATAAACAATGATTCCTTGACCATATTATTTAATTAAAAGCAGATATTTTTGACTAAGTTAGTGTTCAACTGGCTGTAATGTGGAAGTTTTGGTCGCCCCTTACAATGAAGGGTAGTGGTGAAATCTCCTTTACATAATGAGACGACACTTCGAGTTCCTGATACGTCACTGATGGCATTTACATAAACAGATGTGACAACAACACCGGACTTTTCTACTTGGGGCATTTTTTTAAACGCTTGGTTGATATCAAAAGGACCATAATGCCTTGAAACAACATCAAACTGTAATATCAGAGTGTTGTAAATGTCAAATTTTGCTGATGATTCGCAAGGCATTCTGGGAGATTTTCCGCTTAGTTTGGAGTGTGCCTCTAGGAAATCTCTGTTTGAAGGTCGATGTAGCCCCAGGACTTCACCTCCATTCTACAAAGAATCAGAACAACCCGGCCCTTAAGCCTTCCTCCCACTAAGTGTTTCTAAATGCCATTCGGTACACATAAAACAAACAACTGACCACTCTCACGTGGTTAAAAGAAAGCTTGGACCTCCTGCTTTTGTCATTATGCTTTTTCTCTACAATACTTCCCTAAAATTATGCAAAATTAAATATCTGGTTTTGAAAACTCAAAAAAGTACAGTAAGCACTACTTATAGACAGGCCCACCCTCAGGAATGTCTGGACCCCCGACAAACCCAGAGAATGGCCGTCCCCCCTCAGATGTGTTTTACTGACAATATCAATGCATGTGTGTCGGATCAGTAACACTGGTGCTAGCGTCCTGGCTAACAGTTCCCTCATTCTGGACCTGAAAAATGTGTTAAACTGTTATTGAGTTCTGATGTTCAAATTATTTACTTCATGTCATTTTCTATCCCTTTTCATCACTGTTACCACCCATTCTGACTCATTTGATTTCACATAAAATGAACTTTTGCCAATTTTTGCTATACTTTTAAAACTTTTCCCTACTTTAACCAACCATTTTGCACCTTTTGCCACTTCTAACCAACTTTTGCCATTTTTAAACCACTTTCACTGTTTGAACCACCAATTTTTGCCACATGTAAAAAAAAAAATCAACTTCCAACATATTTTTGCCTATTTTCAACCACTTTTCACCATTTTTACCATATTTTGCCACTTTTACTGAATTGTTCCCTCATAATATACATCTTACCACTTTCAACCCATTTTTATCCCTTTTTAACCACTTTTCACCATTTTTACCCCAATTTATTTTTTATTTTTTATTTTTTTTTGCCTTTTTTCCCTTCTAAACCTATTTCTGCCACTCTTTAACCATGATTTTGCTGACTTCCATGGGCCCCCCATTTAACTGGGCCCCCGAAAGCTCTCGCCTTTATGCCCCCTTATGGGGGGCTTTGCATATGTGCCCTATTTGTCATGTCCTGGGTCTGCTACAGATGTAATCTGTTGATTTCTGACCTTGATTTTTTTTGCAGTTAATGCAGAATATCTGCCGCTGAGATGTGCATGTGGGAAATACATGGGTCTGAATGTCTTGGAATTATCTAGAATATGACAGGAGTTCAGGAACGTAACAAAGGCTGATGACAAAAAAGGTAAAGAATAGCTTCCTCCACGTAGGCAAGCATTGCAGTGTCACTGATGGCAAAGTTTTGTTGATTGTTTAGCCACATAAATAAATAAACTATAAAAGCACTCAGAGAGCAAAAACCTCCGCCATTGGCCCGATCTCCCAACAGTAAAGAATCCTTTAAAAAATCTTCAATGTGACCCAAACTTTGTGATGGGAGTAAATTTACTCATCTAATTTGCATATTCTGACATCACCAGGCAGCCTCCATTACCATTGGCTGTGCGTTTTCTCCCATGGCTGCTACTCTAGGCTTCTACCACATGTCTACCTCCATGGTGTTTGTCATTCCTGATGTCCGTCACTATTCAGGGTGTTTTGAACCCTCCCTAAGATACCCCCACCACGTCCCCATGTGCCCCCCACCATGGCATTGCTGATTACTCCCTCCCCGGTGGGGTGGAAGTAAGGTGAGGCCAAAAATTGGTTTCTCTACGTGTGGACTGTCATGGTGAACGCATTGCCTGCTGGTGCCAACACATGCACTGACAGTCTCACCCATGGTCTCACCAGACGACTGAAAGTCATGGCAGAGGGGGAATATTCCTCTATTCCTCCCGGCCGTGTGAGTATTCTCACTACAATTCGCTGTCTTTCTCTCTATTACGCCCTGACTCATCTCCTTGACCGGGTGTGCATCTTTCAAACTCTATAAACTCCAAAACTTTGAATAGAAACACACCCAAAAATGCTGCTGGGATTGAAGTTACTCATGTCCGCCATCTCCTGGTGTAAAGTGGTAACAACAGTAGAAAAGCACTCGGAGAGCACAGACCTCCGCCATCAGCCCTATCTCCCAATAGTAAAGAATCCTTTAAAAAATTCCTGGATCCAGACAGTGATCCGGATCACTCCCAAAATCTAATCAGTTCTTCCTTATGCCATTTCTGACATTTCCTGAAAATTTCATCAAAATCTGTCCATAAGTTTTCAAGTTATGTTGCTAACAAACTAACTAACTAACAAACAAACTAACTAACACACTAACTAACAAACCCTCCTTGGCGGAAGTAATAACTATCTTTGCCACCGATCTAGGAGCTGTTGTATCTGCTTGGTAAATCTGTATGCTAAATGGGTCTCAACTTAAAGGAAGGTGGCCTTGTATGACATGTGTGTGTTCGAGCACTTGGTTCACAGTGCACATTTTGATATTACCATAATCTTCCACAACCATTCTTCCCTTCTTAATTAAGCAGCTGAAGATAGACAGAAGCTAACTGAATCATCCTAAAGAATACAGAGATTTTATAGCTAAAGGACCATGACTGGGGATGGATGAGACTGTTAAAATAATGTTCAGTCTGTTTGCTGTTTTGCCAACAAATTTAATTTTCTTTAGTGTACCGTTAGCATTTTTTGGCAGCTTGTGTCATGCATATGTCCTTAGATTTATATTTCAGAGGCTTATTATAGCTTTTTAATTACCCATAATGTAGCACAGTGTCAAGAAAATAACTAACAACTGCTTCGTGCAGCCCTGGAAAGATATGTCCTTGGAAAAATTAAACTAAAATCAAAGATTTCCACAGACTTATCATCTACCTGCTTTGAATAATGGCTGAAAAAAAGGAAAAAAAGTTTAGCTGGGGACAACTTATTACACAGCACAGGATTCACCCCGACAGAGCGATCCAGCAGCCAGTCAGGCTTTTCAAATACGGTTGCATGCCTCCCAAGCTTCATGTTTTCAATGAAACCAGCCACCCCGAAAATATGACACTTCCCCTTCAACTGCTTAAGTCTGCCGTGCATCTGGGCAGACCTGTTGATGTCTTGGCTTGGAATCAAAGCACACCTGATGCACACTATTTTTTTTTTTTTCTGCATAACCTGTTTATTCACTGACCCTTCCTCAAGTCACAACACTTCTTTTCCGGCAAACTGAAGAAGTCAAGTCTGAGGTGAGGGGTCTCATGGGACGGAAGCTCATTCCTCCTGTGCGGCCCCTCACCCTCAGAGAGAGAGGCGGTGTTGTGTCCATCACGCCGCATGCTGCCCCTAATCAAAAGGTGGTGACGTAGGACGCCAACTGTCACTGCTGGAGCAAATCCCAGAAATCAGCCATCATCCAGCCCGGCCATATGCCCCATGAGCTCTATGTGACGCCATGACACCAGTATTTAAAAATACTCTTCTGTTAGTGTGTAGGTGGTGGGAAATTGTGCTTCGCGCTTTTCTGCCAAAAACGAGCCCGTGTAATGGGACCTGTCTCTGTCATTGGGTGGATGACTTGGTTAAGGCAAATAGAGCATATGAGGTCAACTTTAACCTTAAAAGATGCAACTGAAACAGGGAGAAAGTACTGCAGTGATCCGTCTGAATATGGTCATGGACCTGCCATATCTAAATCATGTTAAAGGAAGCAATACAAAGAATTCTGAACCATATAATTTGGAGCCTGTACACAGTAGTCTGGATTTTTGAGCATAGAAATTGTTCTGGTTTACATTGGTTGTGCATTTGTAGTCTAGTAGTAATGACCAATTATATCAGCAGGCCTTGGCGTGTGCAGGAAAAGCAGCCCACAACAATAAACAGGCGGAACATTATCCACACTAATGACAAACCAACTCCAATCTGAAATGGTGAACCGATGATTTATCATTTTATATTTGGGTTTCCAAGTGTCCCATACTAGCCAGGATGTCTCATTTTCTGAGCTAAATTTGTTTGTCCCAAGCAGGACACCCCTGCTCCTATTGATGTCTGAAATCACTAGGCGACACTCCACTGACCCAAGATCAGATTTATGTCTGTCATCAAAAAATGCTCCCCTTGTGAACATCCAGCTCCACAACCAAAGCGCCAGATTCTCATGGAATAAAATTTGTTAATGTGTGGTTTAGTTTGGTTCATGCATAAATGTGGATTCTGCAGCTACAACAAGGAATGGGAAGCGAAGAAGATTTGGGTTTAACTGGTCAGTGACAACCGCCTGAAAGAGGCAGGGTGCTACTGGGATGCACAAGAAGGGCCAAGCCAGCAGAGGTGCAGGAAAAACAAGCTGAAGAAAGAGCATGAGAAAAAGACCAAGTAGCAGCAAATAAGCATGATATGTGTTGGCTGTCCATGAAATAAAGTTGTTTTACTGCATGGGCTTACTAATGAGGGGACAAGCTCAGGTTCTACTTCTAGGCTACAGAACACCATCTGAAAAAGAAAACTTCTGCTGTTCTGGCAGCTGTTCCTTAAACCTCCTGAGTGCATTTTTAGTTTCTCCCACTGACATGGGATCAGTAAGTTCTGGTAAGTTATATTATCAGCCATAAGAGGAATAAGCGTAACATGAACTGGTCTATCTCTGTTTCCAGTGTGGATTAAAGCTGATGTAAACTTGTTGTTTTGAGGAGATGGAGAGTTAAAATCAAGCAATGACTTCCAGTCCTGAAAAATGAAGCCAATGTGGAAGTGCAAAACAAACAAACAAAAAAAAAGTAATACCATGAGCGTCCACTAGGGGCTGGCTGTCAGGAAATAAACTGGTTTACTGCTTGGTTCAAAAAACAAAAGTTGTCTCATAAGCTAATGTCTTCATGAGGACAAACTGTACATAAGTAAATTTTTTTTTAACATAATAGACTCGATGCACGGAAGGGTATGATGCATGGAAAATAAGGCCGCTTTACAACATCCACCCAATGATATGTGCTAAGCCAAAACAGAATCTAAACCGTCCTGTACTGCATTTATTAGTCAGTTTTTTGTTTGTTTGTTTTGATTGTTGATTGTATTTACTCTTTATCATAATGGCATCCAAACGGGCTAAAATGATGTTTCAAACACTTAATAGCACTTCTGGACATCATTGCTGTGTGCTGCAATGTACATCTTCAGCTAAATTAACTGGTCATTGGCAGTCAGCTTGGGTAATTCATGCAAACAGCAAATTAACTGCAATGAATCTGCCATAATACTCTGTTCTCCTCTGTGTTTAATTTCCCGACTGGAAGTTTGGGAGCCGCCTTATGTCAAATGTGAAAGCGATACGTGCATAGAGCCCATCATTTTGATTATATTTGGGAATAACCTCACTGCACACTGATTGGTGTGTCTCATTTAATTGACAGATAGCTTGACAGGTAGACACTACCTATCTGTCAACCAGAGGGCTAGCTTTAGTAATAGCTTAGCTGACAGGAAGTTGAGCTCAGTGGGCGGGCTCTTGTCTGCCCTTAGGTTGATCTAAAAATTCCATTGAGACAATGATTTAAATATGGAAGCCACTACGGACTGGCTGCAAAAGCTGTTTGAGTCCACTTGTTGTAATCTAACGGCTTTCACACAGGCTTTGTCTAGTCCTTTTTACAGTCTATGGTTAAAATACTGGCTACCACAACTAGCTGCTACTGTCCTACATGCTCTTTGCCCTCCACTCTGGTCATGTGACTGAAAGCTATGTAAGTTTTATACCTCTATATTTTGTTTTGCCAGTCCAGCTGTCTATGCATTCAATTCACTGAAATGTGATTGTGTTTAATCCCATAAGAAGTTGTTTAATTTCGCTAAAATCTTTCGATTCTGTAAATTCTGTCAAGAAGTGGGATGTAGAGCGAGGTCAGCAGTTTTATTGTGCGAGTGCAGTGACAGAGTTTGTGAAAGATAGCAAAGGAGATCTCAGATAAAGCATTTCAAAACCAGTCAGTGATTCTGGCTGAGGAGGAGCAATGCAAAATGGGGCCGAAATAAAATTTAGCAGAACTGTTCAACTCATCTGGTTTTCTTTTCTCTCATGAAAATAAAAGAGTAGGGGGATGTTGAGCATCAGCCTAGATGAGGGCCAGCCCCAGTCAGGGCAGTGTTCTTTTTGCAGCCTAATGTCAATAAAAGAAATATTTTTCTGTTTGTGGTGCTAACTATAAGTCAGGTAGTGTTGTCTCTACATGGACCTTGAATGTACGGAGCCTGGGTCTGCTGAAAGTGCCGCTGCTGTTTCGGCTGTAATTGCCATGTGGTAAGGGAAGTAAGATAAAGAATGCCTCCACATTGGCACGGTACATGGTGAGAGCTAGCATGGAGGAGGTTGGCTCTACTAAAGTCACTGATTAGTCCTCCTGCAGTGTCACGGGACTAATTAAATGAAACACTGGCAAAGTGGCATCCCACTTGACAATTCTGGGAAGTGTTGGCTGGTTGCTGCCCATTGGTCTACAGTTGACTTGTGGGGGCCAGTATTAAGGGCATCACTGGGTTTAGGGATGTCTTCACTGAGCTCTTACACACTTAGTTGGGTGCAAGTATCTTGTGTTTGCTTCAAACCTTTTCCTTTAGTAATTATATTTTCTGAAACCATCTAAAACAACCAGAATGCTTTGCTTTCTGCCTTATTAATGCATTCTCCTATGTGATATTTAGTATGTTATGCATGCTCTATTTTATTTACATATATGACAGCATTACTCCTAATGCATTAGTGTGATGCATTTCAAAACACAATCCCTAAGAGATCCAGTGTGTAATCCTGCATATATTGTTCATATTTGTGCTGAATATCAATGCATCACCACTGCTTTTATTCCAGAGAGGTAGGGAAAAGGGGGCCGTAAAATGAGAAATGCATGCAAAAACAATGACTCATCTGCATTCTACTTACACAGTGTGACCTCTGTCTGCATGGGCATGGACAGTGCTGGGTGCTTGACTTCACAGCTAAACAAAGCGTCATTATCCAGCTGAGGGTTCAGGGTCCAGGTGAGTCGGGCCTGCACCACCACAGAGCCGTCGCTCTGAGGGATGTGAGTGTGGCTAAAGTAGTACAGCGGGTCCGTGCTGTGTACCCAGCGGGGGAACTCTCGGCTCACCACAGTCTCTGGGATGACCTCCGTGGCCGGACTGGGCTCGTGGGCCTGCTGGCCCTGAGTGTGGAAACGCGGCGGGCTCTCCGTGTTCAGACGAGACGACGACCGCCCCTCGGGGTCCAGGAGGGAGAGGGAACGCTGCAGTTTAGTGTCATCCAGGTCCCTGCTGATGAGCGGCCTAGCTCCTCTCACTCCTGCTGAACCTCCTGCCTGCTCTGGGGTGGAAGTCTGAGTGTAGGAGATCACCTCGATCAGCTCACCATCACGCTTAAAGTACACCTGAGGGGATGAAAAAGGAGAGGAAGGCAGATCAAGAGGAGGAACAGAAACATTACACTGGGTTCACATTCTAAGTTTGAAACAATTCCAATCAATCATCTTACAAAACCAGGAGAACCTTCCTGGTTTTATTCCTGGTAGGTAGCATTAATGAAGGTCCTTTTCATTTACAGTTTTCCTCTGCTTTTATGAGCATTTACGTTCCCTTTGTGTCTTCACATAAGGCTGGAAATGCACAGTATACTCCCTTTACAGCCTATAACCTTCAAATACTAGTAATGAAATGAGCTTATGTAATCGATGCCTGCATGTGTAGCCTTGATTTTCTGATCTTTTGTTAACAGAAACGCTTGATTTTTATTTTAAAAGAAAACTTAACTTGCAGCACCATTTAGGAAACCTTTGGTCATCTAAATTCAATTTGCTGAAGATGAAAGAGTCATTTTTCCAACATCGTATATCAGTGTACAGTAACGCAGAAAGGGTTAAAGCCAGCTTTGATTCGCTGCCACCTCTAGGGCTGATATATGGAGTGGGTAAACAACATTAATGGATGTAAACAAGAAAGGAGAAGGCCGAGCTCCGGAGGAATAACAGCACAACACAGAGCAACATTAACAAAAGAGATTAAACCTTTAATCCCTGGATGAAAACACAGCTTCACAATCTATAGCCTTCTGTATGAAGTATGTTTATTTCTAACAGTGCTGGAGAAGTCTTTAGAAGTTTAAACAATTTATGAAGGAGCTCTTTGTTGGGCAAAAGCAAGAAAAGGAGATAACAAAAGACCACAGTGATGCTGGAATAAAGTAAAAGTCCTTGGTTAGAAAACTGCTTCATGGTGAAGAGTCATGAACAATAATGCAACAACCCACGTGCCGCAGTACAAAGGTATCATCAAGGCTAATCTCAACAACATTTTCAAATTCAGTTTATATGTACAGACACAGCAAGTGTCAGTATTCAGAAACTCTTAAGGTCTTGAGCCCATTATTTTTGGATGTCTTTTTGTAATCAACAATCCAATAGAAACTGCCACACAGAGTCTGATATGTTTATTTTTCCTATTTATAAGGTAAAAAATATGGAAAAATAGTCTGGTCCTGCTGAGAAAATGAAGCAGCAAAGATGGTTTTGTGAGGTTTTTCATCAAGTCAGTCAAGAACACTCATACATTTAACCATTTTATTTTAAAATGGATATACAGTTTTACTTGGCGGAGAAGGCTCTGCTCAAAAGGTGCTCCCTGGGTTATTAAAGTAGCATGCGTTGACTTTCCAGGGAGCACACTGCTAGAAACCAGTGTTAATTTTGGCAGCTATTTTTGATTTTAGTTTTAGTCTTATTCTTTAGATGAAATGTCTTTTAGTTTTTGTCACATTTTAGTCATTTCCACCCTTTTTTAACCTTGAAAAGCAGATAGATACGAACGGTTCCTTGTTTCTCACTGGCAAATCCATCCATTTGAGCCCAATTAGAAAGTGACAGGACCAATCAGCAATGAGGGGCAGTACTTTGAGACGTGGCAGGGTCGTGATGTAAGCAAGCAGCAACAAGAGGCCGCTGCAGTTATGGCGGAAGAGCTTGTCCACATTTCTTTGTTAAAAGAAAAACAAAGAACAGCAGTGAGTTGTTTTCTTTTCAAAAACGACAAAAGTCGTGTACTGATATGTCTACACTCGCCATGGTTTGTGTAGCTGTGCACACGTTTTGTTGTCACGTGTTTTGTTGCTCTGATTGGCCCTGTAAAGATGTGACACACAGAACGTTCATCCAATCACACTCCGAGTTTTTTCGAAGCCTCTTCCCTTTCCCAAATGCTTATTATGGGGGGGGTTCCCATCTGGTGTGCCAGATTAACCCTTTTTTAATTTTAGGCTGAATCCCAATTCTCCCCTTAACCCTCAATCTTAACCCTCAGTCTCAAAATGTGAATTCCCGCGAAGAGCAAAGGCTGTCCCAATTCTCCTGAGGGTTGAGTTGAGGGGCGGATTTGAGGGCTTTATCTCCATCAATTTTTGATATGTTCCTGGAGCTTCCTTTGTATTGAGGGTTACTACTTAAAGAAAAATGGCGGCGAATGCGGGGAAGAAATTGAGCTACAAATTTTATGATTTCTTTGCCTTTTTGTAGCATCACATTTACTTTAATTTTTACAATGGTAAGCCAGTAACTGTGCCACTGTGGACAAGCTTAGTTACAACTGGTGTTTCGTGCTAGCTAATGGCCGTGTTATACAGTGACTTTTAGCTGAATATGTCCGTGGTTGTGGTGTTTATACATGTTATTTGGTTGAATATTAACGCATTCTCATTCTTCTTTTTCTTCCTCTGAATTGACAGACTACGCAGTTGTGGCACATTACTGCCCTGTACAGTCTGAAATCGTAACTGTTATTAAGGGGTGTCCCATTTCTAAGTCGCAAGAAGGCCCTTACACTTGGTTTTGAGGGGCAGGTGTAGACTGAGGGTTGAGCTTGAGGGTAAGATTGAGGGTTATGGGGAGAATTGGGATTCAGCCTTATTCTAGTTTTAGTCAATGGAAACTAATATTTTAGTCTAGTTTTAGTCCAGAAGAAGTCCTCATGTTTTAGTCTCTACTTTTAGTCCAAGCATTTATTCCCTTGTCTAAATCTGGTACCAAAGCATGGTAGTGCGTTCTATGCACGTTGTCAAACCTGGGGTCCCTGCTTTCGTTAGCTGAGAGGCAGAAGAGATACTGATGCATTGTTTTTTTGACAGATTTACCCACAGTAGAGAAATATGGATTTTGAATGTCAGACAAACACTAAATTACATTTTAGTCTAGTTTTAGTCATCTTGGCGAAAACCGAACTTACTTTTTGTCAGTTTTAGTCATCACAGATCTATTTTTGTTAGTCTTAGCCTAGTTTTTGTCATGGAAAAAAGGATGGTGACGAACATTTTTAGTCATAGTTTTAGTCGACGAAATTAACACTGGTCCACGTGGGCCATCACAGGTGGGACCACCATGGACAAACCAATGGGAGCTATATTTGCAGCCCACCTACCACCCACATAGGGCCCACATGGACATGCTGGCAGGGACATTATCTCCAAAAACTGTCCCATCCCTAACTCTTTCTATTTGTTTTTATAAACAACTAAATATAATTTAGATTTAATTCACACTCAAAGAGTTTTGTTATGACATAATCAAGCCCCCTGGTGTTTGGTAGCCCCTCTGAGTTTTATCCAGAACTTCATTTCAATAACTTTATTTTAAAACCCTGACAAATGGGATCTGTCTGTTGATGATGTTGTGTTTGTAAAGACAGATGTACCGTCATTAGATAACAAGCTGTGAAGTGCCACTGGGTTGTATCATGTATAAGTATTTATAGCCAACGTTAAAACTTGCCAGGGCCTGCCGTCAGAGCCGGCTGCTACACATCATCACGCAGGGGAAGGTGACCTCGCCCAAAGGCAGCATGGTGGTTGTTATTGCTATGGATACTAATGTTAATATTCAACCACACTTCCTCCTGACTAAACTGCTGCTCCTGTTTGTTAACCTTCAGTTGATCTTTGGCCCCATCTACCTGTGCCACATTTTTAGTACATAAGTTCATTCATCAATTTCAAACCCTTTCCTTAGTGTTTAGTATTTCTTTCAGTGTGTAACCTTTAGGTTGGTTTACAGATGTTATTTTTAATTAGATTTTCATTTTATATACACAGCATGTTTTATCTAATAATGTCCTTGTATGAAGAAATGTGAGGATAAGTGCAAATGGTTCTTAAAGAAGATTGATGAATGAGCCAATGATTGAAGCCATAGTTTAATGACGACTGAGGCAAGTATGAGACGGTGTCAACAGGTAAATAATCGCCCCAAGGGTGTGTTTACATGACATGAGCACAGGGTAGGAAAGTTAAGCACACTCCTTCTTAATGTTCATTTCAAGCCAAATATAAGATTAAGTGTTGGGGTTGTGTATTCAATGCACTCCTTAGGAAATCTGCTCATTTATAAGCCAGTACAGTCAGACTGAGTGTGTTTCCACATAAAGCATGATTGTAATAGACTGTGACATGGTTCAATTGCTTCGCCCTCCAGCCTGCTTTCACCTTCCATTTCCATTTCCCAGCATACCTGTGTAATTGTGGAAGTGCAGGCTGTAGTTCATTTGCAAATCCACCAAGAAAAAGGAAGAGACAAACATGGTAACCACTTGGGTGGGCATTTGTGTATGCTCTGTATGGACAACAGAGTCCATCCTGCAGTTCATCATGGATGTTTCTTTTTTGAAATTTATTTTTCAGTTCTCTAACAATACCCTTTTTCCTACTTCCACATCTACTGTGCAGCTGAGAGATTGAAATGGCCCCCATGCTGTGCAGATACAGAGGTGAAGAGACAGGAGACATTTAGGGTTGACTTAACAATTTCAGTCCAAGGCATGGTGCCTAAGTATGGTACACTTGCATGCACCAACTGAACCAGACTTTGGGGTCATATGAACTTGGCCCTGGCCCATCTCCCTGATATTATAAAGCCTGTTTGAGACTGGGAACGTGAGACGTGCATCTTGGCTGTGACAGCTTAAACCCGGTATTTTACCAAGTTGCCAAGGCTTTCAGACTTCCTAACCTTGCAAAGCAGATGGATATGCCAGCTTCCTTGTTTCTCACTGGTGAATCCATCTTGCAAAGCTCCAGTCTGAACCATTTGGGCCCGGTTAGAAAGCGACAGGACCAATCAGTGATGAGGGGTAGTACTTTCAGGCATGGCGGAGTTATGGCGTAAGCAAGCAGCAACAAGAGACCAGTGCAATTATGGCGGAAGAGCTTCTCGTGGATGCTGCTAAAGTGCCAGTTTTATCAGAACTTGACGACATTTCTTCGTTAAAAGAAGAACAAAGAACAGCAGTGAGTTGTTTTCTTTTCAAAAATGACAAAAGTTGTGTACTGACATGTCTATAGTCACTGTGGTTCATGTTATCCCTTGGTAGCTGCGCACACGCACCTCGGTCGTGGCTACGTCACGTGTTTTGTTGCTCTGATTGGCCCGTAAAGATGTGACAAGCAGAACGTTCATCCAATCACCCTCAGAGTTTCTTTCAAATCCTCTGCCCTTTCCCAAACGCTTTTTATTGAAGTTTTTCCAGATGGACGTCAGAAACAAATCCATCTGGCGTGTCAGGTTACAGACTTCCTGCATGAGCATTACATCTCATGCCCCTGATATGCATGTCTTCATGGAGAATCTAGAGAATAGAGGGCTCACCTATTCTCTTTGTGCTCTGTGGCAAAACAGAAAAATGAGAGAGCAATATTAATCTTGTTGTAGCAAAAATGTATGTCTGCATTAGGAGAATATGTTTGCTGTATATATTTTGATGATTTAGATGAATGTGACACACTTAAAGGTGTGAAAAAAATCAGAAAACTGCCACGTTTGTGGCTTTAAGTGCCTCTCTTTACTCGGACTGCATAGCGCTGCACGCTCCCCTCCTGCCTTCTGTCTCTTATCTGTCACATCCACTCGGCTGCGTGCCCAAGCCATTGCTTAACCGCCTCTTACCTGGGCTCACGCCCAAGCTTTCATTGGACCAATGGGGTCCTGGTCAGATGAGAGCTCACTTGCTGGTTTCAGTCCTTTAAAAACAAAATCGACCACATGGACATAAAACAGCAAATGAACTAATCAAACACATTAGATTCCATGTTTTACTAAAATCTGAGGTGTACTTTGACTTCATATTTGGACTGATTTCCCATTTATTAACAAGGAGGAGGAGGATTATGGCCTATACTGCAGCCAGTCAGCAGGGGGAGCTCTTTATATTCTTGCTTCAGCCCTTAGCTGCTGTTGCTCTGCCCATCAACACCAATAGTGCTGCTGTGCAGATCAGCAGGGAGCTGATATCATATCTAATAGAACAAATAAGGTTTGAGAAATGGTTAAACCAACAAAATGTGCTGTTCTTGATCAAGACTTCCTAAATAAGTATTTTCTCTAAATTCTTGGGTGCTTCAAGAGATTTTAAACTCTGCTATCATTCATGCATTTTATAACTATTGTTAAGTTATCACTATGTTTGTTTCCTGGGCATTTAAATGCATGAATCAATCCCAGGATATTGACTTTGGCCCAGCAGCTAATTTCAAAAAACGTTCCTCAGGAAATGAACACATTTTCTTCTGTTTATTTTTGTCATTTGGGAGAATTCAATACCCATCACTGTTATCTGTGTTTACCTGACGTGCCCTGTAGAGCCTGAGCTTCAAATCCAATAACACAACAGGAAGCATTAACCTAACATCCACAATAACCCCACCGCTGCTGCTGCTAACACCTACAACTATTCGACCAACTCTCCACGAAAGGAAGCGTTTTCAGCGTACAATAAAACACCTCATTAATTATCTCAGCAGGTGGAGGGAGAGCGGCGTGGATTAGAGCCGTCCATGCACCTGTTCTGGTGCTTTTGTTGGGCAAAATGGTGTGGGTACACAAAAGCACCTGTGTTACCAATTAATCTGTTATAATGGGGAATGAATTCTGTAAGCCTGGATAGCCGATTTGTTTCTATAAACATTAACAGATGAGTCAATTTATAGGCATTGAGGAAATATTGATTAAACATCTACATGACTTAACGTGAGCTGTGTGCAGCGTGTGCTCTAAAGGAGACAGAAATAAAACCTTCACTGAAGCGTTTCCCCCGGCACAGCCTCACTTTAGCTATTTATAGTGATATTAGTATGATTAAATAGCTCTCTTTGCCACCTGTCCACTTGAAATATAAGAAAGAGAATTCATCAAAGACATGAATAAATAGAAAAAAAACAGATATGTAGCTGCAAAGATAAATCGTTATCAGACTTACTTTTTGTTTCTCAAATCTTTGCAAGAAAAGAGAAGAAACAGATATTTAAAAAAAATACTTTAGGGGACTTGACTGAAGTTTTTGACTTTAGCTTTTTGGTTAATGATGTTTATTGCACATCCAGTCAGAATTACGTGTCAACAAGGGCTGTTTATTTGCCAGAGGCCACGTGGAAAAATTGTAGAAGCTACAACATGTTGTGAAAAAGGGGATTTGATTTGGTTCCAAAAAAAAAAACCCCACAGAATTTATGTCAGGTAATATTAGCTTCAAATCTGACAATCTAGAGAACCCTTGTGCAGGTTTTGAGTGTGCAGGGCTTCAGCTTCTGGTCAATTAAGCAATAACAAAAAATCCAACTTGCATATATTTTAATCATGATTATTCATTGAATTAGAAAAGTTAGCCATGACTGATCAGAATTTTAGTTGCTAAAAATGTTATTATTTTGCAGTTCAAATCACAAATGTATTGGCAAGTCCTACCAGTGTCTTGATTTGTGAATCAAATGAATGCAAAAAGAGGCATTTTATGATAATTTATTATCTTAATGAGTGCTGCACTGCTTTACTACTGTGGTCTGAAACCATGACTTAAGGCAATGATTCCAGCCTGGGGTCTGATGTGGGCAACACAAGATCCCGGACGTGCGGAGCTCTTTCTGACCACAATCAGTTAGAGGGGAAAGCTGCACTTCACAGCGACGTAGATCATCAGCGGAGGGCTTAGCCAGAGCTCAAAAGTTGTTCAAAACTTTCAAAAAAGGCAGCGCATTTCAGAATCCAAATTATGGAGGACTAAACATTAACATGGGGTCTAAATGCTCTGATAAAGGACTTGTGCCGAAACGCACAAGTGTTTGTTATGTGATGTGAGCCAAATAAACTAGTGAAATGTTATTGTTTTGTCATCCACAACCTGGATTCCAAGATGTGCTGCTTTTTTGAAACTTGTGATCATAATCAGTTTTGCTCATATTAAAAATCACCTGACACACTTAATGGATAGTTTTTACAATGAACTTTTGTTAAGAAAAGGTGTGTTTAATTATGTTGGGGGGTATATCAATAAAAAAAAATACTATGAATGACTACTGAGACACCAACGTATCAGGGGCTGGAGGAGACTTATCTTAGATGTGAGTAAGGGGGACAACAAGACAAAATATTGGGGGACAACTGCCTTACAAGTAGCAGCCGGTTTCAGAGTCCTTCTCCTGTCAAATATGGCATTAAACTCTGTTATGTTATTGAAAGGAACCCTGCATGATCAGACCAGTTCATCTTGTTTTATAGATATTTGTATCTCTCATATACATATTGAACAAAAAAATTCACAAGATATCTGCATTTTGAGTCATTTCAGTTTATAAATTCACCAGGAGACATGTCTTGAGCTGCGCTGGTGCCGTGACGTCCCAGTTCCGCGGTGATCCTCACTGTTCCTCTGCGGTAAGCCGTTTCAGACTGGCAGCCAGTGTTAGGACTGCATCTCAGAAACGCAGCACATCTCATGCACAGACAGTTCTAAAATTTGAGGTCTGTTCTATTTTATATGTGCACCACGAGCAGTAGGGCTGTAACGATATCAGATTTTCATTTCACGATTATCGTGGGCAAAAAATGTCACGATAACGATATTATCAAGATTTCAGTAAAAAATTAGATAATAACGGGACAATTAATCAAATTTATCTTTAACTTTATTTATGTTGTATTCTCTTTTTGGCAGATGAATTACACTCAAAATACCTGTCTAAGGAGGTACTGCAGCTGCTGTGTCATTGCGGAGAGTCAGTGTTTGTGTGTGAGGAGGAAGGGGGAGGGTTGTTGGGGTGCTACAGGAGGGAGACCAAGCAGGGCGGAAGAAAACAGGGGCGGATGTAGAAAACAAACTGTGTTCAAGTGGCACTGGATCATTTACACGATATTATCATATTTAAATTTTATTTTTTAATACCACGATTATCGTCAATATCGGTATATCGCGACAGCCCTAACAAGCAATTATCTGTCCATCTAGACAGGAAAATGATAAATACAGAGCCATATTTACCTTGTTGTAGCAAATATATACGTCCACATGGGTAGAAAATGTTTGAAATCTGTTTCTTGTCCTGTCTTGACTATCAGCCTGGACACACTACAAATACTCAACCATGTGCAAGTTTATAGGTCGCCAGGTGGGCGCGACAAAGACAGGGAATCATAGTCACAAGTCATAATTAAAAAAGCCCCACTTGAGGCGCACAGATGGCCTACCCATATATGGGTTTGAATCTGGCCTGTGGCCCTTTGCCGCATGTCTCCCCACTCTCTCTCCCATTTTCAACTCTATCCACAGTCCTCCTCTATAGAATAAAGACACGAAAATCCCAAAATAAATCTCAAAAAACAAACTAGAGATACCACTGCTCTCTCTCTCTCTCTCTCTGTTAGTGTTTTGCCATGATTTTTTTTACTTATCTATATCATCATGGTGATATGCAACATCAGGCTGTATGATTCCTGCATGCATGTTTCTTGCCACCATCATCACAGCATGACAGCACAATTAAACTGAACATATAAATACAAAAATGCTTTGCTAGCTCAGTTTTGTTATAACTATATCTGCAGTTTCTGCGGTAAAATGTGGCTACTGCAGCCTTGACTTTCTCTTGTATTAGCATTGTGCTGCACATCAGTGCACAGCTAATGGAGGGGAGGAGTGTTTTTTAGGCTGAAGTTTCCATGTGACAGTTTGTTTGAATAAAGATTGATATGATTGTTTAGTTTGAACAAAAATCTGTTGGTGTCAAGCCTTTGATAACAATATTTCCTTTTCTGATTTATCTTTTGATGAACTAAATCACAGAGAACACAGTCATCCAGCCCAGTTCGAGCTGCAGCTGCACCTGCAATGATCTAAAATGGTCTCACTGCATTGCAAATCTTTGGTTTGGGTTTTTTTTTTTTCAGTATCACCACTGAAGGGCTCTTCTTGGATATTACCAAGGTTTCCCCCACTTTTATAGCATTATTAAGACTAGTATGTCTTATCTCCTTGCTAGGACTGAATGTTCATTTCCATAATTTATCCTTGAGATATCCTTGGATCAAAATGATTGTGACAAAATGTACTCATAAAATCAGCAGTGATAAGTTTGTGAAAATATCTGTGGGGAGGGACTTAAGGCCAAAAAGGTAAAAATGAATACCTGTTAAGTGTAATCTGAAAGTCATAGGTTATGACGTTTGACCTGTTCTCCTTTAGTCAAACACTTCATTTTAGAGTCTTTTTACAATGACACGTTGTGCATTGATGCAGCCCTTGTGCATGAGCAGCTGCTCCGAAATACAAATGAAACACATCTAATTGAATGTCAATCAGCTTTAGTTTGCTTTAATAGAGCTCTGACAAAGTCTCGTTTCATAATTTAGAAAATGTGAACACTTTTACTTCATAAATTAGGCTTCAAAATGCCAAAGTGAAAGAGAAGTCTCACTGACAATTCGTGACGAGCAATTCAAAGACTTTTTTTCAGAGTGGAACTCTTCAAGGCCAAACTGTGACATCTTGCAAAAGTGTTGAAATGTGTTTTGAAATCTTTTTGATGACATTTCTGAATGTTCTGGACAGCACGCAGCAGCTACATAAGTGGAGAGAAAGAGACATGACAAGGTCTCTTTCAGACAAGCTGTAATGTGCCTGAATAAAATGAGGCACCAGGACTCTGGATGTTTCTAAATGTTAATTTGAATTAATTCACACTCCGTCAAAAATCAAAGAACGATTAAGGAGACATCTGTCATCACTGTAAACTTAATCTGCATTACTTTAAACCACCTTTTAATTTACTACAGACTTATTTCCCATTTTTCTTTGTCTGACAGGCAGAGATAACAGAAAACACATCACTTCTTTCAGAGCGTTCAAATGGAAGAGCAAACACTGATTCATTTTCCACAAGTGATTATAAAGCTGCCAAAATAACACAGGGGATGTCTCTCACTGTGATACACTTCTCCAATAAAAAAGTTTTATTGCACAAAGCGACATTTTAGTTGGCTACCACTTTTAAGAAGTTGTCTTTTGTGTAATTTCCCTGCATTCACCGTGGATAGATAAAAGCAGATTATTGTCCTTTAAAGCCTTAAAGCCTAGACAACAGGACTCAAGGCTCCTTAATGCTCTGCATTCAGTTCAGATACATCCTGTGTCTGTGGTCACCTCAGCCATATTTCTGAACCTTAAGAATACAGACAAGTGGCTGTGATACCAGCAGGCATCATTGTGATAGTGTTCAGGGGTAGAGCCAACAGTTTTACTTTGTTAATTTAATGAATAACGAAACTGAATGTCCAAAAAATGTCTTCAATGACAAAGTTAAAACAGATTTTTACAAAGTAATGTCAATTAAATAAAAATATGGATGCATCAATATTCACCCCCTCCAAGTCAATTTAGTAGAGTCACCTTTGGCTGCAGTCACAGCTCTGAGTCTATGTGGGTAGGTCTCAATCAGGATTGCACATCTGGACACTGACATAGTTCTCCATTTTAACTTGCAAAGCTACTAAAGCTCCGTCAGGTTGCATGGGGATCAAGCGTGAAAAACTCTTTTCAAATCCAGCCACAAATTGTTTTGACTCGGCCCCTCCAGAACATTTCCCTTGTTGTCTTTAAACCAGTTCTGTGCTTTGGGTCATTGTCTTACTGGAAAATAAATCTCCTAAGTCATAGTTCTCCTACAGGCTGAATAAGATTGTCCTCCAGGATTTCCCTGTATTTTGCCCCTTTCATACTCTCTACCTTTACTAGCCTTCAAGGGCCTGCTTCTAAGAAGCATCCCCATGACATGATGCTGCCACCACCATGCTTCACAGGGGGGGATGGTCTGTTTGTAGTGATGTGCTTGTTTGTGTCCACCAAATATACAACTGATGACCAAAAAGCCCAATTTTGGTCTCATTAGACCAAAGAACCTTATTTCACTTGACCATGGCGTCTCCCACATGCCATTTGGTGAATTCTAGTCGAGATTTACTGAGTTTTCCTCAACAGTGGCTTTCTTTAACAGATTTCTACAAAGTAATGTCAACTAAACTAGAATTATGTAAGGTAAAGTAAGTGACTGAATAAACATTCACCCCCTTTTAAGTGACTGACCTAATTCAACAAAAGGTCCAGCAAATTGGTGCTAACAGTCTCACAATTAGTGAAAAGGGGATCACCTTTGTGCAGTGAATGTCCCTCAAGTGGTTGTAGTATAAATATGCCTGTGTCTGGAAGGTCCAGTCACTGGCTGATCAGGATTCCTGGCTACCATTACACTGTATAAATCTACCTAAATCAGGCCATCCTCACAAACTGAGTGACCATGCAAGAAGGAGACTAGTGAGAGAGGCCCCCGAAAATATTTAAAACTACTCTGAAGGAGTTACAAGCTTCAGCAGCTGAGATGGGGGAGACTCTGCAGAAAACTGTTGACCAGGTTCTTCACCAGTCAAAGCTTTATCGGAGAGTGGCAAAGAGAATGCCACTGTTGAAGAAAACTCAGATTAAATCTGGACTAGAGTTCACCAAAAGGCATGTGAGAGACTCCATGGTCAAGTTGAGGAAAGTTATTTGGTCTGATGTGACCAAACTGGTGCTTTTTGGTCTAAGCCTGAGACCTATTACCTTTTTTTCTTCAATCAATTCGGACCCACAATCAAAGTGAAATAACCTGGTTAAACTGTGAGAGCAGTGTGGCTTTCATTCAAAGGTAGAGTTGATCATCTGTAAACCAGAAAGTCAGGGGTGTGGCCCCTTAGCTCCTGCAGTAACATGTTGAAATATCCTTGGTCAAGACACTGAACCCCAACATTGCTTCCACTGCTGCACCAGTTATGTGTGAATGTCTATAAATAGAATTAGTCAATACTGATGGATGCTTTACATAGCCGCCTCCACCATCAGTGTGTAAATAGATTGTAAATGTGCTTTGAGTTATCAGATGACTAGAAAAGGATAATACAAACTAAAGTCCATTTAAATCCAGCACAGGCATGCGGATATTAACATACAAAAACAGTCAAAGAGTCAAAATGTTAGCCAGATTCTGCAAACCGATTTCATACCATCAAACTGCAGGCATGGGAGTGAAATAAGTTGTGTCAAATGTTAACCGTTTTCTGGTTGTTTTTTGGACTTCTATTAAAATGTGCATTTAACTGGATTTGACATAATCACCCAGGACCATCCCTCGAGGCATGACTGAGATTATCAGATAATGTGAGGACTTTATGGATCCAGGCTGAACTCATGTAAGTTTTTATTCTAAGATTTGAAATTTCATTATGAGCCAGTTTTTTCTCTCTTTTTGTTCCGAAACAGGACCAAAAGTTAACAAGAAAGTAAAGCTTCTGACAATTTGCCAAGCAACATTTAACACTTTGGCCCTTGAGGCAAATGTTACCTTAGCTAGCATACTGTGTTTGACAGAAATCTAAACTGACAGTTCAGATCTCACCTCCAGCTCCTCCTAAAGAACAGAGCTGACCATGGCCCTACTACTGTTCTCTCATTCAAACATGTTCAGCCTAACACAGAAAGTCATCACGACCAGATTGTTGCACCATGTCGGTCCTCTTTGATTTATAACTCCTCACAGCTCATTTCCACCAACACAAGTGACTGGTGTCTTTAGATCTGTTGAAATACGGATGAGACCTCCTAGTGTCCAATTCAAGGAAATAGTTTCTTTTTGCACGGATAGAATCCTGAAAGAAACTACCTGTAGCTATAGGAGAGGCCATTTTTCTCTTTCTTCACAAGCAGCGGGACGAAAACAGGACAAATTTAACACCAAACTCATACAGACATGCTGACAGCAAATTAAGGGGCAGATCCACTAAGATTTTTTGCAACCGCTCCTCATTTGGAACTGCATAGTGAGCTGGAAAAAAGAGAAACACAGTTTTCAGACAGAGATGTTATTCCTGCAGAGACAGGCAGCAAAACACGCACCTTTTACTTGATACATGTGATTTAGAGACTGGAAAAAAAGGAAAATTGCAGTGCACACACATCTTTACCCCTGCTGTTATTACTAAATCCCATAAAAAAAGCTGAATTTTGAATATTCCTCCCCCAACTCCTCATTTACATACAGTACTGTGTAAAAGTTTAAGGCATGTAGAGCACTAACAGTTCTTCAGAAGTCCTGATGTTCCATATCCCCAGGCTGAAGAGAAGAGGGAGGGCGGCCAGAGTCAGTGTCGACACCTTTGACATGTATGTGTGTTGCTCAGCAGCCAAAGTCAAGCTTAACAGCATTTCGCCCTGGTAATACGCCCAGCAACCACCAACAGTTTTCAGGTGCTTCAAACATACACACGACAACCAGGGAGTTGTGGCAACCCCCCTAGCCACCCTAACAGTACCCTAGGCTGTTTAAGCACCACGTCTACCCATAACTCCACCCTAAGGCTGTGGTTTTTGTTTTGTTTTCATCAGATTATTTTCCCATGCCTTTGGTAATGGACAAAGACATCCAGAGCATGACCTGGGTTGTGTCAATCCTCCTTCCTGCCCGATGGGGCCCTCAGGTGGGCGTACTCGCCATTACACGCCTTACTTCAGCCCAAAATTTTGGCCCAAACATGCCTTAAACTTCTGCACAGTACTGCACATGGAAATGGGACCAAGTGCTGTTTGCTAATTTAAGCAGATTTTGTGTATTTTGTGTGCAGTTAGCATTGATTTCCCTCTTTTCCAATCCAAACTTGAAACCCACCATTTCAGGATAGCTTAATCATTATAATTACATTGTTCCAATTTACACTGTGTTATGCTTTAATCCGTTGTTTTACTGCATTTGTTCTTAGCTCTTTAAGCGCCTAAGTTTCAAAATTGCGACAAGCAGCATTGCTGAATTAAACAGACTCTAGCTGCAAATATGGTGCCTAATGTTGTTACCACTTCACACCAGGAGATGGCAGACATGAGTAACTTCAATCCCAGCAGCATTTGTGGGTGTGTTTCTATTCAAATCTTTGGAGAGAGAGAGTTTTGAAAGACCCACCCCTGGTCAGGGAGACGAGGAAGTAGTGGTTGTAGTCGGAGCGTAATGGAGAGAAAGAGAGTGAATTGTAGCGAGAATACTCACAATGCTGGGAGGAATAGGGAAATATTCACCCTCTGACATGACGTTCAGTCATCCAGGGAAACCATGGGTGAGACTGACGGTATGTCTGTGAGCACAGACAGCGCGTCCGTGCGCCATGATAGTCCACAAGCAGCCCCTACCTAGGCTGATGCTTTGCCTCACCATGACTGGGGAGGGAGGGGACGTGGTGGGGGTATTGGGGTGGTCAAAACACCGTGACGAAGGTAGGGAATGAAACACACCATGGAGGTAGGGGCAGCAATGTCAGAAGCTGTGGGAGAAAACACAGCCAATGGCGGTGGAGGCCACCTGGTGATGTCAGAATATGCAAATTAAATGAGTGAATTTACTCCCATCACAAACTTTGGGTCATACACTTGATATCAAATTCAAGGTTTCTTGAAATAACTCTGGCACCCAAAGAGTTGAATCTGTAGGGTACTTGAGTGTTTAGAAAGGCACTTATGAATAAAAAATACAATTATTATTATAATTTTTCATTTGCATGTGCTCTGTTGATATGGTGCAGTATTTTTTTTTTTTTTTTTTTTTTTTGCAATTTTTGGAGCTAAAGAATGTGCAAAAAGCTGTGAAATTCTTTAGCAGATCTGCCCCAGTGTATCTTTTTATAACAGGAATGGTTTCCTACATACATCAGATAACTCAAAGATGAGAATGATGCATTTGGGCCTTTGGAGAATGAACTTCATTGTCCTTGCTCCGTTCTGCTTGTAGCCACAGGGTTCATGAACTCTAAAAGTTTTCATTTGTGTTTGTCAGTTTCAATCTTTTCCATGTTATAATAGGGATGATATCAAGACTTTGAATGCTACCTTGGTTTTTCCAAACATGGCCCATAAGAAATCCACAAATCATAAATCTCCAGTTTAGTATGCAGCAGCTTTAGTAAAGTGGAGATATTTTCTTTAATCAGCACACTGGCTTTTAACTATGTATAATTTGCAGCTGCAGGATTTGAAAGCCGTCTACTTGGTGTCATGTTAGATGGAAATTTTGATTGTTGTTGGCATTGCTGTTTTATTGTTCTCTTACAGACATTTTTTACTGCATGAAGTAAAGTGATTATCAATCACACCTCTGTTATAAATCCACAAACACTTCATCGTCCAATATATGCAGACAATATAGTCCAAAACAAACCACTTCCTTCATTTAAAAAGAAAGATGTAACTCTTAGCTACAGCTCATAAACAATGCCAAAGCAAGAACACATTAAACCGAGATGACATGAGAAGCTTGTTCTCATATTTCCACTGTAGAGACGAGGATGTAAGCACCTGCATTGAACACGCTGCCAAGCTGCCCACACCTCACCATCATATCAAAGCCTTTTGAAAATATAACAATCACGAATGGGTCCAAATACACCTTCATGTTGCTGCAATTAATCACGGCAGTGTCAAAAGGACAAGGCTGTAATTTCCAGGGTGACAGAAATATTCAGCAAAGGAGCAGAGGCAGGAGAACTGGGGGGAGCCGGGCAGCGAGAAGGATCCTTGCCATGACATAATCAGCTTTCTTTCTTATTATTATTAACCATCATTATCTTTCTCCTTTTCAATCAGAGCTTGCTTGTGCTCAGAGGATGTTCACATGAGTGGAACTGGGAAGCTATTATCGATATTTCATCAGCTTGTTTCAGTGACATCACATGTGGGCTGATCTTGAAACATAATACCCGTCAATTTTAACACATGCTGGCTATTATATTCAGCATGCTCTCACAGGGGCATGATGGGAGTTTGACATGTTGAGTGTCTCCAGAATCTGATGGAAGTTAACAGTGTTTGGAGGGAGTAAGTGGGCATGTGCAATAAAAAGCAACAGGCTAAGCAGAGAAAGAAGGACAGGAGCCACGGTGCATAAGACGCCTGCTCCAATTAAACTGCCTTTGGATGCAGGGATGCACATAATATTTTATTCAGCACAAGTATGTGTGATATAAGGCTTCCTAGTCTACTGTACAATACAAAGCAAAACAGTTAAAAGCAGATTAATTCGGTCAAACTTGCTCTGTTTCTTGAGGGAACAATACAGCACAACTTAGCAGACCTCTCCTAATCCTGCCATCAGATATCATGTTAATCTAAGCAGAAATGTGTCTTAGGGTGCTTTCACACTAGGAGCTCAGTCCCAGATCCGAGTGCACTTGAGCCCAAAGTCCAGTTCATTTTGGTAGTATGAACACAAACGAACCGCACCAGGCCCGGGCCCACTTGGGGAGGTGGTCTCGGGCGTGATTCAAGTGGACTCTGGCTAGGTTCAGATGAGATGTTGATACAGGACAGAGCGCCGTATCAGTTTTATGATGTTATCGTAAAAACGTAAGTTTTTTCCATAGTGGCAGTTTGTTCAAATTTTTAATCTATAAATGGTGGAAATCATCAGAATCCAGTCAATAAACGGTCTGTTGTGACCCACCTTACAGATGAACACAAGTTGGAGTCAGTGAGAGGAGGTACAAAGGCAATAAAAGTCTCCTGTCACCTCAAATACCGCTGTATCTGCGTAGCGCAAGCCTGTTTAATACTCTGAGCTGCATGTAGATGTGCAGATACGAAGAGCAACGTTGCTGGCATCTTAAAAAGTGATTTCAAATCATCCATGGCTGCAGGATGGACTTTTGCCGGGTCAAAACAAAACAATCTTTGCTCAGGTCATGACCCCAGTGGTTGCCATGGTAGCTTCTTCTTCTTTCTCCTCCTCGGTGGGGATGTAAACCAGCTACGTGCATACCGCCACCTGCTGTTTCAGACTGAGTAAATTTGCAAGTGGGCCTGGGCACAGTTCGATGTTGCTAGCCTGAAAGCAAGCCGGCGGGGAGAAGGGGGAGGGGGAGGAATCACGTCGCGGTGCGGTTCGAAACAACTGGGCCTAATGTGAAAGTTCCCTAAGTATCCACTTTATTCCTAGGGGGGTCTACTGTGGCTTCAAATTTGGTTGGAACTTCCAGTAGAGCAACAATAATCGCAAAATCGCAATTCTTTCCGTGACTTGCTAATAAGTTTTACAACTGTTGTCATGTTAAGCTCTGACTGGGCTCCACATTGTATCTGATTGTACCACACCAACAATCAGGATTAGCATGCCATTTTTATGTAAAGTCCATTTAGCTAGAAAGGGCAAGAAGCCGTGCCCCCATTTCACACAAAGTATCTTGGGGGCTTGGAATAAAGTGAGTAAAGTAAAAAAAAGCTGGGAGAAACCAAACTGAAAACAGTGGTTGGATTTTTGACTGTAGAGTCTCAAAAATTCTACATTTTGGCTCATGCACATTTACAACTTTTAAAGTGTCATAATCAACAACTGAATGAAGAAGAATGAAAAAAAAAACACATTATATCACAGTGACATAAGTACTCAGATTCTTAAAAAAATAAAGAAAACACTAGAAATGTATCTCAGGTTCATCCCAATTCTCTTGACCTATGCTGAGATGTTTCTACATCTTGATTTGAGTCCACCTTTGGAAAATTAAATGGATTGGACATTATTTGGAAAGGGCTGACATGTTAAAACAGACGACCCAGCACTCCCACAATCACACCTATGACCAATTTAGAGTAACCAATTAACCTAATAAGCATGTCTTTGATGATGGGAGGAAGCCAGAGTACTCAGGGAGAACCCACGCATGCACAGGGAAAACATGCAAACTCCGCATAGAAAGGCCCCGACCGGAAAGTGAACTGGGAACCTTCTTGCTGTGAGTCAACAGCGCTAACCCCCTGCCTCACTCGCCAGCGCCCCCTGTGAACCCCAATGGGATAAGCGGTATAGAAAATGGATGGATGATTTGTAATGGCACATACCTCTGTATAGAGGGCCTCACAGCTGATGATGCATATCAGAGCAAGTCAAAGGAACTCAGAGATAGGACTGCTGCAAAGCACAGATCTGAGGAAGGCTACAGGGCTAAAGGTTCTCAAGAGCATGGCGGCTTCCATAATTGTCAAATGGAAGAAGTTTGACACAACTAGGACTCTTCCAAGATGACGAGATGGAACAAAGTTCCCAAGAGACAACCATTTCTGCAGCCCTTCACTGGTCTGGGCTTTATGGTAGTGGCAAGACGGCAGCCTCTCCTCAGAAACAAAACACTGGGGAGGAGAGTCTAGGCATCTAGGATATGCATTGCATACTTTCTATTATACTCTATTTTGACTGTTTTCTAAAGATCTAACAAAATTAATACACTATCATGTAAAAAAAACAGCTGTGTTATCCCAGGATAAATAAGTAAAGATCTCATAAAACACCCAAAAATGAATTGCTATTGCAGCAAAATGGGGCAAAAATATGGAGTTATGGGGCTTCCCTACATCATTGACTTTCTGGGTCAGTGTATTGGGCAAGATTCGTGATCTACTGAAAAAGCTCACTCCTGCTCAACGGCTACGGCTGAGGTAAAAGTTGGAAGAGAATGGTTTGAAAAGAAAAAGAAAGTGACAGAGAAAGAGGCCGGATCACAGCGAACACTGGACAGGATTTTACATGTTGAGACTTTTGCAAAGACAGAAGGGTACAAGTTACACGCTGAGCTGGCTGTGTTGCTGTTGGATAGGTGACTCCAGTTTGCAAACAACGGGGTGCAGTGACTAGCTGAGTCATATCTGCGCAAAATCTGGTATTGCTGTGCCCTATCAGTCCATATGGTTCTTTGGCTGCTTGCAGTCTTTGCTGGCTTCACAGAAGACGTCGTGAGACATTTTACTTGTAAATTATGTGAGGGCGCGATGTAACAGCACTATAGTTGTTATATGACAATGCCATTGCACTAAGAAACCTTCAGTGGGCTCTGCTGCACCAAATTCCTCCAGAATGATGCCTTAATACTCTGCTCAGCCTCTGTGTTACCAAAGTAACATTACATTGTATGATTCAAGAGCAAGCATCCTATTATCAAAGTGGCATCTGTAGAAAATAAGATTACCTGATGCATGTTTGAAGCATGACATCCATTATACCACAAATTGCAGTATGTCAGGACCATGGAAGATGCACGCTCACGACACGTGCAATCAGTGCATGGAGCTGCCTGGGCAAGAAGCAGAGAAATAATATTCTCTATACTGCATTAGGAGCCCCACTGAGTTAAGAGTCTTTATATTTTATGTCTTTTGTTTTGTTTTGACTCAACTTTTCAGTTATGGTTGATATTTCTGTCCCGTCTGTGCCATTCTTTGGTAAAAATGAAAGCTGCTGCAGCGGTTTCCATAGGTGAAGTAAACAGTTTTCACAGTGATCAAAGAGTGAGTCAGATAATTAACTAGCTCTAAAAAATGGTAAAAATCTCTGCCGATATGTGGAAGGAAACTGCTGACAATTGACACAAACAGAGCCCTGTTTGAGTCTATCACCAAATCAGAAATATGTGCCGTAAATCAAAGGTCTGCAAACAAGAATGTCCACATATGCATTTCCATTCATTCACAATTTAAAGGACCATTAAAAAGAACATAACAGTTCAGACAAAGGATGACAGAAGCCTTGAAACTGTTTTGTAATAATGTTAGTAGAAACAGCAGCACTGGTGGATGAATTTCAACATATTAAAGTCAATGCTTCCATGTAAAGAGTCTGATAGTACACCAGGTATTTAAACAGGCAGTGGTGCTGTCTATGAGCAGGGAATATTCTTTTTCTCTAAAGCAAATGTATGAAGACAAACACAATGCCTATGTCCTTGATAAGGATATATAAATGCTGCTTTTGTTGCAAATTGGATGTTTAGAATGAGATTAAGGTGATGTTGAGCTCATGTGCATGTACTTAAATCACAGCAGTGTCAAAATACAACCCTGTGGCTTGTTTGGTTCAGGCCTGCAGCTAGCCTAATGGAAGAGGGGTTGGTCTTTATTTACCACTTTTTCCAATTTCTCCTCTTATTTTTATGCCTTAACACTAGCCATTGTCAAAGACAGATGTGTCCGAAATCACACCCTATCCCTTCTGTGGCGTATTAAATAGAGAATAGGCTGTTTTGGAGTGTTATCCAAATTCTACGTGGGCGTCATTTTACACTATATAGTGCATTTACTTATCCCACAATACACTGTGAAATTTAGTAAACATCAGATAGTTATTAGCATGTCATATTTACCATCATGGCATCCTGGTTCAAAGCTTTAATGAGCAGAAAGTGACTTTTAGCTGCTTCCATGCATGACAAACACAGAGAGAGTTCATATTTTGGGATATTTTCCCCAGAAATCGATTATATGTTTTATAATAGCAGAGGATTTTATGACAGAGAAATGTTCTTCTCCTCCTATGTTGATTTTAGACATGAGGCCATCGTGCGTATGCACAAAAAAGTATTTTGCCCTTTTAATATAATCAGGTAATGTGGATGCAGATCTACTTCGTGCCTATTTTTCTTCATGGTTGTTTTTGTATGCTTACAGCTGCATTTTTACAAGTTTTGAATGTTAAAAATGTAAAAACGCAATGAAAATCGGTTTAGTTGTACTCGAAGCCCTTTGCAAGGGCTTTCTGCAGTGCTGTGATTAACTTGGATGTAGCAGAATAAAAACAACACTACAAGCTTTTTATGATGTGCAAAGATGCTTTCAATCTTCTGCTGACCTGCTTCGCCTTGAGTTTGTGAGAGTAACGGAATGGCAGTTAGGTGACTGGTTGAGTACAACGGTTGCTGGTGGGATGATTAGCTCTGACTTCGTCTGTAAACTCAGGAGAAACTCATTTTGTCTTGTTGCTCTGATTGGCCACAATGAAGGTGATAGAACATTTGCCCAACCAGTTTTCAGACATTTCTTTTAACAAGTCCTGCCCTTCCCAAACATTTCCCATTGGAGCTTTCACAGGTAATTGTTAAATATATTCATGCAGTGGAGATATGAAACAGTCTGGCCTGTCAGGTTAATTCTGTCCAAGCTCAGGTCCAAAAAGGCAACATTATTCATTAGAGAATTTGAGCACTTGAATTATTTTTGGGAATTTAAGACATGGCTTTTCACAATGAGCTGGAACAAATCATGAATGACATTATAAGTGGATACCAGTAGAAATCTTGATGGCTGTTTTCCTAAAATTTTGTGCAAAATAACTTCTAGCAAACACAAAGACTCCATACCATGGCCATCGTCACCCTGACTCTAGAATGCACTGATGTGAATGCAAACTCTCATGAATGCTTAGAGGGTTTTTTCCTCAAACTTTGCACAAATTTCCACTCTAACCTCAGGAAGAACTGATTAGATTTTGAAGGTTCATGGTGAAGGTCATAGGTTTCATGTTCAGCCCTTACCTATAACATCTATATTGTTGGTATTGTATGAGTCTAACAACTCAGAAGACTCCACAGCCCTTCCTTTTAACCTACCACTGTACTTTCACTGTACCTTACAGAGGCTTATAACCACAAAGGTGTAGTTCTAGTTCAAAACAGTTGTTCTCAGTTGATGGATCTGGACCCAAAAGTGGGTCAGAGAGCTGCTTTCAGTGGGTCACGAATGTGTGGAAAGTGTGGCAATGAGTCTTTGATGTATGGAAGCCCTAGCAGATGCATATCCATATATTTCATTTTACCCTCCTGTGCTGTGAAAACTGGAAGATTTTTTTAGAGAGATCTTGACTTATTTGTCTTGTTATATATTTGAATAGTAAGGCTGGTTATCCCATGACAGTGTGGTAATTTCTCCGGAGCTATAGAAAATAACCAACATTTAAGGTTATCAGAGGAAGCACAGTGGAATAAAATGTAAGCAAACATGTCCTTCTGGCTTCTGATGGGCCCTGATGTTAGACCAAAAACCACTGATTTAAGATATATTTTGAGCTACATGCAGTTTTAACGTTGCGTCACATATGCACATTCCCTCACAATCATTATGGAAGAAGAAACACCAAAGTGGTGCTTTTAAGAGGGTAAGGAACTCTTTGTTTCATTCAGATAGAATTACTGGCATTATTACACTGCCATTATTTGTATAAATAAGGGAAAAATTAAATTATTATTTTCTAGTAATACACAAATTTTGGACCTTTGACTATGAGGGTTTGGAGAGTTCAAAATCCTTCCAAAGGCCTTTCAAACCCTCCAAACCCATGCTGCGGACTTTTTTATTTATAATCAAATTTAAGAGAAAGAGAGCTTTAAAGAGTTGCCTATTCTGCCTGTAGAGTCGTGATTAGCAAGAAAGTGTAAAGCAGTTATGAGGGTGCGATAAGTGGATGTGATTTTTCTGTTTTCGCTCTTTTTAAACACTCTCACTCATTCAGTTTTGATGTTGCTCAGTATTTAAGGGCCTCTGTTGTGTGGGATTTTTTTAAAATATCTGTGCCTATTGTTAAATATTGAAACACACAATGGAAAAAAACATGTAATTTTACCACAATCTAAGACTGGCCGCATGGTTTTGATTACTTGAATCTGGTTTATGTGCAGCAAAATCAACCTCTCTTGTCTTTCCTACCAGCTTTTCTCTTCACTTTCTCTCAGCTGAACACTGAACAGTGCTTGACACAGTCACTGTGTTTGGTTGGTTTCTTGTAGCAGAAGATAGGAATCTTTTAGTGTCCAAGACTGTACAATGGAGGTAAAAGAAAATACATATTTTCCAACAAGAGTGCACTGAGAGAGTTGAGCCCATTGTTTATCTAATACGCTGTAATCTCATGATTTCCTTTAACACTCCTCATTCTCTTGTAATTATAGCAGCATGGGAGCAGCTGTGTAAAACAATACCTAACTCTGGGATATACACTCACCGGCCACTTTATTAGGTACACCTTGCTAGTACTGGGAAGGACCCATTTTGCCTCTAGTTCTTTGTGGCACGGTTTCAACAAGGTTTTGGAAACATTTCTCAGAGGTTTTGGTCCATATTGACATGAAAGCATCACACAGTTGCTGCAGATTTGTCGACTGCACATCCGTGATTCAAATCTCCCGTTCCACCACATCCCAAAGGTGCTCTAATGGACTGAGATCTGTCATATTGTGACTGTGGAGGCCATTGGAGTACAGTGAGGTAACTGTCATGTTCAAGAAACCAGTTTGAGATGATTTGAGCTTTGTGACATTGTGCATTATCCCGCTCAGAAGATGGGTACACTGTGGTCATAAAGGGATGGGCATGGATCGCTTGGGTCAGACAGCAAGACCATAACCTCACTTTCCCATAGCTGGGCGTTCATGCTTGGGGAGTCCTGGCTAATCAGCAGCTGTTTACAGGCTTGCAGTGCAACCAAATCACATCCTTGGCTACTGCCTTTTTCCCCCTAGAATGACATGGACTGGTCCGGTCATTCTCTGACCAGGAACAAACTTTCAATTGTAAACCCTTGACAGACATAGAATCTGGCCATTTCATTGGCTTTGCAAGGTACATGTCAACCTGTTGACAGACACTTTGCTGTTGAGGACAACTAACATGAGTTGTCACAACAACCATCAGACATACAGTCATGTGCCTACATTTTAGGGCATGTAGGGTGCTAAGGACTCCTCATGGGTGCCCCAACCAGGAGCTGAAGGAGGTTGGGGGGGTGGCAAGAGTCAAGCTCGACACAGGTGGACACATGTGCCACTCAGCAGCCAAGGTCAAGCTCATTGCCATTCTTCAGTCCTGGCTTTTTCACCCCTGGTGATACATATTAAGAGTGTTGTTTTAGGACATCTACAGCACAACAGGGAGCTCAATGCAAAATTACTATCCACCTAAGTGCAGTACCCAAGGCCATACTTCCTTGCCACATCCACTCCTTACTGTGCCCTAGAGATGCAGACTATTTTTTCAACACATTATTTTACCATGCCCTGGTAATATGCAAGGACATCCAGAGCATGACCTGGGTTGTGTTAACCCTCCTTTCTGCTCGATGGTGCCTTCAGTTGGGCTTACACAGGTGTCAAACTCAAGGCCTGGGGGCCAAATCTGGCCCGTGGAACAGTTCAATCCAGCCGCAAGATGATCTCATATTTCTGTTATTACTGGTCCATCAGTACAAGGTCTGCAGAGTTCCTCAAGTATAGAAATGTGAACGTATCCTTGTTATGTCATAAAACCAGAAAAAGTAAGGAGTAAAAATATTTAAATAAGAAGCCAGGAATGTGGGAAAAGAAATTAATTTGTGTTTTAATTTCACATTTTCAGTTTGGGATCTCACATTTAGGACTCAAACTTAGGATTTTGACTTTGTACTTCATACTTTGAGCATTTTAACTCATAATTTTGACTTCTCAAAATATTTGGAGCTGTAAGATTCATAATTCTAATTTTTATTTCTAATTTTAATTTTTACCTCCTATTTTCAACTTCAAGCTTTGACTTCATACTCCCATAGTTTGACCTTTTAGACTTAAAATTAAACATTTTTAATCATATTTTGACTTTTCATTTCATGATTACAAATTTTATTTTAGATTTTGACCTTTTAAACTCATTATTTTGACATCTTTCTAATATATTTGCCATTAAAAATACATTATTTTTCAATTTTAATTTCTTGTTTTGACCTTTTGAGCTAATAAGTTTACTTTTCTCAGATTCTGACCTTTAAACTTATCTTTTTAACTTTTTAAATGTCAAAATCGTTTATCATCAGTGCTAAGTTTTTGTTTCCATATTTTATTACTGGTGAAATGAGGCTGACAGTTTATGGTTAAAAAGGTGACCCTGTTAGGCCCTCAGGTTAGTCCTGAATCCAGAATTTGGCCCCTACTGTGATTGAGTTTGAGACCCCTGCTCTACACCTAAGTCTATCATAGTTTATAATAGAATCAAATAGTAAAAGTGAGTCACAGTATGCTGTATTTTTAGTTGTCTCAAATGGTAACAAAAGGTTTTTTCTAACCAAGTAATAATAATGAAGGAGGGTGGGACTTGACAAAGGATTAGATTTATAAATAGTCTAATATAATGCAGCATATCACTGAATAAAGTAACTGTGACTAAACATTCTCAATCTGTTTACATGTGAACAATAAAGCAAATGATGTTTTAATGAGGAGCAACAAGAATTAATGATACATCCCATAATCCCACATTCCATAATTATTAATGAATTAAATCAGCATTAGTCTGGCATTATTTTAGCACTATTTAACTTTATGTGAAGCGTTACCATGTATAATGCTCTATGATGCTCTAAGAACCTGCTATTCCACCTTCATTAAACTGCAGACATGTTAAATTTACGTCTACTGTCAATGACGTAGATGATGACCACTCAGTAGTCACTCTGATGCAAGAACTGGAATAAATAACTGTGGTATGCATATTTGTACCAATTAATGTGAGTAATTTCCAGCTATTTTCTCCAAGTCATGTAACCCTGCCATAACATTACACAAATCACAATTTCAATCATGTCTATTAAGCACCCTTTGCACACCTTGCAACCAAAAGATCATTGCACATTGACTCGTATGTTGTTAACAAGAGCTTGTACAAATCTAAATCTTAGTTGTTTTATTTCTTTGTAGTTTTAGACAATGTTTAATTCCTGTACACTGAGAGCAAAGCTTCTCGGAGCTAGATTTCTTGTTGCATAAGCATACTCGGCTGGTTAAGCTGATTCTGATTGGCCAGTTAGGGTTAAAGCAATGTGAGCGCAGGCCAGCAGAGCACTGAGGAGGAGGAAGTATTGTGCTTTAGCTCAGTGGTTTTCAAACTTTTTTTCCCCCAAGGCACACCTAAGGTTGAGCCAAAATCTCAAGGCACACCATATTTTAATTGATACCAAAAAGACTTAAAAAAAAAAAAAAAATGTTACAGTCAAGGTGGCCAATAAGGGGGGATAAACAGGAGAACTTTCTGGGGTCCAGCCAACTGGGGGATCATGGAGATGGCAAAAGTGATCAAATATGGGTTAAAAGTGATGAAAAAGCATGGCAAAATTAAGCAAAAAGTGGCAAAACACAGTCAAAAATGGGTGAAAATTGGTAAAAAAAAAAAGTGGCCAAAAAATGGGCTGAAATTGGCAAAAACTTGTTGAATGTGTCAAAATAGTGGCAAAAATGAGTTACGAGTGGCCTAAAAGGATTAAATATTATAAAAAGGTGGTAAAAATGGGCTAAAAGTGGTCGAAGAAAGGCAAAAGTGGGCACAAATTGGCAAAAAGGTGGTAGGATAAATCGCAAGTGGTGGAAAAGTTGCAAAAAAGGGTTAAAGTTGCTACAAGGTGGTAGAAAGGGGTTTAAAGTGATGGAAAAAACGACCAAACAATAGCAAAATTTGGTAAAAAGTGGCAAAAAAGAGGTAAAATAAGTCAAAAGTAGTAATCAGAAGTGGCAAAAGGCTTTAAAAAAGACAGCGGAATGGTTTAAGTTATCAAAAGAAGTGGCAAAAATGGCCATTTTCAAACTAATAACAGCTTGCCATGCTTTTCAGCCTTAAAAGAGATACCTGTTAGCCAGGATGCTAGCACCAATGCTACTGATCCAATACACTGATATCATTAATAAATCGCAAATGGGGTGGGCCCATTCTCTGGGGGTTTTCAGGGGTCCAGCCAGATCTGTGGGCTGGCCTGGTTACAGTGCTTGCCATTAAGTTGTAGTAATAAAGTTTTGTACAATTCCCATGGCACACCTAGACTTGCCTTAAGGCACAGTAGTGTGCCATGCCACACCATTTGAGAACCACTCTTTTAGCTAGTATGAAGGAAAATTGTATCAGTACCCTGTTAAAAAGCTTGGATACACTGCTGTTAAAAGTTCAACATGTGAATTTTGAGATGCTGATATAGTCCAACAGTTTGTTTCCCCAAGTGGCCAAACAATATTACAAGACTTTCATCAGTTTCTATCTCACAAACCTAAAGGGGAATAAACTTTAGTACTTGTGGGGACAGAGATAATTTAAATGAGAAACACTACACTGAATGTTCATATTTAGCAGCCGTTAAAATGGTAAATCAGGAAATCGAACGTTTCTCAGGGAAGTTATGAGCCACTATTGAAAGTAGGCTCGCAGTGATATGACATTGAAAATAGAGCTGACAACAGCTCATTTTGCAACGAGCCCCAGGGCAGCAGCTCCGACAAAGACTAAATGAGTTTCATGAAAAAGCACAGGGAGCTGTTTGAAGTTGCAGCACATAACTGGGCCAAAGCAGCAACATGCAAGCAAATACTTACAGAGCTAATAATGAGGTTTTGTTACGCAGCGTGACCGTGGACAACAGCACAATTAGAACAAATGGTCACAGTTTAATTGGGATATTTGTACTCATTTTTAAAGCTGGACGGAAGTCAACTGTAATTCTATGTAGACGATGTAATAAGTAGGCAGTTTAAATCAGTGGGATTTCTGTCTAGCTATTGTACTTTTTGTAAAATATTATCGACTTTGACAGGAACCCAAGCGAAGCTGTCATTAAATATAGCAGCAGTTACACTTTAAGCCACGATATGACAACTTATTTTTCAACATTCAAGAAGTAAATATGAACAAATCACTACCAGCGTTGTGCCTGAACTAAATGAGCACATTTTAGGAGAACAGTGAACCAAACAGGTCCATTTTCAACTCACAAATGAGAATGCTGTTCACTCTGGAGGCAGTAAATGACCGTTCTTATTCACAGAGGTACCAAGACTGAATTCACAGCACCGGGTTATCTTCCTGCTGCATCCACCAATATGTCCTCAGCTTAAAGTGTGTAAAAAATTTCCAAATCTGGTCTTCTTTTCAAGGAAAAACTCTGATAATGTTTATCTATGATGAGCTTACAATTGCTTTCACTTGCAGTGACACATTACTGTCAGCAATTTTCTCCGACTGATTTGAAGACTAGAGCTCAGTAAATGTTGAGATCTCTCAAATACAGTTTTTTTTTTAAATTTATTTTAAAAGATTCAACTTAAATGGTTTTTACTGAAGCTGTCAGCGCTGACATGCTAATCACAATGCATTAAAGGTCCGCAACTAATAACTACATCACTTTTTAAAGGGCTTTTTTTTCTGTAATTGGAGAGGACAGGACTGTAGATAGCATCAGAAATCAGGTAGAGAGTGGAGAACGGCAGGCAGGAAAGAGGTCACAGGTTGGACTTGAACCCAGGCTGCCCCACATTACATTTTTTTAGTTCCACTATTACGTACATGCTGTTTTGCCCTTTAAGGCGTACTTTAGTGAAGTGCATGGGGTGATGAGTGGGCAGGGCGGTGTGGCGCTCACAGTATCTGAGCATGTGGATAAAGTCAGAGTGTTTCTATCCACGGTCTTCCTAGGACCACATTCCTCTGCATACCTTTTTGGGGCTTTTTTTTTCGACTAAATATACCTGCCTTGTTCCAGGAACTGTGTTAATGTCTGGTGTGTAGGAAATTATCATCAAGTGACTGGTGTTTGACTCATTATAAGGTTTCATCTTGTCATGTGAACTGTGAATTTTGAATAAGAACAACTTGGATTTCAAGCTGTATAGAATTCAGGTTAATCAAAGGGTACACCTGAGATATCCAAGAGTACCTGGATGCATCGGAGGACCTCCACTTCACACCGGAAGTCAGAAAATCGCCACCATATCTCGTCGGAAGTCACTTGAACTGAATGTCTTTTTTGTTGTTTTCTCCATGTGTCACTACCATGTTAGCAGAGGCAATTCCGCCAAGTAAGGAAATCCAAGTAGATGAAAAATTTGCGGGTTTTGGGGTTACCAAGCACAGCCATAACGTTACATTTAATTTAATGAACTGATTTATGATCCAAATTCACGTATCACTGAGCAGAGACACAATATGAGACTGGAGACTGGCTGGATGTCGGCATCGCCGCCATGTTGCCAGAGGCAAGTCCACTACGTCATTCGATACTGTAGACAAGGATTGTGCAAGTTTTCGGAAACTACGAGATTGCATGGATTTTAATAAATCATTTAAAAAAATGATCCGTGTTAAAATATTTACTGACAGTGAAACGTAAAAGCAGAATCCACTTTCTTGTGTTTTCTCAGTTAAACAAAAAGACGTACTCCATGAATTAAAATAAAATAATTTTATATATGATAAAGTTTCATATATTTATAGATATTTCTTATTTTGAATTTGTACATATTTATATATTAATCTGATCATTTGACCTTTTTATTCCGATAACTTGCACAACAAGGCCTTTTTCACGGTTCAGTGTTTATTGCGCCCAACCACCTCCGCCAAAATGGGCCGTCTGCAAGAAAAACAATTCATAACTTATTTATATACTTATATTTCACTATCAGTTATTATTTCTATATGGATCATTTATTAAATGATTAATAAAATTCATGTAATCTTGTCGTTTGAGCTTTTTATTCTGAAAACGTGCACAGTCCTTGTCTACTGTATTGAATGACGTAGTGGACTTGCCTCTGGCAACATGGTGGTGATGTCAGCGTCCAGCAAGCCAAAGTCCCATTTTATGTCTGTGCAAAGTGATACTTGAATTTGGATCATAAATCGATTTCGTAACATTAATGTTGTGTAATCGCTGTGTTTTCAGTCTGAAAAGTCACATATTTTTCATCTATTTACATTTCCTTATGTGATGAACTTGCCTATATTAATATGGCGGTGATGCATGAAGAAAACAACAAAGAAGCCGTTCAGTTCAAGTGACTTCTGGTATCAGAAGACGAGATATGGTGGCGCTCATCCATCTTCCAGTGTGAAGTGGAGGTCCTCCGATGCATCCAGGTCCCTCTCAAAAAATCGTACTGGCCTCAGTGTCTGATTTGAACCCTGGGGTTTCAGAGCATGAACCCAGTACCTTCTCATACTTCCTATCAAAGTATTAATCATAGTCCCAAATAAGTGCACATCTTGTGATAAACAAGTGTAATTTATGAACTCATCATGATCAAATATACAAACCTGTACTTTTTGGACAATAATTTCTTACATTCTTAATGTGGACTACAATTTTAAAAAATCTAAAATAACTAAAATCATGATGAACCATCAAAATTCAATAATAAATCACAGTTAAAAACATTAACGTATAGACAGCCCTAGTTGTTAACTGAAGCAAAGTCAGCTTCCGTAACCTTTGCTTCTTGTTCATGTTACATACTCGGTTCTTTTCAGGGCCTGAACTTTTTTTTTTTTTTAAATACTTTTACTTTAGAACAGAAATAGGTTATTTTCATTAATATAACCAACAACTTCTTTAAAAATCTAATTTTCTCCCGGTAGAGAATTTAGTTTGGGCTGTAGCTATCACGGATCATTTCCCCACTTTTAACTCATGCACTTAGCTCAGTGACAATTCAGACAAAGGCTCATATTGTCTATAAAAGCCAATAATTTTCTCAGACATTCTCATTATATTTAAAAGGAATATTTCCTTTTTTGTTTAAGGGCTGCATTGCAAGATCTCCAAGACTCCAGCACCAAGGCTGTGCCTTAAAAATCTATTAGTGCAACCTGTCACATTTAATTTCCTGAGTTTTGATTTAGTTAGACAGTATCTGGCAACTGTGATGGGCAATAATCGACTCCCCATGGAGGCAATGCAACTTTCCAATCTGAAAATATTTCCTTTCTCACTTTGCTTGGATTCTGCAGACTTCATATCATGCATCGTTCCAGCGTTAACTTAGTTCATGTTTCCCTGTTAGGTGTAGTAAAAAGCCAATAAGCAACTCTAAAATTAGATTCTCTCCATGTCTAAATTTCAAAGTTTATTTCCTCTCATAGTTTTCTGGCACACACAATGACTCACAAATATGATTTCATATTCATTTTTATAATAACCCCAGTTATAAGAGCACTGGGAACATTAAAGGTCCTTCACACAGGGTGCTCAAACACAGGTGTTTTCACTCAGAACGCCTCATTAAACCTCCTCTCAGGCCAGAGTGGCTGTAAACAAATCATGATTTGCTAACATCTGACTCTCCGCTTGGTTTTGTTTAATCTGAAAGTGTGGAAAAGCAGTGTGAAGTTTGGTGACTTAAGGGAACTTTGAGCATACTTTACTAACACATGACTTCAAACAGAATAAGTGAGAACAAGTGTGGGTGTGCAGGACCTTTTAAGGCTCCCAGTGTGTTTTCTGTCTCCCTGCAGTTGAACAGAATCAGATAAAGTTTGTGAACAAAATGAGACATTCTGAAGATGCTGGAGACATGTGTAGGATGATCAGGGTTTTGTATAAGTTTTCCTTTGAGAGTTGTTTTGTCTGGAGGATGAGGGATTGGCCAGATTCCATGTCTGTCATCAGACAGATCAGTCTTCTGCTTGCCCAGACCAGTCAGCACCCTTTGAGGAGACAGAGGCGGTAGCTACATGCGTGTATTAGATGTACTGTAAGCCTGTAACATGGTGACCAGAGGAGGAATGGATGCAGCTCAGCTGTGAGCTTAGATGCAAATCTTTAGGGGTGCCCACATCCTAGAGACATTTTGACATGTAGATATTCTAACAATTGTTCAGTACAGCTGGCAAAACACTGATGTCACTGAACAAATGATGTTTTTCTACATCTTTTATTCAATTCTACAACGGCGTGGGTTCTCACCCTTCAAAATGTGTATATTTTTCAGCAGAACATGCTGTGGTTCATTGTTATTATCATATACCAACAGTGTTGGGGGTAATGCCTTACAAGGTAATCCGTTAGAGTACTCAGATTACTTTTTTGTTGTAACGAGGAACGTAACGCTTTAGTTTTACAATTCAAGTAATCCCGTTATTAGTTACATTTTCATAAAAGTAATCCGTTACTGAATGAAAGGGTTAGGGTTAGGGTGAAAAATCCCAAATTTCCTCTCTCTTCTGTGGCTTCAAGAGGGAGAAAGAAAAAAAAGGAAGCTCCTTAAAGCATCTGCTCTGTTTGGCCTTCTTTTTTCCTGTAGTCACGTTGGCACGTAGCGCCGTGCCAGCAAAAGGTAAACATTCTGTGTCATTATGTGCGCATTGTTGGCTTGTTAAACCAGCAAAATGACAGAGATGACAGCATAACACTGCGGAATTATCCCCATTATGATGGATCTTTGGATAAAAGGCACAAGAACAGCATCACAGTGAAACGTATGTTTAAAAGCTCCGTTTGCTTTCATTGAATCAGCTGTGCAGCCCTTCCAATTACGAGCTGCTATTACGCACAGCGTTCCAGTGATTCTGTCTGCCTCTGCTCAGCTTGTGTCAGAGTGTGAGCATGTTAAAGAGCTGTAAACATTTTCCTGTCTGTTAGTGGTGTTCTCACGCTGCAGAGATACAGACTATAGGCTGTAAATTCGGCTGTACATTGGCATTACAGTCTGCACATTCAGATGCAGACGTGTGGTCGTTATCTGTAATTTTTACAACCGCCAAGTGGAACGAGAGGCTAAAGGGTTTTAATATTTAGTAACACAAAAGTACTCTAACCCGCAATTTCCACATAGGACGACTGCACAGCACACCGAAGCGCCGCGGGTTTGGTCCGACCGAAGGCGAGCGACCTCGCCTACTGGAAGCATGTCTTGAGCGCAGCGCCACAGCACACAGCCCTGATCAGCAGGAAGAGATCGTGGGAGAAGTATGAGTTCAAGCAGGAATAGTATGTCAACAGCAGACTATTTTACCTTTTAGGGTTAATTTATCATCCTTTCCGGTATAAGTCCATGATATTATTGCTTCCACCATTGAGGGAGTATATTAGGAAGGTAAAAATGCAAATTCTTTGGCTAAATATCCCCAAAAGTTAACTTTTCCTCATCAGTGGTACTGTTCTAGCTCTGTGACCCACTGACCTCTTGGTGAGCCTTTGCTCTCGCTGCAGGATGAGATGTAATATTGATATAGTGATGATTTATGACCGAGAGTCCGTGCATTGTGTTTTATTTTGAAAGAACCAGATATTCTATGCTTGTGACTTCCTCTTCTGGAGCTTTCTGGTCAATGGGTATTGACGCGGTTTGGCAGTTGCTGGTGCTGAAAACTGACCTGCAGCATATCTCGAATGAAGCGGAGCAAAGTATCGGTCCAGGCATGCGCCGCTGCCAATCTGGAGCGCCGGCTGTGGAAATGCTCTGATAGACTAGAGAGGGAGCGATTTGCTCTGCAGTATGATTCACTAACGGTTTGCGGCGCTTTCACTGTATGTGGAAATTAGAAGTAACACGTTAGTTTTAGAAGTAGGAAACACAGTAACGTCACAAATTACTTTTCTCAGTATGTAACGCAGTAATCTAACGAGTTAGTTTCAAAAGTAATGCCACCCAACGCTGTATACCATAGCCATCATCATTGTCTGGCATGGTTACATGCCTGGATGAATATTTGCTGAACCACTGAAAGGAAATGATCAGTAATATGACTTGGCCTCTGTCACTGAGACAAACAAGTCTTACCAACCAGCTGAAACCCATCAATCTCTCTCTTATTCTCCATGAAGTGTTGGACTGAGGATCCTGCCGTGCCATCTTTAATGGCTTAAGGCCCCCTGTGAGATCACAACGGGGCTGAACCTCACTCATCACAGTGTCAACCAGGAAATACCCAAGAGACGGAAATAATATTCACCTTGTATTCACCTCTCAGTGGGCTCATAATTGCAGGAGAAAGGTGTGTTCAGGGTCTGGAGTCCATTTCCATACACCCATGGATGATGATTAATGACCCAGTGGGAACAAACAGTGAGCGACCGCTCTCAAACAGAGACTGTGGGCTTATACGCCACCAAGTACAGCAGCGTGTGCATGGATATATTTGCAAGACCTTGCTCTGCTCTTCAAAAAGTCAAGAAAGAAAGTTTGTGTGGGTCTTACTCTTGATTTGTTTCCTGTTTGAATACATGTGCATGCTGATGTGTTGCTGCATGTGTACTACGACAGTTGTGTGTACAATCATCACTGTCATGTCATTGCTGTTAGATTAATTGCCCTGCGTGTGACCATCAATAACACTAATGTGTCTGTTTCCTAAATTTGATCTACCTTTTTTAATGACTACATGGCATGACTAAATTAGTGCTGCTAATCAATCACAGGTCAGGCTGTAATGAGTGGAACAGCAGCCCCGTTGAAAGCTCCTTTAAACAACTGGAGGAATACACCATCTTTCTGTGTTTGTGTGTGTGGTATAATCTGAGCAGAGCTTGTATCCAGCGGCATTTTTAAGCAAATAACACTGCGGGAAGCTCCGAGATCAAGGATTTTGCTGTTGTCTTGCATCTTTTGAAATCCTGTTTAAAGCGCCTTTTTTCCTGGAAGTGGTCTGTATGCTGATATCTTAAGAAAAAAAAAACCCTGGCAGCAACATGCAATGTGGTTTCTTTTCCTCTGTAAACAACTGGGCTCTGTGTGCTATAAAGGCAGGTCCTTTGTGGACAAACAGCATGGTGCATATCTTGAAGAAGAACTCACCGATGGGGCTGGTTTCCCTCCTTTTGCAGTGCAGACGAGAGTGAAATTCTGGGCCTGGTACCGACTGAATGGGGCTGGAGTGTTCTCTGCCACCACCGATATGTTGTTTGGAGGTGCTGTGGAGGACAGAAAGAACGCTTTGTGAAACTTTATCCACCCTCAGATATTCTTCTTCTTCTTTATTTGTTCAGTACACTCCACAAGCTTTTCTGTAATAAAAGCAATCATTCTTGTTATCCATGTGGGTGGAGATCATAATAGCAATAATTTTCCCTTAAACTAGTGTGATGAGACCACTACCTAGTAATTAAAGTGTATTTCAAAATATTTGCATATAAAAATAATTGGATTAATCAAAAGCAGGCAACCTAAATTACAGATTTTTTAAGGATTTGCGTAGGGATGTCCGTCCATCCATCATCCATTTTCAATTCAGCCACATGGCATGTTGTATCATGGGCTGGTCATATAGAGAAAAACAACCAATCACACTCATAACTCACATCTACGGGCAATTTAGAACCACCAGTTAACCTAACAAGCACGTCTTTGGACTGTAGAGGAAGGCGAAAGTACCTAGAAAGAATCCACATATGGGAGAACATGCAAACAGCACACAGAAAGGTCCTGTCTGACCAGGATTTGAACCAGGAACCATCTTGCTGTGGAGCAACAGCCCTGGGCCCAGTACTGCTGAGCAGCCTAGGCCTTACTCTGAGGTTGGTACAGATAATGCATTTCAAACAACCTTGCAAAGCAGATGGATACGCCCATTTCCGTGTTTCTCACTGGCAAATCCATCTTGCAAAGCTCCCATGGGGACCATTTGGGCCTGGCTAGAAAGTGACAGGACCAATCAGCGACGAGGGGCAGTACTTTCGGGTGCGGCAGAGTCGTTACGTAAGCGAGCAGCAACATCAGGCCGAAGAGATTAGCGTAGATGCTGCTAAAGTGCCAGTTTTATCAGAACTTGACAACATTTCTTTGTTAAAAGAAGAACAAAGAACAGCAGTGAGTTGTTTTCTTTTCAAAAACAACAAAATTCTATGGATTTACTCCTTTGGTAGGGGCGCAGCTTGGTAGCGGCTACGTCATGTGTTTTTTTGCTCTGACTGGTCCGTAAAGATGTGACAGACAGAACGTTTCTCCAATCACCCTCCAAGTTTTTTTCCAAAGGCTCTGCCCTTTGAGCCCTTTGTCTATGAGTGTTTTTCCAGATGGTTGTGTGAACAAACTCCATCTGGTGTGCCAGGTTAGCTTATCAGTGCATGGTATTGACCTTTTTTCCCAAAGAATGGAAGTACCTTCTGAGAGAAAATCCACTCAGAATGGTAACTGGATGTTTGTGACAATATGTTCATAAGTCCCCTGGGCTCATGTGAGTCGGATGAGGCTGATAAGGTAGAAAATCTCATACATATCATATCATGAACCCTCCCCGTGAATCCCTCCAGGGATTCCAGATAGTATGTCATGACAGCCTAAAGGGAGAACATGTGAAGTCGACTTCACAGCATTACAGAGGTACACTGAGAGGAGGAGTTAATGAATGGAAATCTCCCACATCCCCTAGAAAATCAGCTGTTCAACATGCAGCTTTCTAGTCCTCATATTGAGGCTTAAATCAGAATACTTCTAAGACCTCAGTGTGGCTGATTCAGGAAAATATCACAAAGCAAGTTATAACTGAAGGCACTGCAGAAAATGACTGCCAGCTGCACGCATCACTTGAGTTTTATTGGAACTGGTGAGTGGAATCTGTACAATGTCCATATTTGAAATGTTTTCTGCTCTTAGATGGGTCTTTCATTTTCGGAGTTGGACGATGCTTTTACTTTTAGATTGAGCAGAGAGAGTCTGCTATTTTTCTGTCCTTGGAGAAGCTTGACATACATAAGACCACTAGAATCTGTACAGCTGAGCAAAATGGTTATGCTAGTCACAGTGCAGTCTGAATCAAAGTTGTGAGACTAAGGCTAAAATGAACCAGAAAATGCATATGCTGTAACAAATATTGATCCAGAGCAGTTCAAAGGAGAGAAACATAGACAACATATCTTTAAGTTTCAGTTTGTTTTGCACAATTTATATAAAATGAAAATGTCATAACTCCAGAATATTTAATTCTAAAACTGGATTAGAGATGTTATGGTTCATCTTGTCGACTAAAACTATGACTAAAAAAGTTCATTGACACTCTTTTTACCATGAGAAAGACTAGACAAGACTAGTCATAGATCCTGATGACTAAAAGAGACAAAAAGTTTGTTTGGTTTTGTCAAGATGACTAAAATGAGACTAAAATGTAATTTAGTTTTCTTCAGACATTCAAAAACTGTAATACCTCTCCACTGTGGGTAAACATGTCAAAATACAATGCATCTACAATTATTCTGCCTCTCAGCTGTAGAAAGCAGGGATCCCAGGTTTGACAGAGCATAGAACACACTATAATTTGGTACCAGATTTAGGCAAAAGAATAAATGCTTGGACTCAAAGTAAAGACTAAAATGTGAGGACGTTTTAAAGACTAAAGAGTTTTGTGGAGTAAAACTAGACTAAAACTATAAAGGGTAGAAATGGCTAAAATGTGACTAAAACTAAAAGACATTTGATCTAAAGACAAGAACGGAATAAAATTAAAGAAAGCTCTCAAAATAACACAGTCACAGAGGACATGGTTCAGTACAGGTTCAGTCCAGCTGGAAAAAAAAAGCAACATGAAGTCCTGGAAGCATATTGCTAGGTTTCATTTCTTTATTATTATGCACTGGCAATAATGACACTTACAGTATGCTCCATCTTATGTTACAATAAACTACATATGCTTTTCGGTATGGTCTATCAGGGCAAAACAAAATTAAAAGCAACACAGAAAAACTTTAATCTGTTGGTAGTGTGAAGTTGGTTTACAGAATGTGGCTAATGGTAGCAGCTAGCACTGCTGGCCTTCCACCCCAATATTGGGATTTACATCCATGTTCCTGTGCTGAATATCATCATTCAAGTCTTTAGTTATACAAGAATATAACCTGAAACAGCCTCTGGACAATTTCAACCCCATTCTATAAGATCAAAATGGTGGTAAACCATGCCGTTCCTATGAGATGCTATCAGTGCTAGCAGTTCACTGTTGTTTACATTGGATTCAATAGCATTGCACCAGAAAGACTGTCATTACAAAACAGCTACAGGGGCCCTCTTGTCTTGGGTGGCTGCCAGGGTTGGAAAAAGCACACAACTGTTGTAAGTAAAAGTCCAATTACTTGGATTAAATCTACTTAAGTAAAAGTAAAAGTACTTGTCTGTAAAATTACTCAAGTAAAAGTAAGAATTATTTAACTTAAAGTTCACTTTAAGTACTGAGTATCTACTAGGGTTGTGTTTGCTTCATGTGGTTCTCTGTGCCAGAGCAGAGAGACAAAACTTGGGGATTTTATTTACTGTTTTCTGGTACAAATCTCTCCATTATGTAACTTTAAATGACAGGCAGGCCACTGTGGCTGACAGATTTGGTAAATTTACCTCACAACGAACAAAAACACAGTATGTAACGAGCTGTTAACTTTCAATGAAGGCAGTAACATCAGGGAACAACAGACTGTACTGAAATGAAGTGATTGGTGATTTTATAATGTTGTAGCATCAGGGGGCAGTGAGTAATTTAGCATAGCAGCCGACTTCAAGGGCTGACTAAATCAAGCTTAGCCAGGAAAAACATGATCAATTTTACAACGGTCTAAATCCAATAATTCAGTCACATAGATCTCTGTTTTCACATGTTTACAGCAACCTTATTCCAACAGTGCTAAGACTATTGGATTTCATTTAACAGGGACTTTAAAGAATTGATAATTTTGACAACCCCAATTAGAGGTTGTAATAGTCTTTTTTTACTATGATGTATTTTCAAAAAAGCCAGATTAAGGCTTTAGCTCACAATGTTCACATTTTTCGCCATGCTGTAGTGTAACATAAAGACATTTATGAATGAAACCCTATGAAGACAGATGAAAGCCTTAGCTTTCTTTTCCACAAAGAATGTCTTATACAATTATCACAGCAATTTAAGGTAATCTTTAACAGGAAGTAGAGGCCCTAGGCTGTCTTCAAAGGGTTAAAAAGCTGCTATCTTGGAGAGAAGCCTTTATGAAATCAGTTAAGAATCCCTAAAGATCTCCTCTGAATATATCAGCAACCCTTTAAGGCCGATAAGGCAGAAAGAAAGGTCACTTAGGGAGCCGTGGCTTCTTGGCGTCACTTTACATGTATATCTATCAAGCAGTCTTTAACAGACATGCCACGGAAATTAATTGATTAAAGACGTGGGAGGGGGCTGGGGGTGGGGGTTCAGCTGCTAGCCTGGGTGCCTCCGTGTTTCCACACCTCTTAATTGCTTATTGATGGGATTCATATGGCAGTAAATTAACCTTAGAACACTCAATTAGCTTACTGACAAGCCTGCCTCAACCTGGCATACGAGAGGCTGTCAGAGGTGTCTGTTCCTGACCAATCATGCTCAAGTACTCCACTCAGGAGCAAGTGTTGGAGAGCCTCTGAGGTGGTGAAGCTGCTCCCATATGCACGGAATGAACAATACAATAAAAAAAAACACAATCCAGCTTTATATATTTATAATATCGATTGCTGTATACCATAAAAACTCCATGCTGGAGTCCAGTTAATATATTCTCAAAGCTGCTGTCAATTTTTTCCTGCATGAAGCCCTCCAAGTGAATCTTTAATATGCAGTTAAAAATTATGATTCATTTTTAACATTATTAGCAGCTGTAAATACAAAGACATCAAAAGATTATGCAGCAATCTGTAAGGAGTAATTCCACCTTAACATCCTCATTTAATTAAGACAAAGCTAATTTCCTGAAATTAAATCTCATTGCATTAATTAGTGTTACAGTCAGATTGATAATAGTATTTATAGCCCATTAAAAAAGCACTTCTCCAAAGCAGCACTAAGGAGATTTTTTGTTTAGTTGGAATGAAATCACTAAGACAACCTTCAGGTCATGTTAGTTCAGGAGAGCTCGACATCGATCACACTGCTCTGTTGTTTTCTGCCCTGTGGTTTTGGGGCTCACTTAATGGAAGTCAAAGCCAAAGACCGCAGTAAGCCTTGGTGAAATATTTGACATGATTAAAACCAAGACCTCCCGTGCACATCTGCAAACATAACAGCCCTGTTGGATTAAGACAGTTGTTTATGATGATGGAGTGTAAGCCTTTCATACCTCATTTAATTGCATCTCTTCACGTCTTAAAGGTTCAGCTAATATTTTCATGATGTTATACTTCATTTAGTAGAGGCTTCTGCCTAACTGAAGTCTGCATACTAATATTTTGAAGGAACTTTTACATTTCTCTTGTCAAGGTCAGTGTGTCGTATGTTGATTCTGATACAGTCCTCATACAAAACCACTGAGAGCAAAACTTATGAGTTGAAATGCAAAAAAAGCAACCACAGTTGAGTTTGGTAAACAACAGAAGTCCTTGGGGAAAAAATATCAAAAGTAGAAAAACTTTAAGAAAAGAAGTAAAAAGGTGTCGATAGCTTTGACATTTCTTTGAATAGTTGAAAAATTCAAGTGCACGTATAAAAATTCCAAATCCTCTCAGCAGCGTCGCTCCGTTTCCTTTACATAATGTAAACTGCTCAGATACACAGTGTACAGAAGACTGTTCACGCTCTGTGCCTGGCATTCTGATTACCACAGAGCTTTTTCCTCCAAAGAAGGTAATCATTTTTTAGAAAAGCAAAATAAAAGCCTTAATATCACTTTTCATGTCCAGTTTTTGGTGATTTCCATCGAGCATGAAGGATTTAGTCTCCCTCTCGGTTGGGTAGTTTTTACATCTTCAAGGCACATGGCACCCTTAAAAAATAAGGTAAAAACTTTCAAATCTTATTTTTGTACCTGACTTAGGAAAAGGTTTTAGAATTAAAAACATGAAAATCTTATTTTACTCACACAACTTGCACCGTATGCACCAAACCTGGGCATTTATTTATACAATTCAGACACAAACTTTGAGATACACTCAACTGGAACCAGGCCAACTTTCAACCTGGTCGTACATTGTTTGTTGAGCAGTGTTCAAAAAGGCGACCACAGCCCATCCAGCTGCCCCTGACTGATCGAATGGGTTGCTGGCATGTCTTATAGTCCTGCCATACACTTGTGTGCCCATGAAGTCTCTATCCCTCTACATTGTCTGTAACAGATACATGAATGCATACATCTCTGAAAAGATGGGACTTCAAATAACATACTTACTGACCACTGAATCAGTTGGTTAGCAGGAATAGAAGCTGTGAGTTAATATCCTTGCAAAGCAAATGGACTGGCAATCATCAGGCAAATCCACCTTGCAAAGCTCCAACCTGAAACAGTTGTTCCTGGTTTGGGAATGAACTGGGCAAAACTGCATCAGGAGGTGGCAGCTATAGGCATGGGCTAGTTGTACTGAAAGCCAGTAGCGATGGCTGCCACCCATATAGCGATGATCACGAATGTAGCTGAAGTATAGCAGTGGTTATACTTTAGTATAAGTTAAAGTATAGCAGAAGTTTTAACAGAATAGCACCACATTTCTTTATTAAAAAAAGACTGCATTGAAAACAACTGTCGTTGTTGGCTAAATATCCCCCAAAGTTAACTTTTCCTCATCAATGGTGCCATTGAAGCTCTGTGACCCACTGATCTCTCAGTGACCCTTTGCTCTCGCTGCAGGATGAGACGTAATGTTGATAAAGTGATGATTTACTATCGGGAGTCGGTGCATTGTGTTTTATTTTGAAAGAACCAGATGTTCTACGCTTGTGACTTCCATGGTTGATGCTTTCTGAATGACAGTGAATTTACAAGGTTTGGCAGCAGCCGGGGCTGAAACCTGCAGTGTATCGAAACGAAGCGGAGCGGAGTGGCACTCCAGGCACGTGCCGCTGCCAGTCCAGAGCGCCAGTTATGAAAATGCTCTGATAGACTAGAGAGGGAGCGAAGTGCTCTGCAGTGCAGTGCAGATTTGCCAGCGTTCTGCGGCGCACACACTTTATATGGAAATTCGGGGTTAGCCCTTGCCCACAGGGAAACCAAAACTACCAGATACTGGTTTGCTGGCGATGGTATTACTTTGCTTGGTTTGCCAGCCAACTGGCCTGACCTGAACCTCTAAGAGAATTTCTGAGGAAATGTCAAGAGGAAAGTGAGATCCCAGACTCAACAATACAGACGAGCTGAAGGCTGCTAACAGAGCAACACTGGCTTCATAACACCCCTTCAGTGCCATAGATTGATTAGCGCCATTGCAGTAATTTGTGCAAAAGAGGCTCCAGCCAATTACTGAGTGCATAAAAAGCATATTTTTTCCAAAAGGCCAATATTTCTGTTTTATAACTCCTCTTTTTGGACTGATGTTTTGTAGTATTTAAATACTTTGAGATAACAGATTTTAGATTTTTTGAGCTGTAAGCCATAATCATCTAACCTGGTGACAGGACCAATCAGCGTCGAGGGGCAGTACTTTCAGGTGCGTTGGAGTCCTGACGTAAGCAGGCAGCAGCAAGAAGACGGTGAAGTTATGATGGAAGACATTAGCACGGATGCTGCTAAAGCACCAGTTTTATTGGACTGACAACATTTCTTCATTAAAAGAAGAACAAAGAACAGCAGGGAGTTGTTTTCTATTCAAAAACAACAAAAGTCGTGTACTGACACGTCTATAGTCGCCGTGGTTTGCATTATGTTGTTCTATATGGAGTTTATCTGGAGTTTATTCCTCTGTAGTGGCTACAACGTCACGTATTTTGTTGCTCTGATTGGCCCAATCACCCTCCGAGTTTTTTTCCAAGCTCCTCCCTCTCCCAAACGCTGGCTATCAGAGGTTTTCCAGATCCATCTGGCAAGTCAGGTTAATAATCACTGTGATTAAAACAACAAAAGTTATGATATATTTCACTTTTTATGAAATGAATCTAGAAAATATTGAAATTTCACTTATTGAATGAAATCACAGGAAATAATAAAAGTATAAAAATGAGATGCGCCTGTACAATGGCTCAGATTGAGCTACAACATCAGGTTTCATCAGACTGGAACACAATTCTCTATTGAAACAAGAGCAAAGAGCCACACTGAAAGCCTTTCCTGGTGAAGAATGTGTGTTTGCACTTCTCCCTGGTTTCAGTCAGCTTCAGCATGATTTTATCCTCCTACTAGCTCCACTGTTCAAACGGCCTGTCTGTCGAGCTCATGTTACTTATGGGAGCTGTGCACGCCTCCCACCTCGTCTCGTCTTGTCTCTCTGACTGGACGTATTAGATGTGACAGAACATTTGTCCAATCACCTTCTGAGAGTTTTTCTAAAGGTCCTGCCCTTCCTAAACACTTTGTATGGGAGGTTTTCCGGACAGATGTGAGATAGTTTTCATTCAGTGGATATATGAAACGTGTCAGGTTAGTGAATTAGGACAGAGCAGTGAGACGCGCGGCAAGTTGAAATCTGTCAAACAAAATCCTGAGTCTTCCTTCATGTCTCTGCAGAATTGTTGGTGTGTTTCTAGCTTTTTAGAAAGTAACTGCTGTGAAAAACTCAGAAAATAACTTAGTCTCTTTCGCTTTCTCTCTCTATCATAGCTCTGTTTAAGCAACTGTCTCTCGCTCCACTCATGGCATCTGTTGGTTGAAGAGATGACATGGGGCTGCAGCTGATAGTGATGGCATGAAGGTCGTCCATGCTGATTCACTGACTGGTAAATGCACTTCAGCTGAAGTGTCAGGGTTTAGTAACCCTAAAGCAGGGGTTCTCGACATTGGGGTCAGGACCCCATATAGGGTCGCGAGACACTGAGAGGGGGTCTCCAGATGCCTTAAAAAAAAATTTAAGAACATTTTTGAATTACACTATTGCTACTTGACACTAATTTTGCCAAATTTTAACCATTTCTTATCACTTTTCCCCGCCAATTTTAATATGTTTGCAACTTAAAACCGATTTTTTGTCTATTTTAAATCCTTTTCACCACTTTTTTTCTGCCTGTTTTTGCCATGTCTAAACCAAATCTTGCCACTATCTGCCTATTGTTGGCTCTGTTGACACATTATTGCCAATAATAACCCCTTTAACCAATTTTTTAAGCCACTTTTCACAATTTGATATGCTGATTTTAGCCAGTTTCTGACTATTTCTGCCTCCGCCAACCTCTTTTTGCCAGTTTGTATCAACTTACATCCCATTTCACCAAATGACCACCTATTTTTGACAGTTTAACAACATTTCAGCCACTGTTGAATCCCCTTTTACCACTTAAAATTCCCATTTTTGCCACTTAAACCAATTTTTTTGGCCATTTTTTTTTTTTTTTTTTTGCCCCGTTAATCTTTTTTTTGGCATTTCTAACCTATTTCTGATCCTTTTAAAATCCAATTTCAGCACCTTTTCCACCATTTTTTGCCATTATTAACCCATTTTAGCTATTTTTAATGTATTTCAATAACTAAATAAAATGTTTCTTTGATCAGAGTGGTTATTATTCAGGTTAAATATAAAATACCACTGCTTAACTCTACAATGGACCATGATTTTGCTGGCCCCAGTTTGGCTGGACCCCAGAAAGCTCCCCCCCCCAATAGACGACCTTGTACAGGATAGTCTTACAATTGATTGTACACTGGCTACTTCATTGTGTCACATGAACTGTATCATTGTCCCTTTAAGAGGACTTAATGTGTTTTCAAAATCTACTTCCTGTTCAAAGATAATCCTCAGTTTTTAAACTTATCAGGTCCCACTAATCCCAAATAGCTGGGAGAAACTTAGAACTGATACCACACAAAAGATTGGGTTTCACTGCTGGCTACATCCCATTATATAATGTCACTACACATCCCAAAACTTAAAAGCGGGACACTGCAAATGTGTAGAAATGTATAAAATGTGCCTGAGGTCCCATGAGCCATCCCTCTCTCTCCATTGTTCAGAGCCCGCCCGCACAGCGCTGCATTAAAAGCAGCATTTACTTCCTTTTGTCCCCCCGTAGTACTGCTGTGCCAGTTACATCAATAATGATCTCTCCCTCTATCTCGCGTTTACCACCTCCTTCTTGTTCTATATCCTCAAGCACCATTACCCTGCTTTCTTTCTGAAAAAAAATAAACAAGAGTGAAAAAAAAAACCTGCAAATGGGATTGGTGAATGTGCAGAACAGGAGCATGTTTAATGCTCCCGAGAGACTGCCTTCCCTGGCCTCATAATTAAGGGATTTAGAGCTCCGGAGACAGCTGGACTCACAGGAAACACTCCCAACATCCCCTCGTACTAAGCACCCTGGCCTGGAGTCCACATCTCTGGGGGGTTATTTATAGAGGGGGTAGGTGGTGTGTGCGTGTTGGCGGGGGGATGGTGGAGAGGAAGCACCAAGGTCATCCTTGGCTTACTTTCACTGACAGTAATTCAGAGATAAGTATTTGATGAAGCTGTACTTTTTTTATTGTGTGCCCAGGGGTCCCAAAGTAATCAGTGGGAATTCTGAATGGTTTCACCAAAGCTTAATGATAGTTCAGAGCATTTCACTACTCACTGTAATCTTATCAAAATCACTGGAGGATTAGTTTCTTGACAAATTATTTCTCTGAAAGCTAAAGAACCATGACAGGAGCTGAACTTATGACATTTTCTACTTTGCTCCAACATGTGAATAAAAAACCTTCAACTACACATTCGTTAGAGGGGATGTCTATGTTTTGTGCTAGTGTTAAGCCAGATTTATACTTCTGTGTCTAATCTTTGCCAGAGCATGTGCCATATATGAGTCAAGTGCATTTTTACAAGCTTTTTTGAAAGCCACTGTGGGGGCCAGATTACTGTTAAAACAATTTTATTTTCTTACAAAATGTACACAATATACCACTTTAAATAATACAGAGAACTGCCTTTACTGCAGCCGACCACTAGGGGGGCGACTGACATATTTTGGTTAGATACACTATATGGAGGACATCGCTCGCTCTCTCTCACTCTTCCTCTCTGTGTGATGTGGGAACATTTAGGTGTCATTTATGCACTGGAATGGTTATTGTGCGTGCGTTGGATTGTCATCCTGCCAGCACCACTGTTCTATAGAATACATAAAAGGGAGGCTGTTTTTGTTTTAGTCTGTCAAAAATTAGCTGCAAATCAATTTTGATGAATCATCAGAGTTTTTTTCTATGTCCAAGCTAAAATTAACAAAACACATTAAGAACAGAAATGCGCTATAAATGATATGGCTGACATGGCTGACCATTATTTTTTTCTCCTTTTTTGTTTTGAATCTTAAGATCAACCCTGTGTATTTAAGGTCTATGTATTTAAACCATAAAAATATATGTTACCATTTAACTAAAAGGAAACACTCATAAAACATTAGTTCATCTTACTCTAAACAGCAACATCAATTTTACTCAGAAACACTGAGTTGAATTAACTCAGTATTTTGTGACGTGCTCTAAATACTTATTATAAACAAATTACTTACTTCTTGGCCAGAACAGCTAAAGGGCTCAGTTTACTTTAGTTTACTTGGTTTAAAAAAATTAAGTTGTGTTTACTTAAAAATCCAAAACAGCTATTTTAACTCTATTTTATGAGCTGATAGAACTCATTTTAGTTTTAAGTGAACAGTACTCAAAAAAAAAATTTTTTAAAGTATTTTTTGTTACTACTCAAATTATTTGAGTCATGAAAAATCTGCGGTTTTCCCAGAATGCCTTTGGGCACTAAACCTTTATGCACTCTGTTTGCTGCTGCTGTCTCGGCCAGGATACTTTTAAAAAAGAGATTTTTAATCTCAAAGAGGTTTTCTCCTGGTTAAACAAATAAAATAAATAAATAAAATGCGCCATGAGTGAAGTTGCTATCTAAATTAGATAGGAGATGATGTTAATGTTATTAATGTCTGTGAGTGTTGGATGGCCACTGACATTGATGAAATAGCAACTACTGGTTCAGTGGGACACTAACAGCCATTGTTGCAAATGGTGGCACAAGTTAGTCCACTTTAAAAAAAACTTAAAACTTTTACAGAGAGTTCTCTTTGATGTTTTAAGGTAATCAGTTCACTACGATATATTGAGTGCTATGAACTTATCTGTGTTAACAGTGCACTAAAAATATATGGTATTGCCTACTCAAAGTAGATGATTTAGCCTAAGTCCTGCAAACTTAAATTAACATTTGAATCTCAAGTTTGAGCACTTAAAATAACTGATTTTAAACTAGTAGTGAATACTTAAATAGTTCATGTAGAACAAGTACTGCACACTAAAAATAAACACATTTTTTAACTCACAAAAGTCAAGTGTAGTTTACTTATTATTTTTGAGGCGGGAGTTTCCATATTTTTTTAAGTAAGCTCAACTAATGTTGTGTTACAGTGTAGGGGTTTCAATATTTATCTACTGTCCCATTCGAATTCATTATTTTTTACAAATTTCAACTTATGTATGTAAAACGTTCAATTGCTTTAATTACTGTGTAGTTACACATTTGTCCACTAGAGGACCCTCCAATATTACAAGACAGATTGCAATGAAGAAATGAGCTAAAAGCAAAAGTAGTTAATGTTCATTTTTATTTACTTTTTTAGTGCAAACACAGCCACCTGCACCATTTAGAGGCTTTTAACAGGTTTTTTGGTACTGATGGTCAACTTTAAAATGAAGAAAAGGGTTAGAAACTGAATGTCAAACAAAAGTAAATCAAACTGAATCACGGCAATGATGACTTCATGTTTTTAATGAACAAAACATCTAAAAAGAAACTGTTGGTACTATCTTGGCCTTTGTCTTGGTTTTTACATGGTTTCACTCTCGTACATCAGCATCTCTTGACGTAGCGAAGCTTCACTTGCCAAATCACCACCAGCGTGTGCACCACCTCAGCAATAAACACCCCTAATGGCAGTGCCTCTGTGTTTTGGTGTGAAAACTTTATTGTTCATCATGTCACGTGTGATGTGACGAAACATTTGGTTCCTACACCCGCATGTGAGTGAAGTAGAGGTCAAGGAGAGAGGGGAGAGACTCGAGAACGATTATAAACAGCAAAAATATTTTAAAAACACGCTTGAATAGTAACCTAAGCATTCAAATATTAATGAGGTTTTTAATATTCAAATTATATTTGAACCCCAAAGTTCGTTCCAACAGCCTTAGTTCATCTGCTGATCACCTCCATTGATCTTGAGTCCTATGGAGAAGTCTACACATGAGGCAGGTGTGCAATTGTAATGCAAACACAGTCATGTGCACAGTTTTACGCATGTAGGCCCAATGTGCCACAACCCTGGGCTGGAGGTGGGGGAAAGCCTGGCTCAAGCTCGACACATGTCAATACACATGTATGACGCTCAGCTGCCAAGCTCAATGGCATCTCCTTTTTCCAGGCCTTTTCACCGTTCGTCACATCCACCCCTTACTCTGCTGTAAAAGTGTGGATTTCGGTATTTTTGACAACAGATTATTTTCCCACTCCTGGTAACATGCAAAGACATCCAGAGCATGACCAGGGTTGTGTCAGTCCTCCTTTCCACCTGATGGTGCCCTCATGTAGCCTACTCGCCACATCTATGCGGTCCTTCAGCCTCAATGTTTGGCCCAAGCATAACTAAAACTTCTGCACAGTACTGTTTATTTCAAACCAATGCAGACAGAAAGCTCTGTGATTGCCAGCTAAGGTCCACTGGCATATTGAGTGTACTCTGGTGTCAGATAAATGGCTGCAGTTGAAAAACAAATTTGTCAAATCTAATTGCCAACATCCAAAAATATCAGAAGTGCATTTTCTCATTAATGTCTATCAATGACTGAAGACTCAGGGAAAATCTCCTATCCTCTGCCATAGCTGATTCAGCAGCCATACTTTCCATCTCCTCTGATGTCTCCTCTCTTTTATTCTTTGCAACAACAGCAGTTTAATCAACTGCTGCTCGTTTTTTGTTTTTTTTTTAACTCCAACTCCAACGTAATAGGCTTGATTTCCGTTGCTGTAATGTCCTATACAAATGCATGCACAGACACCAAAGCACAAGTATATTGCTCACAACAGCATAGGCCAGAATGGCATAGAGCACTGTGGCATAGCTATAATATAGACTCATTACCAAAGTATGAACAAGGCACATATTGAATGATGTCGGTGTAAGTCCAGACTTTATTCACTGCAAATATGGCAGGAGACTGACTGCTTTGTTCAAACCATTTTAGCTTTTATGCACAACTTGAGCTTGAGTCAACAACTACCCTATATCAATGCACAGTATTTAGCCTCAAAAGAACACTCTTTGAACACTGAATGCCTCGCTGCAGACATCTTTTTTTAATAAAGCTTTCAAGCACTTCTTTCCAGCCGCCTTTTACCGAACCTATTTTGATGTATTTTCACAATTTTAAAAGGCACCATTTGATTCGACTTCTTTGAATCAGGTAAAGTGAATGCACAGGGAGCCGTATGTCCACGTATTCCCATGAATTCTAGATGTATGGTTCTATTTGCAACCACATTGAAAAGAGGGCCTTGAGGTGACACGGCATCATCAGTATGCAAAACAATCTGGAGAGGTTCTTTCGAGATGAAATTGGAAATAATAGTGCAGACTGAACATAAGAGGACCTCAAAGAACATAAAAAAAATTCTCTATTCTTGGAGCCAGAGTGACAGTATCACACTGTGTCTTTGTTACGCAGATGTGTGACAAAAGCCTGGGAAAGCATACAGACAGAGGGACAGGAGAGACCGCCATGTGTTAGGCTGATTTCTGCAGTTTGCTTGATTGTCTCTTCAGCCATTAGAGATATTTTAACCCATTAAAGACAGGGGTTTTTTTAGATTCCACCTCCACAAAGAGGTGCAAGGTCCAAGCCACCTATAAAGCATCTTTTGCAGAGCTGCCAAGGATACAATTATTCACTTTTCCCTCTGTTTTTCATTCACAGTACAGGTTAATTTTCCATTTAGTCTAATGTATAATTTGCACAAACATAGCATTTGTTTTATCAAGTGTTCAACTACTCTTAGAAGGGTTAAAGCTCCATATTAATCATCTGCTCTTACTGAGTTGTGTCGAGAACACAGCAGCATTAGTAGGAGGTTAAATATGAAAGTGTAAGAACAAGCAAAGTACATATCTGTGTTACAGTACTGCAAAAAAGTAAAATATATTGGATTCAAAATCCCAGTTTAACTGACTCTTTCACCCTATACCCATCATAGTGGGTGGTGTAATGGAAGTTAATTGGTTCATTCCTTAGCCTGTCATCTAATAAGACAGCTTGGTCTATAGCATAAACAACATTACCTATTTTATGAGTTAAACTTATGGAAACAACACGGCATGCATGGAGCCTTGCAGGTTTAACGAAGAAATTAATTTGGCTCGTTTTTTGTCAGCTGTAATTGGTTCATTTTTTGTGAATTGTGCAGCATTCTATTGTTTTGTCTCATTGTTCATTGAGCCGTTTGAACAATGTATGAATAGACCGTGAACTGTTTAGAGTTGTCGTTAATTGTTCAGTTTAATCTAAAGGGAACATCAGTGTGTTTCACAGCTGAATTAAATGAGTAATCTATATTTATTTTTTTCCTTTATGTGTTATGTACTGCTAAAGACTCCACACGGCGTGCTGTGCCACAACCCAGAGCTGGAGGAGGTGGGGGCAGCTAGAATCAATCTCCACAAACGTCTGCACACAAGTTTGTTGTTTGGCAGCCAAGGTCAAGCTCAATGGCATCTCTTTTGTCCAGACCATGTCACCTGATAAATCACCTGGAGACCACTGGTGGTTTTCAGGGCCTTGGATCCATGGTACGATAAGGGGCAATTCGCCTGGACGGTACTCTAGGCCCCTCAATTGCAAAGTCTGGATCAGGACCCACAGTTGGTCATGGGAGATTTTTTGGGTAGCCAAATGAATATGAATATATTTCCTTGCTACAGTATTTAGTGCGACATTTGTATGTCTACAATACACATTTAAAGCTACCTGGTGGGGGTCAACCCTACAACACTCAGCCTCTGTGCTGTAATAAAACACAACAAAAGGCTCTACTATCCACATGATGGCTAAAAAGCTAAGGTCACCGTCATAGATGCTTGGCTAATGATAAATAAACACAGTGTTCCCAACTAGACAATCACCGAAGGCCCAGGGGGTGAGCATGTAAAGAAAGCCTATATGACAGAGGCGACGTGACCCCTCTCAACTTGTAAATCAGGAAGCCCCAGGTAAGGACCAGATTGAGTCTAGAATCAATATTATCCAAGCTAGCACTGGCCATCAGCTAAACCAACCAGCCGCTGATAATCTTTATCAATGCAGGCTTGCAATCCCAGTCAGTTGCTATGTCTAAGATGTAATGCCACTTTCTGCCACTAGTTGTCACTTTTGCTCCAGTTTCCATCCATCCATCCATCCATCTTCTTTTATCTTCCAAGACCAGGTCGCAGTGGTAGCAGGCTAAGCAAGTCAACCTGGATATCCCTCTCCGCAGCAACATTTTCCAACTTCTTCTAGGGTATCCTGAGGTGTTCCCAGGCCAGACAGGATATATAATCCCTCCAGCACCTTCTGGGTCTACCCCGAGGTCTGCTCCCAGCCAGAGTCCCCAGGAGACCTCCAAAAGGAGACTCTTAGGAGTCATTCTGATCTGATGTCCGAACCACCTCAAGTGGCTCCATTCAATGCGAAAGAGCAGTGGCTCTACTCCCAGTTCCCTTTGGATGTTTGTATTTCTCAATCTATCTCTAAGCAGAGCCCAGCCACCCTCTTGAGAAAACTCATTTTGGCTGCTCGTATCCACATTCTTTTGGTCATTACCCAGAGTTCATAAGCCTAGGTGAGGGCTGGGGGGTAGATTGACCAGTAAATCGAAAGCTTTGCCTTTCAACTCAGCTCCCTCTTCACCAAAATGGACTGGCACAACACCCACAGCACCACAAACCAGTCCGCCCACACTCTCTTTTACTCGCTCTCATGACCTCAAGATAGACTCTGAGATACTTGAACTCCTTCACCTGAGGTTGAGACTCACTCCTCACAAGGAGGTAGCAATTCACCATTTTCTTATCTCGATTGTTTTGCACTCAGCTCCAAACCATCCCAGTTCCTGCTGGAGGTCCCCAGCTGAGGAAGCCAGCAGAACCACATCATTTGCAAAAAAATACAGAGATGGAACTCTTAGGTCCCCCAACCGGAAACCCTCCAGCCCTTGGATGCTCCTCAAGATCGTCCATGAAAAACACTAACAGAGCTGAAGATAAGAGATAACCCTGGCAAAGGCCAACATGCACCGGTAACATGTCTGATTTTGTGCTGAGAATACAGACACAACTCTCACTTTGGTTGTACTTTGGTCACATAATGCCTCCCGGAAGTAAACAAAGCACATTGAATGAATAGCATCAAAAGGATCTGGTAGGAATAGTGCATGTTGGTAGTAATTTTTGTAAAAAAAAAAAAAAAAAAAATGAGGATAAAGTAGGTATGGTCAGGTAACACCAGATTGAGCGCAGGGATGTTGACCTGCAGGGAGGAAACAAGCCTGACAATGATAGCAATGCTAACATTAGCAACACTTTGCAAACCAACTTCACACATTCAGGTCTACCCATGAGCACCGGGATCTCCTTGAAAATAGTCACAATCCTAACTATCTTTAAGTGTTTTGTTAACCCTAGCCTTCTTGACAGAATGCAGTTAAGATTTATGTTCAGCCAGATTTAAATTCTACACCTAGGAGCATCCTTTAAAGCAGTTAAACTTTCCAATTAAGTCTACACTGATTTAAAATCCTGTGTTGGTTTGACCCATCTATTGCTCCTGTCCTTCATCCACGTCACATCTCTTCATTCTGCATATCCTGACTTCAGCTGCACATAAGCTTGAAAATGGCATCCAAAAAATGACTCTTAATGTCTCCATTACCTGCAGCATCATATTTTTAGGCATCAGGCCACTGACTAAGACTTCCTAATTGAAGTCTTGGAAGTGTAAAAAGCTTGGTTGGTGGCATCCAGAAAATTAAACTCCAAATTTACCCTGGCAGCTCCTGGCAAAGCACACAACATATGATATGCCCCAGTTGTACTTTATTTCCTTAAAAGCTCAGTTGGTTAAATCTGTGGAACGACACATGCACAAGCATGTGAACGTGCGTTATATCCTGCAGAGAGGAGAAACATACATCCCAGACTGAATTGAGTGAAACATAAAACACTGCCAAAGTGCTTACATCCCTCATTTTGAGCAGTCACACAGTTGGATGGGCAGTGATTGCGGCAGTGGGGGAGATAGAAAGCAGCCTGAAAAACAATCAAAGTTAAGTCCTCTCAAGAGGAGGGGAAAGGACATGTTGAAATGAGCACTGGCACCTAAAGTCTGCTCTTTTTGAAAGCCTTTATTCCCCAGCAGATAGAAGACATCAAAATGCTTTTTAATCACTTTTCTATTGTGCTTGAAGCATTTGCATTTACACCCCTCCCTGTTAATTTGCATGGGTTATTACCGTGCTGTCAGCTCATATCGCATCCTCCCGCCCCAATCAGCAGACCAACCTCGCTGTGGCTGGTAGCGAAGCGAGGGAGACTCTGCCGGCTGTCAGGAAGAGGAAGGGGATGAAACTGAGAGACAAAAGCCAGTGCCACATTGAACAAGTTCCCCGGTTCCGAAGCCCATTAATCTTAGCGATGTTGCTGAAAACGCAGGGAGCACATACACTACATGTCTGCGTGCTCGGGTCTGTCTGTGTTTAAGAGAGTGAGAAATGTGTCTGAGCAGTGCTGTCTGTGGAAACATATGGTTTCATTGATGCGTTCCTGAGGAATAGCATCTGTCTTGCAAGTGGCCTTCTTGCAAGTGGCCATAATATTGTAGCCTGCATCTGACAAATACAAAACCACCCACATACTATTTTATATATACGCACCACTATTCAGAGCTCATCGCATACAAATGTTTTTCAGTTTCCTGCAGCTTTCATTGTAAAAATAGAAGGAAAAAATAATCATTCACAATCTAAATAGAATGATTTGGAAGCTTAGGCACAATTGTGCTTTTTTTCCTGTCGCTCTGTTCCCATATGATAGGAAAATGTTGTGGCTGTATACGGCTTTACCCCGGTCTCTCCCCTGACTGTCGCTCTCTGAGGGTAAACCGGGCTTGGACTTAGAGCTTTGTGCTTATAATGAGGACAAGGGGGACAGCAGCGAGGATTTTGCCAGCACAGTTTGAAGGCGACGTTGAGACGGGACAAAAGGGAAAGCTCCCAAATAGCAGACAGTGGCAGATGGGACTTACCCTGGACCCAACCCAGCATCAATTATGCTGTGACTGGCACCTTCATCCCTAAAGTCCATCTTTGCTTAAGGGCAGGGGTTTAGGTTGGCAATCTGTTACAATTTGGCCCCTTTACCTCTAGCCCTCTCCAGCCTCAATCCATCCCTCCCCTTGGCAGCGCAGTAAATCACAAAGCATTGACATGGATGCACCTGTAGGTCCCAAGTGCTCTGGGTGTCGCAGACAAATTTCCTGATCAGTCTGGCTGGTTGTTATAGTTTCTTCTTCTGCTGTTTTATGACACCTAATTTACAGACCAAGGGGGTAAAATGAGGCTGTAAAGTTATACGAGGCCAAAGAGAGACACTCTAAGGTGGTGAAGTATCCATCATTCAATTCTTAGCACGGGTCCAAGACCATCCCAGCAATCCCCAAAGAAGTCTTTGAGAAAATCTACATCAAATGCATGCAGCCAGACAGCCACTCGCTCCAAAAAAGGTCGATATGTAGTATACACAGCACTCAGGGACAGGGAGGAGAATTCATATTTCAAACTGACATGCAAAGGTTGTTGATGGGGCAGTTATGACCAAGACGGATGGGCCACCATGCACCTGGGGGTTCTCTTTTTCTAAAATAGGCAAAAAAAAACAAACAAAAAAAAAAAAAAAAACAGAATGACTTTCATTATTTGAACATTTTAGCTTTTGTAGACACAAGTTTGGGTTTTCTAAGGCAAGGCATGTTTATTTATGGAGCACCGTATATAACAAAGAAATCCAAAGTGCTTTATAGTGTTAAAAACAAGCATTTATAAAAATAAGCCACTAAAAACTAAACTCTGAAAGCCCTTAGTGACACTTAATAGTAACTACACACTTCAGTATTAGTTGAACTTTAATTATTGGTAAGTTAACACTTAGTGGAGACACTTCATTCATCATTTATAAAGCATTGTTCTGACAAAAATACAAATTTGAAAGTTGTTTAATCACATCTATTAAAATGTGATTAATGATCTCTTTTAAACCTTCATGTTACATTGACTAACCATCTATAAACAAAGAGTGAAATCAGCTTTAAAGGAGTTATTTATGAGTCTCCTGTGGTTTATAAGATCATATATAAAGTGTCATTACATAATCCATGTGCTCTTTAGGTTTATATTTATGCATTGCAGATATTATGTATGATACATATAAGTAATTAAATGTGAATTAAACAACTTTAATCTTTCTAAAGTTGTTCCACTATTTTAGATGCTGTTTTTTTGTTCACAGATTGGTGAATCTCTGCCCATCTTTAATTCTGAGAGTTTCTGCCTTTCTAAAATACTCCTTTGATACCCAGTCATGTTACTACCTCGTTGCCAATAAACCAAATTAGCCATAAAATACTCCTCCAGTTGTTTTTTGTTAGTACCACTTACTTTTGTTGCCCTGTCCCTTCCTTTTTGAAATGTTGCTGCCATCAAATTAAAAAGGAGCCAGTGCTTTTTATGAAATGGTAAAATATTTCAGTTTCAACATCTAACTTTAAATCTACTTAAAGTCCCTCATTTACTTTCAAAATATAGGCAGGTTTTTTTAAAACAGGAAGTGAATTACCTGTAGCTTAAGACAGTAAAAATTACTAAGTAAAAGCATACATTAAAAAAAAAAAAAAAGAATACCTTAGTAGAGAGTAACTCTTAGCTCAATTGTTAACCTTTGTTGGGCTAATCACAGCAAAAGTAGCTGAAAAGTTAGAAGGCTGTAATGTTAACCAGAGATCATTTGACTTCAGTGAGTCATTATGTACATGCACTCCTGCATATTTCTTCAAGTACAGCAGGGTTCCCCAATTACTTTTTCCCAGGGTCCAAAATATTTCAAGGACAGAAAGTCAAGGGCCGGACATTGATTTTTTTTTTTTAATTTGCACATACATATATATGGGTTAATTAGCTACTTTAGAGAGAGGATTTATTTGCAGGTAATCTAAACATGTCAGTCATAAATGTGCGGCCCTTGTATCAGGTGGCTTTTTTCTTTTTTTTTTGCATATCTAACGTTTTTAAGACCCACTGATGCTAAATTTACAAGACTGGAATATTCATTACACATTCAACATGACTGTTGATGGCTTTAAAATGGCAACCTATTGTCCACAATATCTGATCTGACCCCCAGATTATTTCAGCTGACCTAGGATCAGTGCAGAGTCCAGAAGGAGAGAGATAGGAGGATCCCACAGAGATGTTTCCCTAACTGCTGTGCTATTACTGCTCAAAGAGCTCTAAACCCTCATCTACTGAGTGAAAACTTGACTTATAACCACATGTCTGAGCCATAACAGTCATTCTTCTGCATGTCCCTTCTCTCTGAACCCCCCTGACATCCCTGCGCACATCATGAAGTGGCACATCTTCGTGTGAATTTATGTCTTTGAGCGCTGCATCAAGACCAAAAATACCGATCTCTCATGTCATAGGACAGCCTGTGTCCAGGTTAGGAATACATTTTCAGTTATATAACATTTGTCCTATCATTATGAGAGTAGTTTTTACCATTTATGCGACCTGGAGTCAAATACGCCACATGATTTATAAACGATGTCCCGTTTAAACGTTGGTGGTCAAGACCATAATTGCACGTCTGATTGACATAAAATTAAATTGTATGTGAGTAAATTTAATTGATAATAGATTGGCATTACAGATTCTTTATAATGAGGGATTAAATCAGGCTGACATTGAACTTAGTCACTCACCAGAACTGATGCGATGTCTGCGTTTGTGGCTGACTCAGGGAAAGCATTTGCTATCCTGAAAGCAGCTGTTTTGATCCCCCACAGGGACAGATGTTTGGTTTTACAAAGCAAAAACCTATGACATTCGTTAAGGTCTGGGATTGAGAAAACTAGTCAGAGGTGCGGGCTGCACACACTATGAGAGTGTGTGCAGCTGTGCATGGTGGTTAAATTCGTCATCTCAAAAAGAGAGAAATCAAAATTAGACAAAAATAAATCATTCTCCTTCAGTCTTAAAATCATGCAGTCTGTATCAGCTGCTTTTCTGGACAGCATTTTTGCAGAGCTGAGGTGAAGCAGTTGCGCTGCTGTGCACTCTGGCGTGCACTCTGCCATGTGTCTTTTTATGATGTTCCTCCCTGTTCTAAAGAGAGTTCAATGTACCATATCTAACTAATTTTTGCATAGTATTATGACCTTTTTTTGCTATAATTACATAAAGATCATGATAAATTAGGGATAAGCGGAAGAAGATGGATGGATGGATGGATTAAATAGTGAAAATTTGTATTTTAAACACCTAAGAGGGTAAATATTGAAAATTTATATATTTTCAAAAATTTCCATCTTTTTTCCCAAATGTCTCGCTGGCCAAATGACACCTGATGGCTGGCTAGAAGTGGCCTGCAGGCCGTCATTTTGGGATGGCTCTTTAATACTTCTCAGTATTAAAAAGAGTGTATTCAACAGAATAAGCACTTGGGCCAGTTTCACTGTATCAGGACCTACAACCACATCCTCAACAAGTTGCAACCCAAATTACTTCAATTTTTCTCATAATAACCAAATATTTTTATTGGAAATGTGACAGTTTGAATTTGAGATGAAACAAATGACGTGATAGAATGAAAAGGCGGTGATATGTCCTTTCAAAAAAAAAGTGTTTCACAGAATTTTGGACACATAGTTTCCCCAAGCACACATCCACAACCCACTAAAATTGGCTTCACAACCCACTTTTGGGTCCTGACCCACCAGTTGAGGATTAAAGATTAAGACCACACTAGTGTAGCAGTGCAACAATCATTTAAATAATAAATCTAAAAGTCAAGCTCCTTAATTTGAATAACAAATCAAATCAAGGCAGGGGTAAGAATTGCTTCAAATTGTCAGCATGGACTTTAACATTTGTGTTTTGAAATGCAAAATAAATCATAACCCCCATAACCTTAATTGAACCAGGTTAGTCCTCTTAAGATCATAGATTTCTTTATCCATGGGAGACCTGATCAAGAATGACAACAACACAGTTTCAGTGATTAATCGCAATTTTGAACTGTAATTGTCTGGTAGCTCTAGCGAAAGTATGATTCTGCATAAGTTAATAAAAATACAGCACTATTCAAATGATGTGGAATTTTGTTTTCACAAAATGGGGATCTGCTTGTTGTTTTTGCATAAATGCATTTGGCTCAAGAAAATCAGCTGCACTCTGAGAGAGCATGTTTCTGAATCACTTGTAAGGAACCTCTTGGTTTTCTAAGTTCCAGTGACTAAGAGGAAAACAGCTCTCACTCTGCAGGACTGCACAGCCAGTTCTATTTCCTTTAAAAATAGTTTCCTGAAATATCTTCTGAAAAATATAAATGAAAGGGGTTGATTTAAAACCACATTTCAATGTTACAATGGATGTACACATGTTTTAATAAAATAGATATTTGAAGCTCTAAATAGTAACCATGATGTTGCTGTCCAGTGGCTTAATAAAACATGAGCTTCATAACCTGACTGTGGACAGTCATCTTTAAATCCATGAGCACACTACTCGATAAAAAAACATGGCTACATTTGTGACTTTTTCCAGGTGAAAGCTGTCTTTTGAGGTAAAAGCAGTCCCTTAACTCAAACCTCTTAATGCATCCTCCATGAAAATGCCAGATTGTCAAATGCCATTTAAATCTTGTAAAGGGACTTGACAGTGAGTATCTCAAGTGACAATTTAAAGTGTAAATCTCAGCAGGCATCCTCAATTATTCCCATCAGTTTGAATGGCAGATGATTAACACACAACAGTGGTCCGTCTATTCTTCTAAACAGTTAGCACTTGATGAACGTATGCTCTTAAAGGGCTCAAAAATACCGTCACAAATAATGTGTGCCTCTTTCACATTTAAACCAACTACAGTCAATTTAAATACTCCAGCAGCATATACATGTTTCAGGATCTTAAGAGCTTCTTATAGAGCTCTTTGGTATTTGGCTGCAGTCTGATATTAACAGTTTAACATTAACATTAGCAACAATAATGCAGATAAAAAGAGACGGTAATTGTAGCACTTTAAGTTGAGCAGTTCTTATATTCACTTTTACATTTACAGTTATGATCATTGATGTAAGGCTATATAAAAGGCTGTAAATAATGTGAGTTTTGCTTGCAAAATGAAATAATTGCAGTTACACAATGCAACTCAATTAGTGAATGCCTAGTGATGTCCCATGTGTCTTTTATTCACACATCAACCCATGTAATGAATGAATCATCAAATTGTGTGATGCAGTTGTCATTGCTATAGGATACACCATTGGAGGTCTTTGTTCTTGTATGTCAGTGGTCATCAAGTACATTTGCACAAGGGCCAGATTTAGTCTCGACAGAAACTCTGGGGGTCGGACTTTCAAATACACAAAAATTGCACAAATATTTTGGTCTGATTGAAATATTAATTTAGTAGTATTTGTATTTTCTTTCAAAACACAGGACATTTTAAGCATTACCAGTGAGGGCTATCCCTATTATCTATAATGCAGCAGGCCACAAGGAGACAAAAGAACTGGCTTGGCACCTGAAACCCCAGAAAACTGGCCCTCCACACTTGTGAATTAGTACCAGCATTAACTCATTTTTGACACTTTTAACCCCTTTTTGCCTCTTTAACCCAATTTTTTTCGAAATATTAACCCATTTTGAACCACTTTTCCTGCATGTTTTATCCCCTTTGTTCCACTTTTTTATCCATTTTTCACACTTTTATTTTTGCCACTTTTTATCCCCTTTTAATGACTTTTTTTTTTTTTACCAAGTTTTAAAATTAAAAAAAAACTTTTTTTCCCCTTTGAACCCATTTTTGATACTTTTTACCTCTTTAACCCAATTTTTGCCATCCTTTAACCCATTTAATCCACTTTGCTGCATGTTTTATCCCCTTGTCGAGTCTTAATCCATTTCTTGCCACTTTTTAACCCCTTTTCATGACTTTTTTAGCACTATTTTTGTCCTTTGTATCAAGTTTTTTTTTAACCTTTTCCCCTTTTTTGCCACATTTTAACCTCTTTCCACCACTTTTTTTCTGCCAGTTTTGTCCCTTTTGCCACTTATTGCCCATTCTTGCTACTCTCTAAGCCCTTTTCACCACTTTATCTGCACATTTTTGCAGAGCTTCTGCCAAGCTTAACCGTTTCTTAAATATCTACTAATTATGACAGTAAATTTGTGTTAAGTCATTCTAAAACTATTTCAATGTTAAGTGTTTGTGGGGTGGACTTCACAGCTGCAGACATTTAAAGCCAAAGGATAATCTTAAAACCACAACATCTCCTTTTCCCCCTTTTCTGAATTCAATGATCTTTCGGGGACTGAACAGGAAGCTCTGGGAGACTTGATATGGCCCCTGGGCCGCCAGTTGATGACCAGTGTTGTATGTTATAGTAAGCTAGTGAGCATGTTGTTGGCCAAGGATGTTGACAAAGATGACTTTTTCGCTCCCTGTAGGAGGTCATGGGTTACTAATGCTAAGTAAGCTGGCCAACTTTGAATCAGGTTATATTACAACAACATATAACAACAACACATAAGAAACTGATAGATTTTGCCATTTCATGGGAAATATTAGCTCATTTTGAATTTGATGGCAGCAACACATCTAAAATAGAAAAAATAGGTCCAGGGCAACTAAAAGCTGGAAAAGTAAGCAGTTCCAATGAAAAACTGCTGGGGGAGCATTTTGCAAATAATAAAGATAATTGGCGACAAGTCAGTCTGAGGCAGAGTCTCTCAACGGTGAAGATGGTGAAAACACTGACTAAAATTGTAGAGCAATTTCTGGAAAAACGTTCCTCAATATAGATTGCAAAGACTTTGAATATTGTACCATCTCCAGCACATAACATCATCGAAGAGAATCCTTGTGCACAAGGAACAAGGCCCAAGATCAATATACGTACAGTGCTTGACAAATTTATTAGACCACCCTAACCCTAACCAAAGTAAGGTTTATGCCACAGCTGCCCTAAATTAACAGCATTGGTAATTACCAAAATCATTACCCATGCCAATGAAATCGGCAGGGGGTTATGTAAAGGGTTCCGTATCTTTGTTTGTTTCTTTGTTTGTATGTGTACAAGATAACTCGAGAACTTAAAGTCAGATCTTCACCAAACTTTCAGGGAATATTAGGATAGTAACAGGGAAGAATCGATTAGATTTTGGTAATGATCCACACACCCATTTGGTTTTTCTCAGCATTTGAATTTTGAACACCATAGTAATCAATGGGCGTGTGAGTTCCTCTGTGGCGCTGCTTAGGCGTGGGTCTGCCCCCTCAGACAGCCATTCTAGTTTTTTATGGTGCTGCAATGGTTAATACACTAATAAATAGATGCTTTTTAACCCAAATGATATTTTTAATGCTAAAATATAATTATTATTGTTATCCATGAATTTTCAAATTTACTGATTTACAAAAAAATCTGAAAAAATAGTAAAGCACATTATTATTTCTTGATTAATATGGCAAATTTTAGTTATTTACTTGCATTCCTGAACAGAAAAATGAGTTTTAGTGGTTGAATGTTATGCTTGATTCATTTCTGACTTCTCAGAGAAGCCCAGTGAGTCGGCACAAATTTGGGGGAATTCAGTTTGGAATCCCTCATTCCTGTTCAAAATGGTAAAAAGTGGAGAGCTCACTGAAATTGAAAGAGTCCGCATTAAAGCACTTCATGATGCTGGATGGTCTCTGAGACAAATATGGCAGGTGGTCTAATACATTTGTTAAGCACTGTATGATGCATGGATCTTCAGCCCTCAAGTGGCACTGCATTCTCTGGGCCAAAGCTTATTTAAAATGGACTGAAATGGAAAACTATTCTGTGGTCAGATGAATCAAAATTAGATATTCAGGATCAGGATGCCGAGCCAGCTTGTTATCAGAGCACAGTTCAGAAGCCCTTATCCCAATTTCATTTAGATGTGTTGCTGCCATCAAATTCAAAACGGGCTAATATTTTTCCTGAAAGGTAAAATGTCTCAATTTCAACAACTCGTATGTTATTTATTTTCTATTGTGAATAAAATATGGGTTTAAGAGATATGTAAATCATTGCATTCTGTTTTTATTTACATTTTACAAGGTGTCCCTACTTATATGGAATGGGGTTCATAGAATCAATATGTGTAGTGGCTGATCTCACTCATCCATGGCCACTGTTGACAGAAGAAAATTACATGGGCATCTCAACGAGCAACACCAGATGTCAAACGCGATATCTTCATAGAATATATTTGGTGCATATTAGACTTTTGCCCCACTTACTTTATACTGTTTGGTATTTTTCCAGTTTTTTTTTTTTCTGATGTTCTTCAACAATAGAACTAATTTAACATGGTTTGACATCAATTTCAAATGAGAACTCTCTGAAAAGTACTCATTACATCCTGTTTCTTAATAAAAAAAAAACATACAAAATAAACCATAATCTAAGTATGCCCGGAAATCACACTATGATGATCATCCTCAAACTCGTCACAATATCATCTATGCACTTACACAAGAAAATATTTCCTTTTTGTTTGTTTTATTTTTTTCGAATTTTCCAGTACGAGTGTTCAATACATTAGCGTAAATTTTAAACCTTGTCAGCTACAAGACTAAAGTGAGTCCCTGTTTAAAAGGACTTGTGAAAAACTGAACATGCAAAGTAGCTACCAAACGCAGAGTGCTCTCCAATGTGTCAGGCTATTCCCCAGGGACACGGGCTGAATTGGACATTTAAAGTGTCTAACTTTACACATTAAAGGCATGAAAAGGTTTAACAAGTGTGAATAATGTCCCTTGTGTTCCCCTATGAGTGATGGCTTCTTCCTGGTGAGTAATCTGCGCTGAAAAGAATGGGAACCTATAGCTGATGGTGGGTTTCAGCAGTGATCATTAAAGAGCGCAGCACATTAACGCTCCTAATGGAGCCGTACATTTCTTCATGATTGTAACATGGGCTAATCTGAGTACAGTGGTACCATTAAGTCCTGTAAAAGACAAGCTGTGTGACTTGACTCACAGCTGGCGATTATGTGGTTCTGCTCTTTTGTGTGAAAGCACATTAAAGAACATGCATTGTAAAGCTGAAGAATGTGAATGCGAACATATGCCATTAGATTCTTTTTCCATCATCTAAAAATTTGAAATGATGATTACATACATTAAATGGTACATTTTAAGTGTTAATTATGCTATTGTAAGGCCTGCCAGTAGCATACCACAGCTATTCTAAACACACAACTGACAGAAACCTTATCAAAGAAACCTGCCTTGATTATATCAAGTGGCAGAAAGAAGTACGCCCATTAACTATGAGGAAAAATGAAGGAAAGAAAAACCTCTTCGGGATGAGCCACCACCCCTCTGCTTCATATCAGGTCTTGCTCACTCTACTATTAAAACCCACTTACTTTGTATCATCCCCAAATTCAATTTCAAACAGCTGAGCACAAAGAGCATCTCCAATCTAAGTCTTTTTAATCACACCATCATGTAAAATACGTTCAAGTCTTGGAGGTTTTAAACTGTATGAGCTTTATTTTAAGAGTCAAGCTGAAGGGCTTTGGTGCACAGACAGTGTGGGCGTCTCCAAGGGCACCTGCTATTTTGGTTCATGTATGTGCAGCGTTGCAAAGTGCAAAATGGCTGAGCAAAGTGGAATATAATACACAGGGTGTAATGATTTAATAATACACCCTCAGACAGTCATACAAGTGGTCTAATTGTGTTGAAGGAGCCACTGAATCACAGAGATGCCTGAGCCTCGAGAGAAAAAGCTACAACCCATCCTTCTGCCAGTCAACTCAACCGTTCCCCTATAACGTTTGCAGAACTCTTAGCCTAAATGCCATCAAAACTGATGCAAAGCTATAGGCTTTTCAGACAAAGTTAGCAAACCAGATGAACTGTTTTTGTCAGCCAGAGAGCAGCCTTCATGAACATGCTTCATAAGCGTTCTTGTAAATATATTTGTATGCTAACCTTGCAAAACCCCTGGATTGGCCAGATTCCATGTGTGTCTTTGAACAGCTTAAAGCTGAAATGATTGTTCCTGGTCAGAGAATGAATGACCAGACAAATCAGTGTCATTTAAGACAACAGAGGCGGCAGTTTCAGATTGGGTTTAGGCCCCATCCACATGGAGACAAATTCAGGAGTATATGCAAAAGTTTTTTGTCGTATCCGCATTTCGTTCACACGGAAACATTTTGGGAGGCTTTAAACGCTTACCGTTTCGTCTCCGTGTGAACAGCCAACCACATCTTTCCTGAAACGATTATGTCATCCATACCATAGCCCACTTAAGCACATGCACAGGTCAAGCCAAAACAACAATGGCAGATTACAGGGTTGTGTTTGTGCTGCAGAAGCTACAGAGCTTATTATGGCTTTTACAGCAAAAATCTGATGCTTCATCACCACCACTGAAAACAGCATACACCAGATGTTCTTAAATCCACCGCGGAGATCAACAGAAAGGGTAACCAGGAGAAAGTTTCGAGCAGTTTTCCATGATCTTCTTCTCTCCTTTGGTGCATTTCCATGGCAGCATTACAGCGCCACTTACAGCCTTGGCATACATACTACAGTGTTTTCAGTGGTTCCCTGCTTACGCTGACATTTCCTGAAACAATCCTGTGTTTTCAAAATGAAATGGAAATATATCGTAAGGCCTTAGTTATTCTGCAATCCTGTAAGCAATGGCTGATAGAAGAGAAGCATGGCTGCAGCTGTGGCAGCACTTTTAACAGAAGACCTGAAATGAGAGTTTTTCTTGGTGGAAAAGTTTACATGTGCTTTCTCAACCTGTTTCCGCAAGAGTTTGATTCACCAACTGATAGTAAGCAATGATAATGGTTTGGTATAATCCCCTCAGTAGCTCATGCCTACTGCATGTGTTTCGTTGCCCTGATTGGCCTGGGATGGACATGACAGACACAATACAGCTTATAGTACAGAGTCTTAGTTAAGAAATAATCTGCCATTCCCATTCACCATTTACAGGCTGTTGACCAGATAAATATTAAACATATCCTTTGCCATGGATATGTGAAACTGACCTGTCAAGTTGATGCAGTATTTCTGGGGGGTACCTATATAGTGTTGGATTCAAACTGGTGGATCAAGACTCAGAAATGTGTCACTGGGCCATTTTCAATGGGTCATGGATATGTACCTGGAAAATATGTGGAAAAAAGTCTAGCCTAGTGCTTTTATTTTAAAGGAAATATCTCCACCTCTTTGTTTTGTGGCATCTTTTGTCCTATCTGGAGTCAAAACTGCCCCATTTTTCCTGAAAAACTGTTGTTTATGACTAAAAAGTTTGAGTTGCCATTTGTCATTAAGGAGATGAAGATGGGTCTTGACGTGTAGAGGATCACTGCTCAAGAGGGCGCACCAAAGACTTCAGGCCATATACAATTACCTGATGTGAAGGATGTAATAGTAGCATTACATCAGCCCAGGAAACAGATGGTGGTAAATGGTTAATGGTTCAAGCTTGTACCCATTCATACCCATTCACTTCACATTCACACACTGATGGCGAATGCAGCTATATAGAGTGTATTGACTAATTCCATTCAAATGGGATAGAGTGTCTTGCCCAAGACCACAATGGAGCTGGGGATCAAACCCCCAACCTTCTGGTTGAAAGATGACCAACTCCACCTACTGATCCACAGTGGACAGACATAATGGTACTGGTGTTTTAGTAGAGCAACTGTGTTAACTGGTGACTTTCAGCCCAGTGAGTAGAAGTCAGATTTACAAGAGCTGCTGAAAATGCAGATGGTTCCAGCACACTCCCCCCTCAATACTTCAAAATATATACTCATATATATTTAATACAAAACTAAGTTTATACAAAGTGCAGCTATGGATGCACACAACTAAGATTCCCAAGGCAGAACAGAAACACTGATCTTTTTTCCTTTAGTTTTACAGGTTTAAAATTAGACATCTCAAATTGATTTCTTTGGTCACCAGGTTGCTTGACGAGCATGTTTGTTCAGTGTCAACCCATCATTTAGCTGTGGATAATTGTGGACTTGTTTACCAGAATGTCTTTAGATGTGGGTGTTTTTGTCCCTGCTGCTGTGTTGATTCCATGGGTAGTCTTTACCTCTGCTCTGCTTCAACCATCATGTGTATACTATTTCTTACAGTCATGTTGGGCTAATGTTTTAGGACATGCACAGCCAGCAACAAGCCAAATGAATGCAGGGGGATGCTTGGCAGCCAAGATGCATACACGTAGTTAGCGTATCTCCAGCCTGAAATAGGACATAATGGGGATTCCTTGGGTTTTGCAGCAAACCTTAGAGGGACACGCCAGGGACTGAAGTGTTTTGCACGCCTGCACTGGTTTGAGTTTTCAACAGTGGGGATTCTCATTGGAAAAGACTTTTCCAGGAGGACTTATTTTTGTATATTTGATCCAGAGAGGAAAGATGTAACCTCAGGCTTAAAAATGAAAAATAAATACAGCAATATACCACAATATTTTACTTTGACCTAACTGAAATACAACCAAACTGAATAACATAACCAGGTCACGATATGCACACTGTTTTTAACTACATGGTAAAATACTACATATTTTCAACAGTTGCTATATTGTGTAATGGCTACAGTATCATCATGTTGTGTCAAACCAATAATGATAACAAAGCATCTAGACCAGGGGTTTCAAATCAAGGCCTGGGAGCCAAATCTGGCCTGTGGTGCAGTTACACCTGGCCCACCAGATTATATCATAATTTTGTTAGAACTGGCCCACCAGTATGAGGTCTGCAGATTTCCTCCAGGGTAAAAATATAAACTTAACTTTGATGATTTATAACATGCTTGCTGAGTCATAAAAGTTAGAAAAAATTATTCAATAAAAAGTCAGGAACGTAAGAGAAATTTGTGTTTTCTTTATATTTTCAATTTAGCATCTCACAGTTATGACTAAAAGTTGTGTTTTTGACTTTTTATTTCATATTTTAACCTTTTAGATTCATAATTTTACATGTAATCCTAGTCTGACCTTTTAAAGTCATGATTTTGACTTTTATCTCATGCTTTGACATTTAACAACTCCTAATTTTGACTTTTATCTAGTTTTTTTTTACCTTTTAAACCCATTTTTTTCAACATTGTTTCATATTTTGACTTTCAAAGCTCAAGAATTTGAAATTAAATCTCATATTTTAATATTTTAAACTAATGGGGAAAGGCTGAGTTTAGTCACGAACATTGAAAATGACAAATTTTACTATTTTTCTCAGTAATGACACCATATTATTACAGAATGCATGATTATATCATGCAATGGCGATGAGATCAAAAAAATGTGGTTTGAATGGGAGTCAATGGGACGTTTTTGTCCAACAGCTACTCGAAAGGATCATAAATTTTAAATTGGATGCTACACAAAAACTAATAATGCATCAAAGTCAATATTTTGGCTATTGTTGGACATACCCAGGACTGATTTAAAAAAAACACCCCCCATCCCACCAACATACGTTTCCTGGAAAATAATTAATGTTTTGTGGATGTTTTTAGCAAAAAAAAAAAAAAAACCATCCTGTGATCAAACTGGCATTTAAAGGGTTAAAATCCTGAAAATTATTCAATAATTGATTGGTTTGATCAGAACTGAAGTTGATCAAAAGATTTGACCCAAAAAAGCAGAAAAAAATATGAATGTAAACTATTTTTATTGCCATTTTTGGAAGTGGACATTTTTGTCCTTAATGGATTTAAAGGGTTTGGTGTTGGTAGTTTTGAGCACAGCGGAAGTTGTTTGAGAGATTTATGCAAAAAATATCAGAAAAAAATATTAATCTGTTAAGTTTTTATAGCAGATTTTTGGAAGTGGACATTTTTGTCCTTAATGGCTTTAAAGGGTCATAAATTAAAGTGATGCCTGAGGATAAAAAGCATGATTTTGACTTTAAATGTCATGTTGGTACCTTTAAAACTTTGACTTTTGGCTTTTTATCTCAGATTTTGAGTTTTTAACTTATCATGTTGACCTTTTAATCTCAAAATCATTTAGGTTGACAGTCAATGGTTAAATATTGACACTGTTAGGCCCTCAGATTAGACCCAATTCAGAATCCAGCCCTTGCTGTGACTGAGTTTGACACCCCTTATCTAAACCATCCAACATTAAATTAGATGGTGTCCATAAGACCACAAAATAAAATAGAATTAAATATCAGGAAACCAATAAAGAAGCAGTTTCAGCCTAAAACTGTCAGATCTTATTCATATGTATGAAACACTATTAATGGTCACATCCAAAAGTTGACCCACCACTGTTAGTTTCTGAAGTCTAAAATATCAAATGTCACTTTTCCAGAGGATGAAACAGGAAAAGGTCCATCGACTGATGAGCCACAGTCATCTGTCAGCATACTAACCAAGCAGGCTGATGTATATCACATTTTGCAGGGTTACATTGTAGCAGCCTGGGGGTCATTTGCATGTGATTTAATGAAGGTAAACACAGTGAGAGGCTGCGTTTAATGGCAGCACACTTTGGCTGGGCAATTCTCAAATCAGAAGCTACAGACTTGCCAACATATCTGTCCTGCTGTCTTTGGATGGCTGCAGGGTTTTTAATGAACCAAAGGAAAAAGTTTCTCATACAGTAAACTTCAGCTTTTGACACAAGATAACTAAAATCAAAGATTTAAACTGCTTTTATGGTCTGGCTGCTGCAACTACAGTTAATTTAAAGGGCTGAAATATTTGCTTTTACTGCCAAAGTGATTTAAAAACTGTCAAAATGTTCATTATTGTGTTACCTATGTGCTTTTATATTTTAGAATTTGGGGTAGCCTTTCATGTCAGGGCAAAGCCAATGTAAAAATCCCTTTATACTTTGTCACGATCCATTGGTGGCACCCAAACAGCTGAAAAAAGGCAGAATGTTTAAAATGTGATGGAAAAAGGAGCCTATTTCTGATTACATGTACAGATTGACAAGAAAGTAGGTTTGAATATGATAAGATTATGAAGTTATCATCGCAATTGAAGCAGAATTAACTATAAAGCAGGGTATGCTATCAAATGTGTATCTGTGATTGACAAGACACATCTGAAGGCATTGCAATCAGTAATGTGTCATAACAGAAACAATTATGTCATTAAAACTAGGTGGCATTGTCCAAAACGCCAAATTTAAGGCTTAAAAGGGTGCTTCATAACCCTGTCAGGGAAGTCTGGTTGGTTTTGTCCTCTTCTTCATTGTGCCAAATGTGTTTTTTTCCTCCATCCATCCATCCATCCATCCATCCATCCATCCACCATTCAACCAAAAACCATTTGATCATGACTATTGTTATCTAACCAATGAAATAACTAATTCATCCATACATCCAACAAACTGTCATCCATTCATCCATCCACCTTTTTCTGATGATACTACCAACTGTCCTGTGTCCATTCTACTGGAAAACCAATCTTTCTGTCCACCTTCCATCATCACACAAACTGTTGTAATTTATATCAATCTGTCTTATGAACCATATAGAATTACAACCAGTTATTTAACATTCACCTAACCATTTATGGAATAATCTATCCTTAGATTCCATCATCAGCCATTCATCCATTCATATCCCTGGCATACTGCCAAAATCTTGTGTCTCCATTTTTCATGAGTTTTATCTTTTTTTCATCAATCAGTGCTTTAGGCCACCTTTTGCATCTGTCCGTTGGTTTTACAAACCAAAATCCGATAAATAATAACAGAAGATACTTTCACTATTTAGTGTAAAAAAACATCAAAAAATGCAGTGTTTTTTCCCATTCCCTGAAAAGTTGTTATTTTGGAGAAAAGGTTTTGGCCGTCTGGCAACTGAATAACAAAGCAACCATCCATCCTAAATTTAATCAAACCAAAGAGCAAAATGTCAATTATCAATAACTGTAGTCATTCAACCAACATACTATCCATCCATCAATACATCCTAGTAAGGATTATATTATCCATCCATCATCCTTCCATCCATCCATCAACACATCCTAGTAAGGGTTATATCATCCATCCATCCATACATCCATACATCCATACATCCATCCACACATCCATACATCCATCCATCCATCCATCCATCCATACATACATACATACATACATACATACATACATCCACACATCCACACATCCATCCATTCATCCATACATCCACCCATACATACATCCATACATCCATCCACACATCCATCCATCCATCCATCCATCCATCCATCCATCCATACATACATACATACATCCACACATCCACACATCCATCCATCCATCCATCCATCCATCCATACATACATACATACATACATACATACATACATACATACATCCACACATCCATCCATCCATCCATCCATCCATCCATACATACATACATACATCCACACATCCACACATCCATCCATCCATACATACATACATACATCCATACATACATACATACATACATACATACATACAGTACATCCACACATCCACACATCCATCCATCCATCCATACACCCATATATATACATACATACATCCCTCCATCCATCCATCCATCCATCCATCCATCCATACATACATACATCCATACATACAGTACATACATACATATATACATACATCCATACATACATCATAATTTTCACTGAATCTTTGTGTTTGGACTGTATTCATTACCGTCCATTGACACAGGTATACTTGGTGCACCTGTACTTTCCTCGACTTCATTACTGTGATGCATGGATCAATATTTACTGTGCCCAGCAAATATTACGCCTGACATTCCCACTCCTCCTGACGAAAAGATAAAATCCACAAACCAAAGTTGATTTAATTTCTCAGAGGACTAAGGCTCGCCTGTTGAGCCTGGCACTTCCCTCTGCTTGTCTTTCTGTACGACACTTTTGTTTATCTTATCTTTTTGTTTGTTTGTCTCTATCAGAGGCAATTACACGAGGCACTACAACCATTCAAATCAGAAGCTCAAGATAAATATGCCATATTTACAGTGTGTTGTATACTCAGAGAAGGTTTAAGGATAATACATTTAGTTGAACAGCCCAAGAAGTGAATAGTCACTTTGCTGATTGGGTTAGAATAAAAAAAAGAAGAAATTATTGCATTTATTTCTCAAAACTCATGCACATATAACTACACTGACATGATTTGAAAAATGATGGAATAAAGGTGGAAGAATAAACAAATGCATGCCTTTACAAATGTATAAAATCAATTTAAAACATCTCAGCATGTAATACAAATGTAAATGTACCATTAGCAGGGAAATGACATTTGATTACTTCATGGTGACATTCTGCATTACATCTGCTATTCCTTCATATTCATGAGTTGGATTGGTTCTGATTCTGACCATAGAAAAAAAATGACATTAACAAAGAGGCTGAAAACATCTTTCATTTTCTAAATAAATTGAACTCTCGCTGTGCTGCAGCTCTTCGCTAAATAGAAAAGATGAATAACCTCCTGGTGATCCCGGCCTCCCTCTGTGTCATAAAGAATTCCATTTTCAACCCACTACCAAAATCATTAATATAAATTCATTGTGCCACAAAGCTTCTCAATCAGTAGCCCAAAAAGCCAGTGTTGAATATGCTTTACCACCAAAGTCCCCATCTCAGGGCATCTTTCGCTATCCTTATAAACTTTCCCGTCCAGTATTTGAAATGTTTTCTCTTTTGACAAATGAATCTTTCAACGTGGCAGCTTAGAAAATTTGTCATAAAATCCCATGGCGGCTCATTTCATCACATAACTGCGGCCAAAAAATCCCATTTTCTACTCAAGCTACTTCACGCTCAGCAGCCTGGCAAACTCTCTCAATTAAATCTGAAGTTTTAGCTTCAAGACACGCTGCGTTTTGTTTCAAGGATGTCTTTAATTGCTGAACTAGTTGGAAATTTCACTGACATTCCAAGGGTGAGGACAGACATTGAATTGGTTGGCATTGCAATGCTGAAAGATCAGGCAGAGGAGTATGTGAAGCACTCATGAGAGTGACAAAATAAAAGCCTTGTTAACAGTCGATGCATGCTCTGTTTTATGCCCGCATGGTCTATCTGTAATAAAAACACATTCCTATGTAATTTTCCATTCAGCTTTGCACTATGCAATAAATCCAAAGTAAAATGAGGACAAAATGGCGTGAACTATAAAGTCATGCTCTCACTGTTTGATTTATGCGTTGTGGCCCTTGTTAAAGGCAGGTTAAGCAATTGGGCTGTGCTGCAGTACACCTGCTGCCTTAGAGCCTTTGTATAATGATCCAGTTCCCAATAGACAGGAGGAATCTGCAGAAATGACTAAATCAGACCTCATGGCCTGGTGCACGCTGGCTTCAAGGACCATGGAGTTGTTATTTCATGCCCTATATTCAACACATGTTTAAAGAGACTTCACTGCATTAGCCTACCTGCTAAGGTTTGGATTACAGCTTTTCTCAAGGCTTCAGTTACCCATACATCTGGCCATCTATTTTTTTCATCTGGGGGTGAGTCACGGCGGCAGCATGACCAAGGCAACCTTCTCTCCAGTGACAATTCCCAACTCCTCCTCGAAGATTGTTAGGTGTAACAAGAAAAGAAGAGTATATAATCCTTTTAGTGAGTTCTAAGTCTACCCTGAGGTCCCCTACTGGGTAGATGTGCCTGGAAGACCTCCAAAGGTAAAGGCAAGTCAGACTGGGAGACATCCTGATCAAATGGCCAAACCATCTAAATTCACATTGACTCTGACTCAGTCATCCTCCAGAGGACTCTTGTTTCAACAATATACTGTATATAAGCAATATAATTCATTAGATGCCATGAAACCATACTGCCAAAAGACATCCATGTCGGTCTGTCCAAAGTTCTGGGTCTACCCTGAGGTCTTCTTTGAGTTGGACAAGGCTGGAATACCTCTAAAAGGAGGGGTACTGCGGCTGCCATCCTCCAGAGCCTTGGTTCCCAGGGGGCACCAAATATCTGGGGGCACACAAGGCTTTGTCTGCTCTGAGGCTGCCAAAATTGGATTGGCAAATTTTGACTAAAACCATGATAACACTGTTATTACGTAGTTTATCCAAAAGTCTTTTAATAAGAAAAGCATGCACAGACCCTTTTTTATGGTTTTATCCGTAAAACAGGTCAAATCTATATTGATATTTGGTGGCACTGTGTTACTTTTCTTCTCTCTTTGGTCCTGGGGGGGGGGGCTCCAAGGAAAAATGTTTGTGTCTGTGGAACTAACTTGCCTTGCCTTATTCATGACCCTGGAATACTTTAACTCCTTCACTTCAGGCTGAAGCTCACTCTTCATCCAGAGGGAGCAATCCCCCATTAGCCAGCAGAAAACCATGGCCTCTGACTTGGTGGGGCTGACCCTCATGCCAACCAATTAGAATTCAGCAGCAAACTGTAGCGATATGAATCTGAATAGAGCAACCTTTTAATTTAACCAAGGTGCTCAGATTCACCCAGTAAATTTCTCTGGTTCAGACTCAAGACAGTCTTTTTATTTTTGCTTGTAAATTTGCATGAAAGTGTGCAGAGAGCTTGCTGCAAATGTTTTATAGATGCAAGAGAGATGTTTGGCTTGTTTGGTAGAGGTTATGGGTTAAAAAGATTTATTTTGAGGCTCAGGTTTTTAACTTTTCCTGCCAAAACAAACTTGAAATAAGTGTCGAAACTTGCCACAGTTAATGTCCAAGATACAACTCCTGAATAATGAATGCAGCTTTCTCCACGCAAGGAATTTCAGGATGAGGTTATTCTAAAACACTGTGGAGTAAAGGTTGACTCCAAACCCCAAACATCCAAAATATGAGAGGAAAGTCCTAGTTCAAACATTGAGGCAACCGTTTCCATGATACTGAATACAAGTGCTAAGGATAAGGCATTGCAAAATAATCTGTTAGGGCGGTGGTTTTCAAACTTTTTTCGCCTAAGGCACACCTAAGGTTATGCCAAAATCTCAAGGCACATCATACAAAAGATACAAAACAGACTTTTTAAATAATGTTACAGTCAATGTGGCCAATAAGGGGAGAGCTTTCTGGGACCCAGCCAACTGGGGCATCATGTAGATGGCAAAAGTGGGAAAAAGGTGGCAAATATGGGTTAAAAGTGATGAAAAAGCATGGCAAAATTGGGCAAAAAGTGGCAAAACAAAGTCAAAAATGGGCTAAAATTGGTAAAAATTGGCCAAACAATGGGTTGAAATTGACAAAAAGCTTGTTGAAAGTGTCAAAATAATGGCAGAAATGGGTTACAAGTGGCCTTAAAGAATACATGTTGTAAAAAGGTGGTAAAAATGGGTTAAAAGTGATTAAAAAGGGCAAAATTGGGGACAAAAAAATGGTCAAACAGACAAAGGAGGGCAAAATTGGGCAAAAAGGTGGCAAAATAGATCAAAAGTGGCAGGAAAGTAGCAATAAACGGGGTTAAAGTAACTAAAAGATGGAAAAAAGGGGTTAAAAGTGGTGGGTAAAAATGGCCAAACAATAGCAAGATTAGGAGAAAAGTGGCAAAAAGGTAGCAAAAATGGGTTATATGTGGCAAAAAGTTCTAAAAAAAAAAGGCAAAAATGGGTCAAAAGTAATAATAAGAGCAAAGAAAAAAAAATCCAAAAAAGCAGCAAAATTGTTTAAGCTATCAAAAGAAGTGGCAAAAATAGGGAAAAAAAATTGGTTAACTTAGTTAAAAATAGCATGAATTAATAATTTAAACACCTATTTCAACCCAACAATAGCTTGCCATGCTTTTCAGCTCTTAATGAGGTAACTGTTAGCCAGGATGCTAGCACCAATGCTGATCCAACACACACTGATATCATCAATAAATCCCAACTGTGGAGGGTCCGTTCTCTGGGGTTTTTCAGGGGTCCAGCCAGATCTGTGCGCAGGCCTGGTTACGGTACTTGCTATAAAGTTGTAGTAATAACGTATTGTACAAATTCCCATGGCATACCTAGACTTGCCTTAAGGCACACTAGTGTGCCTTGCCACACCATTTGAAAACCACTGTGTTGGGGCACACAGATTATTTTTTGCTGTAGTGAGTAACATAACACCAGTTTTGCAAATCAACTAATCTATTGCATTAGTTTCTTTTAGATTAAGGAGATCATTACTGGGGGAAAAAAATCTCTTTCCTTTTTTCTTTGTTTTTCACCTCTTTCCTGGCTTGGTTTAATTTTGGCAGGGCAAATGTGTGGGCTCACAGTAGGGACCGATGTAATCATTTAGTGGAGGTGATGCTAGTCTATGTAGGACTTTATTTATTAGACAGGAAATATTACATTTTGAAAGATTTCAAAGCTCAATCAGGAGACAGAAGTTTAAGACAATTTTGAGTTATTTTTACAAAAGAGTAGTCCCCAAGTAGTCCTGTTGGCACAGGACTACTTAGAGACCTCTGGTAATTTGTAACAATCGTGTCTGTAATTTGCAGTGTAAAAATTCTGGGCCAAATCAGCTACTATATTTAGATACACAGAGGTCCACAGGTAATAGCTATACCATGACAAACTGGCATGTCTGTAACTCAGGGTGGTAGTAATGTTGTCTTCTTTTCCAGCCCATGTGGCTTTTTCTGGTCAAACAATAATGGAGGCTGCATAGGAGACTGTCCACAAAGTTTTGACACATATGGGGTATTAAAGTGCTTTTCTTTCAGCTTATTTCATCTTATGTTGACAAATGACTTTATTTTGCTTGATTTATTGATTTAAACTCCACTATTCAAGCACACGCGGGTGCCCTACTGCTCTCTTTTTCATCCCTCTGAAAAGCTTGTAAAACATCAACCCTGTGGAGCACAATCAAGCTCTAAACATCCAAGACAACCTGGGCTTTGAGAATATGTGTGCTGCAGTAATGTCACTTGAATTTTAAAAATGTAATGAAGCCAAGAGGAAAAAAGACTAAAATAAGAAATGCACAAATTTGTTCTCCCATCTCATGGAGACCAAAAAGGGGAAAAAAATCATTCTGTGACAGGAAAAAAAAAAAAAACAGGAAAAGGTAACAAAATAAATGATCTGTACCCTCCTTGGTGTTAATGGACTTACTGAAGTCCACTGATTGGTCAAAAGATTCATGTATGACAGTAGTAATAATGGACAACTACTCCAGATCAAATGTTTCATTGATTTTAAGAACACAATTTTAGGGATATTTTTACTAATAATGTTGTTTTTTCTGTCTGTCCTTCACATCAAGCTCCAATGTATTATATTCCAATATTTCTTGTTTTCATTTTTGGGTGCATTTTTCACAGCAGCACATAGCCTTCTCTTAAACAAAGGTTGTTGTCATCTTGGGATAAACACTTACATGTCAAGAAGAAAGAACATGAAAGGCTGGATGTCCTTCATATTAATCTTTTGTTTGCTATGACATGTTCTTCCACTTCTTTAGCCATTTTTTTTCTCCCTGTAGCACCACATTATGTAATAATGCCATATTATTTAATAATGTAATACATTTTCAATTCATTATGTCATAACGCCTCATTTTGTAAGCCACTAAGCGGTTAGGGTTAGGGCAAGGTAGTAGGGTATACCCTGGAGCCCACTTCAAGTCCTAGGGTTAAGGTTAGGTGTTTAGTCTAGAGCCCTGATGGGGGTTAGGTTTATTCATAAGTCACTAAGCTGTTAGAGTTAGGGCAAGGTAGTTGGGTAGGGCATACCTTGGAGCCAGCACTAAGTCCTATGTTTAGGGTTATTACATAATGCGGCATTATTACGTAATGTGGTACTACACCCCCACTTATTACCTCCTCCAAGGAGGTTCTGTGATTGGCTGGGTTTGTTAATTTGTCAGCAACATAACTCCAAAAGTTATGGACGGATTTTGATGAAATTTTCAGGGAAATGTCAGAAATGGCATAAGGAAGAACTGATTCGATTTTGGGGATGATCCAGATCACCGTCTGGATCCAAGAATTTTTTTAAAGGATTCCTTACAATTGGGAGATAGGGCTAATGGCGGAGGTCTGCGCTCTCCAAGTGCTTTTCTAAAGTTCCAAAGAACTTTTCCCAAAAATGAGAGAGGCATCTGGCTTAAGGCCTCTTTGATGGGGTGTTTCGGAGTCATCTGTTGCAGACCTCTACAATGGTGTGACCTCAACCGTGAGGTGGGAAGTGATGCACTAACCCTTGTTGGGGTTTTTTTTAGGTTTGTGGTGGTTATTATTGATTTTTATCCCCCTTACCCCTTAACCTAACCTTTAGGGTCTGGGGTCATAACTTTAACTTTTTTTGAGTTTTCCTTTGTTTGTGGTGTGTTAAATTAAAATGTATTCCCCTCTGTAAATTTGAAATTTTTAATTCATGAAATAATACTGTTGTGAACAATAGTCACTTACTGTGACCTCTGAAAATATACGTCATTCAGTACATCATTCTGGTTTTAGCTTGTGCAATGTTAACACTTCTAGTCCCATGGTTGAGTTCACCCCATTGTAAAGGTCTGCAACAGATAACCACAGAGGTCTGCAAGCAGACCCTCTTGGAAAATGCCTGTATATGAGGAAAACAGCCTTATCTTGCTGTCCAACACAGATTTGTTTTTTTCATGAAATCTCTTTTTTTTTTTTTTTGTTTTTTTTTTGTTTTTGTTGTTTTACATTTTCAGGGAGTTTTGGCTGGTAGGCAGGGGGCTTTTCAGTCAGAAACGCCAGGTATGAATTATATCTCTAATTTAATCTCTGGAAGGCATGGAAAATTCCCTTTAAAATGAACAGAGATTTACAAAACATAAAAAGTCCCCAAAATTTTGAAAACATCAAGAAAAAAAAAAAAAAAAAAAAAAAAAATTCAAATGTCCCTTCAAAAATACCCCCAAAAGGTCCTCAGATATTTTCTAAAAGTCTTAATAAACTTGAAAAAAGATATTCATGAAAAATTCCTGGATAATTCATGGCAAATTGCTGGGAAAAAATCAAACAAATTCTCATGGGTTTCAAAGCATATCCTGTGCAACATTTAAATTCAAATTCCCTAAAATTTCAAAATAAATAGCCCTCCAAAACACCCCCAAATTATTCCCTAAAAATCCTGGAAAATTTAGAAAAGTTTTGATGCAAATTCCCTAGCCAAATGTCAAGTTAAATCCCCATATTTATAAATAATTTTACCAAACAGTTGTTACAAATTTCGAATTGCCCCCCAACCCTGCAAAACAACTTTCAGTCAAACTCTATCCAAATAATTATTCATAAAAAAAAAAAAAAAAAAAAAAAAAAAAGGTCCTCATGTGTGCACATGGGGTCTCAGGAGGATATACACAAGACAACACAAACATTACATGCAGCAAGATGCAAAAGTGTTTTCATTTTAGGTAACTCAATAAATTACTTTCAAATGAATTTATTTACAAAGGAATAGTCAGATTCCAGGTTGTTGTTAAGTATTGTGGGGACTTTTGCCCCAACCATACTGAGGCTGAAGGAGTCAGCAGTGCTGTAGGATAAATATAAAACAGTCCTCTTCTATGGTGCCACAACTGCACTGTAATTTCTCACTGGGAAAGCTCAAGCTTCATTCACCATATTCTTGACGGATGTGCTCATGCAAACCACAGACATTTTTACAACGTCTCTGTCAGTGAAGAATTGAGTGTTTTCTTAATATTCAGCTGATTTATTTGAAACTCTGTGCTGAGGAGGCACAATGTTTTCCAGAGTCACTCAGCTGTAAAACTGATGCACAAATATACATCTTTTCTTTCACTAAAACAATTTCATATTATTATGATAATTGGAGCTGTCAAAAGATGTGATATCACATTAGCTCATTTATGATGATAGACGGATCAAAACACTGCAAATGGCATCTCCAGTGTGATATACATGACAACAGCTTTTATTGCCTTTAACATTACAATATGTCATTGACAGAAGACACTATGGTTAAAACAATGATGGCTTAAAAAACTTCATATTTCTTATTGTAAAGATTCTAAATGCAACTCATTAGAGCTCTAAATATTGGTGAATAGTGCTGTTAAAGGTCTTATTTCCATCAAAATACTGTATTAGTTTTTCTTAAGATTACACATTACTGAATGACTCATAAACCTGCAAAACAAACTCAAGAGCAAAGTTTTTAAAAAGTGGTCTGTTTCATAGTTCCAAAAATGCAAATGAGCCATGAAAAGAACATCATGTAAGAATTTGGTTATTTTTTAAATGGTTTTTTTTATCTTTATTAACCTTTTAATTAACCAGGTACACCTGACTGTGATTTTTTTCAGGAGCACGCTGGTCAAGACAGGCTGTAGCAGAGTTAACAAGTGTCTGGAAGACAATGAGCACCCATACATCCATGTAAAATTATACATGAAGAAACATCAAATAGCATCAAGTCAAATCAAGTAGTGCACTGAATTACAAGTAGAGGGTGGCTGTGCTAGCAAAGGTATCTTGAAAGCCCAAAGGACTATGTTGATGTTTGAGGTACAGTGTTACTACCTGATTTTGCACATTTTGAATCTGTGCCTACAGCCTGTAGTTTGCACACTGTTGGTATGTGCATTATTCATTTATGCAACAACACAATTGCAGCTCAGAATCAGACTTGCAAGGTACTGCTATATACAGCTCTCTGACCCTTAAATTCCACATACTCTTTGTCTGTAGTGGTTCCTGGGTGCCATGGTTTCTCTCCAACAGATGGCTCTCACCCACTGGACGCATATCTGGAGTGATGCACAGCAGAACCCAGCCCTGAGATCACAAGGCCACAGGAAAGCTACAAGTTCATGCGGAAATTGCATGACGACACTGTATGAGCCCAACGTCAGAGCAGCTTGGAAACAACAGGCTGCTTCAACTTTTTAGGTTAATTTGCTGTTAAGATCATTATACTTTCCTGTTTTTTATGGTTTGTGCCACAGCATGGGAGTGATGTTGATATGGAGATCAGAGTTACTATCTGGAGACGGTGCTTTGTGTTATAATTTGAAGTTAAACCAATGTTTTGTTTGTTCTCATGCTTGTTTTGTTTGATCCTGTCTATGGGGATTGATGTGGTTTCAGTAAGATAGACCCAGTATGGAACAGAACAGAGCAGAATGTGTCAGAGACAAACCTGAGTGTGTACTGTGGATTTGCAATTACTGAGTACAAAGGGAGCAGTTTGCTCAGGAGTGAGCTTCGCAAGCAGGTCTGAGCAGACATAGTATGTGGAATTTGAGGGTTGTGGCCTGTACAATATTGACCCCAGTCCTGCTTCTTGCTTGGTCACTTTATTTTTCTAATCTTACCCTCATCTTACCAGTGTTTTAGCCTCAGCTGTTACATCAAACAGTACAGAAACAGGCTGGCTTCTTGTTGGTGAAAGGCTGGTGTGTGAACCAGTGCTGTAAAGCATTAGATATATCATGAGAGAATTGCAGCTAGCTGGGATTGATTGGCCAGGGTGTGCCTTGCCTTTGGCCAAATACAGCTGGGATAGGCCCCAGCACAATGTGACCTCAAACAGGATAAGAGGTGTAGAAAATGCATAGATAATGAGGTAGACACCATTCTCCTTTTTGAAAATGCAAGATTGACTTTGAAACTAGAGAGACAGGATAACTGGCTTCTTTTTAGCTGAAGGTTGGTGTTTGAACTAATGCTTCTGCTATTTTAGCTGAAAAAATACACACTGTTGCCTTAAACTGTAATCCAAACAGAATTCTACCAGGCTGTTTATGTGCTGCTCTCTGTGGGTGCACATATTCATGCATGACACACTTCTTGCCATAACCCAGTCACTGATGTCACAGCAGGACGCTTCCATGCGCTGTCAAAATACAGACGGTCACCAACATGTTGCTGCACTAAATAGGCAGTAATTTGTGAAAATAACAAACTGACAGTTTGTATAAAAAATACCCCTGTTGCACAACAGATTCACAAACAATTTAGGGGAAATACAGCAAAGAATTTAGACCGGTGCAGTTTGGTGAGACAGTTGGAATCCAGTCAATGACGAAATGGCCATCTGGAACTTTGGCAAATGCCAAAAAGACTGCCTAAACAGGGATCACTGTGACTGCACAATGGCTCATCATGCAGTCACACTTTGAAATATAATAAATAAGTTTATCTTTGATATATCCTCTCAAGAAGCTATTTTACACATGCAGTCCATCAGATATTTACTATCCTTTAAATGAATTGATATGCTGTCTCCCAGGAATCCCCCTCTCTGTTGCAGATGAAACGTTTTCTGTTTCTTAGAGAAATTAAGACTTACAGAAGATCACTGAACCATATGCCTTCATAAAGGGAAAAAGAAAAAAAGATAATACTGAGAGAACTGTCTGCTGGCTGACAAAGAAAATGTTTAAGAAATAAAATCTCTTTTTTGAAACAGGCTATTGCTGAGGCATCTGGAGGTGAATCATCATCACTGGCAGTTTTTCTTCAGCTAGCAGTTCCATCAGACCATTTTGGTGTTTATGCTACGTGATGACATGCTTTTTGGGTGAAGCTCAACTCATGTTAGACAATATGTTCAGGGTCAATGCAGATCAGATAGTCCTGAACCATCTGAATGTCTTCTACAATAATTTGAGTTGTCTGGTAGTGGGTTCCCCTAGTGACAAAGTGTACTGTTGCAATATTAATCTTATTTTTTAACATGGACTTTGCAGTGGAGATTTGTGCATAGTTTGAAAAAAGTTCTATAAAGCATTCTTAAAATATTACATAACTAAGCAAGGGGTTACCACTAAGACCAATGACCATAATCTTTGACCTACAACTTTCAAAATTGTTTTCAAGAAGCATTGTTGAAACTTTTTGTGGTATTACATATCCCATATTAGAAGAATGTCCCAGAACACAGTAACAAACGGACAGACAGAAAGATGGAAAAACATAATGTCACCAGCTCTGGCCATTGTCAGCATGGAGGTTTAACAGTGTAAATCACTATAAATATTGTTCTACCACTGAAACACAACAAAAAACCTTTGTGTTTTGCTGCAGAGTGTTTCGAGGTATTCTATAGAAATTTATGTCATGTATTTTTAACATACATGTTCATACAACACTATAAAACATTTTCCCCTTAGACAGGGATCTCGTTTGCCTTTCTGTTTCTCTTCACTTTTTTCTTATGTTTGTCTGCCGTCACTATTACTACAGCTGTGATTTATGTGTGACATACACTCCAGATGCGTTGAAGGCAAGTCTAGCGTCCATCAAGGTGGTCTTGTGCAGTGTTCTTTTCACAATGTAATTTAGCTATTACGTTCAAAGGAGCTTTGCTGTGCTGTTTTTGCGATCTTTTAGAAATAATTTCTCAGCAACTTCTGCTGTATCATTTTCAGAAATAGTGGTTGTCATTTGTCAGTGACTCTTTCTGTATTGGTGTCAGTTTTTTTGTGTTTTATGGAAGCTGTTTGAGCATAATTTTTATATCACTATTTTAACCCTAGTGTAGCTCTGCTAAGACTCAAATTTTAGTACAAGTACTCAACTTTTGCTCAGTAGTACATGACTAGGCATCACTAGTAAAGAGAAGTGTTCGTAGCTTGACTGGTACTACTGGTAAGCTCAAAAGCAGTCTACTAGTGGACATTTTTACGTTTACCAGTACTACTAGCAGACTCAAAAACACTCTATTAGTAGTACTAGTGGACATATTTACTTCTACTTTTACAACCTGCCTGCATCAATGCTGGTGCACCTGCTGGCAGAGCTTAACCTCCTCCACCCCAGCTCCCTTTTTTATAGCATAAAGCTAGTTGCACCCTCATGTTGCAATTCATGCTACTATTCATTGCTTTTGAACTAATTTTAATGTATTCAGTATGCGTTCTCATGAATGTGTCCGTCCATTTGGGGGTTTTTAACTGTGTGCTCCTTGGAAAGTCAAATTTAACTGCTTGACTAACCCAGGGAGCATCTTCAGAGCAGAGCCTTCTCTGCCAAGTAAATCTGTACATCTATTTTGCAGTAAAATGGTAAAATGTATGGTGGGAGTGTTACTGACTTAATTTTAGTTCTAGTAGAGCTAATAAATGCTACATGGCTTTTGATAGTCTTTTACTTGAAGCCAATTTCTATATTCTAGTCACTGGTTTTGGTTTTATCTTTACAAGACTTTTCAGGCAAGTTTGTATTGAGTTTGAAATGGAAGCAGTCTGCTGCAAATGCCAGGCCTGGTTTAAACCACCTGTCAGCGAATCTAGGTGACAGAGCTGGCAGATGTTGTGGTATACATTTGTTTAAGGTTTGAAACCTTTTTCAATGTTTTTTTTTCAGTGAAATTACACCTCCAAAGTTTTTTTCCCCCACTTTCCCCATCCGCTTTGTGACTCCATCATCATTGCCTGTCAGATATGTGACTGAAGTGTATGACTGAACTCTGTCCAACTTTAAAATTGCACCAGGCATTCAGGCTTTGTTTAGAGTACTTCCCCACTGGCAACACAAGGCAAAGAGTGTATGTGTCAGGAAAGTGAATTTCTGCCTATACTTTTTCTGTCCACACACCACTGAACGCTGGGTACATTTGGATCCTTTTAGATTTCTTTGCCCTTTTCATTCAAAGGCCAGTGGAGATATTGGTTTGTTTACATTTTAGAAGCACAGCTCTGCTTATTCACCGCAGCCATAGAGGCTTCTGCTCTGCAAAAAGAGGATGTACCACATGTAGAGGAGAACACTACTTCAAATACACTATCTGGCTTTGTAAATTTGCACTACAGCTAGCCATGGAAATGGGAGTTGATTGGAAATTAAATCTCACTCCTTACTAAAAAGGTGTTAGAAGAGATATTCCTTTATTTACCCCTGCACAATTGTCTCAGACAGGGAAAAAGACATAATTTTACCAAGTAAACAAACCTGGCTGTGTTTGTCTTCATAGAAACACTGGGAAAAGGCTACCTCTTGTGTCCTGAAAGGAACACAGCTGCTATAATTGTACGCCAGGTTGGGCGCCTGTTTCTATTCCACAGTTTTTCAGTCACAATAGGATAGAAACAAGTGAGAATATGCTCCGGGGCAGAGTCACAGCCAGCAGCAAGAGCCAGCTGAAAGAGTCTTCATTATATGGAACAAGGAATCACTTATGGAGCAGTGTAACTGTGTTCGGGGCCAATCTGACAAACATATTGACTTTGGCACACGGGAGGTTGCAGATATCTCTGGACCTACTTTCCATTATATCATAATTTGATTTAGGTGTAGCCTTAGCTCTGTAGCAACTTTTCATACTCATAAAAGGTTGGATCCAATGCATTTCAAGAGGACATTTCCATGTTGTGGAGAAAAACAAAATGATTATTTATACAATGCACCCACCTCCTGGATATGTAAAGTATGATGTGCATTACTTTGTTATGTATCAGCATTTCACCACTGCTCACATAATGAGATTATGAGAGAATCCTCGAGCATGCATTATTCAAGAAATTGCCTCGATTGATATTGTGTCGTCTTTGGCAGTCCACTTGCTGCAAGGAGAAAAAAAATGTGTATTTGGTTGGAAAGACAGCCATGCAGCAGCCCACACCGAGATTTTATATCAGCTTCAGACTCAAATCTTCTCTTGGCCCGCAGCCGCTTCAACAGTTCATTCTCCAAAAGATTGAATTATCCTACATCAGAACAGAGATTGAGGCTACCTCAAGATCTTAAATCTCTACTAATTCCTTTGCCGAAAACAGCCTCACATTCAATCAATCTTTAAATCCATGATGGCGGTAATGTTCAGAGTACATGCCATACCCCTGTGGGATTACACAGAAGTTTTAACCATAGCGTCTTGCCAGGAAGCTCCAAGCACACCTAGAAAAACATTCAGTATGGAAGAGTGTGTGCTCAGATTCTAGTTAAGGAGTTCAGAATCTTTATTGAGTGACTGTACAGTTGATTCTTGAGAGTTAACAGTTTTCAAGAACTTCTATGTACCCTGTTTCAATAGTATCTGGTCGATCTTATTCGTCAATATAAACAGAAACTTGAATATAACTACAAATCTGTCAGAGTGGGAAGATTTTTAGAGTCTTATCATTTCTTGAAGATGATTTTTCTTTAATTTTCCTCACTTTAAGAGCTTGATAGCTTGTTTTACATAACTGAGATAGTGGTGCATTAATATTATCAATACTCCTGGTTTAAAATGTTGGGCTCTGACTCATGCAGAGAAAAAGTAATCCAATCATCGTCAGAGGCAATCAACACAAACCAGCTAGATGTTACAACTAGGAATGCACAATATTATCCAAATGATATATCAGCAGATAACAGCTTAAACAGTAAAATCTCGGTTTGGGTCATACATATCAGCAGTACAAATCTAAAATCAGCCTTATTTTGGCAAACTATATAACTGTACCATCAGGTATAGGTAGTTTTCTTAGGCGCCACTCCCTCAAGGAGACCCACTGTGAGCCCTTAACATTTTAAATAAAGCCCCAAATGTAAAACTACCAGACTGTTCCCTAGCCAAATCCATCTCGAAAAGCTCCAATCCACAACGTTTGTCCTGAACCAAAAACTGTAGGGACCAATCAGCGTCATTTAAGGAAAGCAAGGCAGTAACTGCGAGCAGGGTCCAGTTGTACTCAAAGCTGTTTGCAATGGCTCAATCATTCAATCAAACTTTATTTGTATTGTACCGTTCAAACAAATTCAATTGCAGTTTAAATTGCTTTACAGGAGAGTACAAATGTGACAAAAAGGTAAAATGGTAAAAAGAATTAAGAGACTAATGCACATCAATATTAATTCAACAAAATAATATAAAAAGAGGTGGATGTTAAAAAAGAGAAAGAGATAAAAGACAAAGCGTTAAAAGAAAGAATTTATAAAATAAGAAACGTTAAAATGAGTAAAAACTAATAAAAAAATGATAAAAGATTTAACATTTCAGATAATTAATCTTCATATAATTAAGAATAGATGATCATAACTAGAGTTAAATAAAAGCCTAAAAGCCATAAGTTGAAAATAAAAATGTGAAGAAACAAGAAAATGAAGAAAATAGAACAATGAGTGTGATAGCACTTGTAGGGCCCTATGAAATCCGTTTTATTTTTTGCCAAATTCCATTTTAATTTTTTAAAATTCCGTTTTTTAATCCTTTCCACTGATTTTACCATAAAAAAGTGTCTTGTTTATGTAAATAAGTAAAATGTTCACTAATTAAATTGAATTAACCTTAAATTAATTGAAAAGGGCCACAATTGGCCCAGGAGCCATTGTTTGGATAACCCTGATATAAAATAATTATAACCAGTGTAACTGTCAGATATTTCCAACACTTTAAGACACACTTACGTGTATAATCACATCCTAACTGATGTTTAATGTAAATGAAGAAATCTTTCTGTTCTCTCAAACAGTTATGGTAACTTAATAAGAAAGTCACATTAACGTTAAATGGTTAAAGTAAACCTGTTACCTAAACTTTTCTTTACTCTCACAGTCTGTAACAGTGCATGCAGTTTGATGCTGCATTGTGTTTTACTCCTGACTGTAACGGTTCTCTCCCCATCTCTCTCCATACATTGCTGTCTGTCCATCTGCCTCAGATCAGACTGCTACGTATTTGCTTGTTAAGCAACCGAAGGGAACTACAGTATCTACGGGAGGAAATATTAAGCTAACTGTTACTCGAATTTAACATCATTTAGACTATGGGACTTCATAAAATCTCAAGTCTGTCTGACTCGATTTTTAATCCTCCGAGAGGTGAGCATCTGCCTTGCGCAGACACACCTCTCTCTCCCCGTGACTCTCTGGTGTGGTGAGGTAAAATAACTCGAAGCACAGGTGAGTTTTGTTGAAGGTGCAACATTATGTCGCCAGTACAGCCCCATGTTGAGCTACGTGATGTTTGCCGGTGTTTCGTGCAGCTGCTTTGACATGCTGTTATTGTAGGATGGGGCGGGGTGAGTGTTTGTGAAGCAAGGAACAAGTTGTGCCTGGCTTTAGTGTTGCCCCGGGAACATATTCCCAGATATACGTTCCTCTTTCTGAAAAAACAAAATTGTAAATTCCTTTTTTATTAGCTAATTCCGCGACTCCATTAACGCGGAAATCACAGGGCCCTATGATTACACTTGTGGTCATTAAATCATAAAGTACTGCAGAAAAGCCAGACTGAATAAAAGAGTTTTAAAAATCTCAATATTCTCAGCTCCTCTCAGATCCTCTGGAAGACTGTTCCAACATAAAGTGGTCACTTTACACTGCTCCACCCCAGCTACCTCCATTCAGTTCATCAGTATTAAGTCCAGATCCTCACTAAGCATGTTCCTAAGCGTCTATTTCTCTATTTGACTAAATGCTGATTTAAATTTGGTTTAACCAACTAGTCCAAAGAGGAGAAAATCCCTAGAAAACAGTCAAATTCCTCACAGGGTCATTGTGTACGCAGGTTTGATGTTAGCCTGATATACTCTCTACAGTGTGGCTAGCATTAAAAGCTAGCGCTGCCAGCCTTATTAGTCTTTACAGATCAATATGGTGCTTCGATGTGTGGCCTCTTTTCACTTCAGGTGAGTAGTTACACATGAGTTCAATCCTCGACAGCCTACATACCACTTTATTTCCATTTACTACTTTAAAAATCTGTGATACCACACTGTTCCTACAACACGCTAACCACTAAGCCACCGCTGACCTTCTTATATTTAGGTACCAGATGTGACCTGGCTGCCAGATCTGTCCGGGGGCCCATGCCTTCATCCTGCACTTTCTGATGACGTCACAAACATTGTTGACTACAGCAACTCCTCCTGTACCATAGGTGACATGTATGTAAGCAGATAAGTGAGTGAATTATGATTAACGTTACCTTGTCAGCAATGCATGGTTTTGGAGTTAAAAAGCTGAACATTGCTTGTGCTCCTCATCCAGCAGCAGCACTGTTACCTGCCTGTCCGTTTTTATGCCTCATGGTATGAACCTGTTAAATCAGCTCTGTGGACTCATTAAACGTTTTATTCGTGCTTTTACCTTTGAAAACTACATGAACAGAGAATAATCGACAAGGTCAGCCTCTCTGTCTACCCATCATAGAGTGAACTAAAGTGAGAATGACTGAATTCATCTCTGTGACAATGGCATGGCCATGATATGGCCAATGTGCTACCTTTCAAATTGACATGAACAGATTACACTTTTGTTGGAGATGAATGACTGCAGCATTTAGACGCAGAGCACAGAGCCATTCATGTGGTTTATTAAGTTCAGGTTTTGTTCACTTAAAACAGAGCTGTGGTTAAGAGTGCATGGTAGAAAAATATATTCATTTAATAATATTTGACTGTATTTTCAATTTGTGTGTGTCACTGTGTAAAGCAATATAAGCTGCACAGTGGATTCATAATGTTGATTTAATAAAAGTCATAGAGGTTAGGGAATGTAATAGCTGCACACAAACTTAGTTAGCCTTATTAAAATTATGTTTATTGATGGACTTACCTCAGAATTTAATCCCTGGAGTTCTTTTGTTGCCTACTTATTTGATAGACCTTGTGTTGATTTTAGATTTGGGAAATTATGCCGTGTAGTCGGTCACTTAATTCTGCTGCTAGACTGAACTATTTCAGTAACAACAAATACCTCTATAGAAAGTACATATCTATCCATTTAAACCAAGCAAAACTACACTGCTTGTTTGGTTTCATATGCACATTGTTATGTTTTACCTCAGTATGGTTATAGCCAGGGCTGGAGGTGTTATGTTTTTGGGATATCCATCCATTCATCGGTAGGTTGGTACATCCATCCGGGCAAATCTTGTGAATGTAGCAGATGGATGAGTCCTTAAGTCAGGTTGTGGCCTTTTTTTAATTTGAGAGGGGATCTTTTCTTTGGAGTGGGTGTGGCTTTGACACACCCACAGCATCCAGAGCATCTAGAGATTTTACTGCCTAACTTGTCATGATTTTGAAGCTTGATTTTATAAATTAACAGATGTTTTTTAATGACTGAAATTTGCTCTGCACACTGGCTTAAAATGCAGATTTTTTTCACATTAAAGGGACTTAAAGTAGGTCATATAACAAAACACAGCTGAATGCTTGAGCTGCTCCACACCATTTAGTAAGCAATTAAACCTACAGGGATTTTTAAAGGTCAAGTGTAATAGATCAATTTTTTAAGCTATATCTTATCTGATACTACCAAAGTCCACAGTGAGCTGAAAGGGTGAGTACCAGTGTTCAGTTTGGCAGCTATTTTTAATTTTAGTCTTAGTCTTTTGTCCTTTAATGAAATGCATTTTAGTTTTAGTCACATTTTAGTCATTTCCACTCTTTTTAGTTTTAGTCTAGTTTTAGTCCATAAAAAGTCCTCACATTTTACTCTTTACTTTTATTCCAAGCATTTATTTTCTGGCCTAAATCTGGTACCAAATCATGGTAGTGTGTTCTATACACCCTGCCAAACCTGCGGTCCCTGCTTTCTACAGATGAGAGGCAGAAGAGATACAGATACATTGTTTTTTTGACAGATTAACCCACAGTAGAGAAATATCATGGATTTTGAATGTCCGACGAAAACTGCATTACATTTTAGTCTAGTTTTAGTCATCACAGATCTATTTTTGTTAGTCTTAGTCTAGTTATTGTCATGAAAAAATGGCTGTCAACGAACATTTTTAGTCATAGCTTTGGCTGACGACATTAACTCTGGTGCGTACAGATTTGGTGTGGGGTTGGTGCAGATCCTCCATTCATGTCTAGATTGATATCACCAAGGGTTGCCAGATCTTCCATTTTCCAGCTGAGTTGAGCTACTTTTTACGTACTGGCGTGGGTAGATTTTTTTGTTCGTTAGTTGAGCTGACCCCTTGTGTTTGAGTATTTAATATCCCTAGCACAGTGGTCACCAACCTTTTTCAACTAAAGATGTATTATGAGGTTAACAGAGAAAGCAAGATCTACCCACATGAGTTTATTAAGAAACATTTATATATTGATACTTTTTTTGTGAATAATAAAATTGGTATTTAAAAATATATGCAGCCTAATATTTTGTTTTTTTTTTCAGTACAGATCCCAGGGGTCTCCTTAGTGTGCTAAGAAGGGTGACAAAAAGTCAAAGGGAAGATGGAGGAAAAAGGAACAGAAATAAAAGTTAGGCTTTTGTCATTAAAATCCTACATATATTCTATACTTGATTTATCTAATCACTGGCAAGAATATTAAACATCTGTTAAAATTAAGAGAGCTTTTTAGAGGAGATAGGCATTTCTTAAGTTCTCTTATCACAATGTACTAGAAATTTTAAAGGGGGCATATTATGCAAAAAACACTTTTTCAGGCTTTTGGAACAAGAACATGTGCTCTGGCCTGTCCACAATCCTCTCAAGTACCAGAAAAATCCATTCCCTCCGTCCTTCTCTTTCTCCACCTTTCAGAAAATGTGTGCTGAAACAAGCCGTTCTCAGATTTTCCCCTAATGATGTCATGTGGGGAGTTAGCACCGCCCCTAGGTTTGGTTAGCCCTCCCCGCTTGGAAGAAAGTTCCGCCCTCCATTAAGCCACACCCATTTACTGAGAGGGGTGGAGTCAGGGGCAGAGTCAAACAGCTCAGTAAGATTTAAAGCCACAGACACAGAAACAGCTTGTTCTGAGCAGGATTGTTACAGAGGAGCTTTGGACATACAAAAATTTAATACTGGAGTGTTTGTTTTTTAGCAGCAGACTTCACAGGCATGTTTTGTGGACCTCTGAGACAAATATAAACGTGTCTTAAAGGGGTAAAACATGTCCCCTTTAAAGAATTTTTTAAAGTGGGGTCCCACAAAAAGCAAATGATATCGGGGTCCCAAGTGAATTTTGGATACCCCTGGTAATATCTTTTTGAATCAGACATCAAATACAGATGATACTGTGCATGCATGAATAAAGCACATTTTCATAGTCTGTCTAGTTTTTTCTTACTGGAAAGTTAAAGGGTGAAGCGCACATTTAGTGTTAAAAATCTACTTGGAATGCCTAAAAGATCTACCAGGATTTCTCAGTCTACAGGTTGGTGACCCGAGCCAGAAATGTCTGTTCTGCTTCAAGGATGAACTGCATGATTTTGAGGTCAAAGGTCAAGATTATTGGGCCTTATTTTCATCTCTTGCTTGTGGCTGAGATATCTCATGAGTGCTTGGAGGGATTTTATTCAAGCTTTGCTTGAATGTCCGCTCTGACTCAGTGATGAACTAAATACATTTTGGAGGTAAAAGGTCAAGGCCAAAACAACCCAGCACTGTCTACCTCATTTTCTGTTAAAAGTTTTATACCTTAGGGAGGGGGGCATAGAATTCCCAGGTGGTAGTTCTAAATATGTAAATATCCAAATGCAAATCCCTTAATTTGCCAGATTTGGAGTGATGTAATTCTACTTGCAGACAGATTTGCCTTAAAACAAACAGTTCAGAGTTTTCCTTTTTCAGTCTACCTTTATGTCTTGTATGAAAAGGTCTCCGCTGTTTCCAGTTTTTCCATTTCTCAATGGCAGTCATGTCTTTCTTTTGTGCAGGAAGTCGTTTTCCAGAACAGGTAGGCTCCCATTTCTTTCAGTGGTTGGTCAGCTAATTATGGTCAGAAACTTTTGATCTTTTTTCTCCCACACAGAGAACACCTGTCCACTGCAGCTCATGCCAATGCCGCATGTTGTGCCACCAGGGCTTAAAATTAACATTCCCCAACCTGCCAAAAGACTAAAATTGGCGTCTGCTGTGTCAATTCTACCTTCACTGGCAGGTAAGCTTTTGATTTTCTTTTCCTGTATGAACCCAAAGATTCTCCGATACCGAGGCTTTGACAGCCATGGCCTCTTTCCCACTTTTTTTCTCAAAGAAATATTACAGAACGCACATTTTTTAATTGACTATTGATTTCCGTCCATTACTTTCCTCCCTGGTGTGCTGTGACAGTCACTATGAGGTCCAGTGAGGTTGAGACGGCAGTCAATTAAGTTCGGTTCTCCACTGCGTGAGAGAAGCTATTTTGTAGCTAAAGCGCATACTGCAGCAGCATAGTAAATGTGAGAAAAGAGATGGATTGTGTGACTACATTTCCATAAACAGTCAATCCTCTTTCACACAAGGCTGCTGCGAGTGTGATGCATACAGCTGTACTGAGAGCACCACACTCTCCTGTCTCCATCTCACCAAATCATGACAGAATGACTCATTTACATACATAGGTAGAGCTGGTGTTAAGATGAAAGAAGCATACCAAACAACAGTGTAGATTTGGTCATGGGATTTGGTGGGGGGGGGGGGTATGTGATATGCTATATCACATATTATTCACATTATGCCCCAAAATATCACATATTCACATTATGCCCCGATAAATCGGTCAGGCTGCAGTATACTTTGATGGATAATTTTAATTGAGAGGAAATCTCACTGTTATAAAGTTTGTGGTTCTGATGTTTTACTGTTTTATGTTATAATAACACACTATGCTGCTGAAACATAAAATAGTATTGCCTGAATCAGGTTATTACTTGTGTTATTATAGTGTTTTATGTTTATTTTATTCACTTTAAGAAAAAAAAAATGTAAATTTGCAATGAAGTTCCTGCAGTAAAATGAAATCAGCTTTTTGCCTAAAAAGTCGCCATTTTGATGAAAATGACTGATTTTCAAATGTTGATAAAAAACGAATGGAATAAGCTTGGGTTAAACAGATTTTTTTTTAAATTCAAACTGAAGGTTTAATCTTTCCTATGATGTATACATTGTCTAAATAATTATATAGGCATAAATAAGTGAGGTCTTAAAAAAATCATTAAATTAGGTCAAAAAATGCTGGTGCTGGCTGTGCTGGCAGGGAAAGAGTTAAAGAGCTTATAGTTTCGTAGGGGTGTCCAAACTTTTTCCACTGAGGGCCACATGCAGAACTGCCACCTCCATACACCTCTCTGTCAGCTTTTTGCAGTAAGTAAAACCAACCAGATAAAAGTTAAGATATGCTTATTGATTGAGTATGCTAAAATGACGAGTTAGTAGCTGACGAGTCAAAAGCCAATCATTGTAAGGATGTTGAAGAGGTCTAGTGGGTCCTGGCTACCACTGACTCCTGCTCTGGAAAGCTATTGGTACTACTATTTGCTAATGTAGTAAACAAGGGCACTGTAAACTACAATGTTGTAAATTTTTTTTGTTCCTCAGCCTCAATTAAAATAAATTTAGATTTCCCCTGTATTCAGCAATTAAACCAAAGTTCCAGCTCTGAAGAATGAACAAAGATCTATTTTCAGGGCAGACCTGCCCGTATACCTATGTAGGTTAATACATTCATTAACAGGTCTGGTTACTCTTGAGACTGAGGCAGGCTTGCTGCTCTCCCCCAAAGTCATCATTGCATCCATAAATCCCTTCAGGACTACCTCAGATGAGACATTTACACAGTTAATGCAGGCAACCCCACCTCCTCCTAATTTGATGGATTTCGACAGGATGGAGTAAGGGTCTCGATATAATATAAATTTCCCATTTCAATTTCCCCCCTAAGCTTCCCCTCCTCTGATTCCCATTCAAGTTTAAAAAATGGGCACAGTGAGAGGAAATCCATTCGATCCGGGCCCACGGGCTGCTTTCAGGGGCTCCTAAACCTGCATTTCTTCTTTCTCCATGAATTTATCGCCTGTCTCACAGTCCTTTGTGCTGCAGCAAAAGATGAGTGTCAAATCTCAAAGAGCTAAGACCAAAGTGAAAGGTACTCAGCACCACTTTTGGAAATATCTGCCACTTGCCACACACATAATGTTAAACTGGAGAGATCAACCACAGTAAATGGTAGTGACAAACCAAGTCTGTGTGGGGGATGCTTCAAACCACAAGAGAGTATCAGTTAATTAAAACTTAGGCGCACAAAAGGAAGCAATGACGGACCTTTAAGAACTGCAGAAAAGGATACTTAACAAACAAGACACTGAAGATACCCTGATCATTTTTTGTGGTACCAATACTGATCATTGCTGAGTGAGATCAACAAATACTGATAGAATCATTCTGTGTTTTGATATAGCAGCTGGTAAAGAGGTCAGTCTACTTAGCATTGCAGTGTCCTAACAACTCCCACAGGTGGCAGCCTAACCTGATGAAAGGAGCTTAAAGGTCATCCTTTTTTTTTTTTTGCAATATCATGTTTTTACTGACTTTGTTTAACAGAGCAGTATAAACATCCGTAGAAGCTATGCAGCAAGTATCCTATAGTAAGGGCGACTGAAATGCAGAACATCATGATGCATTTAATTCCCGTGTTCATTAACGAGAATTAAGTAACTCAGTAAATAATAGAGTGAAAAAATATTAAGCACAACAGGCCAAATAGTGCAAATAATCAAATGATTAAAAAGCAAAAAGTCTCAGAACATTAACTGATATAAATGTTCTATTTCGCTGGGAAAACAAATTTAACTGTTGCACAACTGTGTTTATTCAAATGTCTCACCAAAACCCCAATGTCCTATTATTGAAGTAATATTTGAACACATCATGTAATTTTACTTTTCTCTGTCAGTCATTTTTCTGATTGAACCTTAAACACATTGGAATTTACCATGTTAGCTTAAGAACTAACAATTAATAAATATTTGCAATCAAACCTTAAAATCTTTGTTGTTAATAGATTTATTGATTGTAATTAATCCAATTTCTGTCACATTTAAAATTCGACTATTTGCATTAAAATATGAGTTTGCTTCATTTTGGATTTTTGTACTGCTTTAAACTAAGGCTGGATGAAGAACTGTTTTAATTTTGAAAGAAAATTCTGAACTTCAGGCCAAAGATTATGACATGAGCTTACCCATGGACAAAAGGGTTTGTTATGGATTAAAGGAACATTAAAAAGGTAAAAGTTAGGTATTACAAAGTGAAAATGACCTTTAACTTGTCCACTGAGCTGTCTGGGTTTTTCAAAGTAAAATGAGGCATTAAGGAGCAGTGGTGGAATTATTCTAAATCACTGTGGCTGAGAAACAGTTGGAGTGGCTTAACTTAAGGGGCATAAAGCATGAGACTGATACAACAATAAATTGCTCTATTTATAAACCTTAATTGCAATTAATGCAAAAATGCTGACAGTCTTATAAATGAGCTACAATACTATAATCTGGTGGTTTTAATGAGGATTTTAACATAAATTTCAACATTGGATTAACATTTCTTTACTAAAGGATTAACAAATAATGTGTGGGAAATTTTAACACGGCTACTCAAGTGAAAGTGATCAGCAGCTAGAACAGGTGATCATACTGATGACTTCTAGCATAATTACTGAAATTTTCTAATATTGTCTGAATGTTTAATCAATATGGGCTGATCGTGATTGGCTGCGGATCACCATGGGTCACAGCACATTCTTACACTGATGGCAGCGGTTGCTATGGAGAATTGGCTATCAGTATTAACTAAACCTACTGATACATATCCATATCCATTCTTACACCACCGACAAAACAATAGGAGCAATCGTGCAAGTAAGTGCCTTGCCCAACACGTCAACATGTGATTGCAGGAGATGGGGATTAAATCTGAAACCTTCAGATTGCGCAACTCTACCTACTGAGCCACAGTCACCCATAATAAACAAGTGTAGCGAATTGTTAGGATGTAGCTGTAGTATAGATGCAGTTCTATCTGAACAGGGCCACTTTTCTTTATTAAATCAAGAGCACCACTGAAAGATTCTTTTAGCTTGGATTTTGCACTTCTCCAGACTGGCCTCTGCATGAATTTTATCCAACAAGCTCCAGTAATGTACGGCAGCATTTGCCTGTCGAGCTCAGGTTACTAATGGTGCTGCGCAGACGTACAATCTCATTTTGTCCTGGTTCTCTAATTGGCCTGTTGCAGTAGTGACAGACAAAATTCATCTAACCCAGTGCTAATTTGATAGCTATTTAAAATCTTTGTCTCAGTTTTAGTCTTTAGATTAAATGCCTTTAGTTTTAGTCACATTTTAGTCATCTTTAACTTTTATAGTTTTAGTCTAGTTTTAGTCGACAAAAACCTCAAACATTTTAGTCCAGTTTTAGTCCATTAAAATCCCTCACATTTTAGTCGTATTTTTTGTCCAAGCATGTATTCTCCGTGCCTAAATCTGGTTCCTAGTCATGTTATTGTGTTCGGTGCACCCTGCCAAACCTAAGGTCCCTGCTTTCTACAGCGGAAAGGCAGAATAGCTATAGATGCATCGTAAATTGACGGATTTACCCACAGTGAAGAAATATCATGGATTTTCAATGTCTGATGAAAATTAAATACTATTTTCATGAGGTTTTAGTCATCGTGGCAAACACTAAACGTAATTATGTTCAGTTTTATTAATCACAGATCTATTTTTGTTAGTCTTAGTCTAGTTTTTGTCATGGAAAAAGGCTGTCAGTTTTACATTTTTAGTCATAATTTTAGTCACCAAAATTAACACAGGTCAAATCTGTTTTCAGAGGTCCTGCCCTTCCCAAATGCTTTCTATGGGAGGTTTCCAAGATGAATGTGAAATCCCATGCAATGAATATATACTGTAAATCAGTCTATCTGGCATGTCAGGTTATTATTGTTGACGATATCAACACCAAAATGAAGATGAATGTAGAATTAAGGTTCCTGTACATTTTAGAAAATCTCACTAAACTGTAGTCTGTTGGGTCTCTTTGGAAAAGCTCTCATCTGCAATGTATTAAGAACAAAACTGCATTTGATTGTGGGCTGATTAGTTCTTACACCTTAAGAAAAACTATCTCTATCTTGTACCTTTGCCATTTCCTCCCATTTGCACAAAATCAGATGTTTTATAATCACAAATATTTAGGTAGCAGGTTGGCATAGTTCCAGGACTTTCTGAAATGTCAGTGGAGGATTTGAAAGTAGAAATTCACTTCTGGAGCCGGACTCATTGAAAAAATGGCCTTGAGCTCTGGACTCTTTGTATTTCCTCCCGCTCTGTCATCATCAGTCTGCCTCAGAGCCCTCCTACCTGTTTCCCTGTTTGTCTGTGTTTGCAAAAACTTGATAATGAGTTACATCAAATAATGCTCAGGTCAAGGTTGTTACATCCATAAGCAAAAAGTTGTTGAATTGTCAGTTGCATAGAGACTATTTTTGACAAGAGGAAACTTTCAGCAAATCAGCATTTTTTTCAAAGCGCCACAATAACACAGAAGTATACATCTTCAAATAGCTCCGAGAGTCTTTAAACTATCACTTTTGAATAACCTTGTGATGTCTTTCACACTGTAGCCCTTTCTTGTTTTCCTTCCTTCATCTTGAGACGTGCACGTCTGATCGTGAACACAGAGCCTCCCCTGATGTCTCCTTGTGCTTCTCTGTTTGCTCTGAAGTGGAGGCTTCATTCCTTGTGTTGCACTCTCCCTCTCTCCCTCCCTCCTCTCACTCACCCCTCACCAAGGATGTCTTCATCACTCGCTGCGCTCTCCTCCCCACCAAGGTCCCTCCTTTTTGAGCGTGGTTGACTGAGGAGGCGACAGAGGAGAAACAACTTCGCCTCCCCAGAGACACGCTGCTGATTGTACAAAAGGATGTGAAAACCTCTTTGTCGCTACCTTTTACCTCAATATCACCTTGCTTGTTAAGTCTCCGTTCCTACAGAGTGATCTCCCTAAATATAGTTTCCTGCCTTCACCGTATATTTGAGCAACTTTGGAAAACTTATCGCACTGTTGTCTTTTCCTCCATAAATGAATCGATTCCTCCGCTTAAGGAGATGATGTGTTGTATTTTAAGATGATTTCATTTCTCGAGAGACTAACCCAAGGGCATCTGTAGCTTAAAAGAGGTCAAGTAAAAAGACGCAGAGAGGATGAAAAGAGCCGGAATCGCTCCCTAGTTTGCAATATCATTTCAGCCCTGAGGAGCAGGTATATAATTTGATTTATTTTTAGCTGCGTGATATACTTTTGCAGGTAGAGAAAGAAACTGTACATGGCTGTGAGATTAACTCTGTCACCGATGGTCTATTTGTTACATCTGCATACATTTAATTACACTCAATTCTCCTTACTTAATTAAGCCCACAGTTTAACCCTGAGTGCTCTGTTTCAAAATATTTCTCTATATCAGTTCAATTCCCTTGAACTGTTTTGATGAATGTTAAAGCCCAACCTGACCATTACACCAACAGAGATTGTAATGACACTGTATTCAAATGCACGGACTTTGATATGGGGTTAGCCCTCCTTTTGCAACTATTACGGCCTTGGCTCTTCTTGAAAGGCTTTTCACATGATTGAAAAGTGATTCTGTAGCCCATTCATTCTGCAGAGCATGAAGTCAGGCACTGATGTTAGATGAGGAGGCCTGGCTTGTAACTTCGATTCCAGTTTATCCTGAAATTGCTTGATGGGGTTTAAGTCAGGGCTCTGTGTGGGCCAGTCAAGCCCTTCCACACCAGACTCATCAAACCATGTCTTTGCAGTCCTTCCTTTGTACACAGTCATGTTGGAATAGAACACACACTTGCAACAAAGTGGGAAGCCTAGCATTGTCACCAATGGACTTGGTGAAATAGGCTTGCATGCAGCTGCTCGGCCATGGGAACCCATTACATGAAGCCCTGCCGCTCAGTTTTTATGCTTACATTAATGCTGATGGATGTTCAGAAATCTTCAGAGCATTGGCAAATTTTGCGCACCATGCGCCTTAGCAGTCATTGACCCTGCTCTGTGATTTCACATGGTCTTCTGCTTTGTGGATGAGTTGCTGTTGGTCCTAAACGATTCCACTCTCTTATAATATCACTTACAGTTAACTGTGGAATATCCAGCAGGGCTGAAATTCAATGATCTGTTTAATTGCAAAGGTGGCATCTATCAAAGTGCCAAGCTTGAAATCACTGAGCTTTTTAGAGCAACCCACAGATGTTTGAAAATGAAGACTGCATGGCTAGGTTCTTGATTTCAGACAAATGTGGCAATGGGTCTGATTCAAACACCTGAATTCGATAATTCTAACGAGTGTGGGCAAATATTCTTGTCCAGATAGTGTATCTGAGTGCCGACTCTTCAGGTTTTTATCAGTATCACTGATACAGGCTTAGGTGATATCTGCAAAAATCCTGATTGGAGCATCCCTACCATGAATAGTCATAATCAACAGTCAGCAGTCTAATTTGTGGAGGAAAACATCAGATATGGCAATGTAACACTTCAGGACTATGTGTAGTGCTGTTCTTTTCATATGTTTACCTGTCTTCTGCAGGAGTGTATACCATTATTTTACACCAAGGTTAGTAGGTAGTACAGTGAGGTTAAATCCCGTTTCTACCCCTTAGCCCTTATCTTAGTCCTTCCCCTTGGTTTTGCGCTTTCATGTCAGGTGAAGGGGGGTCCCGATTCTCTTTTGAATCATGGGCTAAAGCCAAGGACTACATAGCCCTTGAAATGAAGTTTTTGCAGGACCACACTTGAAATCGAGGGGTATGATGAATTTCCCACCATGCACTGTGTTCACTTGCAAAATGGCACAATGGATACAGGATACAACAAAGGAGGCGTATAAATGTTTTGGCAGTGATTATAGAAACCAGTTGTGTTTTCTCATATATTCAATATTTAGCTACTGGGGACAGGAATTTTTGTATTTATGGTATTTACAGTTGTAAATGAGCTTTATTGTCACATCGGATGCACTGCTTATTGGCAATGTGCGATACTGAACAGCAATCAGGTGGCATCTCATTTCTAAAGGGAATGTTTTCACCCCTACCCCATATCACTCTGTTTCAAGGGGAAAGAGGAAGGAGTAGACGAAGGGGAAGGGCTAAGGGGTAGGAATGGGATTGTTATGGTATAATGGCTAGTTATCAAATCCACTATGGAGAAAATGAACCGGAAGTACACTTGCAGAAACATCATCAAGTGCTATCTTATAAGAAAGCAACAACAGAAGAGTTTACTGTCGTTGGTGCATTTCCTCTACAGGAGGTTTCTTAAGAGACTTGGAGCTTTGGAAAGCCCAAAAGACTGCTCCTGCTTTGGGGTAGCACTGACTGAAAAAAAAAAAAAAAAAAAAAAAAAAAAAAAAGTGGGGTGAATAATGCTAGAATAGGACATTTATTGAAAGTATACCTTGCGCTTCAGTTTTAACTATGGTTCTTCTGTTATAGCCCTATTTGTGGCAATATTCTGAATAGATCAAGAGCCCGACTGAACTATACAGAAATGAAAAAAAAGAAATATTAATCACAGGAGGACTTTTTTTTAGATAACTCTTCCTCAAACACACCAAGACCCAACCCTATTTGTTCCAGGCTCTACTGGCAGAGTGGGATGCCTTTAGTTCTTACACTGGGACAATTGGAACACATTCTGTTTATGACTTAATGGCACATTAGTAATAAGAAAATTACAGTTATAGCATTTTAAAGTTTCATTTCAAATTAAATTTGCATTTCATTTAGAATAATACAATACAATTCCTAGGTTCTCTAAAATGTGTGAATAAATTATCTGGTATGAAATGCAATAAATAATTAGTTGAAAGAAAATCAGCAGTTCTCAGAATTATGTAATTTATCTCAACTGTTTGAAATTTCTCTCAGATAATAAGAACCAACGGCTCTGACTTGTTACAACTGAGTTATGCATGCACATACCTAAGCTGGTGAAAATACATTTCATGCTTCCCTGTTTTATATACACATATTATAAATTAGAGGAAAGGACAGAATAATGTTTTGGGCCATCAAGAACAGCTTGCACAAGTCTCTGATTTCTCCCAGAGGGAATAAGCATCATCTTTTAGAAAGATATTTCCTCATCTGGTGTTGTAATGTTCTTACAAAGTGCCATTTACATCTCCATCCTAGAGCTTCATGTATGCAAAACTGGGTTGAGGTCTGATAACGCCAAAGGCTTTAACACATATGTTCACATATTCACAATCACACATTTCTTTTACCCATCAGACCATTCTGTGTCCATTTTTGCCTCATGGATGGGTCATCACTATTCTGCAGCGACTGCATTCCTCCACTCAGGACAGATAAAGACAACCGTACAATAAAAGGGATCACACAGAACCACTTATATTGATCTGAGCCTTTCCTCTAAGAGAACAAGTGGACCCAAACCATACCAGAAAATGGCCCCCAAAGCAAATAAGAACCACGAAATGGCCTCCCAGTAGGGGGCAAGCAGCCTGGCTCCTATCTTCAAAAAAAGTCTTTATAACACTCCCCATTGTGAGACTTTTTGGCTGCTTTGTGCCTGGTGGACTTAAATTGAGGATTTGGAAGCAATCTATGGGGATTGTAGATGGCAGCTAATCTTTTCTGCTATACAGTGCCACGCATTAAAATGAGAATCAATCACTGTGCTTCAATAGAATGGCCCTATGAAAAAGACTGATGATGTTATGATGGAAAGAGATTATTTTTTAAGTTGGACAATTCTGCTTTCTTGGGAGAATCCCAATCCCTATGATGCTGTCCTTATAACAAACAATATGGCAATGTAGCTACCAATGCAACAATGCAGTGCCATGGTACCAGCAATAGCTGTTGTACAAAATGTAATACTAAACAACTAAATAACAAACATGGACCTATGAATGTGTATCAGCCCAACCAGTTAAACTATAATGGCTGAAATGAAATGCCACAATTACAAGTGGTGCAATGCAATGCTTCACTGAGGAGGAGCAAGGTCTGATAACATCATATAATAATCTACAAGTGTGAATGAAGCTCAAATACCTTCCACTAAATATCTAAATCAAACACTTAACCAGTAATACACCATGCCCCACATGGGTCTAATAAGCTAGGTCCATAATGGGCCCTAATACCCTCATTTAACTCTCTTTAGACCTATATAGCAACAGTGTTTTCTGATAAACTGATATGCCCATTTCTAACCCATCTGTTTGAACATGTTGGCTCCACAGCTGATGCTTTATAACCAGCAAAGGGCCAATTACCCCACTTACATGCTACTGTACGTTAACATGAATTACAGCTTTTTCAAACTGACAGACAGTTATGACAGACAATTGTTTTCCATTAATCAAGAAAGGCTTTGATATGGGCAGTTATATTTATAGAACAAAGCCAACAACAATGACAGTTGTCAGAATAAAGCTGAGCATAAACAGAATAGATCAGAGATGCAAAAATTGCATTTTTAGCAGGAAATACTTCTTCTACAGCTTGCAGTGTGACACCTGTGGTCAATTGAATTGCATATCAGAGCAAAAACCAAGCCATAAGGTCAAAGGAACTGTCTGCAGAGCTCAGAGACAGGACTGCTGCAAGGCACAGATCTAGGAGAGGCTACAAAAAAGTTCTGCTACACCATACACCTCCATAATTCTCAAATGGGAGAAGTCTGGCACAACCAGGGCTCTTTTCTGAGTTTTTATTGGCCCAAGGCTGACTTATGTGGGAGTAATTGGTTTAGTATGGATGTTTTATGGCTCTGTGGTCCCTATATGTATTTATTTGCTTTTTAATGACAGGGCAATACTTAAGATATTTATTTTGAATTATTTCACGGGCCCCCAGGGGTGCCCAGACCCCAGTTTGAGACCCACTGACCCAGGACTTCTACCAGTTACAGCCAGTCGTAATCACAGGGGATTGGTAACTACAGGCAATAAGTCTGATCTGCTGATTATGCATTTTAATAAAAAAATATTAACAATTGGTTGCCATTTAATCAGGGCATCTCTAGTAATCTGTTTATATAAATAAAAATATAGAACCCACCATGACCAAATACCTTTGCAAATGCATCTGTAGTTTCTGTCATGTGATTAACTAGTGCGACCTGAAGTGATGCAAGCTAACCTGTTGATATTCCCCTTTTAAGTGTTCACCTTATCTCTGCAGTGATAAATAGCACTCTGTTACAAAGCTGAGAATATTTCACTTCTGCAAACTATTTAATTCTGTTCACACAAGCTCAAACTTTTTAAAGGTCTCCAGATCTCAGACTGTCATAAAAACACAAAGGATACAAAGCACATTAATATATAATTAAAGGAAGATGAGCTTTGTTCCACATCTCCATAAAAATATCTTACATAATACCATTATTAGATTAAAAAGGATAATAATTGTCTGTTTCTTGTTTCTTGTGCTCCTCTGCTGGATGTGGAGGTAACCGCCACATTATTATGAATTAATAAACGGCTGCTCTGAGACAACACCCCTCATCCTTCAGACTGTGTTCAGGGAGAATAAGAGAGACTGATTCACGGCTCCACTGTTGCAGTTGGAGTTAGCTTCAGAGTGTCACTACACCCAGCTGCTAGTAAACAAAACTCTCGAGCCCGGTGTTGCTCTCAGGGAGCAGTAACATTTTATTTTCTGACCAACTGCAGCTCATACCGAACACTCACGACTCTCCTTTTTAAGGCAGCACATGCACGTCGTCTCTCTCCCTCATCACTGAAAACACTCACAGATACACCGTGCCGTATGCTCCCAAAGGAGACGCAGCGCTCTGCTGTTTTCCCACATTCACAGCAGACACTAGAATAAACAAGAAACAGCAGACAGGATGTACAGAGTGCTCTGAAGGTAGGAGCTCCAAAGTAAATATATAAGCCACAGTTGGAGGATTCAGCATTAGAATCTTAGTGTGATGCCATCTGTCATTCAGTTGTTTCTGGCTTAATTTAGGGCTTTAAGTTTCCTGCAACATGATTAAGTATAGGTGATCAATAACTATCAATGCATATTTAAAACACCATAGCGGTCAATGAGATTAGTAAATAAAGACTGCATTTTTATTGTACAGAAATATTGAGACATTTTCTATGCAGCAGGTATGGATTTGGCTGCTTTGCTTCTGTTTCATTATTACCTTTTTCATTGACAAATTACCGGTTAATTTCGCATTTTATTACAAAACTGATCCCATGAAAAAACTGCCCAGAAACTATCACTTAAATGTAGTTAAATATCGGGAATTATGGATTGTTTGTCCAAGAAAATCTACAGTGACCCTGAAGGTCAACTGTGAAAATATTAACAAATATTTTATTAAAGTTAAAAAGTAAATGAATGAAATGCTTGGAAAATATAAATAGAAAAGATAGGATGCAAAATCAAATAACAAAATATGAGAAATATTAATTGCAATGTTATAAATATAATGAACATGTAAATATGTAAAAGTCCTTGCACTTCTTTATGTTGGCTCTGTTTGTGCCATTTCCCAAATCTGTTCCTGTCTGCAGTGACACAGAGGGCCACATCACAGGCTTTGTATGGCTCTTTCTCTATATTACAAGTTACTCAAGCCATCCTCTGCATAGTCTAAGAGTTTAGACATGTGCCAAATTTTGATTCACTGACAAAACAGCTTGCTATTGGTTGTCACAGACCATCAAAAGCATTGTGGGGTACGAAATGGCATTTAGAATTAGCTGCTAAAGGCAGAAATTGTCAAAAAGGGATATAAAATGGATAACAAGACATTTAATATTAGATTTAATGGTGTGAATTTAATTTTATGAGTCCCCGGAAAGTCAGCCAAATTCCAGGCTTGCTAAAAAAAATCATCTTCATCGGATTCAAAGGCATGGATAGCATCACTGGAATGGCAAAACTGTAAGAGGCTATGATTTATGGTTTTATAATAGCCTAATAATAATAATAATAATAATAATAATAATAATAATAACAATAATAATACATTTCATTTATAAGTGCCTTTCTCAAAAATCAAGGTCACCTTACAGTTAAAATCAAGTACAATAAAACAACAGATAAAAGTTTTAAAGTTATTTTATTTCTAATAACCTCTGTCTCTTCTTTCTGTTTACAACATCGGTGTCAGAGGGTTAATACAAGGCATATAATGTCGGAAAATACCAAACATAATTAATGTAATGCCAAAACATGTTACAAAAAGCAAAAATATTTAATGCCATACACACATACAGTTTTCGTGCAGGGCTATCATAGATTTTAACCATTTTTAACCATTTACAGCAGGTATGACTTGTTTCAACAAAGCAGTTATTTTTATAATTTTGCTCACATATTCATTATTGGGTTACAAGAAGGAAATAAATGATTATTGAAATTAAAAAGTCTGTTTCATACATTCCTAGCAGAGGATGTAATACGATGGAATGTGACTAAGTACCATAGCTGTACAGCTCTGACTACAGCGGTGCTGACATAACGGACTGATACCTGATGGGACAGATGGATGGACAGGATGTTATGAGATGTTACGTATTAAACTTTTCCATAGATATACATCCATGTCTTCAAATAACAGTGAAAAAACACACTTTTTGTCAGCGGGGGCTGTTGATGTGTTTTTGAAACACCTTTTTATGCTAACACTGATACTGGGATGTGTTATGAAGATAAATAATCAGTTAAAATTAGCTAACACATTACATCTCTAGCCTATAACCCACTAAAGGTGACCTGTGAACTACGTGACAAATCTCAAGTGGCACACAGTAAGTGATGTGTTTTCCATTACCCAGCAGAGGTTTGTCCAACTGAGGGGGTAAGTGGAGCTAACACAAGACTCTCTCTACAGCTCACTTGTGTGTGAAGCACCATATTGTGTTCTCTGATGTGTGTTAGGTGTATAAGGATAAAAAGACTGAGGATGTGATCCACAGTGTCCTGACAGGACATGACTGGACACATAGGCTCAACAAAATGAGGTCTAAAGCCTGATTCATGCCTTTGCATTTGATTCACAACATGGATTACTCTGTAGGTATGAACTCACTCAGAGGTCCACCATGCATCTCCACAGAAATGTAACTATGCATGAAAGTGACCACAAGCCCTGTGACTGGTCTACTAGGTAGCACCAGGTGACTGCAAGTCTAAGCAAGTCTACAGACATCCTTGTATGTATTATAACAGTATATTATATTGTATCTCCAATGTCTCCTCTCTTTGATTAGATGCAAAAACGATTAAATAATCAGCTGCTGCTCTGTCTATATCTGTTTTAACTCCAAGATAATATACTTGGTTTCAGCTGCTTTGATTTCCTGTACACAAACAAGCAGAAAATGTGGTGTCAGGATGGGGAACTGGCATAATAATCTCACTTCTGAGTAGCATTTAGGTGATTTGCAGAGCACATGGACATATGATAGCACAACTAGGCTGTGCTCACATCAGCATCGGTCACTGCCGCATAACTATGACATGGATTTAACACAGAAATATAAACCAGGCTTGAAAACAAACCTGTTATCCCAACTTATAGGTGAAGCATGGAGCAGAGATTCAAGGTTTAAGGTACATTTTCTGTCATTCAACGTGTTAAAACATGACTGGAAGCATTTCTTCTCCAAGGTCCATTGTTTAAGTAGATAAAAAATAATTTAAAAACCTCTAATAAATAACCTCAAAAGCCTATCTCACTACACTTTGTCCCACGTTAGTGAGTATGCCTGTTGCTGTTAGCTCTGAAGCAGCTGCACTGCTACACACCACCATTCTACAAGACGCATATTTTTTAAAGAGCAACACAATTGAAACACTAAACTATTGAAAAAGTTTGTGAAATGCTTAATACTTCGGCACGCTATACCATAAAATATACAATTACAATATAGCATATCGAAATTTAAATGTTTCACTGATATATAAATCACTTCTTCATAGGATAGGTGTGGATCATAGGAATAATTCTTAACAGGCAACAACAGACTCCTGTGTTGCCAACGGTTTTTTTTTGCAATTTAGACAGCAGTTTGTCAGCAATTTCTGTTGATGTAAAAGAAAAAAGCCGACAGCAAAAATACACCAACATCCAAGTTAAATATTCAAGGATTTGCATTTTTGTTGTTGTTATAAGGGTCATTTGACTTAAATAAATAATTACATTTATAACTCTACTATTGTAACTGCCCAAACTGTTTGCAATGTGATTTTCAAATGAACATTTCCTTTGTTTCCTTCAATGTTGAGTGCAAATAACATGAAGTAAATTAATGGCTCAAAAATGGTTTATCTTATACTAGGGTGAGCATATTTTCAAACATCCATTAAGAACAGTTAATCCTGTGTAGGGGTAAGTGAAAGAAGCTCAATCAAAAGATATTCACAAAAAAAGTTCAGTCTGTAACTCTCCTTAATAAAGGCAATTCAAGGCACAGTGTGGGATTTCTGTAGGATTAAATATTCATTTAATCTAACAAGATAAAATGTAGTTAACAATAGCTGAGTAGTAACACTTTAATTCGACCAAAATCCCACATGTATGGGTTCATGGCTGTGTTTCTATTCAGTTCACCTTGCAACAAAACCATGTCTTTCAATTCAAGCAAACCTTATACACAGCATTTTACACCAGAAAACTCAAAAAAAGGTTTCCACAAGCTCGATAAGTATTTTTTAAGCTGGTGGTAGCCGACTATTGCTTCACTGAAAGTGGTAGTAACCGTGCTACTTCCAGTTGTACCTGCGATTTGTGTTGTGTATTTCAACATGCCTTTATGAGTCGGCATTTCTGTCAAGGGTGACTGAAAACTGACTTTTATAAAAGTGTGCAAAACCTAGCCTATCTGTAGTCTGCTACCTCTTTAAAGGACTCTCCTGGAGCTCTATGGTTAAATGATGACTTCCTTTTCATCATGATAGCCCAGCCTGACATTACACAGCCGGGTCTGTTGTTTGATAAACTGGGCTGGCTCTAAGCGACAGCTGACAGGAGTCAGACAAATCAGTTATGAACTTTTTCTGTGGTGTATTTGCTGTTTTTCTATTGGTAACAGAAACATCCTGCACAAAACCATAGACTTATAAACAGATAAGTCAGTGTTGCAAGCCTGAAGCTTGAAAACAGATTTGCCCCAGTAAAACTGGATTGCATGGTCCCCACTGTCTAAAACATAACATTTTAAATATTTCCTAGAATACAATAAGTTACGAACATCTTATTGCTTAACTTCAGCCAAATACAGCATGCCACAGATGATTAGAATTGGTTTTAAAGTACTTGTTGAAGACTGCATGTTCTCTCAGTGTTCAGGAAACTGCTCAGGTAAGGGGTAATGCAGCTTCCAAACAAGTTCAGCTGTGACAAGTCTGACTAAAAATTGATGCCAAACCTGTTGTTTTCTCTTCAGGAAGTACCTGCAGACAGGAAACCATTTACAGGTAAGAATAATAATGTATCACTCATTCTTTTTATATTGTTTTGGTCTATTTTTGTAATGTTTACACCATTACTATTAATCAGGCCCAATAATTTGTCACCATGAGAATTCCGTGCATGGGTGTATACAGTGTATCCAAGTCGTAGATGATAAACAGTATTCCAGGCCAAAATATCGCCTCCTGGAGCCTTTTAGTGTACAGAATATGAGCAGATGATATGATGCAACCACCTTGTTTGTTGTTTGCAGTGTGAAATCTGCTGGTATGAAAACAGGCTTACTCATGAGGCTGCAGCCTTGGTGGGCATTGGTTGCCCTGCTGTTGAGTGCCTGCTGAATGTCAACTGAATGAGGCACTTGATGAGCTGGAGGGTAAAAATGGCTTTTTATTAATGCAGCCTTGTAAGATACAGTATTGGAGCTGATATGATTCCAAGTTTATGCCAGAGGTGAGCAATATGACCTGAAAATTGGACCACAACATGTCCTTTTTTCTCTTTGCGGCGTTGGTATTCTATCATGGGATTACCAAATTAAAAGGGGTGAAGCTTTTAATTCAGCACAACCCCCCTTCTCCCTCTAAAACAAGCCTGTGGTGCCATACTCAACTATGCATGGAGAAAATCACAGAAAGGTGCTTTATAAAGTCTCTGTGCTCTGTTGTCAGTACTCTACAGTTTGTTACTGAATCTGTGTTGTTTTTTCTTCTACTGAGTTGCAATAAGCTACTGAAAAACACCCCATTTCTTGATATGGCTATTTCATAATAAAAGCACTCCAAAAACATAACACCTTGGGACTTTTAGCATGGACAGCTTGCCAGAAAGAAATGTGTTTATCACAAAATTAACTCGGTTAAATGAACATACGATTAGCATTGAGTATACAGAGTATTGAAGACCACTTCTTTGAGAGCAACAGCTAACTTCTGTTAATCGTCTTGGATTTAACTGAGGGGTGATTTAAGCAGTTGTTTCAGCCATGTTAACAGAGCAGCATATGCCCTGCCTCGCTCAGCTCCAATCACACCATTCCAGCACATAGCGTGTTATATTGAAGCTCCGGCCAGACCAACAGAGGTTTGAACTTAAAGTGGGTAAGTTCTGCCATCAGGTGGCTCTCAATCAAAACATTAGCACAGTTCGATACAAACCAGTGCTGCTCAGCTCTACCTATCTCTGCACAACTCTTCTGTTTATTTCTTGTTTCGATCTGAAAAACGTTAACTGATGTTTTGGGATCATTTATGAATATCTCTTGAGGGAGAAAAGCTGTTAAAACTGTCTTTCCTGGTAGAACTGCAGGCTACTCACAAGGCATTCTGGCATTGCTCCTCCTACTTCCACATCTACCTTGCATTTTAAACTGCTGAACCTGTACAGTAAGTTTTATTGTTATATGGACGTCACGTTTACATTTCAAAGGTAATGGACTGGCTATATTCCATGCCTGTCAATAGACAAAGCAGCATTTTAAAAATGATTGCGCCAGTCTGAAAAATTCATCATCTTTTGAGGAGAATGAGGCAGTACTGTGGGTGTGGGTTCAGTTGTGCTGCAAGCTGGGAAACAATGGCTGCAGGCAAAGCAATTAGCTCAGATGCAGCTATAGCAGCTTACTGTGAAGTCAGGACTATTTTGTCAAGAAATGCACATGATTTACAGTTATAAATATGCTTCTTTTCCAGCAATTATTAGTGTGGACTTATTGCCGTTTTTTATATCTGGCAGTGTGGCACCCCTGGAATCCCCACCCTTCGTGGAAGCGTCAAGCAGGAACAGTACATGTTCCTGCCTTTCCTGTGCCTACAAAGAAGGTCTGAGGCAGAGGGAGAAGGGGCAATAAACCCAGAGCAGAGCGGGCATCATTGACAACAGAATGACTTTAATTAAGTCAGATGAAGAACAGAGGAGGAGCTGGGGTGGAGGAGGGTTGCAAAAAGCGTCTAATAGAGGAACAAGCAAAGAGTAGGCAAGCTAGGGTAGCATGAGTGTGATTATCCAATCAGTTGGCCATCAGCTGAGAATAGTACTCTGTAGCCTTTATGCTAATTAAAAAACAAAAACAAAAAAAAAACAAAAAACTAGACAACATTTCTGTACTAAAGACAAGTACAAGACTGCACTGAAATCTTCTCCAAGCTGCAAACATTTTTGCTTTCTTTCTTTCGTGACCTGCTTTTGGCAGGAGTTTGAGGCAAGTACAGGTATGATTTAGTTGTTCTGCAAGACTGTAAACAATGCTAATGAAGGCATTAGCTTGGCTGCAGCCATAGTTTCAGTTTTTTCAGACTGGGACAACATTTCTGTATTTAAAGACAACCAAAAAACACACTAAAGGTTTTCCTTGGCAGAAAATATATATTTTTTTACCTCTCCTGACCAGCTTTGGTCTGCATTTTATTCACCAACTGGCTCCACTGTTAGTAAACGGCAGCTGCCTCTCAAGCTCACGTTATATAGTTAACTCACTGGAGCTGTGCATGCCCACTATGTCATAGTGTCTTGCTTTGATTTCCTGTGTACTGGGCCAGAATCCACATGAATCATGCCAAGACCACCTCTCCAGGTGGACCTGGGCCTGCTGCGTGCAGTGCATTTGCATTTAAAATGACCAAACAGAACTGAACTTTGGGCACAATTGTATTTGAATCTAGGACCAAGCACCGAAATGTGAAGGCACCCTGTAAGGGACACCACAGAGAGAAATCATTTGTGGTAATTGTAATTCCTATTACCAAGCAGAGTTTATAACCCAACCTTAAAAATACTGAATTATACCTTTAAATGAAGGGACTGAAAAAATCCATAATGTGATGGTATTGATAGTGGTTTACCACGCACCACTAGTTTATCCCATCACCCACATGAAGGTTATTATAGCATGAGATGAGGCAGTACACTTCCAAACCCCACATCTGGAAGAAGTAACATCATGTAAAGGCAAAGTGGACATTTTTAAAGCTAAAATTCTCACAGTGTAGGAGGTAGAGAGAAAATCAGACAGAAACTCTTAAAAATCAACTAAGTGATGCACAGACTACAAGTTCAACGTTAGGTGGAGAAATCCTTGAGGAAGCCCATGGGTTGTTTATTTTTGCCTCAATTATCACCCCAGGGTTTAGCTCAAAGACAGACATTTAATAATTCATCTGCTCTTTGAATTCATTTCATTCTTTTTTTTCCTTCAGTGGGCTCCCGGCCAACATGTTTTATTAGCGCTGTGAGTTGCTCCCAACCAGCTACACTAAATGGTTGTGGTGGGACGAAGCGGGATGGGGTCATGCAATTTCATTACAAGAAAGAGTGGTTCATTTCCTGATAAATTATCCAAGAGGAAAGTCAGTTATGAAAAAGATACAGAAAAACAATTAGATCCTCCCATGTCGACACAGTTGATGAACTGTGCTGCTAAAAAATTCAACACTACTCCTTTTACGTCATCCTTTTTTGCACACAATCAAAGAAACTGGCTGCAATGCAGGTAAGACATTAAGTGTGATGAGCGGGAAGGTGACTCAGAGGAGAAATGAGAGAGTAATGAAGAATCACATCAAGGGCTCTTGAACAGTCCCCCATCGTGACCTGAGGGACGCTAACAGACGACACGGTAAACACTTCAGCGTACAACTGATGAATGTGAGAAAAAAAAGCTATCCTTTTCAAGAGCTCAAAATCAGAGAGGTGTGTTTGAGTCACTCGATTCTCCCCAAGATGATCACTTCCTGAGCGAGTGGAGGACACAGAACATCAAACCCCGCCACCCAAACAAGCCTCTCCACTCTCAAGCATCCTAGCTTGCATGTATTCAGTCACTCAGAGTTTCCCCACCAGTGCTCTAAACTGCTGTGTCTGCAGGCGTTGCCGTCTTTGGGCTCGCCTCGTACACCATTAATCCCACCCATTTATAACAAGCGCCTAAATATACACAGCGCTTAATTAAAGTTGGGCATCCATTATTGAAGCGAATCCCAGTTTTATGGGATGAGAACGTAATTAGTCCCTCTACACCTTAGCACTCATCTCAGTTTCTAGGGGTTATAAATATCAGCCCCTTTCCCTTCATGAAGGGTATCCTTTAGATTACATCCTCTACAAAAGGTTAGAAGAAAGGATTCCTGGATTTACGTGACATGATGTTTAAACACGAGGGCTATAAAGATGTTCCTCATTCAGCGTAGAGGAGTCACCACCCCGACGGTCATCTGATACAGACAACAACAAAACAACCTCAGATGTCTCGGACACTATCCACTGGCTCTCCAAGGTCAGGCTGCGCTCTGAGGAGACAAATAACCTTTCCTTGTAATCTTTGGAATGTCGTATAGGAATCACTTTGGGTAATAACAAATAATGACCCTATCTCTGCCATTGGGAAAAGAGATATTGATTTCTTTCACCCACCAAAGCTTGAAATTATGACCTTAGCTTTACAGGGATGGATAAGTCAACGTTTGCAGAATGATATATTTATTTTATGTTTGTTGACGAGGTGAAAGACTATCCTCTTACTGTTGAAAACACAACCTATTAGTCAGTAATAACATCACATATTGAGTACTTGAAACTGCCAGCTTCCTACACAGTCATCCTGACTGTTACAGAAGTACCACACAAGTTAAATAATCAATAAAATAAGATGAAGTGTAAGAAGTTACCATCTGAAATCGCTTAAAATTTTTGATTTAATAAGCATGCTTCTTAAGAGTTAATTCAGGCATTCAAGGGTTTTCATTATGGCATTGAACTTAGATTCGTACAAAACCTGATAATTTTGAAGGATATCAAGGAGTTTGTATAATTTAAATAGTAACTAAACCTCAGAGTTTCAGCTGATGTGCACCAAGCCTGGAATTTCAATAAGTGCCTTTAGATTTTCAAGGACAGAGTTAGTAGGAAAGTTGGTTAAGAAGTGCCCACTGCCCCCCTCCTATTGTCCCTTATCAGCCACAACGTCATATAGTTACTGCTGCTTTAAATGTGATTTTTATTCATAATGTCATAACTATTCAAGGTGGATTTACCACAAGCTACCTGAGAGTGGAACAATATATGTACAGTGCTTAACAAATTTATTAGACCACCACCCAAAGTAAGGTTTATGCCACAGCTGCCCTAAATTAACAGCAACTTTTCGGGGCTAGGGACCCCTTACAGCGCAGAAAATTTTCCAAGGACCCTCACGCTGATTAAACATGTTAACTGACATTTTTGTTGCCCTTTCATCAGAACAAGTCTTTTGTTTTGTCCTTAAACTCTGTATGCTTTGTTATTGGATGACGCTTTAACTTGGTTGGCTTCATGGCTTCATTTGCAAACACAGACACACAGCAAATTTTGGTTTTCCATCGCTGTTCTCAATGAAACCAAACTCCAGATAGCTGTTATCATATTTTCAGTTTAGCTGGTTTGGGTCTAGCATCACTTGATGAAGTGGACACGCTTTTATCATACGCTTTTATATTTATCCATTGGTTCTAGCTGGACCTGCACAACAAATGTGTACAGAGTAACATGACTGAAAGGTGAGCAGTGATAGATTTAGGTGGTATGTCTCATATCTGAGTTTTTATTGGCCCAAAGCTGACTTATGTGGGAGTAATTGGTTTGGTATGGTTGTTTTATGGCGCTGTGGTCCATATATGTATTTATTTGCTTTTAATGACATGGCATTACTTCAGTAATTTATTTTGAATTATTTCGTGGACCCCCAGGGGTCCCTGGACCCCAGTTTGAGACCCACTGATATAGAAGACACAAGTTTGTATGTTATCTGCTTTATTTTGTTCCAGTGTTTCAATGCCATTTAGCAGATGCTTTTATCTAAAGCGACGGGCATCTGAGACAGGTGTTCCTGGTATTAAGGACCTTGTCCAAAGGCCTATACTGTATAGCCATGACCAGGTTTGGACCTCTGATCTCCTGTAAAGATATGAAATGAAGGTGATGTAAATGGACGTGAGCATCTACAGTGCTTTTCCTGTCTTTTGACTACTCAAAGTGCTTTTTGCAGTGCAGGTCTGCTTACACATTAACACCCAGTTACTCCACATTCACACACTTAGGCCTCTTAGACTGGTAGGGCTCCGTGCCGGTTCCGCTTCCTGAACCTAAATTTGAACCGACCGGCACTTTCAAGCCGGGAAAAAAATTGGTTCTGAACCTGAGAAGCTGGTTCTCAGCTGGAACCAAAAATAGTTGTTTTTTTTTTCTTGGGAACTGTGACATCATCAGTGGGCGTGTCACATTCTAGGTTGTGAAGACGAGCATAAATTGGAGAAAAAGTGGTCTGAACATTTTGTCTGGGAGACAAAATGTTCAGTTGTGATCTTGGCACTGACAGAATTCCAGGTGAAGCTGGAGAGTTGTACAAGGAGGAGCACGCTATATGCCGAACTTGCGGAAGAGATGGCAAAGGCTATTTTATTAACTAAAGAAACTGAAGAATGAATACCAGGACAGCATGAAAGACTTGGGCAAAAGTGGTGCAGGACATGGTGATACATGTCCATCATGTCCTCCCACTTTGTTTCTGCTTAACTGGTGTGAACACGGGCTGGTTCGCCAGAAAGCACCAAGATTCTGAGTCTCCACCAGAGCCAGAGCCAGAACCAGAACCAGAACTGTGTCTGTCTGATGGCTGAGGCTGCTATATAGAGTGGCCATCAGAATGAACTAACCCCACTCAAACACACCCACCACTGGCACAGTAATGGGAACAAAGTGGGGCTCAGTGTCCTACCCTTGAGCCTAGGACTGAACCTGAATATCCTGGTTGAGAGATGACTGACTCTACCTAAAGTCTTCTCTAAGATGTGAGAGATTCTTAAGAAGAATTTCGTGATTTACTGTGTCTAAGAGAAATAAGTTGAACATTTCTCCATAAGCCCATATTAATGGGGATATAGAATATTGTACTTGCTTAACCTTTAATAGACATGCTTTTCCTGCACTTTTAGAAAATGGATCTAGGCCTATTAAAAACAGCCGGATCATCATCTTTGTAAATGGGCCATTTTCAGACCTTACCTATTCTGTACAACTTCTACAAAAGACTTTAAGTGAGCTAAAGAGAAAGAACATATTGTTAAGAGGAATTTGCAGCCTTGTATGTGTCCCACTTTACTGTCAGACCCATAGCCAACAGCAGAAGCCTATTGTTGCCATGAATGTGATGTTTTGAGTCTTTCCAAACAAAGGACTGCTCACAGTTTGTAAGAATTCTATTGCATTTTTGGAAACATGATAATCTCATTAAAGTTTCTCGGATAGACGTCAAAGCAGAGACTTTTTCATTCTTTGATGCCATTCAGCTCAGTCCTCTTCAATTAAACCGTAACAGAGAGGAGGAGGGTCAAAAGGCCAACTTGTCAGTGTATTTACATCTTGTTTTATGAATTCGCTGCAGACTGACACTGAACATGATTTGACAGGAAATTCAATATCGCTAATAAGGATCCTGTCAATCAAAGTATTGCAGCATTCTCTCACATTGAGCGTCTCATCTGTAACCATTCAGATTAGATGTTGAATTTGAACTTTGATAACTGCATGACTCCTCTCACATTATCATACAACAGTGTATCCATAATAACATTTACAGGTACAGAGCAACAAATCCACAGCCCATTGAGGTTAATACTATTTAATAGAATCCTGCTAACACAGTACATAATAAAGTGCCCTACTTATGGGTGCATGTTGGTAAAGTATGTTCCTAATTATCCAGATAAAAGCTTGCAGGTATCGGGGGGATTTGATGTATACAGTGCATTAAAACTACTAAATAAGCAAAGAGAATACACACAATTATTATGCCTCTGTGCCAGCCATAGCTGCTGCTGGAAGCATTATATTTCCTTGGGTTTTATATCCCTCCTGTCCAGCCCTTTGTTGTGAATGTGATATCTCAGGAACACTTTGAGGCACTTTCTTCAAACTTTGCACAAATGTCAGATTTGACTGAAGGGTAAATTGATTAGACACTAGTCAGTGTCATTGGGCTTTATGTTCATTCTTTGTTTTAAGGTTTTCAAGCCCCAAAGTTTAATGAAACCACTCGTATGGACTGTTTCCAGTAAATAGTCAGACTGCTCTCAATACAGTTTGTTCTTACTTTTCAAGGTAAACCCCGATCTTGCTTGTATTTCCACAGTCAATGTCTAGCTATGTTGCTATGGAAATTCTGTCTCCTTTAAAGCTGGATGTACACTGTACGAATTTCCTGCGATTCAGCCATGAATTTGGAGTCGCACAACTCCAAAGGGTGTTGTGCGACTCTCAGTCAGATCGGGCGTTGTTTCTCGTGCTGTGTACAGGGTCATTCGACGGCCAACCACGGCCCAACTACGAGCTTACGATCAGCTCCCGACTGGTCGTGAGGATATCTCACGTTAGATATTTTGGTCATACGACTCCAGACACTTCACAGTCAGAGCAGAAAGTTAGTTGCCACCCTCTGACACATCATAAAGGCTGGAATGTGAATGTCAGAGCTGTTCCTCGATCTCATTTTTGCATCTCACAGCACCAACTTAATCACTCAGTTTTTGCATTGCCATTTGGTTTGTTTACATTTGTGACTGCTGCACATGCAGAGCGCTGTGTGCACCTATTGATAACCCCACTGACTCAAAACAAGCAGTAGGAGGTGGGACAAAAATGCTTGACTTTTTGTCGGGTGGAGTCTTTACATGTCCTTGATTGTTGTTCACTTTTACACTACACAAGGTGTAACAATGGATTTTAAGGACTAACTTGACCTGTAACCCTGTAACTGTAAAATTAGGCTATAATCTTGCTGAAAATATGTAGTCCGACATTGAATCTTGTCTCCCCTCTCCTGGCTAGACGGATTGTAGGAGTCCAACCGGGCTACAACATTTGTGATATTGATCGCCTAAAGGCCAGAAAAATCAGCCGTTTATGTAGGAGTCGTGTCCAATGTGTGGTACAGCACTCTAACTTTTAGGCATGGATGGGCTAAAAACTGAGGCTACTTAAGGTGTAAATGTGGCAGGAAACCTGCCTCAGGACGTGACGGAGGATTGACACAGCTCAGGTCATGCTCTCCTTGCATATTACCAGGGGCATGGGAAAATAACTTGTTGAAAAAATGACAAAGTCCACTCCTTCAGGGCTGAGTAAGTGGTGGATGTGGTGAGGGAGCACAGCCCAGGGTGCCGTCCAGGCAGGTATTAGAGTTGCCATGACTTCCTGGTCATGCTGTGGACGTTCCAGGGGCCCAAAAACCACTGGCTGTTTCTGGACATATCACAAGGGGGGTGAAAAGACCATGTTGACCTTGGCAGCAGAGTGACAGACATGTGTCGACATCTGTCAAGCTTGACTGGCTGCCCTCCCCCATCTTTCTCGCCTCAGGTTGTGGCAAATCAATTCAATGATGGATCCTTAGCGCCCTACATGCCTAAAACCTATGAACATGACTGTATGAAGAAATTTCTGACATGTGTAACATACAGGTCTACCTCATTGTTTCTTAAATAGTAATGTTTCCCTGATCTGACTTTCAAATGCATTGGGCATCATGTGACTGCAAACAAATTTTTTTTTATAAAGCCAGCAGTATCAAAACTATTAAATTTATCATCATTACATGATAACAGGACCGTTTGGGTGGAGAAATGTCAGACATTTCCCCCTGAGGTCCAAGAGAAAGAGCAAAGACTTTGTAAACTTTCCAGACAGTGAAGGACAGTAGCTGAGGTAGCAAGAGTTCAGGGTTTAGCCTTTAAAAATGGATGATTGAATTTCTTGGCAGGGGATTCATTAAAATGATAATTCTTATTTATGAAGCCCTTTAAAAAATTAAAATACTCTCCATGTACTGCTTCCTATTAATTAACTTTTTTTCACGCTCATTTTCTTTCTTTCTCCTCCTCGTTTTTTCTTTACTTCCCACTGAACTTGACACACTAATAGGTTATGAATAATTCTGTTTCTGTTTAGACGGCAATTAGCCACAATGCCAGAGGCCATTCTTCTTCCTCTCTTGTGGAGTGGTGATTTAAGACCCCGCTGAGTAAGGGTGCTCCAACTGTCCCACCGCTACATCATTCACTTTTCCCCACCCAGTGTTAAAACGAGAAACAGTTAACTGAGTAAATCCCCTTCCCATTGATAAAGTCGTTCCCTGACGTCAGTGCGAGGGAGCCCTGAACAGCAGCGTGGATTTAGTCGTTAAAAGGCAAAGACAAAAAGGGTCAAGAGAGTGTTTAGAAAAAAGTTAAAAGCAACAAGAAAGAAACATGAAAAACCACAGGCAGTTCTCCAAGGCAAGAAATGTGATAATGGAGCAACATTGTCACGCAGTGTCTTTTCTCTCTGGTGCTCCACTGAAAAGTTCCACCATTCCTAATTAGCCATAGGACCACATGGAGTCTTTTCAGAATCTCTTTTCAGCTGAAATTGATACATCAGAGGCGAGTGAAGCAGCTGTCGTTGGGGGGACTTAAATACAATAATTACAACACAGCCAGAGCAATGGGCTACAGGCACAGAAGCTCCTCCACAGACTGAATAACAGTAAAAGTGGTCCTTAAATTGAACATTAAGGTTTAAAGCACTTGGTGGAATTCTGGGACAAATTCATAAAACTGACAGAGATTAGAAGAAAAGGATATAGATGAATACAGAGAATCTCAAGGCCCTATAGATATCAAAATATTTGTAATATTTCATTAAGATTTTTCATTTTTGGAGGGGACACTGATGATAAACTGTGCTGCCTCCTGTGCCTTTAATCAGCTGGTTAGTATCACTGGCAGACTGGTAGCACATAGAGCTATAATTAATGTTATGAAGTATGTCTAAAGGCCCATATCTGCCCACTTTGTATGCACTTTGCATAGATCCCTACATTTTAAATGATATATCTGTCACTACCCATGCGTAAACTCAAACACGCCCTTTATTGGGTTGGATGTTACAAAAACGACCCACTAGAGGGCACAGTCTGACATAGACCTCCAATTTTCTGATGCTGCTGTCCAATTAACATCCAGCTTCTTTTCAATCGCTGCACAGCTGCTCTGTTTACTTGTCTGTGTCTGTGCCCAGGTGAGCTGATATCGTAAATTTCAGTTGTTCTCAACAGGTGGGTCAGGATGCAAAAGTGGATTACAAAGCTCTATCCACACAGAGATGAATTCAGGAGTATATGTAAACACTTTTTGTTGTATTGGCATTTCATTCACACAGAAATGATGTTTTGGGAGGTCGTAAAAGCTACTTTTTGAAACCAGATCCCAGAGTGAACAAATATGTAAACGCCTATCGTTTCTTCCCCGTGTGGACAGCCAGCCGCATCTTTCTTGAAGAAAGACTGAGCCCTGAAGGGAAATTCACAGTTTGATACTCTGTTGTTGAACATACTACACACATATAGGCTGAGCTACATGCACACATGCACAAACAGGATCCCCATGGACATGCATTAATGTTAGAGAGGTGTCAGGGAGATGGTCTTGCTGCTCTTGCTGAAGCGCTGCCAGTTCAGTACCTTGCTCGAGGGCACTTCAATAGTACTCAGGATGTGAACAGGCACCTCTAGAGCTACCAGGCCAAAGTCCAGATACGGTCTTGGACTGGGAACCCTCTAAATCCCAGCCCAAGTCCTTACAGACTGAGCTACTGCCGCCCCCTCTTCTTGAAACAATTATGTCATACTTAAGCCGCATGTGTGGGTCCAGCCAAAACAACAATGGCAAATTACAGGTGCAAGGTGGACAGGTGTGTGTACAGCGCAAAAGCTTTTTATGCATACACTGTACTCTTCCTCTCACTTTTTGGTACATTTCTGTGGCAGCATTACAGAGCAACCTAGAGGCTTGGCATAAATACTACAGTGTTTTCAGTCGTTTAAGTGTTCTGTACTTGCGTGGACATTTCCTGAAATGATTCTGTGTTTAAGGAAAACATTTTAAAAATGAAACGGATATGTAACGTTTTCTTCTCCGTGTGGACAAGGCCTTAGTGAGCTGTGCATGTATGCCTGAAAAAAAAAATGTGTGCCAAAATTTTCCACGCTTGTTTCATGCAAATATTTTGCATGGGCAATCAGATTTTTAGAAGATTATCATAAATTTGTGTCACAATTTCTCAGTTAGACCAGCTGAGAACCACTGATATACAATACTGTATGTCTAATGAGGCCTGTGCTCCAAATTCGATACGGCTACGGCAATATAGAATAATTTATTGCTTGTGTTTGTTGCAAAAAAACACAACATCAAGAACAAAAAATCACATATCACATCAAAATTGCAATATTGGAGAAAAAAATGCAATTACATATTTTCCCAAATCATTCAGCCCTAATCGTAAATCAGTTTGAGTTTATTTCTGAAGTTACTGCATAGTAAGTCCGCCCATATAAGAGGGATAGCATTGAACATAAACTGTTTTTACACTGTATCTTTATCCTTTAAATCATACATAAAATCAAGCTGTATGACTCCTGCTTATCACTAATTTCTCTGCACACCATTGTAGCATGGCAGCAAAAATTCTCAGCACATAGAAACACAAAAATGCTTTGCTAACTAAGTATTGTTTCATAAGAAATCTGCTGAAAATAATTTTCCATGTAAAGATTTAGCTCTTAAAGCCTTGAATTTCTTGTGTTTTAGCACAAAGACTGCTGCAAATCTTGCATATGTGCACAGCTGATGGAGGAGACAGCTGATGAAGTTTCCATGTCGAAAAAGATGGATGTAATAATTTATAAAAGTCACATGATTTTACAAACAAAACATTTGCTGCCTTTCAAAAGGAAACTAACAGTCCCATGCCAAATTTGGCAATGTTCTGATCAAGTTGTTTTTTTTTTTTTTTTACAATGTTACACTGTTATTTAGCAGATGCTTTTGTCCAAAGCAATGTACATCTGGGACAGGTGTTCATGGCGTTAAGGATCTTGACCGAGGGCCCACACTGGATACTCATTTTGCACTGGCGGGGAGTCGAACCACCAATCTCCTGTTGCAAAGTCACCAAAGTATTCGACAAACTAAATTGCAGGCAACATCATCAGACAGCTTGATCCGAGATGCGACGGACAACTGGGACCATTCTAGCGACATTCTAAAACGGTCTTTTGCATCACAGCTTTTTGGTCTGAACTGGGTTTTACACTTATAGTTCCAGTTCATAACAAATGTAGTCTCAAGACACTCTCTCAAAAGAATCAAATCTACATTGTCCTGTGTTAAATCAATTATAGAGACTCAATATCATCCACACTGACAAAAGCACTTAACATTGATAAGCAAAGTAACAGTGTCAAAATTCAAACAGGTTGAACCTCAATCTTGGAGACTGCATCATTGTACATTTTGTGTAAGCATTAAATTTATTCATTATATGCAGAATAAAATGTGCTTAGGTTTAACACTTGACATGCACTTCAGTTAAATACCAAGGTCAATAAAATCTCATTAGACAGCTGCTACAAAAGAATCAACTTCATTCTTGGCTCCTAAAACCACACTATCCTGCTCTGCGGATATGCACAGCAAAAGACGACACTCCCATCAACCTGCATTTCCTTTGGACTCTGCTTCCAAACCACTAAGGTTTGGCATTGAGTCTTTGTCTGTGGGGTTCAGAGTTGAAGGAATCAATAACCTAATAGCAGACACTCTGGATGATGATCAAAAATGAAATTCAATCAGTGGCTCTATTCAGCAGGACCATCAGTTCAGTATATTTTAAGGAAATGTGTGATCCATTCTTGATGTCATGCGCACAGCGAGGCAGAAGCAAATAAAAGTGGCCAGTGGGGAAGGCAAAAATAAATAATCATAATGATATTGTATCATCCTGAAATATCACCTCTGTGTGAAACAACCCGTGCATTCATATGGTATGTGATTAATCAGCTTGTTGCCTGTAGTGGCGTTGTTTCTGTCTGCGAGCTATCATCTATCTGAGTGGCGTGTCATTTTTCTGTTTTCACACAAAACCTCGACATGTAGCAGAAAGAGCTGACGGCTGCTATCACATACATACAGGGCTTGTATGAAACAATCATCAATTAGCCAGTCATTTTATGGAAACATAAGCATGCTGCAGCCTTTCCTGTATCATCACTTTAAACAGCACATGGAAAATTTGATAGGTAGGTGTTGTTTTCACATACTGGCACATGGGGCAGTTTTAGCACAGCACTCACAGACACCCACACTCAATAATGCATGCATAGATCTATGAGATGTGGCTCTAGAATACATAAAACAAGGACTTAGTCTCAGTGATATCACCTGTTGCACTCAATGCACTGTTTTGAGGCCCAATGATGGCAGCTGCAATGCTGTTTTAGACCAACTTTTGGTCAACCTAGGAACCTAGGCTGTTAATTGCATTTATCCTTGCTATTAAATTGGCTTTTCAGAAGAGATGTTCAACCTCTAAGCTTCAAGCAGTGTTGAGAAATGAAGCTATGCAAAAGTACAAAAGCTGCCATTTCTGAGGAGTTTATTTGAGGCTGGTTGTAGAAGCACCAGTAGCCACATGTGCACCAAAGGTTAAGATGTCCATTTATAAAGTCTGATTAGGCATCCATAGAGTCTGGCTCAATAACCGTTTTGGTCGAATTAATTCATGTTTTTTCTAGGTTAGAATCTCAGCTCCAATTTGGGCACAGGAGATTCTGACTGTCAAAAGTAATCGTATCAAAGATGATCAATTAAGGTCCATAATAAGTGCATTAGGTGCATAAGGTCCACTGGCTATTTTGCCATTTGTTAATTGTCTTTTGACAAAATAAACCATTCAGAAGATGTAAACCATACTCATGTTTGCTATAATCTTTCTTCTGCACTCCCTCAACTTTCTAAAATGAAAACTATGTTTTTTTTTTAAGTTTAATTTACTGTATTAGATATAGGGCCTCCAAAAAACACAACACCCAACAAAAAATATTTTTTTAAATTGTTATTTAAAACAATAGATTGTCATTTTTAAAAAGAAATAACAACATGCTGAAATTGTGAGTAAATACCAGTGTCAGTCCTGTAACTCAGTGGTTTTTCAAACTTTTTTCACCCAAGGCACACCTGTGATCGAGTCAAAAGCTTATGGCACACCATAGCTATTTCCATGTGAAAAAGTCCTCTTAACTCTTGTTGAGTCAGGAACACTCTTGTATTTAACCATTTTATTGCAAAATGGATGTACGGTTTTACTTGGTGGAGAAGCTGTGTTCAAAAGATGCTCCCTGGGTTGGTCAAGCATGAATATGAACAGGTGCAACAAGCTTCATGCTATCAAAGAGGAGGCTGGGACGGAGGGGGTTACGCTTTGCCAGCAGCAGCGTGGTGCATCTGCAGTAATGCATGCAGGAATTAGTGGGAAGAGCGCCATATTTATTAATATTAATATATAACACTAGACTTAATTTATAGTATATTCACTCGTTGTACAGTTAAATGAATGATGCATTGTTGTACAAATTTTAAAGGCACACCCAGACTTGCCTTAGACACACCAGTGTGCCTTGCCACACTATTTGAGAACCACTGCTGTACAGCATGGTTCACTGTCCCCTACGTGTAACATTATTTTTTCTTATATCAAATTAAAATGATCGTATTTCCTGTTTTACTTGGCCCACTGCATCAAACAAAAACTGAAAGATCATGCTTTCCATATGAAGTGATTGCAATGCAAAATGTGGCTTTGTTTTCATGCTGTCATGAGACAAAAGTAGCACATGATGAAATCAGGCCGGTGTGTTTGTGGACCCCTAAGAGTTAAATATTCAAATCATGATTAATTAGATACTTTATTATCCCTTCCAGCACATTTTGGTTAAGACACTGCAGCGTCTCCCTGCAGCCACTGAGTATTTAAAAAAGTCCAACACTACTTTTTACTCACAGAAAGCTCAGTAGACAAGTCAAAATCATCTTCACCTTGTGTTCACCAGTGTGCTTTGCCACAACATTTATGAAGCACTGCTCTAGGTTACTAGCATTTCATCCATTCATAATGCACAAAATGGGCGTGACTGATATGACTGCTAGCCAGTGCATTGAAGTTGTTTGTCCAGAGGCATAAGACCTGCCACAACTCCAGCTCTATTTTCTGTTTCATAGGTTAATCAAAAGTTAGTATAAGGCAGCGTTTTAAAGATGTCAACTTCCAAGGTAGGCTTCAAATGACAGCTTCAATAACCAAGCAGATGATGCTTTGGCTGCATTCACACTGTACAAGAAAGCAACCTGATTCTATTTTTTTTTTACTCAGATCTGGACTGGACAGCTAAAGTCACATAGAATCTGATCTCTTCAAATTAGCTACTTTCGCATGCAGATCAGTGAAGGTGACACAGGACAGGAGTCTGAACAATGTGAGTAGACAAACACAAAAGTCAGATTCGAACTAAAACATCAGAGGTGAGCATTGGAGTTTGCAGTATAAATCTGGCCACAAACTGTCCAAAAGTTAATGCAAATCCATGATGTCACTAAAGCTATATTAGCTTCTGCACTGGCTTCATTTTTCAAGTTTGCCTCTCGGATCTGACTCATTGATTTTCGAGAGACCAGCAAAACATTTTCTGTCCTCTCCTGGGGCCAGGGGAAACAACTTAGAAGCACAAAAATGACATACCACCACAATTAAACATAACACCAGGCAATATGGGGACACTAGCAAATTAGCACACCAAATGAATAATGATCAACAATGAGTAGAAACTCCAAATACTGCTCTTTAAGTCAACAGGAGCTGCAGATTCAGATTGCAGTTGTGAATTGTCACTGCAGAATAGTGACAATGTTGTTTGACATCTAATAATTGTGATAAAAATATGAAATCCTTGCTCATTTTAAACATAAAAACCAACCAGATATTAAACTTACCAATGAATAAAAGTTTCTTTTGCATTATTCATCACACACATCTTTGTTTTTGTCTTTGTTGTTCCATCGTTTTTGAAATATCCCTCCTCGAGCACTTCACCTAAAACTTGAAAGCTTAGGCTTTTTTCAGTGATCAAGAGAGCTTTGTTTCCTACCTGCAGGTCTGCACAGCATCAGGTTTTCCAATCTTTGTCATGCTGTCCAATGTGCTGACTCTGAACAGTCTCTCGACATGAACCCATGTTCTGACCCAGCATCCCGCTTTACACTGAAAGCAAGACACTAGAGAGAGGATGCTACCTTGCTTAAAAAATATAACAAAAGCAGGGTTGGTACTCACACATAACAGTAAGAAAAACATTTCCTGAAGCCAGGACAACCTTCTCCCTTGTTGCCCGGTCATAGATACCGACGTGGCATTCGTAAGGCCCGTTGTCTGAGATCCGTACCTCTGGGAGCCTGAAAAACACAAGAGAATTCTGTTAATGCTCAGTGGTGATCACACAAACAGAGAGGGATCTCAAAGACCAGAAATGATCTGCATATCCCACCGTCTTTCTAGGCATACATTTCAATTTGGGTGAAACCTTATCCTGGGAAGATGGTATCAGAAAACAGTTGCAGTTATTATATCAGCTGCAAGAGACTTTGTGCCTGGGGGAACTGGTCGCTATAAATGTTTTTAAAAGTAAATTAAAGGTGCTAGAAGATGATATGCATCTGGTTGTTGCTGTTTTGCCTGATGACTTATTGCTCTGTGACATGGATTTGTCTGATTTGTGTTTGCAATAGCTTCTCTGTTCTATAAGGTTCTCCTAGATAAATCAATTTAAATGCATCAAGTTGCAAAAGCATGCAACATCCATTTTTAACACCTTATGATGTACTCATTCTTACTGACAAATTATAGCATTAGTTCAGCCAGGCCACGATGCTAAGTGCTGCCGTTTCATTGAGATCAGCTGATCTCATCCGAGCCCTTATCAGCTGACAGTCAGCTGATTCCTGCTTAGCTTCTCGCTAAATGCACCCATATTTAACCCCTTTACTATTCCCTGTTCATGCTACTTTTGCAACCCTCCTCCACCCCAGCTCCTCCAAGAGAGTTGTTCAACTTAAACTTTGAGGGGTATTATGCCTCTTTTCAAGGCTTTACACCATCTCTCTGATACCCATGTCGAAGCTTCACATGATTTACAGCTCAAAAACTCCTCATGTTTTTCACACTGGTGTCCTGAAAAACCCTTATTTTAACCTCCATCTGAAACACTTCGTTTTCGCTGCTGTCTCTTTAACACCCAACCCCACCTCCATGGACCTGCTTTCCTCCGATTGGCAGATTTCCCGGAGGCTGGCCGGGGGCAGGACTCAATGTTTTGTGCCTGCCCCCTCCAATGTGGCTATGTTGCTATGCTAGTACTTGTAAACTTTGAATGAACCGGTCCGACTTAGTAAAATATGGTCAATTTTGATATACGTCTGTATGTGTTAGATCTGGAGTCTGACCCTGATAGTTTGGAGAGAGAAGGGGAAGAAAACCAGCAGCAACAAAGGATAGAGCAGGACGTATCTGTGAGGTAAGTGTTCAGTTACCATGTAACTAAATGGCTAAATGGCTAAAAGGCCTTGTGGGGGTGGTCTGTTCCACTTTGCCGGCAGCACGGATGAACCAGTCAGGAGATCCTATTGCGATGACCTCATCAGTTCGCTCCATTGAAATCTCATCTCAGGAAGACCTCAGAAACCTCGGGAAGATCTCAGAGAGGGTTAGAGAGAGATTTGGAGAGATTCCCGATGAACCGTTTTCATCAGTTTACACTCTAATTCCAAGATTATTGCCACATATGTTTATCTGGCGGTTTGAAAATTTGCATACGTGAAGTATGGACACCCAACATTGTGACTTTATATTTATGTTTTAAAAATCGGAAGAGTATAATACCCCCTCTTTAATCAGTGCCATTCTGTTCTGCCCTTATATGCAATTGAAGAGCTGGGACATGTGCTGTTCCTGCTTGACATTTTTTTCTATGAAGGCTTATGAAAAGGCAAGGGGGATCCCAGAATAGCCATAACACCAACTGTAAATGACAGCAATAATGCATAATAATAGCTGCTGATAAAATTAAAGTAATTACTGTCAACTAAGTGTGTTTTTTGTCTAAGTGGTCCTGACTGAATTCCAGGTATTCCATTGGACACAGCTCAATCTGGAATCTTTAAATCAAACATGCCTGATATTTAAAATTGCAGATGAGGGAAGCTCCGACATGAGTCAACAGTTGTATTGATACCACATTATTTTGACGAATAACCAGATATGAAAAGAATTCAATCAGCCCTAAACTTTGGTCTAAAATTGTCTACTGTGTTGCCAGAGATAGACAAAGAGAAAATCCTATAATCTAAAATTCATAGAGAAGTACACGACTAAAACTAAATGACAAGAAGTGAATAAAGAATCCTTCATCACAGCGAGAGAACTCATGAGAACTGAATCCTTATACTAATAATTAACCACTTTAACCCAATTTTGTCACAAACAATAGACGATATCCATCGAGTCCATCCTCCGTCTAGACTGCTTATTCCTTTTGGGGTCACGGGGGGCTGGAGCCAATCCCAGCAAGTGTGTGCAATGCTAAGTGGTGTTTGATGCTCACATGCTGTAAATATTGAAATGCATCTGATTGTTGCTGTCTATTTTAGTCTGCTATTTCTGCCTTTTAAGATATTTGAAATAGATGCAGCAAAAGCCAGAAAAAAAAGACAGATACACAGAGGAACTCTGCCAGTGGGAGAAACGAAATCTACTGTATTTCTGGGTTGAAATGATAAATAATATGAAGTGGAATAGCATAGCTCATGGTGTACTTTTTAAAGCACTCTTTCAACTTTTTTTTTAACAGGCAGTGACAGCAGTGAGGTTAGTTACTGTTTGCTTGAGAAGGTCAAAAGTCTTTGGAGAGCTGCTACTGAAAAGCTGCCCCAGGCTGCTTACTCTACTCTGTTTTCAAGCTGGGAAGTTGAGGTAGTCCTTATTGATTGTAAACAAAGGGGTAATTCCAGATGGAGTTGAGAGGTGAGGGAGAGACTTTGAGGTTAAGTTTGTCATCTGCCTTGCAGGGAATGCATTTATACTATTGTTACATCTGAAGCACCTTTGGGCTTTGACTGTTTATCTGAGTTCAGTGTGCTGACTGGAGAGTCATACAGATTGCCTGTTCAATATTAACCCTAACAGAACACAGAGTGCTTGACTTGAGCTGGCAAAACTGAAGCAAAAAGATGAAGAGGTGGTGCCAAAATGTCATATCTTGGAACCTTCCCATTGTTTGGGTATTTGGAGTTTTGTAATTTTGATACTTAGCCTTTGGCTTATCTAACAAAACGTCTTGATGGTTAAAATGCAGGTAAGTAATTAGCCCATAGATCTTATTGAAGTTGTGCATGGAGAACAGGGACTTTTACTGTAAAGAATTTGTCAAAAAATAAGTGTGTCCATCATGATATAGGGTAGACTGAGTATAGTTGAGACGTGTACAGTTGAAACACCCAAAATATTTTGCCTGTGCTGCAAGCCTGAGCCGTTATTTTTACTCAGCACATGCATATTAGCATCCTCTTTGGTGGTGGGAAATTTGAAGAGTGTTAGCATCTCCAGTCAGAAGATATCAGCAAAAGTATTTTTAGTAAGGTAAGAATTTCACTTTACCATGTCCCTTCCACAGTGAATAGCTCATTATCCTTTTGTGACCATCAAACATAACTTAGATCATTGCAAACGTTATACTGTGCCCTAAAAACTCACATATTTCATGCTATCCTAGCATGTTAGGTCACTGAGTAATTCTAGAGAAATGCACAAGATGGTTAGCAGGTACAGTTGAGACACAATGTCTTAACTGTACCCGTGAGAGTTCTATTTATAGTACATCACATGCTGTTAGGTTGTGCATCATAAAGACAACAGGTTACAAGTTATAATAAGACCACAAACAAAGAAAATTTAAAAAAAATGTAATATTTGTGATACTTGAACTGTGTTATATTAACAGATGGGTAGACTGTCTAGTCTAGTTTAATATAGTATATATAATATATATATAGTCTATTTAGGCTACAGTTGGTGTTTTATTATTGCTTGTTTACAATAATATTCATTTTTTTAAAATTCCAATAAAGAGGAATGAATTTATATAGAAATATCTCGTAAAATTGTCATTTTTTAAAAGTTTATTGCATTTACAATTGATGTTCAGTCATCATCAATGGGTTTCAATAGGTGTCTCAACTGTACCAGGGTACCGTCTCAACTGTACACGTATGGGGTATTGAGATGGTACCATGGTAAAAATACACCTCATGTTTATGACCTGATTGTGGAAAAAATAAACAACTTATAAATGATATTCATCAATAATAACTTAGTATACAAACAAATTAAACTGCATACGAAAAATCACTTATTTTCAACGTATAGTTTTTGTGTGATATCTGTTCAAAAATGGAGAAGCAAAAAGTGTCTCAACCCTACTCAGTCTACCCTAAGCTAAGTTTTAGTGGAATTACAAGTATCAGTGTTAATAACCGTGCAGGTGGTTATTTCACCAGTCACCACCACAGCTGGCTACTGAACAAATTCAGAGCACTTTGTTTTAAACACTTTCACCTGCACAAAACACTGGCTTTCAACAGGAGCTATTTTCCAGTCCTTGTAAGAAGCACAAAAAGAGTTCCAGCTCTTCCCTTGAACAAAATGTACCAAGGCCAGAGCCAGCTTGGACTCTTTTCCGGTTAGGGAAACAGTGGATTTGATGTTCTGTCAAAATAGAATTTGTTAAACCAGCACAAACACAATATTGAACCATACTGGCTGCTGGTAAAAGGAATTGTAAGCTTATTGGGAAAATATTTATATATTAATACAATGCAAGATGACTGCGGAGACTCACCATAAACTTAGGATGATTGCTAGATATAACAGGATGTCATCAGCATATGCATTAGTTTTTGTTGGTTTAAATAGATTTGAAAGAAAACATGTCCTTTTTTGAGTGTGTAGATATATATTCTAATTCTTCCTTAGCACTTAAATTTGTAGATCTGATATTTTGGGAGGATTAATGCTAGGTGTGCACTGGAATTTTTAGTCAATTCAGACACAAAGTTTAAGTTGCACAACTCTCTTGGAAGTTGGTGTAACTTTGTAATCATTTGGTGTATTATCATTTTTTTATTTGTTTATTTTTCAAGTTGTGCTTGTACATGTTTGAAATAAAGATATCAATAATAGACCATAGATCAAGGCCTGACCAGCTGCTTCGAGTGGTTGGAAGGATTTCTAGCATAATTGCCATTTGAGTCGTACAATAGCGAGAGCAGAATGCTCAACTTTGGTGCATTTTTTTTCCCTTTGTTAACAATCAGGCTGCACCTTAAATTCCCCTAAAACAGAAAGAATGCCTGTAAAGGTCAAATATTTTACCCTTTAAAGACAAGTTTATATTGGTCTCAGAGGTCCCCAAAACATGCCTGTGAAGTTTGTTGCTGAAAAAAACACTCCAGTATTGGATTTTTACATGTTTAAAAACCCCTCTGTTTCAGTCCTGCTCAGAACGAGCTGTTTCTGTGTCTATGGCTTTAAATGTTAATAAGCTGTCTGACTTCACTCAAATACACCCCTCTTTTGCATAATATGTGGCCTTTAAGATGTCCCCTCCCTGACCATAATAAAGGAAATAAATGTGCAGGATGTATAACCTGACACATCAGATGGATTTGTTTCTTACATCCATCTGGAAAACCTCCCATAGACTGTGTTTGGGAAAGGGCAAAGCCTTTGAAAAAAAAAAAAAAAAACTCAGAGGGTGATTGGATGAACATTTTATCTGTCACATCCTACGGGCCAATCAGAGCAACAAAACATGATGATTAGATTCTTGCCAAATATGGTCGGGGGAAGGCCAAAAACATCATTTCTGCAAAGAAAAGAACTCAGTGCTGTTCTTTGTTCTTCTTTTAACGAAGAAATATCGTCAAGCTCTGATGCTATAGCAGCATCCATGCTAATCTCTTCCGCTATTATTGCACAAGCCTCTTGTTGCTGCTTGCTTATGTCACAACTCCACCGCGCCCAGGAGTACTGCTAGTTGTGTTTGATGTTTTATGTGAGTGTGAGAGAAACGCAGAGAGCAGTTTTGTCACTGTTTGTCACTGTTTGAAGCAAGAAAACAAGAAAGTTGATCTGACTTCAACCTCCCTGTGTGGGACTTACGGTTGTCACAGTGTGAGGTTCGAAAAAAACTCAACCACCAAACTCTACAGAGTGAGCACATGAATCGTGTGATGGTCATGCAATGTCAATGATTCAGTTGCACAGAGTGAGATGATATTCCACCATGACTTTCTATAGTCAGCTTGAAATTGCACTGTCTATGCCTAGTTTAAGAAGCCCCTTCAGGGGTATAAAAGGTTCTGCACTTCTATCCCATTTTCTACTGCCCTTATCCAAGCCAATCCCAGCTCAAACTGGGCCATAGGCAAGGTACACCCTGGACTGGCCACCAGTCAACTGCATGGAGAGATGCAACCAAGCATGCTCACACTCACACCTACCAGCAATTTAGAGTCACCAACTGACATAACAAAGATGTTTCTGGTACCCACATAAGCATGGAGAGAACAAGTCAACTCTGCACAGAAAGGGCCCCTACAATCATGATTTGAATATTGTGCTATCACTGGTTCCCAGTAATTCCTGGTGGTTTTATCAGGGGTGTTGTTGGTTTAAAGAGGGATAATGGGTCTTATGTAAAACTACACCCCAGTAATGAGGTATCTAAGTGACATCTTTGTTATGTATGCAAATATTGTGAGTGGGTTATGTTCGAGAATTGTCAGTCCAGTCAGTGTAGGAGTATGTTTTTGGAACATTAAAAGTAGAAAGACTGTTTCTATTGCTGGAGTTGTATGATATTTTTAAAAAATGATGACCATTTACAGACTAGGTAGAAACCACCATCTGTATTCTGCTCTTGACCAGCATGTCAACAGTGATACTCAAAGTGAGACACTATAAGTCACATTTAGCTCCTGTGATTTATTCCCACAAAGAGTGGAACAGTTGTCCTTGCCCCCCGGGTGTTTCAAACATAGACCTCTGTTGGAACAGCAGCAGAGCGCTAACAGCAGCTCTAATGGGTTCGTTGTGTCTATGTGTGAGCATGTTTGTGTGTGTATTTGAGTGTGTATAAGAGAGTGAGAGAGGATATCAGTCTTTTGGAGAACAGTCAAATCTGTCAGATCATCTTTCCACCATATCACTTTCCTCACTCAACAGCTCTCATTGAATTACCCTTGAACAAGGCACTTTAACCCAGACTAAAAAGTTTAAAAGACAAAATGGAGCTAAGGCAGACTATTCATTTTATAGTTGTGATGAAAAACCTAAACTCTGTACTTTTACATTCCACTATATGAACCAGAATGGACCATTTATCAAACACTAGTTATCAAGACCTCTGCAATTACCAGTGGAAAGAGAGGGACAACCTACCTTCCTATTTGGTACACCAAAACTGGAGACATTCAGTCAGTAAAACTTTAATCTTTATGAATATTTTTATCATACATGGAACATGGAACAAGTAGTCAAATTTTTAATGATATTTTAAAATACATATTTACTGGATTGAGCCAGCATGCAATCCAAACATTTTGTACCTTATTCTATTCATGATGAAAATGTGTGCATCAAATATTACACAAGAGGTATTAAAAGCAAAATATGTGTGCATGAATTACAAAACATCAGGTATTTCAATGTAATTTTGGTGGCTATCATGAGTTATTTTCATTCATTTGAATTCTATAGAGCTTGTGCATTAAGTGTACCAATGCCAGCCCTGCCAAGCCTGGACAGGAAAATTAAAGTTGTTTACTGGATACCTGTGCAACATAAATATTTTTGCCAGCAGATTCTTCAAGGTAATCTTTGTATGGCATAGTTTCTACCTATAAAGTTTAGAAAACCTTGAAGTCAGTATTTGATAAAGCAAATAATTTCAAGAGGAAAAAAATGAAGGCCAGTGTCTCATTTGCAACAGAAGCACTGAATGGACTCATACTTATGCCAGCAACGCCTCTTGCTACTGTTTAAAATTAAACTAATAAAAGCCTTAAACTGCTGAAATTTGATATATTTTGAGTATAACTTAGAGCAGTGGTTCTCAGCTGCTCGAGCCTCAGGACCCACCATCAGTGTTTATTTCTTCAGCTAAAACTATCACTAAAAATGTTCGTTGACAGCCTTTTTTTACATGACAAAAACAAGACTAAAACTAACAAAAATAGATCTGTGATGACTAAAACTTTAAAAAGTAAGTTCAGTTTTCATCAAGATGGCTAAAACTAGACTAAAATGTCATGTAGTTTTCGGCAGATTCAAAATCTGTGATTTTTCTCTACTGTGGGTAAAACTGTCAAAAACACTGCTGCTGTTTTAGAGTTTTCGTAAAACTAAAAAGGATAGAAATGACTAAAATGTGACTAAAACTAAAATGCATTTCACTGAAAGACTAAAATTAAAAATAGCTGCCAAAATGAACACTGCCCACCATCAACTCCTGAAATTTCTGATATTTTTTGACCAAACCATGCATTTAATTAATAACAGTTTGGACCGCAAATAGTACAAAACTCCAAATCAAAGAGACTGGACCAAACAAGCATATCTTAAAAGAGTTTAAATGATTTTTGCATTTTTTCCCACTCCCGTGACCACTAAAAAGCACGCCTCAATCCACTCTTTGGTCCCAACTCACCAGTTGAGAACTACTGACTTAGAATATCTATGATTTTATTATTTTTCTATTTTTTTATGTGCAAACAATTTTATATTAGAGAAACTGAATGTTCACATGAGTCACTGGTTCAGAATTTTATGTTACCAATTCATATTCAAAACAGGACTGAGGAATTTAAAAATGACAATTTAGAATAGAGAACAGCTGATTTTGGAACTTTTTTTTTTTTTTAATAGAAAATGAAGACTAAAATGAATAAAAACCAGAAACAGTCCTTAACGTCAAAGCCAAAAGGGGAGAGCATCAGAGGTGGAAATTAAAAGTTTGACCTTTCATGATGCACTAAAAATGTTCTTTTTTTCATGTTTTGTATTGATTGTCTTTGAACGAGCATTTCAGACATGTTAACCTTGCAAACCAGATGAATTTGCCAGACTCCACATCTGTCCTCAGGCAAATCTTACAAAGCTCCAGTCTTCAACTTTTGTACTGAACCAGACACAGCTCAGACCAGTAGCATCAATTGAGGAGAATGAGGAGGTATCTATGGGGGGTTCAGTTGTACTGAAAGCAGAAGGCAATGGCTGCTGCTGAGGCAGCAATTGGTTTGAATTTGGCTATAGAGTAGCGACAGTTTTATCAGAACTGGACCACATTTCTGTATAAAACAAAGAGCACTGGAAGTTTCCATGCAGTGTTGTGCTCTTCTGCTGACCTGCTTCAGCATGAGTCTATGAGAGCTGGGGGGGGGGGGGGGGGGATTGGTTTTAGAGTGAGTGGGTCTAATTTAGTGGTTCCCAACCAATGGTCCAAAGGTCTCAGGAGGGGCAGGGCTTCTCGTCTGCTCTGGATGTCAAGATAAGATGTACTTTTTTTATTTTTTTAACAATGATGATAAACAAATTGTAGGAGCAGAATATTAGAGCCACCCTAGAAGATTTAGAAAAAATGAAGAGAATACAATCAACAAACAATCAACTTTTTGGGAAAACATATTTTTGAGACTATTAAGTTGTATATTTACAAGCAAAAAAGAAATTTCAGAGTTGAAAAAATCTTTCATTTTGACATTAGAACAAAAAAAAAATCTAATTTTAAAAATCATGAATTTACAACGGTGTAAAGTCAAAAAATTAAAAGAAAATATACTGAAATCACTGGTTGGATTTTCTTCCTTGCTTCTATGCTTTGATGTTGTTTACCCAAATTTTGACCCTACCATCTGAATGTCACAGCTGAAATTGAGATTCATTAGACCAGGCAATGTTTTTCAATCTTCTCTGATTGGTTTGAACTTCAGCAAGTTGTCTTGACCACGTCTACATGCCTAAATGCATTGAGCTGCTGCCACTGATTGGCTTACGAGCTAATTTGTTAACAAGTAATTGAACAGGTGTACCTAATAAAGTGGCCGCTGAATGTAGAAACATGACCAAATAATTGATTACACAAATTGTAAAGTGTTATGTGTTATGTAACTCGTTCAAAAGAAAATAAAAATAATCTGATTACCAATGACCTCAAAGACTGCTGAATATGGAGGTGATGTGAAAACATTAAAAGCCCATTTTTAGGCAAATTTAACATGCAAGAGAAGATTATAATGCCACTGTTTAGAAAAAGCTGTTTCTCTTTCACACAATTATGCTAAATTATGAGTACATCCACTTCTCCTGGAACACAGAACCACTGGTTTTATGCAACAATTTTGGACTGATTTGCAATCATTGAGATTAACTTTTATACATCATCTTGATGCATGTAACAAAGTTTTTCTGAATAAATCAATCCTAAAAACACATTTCAAAAAGTTAACCAAACTATGAAAAACAGTAAGCAGCTCCAGACACAAAAGTGTGTTAGTCTCCTGCAGCGCTTCCTCGAGAGTAAGTGCAAAACAAGTAAGTCTTTTTATTTCACCACAGCCCAGACTGATGAAAATAGCACAGTGAATCACTCCGTGGTGGGAGCTGGGGGAGGTAATTGGCTTTGTCTTGGATGGCTACATTATAGTAAATGCTGATGTAGCCCATTGCTTTGTTTTTACAAACAAAGCCGTAGTTCTGTTATCCACAGTCCTGACTGCTGCATGCACAGATTCACACCAGGACAAGTGCAGAATAAAAGAACCCAGAGATAAGATAGCTCAAGGCTTCTGGGTGTAAGGTGAGGAGGCCATGAAGAAATCCCACACCGCAGCATTTCTGAACGGCTGCCTGCCTCTGGAGCATTCTCCAGAAACGGCACATCCATCAGAATTAAGAGGAGAAAAAGAGGAAAGGTTGTACTCTAACATTGAGACTTTAGTTAAATATTAACACTTGGTGGAATTAATTTTTTAAAACCCCTCTAATCTTTGATGTCGCGCATTTCTGAGGTGCAAGCCCATTGAGAATCTGTTCACAAAAAAGCAGCACATGAGACTGTGAGAGTACTCAAGCGCTCTATACAGTACCATTCATTTATTCATGGGTCAGCTAACGTCTCAACATGAATCTAAATGAAATCACCATTTAGACTCAATGTTTAAAACCCCATAATATATCAAATGGAGATTTCTTTCCTTGATCATTACTATATTTAGTCCTTTAAATCAAAATGACTGTGCCACACAGTTATAAACAGTAATTTAACCATAAATGGCAGCTCTGAGAGCTCTAAAGCTAAGTGTTAAATAGACACATTTATATGCATTTGGAGTCTCATGGTAACTTATGTATACTACCACTGGATTTATCCACAGAGAGCGATGCATGATTTTCTCTATCTTGGTCACATTTTAGCAAACAATTTTCTCTAAATACTTCATTTCACCTTCTTCCGTTTTAATGCTGCATAAGTGCATACACCAGTGCCCAAAAGACAACTGTTAAAAAAACAAAAACAAAAACAAAAACAAAAAAACAAAACATTTTTAACTTCTGCAATGCAAAGCTAATATATACACACTGACATAAGCATTCTGATTATTGCAAAGGCATTCATAATGTAGTTCAGGTTCCTCCCATTTCTCTGGATCTTTGCTGAGATGTTTCTACACCTTGATTGGAGTCCACCTGTGGTAAATTAAACTGATTGGACAGGATTTGGAAAGGCACACACCTCTATAGAAAGCCTCACAGCAGATAAAAACCAAGCCCTGAGGTCAAAGGAACTGACTGCAGAGCTCAGAGACAGGACTGTAGCAAGGCACAGATCTGGTGAAGGCTATAGTAAAAAAAATTCTGCTGTACTGCACCAAGAGCACAGTGGCCTCCACAATTCTCAAACAGTAGAAGTTTGGCACAACCAGGACTCTTCCAAGAGCTGGTTGTCCAGAAAAACTGAGCAATCAGGAAAGAGAAGGGCATTTGTTAGAGAGGTGACCAAGAACCTGACGGTCACCCTGACTGAGGACCAGAGATCCTGTGTGGAGATGGGACAAAGTTCTAGAAGAACAAACATCACTGCAGCGCTCAAAAGATCTGGGCTTTGTTGCAGAGGTGCGAGATGCAAGCCTCTCAGTGCAAAACACATGGAAAACCATGTGGGGTTTACAAAAAACTCCATGTGAATGCATTATAGTATTCAGTTTCTGTTCGTTTCATTAGCATGCAGTGCAACCAAAAGCACAAAATAGAATGGCATTAGAAAGGATTTTTTTTTTTTTTTAATTGAGTGTTAATTTTTTTACGTTATTCATATCATTACCAAAACATTAACGCTGCCAGCACTGTTCATGAGCAAACACCAGCTGGACATAAGAACAAACAAAAGTCATATTTAAAGGTAGTAAGTTATGAAAAGATGGGTTCTGAGACAAAATGAGGTAATTAAAAGTTGGTTTGAAATGAGTTGAAATAAAATTAAGTACTACTGAAGCCAAATAACTTAAAAGGTAGATGCAGAAACTAGTATTCAAAGCTGTTGAGTAAATCTGAGGTGGGTACTGGAGTAATAAAAGCAAGACACTCAAAAGAAAGAATCAAGCATTTTGCTCTGCTTTTCAAACTAAAAGTAATATTAGTAGAATTTAGCTTGGTAATACACAACCAAGTGAAAAGGTAATAGAATAAACAAGCAATTTCCAGCAAACCATGTTAAACACACCACAAAACCTCCCCTGTACACGAGAAAAACCCTAGCGCATACACGGTGAGGATCGATAGCAATGGGCCCCCATGGAGGAGCAGCAAAAACAGTACCGCAAAGAGAGATCGGTTGTCCCCGAGGAGTTGCATCTGAAAGCTCTTTCCTGTTATGTAGGCCTTCCTGCAGAACTCCCCCTGCCTACAAATGCAAGCAAATGCTCGCCCCTGCCTGGATAGATGGAGGGTGAAAAAGAGGAGCCCTGACAGAGTGCCGTCTGATAGCTCATCCAGTCAATCTCTGCATCAAATTAACTGGCACATTGTCAGATACTCTTTCTGGCCTGAAGCATTACAGTTGAATGGGTCAGGATGGTCGACTGTATGAAGTATACGCTGGATGGGAAGCGCAGACAAAGTGCCTGCAGCTCTGGATGCAAAGAGTGCGGTGTAATCAGCCATGTTTCGTAAAGGAATGAGCAAGAAACAAAATGATGAGGATCATGCTGTGATTCTCTGAGTGCTGAGGGAGGTGTGATTGGCTTTGTGCTGGCTGGTTACATTATAGTAAGTGCTGATGTAGCTCATCTCTCTGTTCTTATGCTCAAAGCTGTGGTTCTGTTGTTTGCTCTCCTAAGCTCTGTATTCATGGATTCAAATCCATGGAAATGCAAAGAGGAGAAAAAAAGGAAAGCATGGAGGTATTACTGGAAGAAAAGTAAGAGCGCATAAATAAACATGGCAAAAAAAAGGACTTTCTGCTGATTCCAGAAGCTCTGAAAACCCCATTCACTGTGCATTAACTGGGTTAGCTTTTACTTATTCATTACCAATTAAAGAAACAAAGATTTTACTTTTCCTACCCTTAGAATATTCTTCATAATATACTTAAAAACTTTGTTTTAGACTTTAAAGAGTAACTAAACCCCCAAACCACTTTTTCAGCTAAAACGCCATGCTACCAAACTCTAATGGTCCAAATCTCAACATTTAAGGTCAAGGTATTTAATTTCTCTATTTTTTATTTTTTAGAAATTTGCCCTCTATACCAGACATTCTCGACCTTTTTAGTCCGCCACCCCTCAAAAATAAAGGTGCCAAAGACCAGGACCACCTACTGTACCTGCAGGTTGTTGAACACAGTCATGCACATTCACGTGCAGACAAGGCCGTCCATAAGGGGGGGGAAGGGGGGAGGTTTCTGGGGCCCAGCCAAACTGGAGGCCCATGAAGGTCTGCAAAATCCTGGTCCACTATAAAGTTAAGCTTTGATAACCACATGTTAGAATTAACCTGAATAACAACCACTCTTATCAAAGCATAAAAATGTTTATTTTTAGTTGATTTCTGCCATAGTATAAATAGATGTCTTAAAAATGTAAATCCCCTTTCTTTAAAACAGAATTAAATGGGTTAAAAATGGCAGAAATTGGTGGAAAGGTGGTGAAATTGGATTTTAAAAGAAGAAGAAATGGGTTAAAGTGGCAAAATTGGCATAAAAATAGTGAAGTGTGGTTAAAATTTGTGCTAAAAAGTGATGAAAAGTGGTTTATAGTGGCAAAAGTGGGTCAGCAGAGGCAACAGTAGGCAGAAGGTGGCAAAAAAAGGTAGAAAAAGTGGTGGAAAGTGTTTAAATTGATAAAACTGGTAGGGAAAGGTGATTATAATGGGTTAAAATTTGGCAAAATTGGTGTAAATTGGCAAAATAGGGGAGAAAAGAGGAAAAATTGTCCAAATTGTGCCAAATAATTGTGGCAAAATTGGGTAGGAAAAGTCTTTTCAAAATTGGCAAAAATAGACACTTTCAGCATTCATACCCAGTCACATTTTCAGCTTCAAAATGAGGAAACTGTTATGCATTGATATCCATAAATCACAACTGGGGAGGGCCCATTCTCTGGGTTTGTCAGGGGCCCAGACATTTCTGTGTGCACTTTTGTTTTACAGCTTTTTTAATTACATAGATTTCAGCACAAATGTAACCAAATGAGCGTGTTTTTATTTTACATTTAACTGATTGTATGTATATATTAAAAAAATGTGCAGTTATCGGGCCCAAAGGGTTAAAATCAAATTTTAATGACAATTTTAATTCTTATTTTAACTGTAATGGTTGTTTGGGGCTGGAATAGTTTTGAGGATCTTCAGGGAGCCAAAAACAAGGCCTAAGACGTCCATGGTCCTCCAGCAACTCCTTCCTTGCTGCCTGTGCTAACTTTTAATTGTGGTCTCGCCAAAGTGTCACTACTTCTTCTCAGGCTGTCAATCACCTCTAAATAATCCACCCCCATCATATGCTCTTATGTCTACTCTTTGCTTTGGATGAACCACACTCCATGCATATTTACAAGTGACTTGCACCTGTAGTTGTTCACACAGTTCTACTGCTGACTAAGGCACATTTGCATATCCATTGTGTTTACATATTGCACTGCTGCTGTGTTATGCTTGTCTGCATGGCCATTACATTTTCAGTATTATGATCTGTTTGTTATACTGCAGTCTTATCCTCATTTGCACATCCACTACTAACTGTAATGTTATAAATCTGTCTTTTCTACTGTTTTAAAGTGTCTTATGTACTGTTTTTAATTGACTTATACACTGTTAATTATTAAATTACTTCCAAGCCTTTAATCATTATTGATTTTATAGTTCAACACCATTGCCATTTAGTTGTATTGTTGTATTTCACTTCATCATAATAACAATAAAGCCTTGCATCACACTGTAGCTAACAATGGTAATCACTCTAATGTCACAGCTGAGAGTGGAGAAAGAAAGGAGTGAGTGGGAGTGTCTCGTCCCTCTCCCCAGTCTCGTCCGTGGCATTTTCTTTTCTTTTAAAATTCAGGCTGAACTCTGTACTTTAGTTACACTTTCATAATAAAATTGCAAATAAACTGTTTCAACATCAATTTATTTCACTAGAAACAATTTTTACCACCTCTCCTGTTTTGTCACCTTTTTGCACAAATGAATGAGAACCAGCCAACCAGGAGTCGATCCTTTCTTTCACACGTACTTCGCCTCAGCGGGGACCCTCACCTTCAGACTGAGATTGAGTGGGAAGATATCAGAAAGAACAGGTTTAATTTGCCACTGTAATCAAAACAAAATTAAAATAGACATTCTTAACACGACTTCCCACAGGAAATATTTATCAATTACTGAGAACACCTCACTGAGCCACAGCGCCTCCTGAAATTTAAATTTTGTGCGAGGAGGAAAAAAACAATATAAAAGACTGATTCCCTTGACATTGCTGGAATGAACAATTAAGCTTGAAAAATTATTTTTTGATCACCTTCAACTTGTCAAACGTCTCAGTAATAAAATCTTTTCACAAGGCAAATTAAAAGAAACAAGGAATTTCAATTTCATCTTTGTGTTTGGTGGTTACTGCCAGGCAGCACATTTGTGTACCGCCATTTGAAACATGGTCCTTCCTGTGTTTAGTGACATTTTTGGCCCTATTCTTTCAATTTCAAGCAATTTGTGTCATTTTAGCTTGTAATAAGTTAACCAAATCTCACCAAGTACACCACATGGACAAAAGTATTCAGCCTCCTACTCATTACACCAAGAGGGAATGGAATGACTTTGTATTCAAATACATGTACTATATGGAGCTGGACCATTTTTTGCAGCTATAACAGCCTCCACTCTTCTTGGGAGGCTTTTGGAGATTTGGAGTGTTTCTGTGGGAATTTATGCTCATTCATTCTGTAGAGCACTTATGAGGTCAGGGACTGATGTTGGACAAGAAGGCCTGGTTTGCAATCTGAGTTCCAGATCATCCCAAAGGTGCTCGATGGGGTTGAGGTCAGGGCTCTTTGTTGGCCGGTCAAGTTCTTCCTCACCAAACCCATCAAACCATGTTTTTATAGGCCTTGCTTTGTGCTCTGGGGCACAGTCATGTTGGAGTAGAAAAGGGCCTTCCCCAAACTGTTGTCACAAAGCAGGAAGCATAGCATTGTCCAAAATGTCTTGGTATGCTGAAGCATCAAAAGATTGGCCTCACTGGAGAAAAGGGTCGAGCCTGAACCCTGAAAAACAGCTTCAAACCATTATCCCTACTCCATTAAACTTCACAGTTGTCACAATGCAGTCAGACAGGTAATGATCCGGGATCCAGCAAACCTAGACTCAACTATCTGACTGGCAAACAGAGGAGTAATTTGTCACTCCACAAAACATGTTTCCACTGCTCCACAGTCCAGTCTTGGTGTGCCTTACACCAAACCTTGCGATGCTTGGCTTTGACTTGGTATTGTGAGGCTTGCATGCAGCAGTTTGACCATGGAGACCCACTCCACTTTTGTGGTTACATTTGCTTGCAGGCTGCTCGTCCATAGCCGTCTTTTTTGTGCTGGCAGCGCTTAGGACCTCAATTTGCACTTTTGCCAGCACTTTTTGTTGCTACATTACAAAAAATAAATCCCACTTTCCTTGGTAGAACCTGTCACATTGTTTTAAAACAGCTCTTTGTGCTTCATATTTCCATATTTCAAGGAAGTATCACAGAGAGGACATGCAGACAATGTAAAGGAATCCTGTCCTGACACAGGCAGCAGATGCAGACCTGAAAACCACCCTTGGAAAAAGGGTCAGGGGTCAAGTCAGATTGATTTCTCTTCTCATATTGGTGAAAGTCCCGCCCATTCTTGAGTTCAATTGGCAAGTTAGGGAGTAGTGACATAGACAAATGCAGCACTGTTCCAAAAGCTGAGAGGTTTTCATCAGAAAATGCTTTAAGATCAGCCACAAAAACAGCTGATGCTGAGGGCCCTTTTTCTGCCCAAAGTGCTGAGCACTCACAACGCTGGGCTGCATTGGTTTTGAATTAAAAATAAGCACTGCCAGCGCTGAGAAAGCCGGCTATGGACACAGGCTTTAATGCCAGTGGGAGTCTGGAACTGTTCAGCTATGGAATCAGCAGAATATTGGTCACTTTTACGCCAACATTGCGCCTTTGCAGTCATTGACCCCACTCTGTGATTTGCGATCTTCCTCATCATGGCTGAGTTGCTGTTGCTCCTAAATTCTTCCACTCTCTCATTTACAGTTAACCATGGAACATGCAGCAGGGATGACATCTCACAAAGGTGACATCCATCACAGTACCACACTTGAGATCAATGAGCTCTTCACAACAACCCATTTTGTATCAAAAATGTTTGAAAATGGAGACTTTATACACCTGTGGCAACAGGTCTGATTGAAACAACTGAATTCAGTAATAAACAAGTGTGGACAAATACTTTTGTCTGCATAGTGTTCAAATTTTTGCATTTATACGCTTGAGATATGCTTCAAAGGAAACAGCACAGCTGTTAAAAAAATCTGGCAGATATACTGTGTTTCATCATTGATCTGTGGTCAGATTGCCTCCTTCAAGTCTCTTTATCAATAAAATGTGCTTTATACCACATGTCAACAAGCATCCATTCACATGCAGTCATTGTGAAGATGGAGGAAGCAGTGAAAGGTGACTTCTGTTACCTTTCAATGAGAGACGTTGGGGGTTTAATTTTTGCCCACATTCATCACCAGCAGACCCCCTGGTGATCTTTTGAGCCACAAAAACATCTTCAGCACATGTTTTAATATTTACAGAGTGCTTATTTGGTCACGACAAGAGAGGAAAGATAAACAGATTCTAATATTCTTCTTTTTCCCCAATAGAAATTCTGTGCATAAGTGCAGGGCTGTGCCTAAAAAATGCATGTTTTTGGTCAATGTGCAACCTTTGGCAGCAACATCTGCAAGTAAGCATTTGCAATAAATGGCAATGAGTCTTTCACATAACGGTGGAGGAATTTGGCCCCACTCCTCTTTGCAGAATTGTTTCAGTCCAGCCACACTGGAGAGTTTTCAAGCATGAACGGCCTGTTTAAGGTTGTGCCACAGCTTCAAAACACTTGTGTTTAGGACCATTTTCCTGCTGCATATCCCAAGTGTGTTTTATCTTAAGGTTATGATCTGATTGCCAGACATTCACCGTCTGATGTTCCTTTTCAAAACACTGTGTTGGTTTTTCCCAGATGAAGCGAGAAAGACGTCTTCCAAAAAGTTCATCTTTGTCTTGTCAGTCTACATGATATTTTCCTAAATATCCACCATGCAGATGTTTTTATTTTTCCTTTCTTTTTTTTCCTGCAGATGTGAGACAAGTATTTGTGTTCTTTTTGGTCAGCAGTGGTTTTGGCCTTGGAACTCATGGATGCCATGTAAGTCCAGTCTCATTCTCATTGTAGAAACATGAACACTGACCCTAAGTGGGTCAAGTGAGGCCTGCAGGTCTTTAGATGCTGTTCTGGGTTCTTCTTTGGCCTCCTGGGTGAGTCGCCGATGTGCTGTTGGAGAAATTTTGGTAGGACAGCCACTCCTGGTAAGGTTCCCTACTGGACCAAGTTTTCTCCATTCATGGATAATGGCTCTCACTGAGGTTCACTGGAGTTTTATAGCATTAGAAATGGCTTTGTAATCCCTTTCCAGACTGATATATGTCAATGACTTTGTTTCTCATCTGAATTTCTTTCAATTGCTTCATGATGTGTTGCTTCTTGTGGTCTTTATAGTTTGTGAAACAGTTTTTTTAAAGTGATTTCTTGATCTAAAAGGTCGGGCACTAACCAGGCCTGGGTATGGCTATGGAAATTGACCTCAGCTTTGCAAAAATGTGGTGAATAGAAGTTAAGCCATGTTTCAACAAGGGGGCAAAAACTGGATCACATGGGTCCAGGTGGGTCTGATTGGCTTTTTCCCCTTGATGAATAGAATAATCATTTAAAAACTACACTTTGCATTTACTCAGGATTGCTTTATATAAAATTAGTTTGATGATGTAAAATATCCAAGCATGAAAAAAAAAGTAAGGTATCAGTAAGGGGGCAAACAATTTTTCATAGCATGGCATGTAGCATGGATTAAACATGACTACACGTGTATAAAACATCCCAGGCATAAGATGTAAAGTACAGCGACACATCTGATAAGCTTTGTGTTTTTCCTGTCTTTTCACCTGCATTTACACACTGGATTGATTTTTAATTTGTTTCCAGGACAGTTATTCAATCATTAAAGTCACAAACAAGACTGCCTGTGTCTTTTCCTGGGGTCCCTGTACTGTTTCTTTGCAACAAGCAACTGTCAAAAAGCAGATGATACCAATGTGAAGAAGCACGGTATTAAAAAAAAAAAAAAAAAAAAAAAGTTAAAGAAACAATTGTGGACATGTCCAGAGTTGGCAGGAAAAGGACTGGAACAGCAATCTTCAGTGTCAACATCAGAAACTTTTACTGTAAGCTCAGCCATCCACGATGACCCTGTCCCATAAGAGGGTTTGTGGAGCTATATAACATCACCCTACTTCTGCTTTTATACTTCACAGAGAAAATGGTCTCTTGCTCAAAGGAATGAAAATTCATGCTTGTCAATCGAACAAAGTCACAGGACATGTACAGTTTAGAAAACGGGCCATTTTGTGGGTGTGCATTTGAGAGTGCAGGATTTCATGTGTCAGAATAAGCAACAATATGACATGATACACTATGATGATATTAAAGATACAATAAAACTAGAAAAGCACTCAGAGAGCGCAGACCTCCGCCATTAGTCCTATCTCCCAATAGTGAAACATCCTTTAAAAAATTCCTGGATCCATCCCCATGTGCCCCCCACCACGGCATTCGCCAATTACTCCCTCCCCGGTGGGGTGGAAACACAGTGAGGCAAAGCATTGGCTTCTCTACATGTGGACTGTCATGATGGAAGCATTGCCTGCCGGTGCCAACAGATGCACTGACAATCTCACCCATGGTCTCAACGGACGGCCGAAAGTCATGGCAGAGGGTGAATATTCTTCTATTCCTCCCAGCATCATGAGTATTCTCGCTACAATCTGCTGTCTTTCTCTCTGTTATGCTCCGACTCGTCTCCTCGACCGGGCATGCATCTTTTAAACTCTACAAACCTCAAAACTTTGAACAGAAACACACCCAAAATAATGCTGGGATTGAAGTTACTCATGTCTGCCATCTCCTGGTGTAAAGTGGTAACAGTGCAGACCTCTACCATTCGCCCTATCTCCCAAAAGTACAGAATCCTTTAAACAATTCCTGGATCCAGACGGTGATTCAGACCACTTCCAAAATTGAATCAGTTCTTCCTTATGCCATTTCTGACATTTCCCGAAAATTTCATGAAAATCCGTCCACAACTTTTTGAGTTATGTTGTTAAAAGAAAAAATGAATGAACAAACCCAACCGATCACATAATCTCCTTGGTGGAGGTAACAAGACACATTCCATGCAATATAAGATGACAAGATACCACAGGTATTGGCCGATACCCAACACCCTGGTGTTGGAATTGTCTCAAGCATCTCAAATCTCTTTTTTTTTACCTGACCCCCGTCTTCATTTCCCTCTTTTCTTGATTGTTTCTTCTTTGCTTTTCTTTCTCTTTAAACTCTAGAAATGAATTGGTACTACAAAAACAAAGATTGATTGATTACCTGATTGGTTCTTATTTCTTTACAGTAGAATCAGTAAATAAAAGTAGAAACAATCCACATGATAGTGGCATATTGCACACTGCATGCTGCAGCAGATCTAAAAATAACTGCTTACACTTTCAGTCTGATTTTTAATAACATACCAAAAAATAGTGTAAAAATATCTCTCATAGCTCCACATTCATCTATTTCATCTTATTTAATTTATCTAAATGGAAGGTTTTAGTAAAAGTAGAGTGTAGAATCCTACTATCATGATTTAAGCTTGAATACTGAAGGCCCTTCAGCCTCTGAGTGTCATCTACACTGCTGGGGCTGTCATTTGTTTTACAAGGACTTATCAAAGCAGTGGCACTCTAATACCCAGAAAGTTACAGCTGCTTCCATTCTTGTAAGATTATGACTAACAGCTGTCAAACCCTGAAAAAACTAGGCAATCTCACATGCAGTCAATATTAACGTCACTGCTGAAAAAAAGTCAAATAATTGGAAGCTGGCATGTGAGGAGGAAATATCCATGATTATTCCTACTCTATTATCATGTGGCAATCACATTTTTTTCTGCAAGAAGAAGAAGGGGATTGTAAAAAAGAAGAAAAGGCAAAGCTAAAAATATATTTCCTCTGAGTTTATGAAAGATACAGCATATTGAGGCATTCATATTTGCTCGTACAAGTGGATTTGTCAGCCTGCTACGGCTTTGTACAGAAGATTTACCGTTCTCAGGTGGAAATGGAAGATTATGGGGAGTAAAAATTCAGCTTTTTGCATTTCTGAGCCCTGCTGAGCTTCCGTGTTACACCATGAAAGTGGGACTGTGACCAGGCGATGGGAGTTTTTCCTTAACTGAGAGCGAGGTGTGACTGTGGCAGGAGTGCACATTTTCTCTCTGGTTGACAAACACAGGCTAAGCATTCTGATACAAGCCAGGATACGGGTCAGTGCAGGTAGAATCCACTTTGTTCTGATGCTGATTCATTTGAAATCCTCCTCGATGTTTTCTGCTACACTTTTTCCTGCATCCTCTCTGTGTTTGTATTTGGAGTTGGTGGGGGGGTGGGGGGGTGTTTGTGTGTGCAATCATGTTTTCATGTCAGTGTGCATGTAAGCGTGTGCACCATCCCATTGTGATGATGCCGACTCTCCCAAAGGGATACTCGGATTGTCCAGATAAATCATCCTCAGCTGGGCGGCTGCACCACACAAGAGAGAAAAAGAGAGAAGGAGAAACAACACAAGGAGGAAGCAATGCGCATGAGGGGAGTCACCGAGAATTTAAAGGACAAAGAGGAGAAGAAATGGAAAGATGCAAGTAGGAGCATTAGAAAAAGATGCTAGAAGTGGAGCAGCTTTGGTTTAATGGCTACTGGAAACTATTTCACAGCAGCTCCTAACAGCATCATGCTACAGTGCCTATAAAAAGTATTCACCCCACTAGATATTTGACCCCTTTATTGATTTTATGAATCAATCATGGTCAACATAATGTGACCAAAAATTACAACAAACCCATGTTAATGTCAAAGTGAAAACAAATCTCTACAAAGTCATGCCAATTAAATAAAACATGCAATGAAAAATAAGTGACTGCATAAATATTCACCTGCATCAAGTCAGTATTTAGTAGAGTCACCTTTGCTGCAATCACAGCTCTGAGTCTGGGTGGATAGGTCTCAATTATACTTGCACATCTAGACATTGTGATTTCACTCCATTCTTTTTTGCAAAACTGCTCATGCTATGTAAGGTTGTAAGGGGATTTGGTGTGAACAGCGCTTTTCAAATTTTCTATTGCCATGATTCCCAACCCGGAGTCCGGGATCCCCTTGGGGGGGCGCCAGAAGTCTCGGGGGGACGCAAAGCTCTGTCTGCCCTGAGGTTGTTAAAATTAGATTTGCATATATTAATAGAAATCATGGCATAACACTTTTTGAGTAAAATAATTTGTGTTTAGGGCTACTTTGTTAACCTGACACACCAGATGGATGTGTTTCACACATCCATCTAGAAAACCTTCCATAGATGGCATTTAGGAAAGGGCAGAGCCTTTGAAAAACAAACTCAGAGGGTGATTGGATGAATGTCCCATCTGTCACATCTTTATAGACCAATCAGAGCAACAAAACAAGTGATGTAGCCCCACTACCGAGCAGTAAACTCCATAGAGAACTGCATAACGTGAACCATGGCGACCATAGACATGTCAGTACTCAATGCTGTTCTTTGTTCTTTTAAGGAAGAAATGTCGTCAAGTTCTAATAAAACTGATACGACAGCAGCATCTACACTAATGTCTTCTGCCATAGTTGCACCGGCCTCTTGTTGCTGCTTGCTTACGTCACGGCTCTGCCGCTACACCGGAAAGCACTGCCCCTCAACGCTGACTGGTCCTGTCACTTTCTTACCGGACCCAAACGGTTCAGATGGGAGCTTTGCAAGATGGATTGGCCAGTGAGAAACATGGAAACAAGCGAATCCATTGGCTTTGCAAGGTTATTACAACCTAGCATGGAATTCAGTTTGGGTATTCCTGAGTAGGAGTTTTTGACTCATTTTACCCAGAAATTCTAAGGGGTTTTAAAGACTGGTGGTATCAAAAGTACTGAAACTCTATCTTAGGTCATATTTTTTAACCAAAAGCAAGAGAGCACCGTCTTAACTCCACAAATGTCTCGGCAACATGCATTGGCAATATTTGGTAAATGGGTGGACCAACTTCAAGAAACGAGAATGATGCAGTTTAAGACATGCAGTGGTTAGGAACTAGTCGCTTGATATCAACACCATCATTCCCTCTCGTTCATTCATCTTAGAAAAATTCTATCGCGGGGCTGGCAGGAAAAAGGGCTGAAAAATTCATCTGTTTGCATTAATGCAGCTCACCTTAAAAATGTTGGCAAATTTTACGTGTCTTCTGCTTGTGTGAATATCTTGGCAGTAAAATGAAAAGTGCTCTAGCTCTGTTTTTGCCAAAAATGTATTCATAATGTTTTAGATTGAACTTTGAAATAATGTATGCTTTTCTTTGTTTCAGTTCCATCCAGATCTCCTGGTGGCTTAAGCAGCGTGATAGTTGTGATGCATGGCCAGAGCTTCCTTTGTGCAGCTAACATTCAGGCATGGATATCTGCAGCTGAATAAGAGCAAGCGTCGAGGGAACAGAAATGAGGAGATGGGCTGCCAGCTGCCAGCTGTATTGTTAGAGCCAGGGCTAAAAGAAGACAGTCCCCAGGATGCCTTAAACGTGTAATCAAGCCAACCGGGGCCAGATGACTCCTCATCCTAATACCATCTCATTCTACGTCTCTTCCTCTCTCTTTGTAAAGCCTGTCGATGAAAGTGCTGCCATGTTCAGTCCGTGTAATATCATAGAGGCTTCTCCATGATAAAATACCTGACTACAGAGGTGATATCTGCACCACTGAGACAGGAGCAGCCTGACCAGATGTTGGCTAAATCTTTAACAGTGAACTCTTTATCCTGAGTTGAGTCACTGATTAGAGAAAGAGAGAATGACTACTCTCCTCATGTAATAATGCACTAACCCTTTAGCTCGGTCACTGCAGCCTGGCCTGGTTGGATCAACAGCAGATGGCTGAAGGGAAAGAGGCTGTGCAGGAGTTCATCTCAGAGCATGTACTATCACTGTGTCATGAGGTTATTTGATTAACATTTAAACTACTACGATTCTATAAACACAAGACAAACCGTGGTGAACATCCTGACTACTTGTTCAATATCTGAATAAAGATTCAAATATTAGTTTAATATCTCAGATCATGGAGCTGTAATATTTGCCTAGTGTCGGTGGTACAAAAGTCATAGAAAGCATAAAACACCAGGCCATAAAATATATTTTCTGATGAGTATTGAATGTATTTGAATGGAGAGGATACAAGATTTGCAAGATTCTTTGGAAAAAAAATAGACATGCACAGCTCCAGGAATACAGTTACATAGCTGGACACTTAAATGCTGCTGTATCAATTAACAGTACCACATGATATGAATAAAACTTGTTCTAAGGCAGATTTGGAGGAGAGCAAAAACATCTACCCCCCCAAGAGGAGTTACAGTGTGGCTCTTTGCTCTTGTTTTGTTAGAGAAGCGTGGTTGAAGTCTAACTAAAGGGCTGCTTTTTGACTGTTACGTCTGAGCTAATCGCCCAGCTTGCAGCACACACCCCAAACCCTGTAGCAATCACAAACTCATACTGAAGCAGGTTGGCAGAATAGCGAAAGTATCTTGCTTCATCTAAAACTGTTCTTTGCTCTTGTTTTAATAAATTTGGTAATGTTCTGCCACTGTGTTATAACTACATCTGAGCTAACTGCTATACTGGTGGCAGCCATTGCTACTGGCTCACAGTACAACTAAACCCTGCTGGTCTGATTGGTCTGAGCTGTGTTCGGTGTAGCACACACATTGTGGATTGGAGCTTTTCAAGATGGATTTGCATGATGACAGACATTGAGTCTGGCCAATCCATCAGCTTTGCAGCACTGTCAGTCAAAAGTAATAAATGGGGGAAACCTAGAATAACAGATGAGGGACTTTAAGTTGCTTTTTCCCCGATGAACCAAAGTCATACCGAACCGTGACCCAAGGTCCGAACTGAAACCGTGACTCTATGAACCAATACATCCTCTGTTTTATTTCTGAATAAATAAAATAACACAAATTTCAAAACATTTACTGCTTTTGGAGCTATAGTGCTAAAATAATTTAAATCACCGGAATGAATGGAGTCTAAGCGGAACACTACAAGCAGAGTTAAATGAATCACTAGTCCTGTTTAAATTAAAGTTAATGGATTCCAAAGCTCACCGGACTGTTGATTGGTACACCAGGTCCTCACGCCTGCGGTAGTCCTCCATGTGGGAGTAATTGGTATTAAACATAGCATCATAGGTGAAGATTTTCTGCTTGATGGTTCCTCCATCTGTGACCTGTGGAGAAAGAGAGAGAGAGAGCTTTATTAAGACAGTTCCTCTAATGACGGATGGGACGGTGGAGCCCTTTATGCCCCCTTGAACTCCTATACGTATCAACTGTTGTCCCATGGCCTGTGGTGTAGAATGCGCCTCTCCCTGCAATTACCTCATCGAATCATTTGCTGCCATGATAAGCTCATTTCTTATGATGTCTAAAAGCGAGGGATTGAAAACCTGCTGACACGATAACATCAGCGAGACAGTCTCTGAGGCGACTGCCAGTATGTGTTGGTGCACATGGTTAAGTCTTAATGAAGACTGACACAGTACGGTGTTCTGAGTGTGTCAAGCAGTCTGCTTTCTGCAGAGGTAATGGCTTGTGACGAGATACTGCAGAGGTAGGGAGATGGGGATATTCAAAACACTGGTCTCCTCTTTTTCTTTTCCTCATGCATGGTGGATGATGGAGTAGTTCCTTCTTTTGTAATATTCACAGGAGTGCTAACGTCACTTAGCATTTGAATGACTGCGATTTCTCCTCTGCTCAGAAGCCATAAAGGAAGGAGGGTGACAGGATTTTAATGGAGCCACTAATGCTGCTTTGAAGAAGGAAATTGTTGGTGGGCCGGCGATCCTTCTTCCAGCGAAGATGCTATCGTCCTGATCCAATCCAATCCCTTCGGTGAGGTAAACAACGTCAAAGAATTCAGCGATTATTCCGCATAATGTTCTGTATTATGTGCACATTGGCTCATGAGGAGACAAAGCTAAATTGTATTTATGTGAACAAACAATTGTTCTCTGTGAATGTGGGGTAACTCATATAACCTCATGCCTCTGGAGAATGCACACTGCCTCAGGCTCAGATTGCTAAGTGGTGCAGCACAGGGACTTGACAATGCTGAAACAACCCAAAGCAGGAGCGTGGAAATAAATTACCTTTGTTACCTGTAACCAATACAAGGCAGGCTTGTGCACATTTTCAGAGCTTTACATATTAAAGGTCAAGATCCTGTTTAAAGAATTTCTTCACGCCAGCATTTGATTTTAGACTCTACTGATATTATTTGGGCCAGGGTGCATTAACATGAGTTTGAATATATTCTCATTAAGAGTCTTATACCATTTTTGATCATATTCAGGACATGGCAATTACATGCACACACAAAAACCTCATGTATATATGACATGTACTAGTATTCCAATGTGTAGTTACTGCATATCAGCTGTGCAGGCTCCTGTGATGTTTACTTTTTACAACACTGTTGCAGTTGCAGAATCTGAGAATAATACGACCTCTTTATTTCATCGAGGCTTAGCTCTATTAAATGCCAAACTCACGGTGCAAGTATTAAGCAATGGGAGACAAGTCTGCCCATGAGGGGGGATAGAGGGGGGATAAAGGGGAAAGCTTTCGGGGGACCAGCATAATTTGGGGCCCATTAAGATTGGAAAAAACTTGGTCCATTGTAAAATTAAGCTTGGATATGTTAATCCAACTCTGTCGATGTAAGCTCCGCCTACTTGCAAGAAAATGAGATCAAATGGATTAAAAAAAAAAAAGGCAGCCCTAGTTGTTTCCATGCCCAGACACAAAACCGAATACTCAATAAGTTCTATCAAAACCGAGACACTTAAAACCATGTAAATACACTAATTGGCTGCATAGTTGTGTGGCTATCTGCTCATTTGAATAAAAGTTTATCTGCAGACACTGAGCAACGATTTTCCGTTGGTTTGAGTTACAGAAGGAGAGCACGCAGCAGAAGGTCAGCCTCTAAAAGCAAAGCAATGTTTGAGAAAGGTGCTCTCCGGCCATCCAGACTTATGCCGCCACTTTGGGTACAGTAATAGACCTTTTAAAACACCACTACAGGGAGTCTGGAGACATTTCGGCCTGACATGGCTGCACAACACTGTTAGTGAGAATGGTGAAACTTAAAAGGAAAACCATCCTCAGTTTTTAGAAGAACAATACTTTATGTGAAGCTTACAGGCAGCTCATTTAACCAGATAAACACAGTAATATATAGATTAGGTTATAAGTGGAGGAAATATTGAGGGAAATTATGCCGGAAACTGTCCCTAAAATTCGAATGATACATTCCAGTTATTTGTCTCTATTTTACTAGATTTCAGCGGGAAGAAAAGGTTTGATTACATGATTAAATTAAATATTTCCACTCTTCCTCTATTTGCAAGGCAGCTGTCAGCCCCATAACCTTCTGCTCCCATTAACTGTAAACAACTAAAGTCAGATAGCAAGCTAGATATAAACTTTTAAAGGGGCGCTCATTATTTCCTCGCTTGTTTGTTTTGAGCAACCCAAACCATTTCACCGCATGGAACACCCACTTTAAGTTAAATTCAGTTTTAGGCAGAAGTATCATGAGGATGTAAGGAGCTGTTAAAGTTTTAACTTTTTCATTTGCATATACTGAGAGTTTGAGGAGCAGTGACTATCATTAGATACAAAACAAAGACCCACATATAACTAGGATATAAAGGAATGCAGAGCCAAGTCAACATTGCTATAGCAGTGAAAAATAGTGCATTTGTGTAAGCAATGACAAACCATTCTGGATGTGTGGGCAGGTTACAGGTGTAGTTAGAGCATTATTTAACACTTCATTCATTGTTTTCACCACTACAGTGCTTTTGAAGAGACATCTTTTAATACCAGTGCATCATCTGCAAAAGAAGGACAGTTGCCTGAAATTTGTCATGGTGACAATTAAAGGGGACCTATTTTACCCTTTTAAGACCAGATTATATTGGTCTCAGAGGTCTCCAAAACATGCCTGTGAAGTTTGTTGCTAAAAAAAACACTCCAGTATTGGATTTTGGCATGTCTAAAACCCCCTCTTTTTCAGCCATGCTCAGACCAAGCCGTTTCTGTGTCTGTGGCTTTAAATGTAAATGAGCTGTCTGACTCCACCCCTGACTCCGCCCGTCTCAGGAAATGGATGTTGCGTAATGGATCTGGCTCTCCTGAGCCTCCTCTCAGCAGGAGGCTCAGGAGAGGAGGGTGGAATTTTATTCCAAGTGGGGAGGGCCAACTGAACCTGGGGGCGGTGCTAACTCCCCACATGACATCATGAGGGGAAAATCTTTGTTAGAAGAGCCTGAAAAAGTGATTTTTGCATATTATGTCCCCTTTAACCAATCAGTCCATTAAAAAATAACTCAAAAGGTTCTTTATATACAAAAAAGCCACTAAAAACATTAAATTCCCATACCAATCCCACAATCCAAGGTCTAGAAAATGTCATAAATAAAGGATTCTGTAAAAATAGGTACTGATGAACCAAGCTGGTGATGAAGAACTAAAGGAGTGAAGGTTAAGATGGGAAAATAAGACAATACAGTATAAAATTGAGAAAATAAAGAAGATAATATAACTCATTAAGCTTATTTTCTGTCTTGTATTAGGGTCAAAAATAGCCGACCAATGGGGGCTCAGGTGGCCTCGCAATTAGGTTGTGCCCCATGTATTTAGGCTCCAGTCCTCTAAGGGGGTTTGGATTCAAATCTGGCTTGTGGCCCTTTTCCCATATTGCATGCAGCGTTCCCCATACACCTCAGATTATGTGTAAAGATTCTGACTGCTGTTTTGTTCAATTTCACCAAAAGTTTAAAGTTAATGTTTTGCTCAACTTTTAAGCTAATCAAGTGCACTTGAATCAGTAGCTAGCAGTGAACTGAAGAAGTGACGTATTGTAAACTTACAGTGGTAGTGTGTGAATACCCAACCTTTAACACTCAGTTTGACTGTGAGCCACATTAGAAACTTATTATTATTATATTATTATGATTATGATTATTATTATTATTATTTAAAGGGGGGTTGTCTTGTCTGTTTTTTCCCTGTTCTTTTTCTATTCTTTTAATATTATTTTTGGATGACATTTGTCTTGTCCTGTTTTTATGTTGCTCATTAAAAATTAATCACTGCTTTTATTTTGAAAAGAAATGATGAACTTTAGGTAGACCGAAGCCTAACCACAGAAAAAGGAACTTGTTATGGACTGAAAAGGAAAGAAGACAACCGTGTTTGATAATATGACGTCCAGATGCCGTTAGACTTGTCCACTGAGCTGTCTGTGAGGTTTTTTTTAAAGTGAAATGAGACATTAAGTAGCAGTGGTCGACTTGTTTTATGTCACCGGGGATGCAGAGAGATGCTGCAGTGGCTTAACCAAACATTGTTCATGGTTTTTAATCATTGTGAAATTAATGCATCAATGCTAACAGCCCTGATCTCTTACAGACAAAAATCCTGTCTACAAAATAAGCAATCATCATCAGAATAGTAAGCCTTTATTTTAGTGAAGAAATCACCTTTGATACTGTAGGTGTCTTGTACTAACAAAGAGCAGTGATTTCATGTGGTCTTCATGCACTGTGGAGAGCAAAAACTCAGATATGAACATAGTTTGTGGTGAATGAGCAGTTGTGTCATCATACATAACATATTGAGGGTCTGAAATGCAACTTTTCTTTGTCTCTGTTTGAGTGACAGCCGAGGCCAGAGGTGTTGTGTTTTCAGGTTGTCCATCTGTCTGGATCATTCTTGTAAATGCGATTACTCGCAAACACTTACATGGATTTTTACTGAACTTTGAGCAAATGTTTAACCTGACCCATGAATGAATCAGCTTCATTTTGGAGGTCAGTGGCCAAAGACCAAGGTCATGGCACTTGTGCGCTTCCCTTGCTTGAGAATGCAGTATCTCAAGAGTGCGCTGAGGGCTTGACTTCCAACTTTGTAGAAATGTCCACTAAGACTCAGAGATTATCCGATACATTTTGTAGTTCAAAGGTCAGTGGTAAAGGTCATCAGGACTCATGGTCAGTCCTTCCTTATAACATCTGGAAACTTCATGGAGGCATTTAACTCCAGGCGATAGTTTTAGTATACCCTTAGGACAATGGACGTTACAGAGAATTGAAACCACACAACGGCTAGAAAAAAGAATCACAATGATGAAGGAACAGATGATAAATGAGCTTATTGGGCACTCAGATATAAAAGGATATAAAATTATTAACCTGAGATTACCAGTATTAAACGGTCAAAGCTTAGGCACCAAAGCAAGTATTGTTTGCAGATACTATTAATGAGCTGCAATGGAATTATATAAGAAAAAATGCTGGTTATACTTCAAGTGTGATCTTGTTTTTGTCAGTAAAATAACTTGTGGTTCCACACAGGAGAAAAAAACCCCAGAGGTAACAAAAGTTCTGATTTGTTCCAACCATCTAGTCTAACTTTTGTCAACATGATGTTGTTTATTCCTCAACACCAGGCTCTCACATTCAAATTCAGAATATTTCTGCTGTCCCACATGGAGGGAATTTGTTTTGTTGCAGGAGCACGCAGAACGACAGAATACACAAGGTCAACATCTACATCAAATTCAGACCTGATTAAATCAGACACAAGTGATGGAAAATAAATTAAAAAAAAAACTGAATAACAGTAAAATTACGAAAATGAAACTAAAAATGGAGATGAGCAGGGTTGTTGCAAACAGGACCCACCAAGCATGAAGAGAGTTTAACCTATTCTTTTCTTACATTCTAATCACAGCTGCAACTCGGGGAAGCTTTTTAGTGACAGGAAGGCTCTGCGGTATCCAGACTTTTTTCTTCGCATGCAGAAAACTTAAGGACAACAGGGCTTCTTTGATACACCTCAACTTCAGTGTATCAAAGTGAAATGAATCAAATAAAAATTGAGATTTAATATTTGAATAAGGTTTCTCTACCTTATACTTGTGCTTCTCAAAATCAATAATCATCATGAATCAGGGGTGTCAAACTCAAGGCCTGGGGGCCAAATACCTGGCCCGTAAGACCATATCATATTTTCATAATAACCGGCCCAACGCCCACAAGGTCTGCAGATTTCCTCCAGTATAAAAATGTAAAGTTAACCTTGATGATTTAAAAAATCCTTGTTAAATCATAAAAATCTGATAAAGAGTAAAAACAATTAGAAAAAAGTCAGGTATTTGGGAAAAGAAGTTATATTCTGTTTTCATGTCATATTTTCAAGTTTGCATCTTCCAATTACAACTTACAGGGATACTTCAACATTTTGGCAAATTCGCCCATTGCCATAATTCCTATAGTCTTAGTAATAGGTTCGTTACCTTCAGTTGTCAGTGCAAGCTGTTTTTAGATCGCCGCTGCCGAGTTCGGACCTGCTGTGCCAACTCAATGTAAGCAGACGTTATTCCGGCTTTCCCTCATCAAACTCATCAAATACACAATCCAACAACTCCAAAACGCTCTCGTGGACAAGTTGTGACCTGCACATTCACCACGCTATGAAATAATCATGGAACATGGAGATGTTTTATAGATGTTTTAAAGCTAAAGCCGGAACTACACTCCAGACATGGCTGCTGCACTGTGTCACTCCGCCCAGTGGTTTACTCAAGAAATAGTTCCAAGTATTTGCTTCATGTGTCGTAATGTTACATAAGTATACGTTATTATTTCATAGCGTGGTGAATGTACAGGTCACAACTTGTCCACAAGAGCGTTTTGGAGTTGTTGGATTGTGTGTTTGATGAGTTTGATGAGGGAAAGCCGGAATACCGTCTGCTTACATTGAGTTGCCACAGCAGCTCCAAACTTGGCAGCGGCGATCTAAAAACAGCTTGCACCGACAACTAAAGGTAACAAACTTTTTACTAAGACTATAGGAATTATGGCAATGGGCGAATTTGCCAAAATGTTGAAATATCCCTTTAAACTTTTTCATTTCATATTTTGACCTTTAAGATTCTGAATTTTCAATTACAAGTCATATTTTGACTCGTTTTTGAATTCTATTACATGATTTTTACCTTTTCAACTCCTAATTTTGACTTTAAATCCCACAATTTAAAACTTAAGTTATACAGTTTTGAATTTTATCTCATATTTTCACCTTTTTGATTCCTAATTTTAAATTTCAGTTTTATTCTTGATCCTTGAAACTCATGATTTTAAATTTTATTTTATGTTTTTTTTTTTTTTTATCATTTTAACTCCTATGATTGAGTTTAATCCAATATTTTCACCCTTTAGATTCATGATATTGAATTGTATCTCACATGTTGATCTTTAAAACTCACGATTTATCTCATATTTTTGACTTTTGATGTAATGTTGTAACCTTTTGCACTTATAAGTTTGACTCATCTCATACTTCAAACCTTTAAACTCATCATTTTGAGTGTTTCTGACAACCCTGGCATGAATTAAAAGCATTTATTAAATGTTTTCAGATCACCATGAGCTGTGAGGCAGACACTGAAGAGCTCATCACTCAGCCAACGTAAAACAATGACTCTTTTCATCAGTTTTTGGTTCGACAACACTTCAGTTTAATCTAAACTGAAGGTAACAGTCTGCCCGGCTTGTTGCCTCAGCTCACTTAAACATCTAAAAGTACACTGATTCAAATTTAGCCTGAACTCAGATGTGAAAATGACACTGGGGTCATCTGTTAAATTAACCTTCAGTGAGTAATGAGCAAATCAAAACTCTGTCTATTTATAGCCAGGCTGTTACATATTTAGGCTTTAAAGCACACAGAAAACTCTCCTGTGGCCTTTTTTAAAAAGCACCAGCAATGGTTCCTCTGGGCTTTTACTACGATTGCATGTTGGAGCTTCATCTCTGAGTAGCACTAAAGCCTTAGCCTGGAGCGAGGAGTTCAAAGTCCTTACGTGGGCGCTGGTTAGGTCTCAGATGATGCAAACCTTCTACAGAGCTGACCTCCTGTCCGTGTCTGTAAGCTAAATCCAATGACCTTGTCACCATGGCAGCTTTTCATTAGACGCAGCAGACGCCTTAGATGCTTAGCTTTTTTGAAAACCCAGCAGCGAACATACAGTAGAGTATGGAGAGCTGGGTTCATTCATAGTGAAGTGAAGCCTTTTCTGGAGGTAGAGAGAGAACTGTGAGCAAAAATAACCTCAGCTAAAAACGACACTCCAAAAATGGAAATCCAAACATCATTACCACAATCTAGGAGACATCAGAGCTGCTAATTGCAAAAAGGTCTCCTGGAAGTGCAGAGACAAAAAGACCAAAGTAGAAAGGATGAATTAAGACGGATACAGAAGCCACTGAATCATCACTTCAGAAACTCTATATTGGTACCCCTTTGGGATTTAACTGGTGTAATAATTGGTCTGGATTTGATTTAAAAAAAAAAAAGACATGCTTGAAGGCCTTTTCACACCTGGATTATTAGGAGAAGTTGCTCTGAAATACGGGGTGGCTTCCTCTTTGGTTCAAATTATTTGGACTTAAGTGAACACAGCAGTCACAACATGGTGTAGAACAATACAAGCCCAGTTTGCCTAGGAGAGGTGGTGTTGGTTTGCCTCCATTTTCATGCCTGTAGTGGTTGATTTGCAGTATGAACACAGCTGAGCCAGAAATTGGGCAAATAACTAGCTGACTCATCAAAATACAGTAAGGGTATAAGCAACAGCAATAGTTGTAATATGACTACTAAACAATTTTGATTACAGGTGATTTGAGAAGTAAAATAGGAATCATAGGGTCCTTGCACTGCTTTCAGTGCTCAGACGCTAAACTGCATAAAAATAGTGACAGACTAATGCTCTGCACCAATGCAAAATGCATCCAGTTCAACATCAGCAAAGCATCATAGGACTGGACATCTACTGGTTCAACAACTGGTCTGGTTGAAAATCTTTCCAGATTTGTCAAACCAGGGGGTTTTCTGCCTTCCTATAGTCTATAGTTCATGAATGTCTCTTTGTTTAGTTTAAACCTTGCTCAACTTTTAGGCATGTTTGGGCCAAAAACTGAGATTGAAGTAAGGCATGTAATGGCAAGTACCATTGGGTGGGATTGAGGATTGACACAACCCATGTCACGCTCTGGATGTCTGTGCATATTACCAGTGGCATGGGAAAATAATCTGTTGAAAAAAAAAACAAAAAAAAAAAAACAAAGTCCACACCTTTAGGGTGGAGTAAGAGGTGGACGTGGCAAATCAGCACAGCCTAGGGTAGTGATTCCCAACCTTTGTTACTTTGAGCCCCACCTCCTTGAATCGTAGAGAAGCTGAGGACCGCTAGGACTCACAAAAACATGAGGTGATACATGGGTGTCAAAAATGAACATCAAATTTCATTGTTCTATTGTATAAATCTAAAAAAACAGCCCCACACAAAGGTTTCTTAACCAGAGACCTTTGCATGAACTATTCACAAGTGTTTTAGTTAGTAGGAGTTTTAGTTAGAAATCTCTGGCAACCCCTCAAAAGGGGTCCTGGACCCCACGTTGGGAACCAATGGCCTAGGGCACAGTTTGAGCAGTTGTGTCGTGTATGTCCCCAGGGCCCTAAAACCACCGGCAGTCTCCGGGCGTATCATTGGGGGCTAGGACGAAAGAAATGCTGTCAAGCTTGACATTACTGAGTGAGACACGTGTGTCGAGTCAGACTCTAGCAGAACTTTCCAGCCTCAGGTTGTGGCTCATCAGGCCAGAGACAAATCCTCAGCTCCCTACATGCCTTAGACTTTAGCGCATAACTGTAGGTCTTTAACATCATGTGCCTCTCCCTTGTGCTTTGGCCTGCTTGGCAATGCTGCAGTGTGAACACAATATGGTTCAAGAAAGAATTGGAACAGTTCGAGATTTTATCACCAAAATCAGAACGAAGCAAAAGGCCTATAGGTGTGAAAGCAACACTTGTATGACTATGACAGTACAGTGTTAAAACTAGGACTGTCAGTGTTAATTGTTCATTTAGATGAGATTAAGGTCAAAAATTATGATAGGCTTGCTTTCTAGTTTTTTGTAGGCACATAATAATTAAGCTTCAGTAGTAGCAGGTACCGGAGTCTATTAAATGAAGTGTCGTTCTACTCCAGCGCTGATAAAAATAAGGCACCCACTTACCCTTTAACATCTTTATTCACTTAAAAAACTTGGACAGCTTGGTAGACAAGTCAAACTAATCTACCTTTTGGTATCAAGCATTTCACTGTTTTACTATTCTCTAGTTTCAATTACTTTTCTGTCCTAAAGTTCTTTTTTCAGTTAAGCTAACATTAAAAAAAAAAAATCTTTCACAGCTCGATCAAACAAAAGTTTCTGATTTTCTTTCAATTAAAAGCAGGTTTTTATCTGAACAGGATATAAGGCGCCCTCACATTAATTACAAAGTAAAAGTGTAACAAAGAAAGTGTAAATGTTCATCTCAACTGGGTTTCTGACACAAAGAAAGCAATTAAACCAAAACTTCTGAAAAGTACAAATGCTGATGTATAAACCAGGAATGATTGGACTTCAGTGTGTCATTTTGTACACGCGTGCCGACATTTTTCTTGATGTATGACAGTGTTAACTGTTGTCTTTTACTTCTTTGTGGCTTTAGACCAAACTGTTGTAGCAGTGCAGCACTCACTTTCTTAAGTAAGTTTCAGTTACTATTCTATCCATAAATTCTTTTTTTTCAGTTAAGCTAACATGTAAAAAAAACTTTCACAGCTTGATCAGAAGTTTCAAATTTTCTTTCAAATTAAAAGCAGGTTTTTATCTGACCAGGATGTAAAGCACCCTCAAATACATAATTATGAAGTAAAAGCGTATAAAAGAGAGCGTAAGTGTTCATCTCAACTCAGTTTCTGACACAAAAATGCAGTTAAAAGTACAAATGCTGATGTATAAACCAGGAATCATTGGACTTCAGTCATTTTGTACATGCGCTCCAACATTTTTCCTCATGTATGAGTGTTAAACATTGTTTGTGATGGGAGAAGCACTATATAACTGTTTTTTACTCATTTGTGGCTTTAGACCAAACTCTTGTAGCAGTGCAGCACTCATAAACATCTTTAAATACATCTCTTTACATGAATTTTGATCTACAAAATCAAGTCACTGGTAAAATTTGCTCCACGCTGTCAGTTAGGACTCCAACATTATTTTCAAATATAAACTAAATGAATATTAAATACATGATTAGAAAAGGGATTGATTGGGATTAACTATTAAAATATGATGATTAAAAGGAGGAGAAAAAAGTTTGACCGCTCAAATTAAAAGCAATTGGCATTGCACTTTACAAAGGAACAGAAAAAGATATGGCATAATTAAAGAGGCAGTCTGTGCTTATTTGCAGAGCTAAGCAACTCGAAGCAACAATTTCTAACTCTGCAGGAAAGCTCACGTTCTCCTCTATACAAACACACTGCAGCTGACTTTGGAGCTATAAGCCGTCATAAACCGATGCAAAAATCCTCTACTGGCCCAGAGGCAACAAGGTGAGTCGAAGACATTTTCTAGCTGTCTCCTCTTTCACAGTCCATCTAATCCAACGAGCATTACACTTACTTCTGTCCTCCCCTTGAAAAAGCTGCTGGATAATGCAGGTGTCAGATTTCTGGAAGTCTCAAAGACTTAAAGACCAGAGAGGAAGATTTCTGCCTTCGAAGGGTCATCTCTGTGGCATCCTCTCTTTATCTATCCCACCTTAATGATTTCACCTCTTAATTAAAAGTGACCCGTCAACCTCTGAGTTATAAATCTGAGAGATTGTGTGCATCAGTGGATAACTTTCTTTCCCCACAAGAAGTCGAGTTTGAGGTATAAATGACCGACTCAGGAAGGAATGGAAGGGAGAGAAAGGACAGAGTGGGAGGGGGAAAAGAGAGCCAAGCTGTGCCAAAACGGCTGTACAAGAGGGAGGGCAAGAGGGAGATGAATACTCTTTGATTGCAGAAAAGCACCATTGGGAAAGCAGGGCTTTGCTACTACTGCTTTGTTGAATCCAGGCCATGCAATGCATATGAGGCTCAGAGGCACCAAACCTCTCCAACACACGGCCATCTGGAGGTATGAAAAGACAGGAACGAGTGTAGAGAGTCAGACACCTCTCCCTTGTCTGTATTGTGGCAGATAGTGGATTCTGGCTGAAGGAGAAGCCAGCAGGTGAAAGAGAAATCCCGACAGGTAGCTGACAATGGGGTGAATTTGAGGGTACTCAAAATGGGACGCTGTGTCTCTCCTGAGATGTAATAATGCCAAGATCCTTCTTGACAGTAAGGGTGCCCGCATCCGGGCTGGACAGCCAGCTGAGCCTACTCTCTAATGATGCTGCCTTAGGGCTGGGCAATGTGGAATAAAATTCATACTGATATTTTTAGCTGAAAGTATATGTTAAAAAAAAAAAAATCTAAATTTTGATATTATTCTAGTAAAAACAAACAATATCAATACTTTCATGATACCATGCTGACAAAAACAGAAGTCCTAAACACCAAATACAAATAGCATGCAAATCCTACTCAAAGTCAGAAGTGTACAAAACCACTAAAAGGCTACCATTCATGTCAAAGTGATGAAATGTCCTTTATTTAAAAAATCAGTGGAATTAAAAATCGCTGAACCCCAATGACCATGTTTTTAACTGAAAGGGAAGTACACTGTTTAAATTGCCAAAGATGCTGCAGAAGTATTACTGCAGTTTGGACCGTGAGCGGGATGTATATTTTGTTGCTAAAGCATCAAGCACTCACTTTTTCAAACACTGCCTACTTCTTTGTGCAACTTAGTCAGTAGTCTACAGCTTTATTTTTGTTGCCATGTTTTTAAAACCCTAAAGAAAAAAAAACATCCTAAAGACTGCCAACATATTTCTGCAATTTAGATGGTGAGTGAGATTTCTACTTTAGATGGCATTGTGCCAAACTCCACTCCAAAACATTGTCTTTGTATTTTTGCAGTTAAGCCAATGGGCAGGACACGCTTTTGTTGCTGTAGTATCTAACACACACATTTGCACACATTACTGACATATTTTTGCAATTTACAGTAGATTGCAGACAGAATTTGTATTTTTGTCACCAAGGTATGAAAGAATCCTTTTCCCAAATGTTGCCCAAACATTTCTACAACTTAGATGGTGGACCAGACTTCTGCTTTGGTCAGCATTGTACCAAACACCACTATAAAACATTGTCAACATATTTGTACAATTAACACAGTGGATAGAACTTCTATTTTTGTTGACTTTGCAGCAAACAACCACTTTCCAAATATTGACAATGTATTTCTACAATGACGCCAGTGGACAGGTCATATTTTGCTGCTATAGTATCTCATCCCCCCATTTTCAAGCATTGCCAACATAGTTGTCTTAATTAGACTGCAGTTGGAATTTTTTGTTCTAAATGTTGCCAACATCTTTCTGTAGTTTAGACAGTGAGAGGGTCTTCTATTTTAGTGGACATCATGGCAAACACTATCCTGAAACCTTCAATATACAGCGTTTGGGGCAGAGCCTTCGAAAAAAAATTCGGAGGGTGATAGGATGAATGCTCTGTCTGTCACATCTTAAGGGGCCAATCAGAGCAACAAAACAAGCAACGTTGTAGCCCCAAACCGAGGTGAGCCCTTACCGAGGCGTAAACTCCATATAGAACACGAACTATGGTGACTGTGGTGACTAGACATGTCAGTACATGACTTTTGTCTTCTTTGAAAAGGAAACAACTCACTGCTGTTCTTTGTTCTTCTTTCAATGAAGAAATGTTATCAAGTTCTGATAAAACTGGTGCTTTAGCAGCATCCACGCTAATGGATGCTGAATTCTGCTCTATTTTTTATATTCTATTTTTCTCTGTGGTATCAAACTCACTTTTCCAGATGCTGGTAATGTATTTCTGCAATTTAGTCGGTTCACATGACTTCTTTTTTTGTTTTCTTGGTATAGAAATCTCAGTTTTCTTTCCTTTTGTTGTAATGGTGTCATAGCTCCCTTTTGAATGTTGCCAACAACTTTCTGCAATCAATACAGTGGATAGAAACTCTATTTTCATTGCTGTGGTCTCAAAGGTGGTCACTTTGCCAATGTTGCCAATGTAATTGTGAAATCAAACAAAATGAAGAGGCCTTTCTTTTGTCACAATGGCATCAAACACCCCCATTTCCAAATGTTGCCATCATATTTGGGCAATTTAGGAACAACGACCCCCCCCCCGTTTGGTGTTGACTTCTCTGGTACCAAACAGATGTGGTCATACAGCCTACATGTGTTAGTGTTTCTTACTGTAAAAAAACTATATTTGGGCCAAGCATAATTCATATAATTTCAGTTTTCAAATCAACATTTATGTATATAAATACACGCTATACCTTTAAAACTTAATATATAGCTCAGCCCTGATGCCTTGTATTATTGGGTCAGATTAGGACTGGGTCTCGGGGGTTAACGAAAACCCTCCTCCCTCTGCCTGTCTGGGTCGGGCCTATTTATAGGTTGCAGCTGCATCAGCAGCCACTGGAGGAAATTCTGCTAACACACTGCAGGCCAACTGTGAGAGATTCAACCTGAATGCTGCTTCATAATTTCAGGCAGCAGTCGGAGGATCACAACAGCACGTCCCTTTTATAGTATTTTTCATGCTGGTTTGGAGGTGAGATGAAAAATGAAATGCAGTTCTGAAGATACTCTAATCCCAGCATACAGAGATTGTAGACCTCTGGCGGTTTAATGTAATGCTGAAATAGGGTTGAGTAATAACAGCAGGTTCCTCACATGGTGTCTCTTAAGTAGAATGTATTGACTATAAAGAGATGTTTAACCAGATTTCTCTAACAGTTCTTTGTGATCTGATTTTACAGTATTCCCATCATAATATGGACACCCGCATGGTTCTCAAATAATGTCTTAATGAGATTTATTCCCATTCAGTCTCCCATTTAAAGACTTAGACAAGCGGCAACAAAAGAGATGATCGGAGCATTGTCATGAACCGGCTTGGCGCTTTCCTTCATATCCGTGCTAATTTGCCTAATATTATTATCTCACAGAGGGTCTTTTTGGAACAGGGCTGAAGCAGTGGGAGACATTGTCTCACTTGGTAAAAATGAGTGTAATTGCTGTTCTGGAGCACAAAACGCAGACAGAATCCAGACCTTTTATCTGATATAAAACCTCCTATTTTGACATTTAAATGGAGGTATGACTTCTATAGGCCTATTATCTGCACCTAAACGATGAATATTCTTTCATGGCATTGATTCTTTTTCTTCTGTGTCCTTCTGTTGGACAAAGAAGAGCAGTAAAGTATGAGAAGAATATATGATGTGCAATAAGGTGCTCAGTTTTATTTATGATTTAAAGTGAGACAAGAAAACATGACAGCTATGTTATGAACAAACTACTCTGTCAAATGATAATTTTGATTGTAATAATCTCAGAATTTTTGTAGTTAATTGCAATTAATCACATCCTTTTTGCACACATTTAAAAATTTCACTTACATGCATTTAAAGTCATTTTGGATTCTTCTGTATTAAGCATAATTTGCTTCCTGTTCTGATACAGACCTGCTTTTGTAGGTAGATCAGAGATCATGGCATTACCTTCACTACAAAAAATGGACTGAAAAGGAAATAAGGGAACAGTAGAAAGGTAAATGTTTGATATGACAGAAACAGATGAAATTGAAATGAGACATTAAACAACAGTGGTGGACTTATTTTACATCACTGTGGCTGCAGGGAGAGGCTGATGGGGCTTAACTAAAGTGTTCTGAAAGGGACAATAAATCATAAGATTAATCGCGATTGCAAAATAAATGGACTAATTATGGATACTGCTGTATATAAATGCAAAGTCACGCTTAAACTTGCTGGTGATCAGGACAATAAATAAACTTCTTTTTGGCCCCCCAGAAAATTGCATCCATCCAAAAACCTGAAAAATAATAAATAAATGAAAATATGCCTTGATGTGGCTAGCATCACAGGTGTTGCTGGTTTGGCTCAGCTTGAAACATTTCCTGTGTGGTTTTTTAAAACTTTTTTTTTTTTTCCACAGCAACAAATGGCAATAAATAAATAAATAATTACAAATAAAAATACAGGGTAAACACTTTTGTACTTTTATAGTGAAAAGACTTATAAAATGGATTAGAGTGGGTAACAGCTGCACTGCTGTATTTAAATGCAAAGGCATGCTCAAACTTGCCGATGATCAGGACAATAATTTCACTTTTTGTGGCCCAAAAATAAATGATGCATTAATACACTCCATTTATGTTACTTAAATATTATCATAAAAACCTCATATATGGAGCAGGAACGGCTACTAGAAGCCACTGTTAAGTCGCTGCATCTCATTCATATTTTATGCTTCTTGTTAAGGACCGTGATTTTTCCCTGCTATTGGTCCCAACTACCCATCCATCCATGCATCCATGTGTCCATCCATCCATCCATCTATCCACAATTTTAAAATACCCAATAATCAAAAAAAAAAAAAAAAAAATAAAAAATATATATATATATATATTGATGAGGTAAATATTTGTTGTGGTGTTTCTTTGGCTCAACTTGCCATATTTCTACTAACAAATAGCAAGAAACAAAAAAGGGGGGATAAAAAGCTTTGTGTTTTAGTGAACGGATTCATAAAATGTATGAGCATTGGAATGCACTGCTGTATTTAAATGAGAAGTTACGCTCAAGCTCAACAGTGATCAGGACAATAATTCAGATTCAGTCAGGAACACTCTGGTCATACATCTAACTATTTTATTACAAAATATACAGTTTTACTCGGCGGAGAAGGCTCTGCTTTAAAGATGCTCCCTGGGTTAGACAAGCAGCATGCTTTGATTTTACAGGCAGCACATAGATAAAAACCCCTATAAAGATAGATACGGTCATGACAATGTGTATTGAAAACAATACCGTTATTTCAGAAGCGTATAATCTAAGTCACATGACTGAATATGAGAGCGCAACAAGCTGTATGCTATGAAGGAGGGGGCTGGGGTGGAGGAGGTTAAACTTTAGCAGCAGCAGCACCAGAGTGGTGCATCAGCATTAATGCAAGCAGGGGTTAGTGAGAAGGGCATCAAATTAGAATGGGGAGAACGGGGAGCACAGATGGTCGAGTGTTTTAGGGCGCTCCCCATGTATGCGGGCGGCATGGGTTTGAATCCGGCCTGTGGCCCTTTACCACATGTCTCTCCCCACTCTCTTCCCTGTTTCCGAGTCTATCCACTGTCCTAACTCTATCAAATAAAGGCATGAAAAGGCCCAAAAATAAATCTTAAAAAAAAAAATAAATTAAAAAAAAAATAGAATGGAGAGAAAGAGCTTTGATTGGCTGTGGGAGCTGGGAGGCGGTAATTGGGATCAGCTAGCTATCAGCTGATCACAGCGGGGCATACAACTTCCATGTCCTGCATGAACTAAGCTTCATTTCTTTATAGCCAGAAATGAATTTTCCATTAATTCAGACAATTTATGTCTGTCACAGCCACTTATGTTCTTGTTTTCTGTTATGATAGATACATTATCTATTGAAAAATACTTGTTTTTTAAGTCTTCTTGTATGTGATGATAAAATAATATCAGAAAACATCTAAATAATGTCATTAAAAATTGACAAAAATTGTATGTGGCATCTATTTAGTTTTAATTGAAAATTCAGAATGAGTCTTAACATGTTTTGTACACATAAACTCTGGCTTTTCTAGTATTAAATTTTCTCGCACTAGTTGCATTGTTGTCCTCAGCTTCCTTGCAGGGAAACCCAGCTCTGTCAGTGTGCATAATTTTTTGTGAAGTCCTTTTGAGCACCAATAAGATCCAGATGCTCTATTTAAAGCAGCACAACAAATGTTGTTCAGTATCTTGATTCGTACAGATGTTTTTAATAAAGGCAAAGAAGAAAGCATAAACATATTTAATATGATGATAGACATCAGCTGCTAAAGCACGGGGCTTTGCTTTCATTAAATACAGAGGAACAAAAAGGTACCTCTGAGCCTTTGAGCTGCTGTAACAAACAGGCAGACAGAAGCAATGCACACTGGGAGATATTCAGTATATGAGGTAAGGGAGTGCTAAGATGCAACAATAACGCAGCATGCCCGGGCGAGTTAAGAGATTAAATTTGCTGTCATTGCTTTTATGGATCACAAAGCATTATATATACTCGGGACAACACAGATGAAAGTGTTGCAAAAATGTTGCATCTAAAAGAAGCGTAATAAACCAAACAAAATACGATGCAGCAGGATAAAAGTGCATCGTGTGTTAACTTTATTAGTCTGCAGCACTTAGAGCTGCCAAGTGAAACAAGGGGAATGCTGAGGTGTTGATATGCCTGCTGACAGAGGAGGACGGTAAGTGATGGCTCCGTCTGTGGATGTGCTGCAGAATGTAGATCTTCATTCAGTAAGCAGATCCCGGGCCATCGGTGGCTGTGCCGCCTCTTAACCTGTGCTTTTACAGCCCCGCATGCTGCTCTCCCCCGCTGGCTGCTGACTGACAGAGAACTTGGTTAAAGGGATTTCATGCTTCAAATGACAGGCTCCTCTCCTCCTCCTGTCTGTCACCGCTCCCAGTGGGGAACAGCAGCTAATTCATCCCACCGGCTAACTGATAGCAGACACTACCTTTGATGCTCAGATTGGCTCATCACGCAGCGCCAGGCTAATTCAAACAGATGCTGAATGTGCAAGAAAAAAAGTGGGATTTGCAACACATTTGCAGGAAAAACAGGTTGAGAACTTGTAACAAGGTCTCTTCATGGTTTTGGTGTGACATCAGTCCTGTCACTTAAGAATTATGACTGCATATTACTTTACAGCTTTCCTAATGAAGTTGTGCTAATGTAATTGCCATCTTGCTTATGCGTGTATTTGTTGTTAAAAGAAGATGTCTGTCATGTATCACTGCTTTAGTGGATGGTGGGCGCAGAGTCCTTGACTTTCAAAATATTGCATTTTGTTTCTTTGTCAGTTATCTGTATTCTTTTGCTTTGGCCAGGGTTCCTAAATTACTTTTCCCAAAGCGCCAAATTATGCAGAGGAAACCAAGCCAAGGGCCAAAGGGCTGCAGTTTTCCACCCACGGCATGATTAAAATTTGTCCTATGTGGAGATAGTGTTCCTTTAAAAATAACACGTACTGTATCTTTAGTATTTCTGCTGGCAATTGTAATGGCTTACACCTAAGGTTTTCAAATTTTGTGTTGGTTATGTAAGAAGAAATGCAGCCAATTAATTCATACTGCAGATTTCATGGTTACAGACTGCTCATATACTCACAAATTTTGGTGGTGTGTGACTTGGTGCTGGCCAGATAATTGGCTCTGGTGGGCCAGACCTGGCCCACAGGTCATCATTTAGGTATAGCTGGCTTTAGCCTTGGATAAGAACGGATAGATGATAAAACTTTATTTAACTTCACCCTTCATCCTTTTTGCTCATTGACTGGTAATAAGGTATCTTAACATAAAGTTTGTATTATTTTTGCCTGTATATCTAATGCACTGATTTTTTTCTTAGAAATCCCTCATCTTTCCAGTCTTAGTCTTTCCATTGCAGAAATGTTTTTCCCAGAACCAAAAATGTCAGAAACAACTCAGTAAATGTGTTCCTGTGCAGAGACTGGGGTCTTTATTTCATCATTAAAGCTCCAATTGTTTTATTTTACTCAAAAATCCCTAGGACTAGTTGCTTAACATACACAATAGGAATGCAGACAAAAGTCCAAATCACCACACACAGGGTGGGAAGCTCCAATGCAATTATCATGATACACACCAGGCTGTTAAATAAACTAACCCTTCCCAAACTTTTTTTTATTGTGTCATGGCCCAGTTTGAAACTTTGAAATCACCTGGAGCCCACCAAAACCTTCAAACATCACAATAAACTCAGCGTATATATTTCTAAATTTTCATTTTAAAATCAGGAGCATTTCAGTTTGTAAATCAAGTTTTGCCTATCAAAATGACTCTAAACGTCTTGGTTTGCCACTCACTGAGCAATTACAATAATGTATTGTTGTCTTTGGACACTTCATTAGGAAAGTGTTTGTGGAGCTGCAATGCATGATCAAGAAACTGCCACTGTTTGTAAGATCAGCTGATAAGGACACGTCACACTACCATCAGATGACACTTCTGACAAAGACGGAAGCTTTCCGTCGAAACGTGTAAAGGTATGAACTAAAATACTTTGTTTGTCTGTTATAGAAGAAAGTATAAGCATACTGTTTGTATTATTTTTATCAGGTATTTGCAAAGTTGTCTTTATTTTCTTCTTATTAGTGGGGATGCTGACCATCCACACTATTGATATTTGCACTGGCCATTTTGTTTATTATTCTTCTTCCGCACCACCTATCTCCCCCTTCATACTTAGTCGTATCGACACCGTTTAAACTTTAAGAAATTCAGTTTCTTCTTCATTCAGCTGCTATGACTTTTCTCATTTCTAACTTTTATTATTTTTATAATATAGCTTTTTTCATGCTATTTTCAGCTATTTCTATGCTTTTTCAGCTATTGAATGCAATTTTCAGATACTTCAAGGCTACTTTCAGCTATTCTTAAGCAATTTTCACCTATGTTTAGGCTACTTTCAGCAATTTTTAGGCTATTTTCAGCTTTTTAGGCTACTTTCAGCTGTTTTTATCTTTTGTTAACTATTGAATGCCCTTTTCAGCTACTTTTATGCCATTTTATGCTATTTTCAGCTATTTCTGTGCTTTTGGCTTTTTTCAGCAGTTCTTCCACAATTCAGCTCTCAGCATCCCCATGCAATTTCAGCTGAAATTGCAATTTTGTTCTAGTTGATTTCTAAAATATACTTTGTGACTCTGCAAACTTGTTCCTTGTAATGTTAGTCCCCAAAGGCACATGGTCAATTCTTATTACTAAGAAGTTAGTGGCATAGTTGGAATGTTTTATGAACTGTCACCAGTTAACCCAATGCCAGTTACACCATGACACCGGTTCTGTACATCAGAAGATAAGAAGGTGGTATGTAAGTTTGGTTTGTTTGTCTTTTTAGGTCTGGAACTCTTGAAATTCTATAAACATGCAATAAAACATTAACTATGCTTCTTGGTCATTGTAAATGCCCCCCCACCCGAGCCCACCTGCAGTACCACACAAGGCCACTGGGGGGTTAGGCCTACACTTCAGGAAGCACTGATATCAACAAACACCTTACAAAACAAGGATTGCATTCCAGCTAAATGGAAACTCTCTGTGTCTATTTTTACATAGATCTGCCTATTTTCTCCACATGAATCATATCTCCAATCGTTTCTTACAATAAAAACTTACTAATACTTGTTGATGCAATTTTGAAAATAGCTTGCACTTTCAATCAATCTCCCCAACAACATAAAAGGTAAATCATGTACTGTAACTGCATCATTAAATTTATAGATCTTAACCATGGCTAGATATGTGGCATGGCATGTCAAAATTTCATGTAATAAATTTGCTTTGTTAATCTACAAACTACTCCTGTTTATTTTCTGTGCAGAGTTTAGTCAGCAAAACACATCGGAGGTCAACCAGCTGAAAATGTGCAAACCAGCATGACTGAAAGCAACGCATGGGTATAAATTAAAAACATTTCAACACAGTGATGCTTGTGACACATATGAAGGGCTACTGATACAAACACAGCATGGAGGATGGTAAATGGACTTGAGCTTGTTTCGCGCTTTTCTAGTCATCAGACTACTCAAAGCCCTTTTCCACCACAGGTCACACCTACCCAATCACAGCCTTTCACTCCACATCCACACAATGATGGCTAAGGTCCCATTCATCAGCATCCATACCCATTTACATGCCACTTATGCAGCAGTGGGAGCAAACTGGGGTTACGTGTCTTGCTCAAGGACACAGGAGCTGGGGATGGATCCTACAATATGACTGCGGGACAACTGAGGCCAGGCACACACTTGACAATTTTTTTAATCTGAAATGATTATAAAACTATGGGAGACCACAGACATCAGGACAATTTCCAAAGATTTTTCATCTTTAATCATCTGAGCGTACACACTAGACAACTCATCCAGATTGTCAGATCACTGAAGACCACACACCTGCTGACCTGCCTATAATCTTGCGTGATCACGAGACTTCAGAAAAAATTAAACACGGATGTCTGTCGATACAGTCTTGCTGTCTCTCCACAACAGGCTGTCCTGGCATGCATTACAGGTGCAGCAAAAATCATAAAACAAGGGAAAGACTCAGGATGAAATCCTGGCTGGAATTAAAGTACTGTTGTGTTTATGGTTGTGAGCGGTGAAAGTACGTATGATCCGTCTGGTAACGCTGCCCGGTGTGCTGGCTCTCACTGGTTGATGTGGGTACTCCGTCAGCAGCGCTATGTTTGATATTTATGATTCAGGGTTTGGGAGGCTACAACGTGATTTGGAGCAGTAAATTAATCATGTTGACACCACACACACACAGACTACTCAGACAAATAACTGTTTGCAATGAGGCTCCAGTCGGGATATGCCCCCACAATCGTCCTGGGCGAAATCTTGCCTAAAATCGGGCTTAAAATTCTGTAGTGTGTGGCCGGCCTGACTACTGCTCCACAGTTGCCCCGCTGCATGCACTGATTTAAATCATAGCTGCTGCAATATGAGTTAAATCACTTAGATAGCCAGGACAAGCACCTGCTTTTCAGCTGTGGAATAATGTGCACCGCTAAAAAGTTGAGTCATTTTGCTGCATTCAATTTCATTATGGAAGTTTAACACCAGGAGCAGCATCTTAACATTGCAATGGTGAGCCAGTGATGCAGAACTCCATCCCCTCATCAGTCAGTGTACTTTCCGGTAGCTCCATTTCTGGTTGAAACGGGCCTCAAAAATCTGAAGAAACTCTTGTTAATCTGTTTATTTCTTTTTATTGTAAAACTGTCACTTTTCTTTAAAAGAGAAAAAAAAGAGAAACAGGCAGTTTCCCTGTTTTTTGTTTCAATCACAAAAAAACATAAAAAAGCATGATTATGACATTGGGGGTCCTCGACCTAGGCCTGACGTCATTTTAATGTGGATGCTGTGAGAATATGGTCTATTTTGAACCTTTAAATCACTGAAAGAGGACAAACGTGTCCATTATTGTGACAAGTGTAAATCCAGCAGCATTTCTTTAAGTTCAGGGGCACTCATGTGTCTATGTAGGGATTTAAGTCTAACTAGTTATGACTACTGCTGCTTATATGGACACACGGGGTGAAGAAGGGCATCATCATGACAGCAGACATTTTATCTGGCATAACACTGACATCACATGCTCTCCCTCTGCTGTCAGGCATTTTCAATCCAATATTCCCGAGAACAAACAGGTTGTGATTGGCTGCTGCTGGAACTGCCAGATTACATAGGAGGATTAGAGCCGGACCTCATGAAAACTGTGCCACCAACAGGAACAGACCAGCTGCATTCAGCCGTCCGCAGCCTGGAGGTAGCAGGGTGAGGGTCAGCCACAGACGGGGTATAAATTCGAGCAGTTAAGCGTTATGCAAGCGTGTTATCTAAAGCCATCTGAGACAAGGCCATCCAGAGATGGTTATTATGGCTGTCATTCTGAGGGAGACGGCCTGTCTGTGGACTGACAGTGAGGGGGTGATGAGATCAAAGCAGGGCAGACTCGTTGGAGACTGCTGATCTACAGTATCTTTTTTAGTCCTGTAGTAACTAAATATAGCAGTGCAGCTGCACCTGGGCCACAGTTGTATAATTGAAGAGTATTAAAATGGAAAATAGGTGAAAGAAGATGGAAGAAGATGGAGAAGGCTAAATGACACTGAAACAAAGAAATGTATCCATACTGCAATTCTAAGACAGTAGCTTTGCAAAGATTTTAAAACTGAATAATTAAGATCTGCATTTCTTGTTACTTTTAACTTAACCTGTGCCATGGGAGGGATGCTACTTCTAAAACTGCATGCACAAGAAATACCCTCTGATTGCCACAGCTCTGTCAAAGGAAAGGTAGCATGCACAACAGGCATTTTTCTGGCTTAAAATTATGAAATTGTGCCTTTCGTTTCACATACCAATTGTTTCGTGCATACTGGCTTAACTAAACACTTTTTGAAATCGAATCACCGTGTACTAGAAGAAAGGAAAAAGTCCCATCGAAGCCTGCCTAATTAAATCTGCATGATTAAAATAAGTAATAAACAAGATAAAAGCTAATGTGTCACTTTACAGAAATTAAAGGGCAGCAGTTTAACTAAATTAGGCTTAAAGGATTAGGAATGCAGTAAATTTGTGGGTGAAATGATTTGTGCACCAGTTTGTCAAAATCTTTATTTTTCAATATGTGTACATGCCTGGTATTAATTTGTCATATTTCACATCCATTTGTTTTGTTTCATATTTTCTTTTATAATAATTTCCTGTTTTGTTTTGTAGTTACTCACAACCTCGTCTGTCTTATTTGTGCTCTACGTACGTACAAAATTAGATCAGTGCATTTTAAACATCACAGCTGTCACTACTTTCATACTTATCTGTGTCTGTATTGCTGACCTGAAGGTTGAAAAATAAATCCACTTGATATCACAGTCCCACAAGTTCCTCCTCAGCTCCATGGTTGCTGCTTTGTCCAGCCTGCGACCACGTTTTGTTGTAGTTCTCCATCGCTGTACCCAGGTGAGCTATCATCTTACATATATACGTAGCTTCATACAAGATCACCAGCAATTTTCTATCAAGTTCTGCCATTTTTCATCTTTGTTAAATTTTGCTTCTCTGACTGAACTTTAGGCTACATTGGTCTTCACTGCTCCCACAACTGGCAGCAGTATTGCAACCAGGGGTGTCAACGACTAAGGTTTTTCATAGTCGAATCTGATTTGTCAGATTTTGCCTTTAGTCGACTAATAGTTGAACAGCATTTCTGCTAGACTTTTTTGTCCCCAGACCGGCAGTCCTCAAGAATTCTGGTCATTTAGAACAACTACCTGACATCTGCTTTAACATTATTTTGTTGCATTAACAGCAGCAAAGCCCATTAATCTCTCTCTTATTTTTTTGTGTAAGTGGTTTAAAGTCTCAAAATGAAAGCTGCATGCTTTTCCTTACACACGCAGTCAGATACACAATATACACCCACGTTAAACTCATAAACAACAACAGTTAGCTTCACATCAGCACCATTAGCCTGTTAGCACTTTGGCCACAGCTTACAACAGCTAAATACCATCCTCCACCAACAACAACAAAGCATCCAAACACATAACAAAAAGTGCTCTCTTAACTGGACACCACGTTAAAACTCTACATTTCAAATGAAAAATTAGTCTTACCGTTAGCTGCTAATATCAGTCCTCATGATGATACCACTGTAACCTCTGCTAAAGCTGGAAATCCAACCATCCTGGTTTATTTGGACTAGTCCCGAAAAGACAAACGCTCCACAACGAGTTCAATCCAGTCCTCCTCTCATTAACGGCTTATCCAAGACTACTTCTGCTAATTAGCTGGCGTAGGCCTCTCTCTCTCTCTGCTGCTGCATCAGTGTTTCAGCAGCTCAGCCATAGTTCCCTTCGTTTCAGCCTCTTCACTACTCTCAGCGATGACACAGCATCCCTCCATACCTCCATATTAAGCCTTTGGTTAACGGAGAAAACCTCACTTAGATTAAAATTCTGCTTTATGAGAAAGCTCTGGTCAAACTTTCCCACTTTCCCTGCATAGTCCCCAGCGACTATGAGCTTGGGCCGAGAAATAGACTTGCTTTGACGTCATCATGCATACATAATTAGCCATGTGCTTTCTGTCTGAGGTGATAAACAAACCCAACACCGCAGGACAGTGGGTGGAGTCTGATTCGACTATGAGGCTCATAGTCGAATCAGACTCCTCCGAAGCGAATCGTTGAATCACAGACTATTCCAGGTCACCCCTTATTGCAACATTTGATTTGGATTCGTGAGCTTTGAGAGGACGGACAAAATACGGTCAAAATGAATGCAGCATACAAAAAGACAGCTCTGTCTGTACTTGTATCTGTTTAAAATGTTGAAATGAGGCTTTTCAAGGTCCTTTTCCTCATGTTTCCTTTCTCTTGCCTCGCTCCTATTACACGCACCTTTGTGTTGTTATCCTCCGATTTCTGTGATTATAACCCCAGTGTGTTGTCATTTGTGCTGCCAGTACGTAGTGATTCCTTCAGCCCATTTCAGACTGGATGCGAAAGATGTGGTCTCGACCTAACATTGCAAAGCAGTTTGATTTGCCCGTTTCCATATTTCTCACTGGCGAATCCATCTTGCGAAGCTCCCATCTGAACTGTTTGGTTAGAAAGTGACAGGACCAATCAGCGACGAGGGGGAGAACTTTCAAGAGTCGTGGCGTAAGGAAGCAGCAACAAGAGGCCGGTGCATTTATGGCAGAAGAGATTAGCATGGATGCTGCTAAAGTGCCAGTTTAATCAGAAATTGTCAACATTTCTTCATCAAAAGAAGAACAAAGAACACCATTAAGTTGTTTTCTTTTCAAAAACGACAAACATCATGTACTGACATGTCTTCAGTCGCCATGGCTCGTTTAATGCAGTTCTCTATGGAGTTTACTGCTCAGTAGGGGCTACAACATCATGTGTTTTGTTGCTCTGATTGGCCTGTAAAGATGTGACAGACAAAAAATTTATCCTATCACACTCCCAAGTTTTTTTTTTCCTGCCCTTTCCCAAACACTGTCTATGGAAGGTTTACCAGATGGATGTGTGACACAAATCCATCTGGTGTTTCAGGTTAATCTTGACCTTAACATAGCTTGATTTTCAATTTGTAGGGCTTTTGTTTTGAAATGTCCACCTTTCCCAAAAGATCACATGGTATCCTTTTCCTCAGGTACTTCACTAATACAAGAAAACAAAATAAAGGAATTGAAAAAAAAAAAAAAAAAAAAAAAAATTGGACCCCTTTTTTATTTTTCTGTTTTGTGACAGAACAAGAAAACAGCTATTCTTTGATTCTTTTGACAAAAACTAAACAATGGCTTGTAACCCCCCCATTTTTCAGTCAAAATATATCATAAAAATAGAATAACGAGAGCTTCTACTGATTTTTAGTTTTGTTTCAACCAGGAAATGGCTCTCCCAGAAAATACACCGACCCAAAAGGTGCATATTACTCTCTGGATGTCAGTGCTAAATAAATACACAGTCAACAGATTTCTAGGTGAGTTATGTAGTGCACATTTGGTACATGGAAAGTCCAGGATGCTTGAAATGCCAGATTAAGATGCCTGCAAATCATTTCACAAAGCGTCAAACCCAGTATTTTCCAAAGTGACGGGCTAATAATAACAACAGCAAATATTACGCTTACATTACCCTGTTTATTGGCGACTTTCTCTGAGAAGTCGAAAACATAAAGATTTCTTGCAAATTCCTCTTTGACTGTTCAGAATATTTTTACATTCTATTAGAGCATTAAACAAACTGGTTTTCATAAGGACAGCTGCGTAGGCCTCACCTGCACAGAATAATGCCTCTTTCAATCCGTTCATCACAAGTTTTAATGTTAGGACTCTAGAGGAGCCTCACTTTCCTAGAAAGTCACTGATATTTACGTTGATAGGCTAATTTTATTACATTTCACTCCGTTCATTTATTTCTCCTAAAAACATCCAGAACTAACCTTGCAAAGCAGATGGATATGCCGTTTCCTTGTTTTTCACTGGCGAATCCATCTTGCAAAGCTCCCATCTGAACCGTTTGGGCCCTTTTAGAAAGTGACAGGACCAGTCAGCAACGAGACATTCAGACTCGGCAGAGTCTTGACGTAAATGAGCAGCAGCAAGAGGCCGGTGCCGTTACGGTGGGGGAGCTTAGCGTGGATGCTGCTAAAGCGCCAGTATTATCAGGATTTGATGACATTTCGTCATTAAAAGAAGAATAAAGAATAACATTGAGTTGTTTTCTTTTCAAAAACAACAAAAGTTGAGTACTTACATGTCTATAGTCGCCATGTTTCGCATTATTCCTCGTAGCTGCGCACGCACATCTTGATAGTGGCTATGTCACGTGTTGTGTTGCTCTGATTGGCCCGTAGAGATGTGACAGACAGAACGTTCATCCAATCACACTCCGAGTTTTTTTCAAATCCTCTGCCTTTTCTCAAACGTTTCCTATGGAAGCTTTCCAGGTTCCAGGTTAATCCAGAGGATAATTGTCAGGTAAAATGAGTATAGCCTCCGTTTACCTCCATTACAATAGTAACATGTCTGCAAAAGGTCTATATCTCTCAGGGGAGGTTCAGTTCTAGCTGGACGTTTGGAAAAGTAATGCCTGCAGCACAAAAAAATAAAAATTAAACAAGCCTTCATCTGAATATCTTCTTCTTTTCTCTTTACTTTTCTTCCTTGTTTGTTGGCAGCACATTTCTGGTACTCTTCACTGATTACAATAAAACACTGGAGCCAATACGTCGGCGTATTGCCATAATTGCAGTTAGAAATGACAAATTCATCAAATGCTGTCCTCAGAAGACGTTGGTCTTCATGAAAACAAGTGTCAGACTTTGATGAGCCCAGTTGGCAGTGCAGATTTAGGCAGAGGCGGCCACCTTCAAGTTTGAAAGCAGAAAAAAATGTTTGATTGTTTAATATTTATCTTGTTCCTTATAGTTTCTGAGAAAACAACAGCAAAGGAGGAGGGGTATTTCACACTGAGTCAAAGTCGGTATAAAAACGGTCATTAAAAATGAAGCAGGAAAAAGCATCCAATCAGTGGCAGCTCTTACAGGAGCACAAAAGAGGATTGCGTAACTTTAGCAATTAGTGACATATTATGCAATCCAGCGACTTCAACCACATATCAAAGAGCTCCATCAAGGACGCACAGGTAATGAGATGCAGCGTTGGGGAGGGAGAACATCATTGTGGGCACTTGTCCTTAATCTGTTTGATCAATGTGCATTAAGTGACTCCTCGCTCACACCTTCCTTTGACAACGTCTTTATCAGAGAGCTGGCAGGCTGTACAGCAGCTACTGCAGGACGCACAAGTGTAGAGACAGGAAGCTGCAGCTAGACTGTAAAAACATTCAGTCCTTGTATGAGCCACTCAAAGTTTCTAAATGTTAATGAATTCTCTCCTGAAACAGATATTTACTTCCATCTGCTTAGACACAAACATGTAGCAGACGCAGACACTTTGATATAAAATTTTTAAGCGTGAAGGCCTCGAAAGTCAGACAGCTGCTGGAACAAACTGTACCTTCTTGTCAAAATGACTAACAAAGCATAATTTGTTTCTGAGGACTTTGACGTGATCACTTTGTATTGCCAACTGGAGGTATATATCCAGGTGACTCAGGAATTAAAGGGAAAACAATAACAGTGACGTCTGAGTGGGTTCTCAGTCATCCAGATCACGTTCATCCAAAGAGAGACTGCTTCTTGAAGGTAAAGTAGTAGAAGCAGTAGTGGCGGTGTTTGTTTAGTCATCACACATATAAGGAGCATTTAAACAGATCCAACAGTCATGCATTTTAGTGTTTCCCTTGTAGCCCCCCCTACAGGTAGAAAAGAAATGTGGAACAGTCCCCCCCAGGACCCAAGAGAGAGAACAAAAAGTGACACACTTCTGCCAGAATCAACACAGATTCATAAATGATTCAATAAAACCTTAAAAAGGCCTATGCCAGCTGTTCTTATCAAAAGACAATTGAATAAGCTACTTAGCTGCTTTATCGTGGGATTGGTCAATATTTGAAAATCTAATTCTGGCAGCCTCAGAGCAGACAAAGCCTTGGCATCCCCCCTGAAGGGTCCAGGACCACAGGTTGGGAGCCAATGATGTATTTAATAAAGACTAAACAGACAGAAGCAAACGTTTATATAAGCCCACCCTACATTCTTACAAAATCAAGCTTGCAGAAGTTCAACAAAGAACCTTAAAAGTGGAAGTGAACCCCCAGCTCAAAGCTAACTCCGCCCACTTCAGGATTTCAAAAAATGCACAGAAATTGGGCAGTTTGTTGCTGAGAGGAAGGATGGGGAAAAGGACGGGGTTTTCCAGACGAAGTGGGAGTGACAGTGATGCCCCCTTGCCAGAAAGTGACACAGAGTCCCGTATATGGAAGTAAATCAGTGCCATCTGAGTTTGATTTTGAATTTTGAAACTGAATTTTTTAGTATCATAATTGGATTTTGAATTTATTATGTTATCATGAAACTGACTTGACATTGCTCTCGATTTTATTTTGTATTTTTTTAACTTCATACCCTGACGTCACTTCTGACGGAGGAGATCTCAGAGTGGAGCCGAATGAGAGTGGAGGTCTGCAGCTGGACCCCTCTCAAGAAAGTTGAAACACTTACCGAGGCACAGTCTCCTCCACTGGCTCACATTGCTGATGAAGCTTGAAGTGTCTCTGTCACATGACCGAGGGAGCGTACCTGTTTGGGTTGTTGTTTCCAGCACGGGCGTTACTAAAGCTGGAGCTCTCAGATCTGTGGCAATGCAGGTGCATGAGAGGATGGGAGTGGTCTCTGAATTATAAAGTCAGTTAGAGGCGGTAACATTCAACCTTTTATATAGAGTTTGGTCACATAAGCCCCGCCTTTTCAGAAAGGATTTTTCAAAGCGGATGTCTGTTTGGGCCAATTAAAAGTCATAAAATGCAGATATTTATCAGTTTGGTGCAAATGTCATAAATAACACCAGCATTGATGTGTTTTATCATAGTTCAGTCAGTTACTTCAGTGTACAGCTGAAAAAAAATGTTAAAGTGTTCACTACTTCTTTAAATAATTAATTAAACAATTGTGTTTCCATGGTAAGAGACCCATCTTTTCACACGACAGTATTCTGACATGTTTCCAGGATGCTTCTGCTGTTGAAATAACTTGCAAAGTTGCTTTGTTTTTACCTTCATCCATCATGTTCATTTCTACTCTGTGTAAATGATTTAAAAACATCAGAGTATGAGAGGTATTAACTCATATGTGATCTCCATCTTCTCTGCTCTTTTCATGTAACCTAAATTGTGCTCTGTGCAGGCCAGTTTTATTGTAAAATTGATCTTTTTGTAAAAGCTGAATGCTTAAAACCCATATAACTGCAGCCAAAGCAGCCAATCAGAGTTTAACACCCTCCGAGTTTTCTGATTGGTTGACTTTGTGGCACATTTGTAACACTGTGCACAAGCCCACAGGGGAAGGGGGAAGTTGAGCGTGGACATAATAGGCATATTTTGCAAGAGGGGGAGATGGTTTGAGCACATTGTGGTGTGCCAGCGCATAGAGGAAGAGTTTGTGAAGGGCGCAGAGTAAAACCAATTCTTGTTTGCTCAACCTGAAGTTTTTCTTTGCTCAAGTATTATTATTCCTCTAAATATGATTAGTGTGCTTGCACAAAATATTTTTCTGCACTCAAAGCTTCTCATTGTTTGCTCTGAATTAATGCACACATTTAACTCCATGGGACTGTGGATAGTCATCAAGGTCACACTGGACCACCTGATGGAAATGCAGCTTTACACGGTTGCTGGATGGATACAGAGGTCACACCTGTGTCATACAAAACTTCAAAGATACAACACCAGCTGCAAACATAAGAAGTTTTGTATAAGATGCGTTTGGGGTTGGGGTGACAGCTTTGAAATCAAAATGGTCATTGAAGAGGAACAGTGAGAATTTTTCATGTCAGGGACATTGCTGCTGTCTCTGAGAGAGCTGCTTCTCCTGCACAGTGAAGGACTGACTACTGTTGACATGGTGTTCTCTTTTTTAAGTCAATGTAACAGTGCAGTTTTGAGTTTTCCTGTTGACAGCATTATTTTTGAAAATGGAGCAGGAAAACCTCTATTTTTAAAACTACCCACCTATGTGGACTAAGCCCAGAAAGCAACTCACTGAACCACCTAACTGGAGAACAAAGAATAGTGCATCTTAGTTTCTTTCCGTGAATGCACATTTAGTGACATAATTACTGAGTGTTTTCATGCGTTTCCCTCATTCCTCTCCATAAAAAGACTCTAAGTCTTTTTGAAAAGAAGCACAAAAATGCATCTTTCTTTAGGGAAAACTCTGCAGAGATGTGAGCAGTGTTGACTGGCACATAAATGTCGCATGTCAGAGAAGTCTGTCTGAGTTCATTGTAGCCAGTTTCGATAGAAGTGTGTTGTCTTGTATGACTACACAGATTCTCTCCTCTAACCTTTCCCTGCACTCGCTCAGCTGCTTTTTTCCTCCATCTGAATCACTGTTTTGCCCATCTGACCTCCAGGCGACTGCAGCCTCACTTCACCTTGTTCTGCTTTGTCTATGCTGCTGTATGTTTACGCTGCTTGGAATGACTAAGCTCAGCACTGATAATGTATTGTTTCCGAGTCCGTATAAGTTACAGGGCTGAGACACAGGCTGTGTGGCAGCATGTAACTAAGTGGCTGTGAGTGTGACTTATGGATGTTAAATGTGGGGGTGATGGTAATTGCTGAGCAGAACTTGTCAGCGGTCATTAGTAACTCGAGCAGCGTTGTGGAGTTAATACACAGCGACGGTGTATGTGTGGAACTTTTCTTTGCCACGAATCCCCCCGGCGATTCCCGCATGCGTCAAAACAATCGGTCAACAAGCTGGTTACAAGAAAGCTGCTGTGCTGCTCGTGATGTGAGCAATCTGTTAAAATCACACAGCTGTAAATATGCTGCCATGAGTGTGACGGATCACCGGAGGAGGAAGGTAATTAAATACCTTTATTTATCTACTAAAGAACAACACAAAAGTACAGATGGTCATTATGTTTCTTTACATTTTATTTCATTCTATTTCAATCAACATCAACTCTTGTCTACATATAAAATAGACCATAAAAAGACAATAAACTGCTACACCGTAGTTGAATCAAATTAACTACCATTAAAACTTGACCCATTAAATCTAGCTTCAATGTATTAATAACATGCACTTCAAGGTGAACACAACTGAAAAGCCAAACAACCAAGCCAGCATAAAAAGATGCAGAAATATTTCCAACATTTTTGCAAAAAAACTGCTATAATATTGTACTCAGGACCACACTATCCGAGACCAAGACAAGACCAGGACTTTTGGGGGTCGAGACTGTGTCAAGACTGAGACCAAGACAAGATCAGGACCAAGACCATAAAAAATAAATTTAAACAACCATGACTAGGTTGAACAGTTAAAGAGCATTCTCTCTTAAATTTTAGTTTCCTTTGATTAAATTTGACAGATAAAAACAAGGTGTTTGCAGCTCTTTCAAAGCAAAACATGCAAAAATCTGAAATCTTAACAAATTTGTTCAACTAACTTCTTGTAAAAATCAAATCTTATGTATTTAAAAGCAACTCATGTGTAGAATTATTTTAAATATCTGCGAATTAGATTTTTTTTTCTAGATTTAATAGGTGGATAAGGCCTAAAGGCAGTGTTCAGAGGTGTTTCTGACAACAAATTAGATGGACTGACGTCCGAGTTTGTGCAGGTGTAGCTGTTTGTTGTTTTCTTATTATCACATTAATGAAGTCAAGAATAGCAGATCAGTGCTGGTCTCGACTGGTCTTGATGGAAAATCCCAAGATCTGCCAGTCTGAGACCGAGAAAGACTGAGTAAAAATGCTCTTGAGTCTGAGACAAGACCAGGACATTCATAGTGTGATCTTGAGACAGGTCCCAAGACCAAGACCATTTTCGAGTACTACAACACTACTTTACTAGTGTCTTACAACCCGTTGTATAAAAGCTGTTTCAAAACAACAAATTTACAGTAACGTTTAAAAAAAAGGAGATTGAAATTGGAAAACAATAAAATACAGTTATGTAGAAAAACCAAGCTAGCATGTTATCGACAATTTCGGCAAAAAACAAGGTTTAACCTCAATTTTGGGCAAAGGCACTACACTTCCCACAATCCCAGACAACACAGGGGTGTCTCTGATTGGTGAAGGCTGCTACAAGCAAAGTTAACGGTTTTGACTTTCTAACAGTCTAAATCCAGAATCCAGTCCCATGTAGATTGCAGAGTTTTCACGTTTACAGTAACCTTATTCCAACATATCTAGTGTGCTTAGACACAAATTTTGGATTTCACTTTACAGCGTCTTTAAGAAAAATCAACATTTTACTGCAGTCTTGATTTCCTAAGCCTGACCCCAAAGAGGGTTAGGTACCCAAACCCTGAAGGTTTGGGTGCCTAACTAAGGAAAAACTAAGGGAAAACCCAACAAGGATAAATAAGTCACCTCCTGCCCCATTGTAGAGGTCTGCAACAGATAAGCCCAAAACATCCCACTATAAAAGTTTGCAGCCAGATGCCTCTCAAAGGATCAGCAGATCGATGGAGTGTTACATTCCTGCTAAACAAACAGATATGAGTTTGGTTTATTATCTAAAGAAAGTTGTCTAAAGAGTAACTGAGCTCTTTAAATGAAGTGTTTTCCATCAAGATTGGTTACAAGATTCTAAAAACACTTGCCAATTAATAAAAAAGAAGGACAGAAAGGAAGTATGAGTAATTTTCTTTTATTATCTAACTTATGATTCAGCTTCTCCCCCTTAAACCTATGTCCAACAACATTTCTGCCATTTTCTTTATACCACAGATGGCTTTAGCCCACAAGGGCACACAAGTAGGAAAACAGATGGTCTTAAAAGACATCAGGGCCGCTGTGGACATAACAAGTCTGCATATGTTTGCAGCTTCACAGTTTTCTCCCTCCTCCCGCTTTGCCTTTTCTCTTTTTTTTTTATTCCTTATCCTCCAGATTACTGCAGCCACCATCTGCATGGGCTGGTTGATGGATATATGGGGATTGTTGTTCAAGGCATAAATCATAAAGCACATAACAGAATGCTGATTTTGGCCCCGATGCTACAATAGACAAAAGGTTTCTGTGATTCTTCATAAATTTGATGAGTGAGTTTATTATGATAAAGCAGTGTCGGTCTTCATGCTGGGGGAGAATTTATCACTGGGAGTGTACTCTGACAGAAATTGGTTGAAAGCAGAAATTCACGTTGGGATTATAGTGTAGGACGAATTTCAAAGGTTAGAGCAAGAAGTGGCTCAATGATTAATTTCACCGGCAGACACAGGATTCAATGACATCAGCACAAGAAAAGAAATAAAAAGGTTGTTTTAATCCTTTTTTATATATTTTCAGATTTATTCTTCAAGGTGATGAAGCGTTAGGACACATTACGAAGGACAAAAGTACATATTTGAACCAAATTTTCCTTTTTCATGTTAATCCTCACAATATGAACAGGGTTTGGTCGAAACATTTATCAGTACAGCGTGCAGCATCGGGCTCATTTCATGCTTAAACACAAATTTCTAATCCTTAATGTGGCACGGGCCGCTTTTCCATTTTTAATAAGACATGCTTGAGTTAAATTGAGGAAGCAGACAGTGGCTGGTATTATTTACTTCTAATGCCTGTTTCCAGGGTGACTTTGTCTCCTCATTCAACTGAGCTAAGTACAGAGGAACAAAAAAAAAAATCTAATTTAATATTAAATCCCTCTATTTTCCTCATTTACTCTACATGACTAATCTCATGTTCCAGTGCTTTATCTCTTTGTCTTGATGTGTCGGCAGCACAGAGAGGATTTGACGCCAGCGTGATACCTTTATTGTGCTCTGCTTTTGAAATTTGTATCCAAACTTAAACACGGGACTCAGGGGCCACGATGAGATGATGTTAATTAAGCAGAAAAACACCGCTAATATCGATGCATTGTGAGAACAAAAAAACTTCCTCTCAAACATCTGTTGTGTTGCCTCCAGTGGCTCTAACTGATTTATGATATTTCACACAACAAATCTGTGATTAAAGTTAAAAGATTCTCGCTTTAGTCAGTCTGTGATACATTTACAACTTTAATGCTTCTATTTATGCCATGATGAGGCAGGGAAAGGGTCCAAACACTTTTGGAGAAATGAGCAAAGTGTCCTGATGAGTCTCCATTCAGGTGTTAATTAGCAACAATAGAAGTGAGAATTTAAAAAAGACAGTCACAGCTTAGGAAATGACCGAGCATCTATCAAAGCAAATGAAAGAAAATATTTGATTGAAATAATGAAACAAGCACATCTGTATCTCTATGAATGAATAATGCTTTATCTCTGCAGGACCGTGTATTCATATTCACAGCCTGAAGTACCTTTAAATCGTGTTTTTTAATGACTGCCTACCTCAGGACACCTCACTTAGCAAATTCCCAGAATGAAAAAATTGGGAGTTGAACAAAAAAGAGTGAAAGAGTTAGATTTTCAGAGTACATTCACACACTTAAACTCCAGCTCGTGTTTAGTGATGCTCCTAAGCAGTGTTGAAAAAAAGTAGTTCATTCACACGGTGTTGAGAGAAGTGAATCAACTCTGTTCCTGAGTTCATTCCCAACAGCTTTGTAGCCACGCCTACACTGCCACTTCAAATCTGAGGAGTGGAGTTTTCCCATCATGCATTGTGTGTTTAGATGTATTTTAGATGTTTTAGATGTATTTATATATGTTTAAATGTGTTTAGATGTTGTCTGTTGTACAGTTATCACAGCTGGAATTCATTTGCTCATGTTTCTGGTGGACTTGCCCCATCCTAACCAGAGCACACCAGCTTAGCTACAATGGCTAGTGGGAACTGGCAGGTTTTAGTGGCATGGTAGAGCTTTATCTGGTGGTGTTTAAAGTGGTCTGCAATACAACCTCTGTGCATGAAAATATATACCGTTGTGAAGTATTAACTAAGAACACTGAGAAAGAGTTCACGTAACTCAAGATGGGAGTTAATTTTACTCTTTAAGGAGAGTAGTATTTTAACTCCCATACGAGTTTATTCTAACTCCTGATAAGAGGTAAAATCAACTCCCTGAAAAGAGTTTCTCTAACTGGGCTCTACAGTTTATTTGATGGTCTCACATGTACACTCAGATTGAGTTGATTTCATTTCACACAGAGTTTATTCCAGTGAGCTGAATTTGCTGTGTAGGACCCTTCTTTGGACCAACTCTTTTTTCCTTTCCCCCAAGACCCACTTGGAAACATTACAAATCAAATTTTACTTGTTTTCATTGAAAAAATCCCAACATCATAGGCCTTCAAATACTCATTCATACACTTGTTCCTGAGAAAAAAAATCGATCCATTATAAACATGTTGTATTAGGACCAGAAAGAAAAATAATAAAGAGGATCTGTTAATTTTCAAGAAAAATGCCCTTGCAATTCTCAGGTTCAAAAGGTTGTTAATTTACGAGAAAAAAAAAAACCAGATTTTTTCTTTAAAAGTCATAAATGTATGTGAATCAAAACTTAGAATTTTTGAGACTATAATGATGAAAATTCAAAAATCCAACCACTGTTTTCATTTGGTTTCTTGTTAATTTTGACTTTACACTGTTGTAGATTTATCAATTAAAAAAACTTGATTTTCTTTGGTTGCAAAATTTAAGATATTTTAAACTAAGATTTGATTTTTCTCATGCAGTGCTGTGCAGAAGTTTTAGGCATGTAGAGCACTAACTATTTTGTAATATAAACATGAGGGCATGATGATATGTAAGTGTTAGATAAATATTTCAGTTTCTCTACAAAAACAGTTGCTTTTATTTTTTTCCACACAATCACATTTATTATGCAAAAAGTTGTAAAAATGCTCTTTATTTTAACTTTTTTCTATTTCTGTGCCAGCAGTCCTGATTGTGATTTTGGATTTTGGAAGGGATTCTTGATGTGTAACCTTTCCATAGAGACCAAACTGATGTCTGTATGTTGAAGAATTCAGGAGTAGCAGCCTTTATTATTGCCTCTATATGACCATGGCTACCACTGTGACCAAGGGTTCTACAGTTTGAAAAAGGCTGGACTTTTTCTCATGAAAACAGTTGTAAAATATTGCTGGGCAAGTGACTGTGGGCTACAACATTTTGTAGTGCATTGTGGGATACAATGAGCTCAATATATTGGGTATAAAGATGCTCAGTTGGACTTTGAACACCATTGTAATATGGTATAGAGTTCTCTTTCAGGACTGCGGTGTGGTTTTGGTCAAAGCAATTGTGCAAAGCAGTCATCCCCACTGTAGCGTACATATTGCATTAATCTTTGGGAGGTTTTTGTGCTGCTCTGTTGAACAAAGTCAGTAAAAGCATGTTGTCTAATAAGGATGACTTTTGTTCTTCTTTTATCAGATTATGTTGCCACCTGTAGGAGGTACCAGTGCACAATGAAGCTAAGGAAAGTGACCAACAACTAAGCCAGCTATATTAGAACTAGCCAGTCTCACTGATATATGATCTTGAAAAAAAAAAACCTGGTACGAGCATCCTTATTTTTCACTGTTTTTACACTTCTGCTATAGCTGAAAGCTGTAGTTATAAGAAAGTGTTTCTAGCGTGTGCAATGCTGTTTTTTCTCATATTTGGTTACAAAAAATGGTTCGAGCAGACACTTAATCATAAAATAAATTGTTATTATCTACAGAGGGTAATCGGTCATGCACTTTTAAGCTTGAGATGCTGAAATGTTGTTTGTTTACCCCCTTAGAAACCTTTTTTTCTAACCATATATCTGCATTTAAGCTGGCAAAGGGATGTAATTACAGAAAGGGTAAACATCTCCTCCTGTGCACCACAACAACAACAACAAAGAGCTGATTGGAGGAGAGGAAATCTAATCTTAACATCAGCTCAACGTAAACAAAAGGTCAGAGAGTGCAGATAATTATAAATGATGTGTCTATTAGCGAGGACATCAAGGACCCACAGC